>NC_143414.1:19636402-21029603 GCF_059467195.1 Physcomitrium patens | reverse complement strand
CCTAAACCCTAAACCCTAAACCCTAAACCCTAAACCCTAAACCCTAAACCCTAAACCCTAAACCCTAAACCCTAAACCCTAAACCCTAAACCCTAAACCCTAAACCCTAAACCCTAAACCCTAAACCCTAAACCCTAAACCCTAAACCCTAAACCCTAAACCCTAAACCCTAAACCCTAAACCCTAAACCCTAAACCCTAAACCCTAAACCCTAAACCCTAAACCCTAAACCCTAAACCCTAAACCCTAAACCCTAAACCCTAAACCCTAAACCCTAAACCCTAAACCCTAAACCCTAAACCCTAAACCCTAAACCCTAAACCCTAAACCCTAAACCCTAAACCCTAAACCCTAAACCCTAAACCCTAAACCCTAAACCCTAAACCCTAAACCCTAAACCCTAAACCCTAAACCCTAAACCCTAAACCCTAAACCCTAAACCCTAAACCCTAAACCCTAAACCCTAAACCCTAAACCCTAAACCCTAAACCCTAAACCCTAAACCCTAAACCCTAAACCCTAAACCCTAAACCCTAAACCCTAAACCCTAAACCCTAAACCCTAAACCCTAAACCCTAAACCCTAAACCCTAAACCCTAAACCCTAAACCCTAAACCCTAAACCCTAAACCCTAAACCCTAAACCCTAAACCCTAAACCCTAAACCCTAAACCCTAAACCCTAAACCCTAAACCCTAAACCCTAAACCCTAAACCCTAAACCCTAAACCCTAAACCCTAAACCCTAAACCCTAAACCCTAAACCCTAAACCCTAAACCCTAAACCTAAACCCTAAACCTAAACCCTAAACCCTAAACCCTAAACCCTAAACCCTAAACCCTAAACCCATGTAACCCTAAACCCTAAACCCTAAACCTGGTCTCTTGCTAGCCGCAATGATAATGTCAGTACGGTGGCCACTTTTCTATACGAGAACATTATGACTCGATTTGGGTGTCCGAAGGAATTGGTTAGCGATCGCGGCACCCATTCCATAAAATGCTACCATAGCAGCCTTGACGAACACATACGAAATCAAGCACAAGAAAACAACACCATATCATCCTCGGCCCAATGGGCAGACGGAAAAAACCAATGGTATTCTATGTGAGATTTTAACCAAAACAATTTCGGGCGCGAGAACGGATTGGGATACTAAATTGTTTGCGGCATTGTGGGGCGTATCGTACTGCATATGAAGTGACTACCAATTCCACACCATTCCGATTGGTGTACGGGCAAGAAACAATATTACCAATTGAATTGGAAGTTCAGAGTTTGCGCATTGCGTTCGACGAACGTCTTGGAGATAAGGAATCACTCCAATATCGGTTGGCAGAGTTGGACAAATTGGATGAAATACGGGCTACAGCTCTCTTCAACATGGAAGCAACTCAAAAACGGCGGAAGAGTTACTATGATAGTAAACTGCGTCCGAAGAGTTTTATGCCCAATGATTTGGGATTGTTGTATGATAGCAGGTTCAATCATTTTCCGGGCAAATTTCAAGTTCGCTGGCATGGGCCATATCGTGTGATTGAAGGGTTTTCCAATGGGTCTGTTCAATTGGAGGATTTCATGGGTCATCGATTCGCTGGCCGCATTAACGGGAACTGATTACGGTTATATCATACGTAAAACCCGGGTTTAGGGTTCTCAATTTCTGGAGGAAGTCACGTCGTACGTACTTAAGATAGACCTAATTAAGTGCGTTAGGGTGTAGGGGCGGCTGAAAGGATAGTCAGTGGTTACTAATGTGTCAGATGGGACGGCGGCCAGAAACGGACAGTAGGGGTAACATGTCTTTTCCCTATCACCACTAGGGAAAAGAATAGGAGTGGGGCACCCATGTACGGTCATTCTCAGGTGTCGCATTCTGTTATCGTTTCTTTTCGGTGTTACAATTTCGGCTGTTTCGGAGTAGTGGAGCGTAGTATGGACGGTTAGAGCTTGAAAGAGTGTGCGTCATGGCGATAGAGAGTGCAAAGAGAGCTACGGACAGAGAGGAAAGTGGCCGAAATGTGAAAGCTAAACGCAATGTAGGACCACCATCCGTAGTGATCGTTACCAATATGGAGCCTATGAAGCTGGAGATTTGCTGGACGTCAAGGAGAATACGAGATTTTCGAAACGCGCAAATGTTTCAGTTTTTGCGAAGGTCGGATACTTTGCCTTCAATTAATGTGGCATTAGTGGAAGAATACATCGCGAACTATGACCCACAGGATGGATCGAGCGTAGTACAAGGGCGCGTTATCGGTATCGATGAGAAGATCCTCGAGAAAGTACTGTTTCTTCCAGTTGGAGAGATTGCGGTGGGTGCTGAGGAGTCCAGTGACTTCCGACCGGGAAGTTATTTCAAAGCTGGCATGTCATCGTTTGAGAAGAACCAAGGTTGGCGGACGGCTGAGGCAATTACACCAGAGCTCATGAAATGGTTGCGCTTCGTGCTAAGGCGTCTAGGGTTGTATCGACACAACACGTATATGTCAAGACGGTTGATGTTTGCAACGGTAGGGACGTTTGAAGGGATGGTGTTCAATTGGGCAGCTTATGTAGCAACCCGTATTCATGCGGAAATGGGAGCCAAGCGCAAAATAGGGAAGTTTACAGCGTTGCTATGTTCAAATTATGTGTATGCTGTGATCGCGTACACATTACGGCAAACATCGCCGATAGAGGGAAGTCTTGAACCGGTGCCAGTGCCTCCGCAGCGAGAACGGAATTCGTTGGCACAGAATGTCAATACAACGGAGGTAATACATGAAATTGGGGAATCCAGTCGTCCAGTGGCACCGGAAACGGATCCCATTCGTTCGGTGGTGGAGGAGGAGAATGAAGTCCCCACGTTGTTAGATATCAATCAGTTAGCGTTTCCACAGGGCCGGCAACCGGAAGGCGTACATCTTAAAAATGCTCTATTGAAGTGCATTTCACAAATACATTGCATGGTACGAGCATTGGATGTAGAGGGCAGTGGTAAACAGGAATTAGAGGCAAGCAAAAAGGTGACATCGGAGCAGACCCGAAGAATTGAAGAGCAAGAACGGATCATCCAGGCGAATGCGGAATCCAAGCTGCTATTGGAGCGGAAAATTGGGGAACAACAGGAAGCTTGGGACAAAGAAAGAGAACGCATGGTGGAGACCCACAGGCAAGAACTATTCCGGGCTCGCAGTCATTCAATTCTGGAACTGGAAAAAGCGAAGGGTCAGTTGGTATTGGAACGAGAAAAGGCCGAGTTATTGGCGCAAGAGAAATTGGTATTGAGTGACCAATACAGATGCGAAACGGAGTGGTTACGGGCTGAAATTGAGGCCTTGAACGCCGAGGTCACAAGATTGGCAGAGGATTTAGTCAATATTGGTCAAGCACAGGTATCGACGTTGCCAGTTCCCGAAGTTTCAGAAGAGAGGAGTCACTTTCAGCGCCAGTTGGAATTGAGAGATGCCCAGATCCTGAAATTGGAAGCTCAAGTCCGTGAACTGGGCGAGTACAATGAAGACCTTTCAGCTCAGTTGAGGCGGGAGCGGATGGAAGGATTGGAGGAGGACGAAGATTTGCAGTTGGAACCAGAATCGGTGGAACCAATAACAGATACTGCGGCAATTGATTAATTAGATAGGCCAGAGGAATCGCAATTTTTGTAGAGATTTGTTACATAATTTTTGGATAGGTATCAATTGAGTGTTTGCGAGGACGCTGCACAGATAGGAGTGGGGCTATGTAGAATAGATATTAATTCGTTTTTGAAAGATATGGGTAAAATATAAACCCTAGTCCATGTAATAGGAAATTCAGGAGGATGGATGAGTGATTTAGTTCTTGAAAGCGGTTGATTACAAAATTACGGTTAGAATCTGGAGAACCAGGGGAGAAGTATATAGGAGTTGTAGAAGTTAATTAGGGTGCCAGACTGTGATAGTCATGAGCTGAGGGCCATCGCTGTGATAGTTGTGAGCCGGGGTAAGCTTGGTGCTACCTCTTTTCTTTTGTTTGTTATTTTCTTTGAATAAGAGGATTGAGAGTTTCTGAATATTGTGAAGTGAATTATGGAATGGAAATGTGATTGGTATTATTTGAGGAGAAGAAAGATTGATTGCTGAAATCTGATTGTAGTTCAGCAGAGAGAATCAGTCTGTGTTTGTGTGAAACACCGTAATGTGAATGGCAGTTCTGTGTGAAGAATTCCGGTGATGTGAATGAGGGTAATTGTGTGCTGAAAGCTGTGAGGGCACAGTATTACAGTTGGAGATTATGAGGGTGAATATATTGGTGGAAATAGCAGTTATTGGTATGACTGAATTGCTGTAAGGAAGAGACCGATAAGGTGAAGGAGGAGATTGTAGTTTCCTTGTGTGTTCAGATATTGAAAATAGAGACGATACATTCAGGAGGTAATTGATTGTGTGACCCTAACGTGAACGCTTCAGCAACTAGTCATTCCCCGTGTTCGAATCCCCCTATACGGGTTTATTCCCATTAGATTAATTTAGAATAAGTAAAACGAAATAAAACAAATAAATTGACTTGTGCATGGACGTAGCGGTAATAAACTCATCCATTTTAGTGTGGAGCGAGATTGTTTGAAGCAACGGTCTGAAATTCCCAGTGTTTGGATGAAATTTCCCAAAATTGCGTCCGACCAACGTCTTGGCGACGAGGACTCCCTCCAATATCGGTGACCAAAATTGGGAAAATTGGATGAAGTTAGGGCTACGGCTCTCTTGACCATGGGAGCTACACAGCGTCGACGTAAGAGTTATTATGGTAGTAAATCACGTCCCAAATCGTTTCTGACCAGCGATGTAGTGCTTCTTTTATGATAGCCGATTTCACAATCATTTTTTTTTGGGCGGCGGGGGGGGGATGTCAAGTCCGTCGGCATGGACCGTATCGTGTAGTGGAAGGGGTTTTTTTTTTTTTTTTTTTTTTTTCTTTCCTAATGGGTCCGTTCGATTGGAACATTTTATGGGTATCCAATTTACTACATGTACCAACGAAAATCGATTACGACTTTATTATACGTGAACCCGGGACGGGTTTCAAAAATTGGGAGGAAGAGGGCTTACCATGTAACCCTAAACCCTAAACCCTTATCAGTAGAACAGGAATCCATAGAACCATCCACGGACAATGTTGGAATTGATCAGTCCAGTGAGCCCAGATAGTGGAAAATTTTTGTGAGGGTTCGTTGAAGAAGTTTTATTTTACCGATTCCGTGTTTCTTTGTTTTCTTCGGAGAAGAAGAAGAGCCATGGATAGTTTTCTGAATGATGTGAAGTGAAATTCTGGAATGAAAAAAGAGATTTGATGTTGTCAAAGGAAGTATTTGAATTTATTTGTGGGATGAATACTTGTGTGGAAGTGGATGATGGGAAGTTATTGTGAAGAATGGTAATGAACGGGGGAATTATGATGCATTGAATATTGGGATTGGAGGAGGAGACTATGGAGTTTGAATTTGTGTGAAAAAGTGTAGGGAGAATGACAGTTGGATGTGAAGGGTTCCAGTGATTGGATTATGGAGTGATTGTGTGTTGTCTTTTGGGATGGTGTGGTATTACTTGAGATTGTTGTCACACGTTTGGAAAAGAGGAGAGACAGTGAAGCCATGAGATAGGATCATCGATTGTGATATTTTATTGGTTGGAAGAGTACACTGTTACGGAGCATAACAAGACGAGATCAGGTAAGATATGAATAAAACCTCATGAAAGAATATCAAAATGAGAGAATATGATTTTATATTCCTAATGATAGCTAAAATGAAAAGAATGGTTCCGGATGAGTATTGCTGGAATTCAAGATGTCCTTGGCTTCAATTTGTATACTAAAACTGAAGTGGAAGTAATCTAAAGACCAAAGTAAAAGTGATTCATTTTTAGAAGTTTATGAGAATTCTAATTTTAGTGATAATTCTTCATTAGGCCCATCTGCTGATGGCTGGTATGGAGAAGTAGGTTGGATAACTTCTTTACAGGGAAACGCAATTTTTTTCCAATATACTTCACTTTTTTTTTATATTTTTTTTCCCCACTTCTTTGCAAAAAGAACCTACTGAAGCCCGACTTCGTAGCCAAATCCCTTCGTCACTGTTATGGCTACCGGAATGGATGTCATCTACGGTACCTGTGATCCTGTCAGGTCTCGACCTAGTTTAGCCGTCGAATCTATTACCGCTTGCCCATCCGATGTAGACGTGGATGCTGTGTGCTTCATGGTGAACGTGCGTGATTTACCAGGTTTACTTGGAGAAATTGCCCGTCCAGCCAAACGTAGAATCCACGTGAGGGATTTAGAGTATTTTCAAACTTGGTTGCACGTGATTTCTGACCCCGTGCTTGTGAAGGTGAATGCCGGTGACACAGCTGGAGAAAGGCAGCTTCACAAGCGTGCCATTTGTCGAGAGCTGCGGAGGAACCATCGATTGGCACTGACTCTCAGCAATAGCAGCATGGTTCTTTCCAAGAGCCAAGTGAATGTCCCCGTTCGAGCCATGGTAGATGCGTTCCACGCTTGTGGGCATGTGGAGTGCCGAGTGGGATTCTTTGGAATGAAGTGGGCCTTCCCGAAGGCCCAGCCTAAAATTGACTTGTTTGTGGAGTATCACATGATCCTTCATGGCACAACAACCGTGGTTGCAAGGAACCAGTTCGACATTGGGATCGTGGTGCCAACAAGAACGGTACATATCTTTGGCTTTGGTGAAAGTCAATTCCGCCCCCATCGAAGGTTTAGGAAGGCAGACGTGTACGAAATGTTCAACACCAGAAAGCTTGGTTCTCTGGAATTTTGCATCCATGGATGTAAAAGGATCGGGAAAATCAAGATCTACCAAGAGCTGTGCCACGAGGTGGTCGCCGCAATACCAAAGGACAACTTGGATGATGTACCGAAGACCATGCGAACCATGCGCACTCGGGTGGAACAAGTTGCAAACTTATCACGGGCTTGGGAACAATATGATGGCAATGACCTCAAGGAGCGCCTTCTGGGTACCAGGATTGAAATCACAGTCCTTGGTGTGCACACGATTGCTGAGGCCTATCGCATTTGCCTCGCCTTAGATGTTTTAAATTTGGGGGGCATCGAAAAGATGTTGGGGGGAACCTTTTTGGTCCGACACATTTCCATCGATGAGGTCCTTGGAAGCTTGAGGTCGAAGGTCCAACAGCTGCAAGGGTTGGTGCAGGGTGGGAATGATACAAAACCGAGCATTAGGATGCGATCCGCTCTCACCGAGGCACGCCAGGCACTAGGATGGAGCGGCAAAAACATGAAGTGCCAGCTCCAGGAGGCTCGGGAGTGGAGGCAAGCCATGGTGGCCCAAAATAAAGAAAATGAACGCCCTTTGTATCAATACGATGGTTGGGAGTTGGACGAAGAAGGGATTCGTCCTTTGATTGTGGACTTCTTGCACAATGCATCCTGGCAGTACCACAGCAGATCGAAAGACCTGGACCCTCATCCCATCATGCTACAAAAGATAGAAGGGGGAGGATATTGGAAAAAAGATGGTATCTATGTGGATCGCGTTGGTGGCGCCCGTTTCTTCATCAACAAGTACGGACAGAATTGGAGGCGGTATGTAAAAGCTAGGCCTTAGGACTCATGTGCAGGGGGTTACGTCTAAGGATTCATTCAAATCAACGACCATAAGAATGAATTGGGGTTTTAATGTTCAGGATCAGGGGTTCCTAAACACTAAACGCTAGTGAACTTGGAATTCCACTAGTCTCATAGATTTTTAAAATAAAACTTTACAGACTACAATATTATGCAAAAATATACTTTTACTGATTTTTTTTTTTTTTTTTTTTTTTTTTTGATAACATACAATGTGATTGCTTGAGCAACTATAGGAGATTGTTGTATTTGCAGGTCCAGCACTTGGCATTTGGTTATCTGGGCCTCTCACGAGTTCAATTGATACTTCTGTTGTTGGGACAGCATCGCCTTGGAACTTGTTGCCCTCCATAGTATTGAAGATTGAGTGAGAGAATGTGGTGAGGAGCTTCGTTCACCGGTCATTCTCTTCTTTCTTTTTTCCTCCGACGGCAACAATAACTACTATTGCTTTTCCATTTTCTTGTTTTTTGTCACACAAGACCGGGAACTGTTTTGTGCAATCAAGCCTGCTACATCTTCATGTTTCTTTCTGTGGCCACTTCCAATCTTGATTGACGGGCTATTGACCGTGGGATCTCTCTCTGACTTTCTCCGTCTTTCTGTGCATGTGCGTGTGCGTGTGTGTGTGCGATGCTCACTCCACCAACGGATGCATGCAGGGCTATTCAACCTGGAATCTCTCTCCCACTTTCTCCGTCTTTCTGTGTGTGTGAATGTGTGTGTGTGTGAATGTGTGTGTGTGTGAATGTGTGTGTGTGAGACTAGAGTAACCTTTCTGGACTACTCTACCTTGAACTTAAACTTTAGTTATAATACTTATTCATGTCTAGGACACCTACTACAAAAGTCTATTTTTTTTTTTTTTTTTTTTTTTTTTTTTTACAGTCCAACTTTATCCTGGACTTTAATTATAACTTTTGGTCATGTCCACGAGACCTACTATAAAAGCTTATTCTTAATAATAATATAGTTCCGCCCTGTGCTGAACTGTAGTTATAACTCTTAGTTATGTTCATGACTTTCGGTTATGTCCATGACACTCATTACAAAACTGGAACATCTTTTTACTTTCTTTTTCTCTTTTCAAATATATTTTGTTTCTAAGTTTGATTTCTTTGATCTTCAGTATTTATTTATTTATTTATTTATTTTGTTTGTTTGTTTGTTTGTTTGTTTGTTTGTTTTTGTTTTGAGCGAAGGTTGTTGAAAAATCCAAAATAACGATGGAGAGGACACCGAGGGGAGGGAAAGAACTGGGTTTTAAGCTCATACATGCCTGGATATGGGAATACGTTCTGAAGCATACAGTGGGAGTGAACATTATACAGGAACTAACGAAGTTATTGCCGTTTCCTACAGGTGTTCTTAGATTGAGACAAATGTTGCTGATCAGGGACCTTACCCAGCAATTGGGCAATCCAATTCCGAACAAAATTGACGTCGACCTAGCTTTGTAATATCTTGAAGGACTCGAGAATTCGCTTGCCTCTAAACCTGCAGAAGAGTTGGAAGAGTCTGTGCGAGGAGGGCTCCTGCAGCCTGCATTAGAGAGGAAAGATCTCGAGCGACCTCTCTTGGAGCTGAAAAGCGAGCTCCGAACATCGCTTGGCGAGAAGAGAGTAGACGCCCAACAAGCGAAGGTCATCCGAGATGAATTTAGAGCTCTGGCGGCCAAGGCTTGGATTTTATTGGGTCCACTCATTTTGGAAGAATTTGCAGCATCCACTATTGCTGGGAAGCGGAGCTTGCGAGCCCAATCTTCGGTACGGTCCCCTCATCCAGTGGCCATCTCCGATTCTGAGGATCGCAGCTTCCATGACACACAAGAAACCTTGGTCGACAGGAGGTTCGAGCAGTTGGAAGGAGCACTTCGAGCATCACAAAGTGAGCTACAAAACATTCTGGATGTCAAGATTGTAGAGGTAAAGAGGTCGGTTGTAGTAATGGAAGATGCCCATCACTCGCTAAAGAAGCTTGTGAAGGATCAAGCAGAAGTATGTAAACAGCATGTGCGCTTGAAAAATCCAGGGACTACCTCTCAGTGTTTAGGACTCAGTGTTTTGAACCTGCCTCCTTTGGCACACGCACCAGGTTTGAAAGATGATAACATGTATGAAGATAAAGACAGGCCCTCCTCAAACGCACACTGCTCTCAGCTTTCCTCCGAGTACCCACATCCTAGTAATTCACAAGACCCTTATTCGTCTCCATCACATCCCCTTCTGCTCGACCCGGGCCTCCACAATACCAAAGAAACCGCCTGTGCCCTGGAATCGTCTTGGTCTCCTTCCAAAATCACAGTTAGGGTGGGCTTCATGCTTGGAGGGCAGAGGGAGAAGCGGCCTTTTCAGGAGATTGACCTTTGCGGTGAAGTGCTGATTTGCAATTCCGAGCAAACTGTACGTGAATGTAAACACGGTGAGTCTCTTCTTGGGATTGGGTCAGGCTCGACACAAAGACGAACACAAAAGAAATGGTCGAATGAGGAGGTTGAGCTTTTGAAGCGGGGAGTCCAAGAGCATGGGAAAGGACATTGGAAGAAGATTTTGAACGACAATGCAGATGCATTTCGTGGGCGCACTGAAGTCGACTTGAAGGACAAATGGAGGAACTTGGAGAAGTACGAGAGGCTGTGAGTTCTTCGGGGTTGCCACACTACTCGTGTAGGTGTGGACTTATACTTGATCAACCAAAAATCCTTCACAGCTGGTTTTCATTACTGTATTTTACATCACTTTCATTCACATGTCAAAGTATTCACATCACTCTCATTCTTGTCTCAATGTGATGTACGAAAATTGAGACTCATGAAAAAGCTCGGGTCCCCACAAACTGTTGTGGACATTACTTTGTGTTTGATTTCCGACCTATGCCAGGTTTTTTTTATTTCCTGGTCACATAATCTTTCACTTTTAAATTTTGATTTGTTATGTTTTCATTCATGATTCCTGCAAAACATGGATGAAGCCTTCGGTTGATTGCGGAATCAACCGAAAGTTGGATACCTGGTGAAGAGCAGCTTGAATATCACAACAGAGGGAAATTCAGATGGGTGGTTTTCAGGGTTCAGGGTGACAGTTGCGTGTGCCGGTGGCAGTGCTGCCTCAGCGAGTACTCAATCATTGTTTTCCTCGCTCAATTTATCTTTGTGAAGCTCATCTCAGTCACTGGCTCTTTCTTTCTCTTGCAATGTCTTACGGGAGCGCCTTGACATCCAACCAAAGGGGAGTGTTGGGAGATATCATCGTCTTCACAACACAATGAATTAGATGGAGCGTGTGATGAAAACCTGGTTACCAGCATGCTAGGCAGAGATCTACGGGCTCTATTGATTGTTGCAACGATCTCAACTCACTTGGGGGAGGAGCATGAATTGGTTTTGTTGTGCAAAGGTTATGCTTGTAGAGTGGGTAGAAAACCTGGTTTCTGTCAGACATTGGTTAGAGAACCTGGTGAAATAGATGAATCATCCATCGGGCACTGAATTCAGGAGGTAGGATGGATGATTTAGTCGAGAAAAGTGGTTACGTAAGAAATGTTGCTCCAAATCTAAAATGACATCAATTTCTACAACCACCCATACATTCCTCTTAACAGTCGAATATGAACCGTTTGTAATCTCGTCTCCCACAAATCTCCTATTCCACTCACTTGTCTTTCTTCCATCTCATGACACCATATCATGTAATACTGCATTGCCTTGACGGACCGTACATATCCACTGACTATGTTCCCATCACTGGATATATATCTTCACACTGATAACACATTCCGAAACTAATCATTTCTTCCACATTCTAAACTTGGACGCATCCAATTCTATCCATCTCTTATATGGATGTCCTTCACTGTTCAACCATTACAGCCAATACGGCACAACATCGTCCCTGACAATTGAACCACACCCATATCTTCGGTCACCGGCTTTCAATCTACCAAACGGAACTCAATATTCACGAATTCGATTTCTCACTCAACAACATAGAGATTCAATTTCTATTTCCCCTCACAATACTCTTGATCTACGTTTGTTCAACAATCGGAACGGATCCCAATCTCTCGACTCTGGAGTTACCTCAAAAGAAAACAAAACCAAGGAAAGAAAAGAAAAGAAAAAAGAAAAAAGACAAACAAGAGATAGCACCAAGCTTGCCCCGGGCTCTACGCTTTCACAGTTTTTGGGCCCCTTCTACTTCTTTCTTCAACAGGTTCGTACTTATCCCCGGATACCAAACATTACACATCCGATGTTGACTACTTTTTCCTTCCTAATCATCCATCAAACCTTCTAAACTATCCACTCATCAATTTACTGGCTTTTCTTAACCCTACATACAATGTATTGTAAGACACAGAAAAAAAAGAAAAAAAGAAAAAAAGAAAAAAAAAACAACAACAAAAAGGAAATCCTACCCATTATACTTGGCCCCGCTCCCAACTGTGCGGCGTCCTCGCCAACAATGAACTGGTAAAACCTTTTCTAGTGATTTTCCCTACAAATTTTCTACCACTCTGGGCTCGCCGGATTGGTCAACTCCAACATTCACTGGAAGTGGATCCCCACAGGTTCTGGCTCTAATGATGAGTCCTCGTCCTCCTCCGTTACTTCCATCGGCTCTCTCCGCGATTAGACTGATAAGTCTTCATCGTACCCTAAACCCAATTCACGAACTTGGGCCTCCAATTGCAGAATCCTGACAACCTGGTTGCTCCCAATTGGTGCTGCTGTTGCCTCACCTTCACCTCCAATTCACCGATTGTTGAAACTGGTGGGGCAGACATCCGTGACCGACCAATACTGGCTGGGTCACTCTCCAATTTTGTGACTACAGCAGCTTTCCAGGTTCCTATTTCTGCCCGTAACTCTTCCGTTTCAATCCAATATACTGGTCAACCAATATCCCCCCTTTTTCCTGTTCCAGTTTGGCTGCCTTCTCTCGTTCTACTTCCAACAGACGCTTCGCCTCTTCCCGTCCCAGAAGCCATGCCCTGCGATTTTGGAGCAGTTCTTGCCTTTCGCTTTCCAGTACAGTTCGAGTGTTTTCTTTTTTGTATTGTCCCAGGTGTAGTGGGAATCTGCTTGGTAGCATCATTTTCACGGAGCTCAAGACTTGTCTTTTTTGTGTTGTCCCAGGTTTAGTGGGAATCTGCTTGGTAGCATCATTTTCACGGAACTTGGGACTCGTTCGACCAAGTTTACAGATTTTCCTGTCCCACTTTGATAAGCAGTGATGGAACCATAGCCGCGGCTAAACCTGGTTACTCCTTAGTTACCACTATCAAATGTGGCCAGAAGAGAAACTCCATCTTTGCACTGCAACCAACAACTTCATCGACAGTTTCTATTCCCATGGAGGACGCATTGAACAAAGGGCACATAGGAGTTCCATGGTGGCAATAATGCCCTTACAGCATCAGATTCATTCTTTCCTACACCCTAAACCCTAAACCCTAAACCCTCCTCCTCCCCCCCCCTTCTTCCTCCACGTCCAGGCGACGACAAACAAGCAACTAACACTCAGTGCATGTGCTCAGACCGACCCTCTCACTCCCCTCCACACAACGACAGACAAGCAACAAACATTCAGTGCTCGGTGCCCAATCTCACCCTGTACACCGGAAGGAAAGGGAAGAAAATTTGAATGATGCATGGTGGGAGAGGGAGGGAGTGAGACACCGGGGCAAGGAACTGAGACAGGGACTCGCAATGGAACCGAGACTCGCACCCTCACAATGGGAGTGTGGATCGGATGCGACACCAGTTAGCGGACCTCGGAGTGGGTCCCAGTTTCGACACAAGTCCCAGTTCCACGAGTCCCAGGCTTGGCATGAATTCCACTCCCAGCGCGAGTCTCAGTCCTACGAGTCCCAGTCCCGGTAAGAGTCCCAGTCCCGGTAAGAGTCCCAGTCCCGGTAAGAGTCCCAGTCCTGCGAGTCCCAGTCCCAATAAGAGTCCCAGTCCTGCGAGTCCCAGTCTCGGCGCGAGTTTCGGTCCTGCGAGCCTCGATCCTGGCGCGAGTCTCCCTAGTCCCGTGACTCTCAGTCCCGGCATGAGTCCCAGTTCGGCATAAGTTTCTAAATTTTGAATTGAAATTTCTTGAATTCCTTCGAACTTCTTGAATTCTTTGTCCCCATAGACCAAATTTGTATTTACTCTTTGGTTTTTTTGTTTTTTGATGCTAGACAAATTCTATTTTAAATAATTATAACACTGACGTGAAAAAGTATTGGAGTGAAATGCACTTAGTTGCATGTGTAGTGAAGATCCCCGAATGCGAAAGTATTGTGTTCAGACTCACAACCGTAACCAAGTAACGTATTGAGGGCAAGGCGAAGTTGTGATGTGAGGCGAGGCGAGGCGAGGCGAGGTGAGCCAAACTCCAAGCTCGTAAACCTGGTCGCATTGGAGGTGAACCTGTGCTGGATCAAAATTTGGCTGCTCTGTGTTGATCTGTTTTTCTTTCGAAGTGAAGTTGAGGCATTCTTGGGGCGATTTGAATCGATTTTTTATTTTATTTTTATTGTTTTTTGGTTTGTTTTGGTTTGTTTTGTTTGTTTTCTAAAGTGAGTAACTGTGCTCCTTCGTTGTGTTTGAGGTTGAAGTAGGAGCTTCAAGGAGAGGGACGTTACATTGCTTCGCATGTTCCTTATTAGGTCAACTCTTGTCTACTCCACCACCTGCATAATATGTAAAACGTTGTCCAAAACTCTACATGCTTCCATGTTTGTGTGGTGCATGGTTCCCAATTTAATTGTTTCATGGATTGTTGAAACCTGGTTTAGGATTGAATTTGTTTTGGGATGGAATTAGAAGATTTGACAACTTTTTGGCTCAATGAACATGGGGTTTGTTTTAAGCCTCCTCATGGTTCTTGTTTTTCATTCACTGCTGCAGTCCCTAAACCTGGTACATTGCATAAAGGAATCGGCCAACGTAATGACAGGGATGGAGCGGTGGGACGGAGCGTGCTGATCCACAAGCCGTTGAGGTATTCAATTTCTTACAATTTGTTTTGCTCTAAACCTTGGTCGCAGCGGCATGTTTGGGAGATGCTCTGCACATTACATCGAGGTCTTGTAGGTATTAATGTAATAAGTTTTTGTACTCACATTGAACTCGTTTGTGCAGGTTGCGGGGTTGAAGTTCGAGCAAGTTCGAGCATCGGAGTGGTAAGGGCTGCAATCATGGTCCTCCGTGCGAGTGGCAGGTTTACAAGTGCGTCTCGAGCTCATACCATTGTGATTTCACTCTTGGGATGTGATTACTAGTGTCGCAATTACCTTTCTGCATTTCTTATTTTCATCATTCAAATGTGATTAGGGCTTGTCTCCTAAACCTCCATGGTTGGCGCGGGTTCTTTCTCCAGCACTCTTGGTGGCAGCCATGGTGTTGGTCGTGTATATTGCAAAGGTCGATAAGGCGACTACTACGTCATAGTGAGTCACCTATTGAATTATTGTAGTCCAAGCAGACCTTTAATTTTCATGTAGTCGTCTTCTTTTCAAGCTTGTCTCATGATTTATTTATTAATTTATGTATGTATTTATTTATTTTAATCCGATTTCGACTTCGTTCACATGCTGTAGGTCATGGATATGCTCGGGCCAAGTCTCCGGGATGTCTGGAACTCTTCGGGGTCAAGCGCAAGCATTTAGGGCAGCTCGTTCTGATTGAGCAGGTATGCACATGGAGACGTGAAGCCCGAGAACTTTCTCCTGGGACAACCCAATACACCTGAAGAGAAGAAGCTTTTTCATGTACATCTCGGGCTTGGTGAGTTTTCAGTATCGTTGTGCTGCAATTCGTTCTCTGTTCACACATTAGCAACCTCCTTTGCTCCAATTTGGCGTTACATAATTTTTTTTTTTTTTTTTTTTTTTAACATCTGTTAACTGTTACATGAAGAGCATCTGGACTGAGAATTGGATGAGTTTATTACCGCTACGTCCATGCACAAGTCAATTTCACACCAAGATTAACGTCTTTCTCCCATATATGCAGCTACTCGATGGAGGGATGGTACAACCGGTCAGCATGTAGAATATGACCAAAGGCCTGATGTGTTTCGGAGAGGCTCTCCCTCCCCCCCCTTGTCCTGATCTGTAGTTGCCATTCCTATTTTGGCGGTTGGGAGCGACTGTTTTGCTTTTGAGCTATATTTTGATTCTGTATAATTTTCGTACATGTAGTGGAACTGTTCGCTATGCGAGTGTGCATGCACATATGGGAAGGACTGGGAGTAGGAAGGACGACTTGGGATCACTGGCTTATACTTTGATATTCCTTATGCGGGGTAGTCTTCCTTGGCAAGGTTATCAGGTACTGATCAACTTTGTAGCTAGTAGCTAATGAAGAAGTGATCAATGCGATATATATATACATTTATTTATTTATTTTTCCTTCCTTCCTTCTCACTATTTTTCATTTGGACGTGCTCTATATATTTGGTTTTGTAGGGCGACAACAAAGGTTTTCTGGTGTGGAAGAAGAAAATAGCAACTTCTCCCGAAATGCTGTGCTGTTTCTGCCCGGTTCCGTTTTTAAACAGACGTTTTGGAGATGGTCGCAAATATGAAGTTCGATGAAGAGCCAAACCACGGCAAGCTCGTTCTACTCTTCGATTCCATCTTGGGTCCTAATCCTACTGTGAGACCCATAAACACAGACGGTGTTGAAAAGGTGCATTCTATGACCTTTTTTTGCTTCGTTTTTCCTGTCCCTACACTGAGGATTCTTTTTTTGAACCTACTCTTCATTTGATCATCATATTAATAAAGCCTTTTGTTTCTAGTGTTCCATACAGGTTGGTCAAAAGAGAGGGCGAATCAGATGTTGAAGAAGATGAGGATGACCAACCTAAGAAAAAGATCCGGTTAGGAATGCCCGCAACTCAATGGATTACAACATTTACAACGCTCGGTGGCCAAATGAAGCAGAGGTAAGGCGGTGCGAGCTTTCGTCATTGATGTGGTTGGATGTTGCTCAGTTAGGCATGAGCCCGGTCATGTGTGTATCGTCGATTTTGACTTTGTCCTCCTGGATGTCGATCAGCTATTCCGATTTCTATGACATGCGTTTACTTTCAGCAAGCAGCCTGGATTCGGACAGACCCATTTATTGAACTTTCATTCCTACATTTGTTTCGACGTGCAGGTATCACTATGATGCAGCTGATTCCCGGCTTACGGAGCACGTGGAAAAGGGTAATGAAGACGGTCTGTATATAAGCAGTGTGGCTTCTTGTACAAATCTATGGGCTCTTGTTATGGATACAAGGACAGGATTTACTGCTCAAGTTCATGAGCTGTCGCATGTATTTGCCGTCCTCGAATGCATGTGGGTTTATTTAGAAATATATTTTGTGCAAGATTTTGCCTGCGGTCTCTTGGAAGGTATTACAGTTTTTTTTTTTTTTTTTTTTTTTTTTTTTTTTGTGTTGTTGTTGTTATTGTTGTTGTTGTTGTTGGGATTTTTGTGTTGATGGAGAATGTGGACTTTTAGTTCATTTCTAGGTTTTCAAGTTTTGTATGACACATTTGTTTTATATATTTTGTTGCTTTGTTCGGGCTGTTGGTCCATTTTGTGTATTTGGCTTTGTTTGTATTTTTTTGTTTTGTGTTGTATAGAATGTGTCGGTTATTTGTGAAAGGGTGCTGCTTCCCTTGGCTCACATGAAATGATGAAAGCTATTGCATTCTGAGGTATGCAGTAGCCAGTAATCTTGAATTGTGGCGTTGAGAATGAGTGGAGGCATGAAAGCAATTGTGAACTGAGCTTCACAATTTGCGAGTGTTGCAAAACCTCTAATCCCTAAAACCCTAAAACCCTAAACCAGGTTTACCTAGTCCAGTCAAAGATGAAGTTGTGATGTAAGGCGAGGTGAGCCAGACTCCAAGCTCGAACTCCAAGCATTGGAGGTGATCCTGTGCTGGATCAAAATTCGGCTGCCCTGTGTTGATGTGTTTTTTCTTTCAAAGTGAAGTTGAGGCATTCTTGGGGCGATTTGCATTGTTTTTGTTTTTTGTTTTTTATTATTTTTGTTTCTGTTTTATTTATTTACTTTTTGTGTGTTTGTGTGTGTGTGTTTTCTACGGTGAGTGATTGTGTTCCTTTGTTGTGTTTTAGGTTGAAATAGGAGCTTGAGACAGAGGGACGTTACATCGCTTCGCATGTTCCTTATTAGGTCAATTCTTGTCTACTCCACCACCTGCATAACATGTCAACCTGTGTCTAAAACTCTACATGCTTCCATGTGTGTGTGTGTGTGTGTGTGTGTGTGTATGTATGGTTCCCAATTGGCGGAGGTCGACGGATTATATACTAGGCTCAATGAGATGACCAAGGTTGAACAGATGTCATACCATACGATTCTATGATTACACCCGATGTCATCTATTCTAATGTAGTCCGGCCAACATGAGAATCAAGTCCTCCCACTAGAACTTCAATTGATTTCCATAACTCGACTCTGTAGAAAACCATATCCCGGTGAAAAAGTTTCTAGTCTAATATCATGGAGATGGAAAATAATCATAAAATGGAAAGCATCCACCTGCATGCATGACATGCAACGAAGGAAGATGCTGCATGCTTCTCACACCGAACACAAGAAAGGATGACACAATTTGTAACCTTCGAAATGTGAGTCAGGAAAGCTGAGGGTCGGGGTCCTGTCGATGAGGTGCTTGGAGATAGCGCATTGGGTGGGATGTATCAGAGGAGCCACAACTTGAGGGGCAGGAAGAGCGCGCAGTTGCACGCATTCAATAATTTCTTTTTGTGCCCGTCGAGCTTGCCGGTGTCGAGGGGTGAGTTCTCAGGGTTTTCGATTCTGGATAAGGAATCGTTGATTGAGGCGGGGAGCGGGAAGCGAGAAGTGGAGCGGGTGAAGCGGCCCTACGAGGGTTGAGCTTGAGGTCGGCGTCATCGCTGGAAGCCGGGGAATTGTCACTGGGGTCACCGACACTTTTTTATGCACTATTCAATAAGTTTCTGCCGTCGAACAACAAGGACGAGGAGGCATAGCCGGTGGTGGACATATATGGATCGATCAGTTGTGGATGTTTGAATTCAAGGTAAAGCGATGGACGAGGGGGAGGATCCATGATTGAACGGAGTGCCCGTTTGTCCACCCAGGCGACAAAGCTAAGCATTGCGATCCGCGGCAGTACCACTACTCGGGGACGGCATACTTGGACTTTTCGAAGGAAAGCTCTCAGAGAGGCGATGCATGCAAGTTCACGCACAGAGTGTTCGAGTGTTGGCTGCATCCGGCTCGATACTAGATGCAACCGTGCAAAGATGGGTAAAATTATCGTCGTTTGGGTGTGTGTTTTTTGCACACACGCTGAAGTAGCTCCGGTTGCTGCCTGCAACGGCACAAGCAGTGACGACGGGAGGTCGAAGCGGAGGAGGTTACGATAGGTCGCCGCGAGCTAGAGCAGCGGCGTGCTATGATGGGACGTTTGGATATGAGAGCTTGTCTTACGACGTAGCATCGGCAGGTCACGATCCGAGCCACTTGTCGAGGTACTCGAGCTCGGCCGACTCGGGTGCAGGGTATGTGACATCACAGAATTCATCGCCCAGGTCGATGGTAGTCAAGTACAAGCAATACGCTGTGTTGTTGAGCCCTCCGTTGTCTCCCTCGAAGTCGCCTCCGCCATCACCTGGGTCGGTTCAGGAAGGGGGGCAAATGCGGGGTCATTTGCAAGCAAGTCGATGTCATAAGGGTAACGTGGGATGTTACAAGCGACGCTACAGCAAGCGGCGCAAGCTCAGGGGCTAGGGGACACAAGCAGATGTCGGCGGTGTCGGCACATCGGCGACATTTGGAACATTTGAACTTGATGCCAACGCTCATAATACTCAAAGCAGGTTCAATTGGAATCGGCTGCCGAGAGCAGGTCCAGTTGGAATTGGCTGCCAAGAGCAGGTTTAATTGGAATCGGGTGCCAAGAGCAGGTCCAGTTGGAATTTGCTGCCAAGAGCAGGTTCAATTGGAATCGGCTGCCGAGAGCAGGTCTAGTCGGAATTGTCTGCCAAGAGCAAGTTCAATTGGAATCGGGTGCCGAGAGTAGGTCTTGTTGGAATCGACTGCCAAGAGCACGTCCAGTTGGAATTGGCTGCCAAGAGCAGGTTCAATTGGAATCGGCTGCCAAGAGCAGGTCTAGTTGGAATTGGCTGCCAAGAGCAGGTTCAATTGGAATCGGCTCCCAAACGCAAGTTCAGTTGGAATTGGCTGCCAAGAACAGGTTCAATTGGAATCGGCTGCCAAGAGCAAGTCTAGTTGGAATTCGCTGCCAAGAGCAGGTTCAGTTGGAATCGGCTGGCAAGAGCAGGTCTAGTTGGAATTGTCTGCCAAGAGCAAGTTCAATTGGAATCGGGTGCCTAGAGTAGGTTTTGTAGGAATTGGCTGCCAAGAGCAGGTTCAATTGGAATCGGCTGCCAAGAGCAGGTCTAGTTGGAATTGGCTGCCAAGAGCAGGTTCAATTGGAATCGGCTGCCAAGAGCAGGTCCAGTTGGAATTGGCTTCCATGAGCAGGTTCAATTGGAATCGGCTGCCAAGAGCAGGTCCAGTTGGAATTGGCTTCAAAGAGCAGGTTCAATTGGAATCGGCTGCCAACAGCTCAATGCATGTCTGCCAATTAGAATTGCATGGCCGGCAATTGGAATTGGCTGCCTTTTCTTGCTACCATTGCTCCTTTCTAGGGCCTGGCACAAAGTAACTTTAGGAGGTTGGCAAGCATAAAGGAATCGGTCAACGTAACGACAGGGACGGTGGCTGGCGTTGATGGCAATGAACACGACGGCATGAGACGAGGAATGAATGCAGCGTATGGCTATTGGCACTGCAATGCCCAATTGGATGTGAATTGCGGAGCAGGGTGGAGGGACGGGTGGGGGATTGGGAAATGTCTATCCGAGCGTGAGTCCTTCGTATTTGCTCCACATTTTCTCAGACCGGGTCCTGACGCCTCCTTATCGCACGTTTTATAATATGCATTTCAATGTTGGAAGCACAGGTGCTGGTCGTACCCTAAACGCTTGAGCAATGCGGTTAAGCTTCAACAACAACAACAACATTAAGATCGAAGACGCAGATTACTACGAAGTCTGCAAGCCATCCACTCATAACCATATGAGCTGCACAAAGCTCCTAAACCTTGGTCGCAAGTGGTGATGTCCAAAGCTGATGATCTCACAATAGATCAATACCTTGGTTTAGGGTACACAATTTATAGTCTTAGTCTTCGAAATGAAAGCTTCCAGTGGCAATTTATAGGTCCAAAGTATACCCTACAAACAAGAGATGATCTGGATTTTTATTCCTAAACCTAAGTACCCTACAGTTAGTCGGAGAGGAAGATGGAATACGTAGAAATATATATGAGGTCATATGGCTAAAATCAGGTTTAATGAAGGAGCTTGGAACTGTAGTGTCAAAAGCAAAAGACACAAGTGAAGTCTGAGAGAAGTGGTCGACCATGCGTGTGACACCCGGTTGAGAGCAGTCCTCCTTTTCCGCAGTTCATCTCGCTCGTCGTTGTCACGGTGGAGGTTCAAGTCATGACAAGGGGTGGCTGCTGCAAAGCGTTTGTCTTGGGTCGTCGAAACTGGCCACAGGAGTAGTCGTAGACTGAGTAAAGCCGGCCGTTTCGACAGTTGTGAACATGAGGGGAATGAGGTGAATACAGTTGTGAAACACAACTCCCTCGCCATATCACCCTTGTGTAGCAATAACCAACTTGCTGGATGCCATTTGCACTTCCAATATCAAGAGTGAAAACGCTTAGAGATACACTTTAGTTCCAGCTGCAGAAGAACAATACCAGTTGAATAATGCCACCACTACACCTCCATTTAAAAAAGTACGATTTCCGCGCAAAGAATCTATGTGTGTTGATTGAGAGAGAGTTTCCACCTTGGGTGCCATGAGTCATAATCAAGAGGCGACCTCTTCGTCTTCCTTCACCCAAACCAACACCCTCATCTACTACCGTTTCCATAAGGACCCGAACCATTATAAGTAGATAGTTGACAATTATCTCAACTCAAACATGAGGCGAAACACAAAACTGTGAGCCGAACACACGAGCAGGTAACCATGCTGTGGAAATTATGAATTCATAGATGCGGGTTCATAGAAGTGAATATCACCTGCGAGGTCCTAGTCGCGATCAGATTTACACCCAAAACCGGGCACATGCGCCCGCACAAGAGAAAGGCACATGAAGGGCGCCGTCCATCCCATACTGCCATCGTTCCCTGGATGCCACTCTCATTACCCTTCCCCCTCGTACGGGCTGGTCCAAAACCTGGTCGCCTAGTCTTCCGATCGAAGGCTGCCTTAGGCTTCACAGAAGAGCAAGATAGTGCGGCGCATGTCTCAACGAACACATCGTTCAGGTTTGCTTACAAAGCACGGGGAGAATGAGCGGTCGGAGGGCAGTTCGAGGTTGGGAGAGACGGAAGTGTGGCCAATGAGATGCAACCGAGGGAAGGGGGTGGAGAAAGACGTGGAGTGAAGAGGAGCAGGGGCTTGCGAGGGAGACAATGGCAGTTTTGGAGATGCAGCAGGTTTAGGATTTCGTGGGGGGAGGAAAAAAGTCACCGTTTATGAGCGGCGGAGCGAGGAGACTGGCATCGGTGGACGGGGGAGTTGGTTGTCGCCATCGTTGTATGAATTGATGGGTGACTACATGCCTATGTCGCAGGATGTGCAAGCGCAGCATGCAATTCGGCGGTGGACCTCGTTCTTACCCGCGGCAATGCACGATGCAGAGGCGCCTCGAGATGATGCGTTGGGTGGGGTGTATCAGAGGAGCCACAGCTTTTGGGGGTCGGGTTTAGGGTTGCACGCATTCAACAATTTCTTTTGGAGCCCGCCGAGGTCGTCGATGTTCAAGGGTGAGTTTTCGGGGTTTCTGATGGCAAACAAGGAGTCGCGGATCGAGGCGGGGAGCGGTGAAGGGGGCTTTTATGAGGAGGCAGGAAGGGAGCAAGTCGAACGGACATGCGAAGGTTGAAGTTGGGATCGGCGTCATTGCTGGGGGCCGAGGGACCTGGTCGCTAGGATCATAGACATTTTTTGATGCGTCGTTCAATAATTTTGTGTCATCGAACAATGAGGACGAGGAGGCGTGGGTAGTGATAGACATGTACGGGTGCAATGAGTTCCGGATGTTGGAATTCTAGGTGAGGCGATGTATGAGAGGGAGGAGCCATGATTGGACGGAAGGCCCATTAGCCCACCCGGGCGAGAAAGCTAGGCGTTGCAATCCGCGGCGGTACGAGGACTCGGGGACAGCGTGTAGGGAGTTTCGAAAAAGGGAGCTCTCGGAGAGGCGATGCGTGCGAGTTTGGGTGCATTTAAGTATTGAGTATTGGCTGCATTTGGCTCGGTACTTGGACGCAGCCGTGCAAGGATGGACAGAATTAGCATCGTCGAGTGTGGTTTTTGGTGCATACGTCGGAGCAGCTGCGGTGGATGCCTACGGCAGCACAGGAGGCATAGGAAGCGACGACAAGAGATCGGAGCACAAGGCGTGAAGAAGGTTTGCCGCGAGTCGGTACACCGGGGAGCTACGATCGAGCGTCGAGGTACGAGGACTTGTCTTACGACGGACCATGGGGACGTGACGGTCTGAGCCAGTCGTTGGAGCATTTGAGGTCGGCCCAGTGGAGTGCACGGTGTGCGGCATTGTAGAATTGATTGCCTAGGTCGATGCTGGTCGGGCTCGCACGGTACCCGCTGCCGCTGAGCTTTTTGTTGTTGGGGTCGGTTGAGAAATGGGCGTGAGTGCGGGGTGATTAACGAGCGTGTCGATGTCTGATTTTGCAGAATCTGTAATGTGAGTATAGGCGACACTGCAGTAAGCGGCGTAGTCTCGAAGGCTGCACTCACGGATGCATCAGGGGTAGGCACCTTGGTCGCCTGCGGGAGTCTTGCAGAAGTCGAAGATGGAGCTGATATTGACTCCGTCAACGATGATCCTGATGGAAGGAGAGCCGGTGGTGCAGCAGGTGGAGAGCGGGCAAAGACATAGGGGCGAGAAGCTCGAAGGATTCTCTGGACCTGGACTAGGTGAACTACTTATCTATGGGGGATTGCTTTGAGTAAGCAGTGTTCTGTACGTATTTAGACTCCATACACAGTTGTTTGATGAGAAAAAATATGCAAGTGAGAACTGTAATCAGGGTGTGGAGACCCTAATTAGGGTTTTCAAACCCTAAATTACAGAAAATGAAACACATTTTTTTGAAAAACAAAAACGTTTGTAGAGGTCTTTGGATGATTCTAAGCCTTGGCAAAATCTTAAAACAGAAAAAGCTATGATATATAAAGAGATATTGAGGATGGAAAACCTCTAGGACACCCATGTAACCCTAAACCCTAAACCCTAAACCCTAAACTTTAAAAATCAACTTTTAAAAGTCTTACAAACTGATTTTGGTTTAGCATTAACAATTAATTCTAACAGTTTGACTTTAAGTAGAAACCAGGTCGATATTCCCATTTCTGCTATGTCACAGGCACTTCTTCTCTTAGGTGCAAAATTGTGTCGAGTTTCATTTTTTGGTATGAAGTGGGAAATTCCTATTGCTGAGCCAAAGATAGATTTTTTCATAGAACGTTACCATGAAGAAATGGGTCATACTTTTTCTCTTGGTAAGAATCTCTATGACTATGGAGTCAATTTTCCAGAGAATAATATTATGCTCTTCAAGTTTAGTAATGCTCAATTACAAAATCAAAGGATTATAGAAAATCAAGTATACGAAATGTGCAATGTAGAAGGATATGGATCATTATCTTTTAAGCCAAAGATAGACAATCGTATAGTCAAAGTCAAGCTCTATCAAGAGTTATGCCATGCAATATTGGCTGTCATACAAAAGCAATGTTTAGATGATATGCCTAGGACAATTCGTACTATGCGTATTAAACTAAATCAAATGCGAGACCTATTAGCAAAGTGAGAAGGAATGTCTGAAGATATATTAAGAAATTATCTTTTAGGCATGAGATTGGAGCTTAGTGTTCGTACAGAGAAAATAATAGATGGACGTAAACTTTGTAGTAATCTTGACCTTTTTGAATATTCTGGCATAAAAAGAGCTATAGGAGGTCATTTTGATATACGAGAAGGATCTTTACAAAGATTCTTTCAAATATGCCATAGTCATTTAGCAATGTTGGCCAATGAGATTCATGGAAGAAATTCATATGCACCTTCTACTCGAGTCAAGAGTGCCTTAACATTTGCTAGACAAGCAATAGGATGGAGTGGCAAGCATATGGAGCAACAACTTCAACAAGCAAGAGAGTGGAGAAGTACCCAAGCAAGTCAACAAGCATTGATACAAGTGGGGCAATTCCTCTACGATGGTTGGAAGCAAGATGATCCAAATATTCGTCCTCTCATCTTTGAATTCCTTCACAATGCACATTGGTTTGTTCATAGTAGGGTCGTAGATAGACGTGTAGATGGCTTGATGTTAAAGAAGACCAATAGTGGTGCATATTGGAAAAAGGATGGAATGTATGAAGATCGTGTTGGAGGAGCTCGCCACTTCATTCAAGAATATGGTGCAAATTGGCGGAATCATGTTCAATCCATTGCATAGGCTTAGAACACATATAATATAAAGTTAAATCATATGTACATATAGTATAAATATGATATTTTCCAAAAACAAAAAAAGACATTTACCTATATAAATTATCCAATATATTATTATAATGTCCAAAAGTCTCTATGTATTTATTTCATATTTTTATAATATTTTTTTCATATATTAATGAAAGGCAAATTTTGCTATTTTGAAAATCTCATATCTCCTAAACTATAAACTTGCTGAAAATTTTAAACATACCATTGGAATCAGAAGCATGACAAATAGGGGGGTAGGTCAAATCAAAAATTCAAAACAATAAAGTATACAAAAAGTCAACAGAAAATTGTATCAAGTCAAACGCCTTATATCTCAAAATTGAAAAACATGTATAGGATTTCAAGACCATCACTAGATTCCTAGACCCTTAAAAAAGGGGGGTAGCTCAAATCAAAACTTCAAAATCCCTATTCATATGCAAAGTCAACTCAAAAGTCAAAATAGTCAAACACTTAATACCTACAAATATATGCACCTTTTCAAAACTTCAAGCCCATATTTAGAATTGGCAACCCTCAAACAAATCCAATGGACTTTTCAAAAATTTCAAAAAACCTTGTATGACAAAAGTCAAAACCCTAAACTCCAAGTCAAAGTAGCTAAATCTTCCAAACTATAAACTTGTATAGGAAAAGAATTATACCATTGACATCCTAGACACCATAAATGGGGGGGTAGGTCAAGTCAAAATCCAAAAATAATGATGCCCGAAAACCGGGGACACCCTTGTAACCCTAAACCCTAAACTCTAAACCCTAAACCTGGTCATATGCGCAACTGAGTTGGTCGCGCCTTGAGGAAGAGTGCACATTCTAACCAATCCAAGCGGTGTCCTCATCGTTGTCATATCTCTACTTCCTTCGGTAAGTTGAAATTGATCATAACCTGAATACAAATCACCCATTGAATAAATCGCCCTTCCAGCAAACGCCTCAGCAAATTCATCCACAATAGGTCCAATTCCTGCATTCCTGACAGTTACAGCTGTCACCGGCTGCATATCTTGAATAAACCACAGTGACCCATTCTTCTTAGGTACCGTAAACCATCGACTAGAATACGGCGCAAATGAAGGTTCTAATATTTTCATCTTTATCTTATCTTTCAATAGTTCCACCAATTTAGGTAAATGTGCCCTCGATACTCGAATCGGTCTTAGATTCCAAGGTACATGCGGTACAGTGAAGATAACCATAGGTGTTATAATATTTGGATCCACACACCCAATTTCATGAGATTCGAAGGCAAACGATCTACCTTGTTTAGCCAACATCTTTTTGAAGCAAGTAATTTCCTCCGGCAATAAAGAACCATCACAACCAATCTTCAATTCTTCAAAAGTCTCTTCAGTAAATTGATGTCCAATACTCATTGGATCTCTTAAACTTGCTTCTTTTGATGCTTCTCCCATTTGTTCTTTAGAATCCTCTGGTAATGGTCCGGCAACAGGCTTTACCTTCTTATCAGCCGTTTTATATCTCGTCTCTACTGTGACTTCTGGTGCTTGAAAAGATTCAAGCATGGTATAAACCTCTCTCGAATGAATTTCAACAATCTTATCATTATCCCCTAACCCAATAGATGTAATCAATTCCAATGAATCTTCCAGCCCATTTTCTTCATAAACACCCAAAATCCTCTCATCATCTTGCAATGTACCTATCTTGCGTAACTGTCCTTCAATATCATATAATCTTTTTCTTTCTTTTCTTTTAAAATCTTCAACTTTCTTATACATAATATTTCCATTCTCCAATATACCAATAAAACTCGCATCAAAGGCACCTTCATCTCGCGAGAGTACCTCCTCTTTTGTACCTCCATAATCTCGCTTTACAGTGGTACCTCCCCAAAATCCTTAAATCCTTCAACAATCTTTGGCAATGGTTTTTTCCTCAACCTATCTCGATTCCGTTCATGGTTAGGAGGTACTGTTAGAAATTGTACAGCTTTCCTCCCATCTTCGCTCCGTATTCTTGCATAAGCAGAACCATCGTCAAGTACCTTTGTTTCCATCCGTGTTGCCGTGATATAAGGTTGTCCTAAAATCAACGGATAAGACGTTGTATCTTGAACGAAGAAATGTTGCTCCGTCGCAACATCTCCAATCCGAATTTAGACATCTGGATAAGCTCCATATAATTCGCCTCGTGTGTTATTAGCTGCTCGTATTGCCCATCCATGTTCCATATCAATTGGCCATTTTTGCTTCTTATAAAGATCTTTAGACATGAGATTTATTTCAGAACCATGGTCCACCAAAGCAACTATTGGTTCTTCTATATCTCCTACCTTCACCAATACCTCAGTAGTTGCCCTTGCCCAATGCTTTCGAGTATAATGGCTCAAAGTTTCCATTTCCTTGTCACTAGAATCTTCGAAATGTACTCGCTGATTATACCCATTCTTTTCATTTGTTGGTTGCTTGTAACCAATATCAACCTCTTCTTCATCTCTACATATTCTTGCATCAATAGCATGACTCATTCCAGTTTCGATCATTAATTGCCTCTTTCGCTTAATGCTGTCAATGATAACATCATGAAACTCCTTCTTTGTAATTCCCAAGACTTCTTTCAATGTGAATTCCACCTTAGCATTTAATATACGTTCTTCCAACACCCCTTTCAAATTTGTTGCCGCTTCAATGTCAGAAAGTAGCTTATAAGCAATTGATTTGCCGTTATCTTTTGTCTCCGTTGTTTTTTCTCCCAATGATGCTGAGGTATCCTTTACAGGCAATTCTTGTGAAGCTGCCTCCCGAGCCTTGTCTCCTCGAGTTTGCCTCTTAAAAGAATTTCCTTCTCTAGTATCATCAAAATTTCCTCGTCTTTTTTCTTCCATCAAAGCTTCATGTTGGCTCTTAGCAATATATGCATGAACTGAAAGAGACTCAACGGGATCCTCCCAACCTGTTCTTTCTCGTATTGTAGCTGCAGTTCTCAATAACGCTTCTCGAGGTAATTTCCCTTCTTGCATTGTAGAAACGGCACAAGCCCAAAACTCACTAATTTCCGTACTTCCACCAATTTCATCATCTACTCTAGCACCATAACTTGCACTTTCTCGTGCTACTGTTTTATGCCCTTTTAAGTAATCTTGAACCAATGCTCTCATTCCTCCCTTGCCAAAATTGGTTTGAAGAAGATCCTCCCTATCTTTCAATGCTATCTTCCCATCTTTCCATCAAATAATTCCCTGCCGTATCATATTATTAAATTCATTGCAATCTTTTCTAGTGTGTGAAGCATCATCACACCAAATGCATCTTTGTACATATCCTTGTTTTGAAACATTCTTCAAATTGTTTATAGAAGTATTCTCTTCAAGTCTTGCCAATTTGATTTGAAGATCTCGCATTCCTCGTATAATTTCTTCCATACCCATATCTGCTTTCTTTGACAAGGATGTCGAAGGTTGAACTGTAGGCATTGTCGATGGTATAGTACGTACTGGAGCTTTGGGTGCTTGTACTGGTTTCGGAATATTACTCCTATCCTTCCTCCTTTCTTTTTTTGTAAGCAACCCCACCGCATCTTCAACGTTCTTCCACTTCGTTGTCAATCCTTCATCTTCTTCTTTGTCTTCAAGAAGGGGTTCTAATTTCTCTTGCAATTCTCTATGACCAGCTTGAAGAAATAGATCAACTTTGTTCGGCTCCAATGTCAATTTTTCTACCTTCGATAATTGAGAGTACTGCCTCTCAAATTCCCTTAGTAGCTCTGTTGCTTGCAAATTCTTATTGGGCCGTTCAATCCATCCCAGAAACAGCTTCTTAGTAACGCGATCAGCATCTTCCAAGAAATATTCGTCTTTCAATGCATGTGAAAAATCCTCCCATGAATTCCCACAATGATCCGTAATCGATGTAATGTGGTTTTTTATCTCCGGTATCGTGGAAAGTCCAAATAGTGCAACCATTTTCTTCTCAGAAACCCGATTTAATTCCATTTCACGAACATAACATCTTAAATACCTTGAAATATTCCTCCCATCAAATTGATCAATTTTATTGACCACTGCTTGCAATGCTTTGGTTGCCAAAGCTTCCTTTCGATCATTGCTTTGCTGTTGCTGCATTGACAATGAGAAGGCTTGAAACAAACTAGCAATAGACGGATCCATGTGCATACCTTGTCCTTTAGAAGACTCCCCACCAGAAACTTCTCCCAAAAATCCTTCAAAATTTTTATTTTCATTTTCCATAAAAATAAAGATAAAATCAACCGAAATCCAATACCTTCTACCTCAAGCTTTCACGTCGGGTTCACCACTTATGTCGTATTACGTGCTTTCCTGCTCGAGAACGCGCCGGGCGTCTGGTTGTAGAAGGTAGTATGGAAATTCGCCGATAGTCAAGCAGTCTATCAGTTTTTGACTGCTGGAATATAAACGACTGCAACAATGTATCGTAAATCTATACGGGTGCTCTTCGGCTGCTTGTCGAAGTCCTTTTTGCCCCAGCCGGTAGGTCTCTAGACGTTACAGAGAACCTCGTACAACCCAAACTGTTAACCTTCAATACTGCTTTATACTTACGATCTTGTATCCACTAACTATCTTGTTAGATTAATCCAATAAATTTCATTCACTCCGCATACTCAATCCTATAGACACCCTTTTAATCCTTCAATCACAGACGAAACTCGATTTCACAAAACAGTCAAGAGTATTCAAACCCACTTCATTTAAAAATCCCGATTCACCATTACAATACTAACTTCAGCAGCGAGTGCCTCAGTCTTCCCAAAACTCCACGAAGAAGAAAAATCCAAATTCTCTGTCTTTCCTTCCTCGACCCGAAGCATGAAGCTCCTCTCTCTAATTCCTTTGATCTTCAAAAAAACCTCCAATGAAAATCGAACTGGTAACCTTTCAAAAGCTTGAAAACTAGCTCCCCCCTCGATTCCCCTCAAAAAAAACCCCCTCAAAACTATATCCCCCCTAACCTTATCCTCTGAATTTCTTCAATCTTCCGTCTTAGATCCGGAATTGGCTCCCACCTCAAGCTTGGATCCAAAATTGGCTCTCGCCGTCAAGCTCTCTCCTCCGTTTTTACCTTTAAGAAATCCATTTACCGAAAACAACGTTCTCTGAAACTGCACAGAGAACAGGACAGCCTGAAACAGAATCGAACCCCGTAATCGGGACCACATTGAGTCGCCCGACCAATTCAGGTCCTATATTGGGAAAGATGCCCGTAGTAACCTGGATGTTCCCGTAATTGGGTCAAATTGGTCCTCGCGTCAGATTGGCTAAGACCCGTAGTAAGACCTGGATTTCCCGTAACTGGGTCAAATTGGTCCTCGCGTTAGATTGGCTAAGACCCGTAGTAAGACCTGGATTTTCCGTAACTAGACTGCATTGGGTTGCCCCACCAATACAGGTCTCATATTGGGTAAGAGGACCCGGATTGGATTATCGAAATTGGATCCAATTGGCTCCTCGAACCCGTCGTGTGAATTGGTCCTTCTCTTCCTGCTGACTCCCGTTATTGGAATCGAACGGGGCATTTCAGTATGCCCCGGTTGACTGTAACGGAGTCAGTGAACCTGACCACTCAGTATTTGTACTGGAGTTGGTCGATGCTCCCAATATTCAAGGTAACTGAATATTAATAAAATTCCCCTTTCTTTTTATTTTCACTGTATACTCGTGTTACAACACGACAACGTACATATGCTATTTAATATATTGGTATTATATTTAGGTGCCTCTATATATTTATTATATATTTAATTTAATTTAATTTTTTTGTTTCTTTATGTATTGATGAAAGACAACTTTTGCGATTTTGAAAACCTCATAACTCCTAAACCCTAAACTTGCTCGAGACTCTAAGACCCTGGAACCCTAGAATCTTAAATCCTACAATCCTAAGATCCTAGAATCCTAAACCCTAAGATCCTAAGATCCTAGGCAAGGTATTGAGGGGGCATAGTATTTATAAGCCATTCAGGACGAAGGAATTGAGCAGGCTAAATATCGACGGGATAGAGTAATATAGTGGATAGAGCATTAAGGGAATAGGGTATCGAAGAGGGAGGGACTGTATTTTGAATCCAGAGAGGGATAACGGGGGGTTCACTTTCATGACAACAAGATCAGAACTCACAAGCACCTATTTCTTGAAGGATCCCAGGTTTACTTAGGTTGACTTTACGATTTGCCAGATGCATGACTTCTCTCACTAGACTACAAAGGTTACAAAGGGCTACCATGAAGCAGGTCGTATCGACGTCTACCTTGTCGGTTAGACTCACGATGGTGGTAGATGCGGACTTTGATCCAAGATGAGGCCAGACGGGATCATCAGTAGGATCCATCTTGGCGGCGTCGACCTTGAACTCCAAAGATGAAGCATAACTTATTGCATATTACAAATCATCGATATTTCTATTACATGTGGTGCTTTCATGTGGTTGTAGTCAAGCTTATATCGTGAAGAGGTGCATTTGGTTGCGCACCTTGCAAATAGATGTAGCTGCTAATTTTATAGAGTTGTACGAGAGTACAAACATCGAGGTTATCTTAGTCGTTGTCACGGCCATAATCATGTAAGCTAATAATTACATATAGAAATAGGTAGAAATAAGTAAAAGTAGATAAAAGTAAGTTAATTCTATAATATTTAATATAGAAGCTTCCTAGAAACTTCCTAGACGCTGCTTTGACTTCATAGGTGTCTTTAATTGACTTTTTGGATTAGAAATGTGGTCAACAAGTTGGCCATGTGCCACACATGTTGTTAGCTTGAAGATCAAGCTAACTATGTGGCCCACACGTAGAAAAACTTGCCTTGTAAGTCAAGGCATGTGTCCTACAAAGTCAACACATATTGGAGGTCCTATAGAACGTCGCCACATAGCCTCTAGTTAGATAGTATATATAGAGACAAGAGTGAAGGCTTCTTCACTCTTGTCAACTCCTTTCTTGCTTCTAGACTAGGTTCAAGAGTCTTTAGTTTCTTGTCTTGTGGCAATAGCCATTCCAGTTTCCTTTTAATATACCTACTTGTTTATATTTTGACTTATTATATCGAGATAGCCTTTTGGTGTATATTTTCCCTCATCGAGTCTTTGTCCTTGATAGTCGTCCTAATACAGAAGTTACTCTGAAAGGTTCCAAGTCATGCAAATGTAAACTAGCGTACTTTTTGTTGTAACTATGATCTTGTTTTTTGTGATTCATGAAGTCTAATAAAACAAATACAATTTTGTAAAATCTTTGGCGATATGTAAAAGTTACTTGTCCATCCCACTCTGCCAAATGACAAATCATTCGAGCATCTTTGGATGAGAGTGTGAAGGAAGTACACGCCCTCCTACATGATTTGCTGATGATTCTCATGGTACAATACGACGACTACTGCAAGCTTATCGAATGCAAACAACCCAACATTCACAGCAGGTTGGATGTGGTGTTCTCAGGATGCTCCCAACTATAAGCATTGCCCTGCCTGATTTTTGTGCTACTTCGGAACCGGTTGTTGAGAAGTCACGAAGAAGGAGTCCATCCTGATCATATATTATACCTCCAATATTTGTTCAGGTACATGATGTTTTTGTGGATCCTATACTCTGCTAGGGCCGAAGTGGACATGAGAGTCACATTCGGTTTGTGGTGGAAGGACGGTGTGTGTGCACAAAAAGCATGAGATTCTAGTCCCACGTCAATTTCATGAAAATTCCACTTAGCCATTTGAGATATGTCTCTATCAACTCTATGCATGAATCTCACATCTTTTAAAATTTAGATCCTTAATTAAGGTCTGTAGATCCTAATTAAATCCTAAACCCTAAACCCTAAACCTAGACCCTAGTTCCGATTTTTAAATCCAAAAATCTAAAAAGAACACATATTTTTGGAAAATAAAAATATTTATAGAAGGCTTTAAGATAATGTAAGCCTTGGAAAAAATTCAAAACGAAAAAAAAAGTGATATATTGAGAGAAATTTAGGATCAAAAATCTCTAGGACACTCTTGTAACCTTAATCCCTAAACCCCTAAATCCTAAACCCTAAGACCTTGAACAAGGCCTTCACAGTACCACCCAAGAAAACCGTTGATGGCCTACAATCGTCTTGGTCTCCTTTCAAAATTATAAGTAGGATAGGCTCGATGCATGAAGCGCATAGGGAAAAGCGGCCTTTTGAGGAGGTTGACCGTCATAACAAGGTGATTATTTGCAATTTTGAACAAACTGTACATCAATGTAAACCCGGTGAGTCTCCTCTTACGATTGGGTCAGGCTCAACTCAAAGATGAATCCAAAAGAAATGGTAAGATGAGGAGATTGAGCTTTAGAAGCGGCAAGTCCAAGAGCATGGAAAAGGACATTGGAAGAAGATTTTGAACAACAATGCAAATGCATTTTGTAGATGCACTGAAGTTGATTTGAAAGACAAGTGGAGGAACTTGGAGAAGTACAATAGGGTGTGAGTTCTTTGAAGTTACCACACTACTTGTATAAGTGTAGATTTACTTAATTAACCAAAATTTCTAAAATTTGAGGACAAAGCAAAACTTTTATGGATAAAAAGTTCATCAGTGCCTGTTAGGTTTAAAGTCTAGGGATTTTGGGAAAAAAAAAATATATATATATATATATATATCCGACAAGTAAAATAGAAAAAAGAAAAAAGAAAAAAGAAAAAAAAATATATATATATATATATATGTACATACTGGAGAAGTGTAATTTATTATAGCTTTATTTTTTTAATAAATTGTGAAAAGAAAAAAGAAATAGACACCATGGCAAAGAATCGGGATAGGGACTTGCAGTGGAACTGAGACTGGGACCAAGACTAGTAGGAACAAGGATTTGATAGTGGTGGAGGAAGGTGGCACCTATTGATCACTCCATCGGCTATTCATTGTGAGACCTTTCTCTCCGTCTTTGTTTGTCTTTCTCCCTCTGTATGTATATGTGTGCATACGTCTCTCTCTCTCTCTCTCCCTTCTTTTCATTCAGCACTCTCTTTCTTACCTTTTCATTTTCTATTTGTATTCCACGGTTTTGTGCTTCTCTGTCCGATTGTATCCTCACACATTCACACACCCACATTATCTTCTATTTGGCATTGCTCTCCTTGCCTTCTTTTTCTTTGATCCTCTCTTTTCCTTTGATCCTTCCACCTCTGCTGGATCATTCCCTCCTCTTTTGCCTTGCCCCCTTGGGTCAAGGGTTTATCTTTGCGGTGGTCATGTCCTCCTCGCCTCGTTTGACCTGCGGATCGATTGCTTTGTCTCTTGCCGCTCCTCGCTTCCGACCCCTTCCACCTCTCCTTTGTCCATTTTTCCACCATGGATGTCATTTTTGCCAAATCAGAGTCCCTCCTTCCCTGATCGTTCTTGGTATTCAAAGTGAGGTTTTTATTTTATTTATTTTATTTTTTTCCATTGTGAACCTTCGACTCTACTAGGTGATGTGAATGTGTTGGTGTCATAGCGCATTATATGATTGTGGATTGTTATTAAATACCCAAGTATTCTTTAATCCGGTGAGGGTTTCTTTTACAATTATTTTGGTTATTTTAAAAATTAAAAATTAAAAAAATTATATACATATATTTATGATAAATATTTAAATAAATTATTAGTTATAAAATTATTTACTGATACAGGAACCCAGGAGAGAGTATATTGAATGCAAAGACGAATCTCAATGACCAGGGTTGAAGCAAGGAGGTCAATCAGGGTATCTTCGAAGGCACGTATGAAGGGAGAAGGGGAGGCTTGAAGCTAGGAGGTTAATTTGGATAAATTTGAAGGCGGGTATGATGGGAGAGTAGAAGCGAGGATGATAGGGTATGAAGTGTAGGGAGATGCTTCTCCTTATCGGTTGTTGTCATCATCGTCGTCGCTGCATGTGTGTGTGTATGAGAACTCATGATGATCAGCTTATCGACGACTGCATGCAGGGCTATTCTTTGTGAGATCTCTCTCTGTCTTTCTATCTCTCCCTGTATCTCTCTGTGTGTGTATGTGCATACAATTCTTTGTCTCTCTCTCCCTCCCCGCTTCTCATTCGACGCCCTCTCTTGTACCTTCTCACCTTCTCTTCATATTCAGCCATTTTGTGCTTCTTTGTCCTGCTGTATCCTCGCTTTCCTTCTTGTACTTGCATGCTCTTCATTTCCTTGTGCAGTGCAAGCACCCACCTTCACTCCTCTTTACAACTCTGACGAATCATATCTAATCCTCTTGTTTTCCATTGACAAAGATCCACTTTTGCACCTTGCGGTACTGCTGTCTAAACGCTTCTTCCTGCACCCTGGTTGGAAATGTGTGCATTAGTGTTTTGGGATTGTAGCTAATTGGACCGAGAGGCAGCGGGAAGTAATTGGCATTTGAGTCATAATTGGCATTTGAGTTGTGGTGGTGGTGGAGGTAAGAGGCATGAGTGTGTGGCATGGAGAGACAAACCCCGATGATCAGGGTAGGGGGTCAATCAGGGTATTTTGAAAGGTGGGTATGATGGGGGAGGGGAGATAGGGATGGCAGGGTATGAAGTGTGGGAGGGGGAGATACTCGTCCTTCCCAATCATTGTCGTCATCACCATCGCTGCGTGTGTGTGTGTGTGTGTGAGAGAGAACTTTTGATGATCGCCCCACTAACTATTGCATGCAGGGCTATTCTTTGTGAGATCTCTCTTCTTCCAACTGTATCCTCACGTACACACATTGTCTTCTGTTTGGCACTGCTTGCCCTACTTACCCTTTTTTTCTTTAAACCTCCTACCTCTGTTGGATTATTCCTTCCTCCTTCTTCTTGTCCCTCTGAGTTGAGGATTTATCTCTACGGTGGTCATGTTCTCCTTGTCTCGTTCTTCCTGTTGATCGCCCCCTAGTCGTCCCTCGCCGCTCCCTGCTTCCGACCCCTTCCACCTCTCTTTCTCTCGCCTATTTTTCCATTGTGGATGCTGATTTTGCCAGATCGGATTCTTCTCTCCCCTGATCATTCTCCTTCTCCTAATTGACTCAATTTACTCTAGTCTCATCTTCTCTATATTGCTCGGCCTCTGGTCGTGCCACCTCCGTGTTCATTACTGCACCTTCTCTATTTGGATCAAATCTTTGTTCTAGCTGTTGGCCGAGTACGTGTAATGTTGTGTTGACTGTTTGGAGATGAGTAGAAGTAAGGAAATAGTGTGTAGATTATTGTTGAAGGAGGGGACTGAGATTGTGTAACTTTGTTCTATTATGATTTACATAATACGCAATTTATAGGAGAAAGCGAGTTCATCTATTACTTTTCATGAAAGCGTGAAAGCCCTTATAATCTGAGATTTATGAGGCGCGAGTAATGTGGAATTGAATGGTTAGGGGCAAAAAAAAGTGAGAAAGCATCTATGATCCGAGGTTCATAGTTTGCTAGTATTGTTGTGTACTTGTTGAGAAAATTCATATGAACCTGAGAATCTTCGTAATTTGAAGTTGGCTGAGTGCATGTAATGTTGTGTTGAGTGTTTGGGAATGAGAAGAAGTAAGGAAATATTGTGCGGATTGTTGTTGGAGGAAGGGACTGGGGTTGTGTAACTTTGTTCTATTATGATTTACATGATACGCGATTTATAGGGGAAAGCGAGTTCATCTACTACTTTTCATGGAAGCGTGAAAGTCCTCGTAATCTGAGGTTTATGAGGCGCGACTGATGTAGAAATGAATAGTTACGGGCAAAGAAAAGCAAGAAAGCATCTATGATCCGAGGTTGAGAGTTTGCCAGTACTGTTGTGTACTTATTAGGGAAATTCATGAAAACTTGAAAATCTTCACAATTTTAAATTAACGGGGTGGGTGTAACATTGTGAAGAGCATTCAGGGATGTATAAAAATAAAAAAATAAAAAAAATATCCGTGGTCCAGAATTCATGATTTGTGAAAATTTGTAGAATATAAAATGTTTTAATACATAATTGGTTGCACTGTATAAAATATTGATTCGATGAGCTCCGTTATAACTATGTACTCACTTATTCATTTTTCATAGATCTATTTTATTTTATTCGAATTTATTTAATTTTACATGCATTTATTTTATTTTCTACAGGTTCATTTCATTTTGGACGATGAAAAAAAGATGAAAAAATGGGAACAATTTTGGCAAGAAAATGGAAAAAAAACAAAAAAATCCTAATGATGGTGATGGAAACAATACGAGCATGGTATGGTGTGAATTTTGTGAATGTGAGGTCCCGAACAAGAAACCTTGTTTGGATCAACATTTTCAACCTGGTTCAAAACATGAGAGGAAAGAAAAATTGGCTTTATTCAAAAGTTTATTTGAAAAAGAAGGATTGGATTACTTTCCAGGTGGTACTACATATTATTGCCAAAAATGTAAGATGTAGCTGCCTAATGTTGTAGGTGAGTTGTTATACCATATTAAAAAATTTGCTTATAATCATGGCGATGACAAGAAATTGAAAACAATAGAATTTTTATTAAACAAAGGTGAAATATTTATCCAATGGAGTATGCGATTGGTTGATTTTGAAACTACAAATAAAGGTTTAACAGAACAATTGCTTCAACTCCCATGTGTTGAAAGTCCAACAATATTAACTAGAAGTGGTTTTTTTAAAGATAAATTAATTAACTTGAAGAATGGAATTTTCACTCCTCAAGAACTTCAAGTAATTACAAAAATAGTATCATATCTTAAGAAGGGTAGAAGAAACTTATGCCGATGACCAGCAAAAGAAAGTTCAAGTATTTCTATGTTTGGGATGCGTTCTGCTTATGGAGACACTAGTTGGTGAGTTTTGTATACGTATATTCATATATATATATATATATATATAAATAAAAATTTTAAATTCTTAAATATAGTAATATTATGTTTTAATGTTATTTTATTTGATTTTATGATTGGGTGTTATATAGGTATATTCAAAACAGGCCAGAATATTATCATTTATCTGAAGAACTTGCAAAATATACTTGTCATATTTTAAGGAGGTCGTATGAAAGTTTATTTCAACACTTGGATAATATTGTGATTGCTGAAGGCTTTTCAAATAGTGGTGCTTGTATTGGTAATGGACCATTTACATCATTTGCTATCACGAGGGACTTCAATTGTAGGCCTCATCATCATGAAGATGATTATGATTTTGGATTCATAATATGGCTACGTAAAGGTAATATAATACAACTTAGTTTTTTATTGGAATTTCCAGTATTTGTATGTAAATGTAATGTAATGTTTTTTGGTTTTTTTTAAACAAAATAATTGGAGTGTTGATGTTTTAGATAACATGTTTTTTAACTTTAAACTTTTATACTAACAATGGATTATTTATTGAATTAGATCCATCAGAACAAAATGAACCAGTCATATTTGCTTTCCCAGAAGCATCAATTATGTTTGTACCTAAACATGGGGATATTTGTGTTTTCAGGCCAAGTAAACTTTTACATTGTACATGGCGCCTTCAAGGAAAGGGCTTACTGGGTCTTGCATTTTTTCAAAAATGCTCACTTTACAGACAACTCGGGCGATTAATTCACCCCGACGGGCCTGGTATAATAGATTACAAAGATAAGAATGGGAATGTTCGTGTTGTTGAAACCCAAGAAGGATTCCTTGAAAAGAAACGTTTTTACAAATGATACTTGTTGGAAAATCCGTTCTCGATCAAAAAATTCATGGTAAATTTACAATGTTATATTACTTTGTTACTTGTTTATAGCTTTTGGTTTTGGTGTTTGATATTTATTTATTTTTATTGTTTTTATAACTTTTAATGCTTGTTCAACTAAGTAATAAGTACAACTAGCTTTGCATTGTGGATAACAAGCAAATGTTTGTTTGATAAGGGCAAAAAAGAAGACAAACAAGTATCTCCTACCACTGATTGGGAGTAATCTTGTAGCATTGGAGATGGATATATTGATGGATATATCAACATTTGTGGTAGATTTTGATGATATTATTTTTGGAATTACTTTTAATATTGTGCTTAAGTAACTGTAAGTATTCACAAGTTTGAATGTGGTTTTATTCTACTGCTTATATTTTTTACATTATAATATAGCCTCATGTATTATTGTTATTATTTTTTACATTATAATACTTGGTTTGAAGGAATAATGGTACATTATTTGACATATTCAAAGTACATTTATTTCATTGAATGTAGTCATACACATTAATTTCCTTCCCTAACGTATAATTTATATTGATGGTGAACTATGTCTGAGCAAAGCAAAGCCAGAGGAAACTTTGGTGGAGGCTCGTAGCAATATTGACGTGTAAATCATTTGTCAGACTTTGGTGTAGGGGCGACCAATTAATCGAACCATCTAGTAGCTGGTTCCCTCCGAAGTTTCTCTCGGGATAGCTGGAGCTCGTGTGAGAATTTTATCAAGTAAAGCGAATGATTAGAGGCATCGGGGGTGCAATGTCCTCGACCTATTCTCAAACTTTATATAGATAAGCCGTCAAGGCAAGAAACTGGGACAGGGACTCGAAGTGGAACCGAGACTCGCACCAAGATTGAGACTCGCGCCTTTACAATGGGAGTGTGGATTGGATGCGACACCAGTTAGCGGACCTCAGAGTGGATCCCAGTTTTGATACAAGTCCCAGTTCTACGAGCCATTCTTGGCATGAATTCCACTTCCAGCGCGAGTCTCACTCCTACGAGTTTCAGTCTCGATAAGAGTCTTGGACTTGCGAGTCCCAATCTCGGTCCTGCGAGTCTCAGTCCCGATGCGAGTCTTCCCAATTCTGTAACTCTTAGTCCCAGCGTGAATCCCAGTTCGGCTTAAGTTTCTAAATTCTAAATTGAAATTTCTTAAATTCCTTCGAACTTCTTGAATTCTTTGACTCCATAGACCAAGTTTTTATTTACTCTTTTTTTTTTTTGTTTTTGTTTTTTTTTTTTTTTTTTTTTTTTGATGTTAGAAAAATTTTATTTTAAATAATTATAATATTGACGTGAAAAAGTATTGGAGTGAAATGTATTTAGTTGCATGTGTAGTGAAGATCCCCGAATGCGAAAGTATTGTGATTCCCGGATACCAAACATTACACATCCGATGTTGACTATTTTTTCCTTCCTAATCATCCATCATACCCTCTAAACTATCCACTCATCAATTTACTGGCTTTGCTTAACCCTACATACAATGTATTGTAAGACACAAAAAAATAAAAATAAAAATAAAATCCTATCCATTCTACTTGGCCCCGCTCCCAACTGTGCAGTGTCCTTGCTAACAATGAATTGGTAAAACCTTTTCTAGTGATTTTTCCTACAAATTTTCTACCACTCTGGGTTCGCCGGATTGGTCAACTCCAACATTCACTGGAAGTGGTTCCCCACAAGTTCTGGCTCTAATGATGAGTCCTCATCCTCCTCCGATACTTCCATCGGCTCTCCCCGCGATTAGACTGATAAGTCTTCATCGTACCCTAAACCCAATTCATGAACTTGGGCCTCCAATTGCAAAATCCTGACAACCTGGTTGCTCCCAATTGGTGCTGCTGTTGCCTCACCTTCTCTTCCAATTCACCGATTGTTGAAACTGGTGGGGCAGACATCCGTGACCGACCAATACTGGCTGGATCACTCTCCAATTTTGTGACTACAGCAGCTTTTCAGGTTCTTATTTCTATTCCGTAACTCTTCCGTTTCAATCTAATATACAGGTCAACCAATATCCCCCCTTTTTCTTATTCCAGTATGGCTGCCTTCTCTCGTTCCACTTCCAACAGACGCTTTGCCTCTTCCCGTCCCAGAAGCCATGCTTGCGATTTTGGAGCAGTTCTTGCCTTTGGCTTTCCAATACAGTTCGAGTGTTTTCTTTTTTGTGTTGTCCCAGGTGTAGTGGGAATCTGCTTGATAGCATCATTTTCACGGAGCTCAAGACTTATCTTTTTTGTGTTGTCCCAGGTTTAGTAGGAATCTGCTTGGTAGCATCATTTTCACGGAGCTTGGGACTTGTTCAACCAAGTTTACAGATTTTCCTATCCTACATTGATAAGCACTGATGGAACCATAGCCGCGGCTAAACCTAGTTACTCCTTAGTTACCACTATCAAATGTGGCCAAAAAAAAAACTCCATCTTTGCACTGCAACAAATAACTTCATTGACAATTTCTATTTCCATGGAGGATGCATTGAACAAAGGGTACATAGGAGTTCCATGTTGGCAATAATGCCCTTACAGAATCAGATTTATTCTTTCCTAAACCCTAAACCGTCTTCTCTCCTCCCCCTCCCCCGCCTCCTCTCCTTGTTCCTCCACGTCCAAGCGAGGACAAACAAGCAACAAACACTCAGTGCATGTGCTCAATCCGACCCTCTCACTCTCCTCCACACAACGACAAACAAGCAACAAACATTCAGTGCCCGGTGCCCAATCTCACCGTGTACACCGAAAGGAAAGAGAAGAAAATTCGAATGATGCATAGTGGGAGAGGGAGGAAGTGAGACACCGGGGCAAGGAATTGGGACAGGGACTTGCAGTAGAATTGAGACTCGCACCCTCATAATGGGAGTGTGGATTGGATACGACACCAATTACCGGACCTCGGAATGGATCCCAGTTTAGACACAAGTCCCAATTCCACGAGTCCCAGGCTTGGCATGAATTCCACTTCCAGCGCGAGTCTCAGTCCTACGAGTCCCAATCCCAGTAAGAGTCCTAGTCCTACGAGTCCCAGTCTCGGTACAAGTTTTGGTCTTGCGAGCCTCGATCCGGGCGTGAGTCTCCCCAGTCTAGTGACTTTTAATCCTGACGTGAATCCCAGTTCGGTACAAGTTTCTAAATTTTGAATTAAAATTTCTTGAATTCCTTCGAACTTCTTGAATTCTTTGTCTCTATAGACCAAGTCTGTATTTACTCTTTGTTTTTTTTGTTTTTTGATGCTAGACAAATTCTATTTTAAATAATTATAACACTGACGTGAAAAAGTATTGGAGTGAAATGCACTTAGTTGCATGTGTAGTGAAGATCCCCGAATGCAAAAGTATTATGTTTAGACTCACAACCATAACCAAATAACGTATTGAGGGCAAGGTGAAGTTGTGATGTGAGGCGAGGTGAGGTGAGGTGAGTCAGACTCCAAGCTCGTAAACCTGATTGCATTGGAGGTGAACCTGTGCTGGATTAAAATTCGGCTGCCTTGTGTTGATCTGTTTTTCTTTTGAAGTGAAGTTGAGGCATTCTTAGGACAATTTGAATCGATTTTTTATTTTTAATATTTTATTTTATTTTATTTTATTTATTTTGTTTTGTTTTGTTTTGTTTTGTTTGTTTTCTAAAGTGAGTAACTGTGCTCCTTCGTTGTGTTTGAGGTTGAAGTAGGAGCTTGAAAAACAGGGATGTTACATCGCTTCGCATGTTCCTTATTAGGTCAACTCTTGTCTACTCCACCACCTACATAACATATAAAATGTTGTCCAAAACTCTATATGCCTCCATGTTTGTGTGGTGCATGGTTCCCAATTTAATTGTTTTATGGATTGTTGAAACCTAGTTTAGGATTGAATTTGTTTTGGGATGGAATTAGAAGATTTGACAACTTTTTGGCTCAATGAACATGGGATTTGTTTTAAGCCTCCTCATGGCTCTTTTTTTTCATTCACTGCTGCAATCACTCCACGGTACATTGCATAAAGGAATCGGCCAACATAATAATATGGACAGAGTGGTGGGACGGAGCGTGCTGGTCGACAGGCCATTGAGGTATTCAATTTCTTATAATTTATTTTGCTCTAAACCTTGGTCGTAGCGGCATATTTGGGAGATGCTCTGCACATTACATCGAGGTCTTATAGGTATTAATGTAATAAGTTTTTGTACTCACATTGAATTTGTTTGTACTAATTGCGGGTTGAAGTTCGAGCAAGTTCGAGCATCGGAGTAGTAAGGACTGTAATCATGGTCCTCCTTGCAAGTGGCAGGTTTACAAGTGCGTCTCGAGCTCGTACCATTGTGATTTCACTCTTGAAATGTGATTACTAGTATCGAAATTACCTTTCTGTATTTCTTATTTTCATCATTCAAATGTGATTAGGACTTGTCTCCTAAACTTCCATGGTTGGTGCGGGTTCTTTCTCCAACACTCTTGGTGGTAGCCATAGTGTTGGTCGCGTATATTACACAGGTCGACAAGGTGACTACTACGTCATGGTGAGTCACCTATTGAATTGTTGTAGTCCAAGCAGACCTTTAGTTTTCATGTAGTCGTCTTCTTTTCAAACTTGTCTCATGATTTGTTTATTTATTTATTTATGTATTTATTTATTTATTTTAACCCAATTTTGACTTTGTTCCCATGGTGTAGGTCATGGATATGCTCGGGCCAAGTCTCTGGGATGTTTGGAACTCTTTGGATTAAGCGCAAGTATTTAGTGCAGCTCGTTCTGATTGAACAGGTATGTACATGGAGACGTGAAGCCCAAGAACTTTCTCCTGGAACAACCCAATACACCTGAAGAGAAGAATCTTTTTCTTATACATCTCGGGCTTGGTGAGTTTTCACTATCATTGTGCTATAATTCGTTCTCTGTTCACACATTAGCAACCTCTTTTGCTCCAATTTGGCATTACATCTATTTTTTTTTTTTACATCTGTTAACTGTTACATGAAGAGTATATGGATTGAGAATTGGATGAGTTTATCACCGCTACGTCCATGCACAAGTCAATTTCACACCAAGATTAACGTCTTTCTCCCATATATGCAGCTACTCGATGGAGGGATGGTACAACCGGTCACCATGTAGAATATGACCAAAGGCCTGATGTGTTCCGATGAGGCTCTCCTCCCCCCCCATTGTCCTAATCTGTAGTTTCCATTCTTGTTTTGGCAGTTGGGAGCGACTGTTTTGCTTTTGAGCTATATTTTGATTCTGTGTAATTTTCATACATGCAATGGAACTGTTCGCTATGCGAATGTGCATGCACATATTGGAAGCAGTGGGAGTAGGAAGGACGACTTGGGATCACTAGCTTATACTTTGATATTCCTTGTGCGGGATAGTCTTCCTTGGCGAGTTTATTAAGTACTGATCAACTTTGTAGCTAGTAGCTAGTGAAGAAGTGATCAATGCGATATATATATATATATATATTTATTTATTTATTTATTTTTCCTTCCTTCCTTCCTTCCTTCTCACTATTTTTTATTTGGACGTGCTCTATATATTTGGTTTTGTAGGGCGACAACAAAGGTTTTCTGGTGTGGAAGAAGAAAATGGTAACTTCTCCCGAAATGTTGTGGTGTTTTTGCCTGGTTCCGTTTTTAAACAGACATTTTGGAGATGGTCGCAAATATGAAGTTCGATGAAGAGCCAAACCACGGCAAGCTCGTTGTACTCTTCGATTCCATCTTGGGTCCTAATCCTACTGTGAGACCATAAACACAGACGGTGTTGAAAAGGTGCATTCTATGACCTTTTTTTGCTTCGTTTTTCCTGTCCCTACACTGAGGATTCTTTTTTTGAACCTACTCTTCATTTGATCATCATATTAATAAAGCCTTTTGTTTCTAGTGTTCCATACAGGTTGGTCAAAAGAGAGGGCGAATCAGATGTTGAAGAAGATGAGGATGACCAACCTAAGAAAAAGATCCGGTTAGGAATGCCCGCAACTCAATGGATTACAACGTTTACAACGCTCGGTGGCCAAATGAAGCAGAGGTAAGGCGGTGCGAGCTTTTGTCATTGATGTGGTGTGATGTTGCTCAGTTAGGCATGAGCCCAGTCATGTGTGTATCGTCGATTTTGACTTTGTCCTCCTGGATGTTGATCAGCTATTCCGATTTCTACGACATGCATTTACTTTCAGCAAGTAGCTTGGATTCGAACAGATCCATTTATTGAACTTTCATTCCTACATTTGTTTCGACGTGCAGGTATCACTATGATGCAGCTGATTCCCGGCTTACGAAGCACGTGGAAAAGGGTAATGAAGACGGTCTGTATATAAGCAGTGTGGCTTCTTGTACAAATCTATGGGCTCTTGTTATGGATACAAGGACAGGATTTACTGCTCAAGTTCATGAGCTGTCGCATGTATTCGCCATCCTCAAATGCATGTGGGTTTATTTAGAAATATATTTTGTGCAAGATTTTGCTTGCGGTCTCTTGGAAGGTATTACAGTTTTTTTTTTTTTTTTTTTTTTTTTTTTGTGTTGTTTTGTTATTGTTGTTGTTGTTGTTGGGATTTTTGTGTTGATGGAGAATGTGGACTTTTTGTTCATTTCTAGGTTTTCAAGTTTTGTATGACACATTTATTTTATATATTTTGTTGCTTTGTTCGGACTGTTGGTCCATTTTGTGTATTTGGCTTTGTTTGTATTTTTTGTTTTGTGTTGTATAGAATGTGTCGGTTATTTGTGAAGGGGTGCTGCTTCCCTTGGCTCACATGAAATGATGAAAGCTATTGCATTCTGAGGTATGCAGCAACCAGTAAACTTGAATTATGGCGTTGAGAATGAGTGGAGGCATGAAAGCAATTGTGAACTGAGCTTCACAATTTGCGAGTGTTGCAAAACCTCTAATCCCTAAAACCCTAAAACCCTAAACCAGGTTTACCTAGTCCAGTCAAAGATGAAGTTGTGATGTAAGGCGAGGTGAGCCAGACTCTAAGCTCGAATTCCAAACATTGGAGGTGATTCTGTGCTCGATCAAAATTCGGCTACCCTGTGTTGATGTGTTTTTTCTTTCAAAGTGAAGTTGAGGCATTCTTGGGGCAATTTGCATTGTTTCTGTTTTTTGTTTTTTATTTTTTTTGTTTCTTTTTATTTATTTATTTATTCATTTATTTATTTTTGTGTGTGTGTGTATGTATGTGTTTTCTCGGTGAGTGATTGTGTTCCTTTGTTGCGTTTTAGGTTGGAATAGGAGCTTGAGACAGAGGGACGTTACATCGCTTTGCATGTTGCTTATTTGATCAATTCTTGTCTACTCCACCACCTTCATAACATGTCAACCTGTGTCTAAAATTCTACATGCTTCCATGTGTGTGTGTGTGTGTGTGTATGTATGGTTCTCAATTGGTGAAGGTCGACGGATTATATACTTGGCTCAATGAGATGACCAAGGTTGAACAGATGTCATACCATACGATTCTATGATTACACCCGATGTAATCTATTCTAATGTAGTTTGGCCAACATGAGAATCAAGTCCTCCCACTAGAACTCCAATTGATTTCCATAACTCGACTCTGTAGAAAACCATATCCCGGTGAAAAAGTTTCTAGTCTAATATCATGGGAATGGAAAATAATCTTAAAACGAAAAGCATCCACCTGCATGCATGACATGCAACGAAGGAAGATGCTGCATGCTTCTCACACTGAACAGAAGAAAGGATGACACAATTTGTAACCTTCGAAATATGAGTCAGGAAATCTGAGGGTCGGGGTCCTATTGATGAGGTGCTTGTAGATAGCGCGTTGGGTGGGATGTATCAGAGGAGCCACAACTTGAGGGGTAGGAAGAGCGTGCAGTTGCACGCATTTAATAATTTCTTTTTGAGCCCGTCGAGCTTGCCGGTGTCGGGAGGTGAGTTCTCCGGGTTTTCGATGCTGGATAAGGAATTGTTGATTGAGGTGGGGAGCGAGAAGCGAGAAGTAGAGTGGATGAAGCGGCCCTACAAGGGTTGAGCTTGAGGTCGGCGTCATCGTCGGGAGCCGGGGAATTGTCACTGGGGTCACCGACACTTTTTCGTGCACTATTCAATAAGTTTCTGCCGTCGAACAACAAGGACGAGGAGGCATAGCTGGTGGTGGATATATATGGGTCGACCAATTGTGGATGTTTGAATTCAAGGTAAAGCGATGGACGAGGGGGAGGATCTATGATTGAACGAAGTGCCCGTTTATCCACCCAGGCGACAAAGCTAAGCATTGCAATCCGCGGCAGTATCACTACTCGGAGACAGGATACTTGGACTTTTGGAATGAAAGCTCTCGGAGAGGCGATGCATGCAAGTTCACGCACAGAGTGTTCGAGTGTTGGCTACATTCGGCTCGATACTAGATGCAACCGTGTAAAGATGGGCAAAATTATCGTCATTTGGGTGTGTATTTTTTACACACATGCTGAAGTAGTTCCGGTTGCTGCGTGCAACGGCACAAGCAGTGACGACGGGAGGTTGGAGCGGAGGAGGTTATGATGGGTCGCCGCGAACTAGAGCAATGGCGTGCTATGATGGGACGTTTAGATATGAGAGCTTGTCTTACGACATAGCATCGACAGGTCACGATCTGAGCCCCTTGTCGAGGTACTTGAGCTCGACCGACTCGGATACAGGGTATATGACATCGCAAAATTCATCCCCCAGATCAACGGTAGTCAAGTACAAGCAATACGTTGTGTTGTTGAGCCCTCCGTTGTCTCCCTCGAAGTCGCCTCCGCCATCGCCTGAGTCGGTTCAAAAATGGGCACAAATGCGATGTGATTTGTAAGCAAGTCGATGTCATGAGGGTAACATGGGACGTTAGAAGCTACGCTACAGCAAGCGACGCAAGCTCAGGGACTAGGAGACACAAGGAGATGTCGATGGTGTCGGTACATCGACGACATTTGGAACATTTGAACTTGGTGCCAACGGTGATAATACTCAAAGCAGGTTCAATTGGAATCGGCTGCCAAGAGCAGGTCCAGTTGGAATTGGGTGCCAAGAGCAGGTTCAATTGGAATTGGCTTCCAAGAGCAGGTCTTGTAGGAATTGGCTACCAAGAGCAGGTTCAATTGGAATCGACTGCCATGAGCAGGTCCAGTTGGAATTGGCTGCCATGAGCAGGTTCAATTGGAATCCGCTGCGAAGAGCAGGTCTAGTAGGAATTGGATGCCAAGAGCAAGTTCAATTGGAATGAGGTGCGAAGAGCAGGTCTAGTAGGAATTGGGTGCCAAGAGCAGGTTCAATTGGAATCGGCTGCCAAGAGCAGGTCCAGTTGGAATTGACTACCAAGAGCAAGTTTGATTGGAATTGTCTGCTAAGAGCACGACCAGTTGGAATTGGCTGTCAAGAGCAGGTCCAGTTGGAATTGGCTGCCAAGAGCATGTTCAATTGGAATCGGCTGCCAAGAGTAGGTTTTGTTGGAATTGGCTGCCAAGAGCAGGTTCAATTGGAATCGACTGCCAAAAGAAGGTTCAATTCGAATTGGCTGCCAAGAGCAGATCCGGTTGGAATTGGCTGCCAAGAGCAGGTTCAATTGGAATCGGCTCCCAAAAGAAGGTTCAATTGAAATGGCTGCCAAGAGTAAGTTCAATTGGAATCGGCTGCCAAGAGCAGGTCTAGTTGGAATTGGCTGCTAAGAGTAAGTTCAATTGGAATCGGCTACCAAGAGCACGTCTAGTTGGAATTGGCTGCCAAGAGCAGGTTTAATTGGAATCGGCTGCCAAGAGCAGGTCCAGTTGGAATTCGCTGCCAAGAGCAAGTTCAATTGGAATCGGTTGCTAAGAGCAGCTTCAGTTGGAATTGGCTGCCATGAGCAGGTTCAATTGGAATCGGCTGCCAAGAGCAGGTCTAGTTGGAATTGACTGCCAAGAGCAGGTTCAGTTGGGACCGGCTGCCAATAGCTCAATGCATGTCTGCCAATTAGAATTGCATGGCCAATAATTGGAATTGGCCGCCTTTGCTTGCTACCATTGCTCCTTTCTAGGGTGTGGCACGAAGAAACTTTAGTAGGTTGGCAAGCATAAAAGAATCGGCTAACGTAACGACAGGGACAGTGGCTGGCGTTGATGGCAACGAATACGACGGCATGAGACGAGGAATGAATGTAGCGTATGGCTATTGGTATTGCAATGCCTAATTGGATGTGAATTGCAGAACAGGGTGGAGGGACGGGTGGGGGATTGAGAAATGTCTATCGGAGTGTGAGTCCTTCGTATTTGCTCCTTATTTTCTCAGACTGGGTCTTGACGGCTCTTTATCGCACGTTTTATAACATGCATTTCAATGTTGGAAGCATAGGTGCTGGTCGTGCCCAACGCTTCAGCAATGCGATTAAGCTTCAACAACAACAACAACATGAAGATCGAAGACGCATATTACTACGAAGTCTGCAAGCCATCTACTCATAATCATATCAACTACACAAAGCTTCTAGACCTGCTTCAAATGGTGATGTCCAAAGCTGATGATCTTACAATAGATCAATATCTTGGTTTAGGGTACATAATTAATAGTCTTAGTCTTTGAAATAAAAGCTTCTAGTGGCAATTTATAGGTCCAAAGTATACCCTACAAACAAGAGATGATCTGGATTTTTATTCCTAAAGCTAAGTACCCTACAGTTAGTCGGAAAGGAAGATGGAATACGTAGAAATATATGAGATCATATGGCTAAAATCAGGTTTAATGAAGGAGCTCGGAACTGTAGTATTAAAAACAAAAGACACAAGTGAAGTCTGAGAGAAGTGGCCGACCATGCGTATGACATCTAGTTGAGAGCAGTCATCCTTTTCCGCAGTTCATCTCGCTCGTCGTTGTCATGGTGGAGGTTCAAGTCATGACAAGGGATGGCTGTTGCAAAGCGTTTATCTTGGATCGTCGAAACTCGCCACAAGAGTAGTCGTAGACTGAGTATAGCCGGTCGTTTTGACAGTTGTGAACAAGAGAGAAATGAGGTGAATACAGTTGTGAAACACAACTCCCTTGCCATATCACCCTTATGTAGCAATAATCCACTTGTTGAATGCCATTTGCACTTCCAATATCAAGACTAAAAATGCTTAGAGATGCACTTTAGTTCGAGCTGCAGAAGAACAATACCAGTTCAAGAATGCGACCACTACACCTCCATTTAAAAAAGTACAATTTCCGCACAAAGAATCCATGTGTGTTGATTGAGAGAGAGTTTCCACCTTGGGTGCCATGAGTCATAATTAAGAAGCGACCTCTTCGTCTTCCTTCACACAAATCAACACCCTCATCTACTACCGTTTCCGTAAGGACCCGAACCATTATAAGTAGATAGTTGATAATTATCTCAACTCAAACATTAGGCGAAGCACAAAACTGTGAGCCGAACACACGAGCAGGTAACCATGCTGTGGAAATTATGAATTCATAGATGCGGGTTCATAGAACTGAATATCACCTGCGAGGTCCTAGTCGCGACCAGGTTTACATCCAAAACCGGGCACATGCGCCCGTACAGGAGAAAGGCACATCAAGGGCGCCATCCATCCTATACTGCCACCGTCCCCTTGATGCCACTCTCATTACCCTTCCCCCTTCTACGGGCTGGTCTTAAACCTGGTCGCCTAGTCTTCCGATTGAAGGCTGCCTCAAGCTTCACAGAAGAGCAAGATAGTGCGACGCATGTCTCAACGAGCACATCGTTCATGTTTGCTTGCAAAGCACGGGGAGAATTAGCGGTCAGAGGGCAGTTCGAGGTTGGGAGAGACGGAAGTGTCGCCAATGAAATGCAACTGAGGGAAGGGGGTGGAGAAAGACGTGGAGTGAAGAGGAGCAGGGGCTTGCAAGGGAGACAATGGCAGTTTTGGAGAGGCAGCAGGTTTAGGGTTTTGTGGGGGTAGGAAAAAAGTCACCGTTTATGAGCGGCGGAGCGGAGAGACTGGCATGGGTGGACGGGGGAGTTGGTCGTCGCCATCGTTGTATGAATCGATGGGTGACTACATACCTATGTCGCAGGATGTGCAAGCACAACATGCAATTCGGCGGTGGACCTCGTTCTTATCCGCGGCGATGCACGATGAAAAGGCGCCTCGAGATGACGCGTTGGGTGGGGTGTACCAGAGGAGCCACAGCTTTTGGGGGTAGGGTTTAGGGTTGCACGCAATCAACAATTTCTTTTGGAGCCCGCTGAGGTCGTCAATGTCCAAGGGTGAGTTTTTGGGATTTTCGATGGCAAACGAGGAGTCGCAGATCGAGGCGGGGAGCGGTGAAGGGGGCTTTTATGAAAAGGCAGGAAGAGAGCAAGTCGAACGGACATGCAAGGGTTGAAGTTGGGATCGGCGTCACTGTTGGGGGCTGAGGGACCTGGTCGCTAGGATTACAGATATTTTTTGATGCGTCATTCAACAATTTTCTATCATCGAACAAGAAGGACGAGGAGGCATGGCCAGTGATAGACATGTACGGGTGCAATCAATTTCAGATGTTGGAATTCTAGGTGAGGCGATGTATGAGAGGGAGGAGCCATGATTGGACGGAGGGCCCATTTGCCCACCCGGGCAAGAAAGCTAGGCGTTGCAATCCGCAGCGGTACGAGTACTTGAGGACAACGTGTATGGACTTTCGAAAAAGAGAGTTCTTGGAGAGGCGATGCGTGCAAGTTTGGGTGCATTTAAGTATTTGAGTATTGGCTGTATTTGGCACGATACTTGGACGCAACCTTGCAAGGATGGATAGAATTACCATCGTCGAGTATGATTTTTGGTGCATACGTCGGAGCAGCTCTGGTGGATGCCTGCGACGGCACAGGAAGCGACGACGAGAGATCAGAGCACAAGGCATCACGAAGGGTTGCCGCGAGGCAGTGCACCGGAGAGCTACGATCGGGCGTCAAGGTATGAGGACTTGTCTTACGATGGACCATCGGGACGTGACGGTCTGAGCCAATCGTCAGAGCACTGGAGCTCGGCTCATTGGAGTGCAGGGTGTGCGGCATTGTAGAATTCATTGCCTAAGTCGATGCTGGTTGGGCTCGCACAGTACCTATTGCCGTTAAGCTCTCTGTTATTGGAGTTGGTTGAAAAATGGACGTGACTGCGGAGTGATTAACGAGCGTGTCGATGTCTGATTTTGTAGAATCTGTAATGTGACTACAGGCGACGCTGCAATAAGCGGCGTAGTCTCGAAGGCTGCACTCACGGATGCATCGGGGGTAGGCACCAACGTTGCCTGTGGGAGTCTTGCAAAAATCGAAGATGGAGCTCATATTGACTCCGTTAAGGATGATCCTAATGGAAGGAGAGCCGGTGGTGCAGCAGGTGGAGAGCAGGCAAAGACATAGGGGCGAGCAGCCTGAAGGACTCTTTCGACCTGGACTTGGTGAACTACCTATCTATGGAGGATTGCTTTGATTAAACAGAGTTGTATATGCATTTAGACTCCATATACAGTTCTCTCATGAGAAAAAATATGCAAGTCAGAACTCTAATGAGGGTCTGAAGATCCTAATTAGGGTTTTCAAACCCTAAATTATAGAAAACAAAACACATTTTTTTGAAAAACAAAAACATTTATAGAGATCTTTAGGTGATTCTAAGCCTTGGCAAAATTTTACAACAGAGAAAGCTGTGATATATAGAGAGATATTAAGGATGAAAAACCTCTAGGACACTCATGTAACCCTAAATCCTAAACCCTAAACCGTAATCCCTAAACCGTAAACCGTAAATCCTAACCCCTAACTCCTAAACCCTAAACTTTGGTAGCAAAGGGAATAATTAGGGCACCATTATAGATAAATGGAGATGGATGATGAAAATCTCCATTCTTATTGGTCAAAAATCATGACCAATGGACTTTGAGGAGGCTGCTTGAGGCTATATTAGAGATTAGGATTAGTTTTTTGGAACTTTTTGAGCTTTAAAGGCTAGAATCAGAAAGTTTAGGATTTTGGCTATGGTTTTGATGTAAGTTTTGTATGATTTGGAGTTTATATGAAGGAGATATAGGCGCTCAAAGTTAAGGTATTGATTTGGAAGCTACTGTCACTATTTTTGATATAAAGCACGCATATAGAGAGAAATTGAGGATCGGCGATTGCGACTAAAAAGAGAAATCTTGTAGCTACACTTTTTGTATATACCTTACTAGATTCCAAGTTGGAATGAAAGAGCTATTGGATTTTGAAGTCAATGCATGCAATCTAAGGGTAGTAAGTGATCTGATTTACTAGTGGTTGTGTCTTGACTTATAACTTGAGCAATTTGATAAGATTTTGGCTCAAAATATCAAGAAATGTATAAATTCATATTAATAAAGTTTGTACATAAGTTTGATGATATTTGAGTATTGAGTACTTGAGATATTAAGAAAATAGTGCTCAAATGCTTGTAAATTAGGGTTTAGAGTATCTGCTTGGATTTCTTAGATGCTTGAAGATTGGAAGTGAATTTGAAGTTTATCTTTTTTTTGTGGTAAAATTTAAAGATAAATTCTACCTACCATATAAATTTGAAAGAAATTGAACAGTTATATCAAGATTTATGAATTTCTAAAATTTAGGAAGAGAATATCTTTAGCAAGAAAAATATGTTTTGAAGGGATTTTGTTATGTATTGAGTTTTATGCAAATCAAAGGAGTTTTAGAAGCTAAGACAAGTTTCATATAAAGTTTTAAGCTGAACTCTCTACAATTAGAGAGCCAGTGTATTTCCAGGTAGCAAATCATGCCATACGACACCGTCCTTGAAAGGATCTTTCAATAGATAAGATGTTTCTTCGAACTGCATAGAGAATGGAACGCCTTGAAACAGCACCCATAATTGGTACCTCATTAGGTTGCATAATTGATTCAGGTCTCATACTGAGTAACGAGCCCATATCAAGACCTGGATTGGATGGCCTCGTAATTAGGTTTAATTGACCCTTCGCTTTAGGATCACCCAAATGTTGAATTGATCCTTTTCTCTTTTGCTGATTCTTGGTATGAATGGCTTGGACGCATTCCACCTAATTTACCAAAGAATCTTTAAGACCTTAATTTATCTCCTCAATTTTTCTTTTGCTTTGGATGTGTTGATCCCAATTATTGAAATTGAACGGAGTATTACATTGATGATATGTATGCCCCGACTGCTTGCAATTCCCACAAATTGATACATAATTGTTATTAGCTCTGGAATTGAGACATTCACTTATATAATGATTAAGATGTTTGCAATGAAAACAACAAAGTAATCTTCTTATACTCCCATCAAGCATATTGGGTGTTTCCATCGATATATACCTACTAGGCTTGTTCTATGTAGGGTTAAAAAATGATCTTGGTTGTCCCATTGGAATGGAGGGAACTTGATTTGATGGTGTTGATGGATCATATTGCTGATACCTCTGCTGTTCCTTACTGTAGTTCTGGGGGTTTGATGAAGACTCCTAATTAAAATTAGAACTTTGGAAGTTATTGAATGCTTGATTTTGTCGATTAGATCGATTTCTATTCCATCCAAATATATTTCCCATTTGAACTTGATTGACGTTCCACAAAGTTGGTGGGATCATAATGTGATTATTCAATTGTTGGTACCTTTGTCAATTCCAAGAATTAGATGTTAAGTGCTTTCCTTCACAAAATATACATTGATAAATCATTTGTGAGGATGAAGGACATTGTGTTATTAAATGACCGTGGCTCTTATAATTACTACACCATATATTGGTCCTAATATGAATAGGCTTTTGCCTCTTTTCCTTATCCTTGGCCATATTAACGACTATTTTTTCTATTTTCTTCGTCAAGTTCAATAATAAGGTTTCATTAGAATCTTTTGGAGCTAGTATTATTGGTATCTCTACCATAATTAATGCTTGTTGTTGATACGGTGTCATATTACGTGCTTTCCTGCTCGAGATGGCACCGGACGTCTGGCTATAGAAGGTAGTATGGAGATTCACCGATAGTCAAGCAGTCTATCAATTTTTGACTGCTGGAATATAAACGACTGCAATAATGTACCGTAAATCAATACGGATGCTCTTCGACTGCTTGTCGAAGTCTTTTTTTTTATTTTGCCCCAGCCGATAGGTCTCTAGACGTTACAGAGAACCCCGAACAACCCAAACTGTTAATCTTCAATACCCCTTTATACTTACGATCTTGTATCCACTGACTGTCCTGTTAGATTAACCCAATAAATTTCATTCACTCCGCATACTCAATCCTATAGACACCCCTTTAATCCTTCAATCACAGATGTAACTCGATTTTACAAAACAGTCAAGAGTATTCAAACCCACTTCATTTAAAAAATCTCGATTCACCATTACAACACTGACTTCAGCAGCGATTACCTCAGTCTTCCCAAAACTCTACGAAGAAGAAAAATCCAAATTCTATGTCTTTCCTTCCCCGACCCAAAGCATGAAGCTCCTCTCTCTAATTTCCTTGCTCTTCAAAAAACCTCCAATGAAAAACCGAACTGGTAACCTTGCAAAAGCTTGAAAACTCGCTCCCCCCCACCGATTCCCCTGAAAAAAAAAAAAAAAAAAAAAAAAAAAAAAAAAAAACCTCCCCCCTCAAAACTATATCCCCCCTAACCTTATCCTCTGAATTTCTTCAATCTTCCGTCTTAGATCCGGAATTGGCTCCCACCTCAAGCTTGGATCCAAAATTGGCTCTCACCGTCAAGCTTTCTCCTCCGTTTTTACCTTTAAGAAATCCATTTACCGAAAACAACGTTCCCTGAAACGGCACAGAGAACATGACAGCCTGAAACAGAATCGAACCCCATAATCGGGACCACATTGAGTCGCCCGACCAATTCAGGTCCTATATTGGGAAAGATGCCCGTAGTAACCTGGATGTTCCCGTAATTGGGTCAAATTGGTCCTCGCGTCAGATTGGCTAAGACCCGTAGTAAGACCTGGATTTCCCGTAATTAGACTGCATTGGGTTGATCGGCCAATTCAGGTCTCATATTGGATAAGAGGACCCGGATTGGATTATCGAAATTGGATCCAATTGGCTCCTCGAACCCGTCATGTGAATTGGTCCTTCTCTTCCTGCTGACTCTCGTTATTGGAATCGAACAGAGCATTTCAGTATGCCCCGGTTGACTGTAACGGAGTGACTGAACCTGACCACTCAGTATTTGTACTGGAGTTGGTCGATGCTCCCAATGTTCGTGGTAACTGAATATTAATAAAATTCCCCTTTCTTTTTATTTTCACTGTATACTCGTGTTACAACACGACATCCACCCCCTCTGAACCTGTGCATCCTCCGGTATGCACCAATTTACCCAATTGCTGTTTGATTCAGAATATATCCCCTACGTCTTTGTCCAGTTCGTCTTCGTCACCTTCATTATCCATATCACTTTCATCTTCTTGCTGCGGAATCTCTGTACCTTCATTAAGGTCTTCCATATTCATCTCTGCGTGTCTTCGTTTAAATATTTTTACTTGCTTCCCTACAATTGGTATTTTCAATTTTGTACCATCTAACTCCCGTAATGAGTAAGTCGCATTATCATGAACAGTTGTTACAACATATGGTCCAAACCAACGTTTTGAAAATTTCCACAAAGTACTATGTTGATTATTCAGACTATTGTCATAAACAAGTACCCAGTCACCTTCCTCGATTGCTTTTGGTCTCAATCGATGTTGCTTATCGAATCGCGCCTTGTTTTGTAACCTTGCTCTTTTTAACCTTTCCAATGCTATCTGGACATCTTCCGTTCTTTGCTCCAATTGTCGAATCCTAATAGCCAGAAGTTCTTCTCTTGTCAATCCATCTTTCCATGGTAGCATACTCCAAGTAAGTACATTTTCTTCAATCGGCATAATTGGTTTTTGACCTGTCATAAGTTCTACTGGCATATATCCTGTCACCGAACTATGTGTTGTTCGATCAGCCCATAATGCAAATGACAAAAGCCGTGGCCACTCTTTAACCTTCCCATTACAAGCTTTAACCAATGCTTTCACAATCGGCGGGTGACCACGTTCACTTTTTGCATTCCCTTCCGGATTATAAGCAGTAGTCAGTGATAGTTTAACTCCACATTTTTCAAAGAACTTACGAGCTTCTTGTGCATTTAATTCTCCACGATCTGTAGTGATTTTTCCTACGCACCCGTAACGGCAAATGACATATTCAAGCAAAAACCTACAAATCCCCTCTGTAGATTTTGTCCTCAATGCTCTTCCTTCTACTTGATTTGATAAATCTTCACGAGCTAAAACCAAATATCTCATCTGCCATAATCCAACCGGCATAATAACCAAATCAACAACCCATTTAAAATGAATAGCCAGAGGATACGTAGGATGAAGACCATCTCGATGTCGGATATTAGAATACGATTGACAGATTTCACATGACTCTACAAATGAGAGCACATCTCGATACATATTTTTCCACCAATATCGTTCCTTGAGTTTAGCAAAAGTAGCCCAGATTCTTCTATGCCCTGCCCATAAACTATCATGAAATTCCTTTAATAATTTTAGTTTTTCTTTCCTTTTGCCTATCACTCGTTGTGGCATCCCAATTCCTTTCTTCGGTCTCTTCCATAAGAATCCATCTCGAAGTAAAAATCCATATGCTTTTTTTCTTATTTGTTTGAATTTTTTTGTAGACCAATTCCCTTGCTTAGACAAGGTATTCAAATAATGACCAATATCCAATAATTCTCCTTCATTAGATTCTTCAAGAAATAGCTTGTCTTCTCTATTGAGATTTGATATTGAATAGAATTTCAATCCGACATCATCAATGTCTTCAACCATTTCGTCCTCCCTCTCGTATCTTGCTCAAGATAGCATTTCTGCTACTAAATTGTCCTTTCCAGTGATATGCTTGAATTCTGGATTTAGTGACTTAATATAAGCAATCCATCTCAACATTGCAATATCTGGCGTTGAACAGTTAATAATCATTCCAAGCAATGGCAAGCAATCTGTTTCAATTACTACTACTGCCCCAATCAAATAGTCCTTTTCAGCTTTCATAGCCGAAACGACTCCCCAAAGTTCTCTTTTGACTTGCGAAAATGCACGCTGACGAATACTTAAAACTTTAGCCCCAAATCGAACTGCAAATCTACTCCCATTCGAATCATTTTGACCCACAGCCCATCCAACGGCAATTGGACTAGCGTCTACAGTAAGAATCACTGGTCTATTGCACTTATAGTCAACCTTCCTCAATATTGGAGGTAACATCAATAATTTCTTCAATCTTTGCATTGCCTGAATATGCCTTTCTTCCCATTCAAATCGGTAACCCTTGCGTAACAGTTCATATAATGGATCCGCTATGTGAGCAAAATGAGGGATCCAGATTCGATAAAATATACATGCACCCAAAAACCTGCGAACCTCTGTTAAAGAACCACAATCCTCTTTCATCCTTCCAATTGCATCAACTTTAGTCGGATCTGGTTTTCTTCCGTAAGATCCGCATAAATGTCCAACAATTACAACCTCTCGCACTCCAAATACGGACTTCATACCCGATAATGTAAGATGAACTTCTCCAAGCCAAGTTAAAATCTTGATACGGTGTCATATTACGTGCTTTCCTGCTCGAGATGGCGCCGGGCGTCTGGCTGTAAAAGGTAGTATGGAGATTCGCCGATAGTCAAGCAGTCTATCAGTTTTTGACTGCTGGAATATAAACGACTGCAACAATGTACCGTAAATCTATACGGATGCTCTTCGACTGCTTGTCGAAGTCTTTTTTTTTTTTTTTGCTCCAGCCGATAGGTCTCTAGACGTTACAGAGAACCCCGAACAACCCAAACTGTTAATCTTCAATACCCCTTTATACTTACGATCTTGTATCCACTGACTGTCCTGTTAGATTAACCCAATAAATTTCATTCACTCCGCATACTCAATCCTATAGACACCCCTTTAATCCTTCAATCACAGACATAACTCGATTTTACAAAACAGTCAAGAGTATTCAAACCCACTTCATTTAAAAAATCCCGATTCACCATTACAACACTGACTTCAGCAGCGATTACCTCAGTCTTCCCAAAACTCTACGAAGAAGAAAAATCCAAATTCTATGTCTTTCCTTCCCCGACCCAAAGCATGAAGCTCCTCTCTCTAATTTCCTTGCTCTTCAAAAAACCTCCAATGAAAAACCGAACTGGTAACCTTGCAAAAGCTTGAAAACTCGCTCCCCCCCACCGATTCCCCTGAAAAAAAAAAAAAAAAAAAAAAAAAAAAAAAACCTCCCCCCTCAAAACTATATCCCCCCTAACCTTATCCTCTGAATTTCTTCAATCTTCCGTCTTAGATCCGGAATTGGCTCCCACCTCAAGCTTGGATCCAAAATTGGCTCTCACCGTCAAGCTTTCTCCTCCGTTTTTACCTTTAAGAAATCCATTTACCAAAAACAACGTTCTCTGAAACGGTACAGAGAACAGGACAGCCTGAAACAGAATCGAACCCCGTAATCGGGACCACATTGAGTCGCCCGACCAATTCAGGTCCTATATTCGGAAAGATGCCCGTAGTAACCTGGATGTTCCCGTAATTGGGTCAAATTGGTCCTCGCGTCAGATTGGCTAAGACCCGTAGTAAGACCTGGATTTCTCGTAATTAGACTGCATTGGGTTGACTGGCCAATTCAGGTCTCATATTGGATAAGAGGACCTGGATTTCTCGTAATTAGACTGCATTGGGTTGACCGGCCAATTCAGGTCTCATATTGGATAAGAGGACCCGGATTGGATTATCGAAATTGGATCCAATTGGCTCCTCGAACCCGTCGTGTGAATTGGTCCTTCTCTTCTTGCTGACTCTCGTTATTGGAATCGAACGGAGCATTTCAGTATGCCCCAGCTGACTGTAACGGAGTGACTGAACCTGACCACTCAGTATTTGTACTGGAGTTGGTCGATGCTCCCAATATTCGAGGTAACTGAATATTAATAAAATTCCCCTTTCTTTTTATTTTCACTGTATACTCGTGTTACAACACGACAACGGAAAATAAGGAGTATACTCTATTGTCACATTTGATGGTATAGCTTGCAATGGGGTGACATTGACTAGTCCCTCAATATTAGCATTGGAATTGGTCCCTGTATCTAACCTCCGTAGATAACTGCCCACTAATCCGTTCGAAGTCAGATTTTGATAACTGCCTTGAATTGAAATCATCATAGCTTTCGGAGTTAAAAACTGATCATAATAGCATTCCTCCCAAACCTTGGCTCTATTAAAGGATGTAGACACCGTATCGAGTCGAGCTTCCTTTATAAAAAAATTTAGCTCTGGTGGGTGTAAACCATTGATTAGTATGGATAAAATAAATGCCTCGGATATTTGGTGATTCAGCCACTTATTGAGTATATCAACCACCTGGCCATAGTACGATTCCATCGCCTCTCCTAGGATCATTTTGTTGTTGATTAACCTCTCATGAAGGCCATCTTCAAAACTAATTCACCAAAAATGGGTTAAAAATATATTCTTCAATACTTCTCAATTTGGAAATTGACCCATTGGTTGGTGGTTGTACCATTCAAATACCATGTCTTTTAAAGTTGTTGGCAACCATCGTAATCAAATATCTTTGGTTCTTCTATTATTGGCTACACATACTATCAAAAACTGAGACAAATATTGATCGAGATCTCCATCCAAAAAACCCCTAAAAGTAGATAATGGAGCCACGCTCGTTGTGCGATCGCTCACATCACCCATTTGTACTGCTATTGGAACTACTGAACTACTTGTCGCCATTGAAGAAAATATTGTACCACTTAATCTTTTGTTAAAATAATTGGTGCCTTCTCTAATTGATTGTTCTAAATTTTTAAGTTTCTTTAATTTACTATTATTATCTCCTAATAAGTTATTCGATTGAATTGAGGGAACAATGACGGATTTTAAAATATTCTGAATTGGCCCTTATTGACTAGTAATGTATGCCACTCTACAGAACTAGTTTTGATGGAATCAGCAGCTTTCATTATTAGAAATGTATCTAAAGGAGTATCCAATTCTTCTATGATTCTCCCACTTGTAGTTAACAGCCTCACAAGAAACACTCGTCTATTTATCCAATTCTCCGTAAGTACTCTTTGTAATTTTTCTAATGGTATATACTTCTAAAATATTAAATGTCGATTGGCTTTTGGGTATATTCGGATGTACCGATAGGCATGCAACCATGGCTTAATCCAATTCTATCGATGTTTTCTTTTTAACTTTCGTTCTTGCTCATTATGCTGTCATTATATTCTACTAAGTCTACTTTCTATTTCCTATCTACTCATCTGACAATTAATTCTTAATATTCAATGCTATTGTCAATTCCCGACAATAGTGCCAAAATGTAATTATTATTTTACTTATTCTATAAATTCCTTCTAAAATAAACCTATATAGGGAGATTCAAATGCAGGAAAAGACTAAGTACATGAGTTCTACTTATTAGGATCACACAATTAACTGTATTCTGAATCACTAAAAATACCAAAGAATACTACAATGCTTTCCACTTCCTAATAATACTTTATAATCAATAATAAGAACTAAGCGCAACTCTTACACTATCTTAAAAGACCACTTCAAATACATAAATTCCATCCAACACCAAAAATAACACACTTCCACTCCAAACAATCTGTCTTCACATAATTTCTGTAATCTTAAACTTCTTTCGAAACACATACAGCTCTCAATAACCAATAATTATAATCTTCCATCCATTAATAATATCTCATAAAATTTGATAATAAACTCCAAATATCTTTTCACAATAATTCAACCACATTGTACTCCAATTACATACTGAATATCTTATAAATCAATCTTTGATTTATTCTACAGATTCACTTCATAGTAATCTAAACTTAAAATCAAAAATAAAAACAAGAAATAAGAGATAGCACCAAGCTTATTCTAGTTCATGACTATCATAGTCTGGTACTCAAACTAACTTCTACAACTCCTATATACTTACTCTTTATTCCCAGATTCTAACCGTAATCATGTAATTAACCACTTTTAATAATTAAGTTAACCATTTGTCCTCTTGAATTGACTATTCTATGGACTATTAGTCTATTTTACCAATATCTTACAAAAATGAACTAATATCTATTCTACACTTATGCTAAATTTATTTCTTCATAAAAATCATCCCTATGAGTACGTCTTTAGTTGCAAATTTTTTTTCTCTTCACTCAATGTAGAGGTACAAAGAATCACCTTGTGTATACTCTCTTTGAAAGAGATTGTTCTTACTACCTAATCAACTTGCTTATTTTCTACCTCTAGCTATAACATACCAACAATAATATCATATCTTAGCTTTGTTATCTTGAACTTCTCTCTTAAGATATATATGTCAATCAATCTTAAGGTCTCTTCTTCATATATCTCACTCAATATTTTCTCTCAATCATCTATAAAGTATATACTCTCTTCCTCGATTACCTTAATTTTAATCCTATATCGGTTGGTAATTTCAATCAAGATGTAATTTTTTATAGAGCCAAAATCTATAAGCACCCAACATGACTATCCTCTTAATAGTCTCGTTAGATACACGAGTCAATTTTTTTTATTGTTGTCTAAGACCATGTCATTTGTCTTTGAGAAATAGTAGCTATCCCCAATACTAGCCTTCGATGCTTTTCCTAAAGAACCTCGTTTTCCTACTTTGTCTCATTATCAACTTAATAAGTCTTGAGATTGTGAATATGCTTTGTATTGTTGGTGCTTGAATTTTGACATTTTGAACAATCTTTAATTTGATGGCCTAACTCCTGACTATTGAAGAAAAGAAGTCTAAAAGCTACAAACACTTAGCATCACCAAAGATTGTAGTCTAAGAGAAGTGTGGAGAAAGATATCTCTTACTTCCAACACTCTTTACTTATAGGTGGAATTTACAATCTAAGTACATAGTTCTCATCCAGAGTCACGTTCATCCTTATAATCTAGAACTAAATCTAGATTCATCTTAATCTAGCTGCCACCTTAAAATCCTAGCTGCTACCATAGTAACTTCTTTTAATCCTTTGGTGTCTTTTCACTATTAGCAACTAACTATGCTTAATCCTTATATAGTTATAACTAAGTAAAAACTTACTAATCTTCAACACTGACAATAGAAACACAATCCCTTTTGTACAAATATTTATCATTTTTTTAGTGTCAATGATCTTTGTAAGTCATCAATCTCCATTGGCATTGGTTGTTGTACCATAGTATTAAATAGCAGCATATGATTTTGTGCTATAGGTTGTGCTCTATAATTTCTGAAATCTATAGCATCAATCCTCTTTGCAATCCTAATTGTCTCTTCAAATATTTGTAGATCCCTTAGTTCCACTTCTCATTGATCTCCATATTTCAAATCTCATAGAAATTGATCCATCATCTCCACCTTTGAAACATTGTCAATTTAGAGACATAAGAACTTGAATCGGGAGACATAATATTATACCAGCCTAGATTATGAAAGATTTATAAATTCATTGCATATTGTAGAATAGATAAATAAACTTAGTAGTAAGTTACTAGTTGGTTATTGATAACCTTGAAAATTAGACTGATAGTTAGGCAATTTAGTTGGTAACAATAGGTAGTTAGTGAAATAAATGGTTAAAGATTCAAAGGGTCATAACCTTTGGAATCCACTGGTCGATGGATCATCTTTTTGGTAGGATAAAGAGGTTGAGGAAAGAGAGATCGGGGCTAGACTGTGATAGTCATAAGCTAGGATAAGCTTGGTACTACCTCTTTTTGTTTCTTTGTTGTTGATGAGTAATAGATAGTTTTTGAATACTGAGAAGTTAATTTGGAGTGTCAGACTATGATAGTCGTAAGTCGGGGCAAGCTTGGTGCTACTTCATTTTGTTTCTTTGTTATTGATGAGTAATCGATAGTTTTTGAATACTGAGAAGTTAGTTTGGAGTGCCAAACTATGATAGTTGTAAGTCAGGGCAAACTTGGTGCTACTTCTTTTTGTTTCTTTGTTGTTGATGAGTAATGGATAGTTTTTGAATACTGAGAAATTAGTCTGAAGTGCCAGACTATGAGAGTCGTAAGTCGAGATATTAAATTCTGTGTGATGAATTGAGAAACTGAATACAATAAGTAAGCTGGAGATCAGTAATTGAATATATATAAACCACAAAGAGAGTAAGTAGGAGATAAACGGATAAAAATATGGAAGTATTATTGAATTGATAGTCATAGAATGGATTAGGTGTTGAATTAAGATAGAAGTAGTAAGCCTTGGTATTTTGTAGTTTGATAATTGATTTCAAATAGCTCGAGTACAATCAATTGTGACACTAACAGATCCAATTTATATAACCAATCTTTTTCCATATTCGAATCTACCTCTATTAATTCAATTGCTTTGGTATATTGAAGCTTGAACACAACAAGAATAACATTTTGGCACCGCTGTCAACGAAATGATAACAATATGAAATGTTAGAAATTGATTGTATGGGAGATGGAATTATATGTTGAATGAGAACGTGAGAAGAACCAATTTTAGGGTTACAAATATGTGCATTATAATTCAAGACAGTATTGATTTTGTAAAGAAGAATGAAAATTTATGAGTGATAATCATAAAAGGGAGGATTATCAAAGAATTAATCGACAAGCAAAAGAAAGACAAGAGCAATTACGCATAAGAAATCTCCTACGAGAACGAAAAAAAAAAATTATAGGTCTAAATAAAACCAAAGGAAGAAAAATTCAAATTCAAATAGTAAAGAGATGAGTGATAATACCAATGCCCGCGGGAGTACCAGAAGTACCAATTGCAGTATAAATGAGAGCAGTAGGAAATCGAACTACAAGTGTGGTACTATTATTTATTTTAAGTGGTTGACTGGGCTTTGATTCTGATCACCATATATCTCAATTCTTGATAGCCTGAGTGGCTAATAATGATAGAAGAGAAGACATTTGATTGAGATGGTTACTAGTAATTTTAAAAGATATAACTTTTGAATAATATATTCCGCAATCAGTGGATAGATTTTTCAATTGGGAGGCCTTGAGGAATACCTTCCTAATACATTTTAGACCAATAGGATTTGAAGATCGGTTAGAAAAAGTTTTATGAATAGTAGGATGTTTGCGATGAATCAGTAGAGTCCTATTATGGTCGGGTCGTGGATATACTTCATAAATAGCTAAATAATCAAATGCCAGATGCATTTATATTGTCGATATTAATCAATGGTTTGCAACCACCAAAATTAAAAATATTTGTAAAAGAGGCTCGATCAGCTACGATAGATGCATCGTTGGCATGAGCAAAGGTATGGAAAGAATGTCATTATGACCAATTGTTAACAGTGGAGGCCACAATGATTCCAAGTTCAGGAAGCCAACAAATACAACCGAAAAATGTGTCGATAGATAATTATCTAGAAATGGTTGACTCCAACATAAAGAATGTTATCTTGCAAAAACCAATTAATATTACACCACTCCAAGCAATAGCACCAATAATAATGACACCTTATTTTACATTGCCAACCTATCAACAACCGGAGTTGGTCACAAATGTGACTATTAAAGATCCAAATGAAGCCTTGTTATTAAATCTAACAAAGAAGATGGAAGAATTGGCCGTGAATATGGCTAAAGATGAGGAGAAACGACATAAGCCTTCTAATACGAGACATAATATATGGTATAATAATTGTAAGGACTAAGGTCATTTTGATACGGAATGTCCATCACCCAAACAAACGGATGTTCAATGTATATTTTGTGGAAGAAAGCACTATATCCAAAACTGTTGGCATTTACAAAGGCAACAATAGCTCAATAACTAGACGTTAATACAACCAACTCAATTGAATGTTAATCAAGTACAAACTAGAAATATGGATAGTTGGAATAGTAATCGCTCAAATCGACTTAATCTTGGCTTTAGAAATTTTCAAAATACTAATTATAATCTCATTTATGGAACAAAGATGCAAAATGGTAGAAATAATCAAGGAGATAATCTCCAAACTATACCAATTCAGTAATTCAATTCTCAACCAGTAGCAACTGATCAGCAAGGATCATTTACTTTACCTACCTGAAATCGATCTAGTAGATATATTTCAGAGGAGACTCCAAGTGTACCTAACGGTATGGATCAAAAACCACTATGTTGCTACCGGTGCCGACAAATTGGTCATTATGCCAGTAAATATCCTAACCCAAGGTTTATAGATGAATATGCTCTAATATGTAGAAATTACAAGCAATCGGATCATTTTCATTATCAATGCAATGTTCTATTTAATCCTAATAATCATGATCAAGAGATACAATCGACAGTACAAATTGTAGAAGAAAAAAATAACGGGACACAGGAATCACCAGTTCATCTGATAGAAGTAGTCCAAGGTGTCCAAACAAGAAGTCAGCAAAATGAAAAACGATCAATTTAACATTTGGGTGATCTTGATGTGAAGGACTAATTGGACTCAATTTTGGGGCCATCCAATCCAGGTGTCAAGGACAAGAATTGGATGAAAAAAGTAATTCAGACAAGTGAGCCTTCACTCAAAGAAAGGTAACAAAATATAAAGAAACAAGTATGTATATTGAAAGAGAAACTAGAATGGCTATTGCCAAAAGACAAGAAAACTAGAGACCCTTGAAACTAGATTGGAAGCAAGAAAGGAGTTGACAAGAGTGAAGAAGGCTTCACTCTTGTCTCTAAATATACTATTTAACTAGGGGCTACGTGGCGATGTTCTATAGGACCTCCAATATGTATTGACTTTATAGGACACATGCCTTGACTTACAAGGCAAGTTTTTCTACGTGTGGGCTACATAGTTAGTTTGATCTTCAAGCTAACAACATGTGTGGCACATGGCCAACTTGTTGACCACGTTTTTAATCCAAAAAGTCAATGAAAGACACCTATGAAGTCAAAGCAGCGTGTATGAAGCTTCTAGGAAGCTTTCCTATTAAATACTATAGAATTAACTTACTTTTATCTACTTGTATATGTAATTACTAGCTTATATGAGTATGTTCGTGACATTACTCCCCCTTCTAGAGACGAGTTCCACGAGGAGCGATCATCATATGTTGAGAAAATCTATGATGCGATGAATTATATTCGCCACATGCTCTGATCTTTGTTCTCTTCGAAGATGATTGATAGGGCCTCTCAACCATCGGTAGTGTCCCATACCAAGGTGGAAAGACCACCCAGTTATTTGATCATTGTTGAGGCCTTCATAACTTCCTTCGAATAAAATATTTGGAACACCATCAGGAGTTGTTCCTACCTCTAGCAAAATCACCAAACATCGGTAGTCTCTTCTCAAATCGTGATACCAAACGCATTGTATCTCGCCATCTATTCGAGGAAGAACATGTCATTCTTGAAGATCTTCATCCCGATTGCATCATCTTGAAGGTTGTGACAATCGTAATATCTTATCCAATAGGTCAGCAAATAAAGGCTCTTGAGTCGAATCCACTGGTTGTTGATTCTCCATCTCCTAAACGTCACAACTACAAAGAAACTATGAACAAGGATTGAAAGTAGAATGTTATCTTACCTAGATATTATTTCTTTTATAAAGAAGGTTTTCATCTTGATTTTGATGGATGTCATCGATGAAAAGCCTCCATCACCTTTGCTGCATTTGTAAGATTCTTTCTTGGTTCCCATGTGCATTCACTAATACCATATCCGTGCCAATGGATAAGATATTTTAATTTATTTCGGCGCCGCCTTGAATCTAAGACTTCTTCTACTTCAAACTCTTCATTATTATCCACTTCTATGGGAGGAGGTGGAGCTTGTCGTCTTCTAAGTATGTCCACTGTCTTGTATGGTTCAAGAAGAGACACGAAGAATACTAGATGGATTTTCATTGACTCCGATAGATGTAAACGATATACAACTGAATTGATTTGTACAAAAATAGAAAATGGTCCTTGCCTTCGATAGTCCAACTTATCACAAAGACAAGAGGTCTTGATATTGCGACAAAGTAGCCATACCTTATCACCCAAGTGGAATGGTGGTTGTTCCTTTTGATAGACATCCGTATTGACCTTTTGTTGTTCTTGAGCTTCTTTTATCTGTGCCTTCATCATTGCATGTAGCTCAGATAAATAAATTGCCAAATCTTTCTCAACAAGATTATCAACTTTAAAAAAGTCAAAAGTATCAAGTCATGGATGATAACCATAATTAGCAAAGAAAGGTGTTTGTTTTATAGAAGAATGTACCGTGTTATTGTAAGCAAACTCTGCCAATGACAAAAGAGTTATCCAATCATCTTGTTGGTAGTAAATGGTACATCTTAAATATTGCTCCAAAACTTGATTAACACACTTTGTTTGTCTATCAATTTGAGGATAGAATACCAAAGATAGTTTTATATCTACTTTTAGAATCTTGAACAGAGTCCACCAAAATCTTCATACAAATTGAGTTTCTCTATTTGATATAATATCCTTGGATAATCCATGATAGCGATAGATATTGTCAAGAAAGAGCTTAGCTGTTTCTTCACCTGGGATAGATTTTGTACATGATACAAAATGTGCCATCTTGGTAAAATGATCTACTATCACAAATATAGAACCATAAGAACTTGAAATTGGAAGATCCGTGATGAAGTCCATAGAAAAAGAAGACCATGGTTGTTCTAGAATGGGTAATGGCTGAAAAAGTCCAAAAGGTCGATGACGAGGAGTTTTTGATCTTGAGCAAACATCACATGATTGTACAAAATCTTTGACTGCCTTCCATATTTGAGGCCACCAAAAATTCTTAGATATCAGCTCTAAAGTCTTATTATATTCAAAATATCTTGCTTTTGGAAAGTTGTGACAAGCTTGAAGAATGCGTAAACGTGCTTTTCTTTCTGGAACATATAGGCATCCTACGAAATAGAGTAGGTTGTTTTTGAATTCAAATTTAGAAGGATCATGAGATTTAAAAGAATTATTCTTGATATTATGAGCAAGAGGATCTGAAGACATACATAACTGGACTTGCTTAAGAAAAGTTAAATCAACAATCAATGTTGATTTTATTGCTCGAAGATGAAGTTGCTCTGGCTTCAAGAGAATCATTCTTTGTTGCTCAAAAGCTGCATCTCCTTCTTTTGGTGTAAGATAAGAATGCCTAGACAAGGCATCAAACAAACCTTGTTGTTTTTCTGGCCAATAAGTGATGATGAACTTGAATCTTGATAAAGACATGCTCCAACGAGCTTGACGATAATTTAATATGCGTGTTGATATAAAATATTTGAGGTTCTTGTGATCCGTATACATGATGACTGGACTAGAAGCACCTTCTAGATAATGATGCCATTCTTGAAAAGAATCTATAATTGCAAGAAGTTCTTTCTCGTGGATCTCATAATTGATTTGTGCTACTGAGAATTTTCTTGAATGAAAGGCTAATGGATGAAGTTTGTCATCTGTTCCCATTTGTGATGAAACCGCACCTAGAGCAAAGTCTGATGCATCTATTTCGATAAAGAATGCTTTGGAAAAATCAACACGATACAAGATTCGTGCAGAAACAAATGCTGTCTTCAAAGATTCAAAAGCAACTTCTACTTCTTGATTCTATTGGAGTTTGTCTTTACAAGTCAAACGTATAAGTGGAGTTGCAACTTGAGAGAAGTCTTTGATGAAGATTTGATAGTAGTTGGCAAATCTTAAAAAACATTGGACATCTTTTAACATTTTTGGGATCTTCCAATCTATAATAATTTGAACTTTCTTAGGATCCATCATAAGTCCATCATTTGAAATGATGTAACCTAAGAAATCAACTTGAGTAGTATGGAATACACACTTTTCTATCTTGGCATAAAGTCCTGCTTCTCTTAATTTTTGTAACACATGACGAACATGAAGTTCATATTCTTCTGGATTCTTAGAATAGATCAAAATGTCGTCTAGATAACAGACCACAAAATCGTCCAAAAACTCTCAAAAAACATCATTCATTAAATGTTAAAAAGCTGCTAGTGCATTTGTAAGTCCAAAAGGCATGACGTTGTATTCAAAATGTCCATACCTAGTTCGAAACGTAGTCTTCCATTCATCTCCTTCTTTGATGCGTACTAGATTATATGCTCTCCAAAGATCTATTTTTGTATAGATCTTAGCTTGATTCAGCTGATCAAGAAGTCCAGATATTAAAGGTAGTGGATACCTGTTCTTGATGGTAATCTTGTTGAGCCCTCGATAATCAACATTCATCCACAATGATCCATCTTTTTTCCTCATAAATAGAATTCGAGCTCTTGTTGGAGATTTAGAATGGCATATGAAATTCTTGGCTAGATTTTCTTCAATATACTCCTTGAGTTCAGTCAACTCATTTTGTGATAAACTGTAGATTGGTCCGAATGGCGGTTGTGCTCCTTCTTGAAGGTTAATTGAGCAATCATAGGGACGATGTTTCGAGAGTATATCCACATTTTTTTTTTCGAATATATCTTAAAATTCTTGATATTGGCTTGGAATGTCACTTGAAGTCTTTTCACCAGTAGGAACAGGTGTGGCATAAATAATATATGGTGATACTTTCATAGCAGCATGCAAGAAAGCTTTTGCTTCTATAAATATGGATTTAATTGAACTGGACTTATGACTCTCTACTTGATTAACTACATTTTTAGTTATACTTTTAGAGAAAGTAAGAGTTTGGAAAATCCAATTTATATGAGGATTGTATTTTTCTAACCACGATAAATCTAAAATGACTAGATTAGAGAGAGATCTAATGATATAAAATACTACAAAACTATTATGACCATTGATTATTACTTCTATAGGAAGGGTTTCGTGAATAATATCTCGAGAAGACAATGGACGACCATCTATGACTTTTACATGAACAGGTTTAGTTTTCTTTACTAAAGATATGCTATGTCTTTTAGTAAACTCTTCATCTAAAAAACACGTTGAGACTCCCAAATCTAACAAGGTAGAGACTTTGTAATGTTTAGGTCCTAAAATAATATTTAATGTAAAACAAGGAGAGGGCTCTGAGGAGAGAATAAGACCTTTACTAGATGTTGTGCAAGGTTCCAGCCGCATGGTTCCTATTGTAGCTGGACCAATTCGTTTTCCGACATATTATCTTCTTTTATAGCCATACTCCTCATTTTGTGATTGCATCATTTCTTTGGACAATATTGAGCAGTGTGCTTTAGTTCTCTACAATATAAACATAATCCTTCTTGACACCGATGAGTCTTTTCTTGCTCAGTAAGAGGTTTGAAATGTACTACATCAATTTGCATATCTTCTACTTCCAAATGTATGTGTTGAAGAGGTGTTGGTGTTGCCATTGAATTATAGTAACGTTGAGGTCCACTTGTACGGTTCTCAGATCGAAATTCAAAAAGGTGATTGTCGCACTTCACAACAAAGTCAATTGCTTGACTCAATGTTTGAGGATCACGTAACTTGAGCATTAATTTTTTTACCTCATATTGTAATCCATAAAAAAATTGGCTAATAAGTGCAGCATCATCCCATTTGATATCAGTTGCAAGTTGTCAAAATTATGAAGCATACAACGTTATTAATCGATTGCCTTGTCGTAAAATACAGATCTTATTGGTTGCAACACGAATTGCATCATGTTCTCCATACATGGATCGAAACTCCACTAAAAAAGATTCTAAATTATCCAATATTAGATCTCATCATTCAAGAAAAGATGAAAACCACGATAGTGCTGAACCTGAAAGAAGCGTACCAATGAATCTAACTTGCGATCTTGGAATTGGATAGCTTTGGGATTGAAGTTCAATCACAAGTTACACTTGATTGATAAATCCTCGAAACTTAGATCTCGTGCCATCAAACTTCTCGGGTAGGGTAATTCTTGGTTCTCTAACACTGGAAGGACGTTCCACCATAGGAAAAAGGACATGGTTTGATGCAGATGTTGAAGCAGCCCCAACCATTTCTATATCTTCACTTCCTTCCAATCTTGTTGCTCCTTGTGGTGGTAAATTGAGTTGATGCATTGCAAGCATTAACTCCCTCAATTGCTCTTGCATTTGTGCCATTGCATTCTTCATTTCAACAAGTTCTGCCATGATAACACTTAGAAAAGAGAAGATGTCTAATATCGCTCAAGTCAAATAGAAGAGATGACTTGAGAACAAAGAAAATACTAAGGACAATATTAGTTTAGAAGAGGGTAATCCATAACTTCTAATATGCTTCTATCTTATCAAGAAAAAGGAGTATTCCACTCTTAATCAAGATTAGACAAAGCTCTGATATTGTAGGTGTACTCTTGTCAATTTATCAAGGACAAGAATTGGATGAAAAAAGCAATTCAGACAAGTGAGCCTTCATTCAAAGAAAGGTAACAAAATATAAATAAACAAGTATGTATATTGAAAGAGAAACTAGAATGGCTATTGCCAAAAGACAAGAAAACTAGAGACCCTTGAAACTAGACTGGAAGTAAGAAAGGAGTTGACTAAAGTGAAGAAAGCTTTACTCTTGTCTCTATATATACTATCTAACTAGGGGCTACATGGCGACGTACTATAGGACCTCCAATATGTGTTGACTTTGTAGAATACATGCCTTGACTTACAAGGTAAGTTTTTCTATATGTGGACTACAGAGTTAGCTTGATCTTCAAGCTAATAACATGTGTGGCACATGGCCAACTTGTTGACCATGTTTCTAATCCAAAAAGTCAATTAAAGACACCTATGAAGTCAAAGCAGAATCTATGAAGCTTCTAGGAAGCTTTTCTATTAAATACTATAGAATTAACTTATTTTTATCTACTTATATATGTAATTACTAGCTCATATGAGTATGACCATGACACCAGGTCCTGACATGGGCCCCTTATTCAATATAAGACCAGAATTGGTTGTGCATCTCAATGAGGTACCAACTACGGAGGCTTCGGTTCCATGTCAAGCTGTTTTGTTTTCTACATAATTTCAAAAAACATCCTATCTGTTGAAAGATCCTCTCGGAGGCACAAATTCCAAGGAAGCTTCATCTACTATTTTAATTCCGAGTTCAGTGCGGAAGAATATCTTATCTCACGGAGTTAAATTCAAACCAATGAAAAGGAAGAGGGCATTGAGTATTATCTTACATATAGAACCCTATGACATTTTGAAGGATCTGGACGCTATTTGGCCTTCTATTTCTATGAAGCAACTTCTAGTGGTCCCATCAGAGTATCATTTTACATTGAATTCATCGTTAATACAACCTAGGCAATGCAATAAAAAAGTTAATAAAATCAATTTGAACCCTGACCTAAGTGCACCAACCATCAATGTTTTGATTGACGGTGTTATGATCTCGGGTATTCAGGTGGATGATGGTTTCAGTGTCAAATTAATGAATGCTGATACAATGGATGCTTTAGATTTGGAACACTAGATCCACAACATTGGTGTTACAGATGGAAGATAATAGCCGAGTTAAACCAATGGGTATTTTACGGAGTATTCAAATTATAATTATCGATATTGCATGTGAAATTGACTACATTATCTTTCAATTACAACATTCAACTTTATTGTATCTAATTTTATTACGACGACCCTAGCTTTATTAAGCAAAGATAAAGAACGATTGGAGTCGAGGTACTTTGACAATTGGCAAAGGCGGAGATAAAATGGTATTACAAATGTACCCAATACACTATCATGGAGAATCTAAATTGCCAACATCTAAATTGACTTCAGACGATGAGCTTAGCACCAATAATGATGCAGTAGTATCGATTACGAAGGCATCCATGGAAATAGACCAACACCCTGGAATAGTGTACCAATGTGGTGGTCTGGGGAAGTACTTAATATATCCGATGGATTCAAAAATCTCTGCTAAATTTAGTATTAATTCAATAACTAGATATGATATCCACCATATGAGTGCTCTGGACACAGGTTTCAATACTTCACAGATGTCAAACTTACTGTCTGATTTGAAATCAATATGGGTGTTGAAACAGAATATCACTCCTATACCTTTATGTCAAACTATCAACTTGGCAACCACAGCAGAGCCTCGGACAATTAAGGTATACAAAGGTATTAAGAAACAGGAGTTAACTTACTGGATAGAATTTTTCTTGTATCATAAATCAACTTTTGCTTGGATGTCATGGACACAGAAATACAGACTTGAGATCTAACAAGAAGTTCAAGAAGAACTGGCAAGAACTAGATTAATCAGATGAATACAAAAACAACACCAGAGAGGTGAGCTAGAGCTCCAAGAGATGTGTTGTCGAGACTGAAGAACTCTTCAGCCTCGATTCCAATATATACTCCTATTTAGGAAGCTTATCAAGCAACTTCTACCAACTAGGAAGCTTCTAGAAGGTTCTAGAAACTTATCTCTAGAAGGTTCTAAGGACTATGTTCCTAACATCTTCTACCAATTAAGAAGCTTCTAGAAGGTTCCAAAGACTTGCTTCTAGAAGGTTCTAGAAGCTTGTCTCTAGAAGGTTCTAGAAACTTGTCTCTAGAAGGTTCTAAGGACTATGTCCCTAACATCACCCCTTCCTTTAGCTTCGAGGTCTCTGAAAAGTAATGTTGTTGTCAATCAGTACCAACGCAAGAAAATGAAGATCTGTCGCATAACGTCTGCTATGAACTCCAACTGTTGTTCACGAGGTAAGTGGTTCATCGATCCTTGAAGCCAACAGTAGTGGCCCACTTCTTCAACTTTTGACCAAGCATGAACTTCCGTGTCTTCATTGTGAAATTATCTTACAAATATGCCTTCTGGTTGACCATCGTAAGCAGGCTCGGACTCAAATACAATCACCAGTGATCGATTACTTGGTATCCTCCGTCGTCGTCGTGGTGCAGGTGGTACTTCATCTCGGGGTCGCCTTCGTGAGCTAGTTGGTTGAGATAATCTGACTGGCATAGTATCTATCTCTTGGCTATCCATATCAGAAGACCAAACTATGGCTACTGAAAAAATTCTATTTTATCTTGAAGAAAATAACTACATCAACTACGAATTTTGGTGGTGCTCTCTCCTTTACTTATATTCTTGGGTGAGCAAGCTTCAGAAAGAAGCTATCGTTGAACCAGCTTAGGTTTATGAGGATGTTGTTGATGAACTCCTGTACCTTTTGCGGCGCATTGGCGAGATTTTCAGCTAGCTCCCACGTTCGCTCATTAATGTCATAGCCACACCAATGAACAAGATACTCCAACTTGTCCCACCTTCGCCATGAATCTAGTATCTTTTCAATCTCATATTCCTCGTGGTTCTCGATCTCAATATTAGATGGCGGACATTGCACTCTTCCAAGAAAAGACGACTCTCGATAAGGCTCCAACAAAGAAACATGAAAGATTGGATGTACCTTCATAGAAGCCGGTAATTCCAAACGGTACGCCACTAGATTGATTTGCTTCTGGATGATAAATGGTCCCAATCTTTGATAGTCCAACTTATCACATGGTCGCTTGGTCTTGATATTGCATCGAAGAAGCCATACTTTATCTCCAATTTTGAAAGTAGGTGCTGGATTCCGAAATCTATCTGCAGACGCCTTGTAGGATTCTTCAGCGGATTGTAATTGAAGCTTCAACGTATTTTGAAGCTCTAATAGTTGTTTCGCAAATCCTTCAGCTGCTGGATTGTTATTTGTTAATGGACTCAATAAATCAAGCTTCTGATGATATCCATAGTTGGAAAAGAATGGTGTGTATTGAGTCGACGCATAGAGGGTGTTATTATATGCAAACTCAGCTAGCGACAGATATGTGGTCCAATCGTCTTGCTGATAGTTGATGTTGCATCATAAGTATTGTTCCAAGACTTGGTTCACCCGTTCCATTTGGCCGTCAGTTTGAGGATGAAAAGCCGAAGAAAGCTTGATATCCACCTTCAGTATCTCAAAGAGAGATCTCCAAAACTTTTATACGAACTGGGTTCCTCGATCTGATATGATATCATCTGGTAGTCCATGATAACGATACACATTATCAAGAAAGAGCCTTGCTGTGACTTCACTGGACGATGTCTTCTTACAAGGGACAAAGTGTGCCATTTTTGTAAGCCGATCTACCACGACAAAGATGCTGTCAAATGAGTTCGATGATGGCAGGTCCGTGATGAAGTCCGTGGAAATTGAAGACCATGGTCGACATGAAATCGATAATGGCTGTAGGAGTCCATAAAGGCAATGCCGAGGATTCTTGGATCTTGAACAGATGTCGCAGGAGAGGACAAAATCTTTCACATCCTTCCACATTTGGGGCCACCAAAAATCTCGAGAAATAAGCTTTAAGGTCTTATTGAATCCAAAATGTCCCGTAGCTGGAAAATCGTGGCGAGATTGAAGAACTCGGAGTCGTGCTGGTCCTTTTGGGATATATAACCGCTCCTCAAAGTATAAAAGATCTCCCTCCACTTTGAACTTGTCGTCATTGGCACGCTGCTTAATATCAATGGCTACTGAATCTTCAATGGTCACGGTACGTACCTGATTCAGGAAGTCAACAACAATTGACAAAATAGTAGCGCAAAGCTGAAATTACTCTGGCTTCAACAATATCGTGCATTGTTGATCAAACGCTACTTCTCCAGTCTTTGGTATAAGTTACGATCTCCTCGATAAGGCATCAAATAGGTCTTGCTGCTTTCCATGTCGATAAGTGATAACAAAATCGAACCTAGATAGCAACATACTCCACCAAACTTGACGTCAATTTAGAACTCGAGCCAACATGAAATACTCCAAATTCTTATGATCTGTGTATACAGTCACTGGATGTGCAGTTCCTTCAAAAAAGTGACGCCATTCTTGGAAAGAATCCACTATAGCAAGAAGTTCCTTATGGTAGATCTCATAATTAATTTTAGCAGCAGAGAACTTTTGAGAATAGAATGCAACCGGATGGAGCTTCTTATCTTCTCTCATTTGTAAAAGTACAGCTCCTAAAGCAAAATCCGAAGCATCAGTTTCTAAATAAAAGGCCTTTTTAAAGTCTGGATGTACCAAGATTGGAGCCGTAGTAAATGCGATCTTCGGGTCTTGAAACGCCTTCTCTGCTAGAGGTCCCCATTCCAGCTTATCCTTGCATGTCAACCGAGTGAGGGAAGCAGCAACTTGAGAGTAATTTTTGATAAAGATCCGATAGAAGTTAGCAAAACCAAGAAAGCATTGTACGTCTCTAACCGTCTTCGGAACCTCCCAAGACACGATTGCTTCCACCTTCTTAGGATCCATCTTCAAACCTTCCGTAGTCGCAAAAAACTCCAAAAACTCCATCTCTATTTGGTGAAATAAACACTTCTCTAACTTGGCATATAATCCTCGCTTGCATAGTTTCTTCAAGACCAAACGAACGTATTTTTCATGCTCTTCCTCATTTTTGGAGAATATCAAAATATCATCGAAATAGATGACAACAAAATCATCAAGGTGCTCTCAAAAAATGTCATTCATCATATGTTGAAAGACCGCTGGAGCATTGGTAAGACCAAAGGGCATGACATTATACTCAAAATGACCATACCTTGTACGGAACGCTGTCTTTCACTCATCTCCTTCCTTGATTCGTACAAGGTTGTAAGCTCCCCTAAGATCAATTTTTGAAAAGATCCTTGCACGTCCAAGTTGTTCTAAGAGACCAAAAATCAAGGGTAACGGATAACGATTCTTCTTTGTTACCTTATTGAGGCCTTGATAGTCCACACACATCCGCAATGAGCCATCTTTCTTCTTCATAAATAAGATGGATGCTCTAGCTGATGATTTTGAATGACGGATGAAGTTCTTGGCTAGATTCTTGTCGATGTACTTCCGCAACTCCGCCAACTCCATCGGCGATAGATTGTAGATTGGGCCAAAAGGCGGTTGTGCTCCTTCCTGCAAGTCTATGGCGCAATCATATGGTCTGTGTTTCGGTAGCATGTCGGCATTTTTCTTTTGAAACACGTCTTTAAAATCCTTATATTACTTCGGTATACTTGCTGTCGACATCTTCTCCTTGGTAGTTGGAGTCGCATAAACCAGGGTTTAGGGTTTAGGGTTCTATGGTATTGTTTAGGGTTGGCTAGATTGCCATTTTCTTGTATTTCTTATGTTTTCGAGAGTAGTAGTTTCAGTTAAGAGTTAATAGTGAGGAGCTAGTCATAAGTGTCAATTGAAGATGTTCTAGAATGGATGAGTCAATAACAGAATCAATTGGAACTTCATGATGCCAGATCTTGAAACTAGAAGGTCAAGTCAATGAATTAAGAGAGTATAATGAAGATCTCTCAAACTAGTGGAAGAAGGAGTCGATGGACAGACTAGAAGAGGAAGAAGAAGATTTGCAATTGGAACTAGATTCGATGGAACACACATTCGATAATACAGCAAATGATCAATTGGGTGGGCTACAAGAAATAGTACCTTTGTACAATTTTGTTAAGTAGTTTTTAGATAGATAACAATTATGTGTTTTCGAGGGCGCTATATAATTAAGAGTAAGACTATGTAAAATAGGTAAATAAACTTTGGGATAAGTTGCTGGTTAGTTATTGATAACCTTGAGAATTAGACTGATGGTTAAGTAGTTTAGTTGGTAACAGTAGGTTGTTAGTAGAATAAATGATTAAGAATTCAAAAGGTCATAACCTTTGGAATCCGCTGGCCGACGGATCATCTTTTCGGTAGGATAAAGAGGTTGAAGAAAGGGAGATTAGGGCCAGAATGTGAGAGTCATAAGCCAGGGCAAGCTTAGTGCTACTTCTTTTTGTTTCTTTGTTGGTGACGAATAATGGATAGTTTTTGAATACTGAGAAGTTAGTCTGGAATGCTAGATTGTGATAGTCATAAGCTTGGGCAAGCTTAGTGCTACCTCTTTTTATTTTTTTGTTGTTGACGAGTAATAGATAGTTTTTGAATACTGAGAAGTTAGTCTAAAGTGCCAGACTATGAGAGTCGTAAGCCGAGATATTAAATTTTGTATGATGAATTGAGAAACTGAATACAATATGTAAGTTGGAGATCAGTAATTGAATATATATAAACCACAAAGAGAGTAAGTGGGAGATGAACGGATAAGAATATAGAAGTATTGTTGAATTGATAGTCATAGAATGGATTAGGTGTTGAATTAAGACGGAAGTAATAAGCCTTGGTATTTTGTAATTTGATAATTGATTTCAGATAGCTTGAGTACAGTCAATTGTGACACTAACAAATCCAATTCATATAACCAATCTTTTCCCATGTTTGAACCCACCTCTATTAGTTCAATTGCTTTGGTATATTGTAGCTTGAACACAATGAGAACAACACACTCTTAAGTCAATAAAGAGAATTAGAAAGTCACTAAAAAGGTGATATAATATTAAACTAAAATGGCTATTGCCAAAAACAAAAAGACTAAAAAATCTTGAAACAAGACTTAAGACTAGAAAGGCATTGACAAGAATAAAGAAGGCTTTATTCTTGCCTCTATATATACTTTTAACTAGGAGCTACGTGGCAATGTCCTATAGGACCTCAAAAACGTGTTGACTTTGCTAGCTACATGTCTTAACTTTCAATGTAAGTTATCTATATATGCGCCACTTAGTTAGCTTGTTACACAAGCTACTATACAAAATTAACTTTTTCTATAAGATACCAATACATGATTAACTTATTGGCCAAGTTTCTATCCTACAAATACATCTAAAGTCATAACCGCTATCGGGATAGAGAGAGTGTACCTCAAGAAAGCATTAGGCTCTTGATTGTCACTACTTGCTCAATTTAGTCTTGAGATAAGAAAGACCAAGTTTATATATATATATATATATATATATATATCACTTTTAGAAGCAACTACATCAAACATATAAGTCTTAAGTTTCTAAAAATATCCAAAATATGATTAAAAAAACTCTAAATCCTTATGTATCCTTATTGGGTATTATTTGTGAACTTCAACAACTCATATCTCCTAATTGGAATATTCAAACATACTCAAATTTTATATAAAGTACTGATGTACTTTCAAAAACTATCACAACAAATTTCAACTGCAAATTAATTGTGGATCATAAGATATTGCCAAAATCCTAACAATATCTTCAAATCGTAGTTTTTATACACTTACATGCAATTGTCTTCATATCTCACAAACTAAGCATTCAAATACCACAAAATTTATATGTATAGCTTTTTAACACAATAATCTACTTTCTCCAAAAGGTTTGAATTAGAAATTCATCTAGAAATTTAAGATATGGCTCCAATTATTACTATAAATAAAATCACTAACTTATTACCTTTGATTTGGATGCACTAACTTCAACTCTCTATAACTTCTTCATACAAACTCCAAATGTAACAATTTTTTCATAAAAAACGTAAGTCATAAAATTTCCATTCTATCCGCACCTTTTGATCTCCAAAAACTATCGTAAAACTCCTCATATGCTCAAAAAAACAATAGTATGTCTTAAAATAATACTTTAACTTCAAATGGCTATAATATATTCACGCTTATTCTAAATTCACTAATTTTTACATCTTAATTGTAGCCCAAATCCTAAACCTCATAACTCTAGCTTTTGATTTTTATATCGCCTTCTAAGATTGCCAAAAACTCTTCTTATGGTCGTAGACCTCCTCCTAAAAGCCTATTGGCTATGGCCTTCGACCAATAGGAATGAAGATCTCGATCCCTTGCCTTCATCTGACCATGCCTTGCTTTCATGCCTTCCAATAAATCTCATACTAGTTTAGGTTTTCAACTTTAGGCTCTAATCTCCTCTTAAGGCTCTATATTAAACATTTAGGTCCTATAATTTTTTAAATGCCATAATCAAAATAGATAAAATTTAAAATAAAGTTTCTTATATCTATTCTCTTTTAAATTAATCTATTAACCATTCTAACATACACTAAGTCTTATGAACATATTATATGTTCTAACTAATTTTTACATACTATAAGCAATTATAGTATGACATTACATCTATGAAGCTTCTAGAAAGCTTTTCTAGAAGACTTCATGAAATTAATCTATATTTATCTACTTCTACTTAATCATATAAGTAACTATCGAGGTAAATGTATATATCCATGACATGTTGTTGTGTTGTATTCTTTGTTCTAAATATCAATCCATCACCTTTTCTTTCTTGTAAAATCTGAAGTTATCTTTGTATTGGATTGAAGGTTTGTGTTAAATATTTGCAAGATTGGATTAGCTAAGTAACTCTCTTTTCATCTCTTTTTTGACATTGAAAGTGGTTCCATTTTAAATATAAAATATTTCTCAATACTTACCATACTAATCATGGCCTTTCTTTTTAGAAGCTCTAAACCTATCTTGGTATTTGATTAGTAAATTGGTAGTAACAAACAGCTAATTTATCTTTAAATTTTTATTTTTATTATTATTATTATCATTATTTATTTATTTATTTTATTTATTTATTTATCTTTCAAGATAGGATGTAATTTGCTATAGAGATAGATTTTTTTTTAAGTTCTTTTGTATGTTGCTTAATAACTTTTGATAAGAAAGTTATTGTACTTATTGCCTTTGTCAAGAAAGAGGCTAAACCAATCATTGAGGTAATATTGTATTAAGTATTAATAAGATTGGATTGATTAGATAACTCCCTTTTCATTTCTTCTTCAACTTTGAAAAAGGCTTTGTTTTGTATATGAAACATTTCTCAATACTTGCTAGAGGGAATGCAGCCATCTTTCTTGCAAAATTTGAAGCTAACTTGGAATTTGATTGAAATGTTTGTGGCAGGCTAATATAATAGTAGATCTAAAATGTGGCTTTAATAAACTTAATATATTATTATAGGATTTTATATAATTGGTAGAGGTCAAACATAAAGTTGAAATATCCAAGCTTTGAAGTTTCATATAAAATTTATACCAACTTTTATAATTATTATTGTATTGGACCAAAGTCTTCTAATTCATCAAGTGGGATTTTTCTATGTTGTTATTGTATTTTTTTTATTTTTTTTGGTTGTTATTAGTATTTTCCTTTGGAAATAGACAAGAATCATAATACTAAGGAATTATGATACATATGCAATAATCTAAAAAACTAAGCAATGTTGTTATTATTTTCTTATATTTTTTTATGCACTCTTTGAAACTCTTTGATATTTGTAATTTGCCTCCAAATTTTTGCCATTAGTTTTGTTATTAATGTGGTTGTTGCTTTATCCTCAAATTTTTATCATTTGTGTTGTTATTGTTGTCATAAATGTGGTTTATCCTAAAAAAATTTTAAGTATTTAAATTTTTGTAGTCAATAAAAATTACATTTACCAACCACAATGAAGAAATGTAAATGATTCGATATATATATATATATATATATATATATATATATATATTTCTTAGTCAACATTTATTTAAGAGTGGTCAATTTTTTACTTAGTTACCATAAATTAAAATTTTATAGCTTTTTATTGGCCAATTACATGGATTTCCATTATATATATATATATATATATATATATTCATACATACATATATATAGAGATATATATGCTTTGTCTTCTAGCATTATGTAATTGTAAGGATAAAAAAAATAGTATTTAAGATACATTTTAATATGTTCTTTGAAATTTATATATTGAATTCAAAAACTTATTCAATTTTCAAAAAATCACAATGTGATTAAAATTTTAATTTTTATTTTAAAAATATGTATATTTTATCTATTATATCAATTTATATATAAAAATTTTATTAAATGATTGTAATTTTTTGAAAAAGTTTATTTATAATTTCTTTCTTCTTAAATATTTTTTGATTTAATATCTATTAATAATTTTAAATCGTTCCATTTTAAAGTATAAAGATTAAGTTAGAAATTGATTAAAATTGTTGTTAGCAAGCTAGAAATTGAGCATCTTCTTTGTCAATAGATTTTCAATAATTTACAACCAAGATTCATGTCAAGCATGTTTGTTGATTCTATATTTAAACCTGAAAATAAAAATTCAACAAAAAAGTAAAAAAAAAAAAAAAACAAAACAAAACAAAACAAAACAAACAAACAAATAAATAAACAAACAAAACAATATAGTTTTTCTTTTAAAAAAATAATAATGAGAAATATGCTTAATTTTAATAATTAATTATTTAATGAAAATATTTATTTTAAAAGTCTATAAATAGATATTAAGATTAAGAAAAAAATATATACATATTTAATATAGAATTTTCTTTTATGAAATTACAATTCAGTATCAATGTAACAAGATGTTGTTAGACTTGCATTATTTCCACCATTACTTTGGTATTATTATACTCATCAAATGTCATACCAACAACAATTAGAAGTCCTCAGGACTTGAAGAGTTATTGTCAATTTGAAAAATGTGTTTTGAACCAACTTTCAAAAATAAAAACATTAAAAATCTGTGTAATAATTTGAATAGTTTAATTTTTTTATACTGAAATTTTTTTTTCTGAAATTTATCCTTCTACTATTATAAGTGGTTTGTACAAAGAAATCTGTGAAATTATAAGATGAGATCTTTAGTTTTCCATGTAATGAACATTTTGTGCTTAATTCTCAACAATTAAAAATTTACATCAAAATAATTATAGCTGCAAAGCTTTAAGTTCATGTATAGACAGTTCAAAAAAATTGTATCTCAGATTTTTTTTGCAAAATACGTAGTCAATTGAAATTAAGCTTTAATATTCTTACTGTTAAATTTTAGTTTGAAAATTTATATAATTTTACATATTTACTACATTATATGTTTTAAAAAAATTCAGTATTATAATTATTACGTATCTTAACAATATTTTACAAACTATTTTCATTTTCTATTATGCATAGTGGTATAATCATTGCAAAAGAATTGCCATCATATATAGTGTTTCATCAGGTATCGGAATTATCCAAATCGAAGAAATACTTTGCTACTAGACTTTCAAATCGTGCTACTTATCACAATATTTCATCATCATTTTCAATCCTCCTTATGTTATCAATCATTACTTTTTAGGGAGCACAAATCTCTTCTCATCCAACTCACAAGCGTTAGCTTATTTGCTTGATGAGAGGTTTATGAAGCAATTATGCTCAATAGTCTAAATGTCTAATAGCAATTTCTTTCTTAAATGTTGGACAATTCTAATCTCTCATGAATTATCATATTTGATGACAATTCTGACATGATGACTACTAGTGAATGACGTTCTGAACTATTTCCAGTAAATGTACAATTCTTTTAAAAATGAAACAATTTCTTCCTGCACTGTAATCCTAACGCAAATTGCAAGGAACTTCTAATGGATAATGAATGAAGAGAAGGTCGTGCATGAATTGCAAGAAACTCTTAAAGATCATGTGCACATCAAGATGGTTTCAAATTACACCGGCACAAGATTTTTGTCACGCCTCAAAGCCCAAAATCAAAATGCACTCTTCCGGGGCCTAAAAGGTCACTTGGATTGATTAAGATACGAACAAGCAAAACAACGGTTGCTTCAATATTCTCCACGGACGAACCAACGATCAACCCTGGTTGAGATGTGTCGATATGCGTGGATCCAAAATACCAAGGCCTAATGCGTATGATGGACTGTGTTCACGGAATCAGGCCAAACAATCATTCTTCTATCATCCGAGAGATAATATACAAGTTCACAAAAATTCTTGTACTCTGACGACGCCAAATTTAGAGATTCCAAAGCTAGCACGCGTGTGGATTTTCCAAAAGAAAACTTGCACTGACTCTATTGAAAGTCTTTGTACAAGATGTCAACCAATGCCAGTTCAAGCTCTGGCTATTCGAAGAGCACTTAGAGAAAACACAAGAAAACTCTTCAAAACAAGGACCACCCAGACCTTTACGTATTTGACATCCATATTAAGCAAGCACTTTGTTGGAGGACAAGGTGCAATCCAGGACTGTGCTCAGTAGCTCAGACCAGTCATTCCTGCCCCAAGGTTGTAGACAAATTACCACAATCCCAGTAGGTCAACTAACTTTTATACCCTTCACAGAAACATTTGTGAGGAGAGTTCGTCAGTTGAAACATATCAATTATGAAATACAAGGACGTCTGGAGGAACAGCAACTAGATCACGCAGCTTTTCGAGCACCATAGCAGATGGTGTTACTCAGAGTCCTAAGAGGAAATTGCTGTTTTACTCATTTGAAGAGGTGAGAAATCTAACACCAGTTTCCAAAATCAAATAAATGTCCTTTCAACATAATTTACACATGACTATGGATTGAGAAGATCGACCCTCCTACTGTAAAGACTGAGATTAAAAAAGCAGAATTGAATAGCTCTAGGCCACTGGAGGCCTCAGGACATGATCTTGCGAAGTATCCACAGCAGCAGGCGACATCCATTGCCACATGGCCATGCCAGAATAACCAGCCATTTGCGCAGCTTTGGTTGATACAGCTTGTGCCTGTGCTGAGAAGGCAGCAGCTGCTGCATGAATAGCTGCAGGATGAGGCATGTATCTGGTGGGAATGGTCATTGCCTTCACTTGCAGCTCTAATCTTTCCTTGTCAGCCTTCAATCGTGACTTCTCCTCACGCAGTTCATTCTTCTCATTCTGATCAGGACCAAGAAAAAGCTTTGAAGTAACCGAATTATTGAAACCCAGGAGATTTGCAACTACGAGTATCCTGTAAAAATTCTACTAAAATTTTGTATCTCAACTGCTTGCACATTGAAGTAAAGGAGTTAAGATGCACACATAAATAAGACAATCAAGCATAATCTGCCCTCAATCTCAATGAGGTCCGGTCCTATATTAATATAAAACATGACATGTGATAAGCTTATGTACCTTCAAATCCTTGATTGTTTCTCTCAGTTGATTGTTGGATTCTGTAAGCCCTTGAGCCTCAGCTCGAAGCTGAGTCAAGATACGAACAGCATCACTTAAGATAGTGGCTTTGTCAGTCTTAGGCGGTCGGCCTGGTTCCAATATCGCACCCAATTCCAAGAATCTAAAAATATCGTAATTAAGTCCAAAACGTTAAGAACTGTGAGGAAATTTGTACCCATTTCCCATATCTCCACACTTATAAGCAACTTAAGAAATTAGAGGCGGTTAAAAAATGAAACAATTGGTGTTCTTCAGGGTTTCAAATGATCTGAATTTGAAAATCATTCCCCAGGACTAAGGTGTATTTATTGAGTACATTTGGGCCTATCAGCCCCAGCACCAAAACTATAAAAGAACTAAAAAAATTGCCACTTCAACAATCACACTCACAAAAATGCTAGATCTGGGCCATATTTTCCAAGTGCGACAAGAGCAAACAAGCACAAGCAGGCCGTATCATTACACTGACCTATCATTGAGGCGATCACGGCGCATCTTTTCACGACATGCTTTGTTGCCAGCACCACCACTAATCTCTTCTCGAGACCTAAGAGGACCACATATCACTCATCTCCAAAGCAAACAAGGCAAGAAGTGATACCATTACTAAACTAGACATTAGGAACTATCGTTATATAAGATGATACAAACAAATTGGTCATCGTCAGTCATTCACAGCATGAATCGACAAAGGCGGGAGGGGGAGATGCAGTTCCAAATACTCATTCGATAATCCATGAAGAAAGCACGACTTAAACCAGACTCTTATATGCATGTGACAAAGGAATCCAAATTGCAACTATTTACGAAGTAATCAATCAATAAAGTGAAGTGAAGCCTGAAAAACCTCTTTCGGGAAAAACTTCTTTCGGGCACATCTGGACCTCCCTTCGAACATTCATTATCGATACTGCAGAAGACAAAGCAATCATTTAGGATCCGCAACACATACCAATAAATTAAATTTCTCACCAGCGGATCATGCAAACCTGACCTGAATATCACAAGATCTTGAGAACGAAGAAACTTTTAGCAGATTTAGCAATGAAGAGATCCCTGAAGTGTAACCGCTCATTTAGCAATTTAGCAGATTTAGCAATAAATAAGACAAATGCATAAGTTAGGCTAGTAAACACCTCTTCAGAATGACTACAATAATAGTCTATACAAAGAACTGCCGAGCCAAAGCACATTGCTATTTATGTACAGACATTGGAGTAAATGCTGCAAATTCATATCATAGCAGATAGAACCATACTGTGAAGGCAACTAAATGCACGTAAACTAACTTAGCTGTCTAAGGTTATCAAATGTTAAGGATTCCTCATTTAATATGGCAAAGGCAGATGCTTGTAGCAATGATTACTTCATCTGAATAAAAACCTTCACATTCCTGGCAAAAACGCCAAGAATGGTGCACGATGTCAAGATCACCCATAGGAGAAATGCATACCACTGACATGAGCTGCCTATGTGTAAGAATTTGGATTTAGAAACATTATCACTAGGACCTAATTCAGGCAATGGTCAAGTAAAGGAGAATCTATGCATACCTGCAATCGACTTGCTCGACAGGGTGCTGGCTGGAGCACCAGAAGAAGGGATTAGTAGGCTGGACCTCCTCTTCTGCCAGCAAACCCTCCTCCAGATACGACATCCACTTAGTCGTATTAGACGATGAGGACATCATCCTCCTCAATTGGAAAGACCTTCACCTAAGCCTTGTTCAGCACCGCAGCAAGAAGATCAATCTCCAGGTATTCCAATCGCCTCTGTCCGCACAATTCCAAAACCCTCTCACCGCACATCACACTTTCGGTCCCTGCTTCCTTTTCCTAACACCTTGCCACACGTTCTAGCTCTGTGCGCCTCTATCGCCGGCTCGGAAACCACCCTGCTCCTAGACTGTGCCCATGCCGGAACAATGCGAAACAAGAGATACTAGGGTAAGCGTGGCAATAAAAACATTTCACTGCACGCGGGAGATTACGAGCACCAGGACTATACAGGGAAGGCGTGCCGTGCAATTGAATGATATCATGAGTAGTAGTAGTAGTAGTAGTAGAGCCTACCCCGCAAACACAAAGCCACGAGAGAGTCAGAACCCTACAAAAATGGAGATGAGTCAGTCCCCTCTCTCCCCGATCCCCCGGTCGTCCTCGGGAATCTCCCAAGACCACCAGGATGGAACGGTGGTGGATTAATTCAATTAATTCGACCCTCCTTCACGACACGACAATCTGTCCGCCACGCCCAACAACCTCCAGTGCAAAAAAGATGCCGCGGTTCAACTATATCTGTGGCATGCCACGCCCAAGCCCAAGCCAAGGGCAGGGCAGCGCCACTTCCACACTCTCGCCACAGTCTCCCCTCCCCCCAACCCCCACAACCAAAGTCCCATAAGCTACTCTGGGTCCCTTATATTCATTCATTCATAAGTGTGCATTCCGCTTCCACATTCCCACCAGAACTACTCTCATTGCACACATCTTCAGGACTCTCCTCTTTACCTGTAATAAAATTTCACTAGGCATATCCTTCGGATGTTTTTTTAAAATTTTTATTGTTTTATTTGTTATATATATATATATATATATATAAATATATATATATATATATATATGTATATATTTGATAATTGCATCCAAGACTTGACTAAAAACTAAGGGCCGGTTTGTTTATCTTTTGTGTTGTGAAAAGCCAGCCAGTAATCAGTTTCAACCCAAAGTAATGAATTAGTCATGTGCCAATGACCAATTTCAAAATTACCCAAATTGAATTATTATATTCTGGTACTGAAATATGTATCTAAAAATTAATGTGAAGTTAAAAGATTTCAATACATTATTTTAGTTGTTAGCATTTATTATATGTGCATATAAATATACATGTATGTATACATACTCATACATACATATAAACTAAGTTTACTTCAATTTACAACATACTTTATTCTTTTGAACCTTAAGATTTTAACTTTTATACGTCAATTTGGATTTCGTGTTTTATTTTTATAAGGTTACACCATTATTATATTCCTTTTTATACAAACCCTTGTTATAGATTCTTTTATAATCCAATTTGCTTCCAAATATTAATGTCTATTACTTGAGATTGTTAATTAAATATATATATATATATATATATAAGGTTACACCATTATTATATTCCTTTTTATACAAACCCTTGTTATAGATTCTTTTATAATCCAATTTGTTTCCAAATATTAATGTCTATTACTTGAGATTGTTAATTAAATATATATATATATATATATATATATATATATATGTATGTATACATACATCCAATCTACTACTTTTTATTTGCTTGTTTAAAGTATGAATTTAAAGAATCATCTCATAAATACTATCACTATTCATATTAGAAACTTTATTATATTTCTATTTTAAAATTTTCTCAATGTTTATTAGAGAATTATATTTGCTTTAGCAATAATTAAATCACATTCTTTTTTGAATATAATTTTCATGTTACCAACCATACATATATATATATATATATATATACATACATCAATAAATTAATCAATTATAGTCTTTATATTGTTTGATTATTATTATTATTATTATTTTAAATATAAATTTTAATCATGAATATAAATATATATATATATATATATATATATATATATATATATGGGTGTTAGTTATGAATGTCCAAAAGAGTCCAAAAGTGTCCAAAAAATTGTGCATTGTGAATTTAAAATTATAATGTAGCCTTAGTATTAAACTTTAAAAAATAATGATAATTGAATTTTAATATCTTATTAGACCTTCTTTATCTTCATTCAAAAAGTATGTATAAAATTTGATTAAGAACTAGAGTCTTGCAATATAATTGTTTCTCAATCATTTATCATAGCTCATTTAAGTCTTAGTTTACAAGCTTTTTAAAATACAATTGTTTGCAAAAGAAACATGATAGCCTTGTGTTATGTAGATACTCCATGCAACCATTCCATCTATTTATTTTAAATCTGAAAAGCATATACTAGATAAAATAATAGAATTACATAAATATTTTAATCATCTTTTCAAAGAGATATAGTTTTAAAAAAACTATGCTTGAAAAGTATTTTAAAAAAATAAAAATAAAAATAAAAATCTAGAAATAAATGACCAAAAACATAGTTTTTTAATTTTTTGATAAAAAAGAAAAGAAAATAAAATAAAATATTATATCACATAGGAAATTGAAATTTTTTTAATTGTAAAATTTTGACTTGAAAAAATAGATTTTGCATCTATAAAAAATTAAATAAATACTAAAAATATTCTACTAGATTACAATGTTCCAAGTGAAGGGAATAAAAGATTAAGATTTAATGTAAATATTAAGTATTTTTAAAAAATAATTCAATCAACAATTTTTTAAAGTTCAAATTAAAAGAAGAATAAACAAAAAAATATACAATAACAATGTTTTGTAATCTATCCAAGTTTGTTGTAGTAGATTGTTTAAGAATTCAAATACTAAAGTTCTAGTGATAATAAACTGTAAGAAGCTTCAAGTATAAAGTTTTTAAATTGAATTTGTTAGGATATTTTTTCTTAAAAATCTCTAAAACATTCTATCAGTAGCTTTATTAGCAAGACTTTCTAAAGAGATTTCTAACAAGTCTATTTAGTAGCTTGGCTACTAATTCTTGTTACTAAACATTATATATAATTAGTGGAAAACAATACATTTTGCACAAAGCCTACAAGTCTTATAAAGCATAAAGAGTATATTTAAAGACAATATGGAATTCGTCTTTAGTCTTATCATCTCTTCTCAAGTCTTGTTTCTCTTGTGGCTTATAAATCAATTTATACATTGAAAAGATCTCTTTAGTTAATTTAATGCACTTCAACCTTTTTTTAGAAAAAAATATTTTTATCTTAAGTGTTCTTTTTATTACAACATGTTTTTATAAAATTAAAATTTCAAAAGTATCTTTAGCTATATTATATTTCAAATCTTAAGAATATTTTAGATATTTCACTTGATTTTAAATTTTTTGAGAACATTAAATTTTTTATTTAAAATAATTATTTCATAAATTATATTTCAATTAATAAATTTGGTAGATTCTGAAAGAAAAAAATCTAATATAACTCATCGAAGGATAGAAGATTTATATATTTATTTTATATTGTGATATCTTATTTATAGATTTTAACTTTGATATATGAATATAAGCTATTTGATAGTTAAAACTGTATGCATTTTCAATTACTATAGTTTGGAACTTAAGAAAGGAAAATATTTATTTTGAATGAGAATAAAAATATTTAATTTCTTTAATGAATTATAATTAAATTCTTGGTTATTTAAATACTCTTGTATATGCTAATGATTGTATAAAACTTGTTTATAATTCACTTAACTTATATAGTTCCTACAATTCAATGCTTTAAAATTTAAAAATTAAAAAGAAATATTAGTTTTATTAAATATACAGCAGTGGATATACATTAAAGTCAAATTTAGATTTCATGCTACAGTGAAATAGATAATTCAAAGTAAAGCGTTATTTATCGCAAATTTACCATGTAAAGTGGGAACGGTGTGCTATTAATTGAAGTTTGGCATTTATTGATGCAATTCTGATTTATCATGGGAATTACAGATCAAAATAATTTTTCATATTATGTGGGTTACGAAAAAGCTGTAATATTCCTCGTGATTTTTGCTGCAAAGCTTGGGCAATTGAATGTATTTTTTAGTTGTTGTCATAGCTATCCATCGTGTACGCAGAGTCGTCACCAACCCTTCGATGCTCCGTCTTCCATAACGTGTATGACAACATCCTTCAGCACTAGACAGCTGCTCGAGTCAATCGTTCAGACTTACTAGACTCGTTTCAAAACTCAACCAATCATTCCATATCGTTTCCTTCGTTTGAAATCTTCAGGAACGGACATTGACCCAATACGGTATCTCATTTACAACATAAAATTTCTGCGCTATTATCTTCATGAAAGAAAAATCTCACAGCTCTTCAATGTTGACTTCTCACGTCATTAGTTCATTACGATGTAGGAATGACTTCCTCGGAGGGGAGTGCAATTGTCGTCCACGTCCCTTCTAGTTGCTATACACTTGAAACTAATCAAAAGTGTGATGTATCGGACCATGCTGCCAACTTAGACATTCGATTCTAGATAGTGTGTTCAAAGGTATACAGATATGGTGCATAGTCGAGTGTCTGGTCAATTACTGATAATAACCGCCTTTAATTGTCGTCGATATCTCGCACGAATGAAGGACAGCTTCAACGCTTGTAAGAGTCTTTTACGCTCTTGACAATTCCTTGCTGTTGCCACTGCCCACTAAAGTTGGATTGCCAAAGCCGAACTGTACCATCACTACCCGAAGTAGCTAAGGTCATGCCAGTCATGTCCCAGTCCAAGTGAGAAACCTGCGATCAAATCGCACCATGTCAAACATCTGCACTTTGCTCAAAGAGAGTTGGAGAAAGGTACATATATAAGAATCTTTGAGACTTGATTGAACCTAGTTCTCAAGCCTCAATCCCTCCGCACTTCAGGATTATGGTCTTTGACAAAACTGAGTCCACCCCTTTCTTTGAGACAAGGACAGCGTCAGAGCCATTTAGGGTTGAGGCAAGCACCTCTCCATTGTGGTCAATAAGACGAGCTGCACGTGTCACAACTAGTCTTCCTTGCGAATCTAAAGGGAACTCCAGTCTCCAGATTGATACCGATTTTCCAGAGGCCACAGCGATGAGCTCAAATGGCCTGCTCAAAAATAGCACACAAGAAACCATCATAGTTTACAAATTTCCAAGATTACGTATTCCCAGTTACATGTAGAGAAGACCAGAGAGATTTCACCTCTCAAAGACCTAGTGAAACTTTTTAATATATTGAAAAAAAAAAAGCGATAGTCAGAAAATTCAGAAAAGAAACAGGACTTACCTGCCCACGTTAGGTGCCCAAGACATATGATGAACAGGCTCGGGCTTTTCATGTGACTCTCGTAACTCAGCTATCATCTGCCATCGTTGATATGCCTCCGCAAACTCCCAGATCTGATGCCCCAAACCACGAACATGGTCAACTGAGGTCCTCTCTTTCGCTGAGGTCAACATACTAATTTAAAGTCACTTATCGCATAAGACTCGAAACTCTACAAATGAAATTCTCTGCATACTAATGGGCCATATTTCTCTTACCTTGGCAGTGCTAAACTGTTGAGAAGACGTACAATAACCCAGCGCGAATACTGGCCTCTGAACAGAATCCACAGGAGGTCTCCAAGAGATGGAAGCAGAGGTGCACGTTATGCGCGCAATACCCTCTTTCAAATTGGCCACATTTGGGAATTCAGCCTGTGACGTGAAGAGTTACATAGAAGTTCCTTCCCCAAAAATTAGGCTTGCTTTCAACCGATAGACACACATGTACAAACCGTTACATGATGAGCTTCTGATACAGCTACGACAAACTATTTATCACATCTAGCAAAAGTTAAACCAAACCCTCTAATTCAAGCTGCCCAAGGCCTTCGGCAGCAGAACAGCGGCAGCATATCACTAAAGATCAAAAAAGAGAAACCCAGCTGCTAGAGAGATTAAAAAAAAAAAAAAAAACGTTCGGCAACATTTACACAGGCTCTAATAACAAAGTGATGTACCTGCAGTTGCCATTTCCTTAGCTCAAGTGTGCTTGCGGTCTCATAAATCTTAATATGTCCATCACCTCCGGCCGTGACCTGTTCCAGAAATAAAACTCAACCTCCTCAACATACAAGAGAACGTGCGCTGCCAAAAAATAAATAAAAAAAGGAGGATATGTAACTAACTAACTAAATAAATAAAAACAGCACACACAAACAAATCCTAAACCTGGAGCAGGAGCGAAAGGACAATATGACATCAATTCGAACTGGCATTATTCCGGATAGAAAACTATGAGCTCCACGGAAAAAGAGTGATCATTACAATTTTTAGTCCTGATAAGCAACTCCCGAACACAAAATCCAGAACAGGGGTCTGATTCTCTGGGAATTGACACACCAATCTCCACTCGATTCCGGCATCCTCTGCAAAACGTAGATAGCACAATTCAACCCTAATCCCTCAAATTCATGCTCTTGAGTAAAGAGAGAAAGATAATGCTAACAACGACCTGAAAGTTGAGCTGCTGCAACAGTACTTACTCGAAGAAATCTCTTCCCACAGAGAGACGGATCCATCAGTGGCGCAGGTGGCCAGCAGGTGGCCAAATTCAGGAGGAGCCCAGACGACTTTAAGGATGGGAGCATCATGAGCCTGGACACAGGTAGTAGAGGAAAAGGGCGAAATAGGTTGAGAAAAAACCTAAGATGAAAATTACAAACCAAGGGAGAAAATAATACACAAAAATAAAAAATAAAAAATAAAAATTGCAAAGAAAAGAAAGAAAGGAACAAAACAAAACAACAAACAAACAACAATGGGAAGGAGGAGAAAGAGCATGCCTGCCAGGAGGTAGCGGGAGAATGGACGGAAGGAGGATAGGCCCAGACGTGAAGAGTGCCGGAGTGCGAGGCCAGAGCGAGGCGCGAAGACGAAGAATTCCAAGCAGTATGCGTCACGTCGTCGGGCAAAGTGAGTAAAGGCAAGATCGAGGAAGTAGAGTTGGAGGCCATCACAACAACAGCGGAGAGGGGACAGCAAAAGAGAATGCAGTAGAGTTACAGCAAATGCATCGTGGAGAGAACACCACAGGGCCAGCTGAGGCCGAGGAGACAAGGAGCTTCCTCCCACTCTCCCTCTCCACAGGCACGAAGCCCCAGTGAATGATTGTGAAGCTTCAGTTACTCACGGTCTCTGCACAAACAACCTTGTGCCTAGCAACAAACTGAAATAAAAATTTCTATCATGCTTAGATTTTTTTTAAAAGATGATTGTTAGAAATTTCAGACTTGATACCAAAACCTGTACACTGATAGAGTCGCTTCAGCAGCAATTTCACAGAGCAGGTACTCAACCCAGCTCGCACCTTTACTTATTTTTACTTCATCCGCTGGTCATCCATAGATAGAGTTGTCGATAGAGATGGATGCAGGTAGCTGCCTCAAATTTTGAGGGCAACTAATTCTTGGGATGTTAAAATATTTTAAAATGCTTTGGTACGGAGAGTTTTGTGAATTTTTTTTTATTCATCTAATACTAGGTATCAATTGGCCTTTATTCTAGGGGTAGGGGCCTTTGACGAAACATTCTAAGACAAAGCTTTCAATGTCAAATTTCATCCATAATATGAATTTGATGTTTTGTGTAGCACATTGCTTACATGCTATTATAAAGGAGAGTTTCTTTGAGTAACATTGCCTTAATGGTTAAAACTTAATTTTTTTTCAAATAAAAAGAAGTGATTTAAAATAAATTTAAATTTCTTTTCATAATAACATCTTTAGTCATAAACATCCATATTTATTCCAATAATTACTTAAATAGTATTAATAAATAGAAATAAGTAAAAATAAATAAATTTGATAATATCTTGTGAAGAAGCTTCATAGATATGGCTTTACGTTTAGACATTATCATGTAGTAATACAACTATTAGGTTAAAATATATATATATATATATATATATATATATTATAGAAGAGCTAAATGAAAATATTTTAGCAAATTATCTTTAAAATATAAATAATAAACAAGGAGGTAGTAAAAATTAATAAGTGCTAATATTGCCTTCTTGTAGAAGAGACTTATACTTATTTTATAGGGACATAAATGAGCCAAATCAAAATAAATGAGGTCTATAATTAATATATAAAATTTTAGGAGATAATTAAAAAAAATAGAAAAAAAAAAAAATCAAAATACCAAGAATTAATATCTAAAAAGGACTAGTTGTGAATCAAGGTTGAAATCAGATCCCAAGGCACAAAACCACACACCTATAGCAACTTTGGGATTCTTTAGTCAATTAGAGAATAAGATTTGAGAGTAGACTTGTGAGAGGCCTTTTCAGAGTTAATTTCATGTGATTTGAAGGTATATTGAGGTTTTGAGATCTTTTCAAAGTAAGAGATGTATTGTGTGGATTTAGATTTTATAAAAAAAAAAAATCATAAATTTGATAATTTTGTAAGTGCCATAATATATTTATAAGTAAAAATTTGTCAATTGGTCGGTATACTTATTGTGAATTTGTGTTTATGTCAATTAAGTAGTTAGATTGAAGGTTATGAGAGTTTTGTGGATTATGATTTTAGATAATTGAAATTAAGGGTCAATGAGGGTTTTTTATGATCTTGCAACATCTGCTAATTCAATTGAAGCAAGAATTGGTAAGAGAAATTTAGACTTACATATTTACATACCATCCAATTTTTGGAGTAATTAAATAGTTTGGCAAGGAAAAATATTTGTTTGGAGATCAACATTCAAATTGGAAAAGAAGGGTGACAAACATCCGAGTGGGTTTGAGAACTTTTCTTTCAATTGGTGAGTTTGATTCTTCTCAAATTTTATGTGCTTGTAAATTTTTTTGTGGATTGAAGTTTGGATGAAATTTTAGTCAAGATAAATAATTCAATTCATATTTATTAAGGTTTCAAATAGCTATAGTAATTGATTAAGATTCACTTAGGTTTTGGTTAGGATTTAGAATTTGATTAAGATTTATTTAGGATTTGATTAAGAATTAAGATTTGATTCGGATTTAGAATTTTATTAAGATTTATTTAAGATTCGATTAAGATTTAAGATTTGATTAGGATTTATTTAATATTTTATTGAAATTTAATTTCAATTTTTTAGAATTTTTTGAGGATTCAATTAAAATTTCTATTTTTAATATTTTAAAAATATTTTAAAAATATTTTATTATTATATATATTTTATTAAATTTAATTATAATTTCTTTATATTTTTTTATAATTTCTTTGAGACTTCTTTTGAGATTTAATTAAAGATTGATTAGCATTGTTATAATTAAATTGGATTTTGTTTACAATTCTATAAGAGTTATAAGAAACTTCTTATTGCAAGTTCTATTTTACTTCCTACAATCAAGTGCCTAATGCATTCTCAAGCAAACTTTACAAAATACAACAATATATCTACAAGTGATTAATATGTTAAATATTTTGTCAACAAGTTGGCCATGTGTCATACATGTTGGTCACTTATGATACAAGTTGGATGTAAGGTGCACATATACGAAGCTTATTATGCAAGTTTAATATGTGCCTTATAAATTAGAAATATGTCAAAGGTTCTATACAATGTCACCATATAGCTTGTTGTTAGATAGTACATATAGAGACAAGAATAAAAACATCTTCATTCTTATTAAATCCTTTCTTGCTTCTAGTCTAGCTTTAAGAGCTTTTTAGTTTTTTTAATATTTTAACAATAGTTATTCTAGTTTTTTCTAAAATATTTTCAAATGTATGAATCTTGAAGAATTGAAAGACCAAGACATTCTTATGCCACTCAAAAATTCTAGATAATTTCTTAAAAATAATGAAACATTAAACTAAACTAGCTATTGTTAGAGACAAGAAGACTAAAAAGTCTTGAAATAAGACTAAGGACTAAAAAGCATTGAAAAGAGTTAAGAAGGCTTCACTCTTGCCTCTATATATACTCTCTAATTAGGAGCTATATGACAATGTCCTGTAGGACCTCCAACATGTGTTGACTTTATAAGACATATTTTTAACTTATAAGGCAAGTTTTCTATAGATGCTCCATATAGTTAACTTATTCCACAAGCTACCAACATATGTGATATGTGGTTAACTTTTTGACCAAATTTCTAATTTATTAATCAACTATTATAAGTCCTACCAATGCATCTTAATTGATAGATTGATTAAAAATATAGTTATAAATCATTTAATTATATAAATATTATGTTCAAAGAGTCTTTTTATTATTTAATTATTTTTTAGAATTTAAAATTATTTATAATTTATAAAAGTTTTATTAAAAAAAAATTACAAAAAATTAAATTTTAATAAGTCTTAAAGGTAATTAATTTAGTTGATTTAGTATTTTTACTTATTGTTAAGTATTTAGGATTATTTATTCAAATTAATATCTTTATTGGCCTTTTAGCTATATGCATTACTTATAAAAATCCTATCAATAATTAGTTAGTAGTTAGAAGAAGCATCTAAAAGAACTGCATGTCTTTTTAGTTAATTATATAAAATATAAATTTTTTAGTGGATTTAAATTTATTTTATTACTATAAAAAATTATAAAGGTAGAAAAATATAGTTTCAAATAGATATTATTATTATGAAAATATTATAAGATTTTTTAGAATTTATTTAGAATTATTTAGAAATTTTTAGAGAAATTTTTAAGTTTTTGGTAAAATTGAATTTTATCACTTTGGGAGCCATTATGAAAAAAATGGAATAAGATTTGAAGGCCATACAAGGTTCCTAAGCTCTTTGAGTATTTTTTAAATACCATAGTGAAGTCAAAAACATAAAAATATGAATTCTACTAGCAGAAAATAAGAGGACTAGCAACTAGTTTAGTCCTTGTAAGAAGGGAGGTGCATAAGTCCCATATGGATTTTAGCATCTTAGATGTAGGTAAGAAGATAAGACTAAGGCCTCAAGGCTTCTTTAGACAATCCATATATACTACAAGTGAGCCTTGGTGAGGCTCAAGTCTTTGATCTATGAGCAAATTATCCTTGAGATAAAATATTTTTAGATAACTTTTTAACTATTCACTTCCTATCTTTAAACTTTTATAACTTATTCATAGTAATTTTAATTTATATGTTTCTTATATCACTAGAAAGATAATAAAATAAATTATTTAAAAATATTTTATTTAATATTTTATTTAATATTTTATTAGATGAAAACTTAATAAATAAATTATAGACTACTTTTGTTGTATGTAATTACTTAATTGTACCTATTTTATTTATTTATTTATTATTATTATTATTATTATTATTATTTATTGTATCTTCTACTTTATACCATCAATTACAAGAAGCTCTTAATTAAGATCATCTTGTGATTTGAATTGAGAGAGATATTTACCCTCACAACTATAAATACATGTAAAGTCAAAATTGCATTTATGAAGCTTTTAGGAAGCTTTTTTAGAAGATATTATGAAATTAATCTACTTTTATTTACTTCTCTCTTGTCATATAGATAAATATTGGAATAAATATGTATATTCATAATAAATATACATATTTATTTCTTTCTTTCTAGTCATTTTTTTAAAATAAAAACCTCTTATTTATATTCTTTGAATTCTTGTCCTTTCAAGTTGACAAGAGTGTACTTAAAATATCAAAGCTTTGTCTTTTTTTGATTAAGAATACATTATTTTATATTCTTGATAAGAATTAAGCATATTAGAAGTTGTAAATTACTTACTTCAAAATTGATATTATTTTTAGATTTTTTATTTATTTTTAATTTTTTTTATTTATCTTAAATAATTTTGATGTCTTTTTTCTTATTATATTATCAAGGCAAAACTTGTTAAAATATAGAGTACGATGGCTTAAATACAAGAATAATTGAAAGAATTAATGATTAATATGTATCAACTCAATTTACCATGACATAAAAAAATAATATTGATATGAAATGAAGAGGTAAAGATGATTGGAGCTATTTCAATATCTATATAAAATCATGTTACTTCTCTTATGATATAACATTATTCAAGTATTAAAAAATCAAAATTTATCTTATTTGAGAAGTTTGATGGTACAAGATTAAAATTTTGAAGATTCATCAATTAAATACAACTAGTGATAGAACTTCAATCTCAAAGCTATTCAATTCTATGATCATAAGTTAGATTTATTAAAACACTACTTTCAAATTTTGATTTATTTTGGTTTTTTTTTTTGGTTTTTTTTTTGGTTTTTTTTTTTTTTTTAACAATGAAATTTAATAATGGATAAATTAGAAGATTATTTGGCAAAATTTTGATACATATATAGAAAGCATGATGCAATTTGTATTGTAACCAATAAGATTTATATTTTGGAATGAGACAATTGATTAATAATGTTATATGCTTCACATTTAAAACAAATTTTAGGTTTTATATTAAGTAGAATGATATTGAATTCATTAGCTAGTTTTTATAAAAATTATAATATAAGGTAAAGAAATTAATGTTGAACTCATTTGATCCTCAAAAATTGAGCCAAGTAATTGACTTTGATGTGAAGTATGACAATTGGCTTTTTAAACTTTGATCTAAACATCACATACACATGCTTTAATGTTTTTATTAATCAATTGCTATACCAATGTCTTTTCAATACATTTATTTGGAAGTAGAAGATATGCAAATTAAAGCAATACATTTTAAACATCTTATTGAGTAAAAAAAGACTTGTTATTGTTATATTCTATGAAATTTGCTTAAAAATGTATGAAATACCTTATTATAGAAGGTAAAATAGAATTTATAATAATAAATTTGTAATAATTCTAATAGAATCTTAAATAAATTTTCATTAAATTTTAACAATGCTAATCAAATTTTAATCAAATCTAAAAGAAATCTTAATGAAATTATAAAAAAAACATAAAAAATCATGAATTAACCTTTATATATATAATAAAAAATTATAGAGAAATAATAAAATAGAATTTTTTAAAAAATATCAAAGAAATATTTTAAAAATATCAAAAATAAAAAACTTAAATGAAGTCCAACTAAAATTTAATATAATGCTAAAAAAATCCTAAATTAATTCTAATAAAATCTTAATCAAATTATAATCAAGTCTTAAACTCTAAATCAAATCCTAGAGCCTTAGTAACAGGGTATAGATAAGATATTTGTATTGTTGACACATGAGGATAGATAGTTGGAACCATGTTTGAGAAGTTATAGAAGTTTCTAGAATTGAGACTAAGTTAGTAGACTATGTAAGATCTAATGTAGAACATTCTAAAAAAAGCTTAGAGTGGTTATTTAGATGGAGTCTACTATAGAACCTTCTAAAAAGGACTTAAGGTGGTGATCTAAATAAGATTCATTATTTAAGAACATTCTAGAAATTCCAAGGTGGTAGAATAAAGTATAAATAGAACTAATAAAGGCCTTTTGGGCATGTAATTAAGTATAGTTTTGGACCTTTTTTCTTAGTAAAATTTAGTATTGCATCTTCTTCTTCACTATTGTTCTATTTTAGTTTTATTTGCTTAGTTTTGTCTTTTGTGTCCTATTTTTTTTAGTTTTGTTCAATTTTGTTTTGGTCTACTTTATCCTACTTTGTGATGAGGTTTTATGTTATTGTAGAATAAAAGAGTCTTAGACTCTTGAGATAGACTGGTCCTATTTTATTGATATTACAGCGAGTGTTAGACTATTTTTTGGTAGTGTATTGATAGTCATCATCTAGTTTGAGGTCAGTTGTTGTAGTCACATTAGATACTGTGTTAAGGCTATCATTAGCTACTTTTAAAAAGTCAAGAGAAGGTGAGAAGATATTACAATGGTGGAGTCCCATAGTAAATTATAGTAAGGAAGATATGGTAGAGCAATCCCAAATAGAGGTTCAAATACAACACTTCTTAGGTCACATAGCTACTGTACAAGAAAAAATAAAAGACTTTAGGATAAGAAAATCAACATTTGCAAGGTTGAAATTGAGTAAGTTTGATATATACTTTAGAACTTTAAGACAAAAAGATATATATCATTGGCCCTTCAACATGCGACAATACTTCTAATTATTTGGGGCAAATACCATTGAAGGAATTATGTATGTAGCTAACTATTTCAAAAATGTGGCAGCTATTTGGTAGTGACATTATATTCAAAGCTATGGAACTCAAGGAAAAATTTGTGATTAGGAAGAATTTGAGACTAAGTTTAGGAATCAATTTAGATCTATGAATGTAGAAAAGATAATATGTGTTGTTCTCGTTGTATTCAACCTACAATATACCAAAGCAATTGAACTAATAGAGGTGGCTTCGAACATAGGAAAAAACAAGTTATATGAATTGGATCTGTTAGTGTCACAATTGACTATACTCAAGCTATCTGAAATCAATTATCAAACTACAAAATACCAAGGCTTACTACTTCCATCTTAATTCAATCCATAATCCTTTCTATGACTATCAATTCAACAATACTTCTATATTCTTATCCGTTCATCTCTCACTTACTCTCTTTGTGGTTTATATATATATATATTCAATTATTGATCTCCAGCTTATCTAATGTATTCACTTTTTTAATTCATCACATAGAATTTAATATCTCGACTTACGACTCTCACAGTCAGGCACTCCAAACTAACTTCTCAATATTCAAAAACTATCCATTATTCGTCAACAATAAAGAAACAAAAAGAGGTAGCACCAAGCTTGCCCTGGCTTACGATTCTCACAGTCTGGCCCTTTGGCTTATGACTCTCACGGTCTAGCCCCGATCTTACTTTTCTCAACCTCTTTATCCTACCAAAAAGATGATCCGTCAGCTACCGGATTCCAAAGGTTATGACTCTTTGAATTCTTAATCATTTATTCTACTAACAACCTATTGTTACCAACTAAACTACCTAACCATCAGTCTAATTCTCAAGGTTATCAATAACCAAGCAGTAACTTACCACAAAGTTTATTTATCTATTCTACATAGCTCCACTCCTAATTGTACGGCGCCATCGTAAACACACAATTGTTACCTATCTAAAAACTACTTAACAAAACTCTACAAAGGTACTATTTCTTGTCACCCACCTAATTGATCATTTGTTGTATTATCGAATGTGCATTCCATCGAATCTGGTCCAATTGCAAATCTTCTTCCTCTTCCAGTCTTTCCATCGACTCCCTCCTCAACTAGTTTGAGAGATCTTCATTATACTCTTCCAATTCACCGACTTGACCTTCCAGTTTCAAGATCTGACATCATGAAGTTCCAATTGATTCTGCTGTTGACTCATCCATTCTAGAACATCTTCAATTGATACTTGTAACCAGCTCCTCACTATTAACTCTTAACTGGAACTACTACTCTCAAAAACACAAGAAATACAAGAAAATGGTAATCTAGCCAACCCTAAACAACACCTTAGAATGACTTTAACTATTGCTCCACTCCTATTCTTTTACTACGTAGTGATAATGACAACAAGTTATCCATACTGTCCATGAAAGATAATGGGAAGTAATCTTTCTTGGTGGCCACATTAAAATTGTGAAAATCCTGACAAATTCGGATTTTTCAGTTTCTTTTTGGTATTATCATGATTGAAAAAATCCACTTACTATTTGGTACCGAGTACGTAAAACCAACTGCAAGAAGCTTGTCCAATTCCTCCTTCACCATGAGAGAATATTTAGGATTAAGGCAATGTTGCCTCTACCGTACCGGTTTAGCATTCTCCTCTAAAATAATACGATGCTCACAGAATTTAGCGGAGATATCTTTTAGATCAACATAAGTCTAAGCAAAAGTTGATTTATGATACAAGAAAAATTCTGTCCAGCAAGTTAACTCATGTTTCTTAATACCTTCGTATACTTTAATTATCCGAGGCTCTACTGTGGTTGCCAAGTTGATAGTTTGACATAAAAGTATAGCAGTGATGTTCTGTTTCAACACCCATGTTGATTTCAAATCAGCCGGTAGTCCGACATGTACATAGTACTAAATCCTAAGTCCATGGTACTCACATGGTTGACATCATACTTGGTCATCCAATTAATATTAAATTTAGTAAAGATTTCTGAATCCATCAGGTATATCAAGTACTCCCTCGGACCGCCACATTGGTACACCAATCCAGGGTGTTGGTGTGTTTCCATGGATGCCTCTGTAATCAATGCTACTGCATCATCATCGGTGCTAAACTCATCGTCTGATGTCAATTTAGATATTGGTAATTGAGATTCCTCGTCATAGTGTACTGGGTACATTTGTAATACCATTTTATCTCCACCCTTACCAATTGTCAAAGTACCCCGATCCCAATCATTCTTGGTCTTCGCTTGATAAAGCCAAGGTCGTCCGAATAAAATTGGATATGATAAAGTTGAACATTATAATCGAAAGACAATGTAGTCAATTTCATATGCGATACTGGCAATTATAATTTGAACACTCCATAAAATATCCATTGGTTTAACTCAGCTATTATCTTCTATCCGTAATACCAATATTGTGGGTACTAAGTGTTTCAAATCTAAAGCATCTATTGTATCTGCATTCATTAAATTGATACTGGAACCACCATCCACATGAACATCCGAGATCATAACACCATCAATTAAAACATTGATGGTTGGTGCACTTGGGTCAGGGTTCAAACTGACTTCACTAACTTCCTTATTGCGTTGCTTATACTATATTAACGATGAATTTGATATAGAACGACACTTTGGTGCGACCGCTAGAAGTTGCTTCATAGAAATAGAAGGCAAAATAGCATCCAGATCCTTCAAAATGTCATAGGATTTCATATGTAAGATAATACTCAATGCCCTCTTCCTTTTCATTGGTTTGAATTTAACTCCGTGAAGTAAGATATTCTTCCACCTTGGACTCAAAATTGAAACAGTAGACAAAGCTTTCTTAGAATTTGCCCCCCCAAGAGGATCTTTGAATCGATAGGACGTTTTCTAAAACTGCATAAAGAACGGAACTGCTTAACATGGAACCGAAACCTCCGTAGTTGGTACCTCATTGGAGTGCACAACCGATTCAGGTCTTATACTGAGTAAGAAGCCCATGTCAAGATCTAGATTGGATGGCCCCATAATTGGGTCCAATTAGCCCTTCGCATCAAGATCATCCAAATGTTCAATTGGTCCTTTTCGCTTTTACTGACTTCTTGTATAGACAGCTTGGACTACTTCTATCTGATGAATTGGTGATTCCTGTGTCCCATTATTTTTTTCTTCTACAATTTGCACAGTCGATTATATCTCTTGATCATGATTATTAGGGTTAAATGGAACATTGCATTGATAATAAAAATGATCTGATTGCTTGCAATTTCTACATACTGGAGCATATTCATCTATAAACCTTGGATTAGGATATTTACTAGTATAATGACCAATTTGCCGACACCGATAGCAATGTAGTGGTTTTCGACTCATACCGTTAGGTATACTTGGAGTCTCCACTAGAATATATGTACTAGGCCAATTTCAGGTAGCCATAGTAAATGATCCTAGCTGACCAGTTGCTACTGATTAAGAATTGGAGTGCTGAATTGATATAGTTTGGAGATTACCTCCTTGATTATTTACACTGTTCTGCATCTTTGTTCCATAAACTGGATTATAATTAGTATTTTGGAAATTTCCAAAGCCAAGATTAGGTCGATTTGAGCGATTATTATTCCAACCACCCATATTTCTAGTTTATACTTGATTAACATTCTATTGAGTTGGTTGTATTAACGTCTGGTTATTGAACTGTTGTTGTCTTTGTAAATGCCAGCAGTTTTGGCTAGGGTGCTTTCGTCCACACAATGTACATTGAACACCTGTTTGTCTAGGTGATGGACATTCCGTATCAAAATGACCTTGTCCCTTATAATTATTACACGATATATTGGGTCTCGTATTAGATGGCTTATGTCATTTTTCCTTATCTTTAGTCAAATTCATGGCCAATTCTTCCATCTTCTTTGTTAGATTTAATAACAAGGCTTCATTTGGATCTTTAATAATTGTATTTGTGAGCAACTCCAGTTGTTGATAGGTAGGCAATGTATAATAAGGTGTCATTGTTATTGGTGCTATTGCTTAGAGTGGTGTAGCATTAATTGGTTTTTACAAGATAACATTCTTCATGTTGGAGTCAACCATTTATGGATAATTATCCATCGACACATTTTTCAGTGTCGTAATATGTGAAGTCTTGCTTAAAAATGCTCTGGGCACCTAGCTGTGAAAGGAAGAATGGTAATTACAATAAAGAAATTTTAATTCTAATAGAATACTAACAATGCTCTAATTAGACCATATTAATGCTAAGCAAGCTTAATCAAATTCAAAAAAACCTCAAAGAAATTTCAAACAAACAATAAGAATTCTTAAAGAAATATTAGAAGAATCACAAATATCACTCAAATACATCTCAATTCAATCTCAATTTAACTCTAGTTAAAATCCTATTGAACTTCATTCAAACTTTAGACCAAAACTAATTAAATCTTAAATCCTAATAAAATCCTAAATCCTAAATCAAACCCTAAACAAACCTTAAACTAAATCCCAACAAAATCCTAAACCAAATCCTAACCAAATCCTAAAGCAAATCCTAAATCCTAAATCAAATCCTAATCAAATCCTAATCCAAATTCTAAACCCTAAATCCTAAATAAAACCCTAACCAAACCCTAAATCCTACACCAAATCCTAATCCAAACCCTAAATCAAATCCTAATCCTAAACTAAATCCTAATCCAAATTCCAAAGCAAATTCTAACCCTAAATCAAATCTTAATCCAAATCCTAAATCCTAAATCCTAAATCCTAAATCAAACCCTAATCCAAATCCTAATCAAACCTTAAACCAAACCCTAATCAAACCCTAAACCAAACCTTAGTAATTTCTAGAACAGATTTAAACCTCAATAACTAATGAATAAACTATTGATCTTAACTTAAATTTTACACTTTTTTTAACAAATAAGTTAAAAACAATCACAATAAAATTGAAAAGGATTTGGATTACCAATTTGACGATAACCTCAAAAATGTGCTCAGGTATTGGTCGGCCTCCTTCTCCTATCTTGATGCCAATCTTCCAGAGCCAACATCTCTCTTTTGAACTGTTTAATTGATTTCAAATTCTCATATACATAGAAAAACAAGTCTTATATCCTCTCACGCAAGTTTCACTCCAATCGAACTGATAGATTGTAAGAAATCTTAAAAACCCCCATTGGATCTAAAATTCTACATTCTAAGACCTTGACCAACCTAAACCTCAATATCCCTCAATTCAACTATTAGATCAAGTTCAAATTCACGATACATATTAAGCATAAGAATAACCATAAATCCACAGAATTTCGCCCCTAGATATATTACAAAACTCTTGAAATCACCCAAAACATAATCCCTATTTTATTTCATAAAATCCAAGTCATCCAAAATAATCTATGACTTTGCAAAGCTATTACAAAGTTATATCAACTCCAAATCATCCAAATTCAATACTCATATAAGTCTATTCAGTGCGCTATCAAACCTCAATCTCTGATCTCCAAAAGAACTGTGGAGTTGTCATCGAAACTCACTTTTGTACCCCAGGGTCTGATTTCAACCCTGGTTCATAACCGGCCCTCTCTGGGTATCAATATCTAGTTTTTCTAAGTAATTTTTTTTTTAGAATTTACTCTTAACTTTCTTCTAAAGATTCCTATATCATTTATTTTTCCAATCTACTTTGATTTGCCTTATGGTACTACAAAGTAAGTAGAAGTCACCTTTCTAAAAGGCAACATTGGCACCTTTTAATTTTTCTATCCCTTTGACTATTAACCATATTTCTAAGATAATTTCTCCAATACTTTGAACTAAAATCTCCTAAATTATAATAATCTCTATACTCTTTCACCTATTAATCGTATTATATCACGACACCAGTTGTATTTGTTGGCTTCATAAATTTGGAATCATAGTGGCCCCCACTGTTAATAATTGGTCATAATGACATTCTTCCCATACCTTTGCTCGTGCCAACGATGCATCTATTGTAGCTGGTCGAGCCTCTTTTATAAATATTTTCAATTTTGGTGGATGGAAACCATTGATTAAAATCGACAATATAAATGTATTTGGCATTTGATTATTTGGCCATTTACAAAATATATCCACTACCTGACTATAATAGGACTCCACTGATTCCTCCGCAAACATCCTACTATTCATAAAACTTTCTCTTAGCCGATCTTCAAATCCAATTAGTCTAAAATGGATTAGGAAGGCATTCTTCAAGTCCTTTCAATTGAAAAATCTACTCATTGGTTGTGATTTATACCATTTAAAAGCTGTATCTTTTAAAGTTACTGACAACTTTCTCAAATAAATGTCTTCAGTTCTACCATTATTAGTCACTGAGGCTGTCAAGAATTGAGATATATGGTGATCAGGATCTGAGCCCAGCCAACAACTAAAAGTAGGTAATAGTGCCATACTTGTAATTCGATCTCCTACTCTTCCAATTTGTACTGTAATTGGTACTTCTGGCACTTCTGCTCCCATTGGTGTTATCACTAGTCTCTTTACTATTTGAATTTGAATTTTTCTTCCTTTGGTTTTATTTAGACCTATAATTCCTTTTTTTTGTTCTCGTAGGAGATTTCTTATGCGTAATTGCTCTTATCTTTCTTTTGTTTATCGATTAATTCTTTGATAATCCTCCCCTTCATGATTATTACTCATAAACTTTCATTCTTCTTTATAAAATCAATACTGCCTTGAATTATAACGCACATATTTGTAACCCTAAAACTGGTTCTTCTCACGTTCTCATTCAACATATAATTCCATCTCCCATACAATCAATTTCTAACATTTCATAGTGTTATTATTTCCTCGACAGCGATGCCAAAATGTTGTTCTTGTTGTGTTCAAGCTTCAATATACCAAAGCAATTGAACTAATAGAGGTAGGTTCAAATACGGGGAAAGACTGGTTATATGAATTGGGTCTGTTAGTGTCACAATTGACTGTACTCGAGCTATCTGAAATCAATTATTAAACTACAAAACACCAAGGCTTACTACTTTCGTCTTAATTCAACACCTAATCCATTCTATGACTATCAATTCAACAATACTTCTATATTCTTATCCATTCATCTTCCACTTACTCTCTTTGTGGTTTATATATATAATCAATTACTGATCTCTAGCTTACTTATTGTATTCAATTTTCAATTCATCACATAGCATTTAATATCTCGGCTTATGACTCTCATAGTTTGGCACTCCAAACTAACTTCTCAATATTCAAAAACTATCCATTACTTGTCAACAACAAAAAAATAAAAAAAGGTAGCACCAAGCTTGCCTTGACTTACGACTATCATAGTCTGGCACTCCAAACTAACTTCTCAGTATTCAGAAACTATCCATTACTCATCAACAACAAAGAAACAAAAAGAGATAGCACCAAGCTTGCCTTGGCTTATGACTATCACAGTTTGGCCCCGATCTCCCTTTCTTCAACTTCTTTATCCTACAAAAAAGATGATCCATCGGCCAACGGATTCTAAAGGTTATGACCATTTGAATTCTTAACCATTTATTTCACTAACAACCTACTGTTATCAACTAAACTGCCTAACCATCAGTCTAATTTTCAAGGTTATCAATAACCAACCAGTAACTTATCACAAAGTTTATTTATTTATTTTACAGAGTGTATTGAAGATTTTTTTTTTTTTAAGATTCATGTCTGTGATAGTTTGATAAGAGTGCTAACAAATTATTTTTCTCTTGTTTTAAAAGTGAGTGGATTTTCTACTTCTATTGTTATATTTTGAAGGTTATAAACTATCTACTTTTAAACAAAAAATCTTATTTTCTAACACTGATCTCTTTCTTAAAGATGGAAGATTATCCTTCTTTGTATAAATTTATATTAGAGGTTGCGGATTACCCTCCTCTAATTTATCTTTTTGGATTTATTTGAATTGTCTATAGAAGGAAAGATTTTGAATCCTTCTTGTAACAAAAGTGAGAATAAATTTGTAACTATTGCGGATCTTCACGAGCTTATGAATACTCTTAGGGTGGAAATTTCATGCATCACCAATATTAACTATAGAAGCACTACTTCTATACTTAAGAAAGAAGTATAGAGTCTACGTCAAAAAGTAGTGCAGTCGATGGAAATAAGTTGATTAACTTCACAACCAAATTTAGGAGGTCTTGATTCTACAAGCTTAAGAGAGGTTAGAATTAGTATGCCCAAGAAGTTTGATGGAACAAGATCAAAATTTTGAGGATTTTTACAATAAGTTAAGCTCTACTTAAGATTACACCTTTTCTAGTACATGGATGGATTTATTTAAATCGGCTTCATAGGCACACTTCTATGTAGAAGTGTTCTTTTTTTTATTTGCACCTCTGATGGAAAAGGACTCACGACTTCTTTATGATTTAAATTCATTCTTAGAAGTGTTTACAGCTACATATGGAGAAAGTGATCAAGAACGAGTAGCAGAGATTAAACTCTTATGTTTATGATAAGGATCATAATCAGCCACTACATATGCTACTGAATTTCAAAACCTCGCTTGGGACATGGATTAGAATGACAAAGCACTTATCAATCAATTTCAATATGGGTTGAAGGATAGCATCAAAGCTTTATTATTAACAATGTTAAAAGCAAAATATTTGAAACAATTTATTACTCAAGCCATTGTATGCAATAATTGATTATTTGAAAGGCATCAAGAACAAAGACTTGGCTGAAAAAGAACCAATCAAATAATGGTGGCAGCTCCTAAGTTTTCTATAATATATTCATTAAGACTGAAATCAATATAAATTAATACAATACGTTTTAAATCTCTTACAAAATAAGAAAAGACTTGACGTTGCCAAGAAGGTTTATGTTTATATTGTAGAAAAGCTAAACACACTACTCAATATTATCCAAAGAAGCAATACAATTACAAAATGAGGAGTAAAATTACCGAAGAAGATGATGTGTCAAAAAATAAGTTTCTCCACCTACAATAGGGATTGTGTGGTTGGAATCATGTGCAACACCTAATAAAGGTCATATTCTCTCCTCAGACCCTTCACCTTATTTTATAATAGATGTGTGTTTAGGACCTAAAAATCACAAATTCTATGCCTTATTAGATTTAGGAGCCTTAGTCTGTTTTACAGACGAAGATTTTGTCAAAAATTGAAAAATACCTTTAGTCAAGAAAACTAAATCTGTACATGTAGAAGTCATAGATGGTCATTCATTGTCTTCTTGAAATATTATCCATTAGACTATTCCTTTATATATAGCAATTAAAAATCATAACAGAATAGTTGTATTTAATGTAATAAGATTTTTTTCTAATCCAATAATTTTAGGATTGTCATGGCTAGAAAAATATAACCTTCAAATAGATTGAATTTCTCGTAACTTTAAATTTTTTAGCAGTATAATCTAAGATTGCATTAGTGAAGTAGAAGTACATAAGTCTTGTATATCTAAACTTTTCTAGTAGATGCGAGAGCTTTCATGCATGCTATAAAAGAAGGATCATCTTTTGTTTTATATACTATGCCTATTTCTAAAGGTGAAAAAATCTCAAGTAATATTCTTAACTAATATCAAGAATTCAAATACGTTTTTATAAAGAAAAATGTGATTATTCATCAAAAGCATCAACCATATGATTGTTCAATTGATCTGCAAGAAGGAACTCAACTACCATTTGGACTAATCTATAGCTTATTGTAAAATGAATTGGCTGCATTAAAGGATTATATTGATAAAAAGTTTGTAAAGAACTTCATACACCATTCTAAATCTCTAGAGAAGGCTCCTATCTTATTTGTGAAGAAGAAAGATGAATCTCTACAGATGTGTGTGGATTATTGAGGACTCAATAAGATCACCATCAAAAATAGATATCCTTTGCCTTTGATTTTAAGACTTCTTAACCAACTCAATCAAGCAAAGATCTATACCAAAATAGTTCTATGAGGTGCATACAACTTAGTTCGTATCAAAAAAAGAGATGAATGGAAGATTGCTTTTTGAACTAGGTATGGATATTTTGAATATAATATCATACCTTTTAGACTCACAAATGTATCGATCGGATCACAAATTTTGGATGATTTTGTGAGTTTTTGGATGATTATTTTGTTTGTTAATTTGACGACATTCTAATCTACTTTAAGAATACAAAAGAACATGAATATCATGTTTGTTGCATGTTATAGAAACTTAAAGATATAGGATTATATGCCAAGTTGAAAAAGTATGTATTCCATACTACTCAAGTTGACTTTTTAGGATATATCAATTCCAACAAAGGCTTTATGATGGATTTCAGGAAGGTCCAAACTATCATAGATTAGAAGATTCTAAGAACAATATGAGATGTGCAATACTTTTTGGGCTTTGTTAATTACTATGGAATCTTCATTAAGAAATTTTTTCAAGTTGTAGCTTCACTTATACGTTTGACTTGTAAAGACAAACTTGAGTGGAATAAAGAAATAAAAGCATTATTTGATACTTTAAAGAAAGAGTTTACTTCTGCATCAATCTTATAATCTATCGACTTTTTTAAGGTATTTTTTATAGAAAAAGATGTGTCAAATTTTGCTATGGGTATCATATTGTTACAAATGGAAACAGATGACAAACTATATCTAATACCTTTTCATTCTATAAAATTTTTACCACTGTAGATTAATTATGAGATCTATGATAAAGACCTCATTAGAATTGTAGATTCATTTTAAGAATTACATCATTATTTAGAAGGTGCCTCAAGTCCAATCTTTGTATATACATATCATAAGAACTTCAAGTACTTCATGTGAGCACGTGTTTTGAATCATCGTCAAGCCTATTGGAGCATGTTTTTATTCAGATTCAGTTTCAAGATCAGTTATTGACCTGAAAAACAACAAGGTCTATCAAACGCCCTTTCTAGACATTCTTATCTTACATCAAAAGAAGGAGGTGTATCTTTTGATCAATAAAGAATGATTCTTTTGAAGCTCAAGCATTTTCATCTTTGAGGAATAAAATCAACATTGACTATTGATTCAACTTTTGTCAAGCAAATACAATCAAATATGTCTTTTGATTCTCTTATTCATAATATTAAGAATACTTCCTCTAAGTCCTATGATACTTCAAAGTTTGAATTTAAGAAAAACCTATTATATTTTAAAGATTACTTATATATTCCAGAAAGCAAGGTACAATTACGTGTCTTTTAAGTTTGTCATGATTTTCTAACAGTTAGATATTTTGGATACAACAAGACTTTAGAACTAATATCAAGAGATTTTTAGTGGCCACAAATGTGAAAGGTAGTAAAAGACTTTGCTTAATCATGTGATGTTTGTTTAAGATCAAAAACTCCTTATCATTGACTTTATGGACATCTCTAATTATTGCCTATATCCAAACAACCATGGTCTTTTATTTCTATGGATTTTATAACAGATCTTTGAAGTTCAAGTTTATATGTTTCTGTATTCATAATTGTAGATTGTTTTACCAAAATGATACACATTGTACTATGTACAAAATCTATTTCAGGTAAAAAAATAGCTAAGCTTTTTATTGATTATATCTATCGCTATCATGGATTACTAAAGGATATTATATTGGATAAGAGAACTCAATTTGTATCAAGATTTTAGAGAACCCTATTCAAGATTCTAAAGGTAGATATAAAGCTCTCTTTAGCTTTTCATCCTCAAATTGATGGGCAAATTGAACAAGTGAATCAAGTTCTAAAACAGTATTTAAGGTACCATCAATTATCATCAAGATGATTGGACAGCTCTTTTGCCATTGGCAGAGTTTACATACAATAATTTGGTACATTCTTCTATTCAACAAACACCTTTTTTTACTAATTATGGTTATCATCCACAACTTGATACTTTTGACTTTTCAAAAGTTAATAATCCTGTGGTGGAAGATTTAGTAAATCATTTGTCAAAGCTATATGCAACAATGAAGATACAATTAAAGGAAGCTTAAGAATGTAAAAAGACCAACACAAATGCTTATTGTAAGGAACAACCACAATTCAACATAGGTGATAAGATATTGTTACTTCATTGTAATTTTGAAACTACTCATCCTTATAATAAGTTGGACTATCTTAAGCTGCGACCTTTTCTTATTTGTAAACAAATCAAGTTTGTTGCATATCAATTATATTTACCGAAATTTATGAAAATCCACCTTATATTTCACGTATCCTTTTTTGATTTGTGTAAGATAATGAATATCTCGAGAATAAGATAAATACTACCTCGTCATATAGAAGTAGATAATAATCAAGAATTTGAAGTGGAAGAAGTCTTTCATTCAAGGTGGCATCAAAATAGGTTTGAATATCTTGTTTATTGGTGTGGATATGATATTAGCAAATATACATGGGAGCTAACAAAGAATCTTGCAAATGCAACAAAGAAGGTTGAGGCCTTTCATCAATGACATCCATCAAAACTAAGATAAAGAATTGCAAAGATTCATGAAAGTTGATGACCGCTCCTTGTGGAACTTGTCCCTAAAAGGGAAGATAATGTCACAGACATATACATTTACCTCAATAGTTATTTATATGATTACATAGAAGTAGGTAAATATAGATTAATTTCATAAAGTCTTTTAGAAAAGCTTCTTAGATGCTTTATAGATACGATTTTGACTTTAGATGTATTTATAGTATAGAAACTTGGCCAACAACTTAACCACATGTTGGTAGCTTGTGGAAAAAATTAACTTTGTGTAGTAGCTTAAAGAACAAGCTAACTATGTGGCGCATATATAGATAACTTGCCTTACAAATCAAGACATGTGACTAACAAATTCAACACGTTTTTGAGGTCCTATAGGACATCACCACATAGCTCCTAGTTAAGAGTATATATGGAAGCAAGAGTGAAGCCTTATTCACTCTTCTCAATGCCTTTCTAGTCCTAAGTCTTGTTTCAAGATTTTTTAATCTTTTTGCTTTTGACAATAGTCATTCTAGTTTAATATTATATCACCTTTTGAATGACTTTCTAATTCTCTTCATTGACTTAAGAGTGTATTGAGGATTTTCTTTCTTCAAGATTCATGTCCTTGATACAACAAGCACAACTTTTTGCACCAAAGCCTCCATCTTGACAAGCAAAGAAACTATTATTATAATTTCTTTGGATCCTAACAATTTGGTCTTAATAACTTAAATCTTAAAGATACTTAAGATTCCAACCACTTTGCATTTGTTAAGTTTCTTGAGTTACTTTCTTAACATCTAATCAAATTACATCTTTATTTCTTTATCTTATATCTAAGAGATTTTATATATATATGAAAATATTAAATAGATCAAAAAATTTACTAAATCGACCTATCTCTCTAAACCATCATTGTACTTGCAAGTCTTGCAACTTGGTTCCTACTCTCATACTCCGTAAATGTTTCCATTCTGACCTTTTTAATCGAGTTCTTTATTCCAACCTCTAGTCTTCTATCTTAAGTAATTGTTTGTAGATCATTTTTTTAACACGAACTTTGTGTTGAATTGGAGTGGCTATCTACAAACAAAGATGTGATTGGATGTTTCAACTAGTCAGATAATTGACAGCTTTGAAAGAATAATAGAATTTTTTCTATAACACAAATGAATAAAGCTAGCCTTATGACAATGGTAGTAGCTAAAGTGAACATTTCATGTGCCTAATTTGTGAGCTAGTCCTTGGTTGTCTAAAGAAAACATTTCATATGCCCAATTTGTGAATTAGTCCTTAGTTGTCTAAAGTGAACATTTCATGCATCCAATTTGTAAGCTAGTCCTTAGATGTTTGCTACTATATACAATGGAACTGGTGTCTATATTACCATTATAAACCATAATTACTTTTAGTATTCAACCATCCAAATGTATTATTATGCACTGCAACTTGCTTTGAGTCAAGTACATTTGTACATCTTGCTTTAAGATATTTGTACATCTTTGGAGGTCAATGTGGGGAACCATTTTGGATCAATGTTGATATATCTGGTTTGATGTGAACATACTTTTCTTTTGTTGTGTTTCAAGGTGGCTAAAAATATTGTATAGACAACAACAGCAGGGACACTAATTATACCAATCTATAAAGACAGATTCTTCTCTGAAGACATCACAAGAGACATAGATACTATGGAAAACTTAGATAGTTTCTTTTTTAATTTTTTGTGTGACTTATTTTGAGGATCTAGTAGACGAAAGCTTTGTCTTACATCAAGATGATGTAAGAGTGTGCAATGGCCTTTTTGAGTGTAATTTACTTCACAAAGTTTATTTTTAGGACATAATTTCAAACAAGCATAACTTTCTATAATGTGGAGCTTGAGTGTTTTCTTTTCAAAACCTAATGAATCTTACCTTCTATGTAGAGACCAAAAATTTTAACCTTGAAAAAAGGGATTCCAGTTTTGAACTAGTAAATTTGCAACCAGGTGTACAACCACTTCACAAAATTAATATATGCTTCTCATGTACGATACTAGATTTCATGCTGACATCATGAAACATATTATTATCTTTACTTAATATTATCAAAAATTGTCATTTCTCAGGATCTTTGAAGATCCCTATCGTCTGTTGTGACTGTCAATAGTAATTACTATGAATTCCTACATCTCTGTTGCAGTATTTCTTTATCCTTGTTAGTATCGTTGAAGGAGCAACTGAAAAATGACAAGATGAGAGAGTGAGGCGATGGAAGGCGCAGCTGCTGGGGGTAGCGAGTGAAGATGCGCCAGACAATTTTGTGATACACATATTAGATGTAGATTTATAAATAATGGATGTAAAAATTGCAGTTCGATTGTATGAGATTGTAACAATGCAATATTGAATCCAATGCAGTTCAATGCAACTTGACATGAACTTGGTATAGATTTTCAATCTCATCTAACTTAATGTAAAATTTGCATTGAAGTCCTCCCATTTTTCGACCTCTTACATAGTAAGTGTGTTGCTGAGAAACAATCCATGAACAGTTATTTGGGATATGGAACAAGGAGTCTGAGAATGGAGTTGGAAAGATTGAAATGAGAACAGCTTCTGAGAATAGGATTGAGAATGGAAGAATGGAGATGTAGGACTAGGAGATGCAATGCTGGTTTAGACAGGTGGATTGATGTAGTAAAAACCTAGATCTATTTAACATTTCCTTAAATACATACATGTAAAATTTAGGCTTAATTCCAAACATTATTTGATATAATATTCTTAAATATAAATTTCAAAGATTAATAATATAAACCACCAAATAAATAATATACATAGTTTATTACAGATATTACAAAAGGATATTTTTATTATTAAAATATTAATAATAATATATTAGTTTTTATATACTTTAAATCATTTTTTAATATTATATAATTAAAATTCAATCAATTAAATAAATTTTTTGTTATTTATAATTTAAAACATTATAATTAAGATAATTATCAATATCTTGGCTCTTAAAAAAATTAATTTAAAGAATTGAAATGAAATACCTTTTTTTTTTTCTAATCTAATCATTATCTTAAAAAAATTACAAAAAATATTTTTTAAATACTAAAATATTTAATAATATCAAAAAAAATACAACACAATATAATCATATTTATTAGATTTTTTTATTAAAAAATAATAAACTAAAATAGATTTTTTATATTCAAGGAAACTTGAATATTTCATAGCAAGGCCAAAGTATAACAGAAAAATTAATAACATTGATTGTGAGTTTAAGGAATAAAAACAAGAAATAAAGATAAGAATAAAGGCAGGGATGAAGGTGGAATTAGAAACAAGGATGATATCAAGAACATGAATCTTTAAGAACTAAAATATCAAGAAACTCTTACATTACTCAAGAAGACTAGATAATCACTTAAAGATGATATAATATTAAATTAGAATGGCTATTGATAAAGATAAAAAGACTAAAAAGACTTGAAACAAGACTAAAGATTAAAAAGGTGTTAATAAGAGTGAAGAAGGCTACATTCTTATCTTTATATATAAAAATTATGAAATTAATCTATTTTTATGTATTTCTACTTAATTATGTAGATAAATATTGGAATAACTATATATGTTCATGACATTACTCTTTCTTCTAGAGATAAGTTCTATGAGGAGCGATCACCATCTTTCATGGATCTTTTTCCTCTTTATCTTGATTTTGATGGATATCATTAATGAAAAGCTTCAACGTTCTTTGTTGCATTTACAAGTTTCTTTGTTGGCTCTCATGTACGTTTATTAATATCATATTTGTTGTCATTTAACATGATTTTTTATGTGAAAATACATTGAGTAATTAATTGTAGAGAGTTTAGCTTTAACTTATTAGCTAAGCTCCAATAAGTGATTTATTCTTATTACAAAAGATAAATAAATATAATAATATAAAAAAATATTTTAATAATAAAAATCTTTTATATTCATAAAGTTTTATACACAAAGCTTTCTAAAGCATCTAGAAATGCCTTAATATCCTTTGCTATACCAAATCACAATGAACTATTTGCTGATAACTTAGATTTTTCATAAGTTCAAAGAAAATTCATAATCTCCTTACAAAAATCCGTCTTTATATCATAATTTTTTCATAGCTTTATATCTCCATCTTTAACTTATATATAGAGTCTTAGCTTCCAAAAATCCCTTAACTTTGCATAAAATATCTAAATTATAGCAAATCCTTTTTAAAATATTTTTTTTTTAAAAAAAACTTTTTTCTCTTTGAATTTTAGAATATCATATCTCTTAATCAAATCATTTAATTTTTTTCTAGAAAATATAGCATTTATCCTTAAGATTTACTATAAAAAAAATTATAAATCTATTACATATTATTTGGCATCTTAGAAATCCTAACAGGTACTCTAATTTCTAATTTACAAGTACGTGAATACTATTTTTTTATATATCTTAAAAATATTGTAAAATATATTTTTGAAAAAAATTAGCCAAAGATCTGTCCAAATACCCAAGATATGGCTAAAACCAAATCCTTCATGAAATTGGTTCATCGACAAATCTCAATTTGCAAGCACTGTCTTCAAGTAGTCAATGTTCCTTTAAATCAACTTCAAATCTTTTGATTTTTGTATGAAAAATATAGCCTTTTAAACCAACTTTCTAACTACATAATCCAATCTTCAAAAATCCTATATATGCATAAGCTATACTCCAAAGAGTGATAGTAGGTACAAAATCAATACCTTAACTTTGAGCGCCTATATCATTTTTAAAAAAAACTCCAAATGATACAAAACTTTTACTAAAACCATATTCAAAATTCTAAACTTGACAACCTTAATCTTTGATGTTTGAAAGGGTTTGAAAGAGTAACCCCAATTCCTTATAAGGCCTCGGGCAGCCTCCTTAAAGTCCATTGGGCATAACTTTTGATTAATAAGAATGGCCATTTTATCATCCATCTCCATTCATCCATATTATTAGTCTAACTATTCTTTTTTACATAAAAATCTTTCTTTAATTCTTTTTTTAATAAATTTTATATAGTATGTATCTTAAATATCAAATAAATAAAATAAAATAAGATTTTAAGACTCACCAATTTCTAATAAAGGTGGCTCTAAATATATAAAAATTATTATAAATATAAAATAAATTTTCATAATAGCCTTTTTAAATTAACTACTTCAAAATAGAAATCTAATCAAATTTTGTAACTAACTAAAATCTAATAATATAATTCTTATTACATTGTATAATAAATTATATATTAAATATATATGTATATTATTTTTACATGGTAGCCAAATTATAACATGGTATTGTACTAATGAATAAGATATTTTAACCTATTTTGGCACTACCTTGAATTGAAAACCTCTTCTATTTCAAATGCTTGTTTATTATCTAATTCTTTAGAAGGAAGTAGCATTTGTCTTCTTCCTAAGATATTTACTATCTTATATGGTTATAGAAGAGATACGTAGACTATATGATGGATCTTTATAGAATTTGGTAGATATAATTGATAAACAACAAGATTGACTTATTTACAAATAAAAAAAGGTCCAAGCCTATAATAGTTCAACTTGTTAGAAAAACAAGTAATTCTAATATTATGATGAAGTAACCATACCTTGTCACTTACATTAAATTATAATTGTTCCTTACAATAGGCATCTGCATTGATCTTTTATCATTCTTGAGCTTCCTTTAATTGTGCCTTCATTATTGTATGTAGCTCTCACAAACAATTTGTCAAATCTTGTGCCATAGGATTATCAACTTTTGAAGAGTCAACAATATCAAGTCATGGATGATAACTATAATTGACAAAAAAAGGTATTTATTGAGTGGAAGAATATATCAAATTATTATACATAAATCCTACAAATAACAAAATAAATTCAATCATCTTGATAATAGTTGACATTACACCTTAATTACTATTTCAAAATTTGATTCATCTATTACATTTGTTCATTAGTTTGAGGATAAAAAGTCAAAGAGATTTTTATATCCATCTTTAGAATCTTGAAAAGAATTCTCAAAAATCTTAATACAAATTTAATTCTCTTATTTGATATAATATTTTTTAATAATCCATGATAGTTATCGATGTTGTCAAAAAAAACTTTTTTATTTTTTTACATGTGATAGATTTTATATATGGTATAAAATGTGTCGTCTTAAAAAAATAATCTACTATCACAAAAATAGAATTATATGAACTTAAGTGTGAAAGATCCTTCATAAAATCCATAGAAACGGAAGACTATAGTTGTTTTGAAATAGGTAATGGCTGAAAAAGTCCATAAGATTGATGACAAGGAATTTTTGATCTTGAACAAATATCACATAATTATATAAATTCTTTGACTACCTTCCACATTCGAGGCTATCAAAAATCTCTAGATATTAATTCCGAAGTCTAGTTGTATCCAAAATGTCTAGTGTCATATTATCTGAAGTATTACTTGAGAATGCATTGGATACCTAGATATAGAAGGTAGAAGAGAAATTACAACATCAAGATCCTAAAAACTCTAATAGAATCTGAAATAAACTCTAATTAACTTTAATGATGCTAATCAAGCTTTAATAAAATCCAAAATAAATCTTTAAAAAACTACAAAAGAAACATGTAAAAGTCCTAAAGAACTTCTAAAGAAATTCTAAAGAAATTTTAAAGAAATATTACAAAAATCTTAAATAAATCTTAATCAAGTCTTATTTTAATCCTAATTAAAATCCTAATGGACCTTAATTAAATCTTGTATCAAATTCTAATTGAAACCTAAACCAAATCCTAAAAAAATCTTAAATCCCAAACCAAATCTTAGACAAATTAACATAATCTTAGGAAAATTTAGAACTTCAATATCTATTAATTATATCATTGATCTTATTTTAGATTTTACACACCTCTCAATAACTAAGTTGGCAATAAGCACACAAAATTTGAAGAAGATCAAACTTACCAAATAGAAGATCAATCCTAAATTCTGTCAGGTATTGAATGGCCTCTTACTCCAATTTGAATGTTGAACTTCTAGCACCAATATTTCCTTCATGAACCATTGAATTGCTCTCAAAATTCACCTAAACTGTTGAAAATCAAGTTTAGTCTCTCTATAAAAAAACATTTACTTAAATCCAATTAACAAATTACTAAAGATCTTAGAAATACTTACTAATCTTCAAACTCTAATTTTTGAGATTTGAACACACAAAAACCTTCACACTTTGATCTAACTATTCAATTACCCTCAAAATTTGCACACACATTTATAACTAGCACACCAACACTTTATTCAAAATTTATTCATATAAATACCACAAAACTTAAGAAACCTTTAATTTTGTAAACATAACTTTATTTTTCAAAGTTTAATCCAACTAAGAACATAACTAACTTTGAAAATCTTCCAAAAATTAAATGTTAATTCGATTGAAAAAAAACCAATGCTCAAAAATTTCTATGAAAGTGTACTTTCAAATTTCTTTTATTTGATTTATTAAAAAACCCCAAAGTCACCATATGTATGTGGTTTTGTGCCTCAGATCTGATTTCAATCTAGGTTGACAACTAATCCTCTCTAGATATTAATATTTGATAATTTGAGGTAATTTTTGCTTGAATCTATTCATAACTCTCTTTTAAACATGTCTATATTAGTTTTTTATATCATTTACTTTGATTTGAGGCACTTATGTCTCTACAAAACAAATAGAAGCCTCTTTTCTATAACAACATCCATTTTGTAGGGACATAAATGCCTCAAATCAAAATAATCAAATTTTCTTTTATAACAACATCCATGTTTTCATTTTTCACCATATAATCATCTTATTACATGATATAGATTTTTGGAATGTCATGATAAGCTTAAAGAACACATAATTGTGCTTTGCCTTCTAAAATATATAATTTTTCTTTGAAATAGAGTAGATTATTCTTAAACTCAAATTTAGAAGTATTATGAGACTTTAGAATATTATTATTCTTAATATTATAAATAAAAAGATCTGAAGACATGTTCGATTGAACTTACTTGAAAAAGATTGAACTAATAATTAATTTTACTTTTATTTCTCAAAGATGAAAATGCTTTGGCTTCAAGAAAATAACTCTTTGTTAATCAAAATCTACATGTTCTTCTTTTGGTATAAGATAAAAACATCTAAAAACGCATTTGAGAAACCTTATTATTTTTTGGATTAATAAGTGATCTTGAAATCAAATCTTTATAAAGACATGCTCTAACAAACTTCGCAACAATTCAAAATATGTGCTAACATGAAGTACTTGAGGTTCTTGTGATTTGTATATATGATGACTAAACTAAAAGTGTCTTCCAAATAATGACACCATTCTTAAAATGAATCTTTAATTGCAAGAAGTTCTTTATCATATATCTTGTAATTAATCTTGACTATAAAAAAATTCTTAGAATGAGAAGCTACTAAGTAAAGCTTATTATCTACTCCCATTTGTGATAAAACTACATCCATAGCAAAGTTTGATGCATTTATTTTTATGAAAAATGCCTTAAAAAAGTCAATACATATTTTATCCAAATGGTAGTTGATTTTCTTCTTTTTAATCAATTAAATAATCATAGGATGATGCTTTGAAAGAATATCTATATTTTTTTTTCAAAAAGATCTTTAAAATCTTAATATTAGCTAAGAATATTACCTAAAGACTTTCCACCATAAAAAATGAGCATGGCATATATAGCAAAAGATGACATTTTTTTACAACATGCATGAAAGCTCTTGTACTTGCTAATAAGGATTTGGATGTACTAGGTTTATCTATTTCTATTTGACTATTAAAATTTTGGATTAAACTATAAGAAAAATTAAGTTAATAAGAAATCTAATCTATTTTAAGGTTATAATTTTTTAACCATAATAATTATAAAATAACTAAATTAGAAGATAATCTTATCTTATTAAATATTATTATGCTATTATGATCTTTAATTACTATCCTTAAAAGAATAGTGTAATAAATAACATCTTCAAAAGACAACAAATGACCATCTATTACTTCTACATGTATGGATTTATTTTTCTTATCTAACAATATCTCTTGTTTTTTGACAAAGTCTTCATCTATAAAACATGTTAACACTCTTGAATCTAATAAGGATAAGGATTTGTGATTTATTAGTTCTAAACAAACTTCTATAGTGAAATAAGATGAGGGATCTAAGAAGAGAATATGACCTTCACTAGGTGTTATGCAAGATTTCAACCACACAATCTTATTGTAATTAAAAAAACTTGTTTTTTGATATATTGTTTTTTCTAGAAACTACACTCCTCATTTTGTGATTGTGTTACTTCTTAGGATAATGTTAAGCAATGTATTTGGATTCTCCACAATATAGAGATAAACCTTCTACATGACAATGATCCTTTTCTTGCTCAATAAGAAGTTTAAAATGTATTGTATTAATTTGCATAGGCTTTGGCCTAGACAAGTAAGCTTTTAAAAACTTAAAACGTTTTGCTATGGCTTGTCTTATATTTTTTCAACCAAATCTTTATTCTTAGCTTTTTTTAAAGAGTTGATTGTTATATGCAATGGCTTGAGTAATAAATTACTTGAATGAATTTATTTTTGGAATTATCAACAATAAATCTTTGACATTATCTTTTAATCCATATCAAAACTAATTGATAAGAGTTTTGTCATTCAAATCTATATTACAGGTAAGATTTTGGAATTCAATAACATATATAGTGGCTAAATCTGATCCTTGTTGTAAAAATATAAGCTTGATCTTTGCTACCTTTTTCAAATACTTTCTCCAAATTTAGCCATAAATACTTTCAAGAATAAACTTAAATCACAAACTAGTTGTGAATTTTTTTCCATCAAATGTACAAACCAAAAAAAATAGTTCTAGAAAGGATTACTCCAATAAATCTAACTTGAGTAAATCCATCAAGATATTGGAAAAGATGCAACTTTAGATAGAGCTTTATTTGTTGTAGAAACCCTCAAAACTTTGATCTTGTTTTATCAAACTTCTCAAGCATACTTATCCTTGCTTCTCTTATACTTGTAATAACAAATCTTTTTAAATATAGTTACAAATTTGATCTATTTGCTTTTCTTGATTGTATAAATTTTTGGTATAGACTTTGAACTTCATTATTAATTTCTTTTATAGGCATAAGAATAATATCTTTATGATTTATATTGAAAATACTTAAGACTTTTACTCTTAGAGTATTAACAAGCTCTTGAAGATTTGCAATAGTTACAAATCTATTATCACTTCCACTAAGAGTAGTATCTATAATCTTTCTTTTCATAAACAATTCAAAATAAATTCAAAAAGTTAAATTAGACAAAGATATCTGCAATCTCTAATATCAAATGAAAATTTCTATAAAAAAGGATAATCCACTCTCTTTAAGAAAAAAATCAACGTTAAAAAACTAAACTGTTTGTTGAAAAGTAGGCAGTCCATAATCTTCAAAATAAAATAATAAAAGTAGGATAATCTACTTCCAAAATAAGATAAAAATAATAACTTAGCACTCTCATCAAAATATCAAGGACATAAATCTTGAAAAACTAAAATATCAAAATATTCTTATGTTACTTAAAAAGATTAGATAACCACTCAAAGATGATATAATATTAAACTAAAATAGCTATTGCCAAAGACAAGAAGACTAAAAAATCTTGGAGCAAGATTAAAGACTAGAAAGGCATTGAGAAGAGTGAAGAAGATTTCACTCTTACTTCTATATGTACTATCTAACTAGAAGCTATGTGGTAATGTTATATGAGAACTCTAACACATGTTGACTTTATATGATATATATTTTAACTTACAAGGCAAGTTTTCTATATGTGCACTATATAGTTAACTTGCTTCACATACTACCAACACGAGATTAACTATTTAATAAGTTTCTAATCTATCAATTACAAATATGTATAAAGTCAAAATTATGTCTATAAAGCTTATAAGAAGCTTCTCTAGAAGATATTATGAAATTAATTTATTTTTATATATTTCTATTTAATAATATAGATAATTATTGGAGTAATTATATATGTCTAAAACAAATGAATGTAGAGACAAGGGTGGGATTAGAAACGGAAATAGAAGTGGGAACAAAGATGGAATTGATGATGGAATTGGAGATAAGGGTGGAGTTGGAAATGGGATTGAAGATGAGATTGGAATTAAAGATGAAGATGGAGATAAGGATGGAGTTGAAGACAGAGATAGGAAGAAGGGTAGAATTGGAGATGGAGATGGAGATGGAGGTGGAGACAAGGGTGGAATTGGAGATAGGAGTAGAGACAAGGATGGGATTGGAGATGAAGTTGGAAATGAAGGTAGAATTGGAGATGGAAATAGAAACAAGGATAGAGTTAGAAATGGAGGTGGGGATGAAGATGTAGTTGAAGATGGGAGTGGAAACAGAGATAGGAATGGAGGACATGAATAGAAGTTGAGAATGGAATCAAAGACAATGGACATGTACAAAATAGATCATAAGGTGGAAGTAGGGTATGACTTTAACAAAATTAAAATATGTTTTTAACATCATTCTGATTTTAATTATATTTTTATGTTATTATTTATTATTTTATTATATATTTTTATATACTAATATTTTTTATAGCATTTTTTAATTAAAAAAATTATCAAATATTAATATTAATTATTATTAAGATTAAATAATAAATAAATATTTGAATATTAATAAAAATTTAGTATATTAGTTTGATTTAATAAATCCCAATTATAAATAATTTAATTTTTAATATAAGTAAAAAAAATTAATTTTAAATATATATATATATTTAAAAATCAAATTTTTTAAAAATCATATTTTTTAAAAATCATATTTTATACAGGTGAATTTTAAATATTTTTTTATTGAAATGATAATTAATTTGTTAAAAGATTGCATTTTATTCAATCTAAACTTTATTTTCTAATAAAACTCAAACATCCTTTATATCATTTTTTAGACGGATTTTTATTAAATCATGTATATAAATTTATGTATATACAAAATTTCTATCACTACTTATATATAAATCTTTTTACTTAATTTTTATAAAATAATTAGATATAATAAAATAATTATTTTTAGTAATTATTTTAATCTATTTTTTAAAAATAAATTAATTAAAAAGATTATTACTAAAACAATATCTTGGACTTTATCTTTTAAAAAATAGTTTTTACAAACTACATAAATATATGTTTTTTAATTTAAAATTTTTACATATAAACTAAAGTCTTTTTATTTTTGTAAGATTTTTAGCAAGTAATATTTAAGTTGTAATTCTCTTAGTAAAACATTTATGTAAGATCTAAAACTCTTTAGTTATTATATATTTATATATATTTATATATAAATACATATATATACATATAAATAAAAATATTATATTTATTTTAAATTTTTATTAATATAATATTTAAAATATATAGATATATCTATATATTTGTATATATGTGTATATATACATATATTTTTAAATAGTTATTTTAAAATATAATAATAATAAGAATAACATAAATAATAAATTTATATTCAAAATGGCTTTTTTCTTGTCTTTACTTTCTTATAATAACATTAAATAATCAAATGTAACAAACTTTGTTTTATTACTTTAAAGACCTTAAAAAAAACATTCTACTACCTAAATATGTTAATGTTATATGTGTTAGTTTTGATTTTATTTTGTTTTATATTTTTTTAGTAGATGTATATATATTTTTATTTATTTATTTATTTATTCATTCATTATAATTTTTTAATATATATGTGTGTGTGTATATATACACACTATATAAGTGTATTCCCATTGTATAATCCAATTTCTATAGTAATGTCTATGCTCTAACCACAATAAATTTTATTACTACCCTTTAATAATATCTAAAAGTATGAATTGCATCTCTTAAGTTATTCCCTTAACTTTTACAATACATCTCAACATGTAACTATGTATACTTTAAAGTGGACTAATTTATACCTAAGAACATTTGTAAAAAGTTTTAGACCATATGGCCACCTATACTTTTAAATCATGCTGCAGTACATCTTAATTGTGGATTCAGGCCATTAAGGTCTAGTCTTCACAATGGTCTAAGAAATTATTTTAGTTATATGTCTTGTATATCTTGGATATCTGTAAGGTAATCAAGATGGTCCCCCAAAACCAAGAATTCATTTGTAGGTTGTCTTAGATAACAATAAACTTCGAAATCCTATTATAGATAAAAGTCACTCCACAATGTTGTATTTATATTTAAGCTTCAAAAAAATTCTCATTTTTTCATCTGCATGTTGAAATGCCACACAAAGTAGTGTACATTACTGAAGTACATTACTCAACCACACGTGTCCTGTTTCAATGAAATCAGAGTAAAAATTAAAATACTATATAATTGATTTCAGAAGGTAACTATTATATATGGAAGGATGTTTTAAAGTACTTCTTTGTCTTCTTCTTCTTCTTCTTCTTCTTCTCTCTTTTTTTTCTTTTTTTTTTTTTTGAATAAACATATTTTGCAACTCGAGTGTACACTTGACTAACTGACCACCTACACTGTGTCAAATAAAAAAACCAAAAAAAAACCAACATTGCATGGATATGGCCCTCAATTCTTTTTTGTGGTGTCAAAGTTAATTATTAGCAGTAAAAGAAGTCGATGCTGACGTCTACAGGTCTAAAAGCTTGCAGTGTTTGAATGTAGATATACAAAGAACATTTGATGCTTGTATAAATAAGGTCATGGTATTGACCATGGCAAATTACTCGTTTCTGAGCTTTAGCTGATGAATTGATTGAAGGACTCTGTGAAGTGATAGAAACAGGTGAGATACCTGGGACTGGAGATTATTGTGTACTCAAACCATACTAAATTTAAATTGGTCCAACAGATCAAAAAACCTTTCATCTGTTGCATGTTATGCACCTCATTCTGTTGCAAATAATCCTATTCTGACTTTGAAAGAATTGGCAAGTTTTTTTCGGACTTATGTTTTAATTTGACTTAGTCCACAAAAGTTTGGTAGTCACTGCTATTTAGTAATGTAAACCTTCACACATGCTTCAAGAGAAAAGAAAACCAAGGTATTACTTAACATTTGAGCTGTGCATTGTACATCTTTTGAAGTCCCCAAAGAAAAGAAAAAAACAGTTCCTGCACTCAAGTTGAGAACAGGCTAGTTGCACAAGAAGTTTGTCCTGGACATGCAACTCCTCAACAAAAGAAAAAAAGATAATCACTGGAAAAGCGTTTCCTGACGAAAGGGATATTTAGTCATAGGTTGTTGTTACTTTCTTCAATTGGAAAACATTAGGTAATTCTGCAATAACCTTATGCCAGTTGCACCATGAAATGAAGGCAACGGATCAAATCCTCAATTCTGGAATCTAGGCTTCAAGGGCTGATCCAGATCAGTGGCTTACCGCCAAATTAACTAGTACACATTCATACAGACACAAAAGGAACTAAAAATCATGACAAACTGACCAACCCTTCGCCCAAAGTTTCAGTATGGTTGTTTGAAAGTGCGACCGCATCAGTTACTAGCTAAAACTTTCATAGCAACTTACCTGATTCCTCAGAAATTCTTGTGTACCATCCTTGCACCACACTTTCCCAAGCCAACGCTATTCACAGAGTTAAAACAGTGATCCTCAAACTGTGAAACGACGAAGACATACAGCCCATGGCTACAACACAAAGAAAAGCACTGGGGAAGGCTGATGGCAATTGATGCTATGCTTGATTGACGAGCCCTAAACCCTAAACCTGGATGGCTCCCAACATGTTGATTAGAGTATCTTTGCCTCGGATTCACTCCGATCCAATCGGAGTTTGAAATACCGTCTACTTAGTCACAATTTATGGGACAATTGGAATAAACACAGATATGACAAAGACGAAGAGACCCATAGGGTCAAACATTCAATAAGAGCTGATTCAATCTGAGACTACACAAACTTGAGCATCCGCCGAAAGTTTCAACCTGAAAATTGACCCCTTCTGTAATGATCATCTCACACAGTGCTCCTTGGGCCACTATGTCCACATCCTGCTGCTCTCTCTTAAGCGATTGCGTAAGACCTTTAAATGATAACTCTCTACTGCGTAACACCCGAATTCGGGCTGTCTCCTCAAAAAGGTCTATCTTCCACTCGGCATCTGGAAATTTCATCGTCTCTCTCCCAATGCGCCCTTCGCCCTTCTGCTTAAACACATTGAGAACCTCTGCCTGACCTGCTGATTGACTCTATTTCACGTTAGGAACCATTCCCACAATAAGTGCCCTCGCTTCCTTCAACAAATGGCAAATGATATGGCGCTTCGAGACTTTGAGTTTTGTTGGTCGGATTGCCGTCTATATTGCAAATCCCTTATGGACCACATTAAATTCAGTAATAAGAGTTGTTGTGCTGACGACGAGATCAATGTCGGATTGAGAAACTGTCCCTACCTTAAGTGCACGATGTTGGCTTCACCCGAGGATAGCTGGGGAGGATGAGAATTTGGTTAACTGCTTCAGCAGTACCCTGAATATTCGCCTTCAGAGATAACCTCATCGCCCGCAACTCTACAGTGAGAACATCAGTCTCATCCCCAACAACGGCAGGAACAACTCGTAGCTTCAACTATCACATGCGCTTCTCCTTCAATCTGGTCTGTCAAGCCTGATCCTATTTCCTCGTTCTCTCCTCACTAGCTAAGATCTGAATGTAATCTCCGGCTTCTGGAAAACTCCGGATATTGTCTCGGTCCCCAGGTGTAGACACATCTTCCCGCACACTAATTCATCCTAACTGCGTCTCTGTAACAAAAATTGCATCAGGAACTAGGTTTTCCGAGCGTACAACTGGGACATAGCTTCAAGAGTCTGCGGCATCACTCCATCAACGGCATTACAAGAAAGACAACAATCTGCAAGAGAGGTCGCTCATCGTCTGACCACCACAAACGCTCTGTGATGCATCCAACCTCCCGACCTGCAAGGAATATTTGCCGGAAGGCATCCAGCAAAGTGTTATTCCATGATCCACGTGCCACAACACTATCACCACTGGTGACCGCGGCAACTCTGCACCAGCGCTCAGTTCATGATTCATCACTTTTGTCACACATCCCATTCTGATAACAGCAGCTCCGCCATATCAGTAGTGTCCACTTGCGATGCAAGCTCCCCAATCCCCGTCAATACAGTCCTGGTGGCGTCCACAGGACGCATCAAACAAGCCGAAAGCTACCCCACCGACATGCCATCAAAAATGTCAACATCCTCCTCTTCTTGAACAAGAGTAACGGCGGCTTTCGTTTCCAATTCTGTGTCTTATAGCCTCTTACCTTTCACCTACGGGTGTGTAATTGTGAGGGATTAGCTGAGTCTGGGTGCTGATTGTCCAAACCGAATGCAAGCGATCCACATTCAACCTGCGAAGCCCGGATTGAATTACTTCTCCAGACCAACTCCGCACCGATAATGCGATAATCTAACCTGCAAACAGAATGCCGGATTTCAGCCGTAGTATGCTGAGCCTAACCTGCAGTTTCTTGGTCACCGGCACGGCCAATCCATGCAACTTGTAAATGGTGGATCCAAAGACTGATGTGGAAGGCCTGAATGTCAAAATACAACGAGCTCACTCCAACACCCGGTTCAATTGCAAAGCGTGAACGACGACGGGACTACCCCACAACATGTCCCACCAGCACCTTGACGATGGATGAATTCCACGGAGAGTTCCGCAACTTTCGTTTTAGCTTTCTAAAGGTTGTATTAAAGAAGGCCCTAAGGGTTTATCCAGATCAGCAGAGCCTTGCACCACCCTAATTTGCAAGGCTCCACCTGGGAGGTTCGTGACTCACCGATGTTCCTTCGTAGTCGAGGATCTCTTTTCTGTCTCTGATCCCTGCTGAAGGAAGTGCCTGTCATATGTCTTGTGGGTCATTTCAAGCGATGGAGCCTGGAGATCCTTGTCGATGACTTTATAATTGAACCCAGCGAGCTTATCGTCAAGTTTCGTGATTGGTGGGAAGAGGGCAGGTGGGGAATGATAGGCGCATTGTGGAGAGATTGCGTGTGCGATATGCCTCTGCGGCTGTGCGACATCTTTGGAGTTCGTAATTGATGTTGGCGCTAGCTGGGTTGAGGTTTTACTGATGTTTGGCTGGGTTTTGGGCAGATGGACTTGGTATTATTGCCTGTCTCACATTGAAATGAGGGAATGTGCGTGCTCACTCTAAGTGCTGGGGATGCAGTGGGATGCTTTCGAAGTGGAGAGGTTGTCTATTCTGCATTCTTGGTCTGTGTTAGGGTTTGGACACTTGTTTTCCCCTCTTTGAACACACAAGCTACAGAATGCACTATTGAAGGGCTATTTTTGTCTAGATTAATTCCTTGCTCCTTGCACCCACTACCCTATTTCTCACATGATCGAAATGGGAAATGGGTGCCTACCTCTACGATCCTCTTTATTAAGTTGTGGTAGTTTTGAGACTACTACCCTTGCGACAACCGTAATGCGTTCTCGGCTTTGGTGGTGGAATGTGAGAATCCATCAGGCCCCGACATTGAACCTCCAAAATTGTGCGACTCCAGAATTATCTAATAGCCGTCGGTAAATACTCACCGTTTTCTTACGCTATGATAAACAATTTTTGAGCTGTTTAGTGGGATGTTATTATTTGAATGTAGTGATGATAGTGGCGAGAATTTATGTTTAGGGTCTGGACCAGTGGAGAACAGCAGAAGGGCTTGCAGTTGGAGGCGAAAGCATGTGAGTTGATTAGCTAGCTGTCTCTACATAACATCCTCTAAATCTTTGCATTATCTGGCAAGTTACGCTGGCTAATAAGTCTCTGCAGCTCCAAATCATTGATGCATATGCGGGGGAGTGTTTGCATCATGTTGCTTCATTAATTCTGCCCCCACCTTACAATGGTCTCCGTCTGAAGTGCCTCTGAATTTTTGCGGGGTCATGCAGTGGCTGTCAGAAATTTTAGTATGTGGAAGTAAATTATATAACACAAAATGTGAGCGAGGTAGAGTACCTGAATCACAAGAAGAAGCACTAGACATTCAGAGCAGTGTATGATATGGTCATCACTGTAGAATAAACAAGGGTGCTGGCGCAGTGGCAGGAGGAGTAGTAGCGCTAGGGAAATTTGATGCTCTGCATGTGGGACATCGTGCACTAGCTGAACACGCAGCTGAGATTGGCGCACCATTCTTGGTCTCATTTGCTGGAATGGCTGAAGTACTCGGTTGGGAGGTCCGGTATGATATTTCGTTTCCCCTTGTTTATTTGATCTTGATTTTATGGCTTCCTTTGCAAGTATGTTGTAGCCGCCTTCCCTACAAATTTTGTTACCAGCTAACTCTTCACCAGTGAGGACTTGCAGATTACCAGTAGTTGCCAGGTGTGATCGTGCTCGTGTAATGAGTCTGTGGGCGGAACATTGCGGTGACGTAGTTCCTCAAGAGTACATGCTTGAGTTTTCCAAAGTGCGTTCGTTAAGCCCAGAACAATTTGTGGAGAAGTTGGCTTCAGAATTGAAGGTGAAAGGAGTTGTGGCAGGTACAATTCATTGTAATGTCCAGTTTCCAATGGACGAAGCGAAGAAAGTGTCTTCGTAGTTGATTCAGTAGTTCAATGAGGAAGTTGTCTGTACTGAATTCACTGCATTTTGGTGCTTCCACGATAACACTGAAAATGCGTGGGATTGCAGGAGCAAACTATCGATTTGGATATAAGGCAGCAGGTGATGCATCGGACTTGGTGCGTCTCTGTCAAGAGTACGGCTTGCAATCTGCTATTGTAAACCCTATCATGGATGCTTCAGAAATGAGCTCTCCTGTTTTAGTTGATGATAGTAGTCGAGAAAAGGGACAAGTGTCGACCACTCGGGTTCGTAAAGCCCTAGCCAATGGAGACATGAAGCGAGTGGCAGAGCTTCTGGGGCGAAGACACAGATTAGTCATCCGACCGGATAAGTATGTGCGGCGTGACAACCTCATCAGTGTCCCAGCTGTAAATGCACTGAACCAACCTCCTAGAATAGGTTCTTATGAATGTAGCTTTGTACTCGAAGGAGCTGGTGCCACCTTGGACTCTGACTCCTTAGCAGGGAATGTAAGGCTAGAGGAGAGTTGCATCACTCTAGAATTGCAACAGCCCAGCCTTGTAGATACCATAACTCAGCAAAATCTGATTGTACTGGATTTTCTTGCATAGTTCCATTCTCTGTCGACAATTTCTTCAGTTACAGCAGTTGTACCCACGCGTTTCTTCAATTATTGCTATTCCGGGTTTCTCTACCAAAATTACAACCAGTGCCCTCTAAAATTTTGTTGGGCGAAAATATTTGGTTTCCTTGGAGTGTTGCTCGGTGAAGATTCTAATATTCTGCATGTTCTAGCTGCAGTCCAGGTAAATCTCTGTCGAGTTTTACCAACTTGCTGCGAGTTTTTTTAGCATCGGTTCAAAAAGTAGTATGTTTAGGATTCTGTATCACCAAAGTTAGTGCATATTAAGTTGACGTTGTTTCGACGTTAGGCATTACGTCTTGATAATTATAATTAAGGTGCCAATTTCCCCTTGGCCAATGTCAGAGTGACATTGAGAAATGAAAAGGTCAGTATTTTAAGTTCGTTATGTATCACCAAAGCAATAATGTTTTACATTCTAGGAATCATTATCACTTTCAAGCCTAACAACTCATATCAAGAATATCACAGAGAAACATTATTTAAGTGGTGCACACTATATTATATTTTTACATAAGTGATACAAGTGAATTTGTCTTTGACACTGGTTTGTTTGCTTATTCTAATCTTCTTAAATAATTTGCAGATTTTGTGAAAATTATTCAATAATTACTTTTTTTTGAAATTCTACAGTATAACCTAAAATAAAATACTAGTTACATATTTTTAAATATAATTCAAATACATACAATCCCATAGATATTGTGTAGTATGTTAATTTTTGTAGAGTTACTAATATGTAAATAAATTCGAATTGTAATAAAAAGTTTGAGGTTTAGTAAAGATAACAATTAGATATGTTATTTTTAATATATTATTATGTGTTGATATAAAAGAACACATGTTTGATTTATACTTGAAGATCTTGCCATGGCATGCTCTAACAACTTCAATATTAACTTTTGTACCTTTGACAATAAACAATATCGTCCTTCAAACTCTCTTAATACCTTTATGCTTACAAATTCTCATTTGATTGCTAAACATATTTTAAGAATAATTTCTTTATAATCCAATCTATGTCTTCAAAGAAAAATTCATCCATTAATGCATGTGAAAATGTCTTCCATAAACTCTCAAAATGCTCTATAATTGATCTTATTTATTCCCTTTTTACTAGTATAGTGGTAAGTTTAAATAACTAAAATCTTAATTAAATTCTAATCAAATTTATAGAAAATTTAAATTCTCAATAATTATTAATTTAATAATTGATCTTGATTCAAAATATATATAATTTTAAATCTATTAAATAAAAATAAGATTATAAAATTTGAGGAAAATTAAACTTAAATAGTAAGAGAATAAAACTCATAATTTGTTAGGATGTCAGTCTGCTTGCTTCTTCAATCTTTATTTCAATCTTCAAATATCAATAGCTCTTATTTTCACCTTTTACTCGCTTAATTTTTTTGCATTGCTGTTAGAAACTAAGTTAACTAATAGCACACAAACAAATATACCAATCAAATTGGTATATTGCTTAAAAACATATATTGCTCACTTTAAAATTTAAAATTTTGAGACCCTAATCCATTTGAATTTCAACAACCTTTGATCTAATTGTCAAATTCACCTTAAGTTTACAACATACATCTAACAAAACTACTTTTACAAATCCACAAATTTTCATTTATAGATCTATTACAAAATTCTTGTAGTTTTTCTAAAATATATATATATATATTATTTCACAAAACCTAAAGTCACCAAAATGTGGTTAACTTGAAACCAGAATATAAATAATTAAAAATGTATTTGTATGAATAAATATAATATTGAATATAACAAACAATAATTTTTTATATTAAAAATATTTTAAAAATGCTAAATATTAAACCATATATAATTTATGAATAAGACATCTTATTCTTTAGATTTAAGAACCTTGCTAAGGAACAAAAAAAAATTAATATTATTTTTATAATTCGAATTGCTATCAATGCAATGTAAAACAGTAGAAAATTAAACATCTAAAAGTAACTCAACAATTTAATAAAACAAAAACTATAGTCCAACATGTAATTAACTTAACATGAACATGTAAAGATAATTATTTTGGAAGACATACACAATAATTCCATAGATTGTTAACTAAATTTATACATAATTTCAAACATTTTCTTATATATATATATATATAAGTATATTAAATATTTATATATATCTTTTATATATAAGTATATATAAAAGTTTTATTCATACTTTTGTGGTGACAACTGTTGTAATTATATTTAATATATGAAAATTTAAAGAGATTGTTGAACAAGTACCTCTACCGTCTAATGATAATGAGTCAATGAGTCAATGTTGGTAATGGATGGATTCATGGCAATGGATCAACTCAGGAGGGGGGGGGGGGATTGTGAAAGTTGCTCATTTAAATATAAAGTATGAAGGGGACAGATCGAGAGTTCACACACACACACACACAATGATGAAAGAGAAGAGAAAGAAGGAAAGAAAGAAAGAATGGAAAGGAAAGGGAGGGGGAGGGGGGACCATGAACCTGGTATTCTTCTTCTTCTTCTTCTTCTTCTTCTATCCTTCCTTCCTTCCTTCCCTCCTCCCCCCCCCCCCACAACAGGCCGGCATTGACAATGAACCTCCTCTTGATGACAAATAGATGATGATGATGGGGTGGGACAAACTACTCACTCTATAGCCGTTTCCCACCCCATCGCCGCCCGCCTCAACGTAATTCCGTTCTGAGAGGAAAATCCATTATTAATCGATGAAGTAACTATTTATTTATCCATCCTGTCCAAAGGTTCCTCAGCCACAGTTGAAATTTCGTAGTTGGAAATTCAACCGTCATTCTTTTCAGTGCTAATAATCATTTGAATTTGTTCCATCATCCTCTGGTAGTTTTGAGGTCATTCCAGCACATCAATTCTAGTATTTTTCATTTCGACAAGTGAAATGGGCGTGGTCGCGGCTATGGGTGTTTCTCAGATGAGTGCTGTGAGGGCGGATGGATGACAAATGTATTTCCCGGGATGAATAGTCTCGTCATTCGTTCATTCGTTCGTTCGATTGGGGGTTGTGTCTCTCTCGCTCTCTCCTTTCGTCTCAGGGGGCAGCCCTGCACGGAAGTCTGTAGTAGTTTCTCTTCTTTTTTCGTGTTCTTCTGAAGAGGGTTTGCTTCTTTTCCGTCCAGTTCTCGCAAGCGTGACATGTTCTGTGCAATTTTGGTATATAATTTCATGCAAGAAACCTATCATTTTTTTGGGATTGTTACGTTCTTCTTAAAGAAAACTGAACCCAACGCCTAGTTTAAGCGGAGTCCAAGCACTCTCTGGACATCCGGTAAACGTTTCGTTTTATTGAACACTGCGTTGAAGGCTATCCTTAGCAACTCAATTTGATTTATTCCTGTTTGCATATGAAACGGGAAGCCTGAACTTATTAACAACGCTGTATTTCCTGTTCGTCCCGGTTTTTTATTTTTTCTTCTCTTGTTTTTGCAAAGCAATCAAAGTATTTCTTTCTCGTAATAAGGGTTAGCATTGTGCACTGACTGACTTGTACGAGTCTTTTAGCCGTGCAATTCTTCACATATACGTCTATTAGTAGTTACTTAAGACCACTTTGGTCTTTAACAGAGCTCTCCTCTTCCGAGCGGCTCTGAAATTCATTAAATTAACGTACTAGAGCCCTATTCTGTGCCTTCAGTGCTTGCGCTTCGATCTGCCTGGATTCGAAAGGCTTCTTTGCGGGCTGAAACAGGTATAGTCCACTATCAAGCTTGTAAGACTCCTGGTGCATGTTTCATTTACGACATAGACTTCTGCTCCCGCTAGAGATTATGGGAAATCTAAACTTACCTAAGCACTATTCAATTAACTTGCTATTGATGATTTGTTGAAAATCAATGTGTGCTGAAGCATTGATAATCATCATATTTAATTTCCTATCAAACAGTGCACAACATTGGTCTATGTCTGATCGAAGTGTCGAGATGCAATGAGTTTCATCCGTTTTATCATTAATTGTATTTGAAATGCCATGCACTAAGGGCACCGTATAAATTTATCTCACATATTGCGAAGGAGATTTTAGTTTTCTAGTAGGTTTGAATAGAACTCTTGCTGAGGACGGTCTTGCATTTGTAGAATCAGAGTCTGTTTGATCTATATAACTTCAGTTATCATTACGTCGTTTGGCGTTGCCCTCTTGATGTTCAATTTGAGGGTTGGAACAGCTTTTGGAGCTGAATCTGTCACATGCAGGTTAGTGCCAGATTCGGTCGGTTTAATTGTGGTAGAGCTTACGTAGTGGCCCCGTGACCTACTCTGATGTTTTCTCCAGCTTAGTGTTGTGTTTGGAGTGGGTTCATGTCTGGACTTACTGACAGAGAACGAGTTAATTACATGTCTTAGTATGCGACTCTGATGGTCCTTAATTCATTTTTTTGAAGATTTGGTGGTATGCCAGTTTTTGCTCTAGGGTTGGTCAAGTTGGTTTTTATGATGTAGTGTCGAGGTACGCTTCCTGCTTGACATACCTCTGTTTGTGGGCGAAGCTGTTGTTGTCCTATCTTTACCAGTCCTAAGGTGCTCCGGCAGCATTTGTGTCCTCCTTTATCTCGTTTCCTGAAAACAACTTTTCAAAAGTTATGAAATTTATGTTGTACCTTGCGTATCAAGCTCTCTCGTTCAGCTTCAGTCCAAGTCAGCTACTTTTGCACCAGTTTCAGAAGAATATTGATTTTCTTGAAATATTTGCGGTTGGTTTTTCCTTGGCAGGTCTGCTTGGGTTCTGTTAATCGCGCCAGCACATTATGGATTGTGCGTCCCTGGTCGTGTTTTTGTAGTACATAAGTGTCGCTTATCCTGGTGCCGTTCCACTTTGGTCTCATTCCCTACTTTGTTTCATTATGTACCTTAGTAGCACTTCTTTGATGATCAGCTTTCTTAACATACTCTTGCTGAATTATTGATTTGGTCATTTACTTTGCCTGCAGAGTTCTAGAAACGCGGCCCTCTTTCTTGATTTCAGCAAGAATGCTATTAGAGGGCTATTTTAAGGACAAATCTGGCACCACTTCACTTCAAACTTATTTCTCTTTCGCTTTACATGTTACGACGCTCCAGACCGAAGCTACTCTCGTCTAAGCGAACCATCCCATTCAGCTTAAAGTTTAGGAAAACGTCGTCCCACTCAGCTGGAAGATCTAGGACGAGAATGCTGATGGAGGTCTGGCCGAAGGATGATGAGAGCTCCATTACGCTCCGCCTGGCTCCTCCATTGCGCCTGGAGGCAGATGGTTCGGGTAATCCTATGGAAGTCTGGCTTAAGGAGGATGAAAGCAGCGACGTGACATTATTGTTGGTCCCGTTGCAAGCAGGGTGCTCGGATAGGTTTTCTCAGGAAGAACCAGGGAAGGGACCACCTTGTAAAAAATCGAGAAAACAAGGTCCAAGGAGTGATTCTCAAGAGCAAGGTCAGTCATCCAACAAAAAGTCAGACGAGGGAGCTACAGTTGCTACTCTACATGTGCACTCCGCATATCTTCGCAGGTAATGTGTATTCTTACAATATTTGTACATATGTGACGCTCTTGTTGCTTTGATCTTTGTGAATTAGATATATGGTGATTTAGGAGACATTGTTTGCCCAAAATTCCACATCTACATAATCGAAGAATTGATGGCTTGTTTCTTTCTGTGTTTTGTTGACATGTCCATAGACTTGTTTGTCCATCACGTTGATTTGTTCTTTAAGGTTGAAACTCTGTTTTTTGCTGCCGGTATTTCGTTGTGAAATCCGTGCCTACATGTTCAACTTTGTTCTTCAGAATGGAATCGTCTTTTTACTCGCTGAGATTGGTCCTTCGTTTGCAGGTGTCAATACTTTGATGCGTGTCTGGCCGAGCGCTGGTCAAATAATGATCTCCCTCTCAACCTTACTCTCGAAGCTCGTTGCCACCCTCGTGCATACACGCGATGTATGCAGCTATTGTATGGGCCAGAGATTTCCCCATCCTCCTTCGCGAATGTTGCCCATGCAATTGAAGTCCTCCCCGTGGCAGCGCAGCTTGTGTTTCAGGAATGTGTTGATGCTTGCATGCGTTATTTAGCTGTTATGCCATGGAATGCAGTAAGCTTGTCCGAAATTCGATCTGCTGTCTCTGCCTTTCAGATTGCTCCAACCCCTGATTTAGCTGCTCGACTTGGCACCTTTGGTACACTTGCAAAGGATAGCTCGTTGGATGCACTGAAACGTGTACTAGAGACTCTTCTGCTCAAGAGCATGCAAATGGATCAGCCAGACCTGATGGAGACCAAAGTGCTCGAGAACAGATCCGCGTTTGAAAGATTACTGAAGGTCTCAATGCGAGGTCCCACCGTGTCAAAGTCTGTGGCAGGTGTGGTGAAAGATGTAATGTATGAAGCACTTCGAAGAGCTGTTGAAGATTTTCGGCAACATTGCAGGATTCCTCATTTATACAAAGATGAAGAGTTTTCAATAGCCGGAAAAGGTCTCTGTTGGCTTTTAAATTCTCTTGTAGATTTTGGAATTGCGGAGGAGGCGGCTCGAACAATCTTCATAGACCGATCTTTTTCGCAAATGCTGTTTGGAATATGGCCTCATGTAAGTTCCGAGTACACCTACCCCGGAATCACTTTCATTCAAGACATATGCAACGTTCTCGTTCGCTATTTGGAAATTGTGGCCAAGGGAGAGATTTGGCTTGAAAATTCAGTTCGCCTTGCTTTGGTTGAAGCATGGCTACCGGAGCTTGTTGGAATCGACTTCTGTGTATATGAGGCCACTAAGAAAAGCGTGGACAAGGCCTTGAATGGGGTGCTGAAGACGCTCCCTCCCCTTGAACAGGAACCGTATCTTTCGAAATGGCCAACGCAGAGCTGGCCGAACCTGTCTGAATCTTTTGATGCATGGTGTAGCACAATGTGCTCAAACCTAGCCTTCCTTGAAAGCAATGATCAGCAGCAACATGCCTAAGCCTATGGTTTTTCACTACGTTCTTGGAGCTTACAATTTTCGTGTTCGTGTATATTTGGCGAAAATTAATAGATCCTTGTGAAATGGGTCGAAGATGGAACATGAACTCGTACATCAGTACAACCAAGGAAAGGCTCCAACATTAGTTAGATAGATGATGGCCAAAAATGACTCGAGTTTGTTGATTGCAGTACTATCCCGTCTGCTTACACCATGAACTCTTGTGGAGTCCATGCGCAAGCCTACTACTCGAATAATGTGTTTATAAGCACCTTCGCTGGACTGATGACTGCTCTGGTCTTCAGTTGCAGAGGATGCTTGGCGCTGTACCATGTTAGTGGACATTGCATCCTTTGAGTTACCTGGTCAGCTGTGACCTTGGCTGTGGCGATTCTTTTCTTTTTCTTCATAGTTGAATTAAGTTCAACTTCAGGTTGCTCTGCATTTGAGAAGATAAAAACCTGGTTAGGGTATATGCGGTGGTGGGCAACTAATTCGAGCATCACACTTTCTTTTGGACAATATAGCCTCTATGTTCATATCTCTTCGACAGGTTGTATATTACAGTAAGTTTTTCATACACGTAGCTGCAAAGTGAAACAGCACTCCAGAAAATTATGTTGGTCTTAAGATCAATACGTACGTACCTTGTCAATATTGCACGTACTGCTATTTAGACCTTGGATCACCAAGTCACTGCGACTTTATACCTGATCCTAGAACACTAGGCTCTAGATCCTGGTACATTTTTATGAAGTTTCGTGTGATCCTCCGAGACTCAGTCAATGCTATTGATCTTTTGATATGCATGGTTCTTGTTCTGTTATCAATTTGCCTGGTTCTTGGCGTGTGAAATGCTTAATGCATCTAGTCGTCTTTGCTGAAGTGTTCAACTGTGCTTCAAGGCGAACCTTGGAGGTCTATCCAGAATTGAGTGGTACCACCAAAATCTTCTGCTCGAAATTTTCTTCTGCTTTTTCGTTGAGACCGAGCTGGCTCATTGAGGCTTAATGGCATCACTAGTCATCATGAATGACATGATGGCATCATCTTGAAGAATTGGTAGAGCACTCACATTTCCATGGAATCCTTGCATATATTTGGCCCCAAAAGTTGTAGAAAGATAGAATTCAATCCCCTACAACATTCACACAGGCCATGACAGACAAGCTCTCTCTCTCTCATTTGGTATAATGGAAAGGATGGTTCATGAGCCACTTCTTACTGTAAGTCTGGGCACCTCTTATTTGAGTTTTCTACGAGATTCACGTCATAATTGTGACATGCATTTGAGTCTTGTGTAAAAACTTGCAGCTGCTTCTATACACAAAACTCATGGTCTCAAGAGTTCGAGACCGTCAGTGAAGGGTTTAGGGTTCCTCTAGCCGTTCTCAGGGATGCGCTGAAAAATATCCTCTTCAAGTAACAGCCTGTGGAAGTGAATGTGTAGTTACATCTGGTATAAGTTATGGGGAATGACTAATTGTAACAGTGAGCACGGAACATAGCGGCACATGTGATACAGGCTTTGCAGGCATTTGATTGATCTACGCTAGGAGAGCCCTGTAGTGATTCGATAGATAGGTTACCAAATAGAATCTCATCATCGCTACAAGAACACTAACGTACACAACAAGCATATGAAATCATAGACGATACATTCCACACAGATTTCGAAGCCTCAAACTCTGCAAAGCTCACAGAATTGGGAGCTCTTTGATTCTGATGAACGTATTGAATTGTGCATTTCGATTCGGATCGCCAATCACACGACGTGAACCTCTTGAATGATCTATTTGAGGCCAATCCTAAAAGTACCAAGCCATAATAGATTGAACACTCGACTAATCTAACTGCAGTATAGTTAATGCAAACACAATCCGACTACACCAAATTCTCCAAATATCTCAGTTATACAAACTGGCACAACTAGTGAACTAGGTGTACCCCGCCAGATTCTTCTTGTGGCTGTTCCGACAGCAACTTTCTCTGCAACACAGCATTGAGTTTGCTTCAGACACTAAAATCATCCACTTCACATCGAAATGTGACACTCGAATAGCCGTGACAACCAACTGAGCCCCCTCGTCAAAACCCAAATCTCTACAGAGGCTCAAATACTGAGACCAACTGTAACCGTTCCCTGCCAAGATTGCATACGTAAATCGCCTTTATACTCATACTGCTCAGCCTCAGACCTAAAACATAATACATATCAAACAAATGTCAATACGTCACCGATACAAACCTTGGTAGCTCTAGCATGAAAGGAGGAATATCGACTCCTCAAAGGATCGAGGCATCAAAACTGCCGATACGATATATCAAGTACTTCTATCACTCTTGTGTGCTCTTTCCTACTGTCCCACGTTCATAGTTTCCACTTATACATGAGAAAGGCGCGTCGAGATTTCCTTCTCCACACACAACTCGGAGGAAGAGTACAGTAATGCACCTACGAATGATACAGATTGTTAATCCCGCCACAAACAGGTCAGTTTCCTTTGCAATCTAAAAGAAATTCGAAAAATGAAGAATGGCTCTACTCCCGACGAACCAAAATAACCTCATCTTGATCATCAATTTGTGTCCAAAACTGAAACTGATCTGCACGGATCGACTCCCACCCACATCGACAGTGAATTGAAACACCACAAACAAATTCTCTGCACACCCCTGTGACCCCTCAATATCTACTGTACTGATGTGAAGCCATTTCCTGTCACCCTCTTCATGCTCCTGGGCTTCTACCTTGTTTCACAAACGTGCACTTCCCTCAGAAATAACCTTCCACTGCACCACGATCACTCGCCTGGTTGTACCAGGCAAAATTGCATTTAGGCATCAACAGCTTCGACTCAGCTCCACTCCGTAGTAACCATCTTCGAGGACATCCAATATCAAGGAAAATACCTCGCCGCTCTCCGAGTCACCTTCTGGTAACACAAGCCGCAATCTGCCGCCACTTTCTCTAGCATACACCCTACGTATCTCCAGCTCCTCTAGTTTGCGACATTTATTTCTAAATGTCACAGTTGCTGCTGCTGGATAACCAGAGCCAAGCAATTCTTCTTCTCTTTTGCAGCCTCAATGGCTTGCTTGATTCTTTCTGCGGGTCCCAGCTTGATATGCAGCCGGTGCTTGCTTCGGAGCTGGTCCAATAACACCGTCATGTCTCTAGAGTTGATCAGAGTGTACTCATCCATGTCCTCCTGTAACATAGCATCGATGATGCTTGGTGGAACATTGTAACCCTCGAACAGAGCCATCAGAGCTGGGGCGTTTACGTGCTCTTGTTCCAAGTCTTCTAACGTTCTCTCCCTTTTTCTTCTTCCATGAATCGAAGAAATCTTGTGCTTAATCGCATCTGATGTTTGATTGGCTTCCCCACTCGCATTCAATAAGTAGTACATTCTGTCTCCTTCCCCCTCGGATGATCGAATACCGAGAGGTGTGTCACCGCTTTCCAGGCCTACAGGTGAATCATCCACTCCAAGCCCACCTCCACCACGTGTTTGCCTAAGATTAGCTCCAATTAACTTATCCATCATATCGTAAAATATCCACTTCGACGTCCCAGATCCCGACACTCGTCTCTTCTCCCTCTCCACTTTGTACCGTTTCTTCAAGTTATCAACCTGAATTTCATATGAAATATTAGATGCGACGAAGAGAAAATCGACTACCTAGATCATCATCATTATCAATAGCTAGTACAAGAAAGTGGTTGACTGTAATAACATCATGATACGATACGAGCGTAACAAAATTACACACCTTAATACGGCACTGCTCCTGTGTTTTTGGTATGCGGTCCACTACATTACCCTAAACCATGAACAGATAATATACATCAGTATAAGCGACATCCTCGAGGCAGTTCTGAACTTCTTGTGAGAAATAAGCATATTGTTCCACATGAAGGTATATATTCCCACATACATTCTACTTTCAGCGTTTGAAGGTGTTTAACGAACTTGTACTTAATAATATCTCCTCCAAGTCTTGGGATTGAGAAACAGATGATGAATGACGATATAAACGAGATCCTGTAATCAGAAAGCAGGATGAATCTTCCGTGAAAACAATAACCTGCTACAGTGAGTGAATCAGTTAACAGTTGACCAGGTCAATTGGAAAGACGCCTGATGATTCTTGATCTTAGCAATTTCTCAATGAGTGTCAAGGAACACTTGACTGAAACCAAGCAGATACTGGTCCTCAAGATGCGTCGACTAAATCGAGACTAAAAAATGTAATTGCTTGAAGTTTCAGGAACTATTAACTGCATTAATTGACCGTGATACAGCTACAGCTCAGACAAAGCCAAAAAACAAAGATAAGAACCCTCTACCACAGGTTCTGGAAAACCAATAATGACTAAAACTATAGTTCTCGTACAATATTGATCTTCCACAGGACATACAAAACTAAACATAGCAACATCTCAGCCACTTTTTGGTAACACTCATCATGAAATGTTTCCTTCCAAAAGTAAAATGCGCCAATTAAGAAAAGCAAAGACGTTAAGAAACTCAAGACGGGCTCAATACGAAAGCAACCCCAAGACTTCTACTGCAACCGTGTTTAAGACATGATCCGCATAGAAATTGGTCCGTCGAGATAACAACATCCCCCTAATTACTGAAAACTAAAGCACCCATAATTTACTTTTCAGAACCACTCAATCGCAGTGCTTTCCTGTAAGTTATTTTGAAGCTCTACCATCACTCACTCTCGCTGAGTAAACTCTAGAGCAATCAACTTCGAGCAACTCTAACCCCCTAAACCCCAAGTGTCAGCCTCATGGTGTTACCCTAAACCTTAAACCCTTAAACCAGCACAAAATCAACCACAAAAAAATAAAAAATAAGACACTATTACATAAAATCACAGGCGTAAAACATTTTACGATTAAAATCATCCAATACCGTCAGCGAGCCGCGGCTGTTCACCCTCGCCGCGACGTCAGCCCAAATCTTGCTCGTAAAGTTCCCTCGATCCAGAGCACGATATTTCTCCCCAAAAGCCTGCAACAAGACCACCGTGGCGCTCTCGCTCCACTCAATAGAGGGGTCTCGCGACGACCGACCACGAAGCCGCCCAACCTGCAACCCAACCTGCGGGTTATTCGCTAGCCCAACATCGCCCTCGCTCATCGGCCGCTCGCAGTCCTCCATCTTAGGATCAACTCGTAGCATTGCCGCGCTCAAGCCCTCAAGCTTCGCGTCCATATCATCTATGACGTCGTGTTTAATACTCCCCATTTCAACCACCCCGTACGCATGCGGCGCATGGTTATGAGGATTCTCATCTGCACGGTGGCCATACACCACAACGTGCGCTGGGTGTTGCCCCTTGCCCAGATGGTCGTCATGGACGTGGAGGCCAATGCCCTTCTCCTGGTACAAAATTCGTTGCTGCTCATGTTCTTGCTGACCCTGAAGCATCCGCAAGCCCTGCACCTGGGACGCTAGGTCCATACGGGCGCCCATCACATGGAGGTGGTCGTCACAGGGCATGGCGCTCATGGAGCCCGCTCCCCAGCCATCTCCAGGGCGTCGCAGCATCATCCTGCGAAACGAGACAATGAGAGAGACAATGAGAGAGACAATGAGAGAAAGCGTCACCCCCAACTTCACCCCCTCGTTGAGATGGGGCCAGCAAGCACGCAGGCTGGGTAATTGATTGACTGGCTGACGGACGGACGAACGGACGGACGGAAAGATTGCCTGACGTACCCAGAGCAAGGCAAGACAAGGCGAGGTGAGGCAGGGTGGCTGGCTCCCTTCTTCCTCCTCTTGCTGCTCCTCGTCCAAGTCCTCCCCCTCCCACTCCTGGCTCCTCTTTGCTTGTATCCAGGTGGTGCTGCCGATGCCGCACACACCCCTTCACCGCTCACACCACTCCCATCCTGCCCTGCCCTGCCCCTCCTCCTATCGAACGGCGAGAGAGACAGCGACACAGTCACTCTCTCACTCTCTCACTCTCACTCTCTCTCTCTCCCACGCAAGCACGCACGCACACGCACAACGAAAGGGGGCGATGGGCGGGGGGGGGGGTGAGAGCCAGGGTTCCCTCTCCTCCCCTTCACACTCCGGGTCCCTCCCCTGTCGCCCTGTCCCTCCGCTCCTTCGCACCCTCCCATCACGCTGGGGGCAAACCACCCCCACACTGTGCACTTTACTGGAAAAATATGTTCATCTAGTTTATGCCAAGAGGTAGATCTTAATATTCTATATTTGCTTGGAGCCCTATTGCAAAAGAGGCACGATTAAAGCCCACAAGCCTAAGTGTGGCAGGGAGTAATAGAAACGTGAGAATCATCTACCATTGACTTGTGCTATTGCTAACATTAGAAGGAATTTTCATCCTCATGTTGAATTTGGGGGAATCGTCTACCAAATTCCTTCCATTGCTACCTTGGCTAATGCAACACATTTTTCATCCAAATTATCACACAACATCAATCTCTACTTCTCCCATTTCTATCCATTGTTTATTATTCATCCTAACATTATTTATCCTTTTGTTCCATTCTACTTTCAAATCGATTAAGCTCAGAGAATTAGAGCCCTAAAATATATATTTTTAAGGTAATGAGGCCTCAAGATTTTACATTGAAAAATTGTATAATCATTTTTGCTAGATTTCAAAATATCTTTTGGTATTAAATATAAAGTATGCAAAAAAAATTGGTATAAAAAATTTCTTGTTTCAATTACAATTGAAAAACTTTCAACTTCTTATGAAAATCTAAATTTTAGGATAGAATAGAGCTTAATAGGAGCTAAGGGCACCAAGTCCTTTAACAGAGTAGATTAAGATAGGTAGAACCAGAGTAGTCATAGTAGATAGAATGAATAAATAAATATGAGAAGTTGAAATTCCATAAAAAAACACTAAGAACTGTAAGTTACTAAAATAAAAGAATTGGCTCAAATCAAGGTTCTATCTTGCACTAATGTAATACATGGCATCAAACCAAGTTTCAAGATGGTCAAACAATGGAGGATCAATTTGTAGCATGGAACACCAAAACAAGGACATGCAGTTATTACAATAAATGGTTGAACTTGAATTAAAAAGGACAATGGATTGGGGGAGGCATGACCCAGGTCTTTTCCATCTCCTCACCCAAATGGTTACCCAGATCATTATCTGATGGAATACCTTAAACATACAACCTCTACTTGAGTTACATGATCATCAACACACAGCATCATCCAGCCAGAAAGTAATCTGTGTAGAGGTCAGAGGGGCTGCCAAAGAGGATTAAGAATGTCAAAAGGACTTGACAAGTACAAAAGATCTTGATCCTACAAGTGCAAAAAGATCCGACTTGATAAGATGCAAAAATAGATTAGATGCCATTTTAAAGTTGTTATAGTCAAATTAGTTGTGCAGTTTAGAAATTATGGTAATAATAGAGTCAAGTCAAGAGTCTGAAATTGTTAATAAGTCTGAGTGGCAGCATGGAAGTGTGTGTGATTTATGCCAAAAAGATGTGAATATAAAACTCAAGATCTGCAACCTTTGCAATGTTGGATTTTTTTGGATACATTGTGTCATGACCCAAGTGACCAAATATGTAGGTTTTGGTGAAACATGGTGTTGCAATCATGGTGCTCAATGTAATGTATTCTTCTTCCTTCACTTGTCAGCTTTCACCTTTCTACTGAAGCTTAATGGGAATGAACAATCAGGTGTTTGACTGAGACGTGAGAGGTGTAACCTCAAGTTCACCCTGTTGAGGTAATGAATAATTGTGTCATATTTTAAAATAATTTTAACTTGAATAAAATAATTTAATCATCAAAATTTTAAACATATATACATATAATTGTATTCTATGATATAAATAATACTTAAAAAAATAAACTTATGTCTTAAAAACATGGCTATTACTTTCTATCTAGTTATTTGATTTAATAACCATGTTTTTTTATTTTAAAGCTAGAAGTAAAGAATATATTAGTTTAATATCTTAAAATATGCATTGTTATTGTACTAAGTGTTATCATGTAAACCTATGATACCTATGTTAAAAATTCTAATCTTATAAAGATTATTCTACAAAATACTTTATAGTTCTTTGAAACTTTTAAAAACAATTTATGAAGGTTTTTTGTATTCAATTGTTACCTTTCAAAAAAAAAACTAATAATAATAAATATAATATAATAAAAATTAATTTACCTTATTATCTTATAGATAGTATATTATATTTAAAAATAAAATAAAATAAAATAAAATAAATTTCAAAGTATGCCAATTCCAAGGATTAGGAATTAATTTGTATAACATTGAGGTAGCCCAATTTTAGATAGGACAAGTTTCATGAAAATATCAAAATTTGTAGAGAATTGATTTTAGCTTTTAGAAATAATATAAAGCACGGTGAATATTAATATGAAGGCCAATTTTGTTCCTCTAAGAATTAATCAAGATGTCTTTGTGGTATATAAGCCAAATGAACATATCTTTCTTATGGAAATGGAATTGGACCAATATTTTGACTAATTACAGAAAAAATCTTAATCCAGGAATACATCCTGTTTCCTTAGTACAAGGTTTGTAGAGGAAATATTACTTTGAATTAACTTCCTAGTAAGTTTTGCAAAATATATTATAAGTTCTTCACAAGTAACTTATGAATAAGGAATAAGATCAAAGGTCAAATCACTGATTGGACTGTAGAAGAATTCTACACAAAGTGCTTATTTTTTTTTGTAGGCTTTGATTTTGGAACCAATCTAACAATTTTGTAAAATCTTGCCACTTTGTTTTCATTGTCTACTAAAAATACGGTTTTCTTATTCTTAAGAGATAATTTCATCAAAATAAATCTAATAGAAATAGATTGTTCTATGTTATTGTGCTCTATTTGAGATTTGGGGTAAGAGACCAAACTACACTCTCTAAAACATTAAATACTTGTAGTTAATACAGATTTTTTAATAACTACATTCAATATCAGAATGAATGTATTGATATTTGTATATTCTGATATTGTAGACATTAAATTCTGATATTGTATTCAATACTTGTTTCAATATCCATTAAGACCTTTTTTAATAATTCTATTATATCATAATTGGTAGATTCAAAATTCAAGTTTCCATACTTAGTGGTACACTTTTGAAAACATTAGCTTACTACATACCTCTTTTTACTTTATACTATATTAAAAGCTCAACGCTTTTAAAGAAGATTTATTCTTCACTAAACATTGGACATATAAAAGATTTATATTCTTGTCTTTTGAAGAAGGCTTCTAGGTATTTAGACCCTTTAAGCACAAATAAAATACTTTTATTGTAGAAGTTTTATGAAAAACAATTGTTTAAAAATTAATGCAAAAACATCATCTTTCTTATGAAGCATTAAATTTTTGAATAAAGCAAATCTTAGAAGAAAGTATATATAATTTGTTTGTTTTTTGTTTGTTTTTTGTTTTTTGTTAAATTTTAAAAATTGAAATTTCTACAAACAATAAAATATTATTGTTAATATATAGTATTTACTAGTTATACTTAATCTTATAAAAAAATCATCTACTCATGTAAAAATATAAATAAATATGAAATGCAAAAGTTCAATTAACCATTAACCTATATAGTTTTGATTTGTCATATTATATTTTATACACCTCTTATGGTTCATGTTTTTCAATGAAGTTGAGTCCTCATATATAACTATTTGCAATCTTGGAATGTAATTAAATAATATCATTTAAACCATAGGAGAAAAGATTGTGTTATTGTTTATCAACTTTTCTCTAAAATTCTAATCATTTTAGAAATTTGAAATTACAATTAGAACTATTGAAGTACATTCAACCTTTACTGATTATCATGTGAATTCAGAGAATATTAAAACTTTAAACTTCACTAAATTAAACAAGCGAATAAAAAATTAGTAAAATCAATAACATTATCATTAATATTAAAATATTTAAACAAACTTTCCTACATAAAAACAAACCTTTCAATTTTTTTCCGCTTGTTACATTCCCAGGAACCATGACATTACACGTTCGCTATACACGTGAATCCCAGACTTTTATTTGCATTTTTGTACATTTTTCCCTCCAATACAACCTTCGGTACTCTCTTTTGAACATCAGAATAAAAATTTGATGACGACCTTTCATTGTAGGTTTTTGACATTAACATGAGTGCCTGAACATGGAATGTCCGTAAACCACAATTACCCTACCTTCTTCCAGTAGGTCCAACTCAAAATCCACATCCTCTGGGGGTAACTTGAGCTTACAATGACCTAAAACATGATAACTACAACTATTCAACTGTATCTGCCTAGCGTCTGTAAAATCAAACACAAGTACTTCTAGACTAATAACCTTTCATCCATGGCGAAGAGAAGCTATGAGCAATGAAAACACTATTGCAGACCAAACCCGGTGGAATTCGCAATCGCGAGCTTGAGTCTGTTTTCTAGTTTGGATTTAGAGCTATAATTGGGTACCATCAGAACATTGAAGCAAGTGTGCGCAGTGGGTAACCTGCAGCCACGATGTCAGAGTTAAAAAAGATGAGTACCAGTAATATCCAGAGAACCAAGACTTACAAGTTCATACCACAGAAACATAAATATTTTATAAACCTTTAAAATCAACTGAAGGTTCTATAAGTACCTATCAGTATCATCACCATTACGTGTGATGATGAACTTCAAGGTGGCGAGGCCTCCAACTGGTGCACGGTCATTCCCTGTCGTGAAAAAAAGAAGTTGCTTTTTCTCATCCAAAGACATGCTTTTTACCTACCAGCACAAACAAATAGGTCAATTGCATTAGTTTCAACTCCTCGTTTGCTCATAGCATACTAGGATAAGTCATTACTAACGATCCGTTTGACCTAAAAAATGGTCTCTCTCCTCAAAACCCTTGATGTCAGATGAAACAATAGATTTCACCACATAGCTTGGTGCCACTCACCACCTCCCAAAACCATTTGATAACTTGGCTATCCTTCGTGTAGCCGTTCTCGTATTTAGTCACACGCTCAAGTGCCTGAAAGTCCATGAATCAGTGAATCAGTTTATGCAGATAATCTGCTAAGGAACAACATAAACGTATCTAGTTTCATAGCAATTCAATGCAAGAAATCAAGATGGCACTCACATCAAAGTCAAAGTGAGGTAGTCCACAGATAAGAAGCTCCAGTTCTTCGTGACGGAAAAGACTTAATGCTGGTCCTATACAAACCTGCAAAAACACCTTATGTAAACCAATAATTTTAACTAGTCAAAAATGCAAAGTATGAAGTTCAGAACATTGATTTCCTATGAAAAATTACAAAGGATAGAAAATGGACCTGATAGAAACCTTCCAAGAAGGCGTCAAACTGTTCTCGAATTGAATCTTCCAGTAAATATTTGACATAGAGGCTGACATATCTGACATAAGTAACACCAAACACAGTGAAAAGATGTGCCAGAGTTGCCATCGCAAGAAAGTAGCGATCAAGTGATCGAAAAATCCAACATAGATCTAAGACGTGAGTAATTTTTGATGGAAATGTACGCATACGCACTACGCATCCTACACAAAGAGAACAACCACATAAATTTCGACATATCAAAATTAACATTTCAGTACCTTTCTCTGTTATCATTAGTTACAGTTATGTTTCCACCGTCTTCAACAAGATCATAAATCTTCATTTCACCGAAATATTCATATGTGATCTGTAGTATGAACATGTCAGTCATTACTCTTGCTAAATGAAATCTCAATATTACCCCGGATGATGCCATTTGAAAATCAATTTGAATATCGAAATAAAGTGATTTGATAATTTCCATTCTACAGAAAACATCCACGGGTACCTGAAAATTTTGACAAAAAGTGGATTCAACATCTCCTTGATATACGAATAGCTCTTCAAGCCCCTTTGCTATCTGAGGTTCCAAGTCCCTAAGATCCTTGAGGGAGACACTTTCTCTTAAGAGCTTCTTGTAAACCGCCTGAAATCTCACCACAGGGCAGATGTATCAGTTTTCAAAATTGAACAACTACATGACTAGGACTAGTACCCAACTATGTGAACTAAGGCTTTTCGAAATACTTCAGAATCGAATTCTGCCAAAAAGATCATGACTCATTACGTACAACATTACAAGATTGTCTAAATTCATCACATTGAACACAGAACCAGTCGTGTAAATTACCTATAAAAGGACAAGGTCCATACCTTCGGGAAGTGAATATCCAGAATGACTCCGTTATAAATAGCTAGGCCTAGAATGTTCCCCACCTGCCTTATCACCATTCCTTTCAGCTTCACCTATCAAATGTGACTAAAACATTTTCTGCAGCCAATTGACTAAAAAATAATACAAGTGTTAATACTTGTAGCAATGAGCATATGCAAGAGCTGAGTCAAAGTATACTTACCAGTCTAAACTCATGTTTAGTTTCCATTGAATCGCGATTGAACCAAAAATGACGAGTATCTTCATTATATGTGAACATTCCTACAAAATCGCACAACATACGAAAGTCGTGTAAAGAACCACTTCATAACTACAAACTCAGAGTCTGATATAGATAGTGGATGGTTAGTGCCGTGTTAACACCAGGTCTTAAACAGCATCAAATGAACCATCCAAATCTATTAAGAATAATTTTATTAAGTCTTACCATAACCAACGTTAAAGAGTTCTCGAATCAGCAGCTGAAAAAATTCCTTGGTAACGCCTCCTTCGTCTACACCAGCTTCTCCCTCAAATATAACCTGGGACATTCTTGAAAAGTGTATTATGCGTTTTAACTCGTGACAAACGGCAACGCCACAGCCTACTTAAACCCATCTACTCCTGAATTTTCAAGATGCACCTGTGCCGGGGCACCACCAAAATTCCTAAACAAGATTACTTCGAACAAGAATAAATGAAACAGATGGAGGAATAGAAGCAGACACCTTCAGAGGCTTCTTCAAGTCATCCTCATATTCTAATTGCCGCAAAGTGTCTGCAACCAAGGAGCTGCGGCGGACCTACAAAATTGACAGAAATTACAACGTGATCTGAAGTCCACACTAATCACAATAAATGGGTAGTGGTTCCGAAAGGATTGGAAGGTTACATACAGTGAGGATTAGAAACGGGTTCTGCAGCTCTGCACTAAACAGCTGCGTCATGACGGAAAGTCGCAACTGATTGGTCTTCTGTATATTTGCCTCCAACTGAAATTACAAAGAAAAAGTTAATTTGTTTTCCTCGTTGAAGCTAAAGTATAAACTTCAACCATCGTATCAATACTGAATACAATTAGCAACATATTCTAGTATGGCCTCACCTGTAGAATTTTGCTCTTCGCAACAGGAGTCAATATAAATGGAAACTGCACTTGCACATAACTGATGTCACTAGCTTTGATCGCGATCCAAACATAATAAAAATTCCAGAACCCATAATATCATCAAATGCTTACTGCAACGCAAATCTCCTACCCTCTCCGACAAAAGAAATCTTGATCTAGATAGTTTCTTCTCATTTAAGGCAAAATTGCACATCTCCCAAACCAAAGCAACAGAAATACCTGGCAAAATGCAACTATCGGTACATCATTATTAGCGAATTTAACATTGCTCCAACGGTAGTAATCATCCTGAGTGAACCAAACAAGAATTAAATCTCAATGTATCCTGATCTACTTCACAAAATCACTTCAATGCGTAGGATTTTTAATTGACGTGGAACATACTTATGAAGGAACTTTAATGTCTAATCCAATTAGAGTAGATTAGAGGTAGTCCATAATGCATGCAGCTATTCTGGCACCTATGCAAAACCATGACAAAGAAATAGAAGTGTCCACTAACACAAATTAGGATATACGGCTCAGAAAACAAAGAAAAAACCTCAAAAGCGATAAAAAAGAAAAAAAAGAAAAAAGCAAACGTATTCACAGAAATTTTCATTCGTCAAGGATACCGCTGTAACCATCACAAATACCTACTTACCTCTAAACTCGCGTGATTGCTAATTGAAGTGTTATAAAAGTCAGAATATGGAACCAAGACTTCCTTGCTATCAGCTTCATATAGTATCGAGAGCGCCTACAACCAAAAACCAAAAAACAATTTGCGCTTTAATGCATCACTATTGTACAAAATTAAGATGAGCATAACCTAGAAAAATGAAACGACTCAGGGATCAGCCAAAGAAGTACCACACAAACTCTTGGTGAATTACCTTAAGAGAGCCTAGTACGTCTGAATGAATGCCTTCACGACTGCTCGATAATTGGGTTTCTCTGGCAGGACAAAACAGAAAAAATCGCTGAACTAACTCTCTGCTTCTTTTTTTAAATTGAGTTGAAAATTATGTAACAGACGATGTAGTAACTGTTCTGATGATGTTCTGATGATGTTCTGATGATGTTCTGATGATGTTCTGATGATTCCCTGTACAAGCCTTTCTATGGAGGTTTATTACATCCTTTAGTCGGTGAAAGATATACGTCAAAATACCATCCACATCAGCAAAATGGAAAATCGCTGCAATGTGCATAGGTTTCCTCACCTGTTTGAAATAAATCTATGAATACCCCGCACAAAACGCCCTCCAAAAATGTCTTTTGGATAAGTTCGTAACCACTTACACATTTTCTGTAAGGGAGAGGTAATAATCACACCATTAGATACAGGAGAAGCTTGTGCAGACGACCACCTCAAGAAGGTGGCTGAATTTGAAAATAGAAAATTGAACCTAGAACATCTTTTTGCTAACATAGGTAAAGCACTTTTAAAATGTCTGACGTAAGTTCTTCCATATCCCACTTGTCAAATGCTCAAGTACCACATGTGGTTCATTTCTAGGTTAAGAATGGTCAATCTTACTCTTTTAGCAGAAGCAGAGATCCGGTGAAAGATCGAAAACAAATGGACCGATATCATATCCCCAGGACTGTAGAAGAACATAAGGAATGAACCAATCAGACGGACAAAAATCGTACAAATCAATAAGCAATTAAATATACGTCCTATGCCCAGAAGCTATATGCATGGCACTAGATATTATAGAGACGCACTTATTCCTGTAGCAATCAATGAGGCCGTGCAGAAAAATACTCACCCGTTCTCTCCAATGAGAGGACATTGTAGACCAATGAGCAGTACCTGCGACCATTTTAAAATCAGCGGAGCATACTCTAAACTCATGCATCCAACTGCAACACAAGATGGATACCAGTTCAACAACCTAATTCACATGGGGACATAAGTAATTGTCAGCTGTGAACAGTTACTGTTGTCCTGCATGAGCAACAGTGATTCAGCACATGACAAGTGTAAGATGAATGAAGCACGAACTTTGCGATTAGTAGCAATAGCAGCAAGCTCTGCAATTGATTACCTTTTCCCACAATGATTCTGGCACTTCATCCATGTACTTCTCTATACCCTGGAATAAGCGTACCATAGCCTCACCAAGCTTTCTCACGATCTGCTCAATCAAGGAGAAACTTGTCATGGAAAGACTCTAAACATTCACGACCCAAGTATTTAACATGATACTTGCATGTAAATTAGCACAAACGACATAATACTAAGCCGAGTGAAGCTAACTCTTCTTTCTAAACCCAAAAATAATGGTCAACAATGTCTGCAATTCTGGTGACAGAAACTAAAACACATGGAAAACTTAAAAGCTGCTACCTCTGGATTTAAAAGCTGCAAGACACCGTGGTAGATAGCTTGCACGAGTTCCAAGTCTAGACCTGGACCTTCGCTATCTTCGCCTGTACACCATGCAAAAAATCCTTTAAGAGAAAGGGAATGTACCTCTAAAAACTTGAGTTTTCGAGCAAGAAAACATGGTGCTAATACATATAAAACAAGGTTCACCATAAGGGATCCATAAAAGACAACTAAATTCCCGTTGGAAACACCATCCTCGCTGCCTTCCACAACTTTCATTTGCGCAACAATTACATAGCATATGATAATGCTGGAATAAATTGTACCTCTACTATGAACACGATCAATGATCTGATTTTCATCTCCATTAATATTTCTTGAGATTTTTTGTGTAAATACCACAATGAGGAATCTGACGGAAGAGAAGATGTCCTCCAGGGCATGAGCTAAAACTGGAATCGCTCGTGAAGAGGCTGCTACATTCTACACAATGTTATGCGCAGAGGGTCATACAGATGTATAATACCATTACCTTGCTTAGAAAAAACAAGACCTCAGAAATGAAAAGTATTCAGTATTAACTTTAACTATACGAAGTTCATTGTCAACTCAGAATGCTCCAGGTGAGGGTTTCCCTAGAGGATATTGGGTTCAGGGCAGGCAGAAGTCCAACTATCGGTAGAGTGACAATATAAAGAGCTCTACCGAACAAACCAAAAGGTAAGAAAGAGGACTTTACGCAGTACAAGCCTGCAACGAAAAAGATTCAAAGTTGCAGCTGAATGATAGGCACGTTAATAGAAAGAGACTCACTAAATTTTTGTGAAAACGAAAGAACCAAGGAGTTCACCTGAACAATCTGCAAGAGTGATGGCAATTTCATTGGCCTAAGCCCGCTGCCATGTCTGTTGTCCACGTCCTTTCCCCCAGGTAAACATGGCTTGGTTGCAGATCCCTCAACCAAACTACTTTCACTGGATGTATCAAGTAGTTGTCTGCGAGAAACAAATAGCATCACCAATGTATATGGCGCTATATACATGGAATCTCAAGTCAATTCAAATTGAAAAGGAAATCAAGATGTGTAAAACTGAAGCGCACCTCTCAATTCCTAAATGTCCCTGTTGGTGTTCCATTATGTGTTCACAAACAACCATCGTGTGTTCCCCACCTGCCACTGCAAAGAGTGGTCGTTTGCCATCCTCAACGCTGAAAAGCAACTTTGGAGAGAATTGAATTTCGCTGCAGATTGAAGTGCTATTCAAGTAAGTGTTATGCATTAGAGAGTGAGTAAGTTGCAACTAGTGTTCATTAGGACACATTCACAACGACAAAGAGAAACGCATATGTGACCATAAGTCGAGAAGTCACACCTGTCACATGTTCCAAGTTGCCTTTGCTCACAATCACCCCAACCATACACTTCTCCTCGGTCTAACAACACAACAGTATGACGAGCACCCGCCGATACTTGTACCAGAACCCTTCCTTCAAGTTGGTGTACTTGTTTCGGGCTTAGGACATCTTCTTTGGTACCATGGCCGGTTTGCCCCCATAAACCATGTCCCCACTGACAACAATAGTTACATGAAGTATGATTTCTATTTGGCACACAAGTACATATTTCACACAAAAACATGTAAAAACAAAGAAAGTTAGAGCGAAGCTTACGCTGAACAGCCGACCATCACTAGTGATGGCCAGTGTGTGATCCCCTCCGCATGCGATTTGAATCACATCATGATCTACCAATGCTTTCACTGCCACAGGAAGTTTTATGTTCTGAGTGCTACCGTGTCCAAGTTGACCATACTTTCCTCGACCCCATGTGAACACCTGAAGGGTTACATCAAAACATAAACAAAGGCACATTAGTAAAATTGTTAATAAATCAGAGTTAATTTCAAAAAACTATATTATATTATTAGCAACTGGAAATTAGTAAAGATGAAAGAAAGATCTTCCACTTACCTTCCCATCTACAGTCAAAGCCGCACTGTGGTTCTCACCACAAGCAATCTGCAAACTCGATTCCCAAAAATAAGAAGCCATGAAGAAACGTTTGCAGGCATTACACAAGCAGCATGCACAGCTGGCCAACCAACACAGTCGTTAGTCTGCACTAAATTCAGGTCAAGCTTAGAATCAAAGATCAGCATAACCTCTAACACCAGGTTTTCCGCACGTCAAATTATTACCTGAGTGACACCCAGACCCCATAGGCTCTTCACAAGCGAGGGTGTACTACAACCATCCAAGTTCCCATGTCCCAAAGCACCAGAACTGCCGTCTCCGAAGGAATAGACATCCCCGCTACCTGTTTGACAATGTGGTCAGCAAGCCTTTTAAGACGCAAAGTTATGAAAAACTTCTAGAGGGTAGAAAAGCACCTGTAAGAGCTAGAGTGTGGTAACCACCAGCTGCCACACGAGAAAAGTGCAGATCGCGTGATCCTTTCACGATACGAGGCTGTACCCCATCAACAATATTTCCTGAATCGAATCCCAGTTGTCCATATTCATCTCCTCCCCAGGACGCTAGCGCACCAGTCTCTTTGTGACAAGAAAAAAAATAACAACAAAATTAATCAGAATGAAGGTTTGGTAAAAGACCACAGAGCCCTGTACCACCACATCAATTCCGTAAAAACAACGCTTTCTAGAATGGAAGCACAATTCTGCAATGAACTATGTCATAGAGCTAAAGAATCCGCAGAGGAATTCTATCGGCCCATTTCCTCGAACTTCTTCGTAAAAATCCAAATTTTGGATATGTATTCTGAGCAATAGCATGGTTTCCTATGTACAATTGGCTAAACAAGACAGGGACGTGAGATCAATCGAGATGGATCCTCAACATCACGATAAGAGACTCGGAATAGGATTAATGACACCAATCGAACACATACTATACTAAAACTTCACTTCACACTAGGCCAAAAGCGTTCAATCGAACCTGTGACGGCTACAGTATGCTTAAATCCACACGCTATGTGCGTCACCATGTGCGTGTCTAGGGCGGCAACCCGTATGGGGACCACCTGTTCCTCCATACCTCGAACTCCCAATTGACCTGCATCATTGCTCCCGGTCGTATAAACCTCCCCCTCATCTGGTTCACACAGAACACCAATGCGAACTAAATAACCGTAGAAAATCTAACATCTTTCGTAATGCTGGTCTCTATCATCAGCGTCACAGAACATTACAAGCTACTAAAGATCAAAATTACTGTAAAGTTCAAGGGATACTACCGAACTTCACCAGTAAGAAATGCGGTATGGTAATCTGAAGCTGCAATATGTACAATGTCCTTGCCGACCAAGGTTGATAGAGAAGTAGGGGTAGGGTGATCAGAGTAATCTCCGATACCCAACTGTCCTAGATCTCCTCGCCCCAATGCGTACACTGCTACACCACAAACCCATATCCGTAAAAATATATATCAAAACTTTCCACTATTATAACTTGGTCCACTCAGAAGCCGTATATTATTTCAGAAGCCGTATATTATTTCAGAAGCACCAGATAAGTCAGATTAAATTTAGATTTCAATCGCCAGACATTTCTTATCGCGAAGCCTACAGAACGCAGGGTCCCCGGTCTAAACCATGTCACTACTCATCTCACCTAGTGGACACGAAAATGTTCGCAATTGTAACCCAAATCTCATACAAAATTTGAATAGGTATTTGAATACTGAAAACCAAATCAGGCAGAAAGGATATATGCACGAGATTCATGAATTACATCTCCATCCCCAAAAAACAGCATTGCATCACAAGTAGCCAACAATTCACAATACTAGTTGTTTGGGAGACGTGTTTCCGGACGCTGTTACCACCCAAACAGTGTCGCATAACTCCCAACGAAGTTCTTACCCAATATATCTCATTACTACCAACCTACAACCCGAATCCCAAACCGATCTTTCCACTTAGAATCGTGAAACCTAAATTTTCCACTTCTCAAGCCGCAAAGCCAACCACCGGGGTTATGACTCAAAAAACAAAATTCACACATACCTCACACTCCACCAAATTCTCATAAGATACACAGCAAAATTCAACAACACCACGAAATTCAAACAAACTAGTTTTGACTACAGTACCGCAAATAGATGGGTGGCCCTGCATGGCTGAAACGAACAAACAATGTCCAACCCACTACCGTCGAAGGAGAAACGAGAAAATTCAGAGCTTAGAGGGAGAAAGTCGAGGAGGAGCAGGAGCAGGAGCCTAGCGCAGGGACGGTACGAGGTGGCAGGAGATCCATATACACAAATATACTGCCTGCAATAGATTCAAAAGGGACCCAGAAAATAGGATGATTAGCGGCAGTGCAGGACAGCACAGATGGCCCGATGAATCTAGAAGACAACGCGAGCAGCCTTGAATGCCGAGACCGATTGGAGAGACGAGGCGACGCAACGAGGAAAACCCCATCGCCGAGGAGGACGAGGTCGAGGACGAGGACGACTCACTCCTCCGCCATGCTTCTCGGCCTCTGCCACCCCCCCCACCTGGCTATGTTTATCCTCTTCATATTCTCCTCACTTTCTCTCACCAACTTCATCGTTAATTTCTCGTTTCTGACACAGACTGTATCACCCACTCATGGCATTCTTGATACAATAGTTACTGTTACTAAATTATGTGGTAATAAAGTTTTCATTTTATCTTCATTATAGCACATAAAAGGTGTGCACTTTTGCTGGAACTTGAAAGAAAGAGATGGCAAGACTAAGTAGCTATGCTCCCATTTCCCTTGGAATTCATACTGGCGGATAAATCCAAAATCTCCCATTTTGACTACAGTAGATTGCCCAAGCCTAGGGAAACATGTGATGTGCGCATTGATTACATATAAATTCCGTTACCTTGATTGGATGTTGTGTATGAAAGGATGCTACAGCCCACTATTGCGGAGGAAGCGAGAGCCTCGAGGCACATATTTGGAATGGAGTAGCAGATGATGTAGTTGTAATTAGTTCGTAAAAGGCTGTTTTAAAATTTGCCTTAATCCTAGGTTCGAAGGATGGAAAACCCCCAATCCGATTTCAAATTCGGCCGGTACTTCTCTTCACCAGCTTCCACATTAATCTTCTTGGAGATTACATCATTACGACCACTTGCACTGCTCCAGAATCGTGTAATCGTAGGGAAAGTACTCCAGCTCGTATCACAGGATCAGTTACAATTAATCCCATGACGAAAACAATTCATGGCATGGGCAATTGCGAAGCTGTTGAGCTGTCATGTATTATAACCGCGTGCAGTAGCTTCATTCAGGAATCACAACCAGGGTTGTTACACCCTTCCCCCAGCTTTAAAAAAGGGTGAGAACCAACGGAACGTATTTTATGAAAGGCGCTTGTGGTTCTCTCTCTTCCCAAGGAGAGCAAGGATCGGAAAGAGAGAGACAGAACGCGGCAGTGCCACGAATTCAAGTCTACATTGTGAGCCACAAGTGTATTCTGTTCGGTAGCTGGGTCCAATTTCGAGTCTTCTCTTTACTCACGAGTACTGTGAGCACATGAATTGACTACGCATTTACTTTAGAATCCGCAATGCTAAGAAGATGGTACCGTGATTGATCAGATTTTCATACAGCACATCATGATAGGAAAAGTATGCACAAATCCATTAGAGAATGAAAGTTGCTACAAATTAAAGAAAGGAGCAAAAGTAGACAGAGTTAGAAGAAAAGCACACAAAAAAGCAAGAAAGACAGAGACGAGAATTAACAATTGCTGCCACAGTGTGCACAACTGGGAAGAAAGAGGGGCGATGAAGAGCACCAGCGAATTCATCAGCAATAACTATGTTTGATTGTTCTGAATGCGTTTAGGACCTTCAAGCCCAGTTTAAATGACCATAAGAATCATTAGTTCCCTTGCAAAGAAGTGAATAACATTTACTGTTAACATGCTACTTCACAGAATTTAATCACCCTCTAAACTTTACGTAAATGTGCTACAACTCTTAAACGTGACAAATCAACCTTTCTGCTGCTCATAGTATAGTCTGAAAAACATGCACTTCATTATTAGTGAATAAGATGATGAGCTTGCTGTACAGGGAAAGCAGTTGCATGGCATTATTTCCTTTCGAGTATGTCCGTGACTATACCAACAGCTATGGTTTTACCTCCCTCTCTCAAGGCTATCCGCCCTAGAGCTCGAAAATCGCTGTACTTTTCAATGCACACTCCCTCGTCAGGTACTATCTGCAGGACATCAACAACGGCAGTCAGCCTCAACCACAAGGGAATACTTTCGAGTCTTACATTTGGAGGAAATCAAAGTAATCAGTAGCTTCCAATATACCACCTAGACCACAATGAACCTTCCCCGGTGAAAAAAACATATCGTACCACAACAATAGCACTCTGATTGGCAGTCAAATGCCGAGGACGCTGCCTCAAGACTGTCCCTTTCTTAGGGTCCAACAAGGATACAAGCTGATCCACCCTTGCGGGCTGTCGTGCATGATGGACATGCAAAATCACCTGTATACTATCAACAGTCATTAGGTAACGTCGCGCACTGGGATTCACACTCAAAACAAGAGAAATTTCATAACACAGCACATACCAACTCCAACTGCACATGAACTTCCCCTTCAAATACCATCAAACCACAACATAGAGGATGATAGAGCAATAGACTAAACCGGCGGCCATTATAAAATTGAGAGGAGAGCTAGACTTCCACGCGGAACGAACCTGCGAGCCCTTAAGAATTGGAGTCCTGATGTCCAAAGTAAGAAGTTGGACCTCAAACCGGGTAGCTACAGGTACCGGGTAGTCAGGATGACAAACCACACCTCCTGGAGCTAACATACCAGGATCAATGCCATTAAGCCCCACATCTACTCCTTCTCCAGCCCTTGCAGTTTTCAATTGCTGTCCCTGCAACTCTATGCTCTTCACAGTAGCAATTTCTCCGCTTGGCATCACTCGAACCTGTCCTATCCACGGTAGACCCATTAACTACTGAAACTGCAATGTCTTGTTACGACATATAACAATAGTTTGGATCCAGAAGAAACATCGTTGGGACCATACTGCCAACACAATGGAATTGGAAAAGGAAAAGTAATATGCCACTTCAGAACAGCAGCTATAACAAGAATAGCAGTCCGGACTGCTATGACAAACAGGTAGCGTTATAAGGACATTGCAAGCGTCTTCCCGATTCGTCCCAACCAAATACATAAAATCAGAAACAGCAGGTTCACTACTAACGACAAATCTGCAGGTGTAATAGGTCCGGAGTCTATAAATCAAGATTACGAACCTTGGTGCCACTGTGAATTGCGCCACTCTCAAGCTTGCCACCAAATGCACTAGGTCCAAGAGTACGAGTTTTCATTACTTCGGCAATAGTAAGGCGCAAAGGTCTGGCCACAAGCCTTGGAGGAGGCTTTAATGAGTCTACCAGCTCTATTAAGCAAGGACCGTTGTACCTGACAAACACAAATTTGCCTCAATTTAGTATTAGCACATAGAGCACCTTGGAGCACTTGAAGGAAAAAAAAAAAAAACAAAACAAAACAAAACAAAACAAAACAAAAAAACAAAAACAAAAACAAAAACAAAACAAAGAAGAACAATATCAGTGCTTGCATGAGTCAAAAGCTGTTTGCATCTTTTATATCTAACCTCAACACATTTGAGGCGCATGCGGGCCCAACAAACATGTTAACGAATCAAACTTCAAAAGTGGACAATTGTTCAAGACGGATCCACAAATAAAAAAGGTCAGGGAACCTTCTAAATTCAAACCATCTCCATTTCTTTCTGAAGACATTGTAAGTTAATAACATGCCTAGTTAGGATGATAGAAGGATTTACAAACCATGCTTTCAATGCTGATTCTGTTGATGCCATTGTTAAATTCTGACCCTCACTCGCACTTACAGGAACCCACTGCAACGATCCGTCCTTAAACCCACATTGCTTCAGGAAAGGTTGAAGTGTACCCCTGATAAAATCAAACCTTTCCTTAGAGAAATCAACAGCATCCAATTTGTTTACAGCTACAATCAGCTGTTCCACACCCAAACTTCTCACTAATTGAGCATGTTCTCTTGTTTGTCCTCTGCCTTGACCCTCTCCCTCCAAACCTGCTTCAAAAGCCCCGATCGAGGCATCCACCACAAGAATCGCAGCATCTGCTTGAGATGCCCCAGATATCATGTTGGGAACAAAATCCCTGTGACCTGGAGCATCTAGAAGCACTACGCGTAGTTTAGGCGTTTCAAAATGAGCAACAGCCACTGTCATTGTTACCCCACGTGCACGTTCTTCTGCACCCTCATCTAGGACAAATGCATATGCAAATGAACCTTTACCCTGGTAATCATTAAAGCATGATTGGAATTGAAGTTAGGATTAACCATTACGTGAAATGTCACATGAAAATTCTACAAGTCAAAGTGCCGAAGAGTTACAACTGGTAGATATACAAAGACAAATGCAAATTCAGAGCTGGCGTAAAAAATATGATGAGACTAGGACCGCACCTGTTGCTTTGACTCCTTTTCATTCTTATGCATTTCTTTCTGAGAAACTCGACCAAGAAGATGTAGAATACGGCCCATGAGAGTAGACTTTCCAGCGTCGACATGTCCAACCTACACTCAGTAGATCATGCTTAAGCTATAAAGAACGAAATCGTATAAATACTACACAAGGGTGAAACTTAAGTTTGAACCAAAAGATCAGAAAACAGTCAGATATGGGAACCTACTCACCACAATGAGATGAAGAAGCTGTCTCGAGTCTTTGTTGGCATCCTTTAACATCCACGGTTCAGGTTCATAAGATTCAAGTGACAATCCATAAGTGCTGGTTGAAGCATCAGCATTCTCTCTGCTTTTCGATTCCATGTAATCGCCACCAACGTTCATTTGTTTCAAAGCATCAGCCAGTTCACCTTCTGGAGCAGAAGAGCTACCGTTTCCCACATGACTTTCACTTGTACTAGCTCCAGAACTTTGAGATAATCCTGGTACATTCAGTTTGGAGACTGCTGAACTGATCGATTTCGAGGTCCCAGCTTTGGCCATGCTACTTCTGGCGCCATTCAATATGTCATCTGGACTTTGGGCAACTCCTGCTTACATGCAAGTTGATCATATGTTGTGAGCAAAAAAGTCATACATTAGAGGAAACACATTAAAAAGGGATGATTCAGACTGCAATACCATAGATTGTATGTGGACAAGCCAAAGAAATAAAATCGGCAGAAAAAGAAACATAAAACGTTTCAAACTGGTTTAATCAAATGCACCAAAAAGAGGTTAATCACGGAAAGAATATCCACACAACAGTACGCGAAGAATGTCTATCCATCCAATGAATGAGAGCAGGTAACAGAGAAGAAAAGATAAACGCTTACTGATAGGTGATTTTTTAAGCCCACGAGCCGCTAAATTTTTTTCGTCTGGAGAAGGAGTATCAAATTTAAATGGCACTGCACGTATAATCAATCGATCTGTTAACCATGAATCTTAAAAATGATAAAAAAATCGCATCTAAAGATAAAGCACTGCCGGATCCAAAAGCACATTACAAACTAAAATACATGCACCTCAATTCTAGGTTCCAAGAAAGGGAACACATAAGGAAAAACACCATGTGAGGATTTTGAACAAATCCACGATTACTGAAGCATACTCAAACAACTTTTTAAGACATAACTTTTCAAAAAATGAATAAGGGATACAATGTTTACTCTAATTTTGATCGAGATGAAATAACGGCAACCAAACATCCATACCTGAACTACAATTTGCTAACAGCTGGAAGATATATGCAAATTTCAAATTCTCAGATTATGCAACCAAACCATACATACTTCAGCACACTGTAGGTTCCAATATTGATGTTTGGCGAAAAGCGGCTTGGCACATTCTTTAAAAGATCATCTTTTTACCAGCATGATATGGACGCTCAACTTCATTGTGACACATTGAATTAGAGTACATTAGTACCAAGCAATACACCCTCACCTATTTTGGAACTAAACGATGAAGAGTCAGCAACTTTGCCCCAAGATTTCTGATATAAAACCGGCATATTACTTCTAAGAGAAGCCGTTGCTTGGTCAGATTTGGTTCCTGGCAGCGGGTTAAAAAGGGCTTTTGCAAGAGGTGAAACTCGCTGGACCTCAGTAACAACATACGCTGCAAACAGCAAGAGCATCTCAGTCATTCCTTCATCGCTCCTAAAATTATATTCCTAAACCCTAATCTTAACGTGACTAATATGGAAAAAATGCTTCGATATGGAAAAAACTGGTAGATTGCACATCTTCTATATGTCAGCAGAGATCAACAAAATAGACTTCTCAGTCACCAAAATCCCTCTGTGATAAAAGATACGCTCAATTTGTTGATTTAACTGAGAGGGGGCAAGTAGTAGTGCACACACATGATTCAAACATTCAAAGACCATAATTCCATTACCGAAGCTTAATCAAGTCCAGCCGCGTAACCTACTCAAGTACTGTTAAATTAGCGTTACTCTACACATCCGTGCTAGTGCCCGAGCCCACATATTCATTAAATGCTTTGCTGCATTGACTCAACAGTATTTTACCTCAACCATAAGAAACACTGAATGCTGAGTAAGCGGACTTAAAATAGAAGCATGTAAAATGATATGACGCAACACCTTTCTCTTTCGAGGATGTTGACGGGTCGCTGACTTTTTCGCTGAGATCTTCGCGTGGAGTATCACAAATGTCGCAAGTCAAACTATCTAATGAATTATCAAAAGTGCACACCGGACAAGCCCATAAACCTTCCTCCGTCTCAGGCTCATTGACTTCAGTTGCGGTAGGCTGCGTTGTAGATGTAAAGCTCTGAGATTGTCCTGATAAATCTCAACAGGCAACCAAATCAGAAAATTAGTGATGGCACATACATGTAGCATTTGGCGATATACCCACGGTGATATGATTTAATCCGATATATCCAGACACAGGTTGAAAAAAACAGTGAAATCAGCTTCCAATTTCTAGTAACAGTGCATTCCAGAATCTATAGCTTCCTTCACGACTATTAAAAGAAGTTGCATAACTCAGCTTTCTATCAGCTTCGTACGTGGTACAAAGGATAGTGAATTTAACTAATGGGAAAAAAGGGATGCAACGAAAAGTCAAAAGATAGAGAACTGTGGCAAGGGGAAAAGGATCAAATTACGAAATGAAATCTACAACCATCATAGATGGAACCAGGAATAGCAAGGAGAAACAGTTGAAATCAAGAGTTCCAAACCCTACAGCTGAAGAATTGGACAAGTCTGTTTTCCCACGTCATGAAAAAATGGTGAAGAAACTCAAAAATCTTACCAGGCACGACTGAAGAGGTAGAAGTCGGCTCCTTGTCCTCCAAGTACTCCTCCTCTTCGTAATAGTCCTCCTCGTCGTAATCATCATAACCGTCGTCGTCGAAATCAGACTGCCTCCATTTGCGAGGCATTGCTGCTTAGCTCCTTTCCGACCACTCTCACACCGTCTATCCACCTAGCTGAACTGGAGCAGCTGAATCCCTAACTGTGAATGCAACAGCATCATTCGACCACCGAAAATTTACTATAGTCAACAAACTATGCTTCTAACCCATAAAAACCACGTATCATCGAAAGCTGTTCGAGCAGAGGGCTACCAGAATCCCGCACTAGTCATGCACTAAGAGGAGGAGCTACTGAAATAAGCACAGACAAGCTGGCAGCAATAGGGAGTGAAGGCGAGAGGAGGGGACCTGGAGGGGAAGGGGGGGGGGGGGGGAGGGGGTTTAGTGGCAGGGGCGAACCCTAAATCAACAAATAAAACAGAGAGAGAGTGTGGGCAACGGACAGTACAACGAAGAGGAAGAAGGGCCAGGTCAAGCTGAAGTTGACGACGACGAAGACGAGCCCAGCTCGGACGAGAGTCGAGCAGAGTCGTCGTCCCACACGGAGGGCAGGGCAGAGAAGAGAGATCTTTGTAAAAATTGTTTACAAATAGGGAATTGTTTACTATTTGTAAACAATTTTTTTGTACCCAACGGCACAAATTTTTGTTAGTGTTTTTAAGGAAGCAAGGAAGGAATCCTTGTTTGAGTCTCTTCCATGTAGATTCTTTCAAAGTATATACTAAACATAAAAGCTAAGAAAGAAAAAATAAAATTTCATAAACTGGAAAACCAATTTTTGTTTGTGTTACTTGGACATCATCAAATTTGAACATGTATCTAACAACACTTATGTTTATACTTGGATGTGAGTATGTTATTACTTTAACATTTAAATAGACTTTTGGTTTGTAGTACAAGTATTATATTTTTATTTTTAAGAAATTGGAACAAGTATTCAAAAAAAAAATACTAATTTTCTTCAACATCAAAAAGTAAGATAAGTCTTTGCTTACACTATCAAATACAATAACTATATACTTCAGTTATAACTGAAAAAACATATAAGTATATATTAATACTATAGCAACTTAGGAATGATCATTATAATTTATTATAGTATACAATAAAATAAGATAACATACAAATGAATATAATAATAATAATAATAATAATAATAAAACACACAAATAATAGTAAAAGACATAGATTTTTATAATATAAAAATATATTATTTTATTTAAAAATAGTAAATAATTAACATTATATTATTCTATATATTTAGGATATGTATGTCATCTACGTCATTGTATCGATAAATTAGTAGATTTGAAGGCATTTATTTGTTTTGTGATTAAACCTCTTTCTTCTTCTTCTTCTTTTTTTTTTTTTTTTTTTTTTTTTTTTCTTTACAAAGACAAAACTCCTATAATTCTAAAACCAATTCTTATTATGTAAAGAATAAGAATAAATAAATTTTAGCTTCCATTGGTGTTATTAGAATTTTTTTTATTAAAATTAAGAATAGATAATAAATCAACTCTGTTTTAAAAAAAGCTACTTGATTTTAGTAAATTTTATTCATTTTAATTCATTCTTAAATTTTCTTCAAGAAAATATGATAATAATCAAGTTATATAAATTATAATATTTTTCAAGATTTTATGATATTTTCAAAGATATTTATAAAATCTAGAAGAACCAAAAAAATAATAAATTAAATTAAATGAATATATTACTTTCTGTATTTTGAAATATCAATGTTTAGAATTTAATCTGAGTAGGTTCTGAAAAATGTAATAGTACTTATGAAGTGCTTGAAAGAATATATTACTTACATTTTGTTTGATTATAAGTTCCAGAATATTAAAATTGATCTTAAAGAATATAAACAATCTATCTTTCAACTCATTTGAAATTTATTGTGAAGTAAATTTGTAGCTTTGGAATAAAAATTCAACAAACATATTACAAAGAATTTTTATTACTTAGAGATATTTTAAATTATTTTTAAATTTAAAAATAAAATAAAATTATGGATTAAATGTTCATGATTTCAAAAACTATAAATAAGTAATTACTTTCTACTATCTATATAATAAAAATAAATCTAGTTATATGACAAAGACATCAAAAAGTTTTCTCATTGACTAATTAATTGAGACAAAGAATTCTTCTTATTGACCAAAAACCTATATTAACCTTTTCACAATGCAAAAATATATGTTGTCTTTTCCAATGTAAAAACATTTGTTGTCCTATTACATTATAAAAATTTATATTGTCCTTTCACAATGTATTTTTTAAAAAATATTTAAACTTAAAATATTACAATAGATATAGTTTATTTTAAAATTTTATTAAATTAGCTATTTTAGTTATTGAAGTAATTTTTTATATTTAAAATATATGTATAAAATCTGTTTATATTTTTATTAATTTTTTATATAATTAATTTTCAAAATACAATTAAGATCCTTAATTCTAAAGATAATGAAGTCCATATCATATTGAAGAAACATAAGTTAGAAGTATCAATGCTTAATATCATCAAAGTTGTTGATAAAGAGAAGTGTAAAATATAGTCACTCTCACTTCCAATATCCTTTACTTATAAGTAATGGTTGATGTGCTAATAGAAAACTTCTATTTTTTGGTTTTTACATTCATCAAAAAATATACTTATTATATTTTTTGACATTTCACTTACCACAAGCATATGCTTTAACATATACTTTATGTATCTAGGATCTTGTGGCATCTCACCTATCACAAAGATATTCCATAACCTATACTTAATACTCTTATCTATCTATAAATACTTTCTAATAGATCTTTTATTCTATTGATATTATTTATTAGTCCTTAATTTTGAGGCTTACATATAGATTTGGCCTTTTTACATCTTAAGAGCCAATCTTTTGACCATTAATAAATTATTTAAGATAATATCTTCTATATGGTAATATATTCTTTTAATTTTTTTTTAACTTGCTTTGATACTCCTACTTTTTTATTATTCAAAGACTTTCAAATCTAATGTCTTTGTCAATATGTGATATTATAGAATAACTTATATTTGATCTTCAATTCTAGCATTTATAAAGTTAAAAAGTGGCCTTCAAAGCTGTTTTAATGGACTTACTATCAAGGACATGAATTGAAAGAAGATGTATAAACTTAAAAAAATTGTGTCAAAAGAAAAGTGATAAAATATCAATAAAGTAGTATGTATATTAAAAAAAAACTAGAATGACTGTTGCCAAAAGACAAAGAAACTAGAAACTCTTAAATCTAAACTAGAACAAAGAAAAGAGTTGACAAGAGTGAAGAAGGCTTCACTCTTGCCTCTATATATATTATCTAATTAGGAGCTAGATGGCAATGTTCTATAAGACCTCTAATATATGTTGACTTTGCAAGACACATGCCTTAGCTTATAAAGCAAGTTTTCTATGTAAGGGCAACATAATTAGCTTGTTCTTTAAGCTATCAACATGTGTGGCACATGGCTAACTTATCGACTACATTTCTAATCTAAAAAGTTAATTATAGATACCTATAAAGTCAAAGCAGTATCTATGAAGCTTCTAGAAAGATTCTATAGAAGATATTATAGATTTAACCTATTTTTACCTACTTTTATCCAATCATATAAGTAATTATTTGTTTATATGTATGTATCCATGATACTTATATTCTTTTATGTTGGATTGTTTCAATACTTTCTTAATGTACTTACTTTGATTTATTATAATAGTCTTTTTAATACAATCTCTCACAAATTCTATTCTTATAAAATAATTAAGCTTTGTCAAATCACTCATCTTATTTTTTTTTTAATTTTTTTAATTTTTTTTAACTTTGCCTTTAATCAATCCATCATCTTGATATTAATTAAGATGAATAAATTATTAATATTAATGATAAAAATCAATATTTTTTTTTGATTGCATTACATATATTAAATGATGAACTTTATTCTTTATACATCCTTTATTTATAAAAAAATGTGTCAAAACATTAGTACCATGCTTTTGATGATTGCTTGAAATCATACAATGATTTTTTCAACTTACAAATTAGCTATTGTGTATTTATTTTTTATTTTTTTATTTATTTTTGGTTTTTTAAATACTTAAAGTTTATCTATATAAGTATTTTTTAACTCTTTATTTAAGAAAATCGTCTTCACATCTATTTATTACATCTTTAAGTCCATTGTTGCCCTAATTGGTATAATGATTCTAATATTGGCAGATTTGGCCATAAAAACAAATACCTCATTAAAATCAAGACCAACAACTTGTTAATAGTATTTGAAAATTAATCTTATCTTGCATCTCACAATATTGCCTATTGTATTTTTTTTAATTCTAAGTATCCACTTACAACCAATTAAAGATGAATTTACTAAAAGTATAAACAATTTTCATGTTCTATTATATATGAATAATTTTTACTGTTTTTTTCTAGCCTTCATCAATTTTATAGCATCTATAGAATTTATTGTATTGTATAAAGTCAATAAATTAGTAAAAAGTACAACATTGATATATTCTTCAGTTACTTGAAAAAAGATGTGCTTCTTCTATCATTTATCAAGTAATCTTATTTCTTTCATAAGATATTTCTTTTCATTTGGAGAAGAGTCTTTGTTATATATTCCATGATTTCTTTCAAATTTATTTTTTTCTTAAATCTTGTCTTTTTTCACTTTAAAATGACACCTTTCATCATCATCATCTTCAATATCTTTATTTCTCTCATTAATGGTTTTAAAAATTATATTTTTTTTTTCATCTTTTTAGGTTTTTTACCTTGATTCACATCTCCACCACTTTAATTGTCTTCATCATCTTCTTTCTTTGTTGAAATTATAGATGTATCTACAAACATACTATTATTTTTACTTAGACACATATCTAATTGCTTGCAAGTACTTTTATACTCCAAAAACTTAACATCATAACTTTTGATAATCTTTTTGGTATTTAAACACATTAATTTATATACCTTGGTACATTCACAATATCCAAGAAATACACATTTTGTATCTTTTGTATCAAGTTTGGACCTCATATAATTTGATTTATTTGCATACATAATAAATTTAAAAGTTATCATGTATAAAACACAAGGTTTCTCCTACTTCAAGTTTCTTGTCAAGTCATGGTTGTGATTGTACTTGTAAAGCATCTATTCTTTGCATGTATTGTATTTACTATGGCTTCTGCTCAAAACTCATGTATAAGGTTACAAGTATAAATCATACATCTTATCATTTCTACAATAATTTGATCTACTCTTTCAATACATTCATATTATTATAAAGTGTAAGAAATAGAAATTTGCCTTAGAATACCTTAAATCTTTAAAAATTCATCAAAATAATTTAACAAATATTCACTCCTATTGTTAGTGCAAAATATCTTGATCTTCTACTCACATTACTTCTCTATAAGTGCCTTAAATTCCTTAAATATTGATAAATACTCATTCTTACCGTTAATGATAAAAATCCACATCTTTCTTAAAAAATCATCAATATATTTGATAAAATACCTTGCTCTTTCTATTGATGACATCTTTATAGGTTTTTAAATATCCAAATATACAATCTTCAATAATTTGCTTACACTTGTTGTAATTCTACTTAAAAATAAAGTTTTTTTTTTTATATATATACCTTAGATACAACTATCATAAGCAAGAAATGTTATATTATTATATGTTTGACTAAGATCCAAGTGACTCACCATAGATTAGAGCTCCTTCATGATGTTGAAATTGAAATGAATAAGGCATCAAAGCTAAATGCCAAACTTGATTTGAGCTTGTGGAAATTCAACAAATGTTGCAACTTCAATTTCATTCACCTTCTTATGATTGATGAAGAAGATTTTTCTATTTTTAAAGCCCTTGGAAATTTCATGTCTACCTAATGTCTTCACAAAAAACTCATTTTTGTCAAATACAACCTTATAACTATAGAAAATAAATTTGCTCACTAAAAAATATTTTTTTTATTCAATTTTAGCACATTGTCAAAGACAAGAACATAAATAAATAAACAAGTGAGACTTCTCTCAAAGAAAGATGAAAAAATAGAAATAACTTAATATGTATATTAAGAAAGAAAATGGAATGGCTATTGCCAAAAGTCAAGAAAACTAGAGACTCTTGAAACTAGACTGGAAGCAAGATAGGAATTGACAAGAGTGAAGAAGGCTTCACTCTTGTTTCTATATATACTATCTAACTAGGCGCTATGTGGCAATGTTCTATAAGACCTCCAATATATGTTGACTTTGTAGGACACATGCCTTGACTTATAAGGCAAGTTTTTCTATGTGATGGCCACATAGTTAACTTGGTCTTCAAGCTAACAATATGAGTGGCACATGGCTAACTTGTTGACCACGTTTCTAATCCAAAAAGTCAATTAAAGATACCTATATAGTCAAAGCAACATCTATTAAGCTTCTAGGAAGCTTTCATAGCAAATATTATAGAATTAACTTATTTTTACCTATTTTTACTTATTTCTATCTATTTATATATGTAATTATTGGCTTACATGCGTATGTCTGTGACACATATATAAGACTTCTTTTAATATTATCATCTTGATTTGAGCCTTTATAACAATCTCTACTACAATAGAATCTTTTCTAATAGCTTGTATCATGTCATTGTCTCCCAACAAAACTCTACTTGCTAGAATTTCTTTATAAGTATCAAATAAATGCTTATATAAAGCTATTTTTTTTTTATAGCACTCAAATCAACAATCTATTTGGAGTTAAAAATTATAGAGGTGCCTTTACTTACTATGAATATATAATTATTTCATCTAAATTTGTTATATGTATTGTTAGTATTTTCTCTATTTTTTTTCATAGCCTTATAGTAATTTTGTACAAAATGATATGTGTTTTTAGAAAGGAAGGAAGTTCTCACATTTCTACTTACATTATTATATTAGTTGGTATAACTATCTTTGTCTTGTCTTAAAAAGAGACCCAAATTTTTTGTTTGATGTTCATTTGTTTTCTTCTTTTTAATCACTTCATGAATAAATCTTAGCGAAACATAGTCTAATGTGATTTTTATCATTTTTATGGACTCTAATACCATAATTATGTAATTTTAAGAATTAAAAAGATTCACAAATAAGGTCATGACAATATCATATTCATCTACTAGCTTGTTAATAATTGTTAATTGATTTGTAAGATCTTTTATTTTGTTAATATGAAGTATGAGATCATTACTTTTTTCCTCAGTTTCTATTAAGAATTTATTCCTTCTTTATAGGTTATTGAAAAGATTCTTATTTTTATAATTATTACAAAAAATCTTCTATGCTTCTCTTGATCCATTACAAGAAATAATAAAAGAAAAGTTGGTTACATCTAAATTTGGTGGCAATCATACCAAAAGCCTTCTTTTTAGGTCATTTGAAGTTATTTTGTTTTTTTTGGAATCAACATTAGTACTTGAGGGATCTTCATTTTTATCTATAATATGTCAAAGATCTAAAGAAACTAACAAAAATTATATTTTCTTCTTCCAATAGTAGAAACTGTCTCTTTTAAATTTTTTAATGGCCTTCAAGTTGTTACTTTCTTTTGAAATCAGTTTTTAATATATATATATATATATATATATATATATATCAAAGATTCTAAAACCTCTCAAAATTTGCAAAAAGGTGTAATTGCATTAGAATTCTAAAATACCATTTTTATAAATAAATTAGTAATTTTACTTCGATATCACTTTCAACTTCATTTTTAAGACTTTTTATACAATTTATAAACTATATAAATATCACCTATCAAATTTATCAATCTTAAATCACTATTATACTTAAAAATCACTTCTTAATCTTATAAGAAGCTTCTTAAGCACCTTAAACTTCTTTCTTGTATGAAAGCATAATATTAATCCACCAAAGATCTAATTTATTAAAAAGATATAATACTAGAATTGTAAAACATTATTTTAAGGTATGAAATAAATGCCAAATTTAAAATATATTTAACAATAAGTAAGAGCTATCAAATATTTAGAATAAAATATAAATATAAAATTTAGAAGATTTTTAATTCTATTATCATCAAAAACAAAATATTCTATTTGAATAATATTAAAGACTTCATAGAACTTCAAAACTCATAAGTAAATGTGTGTGAGCCCTTAACATATTAAAGAAACATAATTTAGAAGTCTCAACACTTAGCATCATCAAAGTTGCTAATAAAGAGAAGTATAGAATAAGATGACTCTCAATTCTAATACTTTTTATTTATATGTAGTAGTTGATGACCTAATAGAAAACGTCCATTTTTTGGCTTTTACATTCATCAAAAAATATATCTATTATATCCTTTGGCATTTCACCTACCACAAGCATATGCTTTAATTAATATTTTATGTGCCTAGAGTGGCATCTCATCTACCACAAAGATATTCTAATTTTAATTTATTTACTTAAATTATTGTGATAAATAAAATTGTATTTGCCAATTTTACTAAAGAAATGTAAATGATTTTATTTTTGCATTTTGTGCATATATATATATATATATATATATATATATATATTTCTATTACTTTATTAGTAGTTTATTTTTGATTTAACAACTACAAATTAAAATTTTATCTCTTTTTTGTACTTAACAATAAAAATTTCTGCTAATTAAATATATAATATCTTGATAGAAAATTCAAATCTACCAACACTTATTTTAAATATTTTCTATGTGAAGATATTTATTCATATATATATATATATATATATATATACTTTGAACAATATCAATTAATTTTAAAGAAGTTTATGTATTTTTTATAATCAAATATACAATAAAAAATTATCTATATATATATATATATATATATATATATATACATTCATACATATTTTTATTTTTTTATTTTTTTATTTTTTATGTTTTTTTATTGTAGAAAGTTTAACCAGATTCTATGTTTTATTTTCAAAAAAATCAAAAGAATGAGTTTTGTCCAAAATTGGAAAAAATGAGTTATACCATTGTGAAGTAAATTCTCTTTAAAATTTAAGTGATAATGGTTTATTTAATTTTAAATTTTAAATGTTGAAATGTCATATTGTGTTTATAAAACACAAAGTTGCATTGGTTCCTTTACTAACTATAAAAATTGCAGTATTTTATTTTATTTTACCTTTTATTTTTGAAGAATCTTCTTCAAATGAAAACAGCAACCGACATAGTCTAGATTTGTTTATTTTTGTAACAAAAAAAAAGTTTTGAAATTAATAGAATTTTCGCAATTTTTGGAGAAAAAGAAAAAGCTGATTCAATTTCAAATAACACATTTTCCATTGATCACAAAGTCTTTTCTACATCAAACATTGTTATCACAAATTATTACATGCTAAAATTCTTGCAACAATTTTTTCTGTTTAGGGACGTATTTACTACATTTAGATTTAAAAGTTCAGCTTCAGTAATTACTGGTAAATATTATTATATAAATAAACACATTATAGCAAAAAGAAGGCTTCAATTATGACTTTCAAGGAGCATAGAAGTTTTGAAAGCTATATTTAGATTATGTTGTATAAAAAGGTTTCATTTTCCTTACTTCTCTTTATAATTATATCTCATCAAAATAAAAGAGAAGAAGGAAAAGAAGAAGGAAAAGAAGTTGTGTTGTTTTGTGGGTTGTGATTATTCAATAAATACTCAATGTAGTATTGGCGGAATATTTAAAAACACAAAATGCATGATATGGCATAAAAACGTGGAACTCTAGAAGTTTATTTATTTCAAAATAAATTAGGAATAATAATAAAGAAATAGAACGGTGAAGTTTGAGAATGAATGGAATGTGAAGGAACAGAAAGCAGAGGAAGAATTGAACAGGAGTAGTGATGAATGAGAATGTGCGTCGGGCATGAGCCCAGCTAGTGTGAGGGTTTGGATGATAAAGAGAAGCGCCTGGATGAAGGATGTGAGGGAGTAATAATCAAGAATCAGGAGCAGCAGCAGAAGGAAGCCAGGCAGGCAGGCAGGATATTGGAGGAGGGTATTGGAGGGTATCGGGGGGTGTTGGAGAATCGGAGGGGGGGGGTTTCTGTTTTCTGCTTTTGTCTTCTTCTTTTTCTTCTTGGCGTCCCCGTAACCACCCCCACCCGTCCGTCCGTCCATCCATCCATCCATCCATCATCCTTCTCAGGGGGTTTGTTCATTCGCCCGTCCTGAAGCTTGGTTCTATCCCGTCCCTGCCCTGCTCTGCGCTGTGGGGTGAGTGAATGAATGAGTGTGTTTTGCGTCTTCACAACTCACCTGGCTGGGTTCGATTCCAGCATCTCTCTCTCTCTCGCTGTCTCTCTCCGCGCTCCCCCATTCCTCAGCTCCCCCTGTTTCGCACCCTCCTCCCTCCCCCACTCTCTTGTTTTTCCTGTTTCGCACTGGGGTGTGGCATCATGGCGCATGCAGCTTTTGGCCTCCTCCACTGTGCCGGTTTTCCCTTTCGGCACCGCTTGTTATCCATAGTTTTGTTTCAGCTGGGGAGTATCGATGCCGCACGCGGAATTCAATGCGACTCTGGGGATTGTCGCAAGTGCTGAGCAGCCTTCAACAACAACAGAGGCCTTCCTCACTTACTTTTAGCGCAGCTAGGTTTCCAAGAAAATTGTGACAATTCGCAGCTGTTGGCGGTTGAAAATACAAAAAAGCGTTGGAGGGTACCAGGAAAACACTCTAGAAGGCTCACCAGAGTTGGTACAAGGTGAGCAAAGTGGAGTAATGAGAGGACCAGAGAAGTCATCATGGGAAGATCGAGAGGCGTTGATGGATGTCGCAGTGCCGGTGTATGAGAAGGGGAGGGACGATGAGAAGCCTCCAATTCATCCTGTCCGACTGCAATCTTTCTTTGTGGCTGCTGTTCTCACGGTCTTTACGAGTTCCCTGGTAATGTGGCCCTTGTGCTTTCCATTGCATTCCCAATCTTGTCTCTTTATTTGGTGCCACTGAGGAAGAGACCTTAGTTCCATCTAAGCCTTGCTCTGCGAATGATGTGGGTCACTCCACTGGTAATCCATTTGCGATGCGATTTGATATTGTTCGGACGATTCGCTTTGAAGTGTTATTGAAACACACTGCATTTGAGGCCAGACTATGCCAAACACCGTGACTTCAGAGTGTTCTTCTATGTGATTCAGAAATTTCAGCTCCAGCTATTAGGATTCGTCAGAACTGGTGATTGGTATCTTGAAGAAGTCTTTTTCGTGAATTGACATCCTAATTTGGCTACTACGCAAATGATTGATCCTGGATGTCGTGTGTGACAGGGTATCCTAACAACGCTGTCACAAACTGGTGGAGGCTACAAATACGACTACGCAACCATTCCTTTCTTGGCTGAAGTTCTAAAGGTCGAAAACTGGAATGTAGCATGCAACTGAAGTTTCACCGAGAAGCAGTGCGTGTCATTGCACATTCTTAGAAACTCGCTGGTTTTCTGTGCAGTTCATCATTTGTGGCTATCTTTTATGGAAGGAAAGCAAAACATCGAAGGCTGCAAAAGTTACAACAAGCTGGAGCAGCATATTTCTTTACCCAATCCCATCCATTATCTACCTTGTGCACAATAATGTGCACTTTCTAACTCTCACGTATGTTGACACCTCAACTCATCAAATCATGGGCAACTTGAAGATTGTCACAACTGGGATCTTGTTCAGGTTAGGCTCCTGATCTCGAATCTGCAACTATTGGTTGAGGCTCTTACTTGTTCTCTGGTTCCTTTTGATGTATGAAATGTAGAAGAGTTGGAGTCATGCTCAAACTCGTGGCGGAATTGATTGATGTGTCTTTATTGTTATACTGGTTCAATGTGCACTTTTCCAGGACATTTTTGAAGAGGAAGTTGTCAAGACTGCAATGGATGGCGATAGTGTTGCTGACCATCGGTACAACAGTCAGCCAGGTGAGAGTCTCCTCTTGACCGCCTCTAAACCAGCCGTCTTCTCTGATCATATCTGTCAGGTTCGATTATGCGAGAAATACATGCACGACAAGGAGTTCCTGAAATTGATCGGCACACAGGTGAAAGACTGTGGAGAAATCAACTGCGGAAGCTTACTGGCTGCGCCCATTGAAGGCTACCTCCTCGGCATACTCTCGGCGTGCCTTTCAGCGCTCGCAGGCATCTACACCGAATTCCTGATGAAGAAAAACCAGGACTCACTCTACTGGCAGAACATGCAACTATATGCGTAAGTGACCATTTCTACTTAGACGATGCAAACGGCTTTAGCATTCCAATGCTTTTTGCTTGTCTGGTTATTGTGACATCTAATTAAAAGCATCTGTTCAGAGAATCATTGTGCGCATATTGCAGGTTCGGCATATTGTTTAACATCGCACGCCTGACTGTGGACGACGTGAGAGGAGGCTTCTCTAAAGGTACCTGGTGGTACCGCCTATTCGATGGCTACAACTTCATGACATGGCTCGTGGTAGTCAACCTTGGCTGCACTGGTCTTTTGGTGTCATGGATAATGAAGTATGCTGACAGCATTGTCAAGGTCACATCTCAACTTCGAACTTTTGTGAATTGAGTAGGTCGAGGGAACTGTTCACAAAGCTTCGATTTTTCGGAATGTCGATTTTGTTGCAAGTTAGCGATCAGTTTCTAATGGTATCGTCTGTTTACAGGTTTACGCTACATCCATGGCGATGTTACTTACCATGGTAGTATCCATTCAGCTCTTCAACTTCAAACCAACTCTACAGGCAACTTATCTTTTCACTCTTAAACTCCTCTTGATTGCGGATGCAAATTATGAGAGATCATACCTTGTCTTGTATGGACACTATGTCTAATACAAATAGGGATTCGCTTTTGTGGTTGCAGCTGTTCCTAGGAATATTGATTTGCTGCATGTCTCTCCAACTCTACTACACACCCGTGGAATCGCTCATGGGAACGCTAACCTCACCAACACTAACTCCGAAACATTCCGAAAAAGAAGCCTATTCAGAAACTCTGAACTCCGAGGTGCTCACCAAGAGGAAAACTTCGTCATCTTGACGTCCATTGGACGACAAATCGGTACAATGACGTAGTAGACCTACCAGGAGTCTCGAGTTTTGTAGTATTCTTACCAGAGATTGACCTGCATTCTGTGGAAACAGTTTTTCAATTAAACTCTCAAGGACACAGTCCACCTCTCGAGGTTAGATTTAAGGGTTCAGATAAGGGAAAAGTATGGGGAAAAGATGGAGTGAAGGCAATTTAGTTTTGTGGAAGTCCAGCACGTACAGTACGTTACCTTGTGCATGCCTCAAAAGCAATCTCCTTCCGAGTAATGTCATGTGCATTGTGTATATTATTGCCGCTGCGAAGAACGCAAGTCTCTAGAATCCCCTCGTCATGCTCAGTTGAGATGCTCGTCTGTGGTCTCAGCTTGCCATTTTGGCTTTTGGGCAAAAGTTCTGCCAGTCTGCCTTGAACATGCCAAACACGAGTTGCGCAACCAGTATGGCAGGCAGTACTGGTTCTCCCTTTGAACAGTTGCTCCAGAATGCTGCCTTTTTGTCCATCCGCTTTGTAAAGTGGCACAAGCCTCGGCAGTAGCAAGTACCCTTCGTCATCAATAAGGTAGGGAGCATGACCTCTATTCAATTTAAGCAACAAGTAAACCTAGTATGTTTCAAAAACAAGAAAAAAAAGAAAAAGACAGAGGTAGGGAGTATGACCGTCCCTTGCTCCTCGATTAAAATGGAAGTACCCATTACATGGTGCTAAACAATGCGGATGTTTTCCTACCTTCGAGGTCCTTGAACACTCCATTCTATTCTATCCATGTGAAAAGAAGAAAACAAATAGAAAAGAACATACAAAGGAGAAAAACAATTAAACAATTAAAAAATTAAAAAAAAAGTTTTTGGTTTTCTGATAAAACATAATTTGAAGAATTTGTTTCTAATGTAACATACGAAACTACTGTATCAAAATCTATAATTTTAAATCTTTTCTATGTAAAGTGGGTGTTTTAATTTATTAATTTCCTCTTTTTTTCTTTTTTTTTTCTTTTATAAATATGACGTGTAAAATCAGTGTATAATTTCTTTTCATGAAGTATGTTTGCTTTTTTTAAACATCTATTAGTTAAATAATATTTGAAAATTTAGTTACATTATGTACAAAATGATTGATCATGGATGTAAATTAGCTATAATGGCTTGAAAATCCATTATTAATTTATTTTTATCGAAATTGTGCTTGTATATGGAAAATATATTTTAATGAGTTTCCTTTTATAATTCATAAGGACATCACAATAAAATGAAAATATTTTAAAACTAAATAAAATGTATGCTACTTTGAAAAACAAATCATAAGTCTTGCATTTAAAATAAAATTCCAAATATATATATATATATATACTCTGTTGAAAAGTTCAAAGTATATATATGCATGTTTTTACTTTGAACTCTTTAACAGAGTATGTATATCTCGGCTAAAAGGTATTCGAAATTATGATTTTATTCATTTAAAATTGATACACATTATACAGTCTATATGTATTTTGAGAAACAATTTATGAATAAAATCATTGCATTGGGTGATAAACTTTATTTGAAGTAGAATATTACATTTTTTGAAGCAATTATTGAAATTTAAATACACATAAATGACTATTTATGAAAGAAGTTTATTTTAGAAACACCAACAAAAAAGTGATTTATTTTCTCAAGCTAATTGCATTTACATATTACATCTTGCATTTTTAATTTCTTGTTATTCTATCATCTTTTCACAATATCTTACACAATATCTCCAAATAAAATTCTTCATTTGTATCATTACCATATGAAGAAGTACAGATAATTTTACTTTTTTTGAATGAATAAAATAATACAAAGTATGTGTGTTTATTTACTTTTCATTAAAAAATCAATAATTACCCATATGTACAACATATAATGAAATAATGAAATAATATAGTTAATTTTTATAATGTATTTAGATCATTAATAGTATTTTACAATAATTTAATTAACTATTTGGTGTTAATTAGTTTTTTTTAATTTTCATTGATATTTTGTGTTAATAAATACTTTTTTCACATAATAATATTCACATTATAATAAAGAATTGTTTTTAGAACAGTTTTTAAAATTCACAAATATGTGGAAATAATTAAGTATCTGAATTTTACACCAACCTTAGTTTTGGTTAAAACTACTTCTTTGGTTTTTAATTTATTTATTTAATCAGCTTCTTTTATTTTCCATTCTAATGAATTATTTGAAGGTCAATTCACAACCTTTGTAATAAATATAAGATTTTTAAAATTATATGTTTTATTCAATGGTTTATTTAGAGATATTTTATATAAGTTTTCGTCCCTTTGTGACATAAATAAAAATGAATTTTATTATTTATGATTTGGACTAGGTTTTTTAATATATGGACTAATTGAAGTGTGTATGCATGAGTGTAATTTGTTAACACCCAAACAGTTTCATATATATATATATATATATAAATATAAATATATTTTTATATATGAACGAATATTTTTTAAAAATGATACATAATTATATTTTTGAACTTAAAATTTAATTTCAGGTAAAATTTATCAGCTTTAACTACATTATCCCAATAAATAATTATTATATTAAAGCAATGTAGTGTGATTTTTATCTTAAATTTTAAACTAGCCATAATAAAACTTCAAAACTTATTGAATTTTTAATTGAATAAATTTTAAATCAAACTTTAAATACAAAATCATTTTCTCAAAAAATAGAACTTAAAAATTTATTAGTTATATAAGTATAAATATATTATTCTCTCAAATCGACTATCTTTTTTTAAAAGTTTCTTTTGCAAGGAACTTAAACAGATTCTAGAAGTCTAGTTAATGTAACATTAATGTGTGAAAATTATATATATATATATATATATATATATATATCATATTTCTAAAACCTTATTTTTAAATGATTTAATTATGAAAAAAATATTGATTTGATAGTTTATGGTTTAAAATTTGTTTAGAAAAAAATACATATATATATATATATATATATATATATTTAGGGTGTTGCTAATACCATCACAATTTTTGTTACTCCTATTAGAACTTACCACCTACTTAATCTATTTTTTTTTTTTTTTTTTTTTTTTTTTTTAGTATTTTTTAGTTTTTAGTTTTATTTCAATCAAAATCTCTATTCAATCAAATGATTTGGAAAGTCATGATATAAAGAGAATTTAATTGGTATGTAAATTATCATAAAAAGGTGGCATATAATAGATAGGAGATTTTGGTGGCAATAGCAAAAAGTGTGGTGGCATTAATAATATCTTATATATATTTATATAATTATATATTAGTTTTTTTCTTTTTGAAAATTTTATGTTCAAAAATAATATATATATATATATATATATATATATATATATATTCATTTATAAAATTAAAATTATTTATCTTAAATATTTTTTATCAATTTATTTAGATGTTTAGAAAGTTGTGAAAAAACATTTAAATAATTAATTTTTAGAAAAATGTTTTTTTTAATATATAATATTTTGATAGAGGTTTAAAATTTAAAAAACTAGGCTGATTAATTTATTTTTAAATAATTTTTTTTGCATATAAATAAAAATATATGATTTATTAAATTAATATCTGATTAGCAATGTAGTATAATTTTAAAATCTAATGAAATGTTTCAATATTAAAACAATTATTCTCTTTCAAAACATTAAATTAAGAAATTTAGAAATATAAATTTTTTGAATAAAAAAAGATGATAGATATACACTTAACAATCCTAAATCCTAAACCCTAAAATCTTATTGATAAAGATAGGATTTTCAAAACTAAGAGATGGTCCTTAATAGAGATTCTATTTATGTATTGTTATAAGAGGATAGATTTTGAAAAATATAGGCCAACCAAATGACAATGTATGTAGATAACTAAAGTACCTAAATAGTGGAAAATCATAGCAAATAATTTGTGGAGAATAGGTGTATATAGAAACCAATAACAAATTCAAGATAAATGAGAGCAATTATCACCAAATTTCAAGAAAGTGTATGATTATGAAAAAAAATAACTTCTAGTCAATTAAATTATATTTCTATGAATCTATTGGACAAAAAAAGTCATCCAAGAAGATTTCTATCAATACCACTAAATCAAATCATCTACCAAATAATATTAAAGTGGTTTCCTAAAACTTTGCAAGTATCAAGGATATGAATTTCTAAAAAAGAAAACTTTAATATATTCTTATGTCACTCAAAAGTCTAAAAAATTATTCAAAGTTGGTAATGTATTGAACTAGAATGGCTATTGCTAAAGACAAGAAGATTAGAAAGTCTTGAGACAAGACTAAAGACTAGAAAGGCATTGACAAGAGTGAAGAAGACTTCACTCTTACCTTCATATATACTATCAAACTAGGAGCTATATAACAATGTTCTATAGGACCTTCAATATGTGTTGACTTTGCTAGATACGTATTTTAACTTACAAGGCAAAGTTTTTTATATGTGTACCATATAGTTAGCTTGTTTCACAAGCTATTAGTATATGTGGCACGTAGTTAACTTATTTACCAAGTTTCTAACCTACCAATCAATTATAAACACATTATCGTATTACATGCTGTCTTGCTTGAGAATGCACGGGACATCTGGATGTGGAAGATAAAACGATGTTTTGCAAGTATCCGAGTAGTTTAGTGGGTTTCAACTATCTAAATACAAACTATTTCGGATTTCAATATAAAAGCTTACTCCCAATACAAAGTGCTTAGAAACACTATTTTTAATAACTTTGAGATATTATAAGCATAATTTATTTTGTTATTTTTTAGTTTTATTTATTTATTTATTTTATTTATTTTATTTATTTTTTTAAACCCTAATCCTAGATAGTGAGCTTTGGCAAGGTGTAATTTTCAATCTGATCGTCTGATTGTTGTGAAACTTCTACCACTACTGCCTTTATAAGTCTTCTAAATGCTCAAGAAGTTCAATCCAATCCAATTTACAGATTGCAAGAAAATGCCTTAAATCCACACTGATGTCCCTTGACTGCCACCTAGAAGTTGATGACGAACTATAACTTATAATTTTTCCTTCTCTAACCATTGATTCTCATTCAAACTTTGTATACAGCTCCGCCTTTAAGTCTTCGACTTACCACATCAAAATTCACCTTATTTCAGCTGGTAGATCCCTAGATATTACAAAAACCCTAAACAACCCCAATATGCCGACTTGTGATACCTCTTTACACTAATGATCAAATATCTTCTATCCATACTATTAGATTAACACAAATTTTTGCAAGCACTTGGCATACTCAACCATCTAGACATCTCTAAAATTTCAACTGCAGATGTTTCTCCAATTTCACAAAACAGTCAAGAGTACTAGCCTTAACTTTATTGCAAAAAAAACCCAATTCACTAATACAAACACTGACTTTGAGCAACGATTGTAAAATCCTCCTAAATCCTATGAAACTAAGTCTTATACCTTTCGAAGGAGCTTGAAGCCAGCTCTTCGACTCCAAAAATCCCGATCTCCGAATGCCCTCTTCTTTTTTCTTTCTTTTCCTTTAACTTCGTGAGGTCCCCTATTCTTTCGCCCTAGACTCAGAATTGGAACAACAGACCGTGCTTCCATGGAATTCCCGCCTCTAAGAGGACCTTTTCATAGAAAAGATGTTTCTTCCGAAACGGTATAGAGAATGAAACAACTTGAAATGGAACCGAAGCCTCCGTATTCGAGACCTCATTGGGTTGCCCAATCGAGTCAGGTCTCATACTAGGTAAGAGGCCCGTAACAGGACCTGGATTGGATGTCCCTGTAATTGGGTCAAATTGGCCTTTGACATCAAGCTCACCCAAATGTTGAATTGGTCCTTTCTCTTTTTGCTGACTCTTGGTAAGAATGGCTTGGACACATTCCACCCGATTTATCGGAGGATCTTGTTGACCTCGATTTATCTCTTCAATTTTTCCTTGGCTTTGAATCTGCTCATCCCGATTATTGAAATTGAATGAAGCATTACATTGCTGATAAGTATGCCTTGACTGCTTGCTATTTCCACATACTAACGCGTAATTATCATTGGCTCTGGGATTGGAACATTCATTAGCATAATGACCAATTTGTCTGCAACGGAAATAACGAAGTGGTCTTCTTGCACCTCCATCAAGCATATTGGGTGTCTCTACTGGTATATACCTACTAGGCTTGTTCCATGTAGGGTTAAAAAATGATCCTAGTCGTCTCGTTGGTACGGAGTGTACTTGATTCGATGATGCCAGTGGAGCATACGCTATTGTCACGTTCTGTGGTACAGCTTGCAATGGGGTGACATTAACTGGCCCTTGAATATTGGCACTAGAATTGGCTACTATTTCTAACATCCAAGATGACTAAATATTAATAAATCTTTTTTATTTATATTTTCACCATATAGTAGTGTTATAACATGACAACGTGTAAAGTCAAAATTACATCTATAAAGTTTCTACAAATCTTTTTTAGAAGATATTATGAAATTAATATACATTTATCTACTTCTATCTAATCATATAGATAATTATTGAAAAAAATATGTATGTCCATGACATTATCTTACCTTCTAGAAATAAGTTCCACAAGAAGTGGTCATCATCTTTTATAAATCTTGCTATTATTTATCTTGGTATGATTAATATCATTGATAAAAAGCCTCAATTTTTTTTGTTGCATTTGCAAGATTTTATTTTGGCTTCTATGTGTATTCATTAATATCATATCTATGTCAATAAATAAGATATTTTAATCTATTTTGGCAATGCCTAAAATTTAAGATTTCTTTCACCTCATTTTTTTTTATTATGATCCACTTCTATAGGAAGAGGTGGCATTTATCTTCTTCTCAAGATATTCTTAATAACATCCAAATTTATAATCGACTTGGATATAGCAACCATGGAGGTTCCTTCACTTTCCATGAAACCATTAGCCATGTCTATCAAAGTTATCATGAACATTGTTTGCATTCTCCGTATCTCCTTTATTGACTTTGTAGTAATTTTTAATAAAGCAATTTATTTTTTTATAAATATAGTAATTTTTAAAGTTTTTTTTTGAATTATCTTGTTGATGAGAATATCTACTTTTACTTTGTTTTAAAAATGGAGCCAAATCATCACTTTAGAGCTCTTTTAATTTCTTCTTGGTCACTTCATAGATAAGCCTTGATGTGACATAATTCATGGTAAGCTCCTTCATGTTGATAAACTCCAATGCCACAATAAAGTAGTTATAGGACTTTGAAAGGCTCATAAGTAATGTCAACACAATGTCTTTATCATCAATTGACTTGTCAATAATTGCTAGTTGGTTTGTAAATGTTTTTACATTGTTGACATAAGACATAAGATCATTTCTTTCTTCTATCTTTATTGTTAAAAACTTCGTCCTTGTCCATAGAATGTTGACAAGTTTTCTACTCTTATAAATGTTGTAAAGAGTCTTTCATGCTTCCACTAGTCTATTTCGAGTAATTATATGTCAAAAGTTGGCATCATCCAAATTTGATGCAATCATGCTATAAGCCTTTCTTTCACAATGTTTGTATTCTTTCTTCACCTTGACATCAGTATTATCACTTGAAGGCTCTTTTCTTTCATCCACAATGTGGCAAAGGTCCAATGAAGCCAACAAAAGCTCCATTCTCTTCTTCCAATGGTAGAAGTTGTTTCCTCTAAACTTCTCAATCACTTTCAAATCCTCACCTTCACTTGAAGCTATTTCTAATGAAGAAGAGTATCAAAAAATAAAATAAAATAAAATAAAGATAAAGATTATTAAATAAACAAAAAGATCTTGCTGCCTTAAAAACTCAGAATGCCTCTTTTGAGGATTAACAAGTGATTTCATTCTTTAATCACTTTCAAATCTCATAAGAATACTTTTAATCTCACAAATATCTTCTTATCACTATAAAAAAATCTCTTAAGAAATTCACCTCAAAAAAGCACAATATTAATGTACAAATGATGTAATTCAATAAAAAAACATAATACTAGTATTCTATAACATCATTCTAAGGTAATTGATACAATCTAAGATAATGAATGCAATTAAAAACTTTTAAGAACAAAACTACATCAACAAGTAGATACAAAAAGAAGTTTAGAAGATATCAAATCCTAACATTAGTAACAACCATAAGATCTACTCTTCACAATAAGAAAGACTTCAAAGAATGTCAAAACTCACAAATAAAGGTGAGTGGGCCTATAACTTATTGAAGAAAAAAAATTTTGAAGTCACCAATATATAACATCAATAAAGTTACTCACAAAGAGAGTATAGAGTAAGATATCTTTTACTTTCAATATCTTGTACTTAGAGGTGGTGGCTGCTACTTCAATCGAAAACTTTCATCTTTTGATGAATACATCTATCCAACATTCTACTAAGACTATCCATTGTTATTTTATCTATTATATAAATATGCTTTTAATATATATTTTTTATTCTTGAGATCTTTTTTCTGTGAATCTATTTTATTTCTTGTCCTTCTTACATATCAAAAGCCAATCTTTTAACCAATAGCAACTTACCTAAAGTAATATCCTCTACAATATTACTTATTCTACTTTCATATTTATTTATATATTTTAACAAATTTTATATGTATTTATAATTAATTGATAGGTTAAAAAATTCGTCAATAAGTTAAACATACACCACATATATTGATTACGTGTAGAATAAGCTAATTATGTGGCATCCACATAGAAAACTTATCTTGTAAGTTAAGATACATGATGTGCTAAGTCAACACATTTTGAAGGTTCTATAGAACATCACTACATAGCTCTTAGGTAGATAATGTATATAAGGGTAAGAATAAAGCCTTCTTCATTCTTGTCAATTCTTTTCTTATTTCTAATCTAGTTTTAAGAAGTTTCTAGTTTTCTTCTCTTTTGCTAATAACCATTCTAGTTTTTTTTTATTTTTTTTATTTTTATTTTTAATACACATATTTCTTTATTTTTATTTTATTATACTTTTTTGGAAAAGTATCACTTATTTATTTATTTTCATTGAATTCTTATCCTTAGCAACTAGACAAATAAATTTTTAAAGTCTAAAAAGATGTCATTATGGCTTGATTTTTACTTTTCTTATCAAATCTTTATTCTTGAAGTATTTCAAAGAATTGATTATTGCATACAATAGCTTGAGCAATAAAGTGCTTTAATGAATATATTCTCAACATTGTCAGCCTTAAATCTTTGATATTATCTTTCAGACCATATGAAAATTGATTGATAAAGAATTTTTTATTCGAATCCACATCACAAGGAAGATTTTGAAATTTAGCAACATATGTCATAATTAAATATGATCCTTGTCATAACAATACGAGCTTGGTCTTTGCTATCCTTTCTCAATCACTTTCTCTAAATGTAGCTGCAAACACTTTCAAAAATGAATTCAAATTATAAAAGATTTGTGAATTTTTTTTCTATCAAAGATATAAATCAAGAAAGAAAATTCCATCATCATATTAAAAAGAATGCAATCTTAGATAAAACTTTATTTATTATAGAAATCCTTGAAATTTTGATCTTGTTCTATCAAACTTCTCTAGCATACTTATCATTGCATCTCTTATACTTATAATAGCAAAACTCTTTGGATTTAATTATGAACTTCATTTGCTTATATCTCTTAATTTTACAACTTCTTGGTATAGACTTTGAACTTCATTGTTGACTTCTTCCATGGACATAGGTATAGTACCTCTATGATTCACATTGAAAATATGAGAGAATTTTATTCTTAGAGTATTGAAAAGCTTAAAAAGATTAGCAATATTTGTAAATCTATTCTCAATTTTGTTAAAAGTAGCATCTATAATCTTTTCTTCTATTGATAACTCAAACAAATTCAAAAAGTTAAATTAGAGAAGGATTATGTGTAGCCTTTAATATCAAATGAAAATTTCCACATACAGGGATAATTTACTCTCTTTAAGAAAAAAATCAATATTACAAAACTAAATTATTTGTTTGAAGGTGGATAATCTGCAAGCTTCAAAACACAACAATAGAGTAGAATAATCCATTTACTTTTAAAATAAGATAAAAAAATAAGTTAGCATTCTTGCCAAAATCTCAAGGATATGAATTTCAAAAAAAAACCCTTAACATACTCTTGTATTACTCAAAAAGACTAAAAAATTATTCAAAAATGATAATATATTGAATTAGAATGACTATTGCCAAAAATAAAAAAAATTAGAAAGTCTTGAGATAAGACTAAAGTCTAGAAAGGTATTCTTAAGAATGAAGAATGTGTATTAGCTTCTATAGATAAGATTAGGCTTGAATTTCTTTAAGCTATTACTTGTGGGCATGATCAAGAAGATATTTGCCACAAAGAAATAATAGATTTAAAAGAATTGTACCATCTTGATATGATGAAATATGAATATGAGAGAATGGATAGTGCCATTGCTATGGGATATGGTTATATAAATGTTCTTCTTAATTTGAGTGATGTCATGAAAGTATTAGAAATTTCCTTTTAAATAAGTAATAATTTGATTTATTATTTATTACTTACTTATTTTAAGCATATTCTATTATATTATATAAAAATATTGACCATTGAGAGATCAATATTATTTTATGTATCATCATTTGGTTGATTATTATTATTTTTTTATCAATAATCTTAATGATTGATTTTTTTTAATATTTATATTTATTTTTGGTTTAAAATTAATTATTATCTTCTTTTTTTTTCTAAAAGTCACGCAACGTAGACAATCACAATATTAGAGTTGAAATTGTTGCTATGGATGTGGCAATAAAATCTATTAGAATTATAGTATAATTAAAAATTTATAGAATATTTTAAAATGAATCAAATAAGCAATATACCAAAAGTATCAATTTTGGTAATTTCAAAATACAAATAAAAATTGAAGAAATTTTTTCTATCATTTTTTTAGATTCATTTTATTGATTGTAAAGAAATAATTTAAGAAATATTTTTTTTACAAGGTTGAGAAGAAGAATATATTTGGATCAAAGCATGGTCTTTATTATATCAAGCTATGTAAAAATCACTAGTAGGAACAATTTTCAACTTTGGTGATGCAAAAAGATCTTGAACACTTTTGACAATTTTTTTAACTATTTGTTTCAACTTTTCTATGCATTTGTAATTTGGTACATAAAGATTTAAGAGGAATTTTCTTCTTAGACTAATTAATATTATATGGCAATTCATGAAAGTATGTAAACAAATTGCCATTGCATTGAATTAGAGACACTTATGACTCTATGAATAAACTTTTTGGTGTGGATGACTCAACAAGTACTATAGCTTGTAAGTAATTTATTACTACTTTAATCAATATTATTTTTTCTTTATATTTAAAATAGCCATGGAAAAAAACTTTATCAAAATTAAAACATAAGTTTGAAAATATTCATGGCATATCACAATGTTGTGGTGTTCTTAATAATTTTCATGTTTTATTTGATCTACTTTTAAGATGTACATTAACAAATTGGTATAGTTGTGATCATAATTATTCTACAATACTTTAAGCCATTGTAGATCACAAAGCCCAATTTATAGATGTTTTTGTGAACATTCTTGGATTAATATATAATTCTTATGTACCTTTAATGTCAAATCACTTCAAGATGTGATTGTAGGAAGAAGATTGAATGGGGCAATTATAAAAATTAAAGATGTTGATATTAGTGTGTTGATTGTAGCCAATGAATGAGATATTGGTGATAAGAATTTGTTTGTGCCTTGGCCTAGAATTCAACTTTGTAGACTATATGATGAGTTTAATTTTAAGTAATCATCAACATGTATGGTTGTTGAGCATTCATATGGAATTTTAAAAGAAATGTAGAGGATTTTTGAAAAGTCCTATTACTAATTTTGGCAAAACAGGATTGTTGTCTTCATTGCAAGCTCTTCAAAGCAACTTCATGTTCTCCATCACTTTCTTGTTTCAGATTAGAATTATACAAGAGCCAACATCTGTATGATTGCTGCTTCTATGTACATCTATGTATATATGTATTTTGTAATTGTATCTAAATCAAAGTAAGTTGTGGATTAAGAGTCAAGCATGACTTGTACATCATAGTGTTTCTTGTTGGAAAGGTGTCATCATGAAGTGATTGACTGCAAACACATTTTGATTTTTATTCAAATTTTAATTTGCCATACTTCATTTGTTAATTTATTAATCTTGGCCAGTCAATTGCTGCATTGTGGGGGTTTTGTACAGGACTTTGAGAACTTGGTCCACCCTACCAATACATGATTCTACAGAAGGAAAACTTTGTTTGAAAATACAAGTTTTCAAATATAACATTAAGAATAATAAAGAACTCCCATTTTAGTTATTTATTTATTTCTTATTCGTAACAGAGCTTGCACCAAAACAGTTACGAAATTTGTTGTAACTTATATTTGGTTGAAACACATATTGTAGAGTCATCAGGACAAATTTTATGGGCTGATTTTTTATTTTTTTATTTTTATTTTTATAATTTCAAATTTTGTAATTGTATTTTAAAGAATTGAAATCATTCTAATATTAAATACAAACTATTTAATAATTTTATAGTTGCAACATGAATAGACAGTGACGAATTTTTTTTCGTGGAACAAGGCCTCATATATGTACACTTATGAAATATGATGACATTTGTTTATCCAACTTCATTTCAGCAATGCCCGAGGCGAAATGCGATCGGCAACCTCATCAGAGTTGCCCTGTCTCTGGACCTCACGCGGAGTTGTGTCTGTCTGCCTTGGGCATTGAAGCTAAGGATGGTCGCAGAAATAATCTCGAGTCCATGAAATCAGTTCAATGCACACCTGGGACTGCAAAAGTTTTGTAATTGGATCGTCAAGCTGAGCATGATAAAGTGTGTTCCTCAGCATGAAATAAGATGATCCCAAATATGCTCGATTTCCTATCAATCTGAGTAGAATACCTGCCAAAAAGTGGAGATAAGCGTGATCCATTTGAGCTGAAGTCCATCTCTTCAGAAGGTGGAATAGGTACTACTTCTGAGGGACACTCTTGTGTGCATGACGAAGTCACCCACAAGCTTCATGCCCTTCAGTAAAACAAACTTTGTAAATGAAGAAATCTACGGGGTCATCGCAGTACACGATATTATATAAAAAATTGTAAACAAATAATGCTCTTCTCCAGTCAATATTACACTTCCATTCATCGCAGCTCAAACGTGGCATGACTTTTTTTCTGTCGCACTTGCAAATGGTACTACAGAAATAAAGCACCTCAAGTCCTCTGCAATTCCAATACTTCTAAGATTGTAGAAGCTGTAGAGGCTCTTCAACTGAAACAAACCGTCCAGTCTAGAATGGTTCCGTTAGGTTCATCGGTTTGTAACTGATTGCACTTGACAACTATAACGCATCTGTTGCCAACAAGACCAGAGGGTACATGGTGATGGAGTCGCTTATAATGCACCCATCCCCCCTCCCCATTACAACCTGATTCATTTCATCAACAGCACCACAAATACTAGGCAACGGCAATGTTCAGCATACTCAAGTCTAGGATCATGCACATGCGAGAGAACATATATTAACGATCGATGAGCCACTGAACTTTGATTGCGATTGCACAGCCAGGAGCTTAACATCCTGAATGGTCTTCTGGAAGAGCAACAATAGTAATCACAGAACCCACACATGGAACTCATAACGCGGTAAGAAATTATCCAGAACTCTGGAACCCCCGCTTGTCGCCTTTGAAAGTGATAAAGTGTGCAAAAGCCCATGAATATATATATAGATAGATATATATATATATATATATGTATATATGTATATATAACTGCACCTCACAGGTGAGTCATGAAAAATAGGCACAATTGTGGAGGTCGACGGATTGTGTCGCAAGGAATGTAGAGACCCAGATCAAGATCATTTAACCAGTAATTAATTCTATGGTAGAGCCATACCTGTGATTCTATCCTAATAAACCTTACCACTATTGTGTGTGTCAATAGACACACGAGCTCAACTCTGAGCGACAGAACTGAACCAGACTTTACAACCACGCGATCATGCTTCTAGCTTTTCTCAGGATAGTAGATGATATCCTCTAAAGTAATTATTACCTCATCTCTGGAAGGAATTAACTTAAGCCCAGGAGCAGGCCACCAAAATCAAACAGAGCATAACGAAGGATGATACAATTTGTACCCTTCTGAACGCAAATCCAGGAATGCCTCGTCGACGTCGAACCTCTCCCGATTCAGCAAATCATAGCAAATGACGTTGAAAGATGATCTGCGGGGATCTGCAAAGTAGAGATAAGAGCCTTGACCAAGTGGTACATGGCCCTGAACGCCGAGGGTAGTTCCAGGAGGAAGCACATGTACTTCCACCCACGTTCCGGTTTGGTCGTCGAATTGCTGCACCGAGGGGGAGAAGGTCGGCACCGTAGAAAATGTGACCAAAGATAGCTTGTCATGAAGCTCCATGAACTTCTTGGCTCCTACACTGACGCTTGCCAATGGTGCCTCGAACCGAGAGAACACTTTGCGTAAGAGATCGAACGAGACGCCTTGTCTGCGACTGATCAAGGTGCCGTCCTCATGCACCCGCTCAGAGCCTATATAGTGCATTGAGCCATTGACGTAGACGCTCCGGTAGATAGACTCCAAAGTAGTGTCTTCACTGTGAGTAGTCCAGGAATCAGTCAGTGAGTCGAACAAGGTTCCGACAAGGCGTCGCTGTCCGTGTAACTGGTGAATTTGCGTGAATAGGATCTTGAACTGGTTCGGCTCGTTCTCCAGCACGACCAAGTTGACGCAGCCTGAGGTTTTGATTCCGGAGGGCAGCGGGGGCAGGATGCGCCACAGCTTGGAAATGGGGTTGCAGATGAGGAGCCGAATATCGCCATCTTCCCTCTTGCGGCCCACGTTCCCCTCGAAGCAGAGCAGACCTCCTCCAGCGGCGCGGAGCGAATGTATGTAAAAGTTAGGAGATTTCTTCCAGATGAAGACTTCGCGCCACTCTCTGCGAGCTGGATTGTATGCTACAATGGCCTGGAATCGTTTGACGCAGACTAGTAGGAAGGGCGTCTGAGATTTTCGAACCGATACAATCCTGTCCGTGAAGTACTTCGCAACTAGCAGCTCTTTCCATCTTTTGCAAACTTCGCGGAGCCTTGGGATGTAGTCGTAAGGGAGTCGTGCTAGCACATCCAGAAGCATTTCCTGGGGAAGCTGGCTCCATATTTCTGGATCCATTTTACCTGTGTACACATTTCACCAGAACATTATCTCAATGTACGCAATCTGGCTATGCGATTATAACAGAAATTAACTACCCGAGCAGTTAAAATCACCAGTACTTCAGATTGAACCTGAGGTGGACTTAAAATAAACTAATGTGTAGTTACACCATCTGTGCAGTAATGTGCTTAGTCACAATCATGGGACGGTAGTTAATCGGCTGCCTACTGTGAACGTAAATCTGTTTCACAGTGAATCCATCCTGTTACCGGCACCTAGCAATGGGTAGGCAGAAGGAACGTATAATCAGACCCCAGCTCGTCCAGATAGTCTAGATACTTCATAATAACAATTGAATCGACACTTGCTTCAATCGAATCGCGATCAATAGATGCTAATAATGCAATCGCCCCAATTAACAGCTTTATCTCGACAGAGACGGCCGCAAGGTAGTCGCGATTTATCAAGTAGAATTTTCCTGATGAAATGGAAACATTCCCTGATTTCACAGTGAGATCCCTAGCAATTTTTCCACAATACAGTTCAACTATTACCCGATCATAACCCTCCCTGTGGGCATGTTGCTGGAGAGTGTGCTCAAGCGTCCCCTAAACCCTTCCAAACCTGAACAGCTTAGGTCGTATTCTAGATAGAACACTCTTTCACCGACACAGAAGTGGCTATACCACAAAATCGCGTCCGACATACTCATAACTATGAAGTTTCCACTACTCTTCGGACCAACTCTTCCAACACTCGACACTAGATCAAGCTGATACCCGAACTTCACTGCTCCAAACACGTCACTCAGTGTAAATTGATGAGGACGGCGAAAAACAAGGGGGAACGTTGAAAAACGCCAATGCAATACCACGTGCAATGCAAGCCCGGTCTCCGCATGGTTACACATCCAGAATACCAGCAGGCAATACTAGATTCAAAGTGATCAACGCCTCTACATTTGTGGGAGCAATCCCAAGTTTCAGAAACTGTTGCTGCTTCGCATTTACTATGAACTGTTCAAGGGTTCACTCATCATTGTTGGACTTTCAAAGAACCTAGCTACAGATATTGCATTCATCGCTAGTATCGCGTGAACATCGCAGAGGGGAAGAACAAAAGTGTTCAAAATCCATTCCTGGTGCAAGAGGCGAGTCATCGAAGATTGAGAGCCGAGGACAAGACATGGCATCTTGAAGATAGACATCGATTCTGCCTCTACGTCAGGTTCGAAGAGGTGTTAAGGAGATCAATCACCTACCACTGAGGGTTTGGAAGTTGGATAAATCAGATAGATCATCACTATGACATATAGTGGCGAATGATCCTGGACGAGCCAGCACCGGAAAGAAGCTAAGAGATCGACACAAAAAGGACGATTCGCTCTCTCTCTCTCGCAATACTTTTCCTACCATCGACTAGTTTCGCAAGGTGCGAACTCCCGACATCATTAGCAAAATGAGTTGGCACAGACGATGCACCCCACAAGTGACCCACATGGGTTTGTGTGGTGCTCAGAAGAATGCCCTAACAAGCTTCGACATACTCCTAGTTTGTGCCATAGAATGCCGCAATGTAGCCGACCACCCAAACCTCGACCCGACAGACAAACTTGTTGGAGCTTATGTAAGTACCACAGCTAAATATAGAGAAGCACATTGGGACACATAAAGAATTCCACAGTCCATTCTCCTTTCCTCCAAAACCTCGGATCTGACAACCCGCTCGTGCATGCCGAGCCATACCTATCCATGTAGCCAAAAAAGAACAGTGGAGAAATAAAACAAATTTGATTTGCTATTTTTGCAGGTTACCTAGGCGCCATCACCGAGTGTCGTGCAGTTCCGGTGCACCATGTAACCATCGTAGTGTTGTTCTACGATGGCGCAGGAGGGTGAACACTTGGACCCGATCTTCAAGGGGAACCAAGGCTGTCAGAACTGAAGATGATTACAGGAATCATTTGTCACGGAGAGTGTACCTTGGAGTTAGAGAGAGCTGCAATGCCATATGTTGGGTCCGAGTTTGCTTCGGGATCACAAGCGGATCGCCGTGAAGTTGATGTAAATAGCCTCATGTGCACGGAAACGTATCAACTAGTGCAAACAAGTAACGGATAGCGAAACTCCTGGCCGGCCCCGGCCGTTGCGATTGCGGCTAGTCTGAGCACGATGAATAAGAGCGAGAGGGAGAGAGAGCCGAATAAAAAAGAAAACTAGACAAAAAGAAACCCTCTACAGGAGAAGTTGGATCTTTCCAGAATGGTAGCACTTGAATCAGTGGGTCTGATTCACAACCCCAATCAGCTTCAGGGTACTTGCAACTCTACTACGATGATGCAACATTAAAAAGGTGGTCACACTCAGTCGCTCTCCTTGCGCTACAGATTTTGATGCCACAGAGCTGCTTCTCAAGGTTTATCAAGCTTCAGGATTGTTCACGTTTTCCACTATCAACTGGCTCTTGCACGTTGAAATTAATATTCTATCAAGAGGCCTAACTCGATTGAAAGCAAAGCACTGAACTTGCATTCCGCACCCACCTACCCGATATCCTGGGTTGCTCAGCAAAGCAGTGAAACTATATCAGAACCAGCAATAGAAGTAGTCTCGTGCTACATCATGTGAGGGTGTAAGCAGCAACGTGGCCGTTATGTATGCATCGGGGATTGCGACTTGAAGGAGAAGCAAGGTGGTGCCTGGATGGATTCAGCTTGGGGTGGAGCCGGGCGCTAGTTGTGGCTGGGGAGAAAGTGCAGGTGAATTGAAAGCGGAGGCTTGTTGGGGAAGATTCGATGATGTGGGCGAACGAGGTGTGCCGGTGAAGCGTATGAGCTCACTGCTGATGTAACCCAGCCTATTTCCAGCAAACTTTGCTCTGCTGTCGCGGAGCCCGTGTATTAATTTTGCTATTTTACTTTCCTTTCTTCAAAAGATTCTCTGAAGAAATCAGGACAATTTACTTTTCACTTAAATCCTAATTTAAACTGGAACCCACTGTCATGTGCTATTTGATACAACCAGTGCCTAACACCAAATCAATGCTGATCAGAACACAACACCACCCCCTTGTGCATGCACATAAATGCATGGATGCGCAAGCGAAGGTTGGAAGGGAAAGGGAGCTGCGAATTGTAGAACTCATACAGTGATACATATAGCCGAAGCTTCAAATGAAAAAGTAATTTCAGTATGATTCACGCTCCATGATTCTGACAAATTTAATATTTTGAAAGTTCAACAAACTTAAGTCAGGAAAACACGAACAACAAAAAAAATGTTGAATGTATGAAGAAGATTGGAGTTATATTGGAAATATAGCAGTCAAAAGGTATCCTTGATAGGACATATGTATATACAGTTTTTGAGGACAGTCTTGGATTTAAGAAGTGTAAATGCGCTGGAATTTAGTGTGTGAAGTCCGGACCGTCTGGCCAACCACCAAATGAACAAGACAACATGAGGAGCGATAGTGCGCCTCCAGTTCTATCATCACGACGAAGCAACGGGGCCACGTCCTGACGACAAATACTTGCAAGGGCGGGGGTCCTGCAGGCAGGGAGGCAATGGAGGAAGGGAGGCGAGGGAGGCGAGGTGGTGGTGGTGGTACAGAACCTGGAAGTTTTTCCTTCGCCCAGCCTGACTGACACTCCTCCTTTACCTGGAACCCCTCCCGCCTGGACATTGTTGCCACTGCTCTCCCTGCTGCTGCTGCTTCTTCTGCAGCAACCACTACTTCTGCTGAGCTGCACCCTGTCCTCCCTCCCGCCCTCGGATGCTCCTCCTCCTTGCGGGGTGGCCTTCCTCGTAAACACTCACATCGACACTCACCAGACTAGTTTCATTCGAATGAGCAGCACCGTCGTCGCACCGCAACTCACCATCCTCGTCTTCTGTTGCATTCCTTTCTGGCTTTCCAACCCCCACCCACCCCCACCCCTTAACTGTTGTCTAATCTCATCATCATTTATTGCTGTTTTTTCCGGCCGAATCTGAGGGACCAACTCATCGGATAACTCCCAAAAAGACATGCATTGTCTGTGATGCTCTCTCGCTACAAAGTAAATCTTTGTTTGTCAATAGTGACGTTTTTTTTATGTATAGTGATTTTTACATGTCTTCATAATTATAAATTAATTTTTTATCTTTGAACATTATATTTTTGGTTGATGTAACTTGTTATAATGTATGTGCAACCTGGTCACCCACTGCAATTACTTTGTTACAAAATTTTGAATGAAGTTTAAATTAGTTGCAACCATGGTTGTAACATTCAGTACATAATGAACCCTGATAATTTACCAACATTGCGACACTTTGTTTATTCCTTTAAATATTATTTCCCAAATGTTCATCAGTTTAATGTAATATTTCTTTATTGATGATATGAATAAATAAGTCAATTATTTTATTGTAATTGTATCTCATCAAGAAAAAAGAAAACTTCCAAGTTTTTGTTAGAATTGATTCTAAATTTTTGTGCAATAAATCAAAATTCTCACTATGAAACCTCTGTTTTTATATTTTCAGTTTGATATTTCAACAAAGACTAATCCATTCACTCAATTTTTCAACTACTTTCAAGCATTCTCAAGCACTGTTCTGTCTTTACTGCTTTACTTTCACTCTTTAGATCCTTGAATCGATTTGAATGCATCAATTTTTCAACCACTATTTTGAATTTTTATTATTAAAATTCATTAGGATTAAAAAAAAAACCTGCTACTGCAGTTGTTTATACTGGATTGCTTGGACTTTTCCAACTTAACTTAATCTTTTCATTGCCATACTCTTGCTCTGAGGTTTTGATTAAAAACATACATAAATATTGGTTGTCCCATCCTCTCAAAGAACATCTTACTACCATGATCATAACACAAGACCAAAATCATACTATTACAATCAAGTATAATTTATTGTAGCATTTTGAAATCTATGCAACTAGGTTGCAAATGAACATGTGTTATAGCATTGCATATATGTATGTATGTAAATATTTTGGATTAATCTAATGTAAATAAATGTATGTAAATAACAGATTTTGATAGATAAAATGCCTTTGCAGAGAATTAAACTTAACTATTTTTGTATGAAGTTTTGTTGCATGAAACATGTAGCTGGGACAGGGTATAAAACTTGTCAATTCACATTGTAAGAAATGACTTCAACACAATATGTATTCTTAGCAATAATTCACATACTCGTTTATAAAAATAACTATTCTTTGGAAAGCCCCTGGATAACATATGATTATGTTCCAAGGAATTACGCCAAACAAGCAAACCTCAAAATACTTCTGAAAAATACATGCAATTAAGTTGGAAAAATATTATAAGTTATATCTTTATTTGGAATTAATTCAAAGTAGTGGGGGAACATTGGAATTTCGCAGTAGAAAATACTTATTGTACTACATAAAATTAAAGTCTTTTAAGAAAGTTTGGTGGTGCTATAACATTGATGAGATCTCAAGTTTTTTCTTTTTATTCTTTCTAAGTGTTTGTTAATTGTTCTTGTTCTATGGTTTGTTTGCTTGTTTTGTGGAATACCACCAACTTTTTAATAGTCATAAAAATATCACCTATTTTTTTAATAATATTATTATAAAAAATTAAAAAATAATAATTTTATAATTGTATAAGAATTAAATTAAAATACATAAATCGAAGATTTTCAATTAATAAGTTAAATTTTATAATCTTTAAATATATGACCTTACCAAAGATTATAGCAATGCTATTGTACACAAGGTGGCAGATGTTTGGTTACACATACTTGAATGTTGAATAATATTATAACTTTCAATAAAAATAAATAAGTTTTGAGTAGTAATATAACTTTTTTTTAAACTTATCTTATAATACTCTTAACCAGTATACTAGTTTTTCATATGTTAAATATGTTAAATATTTAAATTATTATATAGGTGTGAAGAACCTGTTATTTTAAAAATAATATTTGTGTATTTTACTTAAACCAATCTTATATAAAAAAAATTAAAAAATAATGATATCTATTAAAATAATTTTACAAAATTTTAAAATTATAAATTAAATCTAAAAATTATATTTAATAATACACACACACACACACACACACACATATATATATATATATATATATATACCTTTTTTCTTCTACATTTTAAAAATAAGACTTGGTTGCAAGTATTTTTATTTTTAATTTTTTATAACATTAACCTATATGAAGTTTTTGATTTATTACTCCACTTTCATTCTTACATACATGCACTGAAACATGTTTTATAACATATTATTTTTTAAATGTAGAAATTTAGTTGGAATTGTATTCATTATTAAACATTAAATAACTTAGCTAATAGCTGTGTATTATTTAAAGATTTTTTATATTTTGAATTACATCTTTTTAAGATTTAAAAAATAATCTTAGGAGCCTCTATTCAAAGTTGGATTTTTTCAAACCGTAAAATCTTATCAAAATAAAAAAGAACTGTTTTGAATATTTTTTATTGAAAATAAATAATATTGGTATGAGATTTATTATTATTATAATTATTATTATTATTTTGACTCATTCAGTCAACAAAAAATGCCGAAATTATAAATATTAATTAATTATTTTTTAAAAAAATTTCTTTTCAAAATTCTAAAATCGTCTTTGGATAACATCAAATTTCTTAGTTTCTTACTTGTTTTAGAATTTTATTTTAACAGCACTATATTCTAACAACCAATTGATGATCACAATACATAAGTGCTAAAACAATTATTCTAACAATTTTATTTCCAAATTAATCTTTTTTTATTTTTTTTATTTTTTATAGCACCAACTAAACTTATTTCAAAATAAAAATTGTTGGTTAGAATAATCACAATTCTGAATTGTTACATATAAGAAAGCAACAAAAAAATACATTTATGCTCTCATATTATAATTATTAAATTGGTTGTAAATAACCATCTTGTTAGTATCTTGCTACTTATAATGTTTAGTACTAACAAGATGGTTATTTACTACTTGCACTAAATAACTCTATGTAGATGTCAAAAAAAAAAAAAAAAAAAGTTATTCTAGATTAAATATCAAAATTTTGGACTATAAATATGTAAATTAAAGAAGATTAGACAACCATCTATTCTACAATTTTATGATTATTATTGAAATTGTTTAGGTGTTTTTTCAATATTTATTATAAATCTATAATAAATTTACTACAAAAAAATATATGCCCCGGAAATTATTATTTAAGATTCATTAATTTTTATTTTTTTATTTGCTCTAAAATTTTAATGAGATTAAATTAGAATTCAAACTCTGTAAAATAGTCAAGTGTCAGCAGTGACTATCCTCTAAAAAACCCAACTGTGCAGTGCATTAGTTTATAGATACAAAATAACTTGCAGAAGAAATAACAGCATCTTTTAGAACATAAAAATTTCAAAACAAGTTAAATATAATATGATTACCCCGGAAAAAATATTCTAGAAAATGTATTATTTTGACGGGAAAAATGTATGTAGAAACAGAACTTGCAATCTGTGTCTGTAATTTAGAATAGTAAAAAAAAAAAAAAAAAAAAAAAAAAAACCCTTTTTCTAAATCTTTTTAGTTAAAATGCAAGAATCCAATTGATTCTTAAAAATAAAACTTTTTTAGTTTTCTCTTCCACACACAATAATAATTATGTTGCTGTCTTATAATACATTGGATACCATTAGCACATAGCACTATTCAAAGTAATTTGAAGACCTACAAAGGCATTTGTAAATTCTTGCAATTCGGACAAAGTACCAAGTTTGTCCTCAACTAGGTATGAGTCAATCTTAATAGGATAGTGCAGAGTTCATCAATAAATTAGTATATTTGAAGGGTTGTTCAAAGGTGTATAAATGTACAATACAAAAACATTTGAGCTTAAAGTGGATCATTGTTTTTAGAAGTGATTTTGACAAAGATAACTCCTAATATTGTGTGAAAATTATATTCATCTCTTTCAATGAAAGTGTATATATTTGTGCCATTTTCAGAACTAAAATACTTGTAAATTACATTTTACAGAATGATGAGATAAAAGAAATATATATTATGATTGTATAGTTCTACTTCTTTGGAATGAAAAAAAAGTAAAAAAAAAGGATAAGAAAAACTCAAACCAAGAGTGAAAAAGAAATGGATAAACCCTGCCAAGGTTTATGTCACGGTTTATGTTGGTTGGCTGCACTGGAATGAGTGTTTGTAAGTTAGCAAGAAACTACAACCAATGCACATGACAACAATCCAAGATAATATACTCTACCCTACCCAGGAGTCCTCTACATGGTGTTGAAATAAAATAAAATAATAAATAAAATATTAGAAATATAATGGAGTGTGTGACATGATTTCCCTTGTAAGGGAGGGAATAGCAAAATGCGGATTGTTAGTTGTGAAGCATTGGGGTCTGCTTGAAATAGAAGCATCATCCATATTAACAAGGGTTGGTTCCATGGGGGGTCTGGACGAATGTTGTGGAGTCAGGAGGGCCTCACTCTCATGCAGAAACGGAAGTGGTGGCGGGGGCCATTGCTCCGTTCTGACCCCCCCCCATTATTATTCATGCAGATGAATGAAGGAATTTGTGGATGGACCCATTTCTGGGCCTACTGCTTCTTCCCCCCTGCCCCTCTCTCCTGCCGACCGCACTCTCAAGCCAGCTGCCCGTGCCGGTGCCGTCTGGGGGCTGATTCATGTGTGTGATGGAGAGGTTGTGTGCCCTGCCCGTCCCATGGGCTTCCCTGCCCGCTCGCCCGCTCCTGCCCCTGAAACAGAGTGAAGGAGAGAGAGAGGGAGGGAGAGAGAGCTCCAACACTTTCCACTGTCCACTTCCTTGTGCGTGTGCGTGTGTGTGTGTGTGCGCACAGCAATCACTTGCAAATGTATGCACAGCAATCACAGCAAGTTGGGAATTCGCAGCGAATTGCTGTCAAAGTACCCACCCTCCCGCTGATACTTGGATGGTGGTGGCAACGCCAGCTGAGGTGGTGGTGAAGTTGACGACTGGGGGCTCCTCACTGGCGACAATCCCCAGGGGTTGTTGCCAGAGGGAGGAGGATTGTTATTCGACATTCTGGACAGCCTATGTTGTTGCTGCTGCTGGCGTAGGAAGGGATCTCGGTGCGCCACCGGGGATGCCAGCGCATAGTTGCTGGATGCGAAAATGATGTCCTCGAAGGGGTTTGTTGATCCGGATGAGACTGGACTAGCGCTGTTCTGGGTCCCTGCTGCTTGGAATGTTCTTTGCATTGCGTCATCGTACAAGCTGTTCAACAACTGCTTATCAAAACCAGACACCTGCGTGTACACACGAAAGCTCACCATGAGTTTCCATGCTCAGGTCCGGCTCCGAAAGTGCTGGAGATCAGTCGGCAGTTTAAGCCACGAAAGACTGGACTGTTCCGCTCATTTACTCATTGCCTTATCAGCTTGGAACACTGCCATCGTCTCATCCTGGAAGAGTCATCTCGAAGACGACCGAAGAAACGTTGTGTCCCCAAGTGCAAGCACGATCATGCAATCAGAGATACGTAAATCTGTCATAAAAAAGGCATGGACTAATACATACGATAAGGGAAGGATGGAGTACCCTGTCACTGGGAGCAGATGCACTGGCAGCACGGGTTCCTAAGTTCGAAACAAGAGCAAGTTCCCAACCCGTGACTTGCGGTGGCTGCGCTGTACCTGAATGTGCAACGAGGTCAACAATTATTCTGAGAGCATGTCCCTGTCATCACTGTTCCCCTAAATTCGTACACGAAGTACAATTGCAATTTCCAATCGGACTCTGGGACTTCTACCCACGTGTGCATATCCAAGTCTATTAGAGGATGTTTATGAAGTATTACACCCATCCACCCGGCCATGCTTGCTTACACTCATGAAGCAAAGTCTAAGTTAGGAACCAATTTATCTTTACATCTCTTGCACTGGCATAACCGTGGTTTAAATGTTTTTTCAAGTTCAAGTGAGGATTACTTGGTGAGTAAAGACCAGAATTCGATGAATTGTTTTCCGCCTGCAACACATCGTTCAATTCCTGTGCAGAGCACGCTCAAGACATTGACTTATGTGCAATCGACCTTAGGCTAGCAATGGAATCATACTTGGACAAGTGTTAAGAGTGAATTCCCAGGAATGTCTACCCGGAAATAATGCATTTTTTTCATTTTTTTTTCTCAGAGCTAATGTGCCACCTCTCTGCATTTCTAAACTTCTGGTACTACAGTAGATGCCGTTTGAGCCGTGTTCTTCAAGGATCGTCGACATTGAAAACAGAGAAGTCTGTGTCATGGGACTTGCCATTAGATCCCACTCTACGGATCGAGGTGGAGTGAAGAATTCCTCAGCCATCGGCTGAACAGCTGGAGGTGTTGCACCGTCGTTGCTTGTGTAACCGGATGCGGTTAGCATCTTGGGATAGCGTTCGTCAACTTCCTGTAAGGAAAGAATTAAGGCGAAGCTCTACACACTCAGGGATGTTTGGTACTCTCCTAACACTCGCATATTTCATGACTTAATTGGATACAAATAATACAAATAAGGATGATAGTCTACTCAGATCCATTCGAAAGCATTACCTCTTGAATGCGGGGAGCATCCCTTATGTAGTCTTCCATGGTGTAAAGAAACGACTTTGGGGGCTGAAAAAGAAATTACTGCTGTTGAGAAAAAGAACAGCATAATTCCAGCACTCCATATCTCGTCGTATCTTCCTAGACAGACTACATTCAAAAACCGAATTCATGATTTAGCAACAATCAAAAAGCATTTTAGAGGCGACTCAAACCTGCTCTAGATGAGGAAATTGAAAATTACGAGCAAAGTCCAAGCCTTTGCACATCTCGAAAAACTCCACAAGTCTTGCAGCCTGCAAAATCTTAGGTCCATCATATTTGGCTCCTACACTGAAAACTTGATTGATAGTGAGAGGACGTTTAATGATTGAAGGTTTGATTTAGAATGTTCGACCGCATCACAGTATTAGTTCAGGCTAATTGCAGGGTTAAATTTTAGTAGTCAACGTCGAGTGGTTGGAAGCTGATCACTTTTTGATTTTGACATCGTCTTTGTCGCCTAGATTTATAGGTTTATTTAGGATATCAGAATTTATGACAAGAAGTTTTTAGCACGAGCCTAGGCAATCAAAATTAAATTTTCCATGTACACTTGATCAGTGTATTCAGTAGTACAGGTTATGCTTGCAGGGTACTTATTAGCTTCGTTCCATGACCAGAAATAGAAAAGTTCTACACTGCGCAGCATTTGTCTTTATTATTGATTTTGTGAAACTCCAGTCGATGAGAAACCTGAAGGGTTGCTCGTTTGTAGATTTCCAAAGCGTTTATTGAGTAGTTTCGAGTCATTTCAAAGAACTGCGTACACATCCACAGGTAGCTAATTTGAAACATGCAAGCAATATGAAGGAGTTAAGGACTGGTTGATGAAATCGTGCCATATTTAAGTATTAGCATTCTGAGAAAGTTAAGGAATTTAAAGCTGGCATTCAGGCTTGGAAGTGCCTTTACTGCCTAATATCACCTCATCATTTGAAACCACCACCATTAACTGCAGCACTTGAAATGTATTTGTTTATACCATCTAAATACGCGTTTCGGACAATACTGTGATGGACGATTTACAGAAAAGAATTAATGGTCCTTGAAATATCTTTTATACCTTGTCTACCAGGTTAATGATGCCGTCATTAATCGCACGGTAAATCTTGAAGCTCTCCTTTAGACACTGAAACACAGAAATCTTTAGACAGCATCTTCTTCTGGACTGAAATTGATGAATGAGGACAGAATGTACGTGTACAATGTACATGTACTGCATGCAAATGTTTCCAAGACTTGGACGACAAAATGATGCCAGAAGAGACAGTGCTCACAACAGTCCAAAAATGAAGCGTAAAATTCCACCCAACTAAAGTATTGCTCACCAAGCTCAAAGCTGCTTGAATAACATAATTTGAGATCGCTGCTCCCTCGGGCTGCAATGCGTATATACCAAGGTCATCTGGTGAATAGAAATGAGCTTGACTGTGCATACTGCTGACCAACGATGACAAAACTCTAACAATGAGCTTGTGAAGTTATAAGCGGGAACTTGCATCTCAGGACCTGATGGACAGATTTCGTTGGACAAGTTGATAGAAGTTTTGATGTAAGGTTTCAGTGAAGTTGACCATACACACTGAAGAGAAGATGAATCATCTTTCTGAAATTCCTCACACCTCTGTCGGCCATCCGCACTCCAGAAACTATTGCCATTACAGTCGGTGACCCGTATACCTGGCAATTCATAAGTCGGTGCAGGAGCTGTTGCAATGCAGGCAGATGCTCCAACAATTCATCAGTACCAAGCTCCCTCGTCCGACTGTGGTTCTGCCAGATACCTTTAATTATAACACCCAATAAGAAAAGATCTTATAGGATATTGCACCAGAGGCATTAAAACAATAATGAATTCAAAAGTTCAATTTTCTTTTTAAAAAAACACGAGAACCCAAGCACTTTCCATGACACAGATGAGATGAGATTTACAAAACACAGCAATCAATTGGCAATACTATTGCAAATGAAAGGGGAATTTGACATGTATACGTATTGCTGCACCCTCCGAAATGTGGTTGTAGCGCACACAACTGTTTTTTGCAGGTGTGATCATCCTCAAGAGCAGACAGAATCTTACCGATGTTCGCTCAGCTTCAACGTCATACTTCAAAACACGACAACATTCGAGTCTCTCTTCAAGATATAAGGCATATGTGCGCACCCATGCTGAGTAGTCCCATGCTGCACAAGTTCGATCCAACGCATTGACAAATTGATGACACGTACACGTCAAAGCTTGTTGTAATTGAAGCATGATGCTCTTCCCAACCTGGTAAATTCGGCAGCGGCGAGACCACTTTCGAACATATTTAAGTGCGCAGCACATACCAAGTTGTGAGCAGTTGCTGCGTACATCAAGAACCATGACTTACCACTAGGGTTAGAGTCATCCTTGAAATTGGATAGGTTTAGAACATGTCCTCGGTTACGGGCATAATTGAGAAGCTCATCTCGGAAAGTGGGATCTCCTTCCCTTAGTGTTCTGTGAATCACCATCATTGACTTCAATGCAACCTGCCCAACGGAAAATACCTACGTAATCACTACCACAATAGCCTCACAAAGAGGGAGACTGACTCACTCTGTTGGTTATTCCTAATTACATGTTACGTTGTGGATCATTATCATTGGTCCAAGCAAAATTTTAAAGGTCTACAATTCAACAGAAATCATGGGTCACGAACGAAAGTTACTCGAGCGAAGTGTGCACACGTTCTACGAGATCTGCTACATATGCTGTTGATTGAAGCAGTGGTACCCGATTTTTTAGGATCCGGGAGACCCAGACTGTACCTTCGGAACATGACAAATCTCAAGGTTTCTATAATTCAGACCGAAGAATATACCGTCCATGTGTGTGTTTTGGCAATGCGTCTTGCAAGTTTGTGAATGCAATACGCCACATCTGCTCGCGGTCTCGATGATGATGTTGCCAAAAATATAGCTGCCAGCATCCAACATCTCAGCTACTATGCAGTTTTTGAGATGACCATGGGTTGTACGACTCTTCATCCACGATCAGACAGAAAAACTTGGAAAGTGCATAAGGATAAAGATCGCTAACGAATTTAGCAGACAAAGACGTCCTCATGTTTCCGCAATGTGCTTTGTCTACTTAAGATAGATCAAGCTTTGATGCAATCATTCTGTTTCGGTGAAGCGAAGACGATGCGATTATCAAAAGATGATTACCAGGCATGAACAATCCCAGTTGAATAAAAAAAAGTAGCTACTTACTTCGCACATGTTTCTCCTTTGGTGGGCACTCCACATGACTGGTTGCTTTCACCACCGCGATCTCAAGCTCCTGCAATCCTTTACGTTATTAACGACGGAATTAGATGGGTTCATTTGGTTCGACCCCCCTACAGCATTACATACTCCGAGCTCTAAGTATAGCAACCGAATTCTCATTCGAAGCTACACACGCGGATTCAAGATGGCATTGGAGACTGAAGAGTTCCTGTAATTCGCTCTCATTGTCATTGTTGTCATCGGCTAATCAAAGTTGTAGCCAAACCTGAAAAAGGTGTTCCCTAATCCATTACTTCGTTAAGAATTTCAAAATTGCAGAGGAAGTGCCTCACGACAGATGATTACACAGTCCTGCAATGTAGACTCCATTATTAGTGAGTGCGTACTCTGAAGAAGAACTGTTCAATCACAACGGTTTCTCTTTACCTTGTAGTCGCTATTAAGTGCGATTACACCAACTTTTGTGGTATCCTTGATGGAACCGATAACCTTACGGAGGCTGCTTGAGCTGCTCATCCTTTCATGCACTCGCCCGGAGATTCTTACGTGTCACACAAGGCAACTGATTCATAACCGAAGAGAGGCTCAGTGAAGAAGCGAATTGAAATTCAATGCCTACTCTATCTCAGTTGAAATTCCCCCTCGAAATCGCTACAAATTCACTACAAGAAACTGACGGTTTGGTTTGGGACCTCTCTAGCAAAATAGGAATGACACTCAATCGGAAGACACCTCTTGATGCATCAAGGTTGCCGCGCACACTTTCCTTCTGTGCCCAACTGGGCTGCAACGTTGTCACGAATGCAAAATTCAAACTTTTACTGAATCCTGGTGCTGGTATCCACTTAGCAGTGTCTCAAAAACTACCAATTTAAAAAACTCAAATGGTGCTTGTGAGGGTGATGGTAATAATGCAACTCTCGCCGAAATTTTCATGAACTTCACAACACGATACTCATAGCCTAACTTTCTCCTTATCTGGACTACAATTCAATTTGGGGTCTCCATCTCTGTTCGACAAGCCGTTGCATCAGGACACCATAGCAATGAGCAAATCTGATGCACGTCAATAATGAAGAATTGATTCCCTTAACTTACTTTCTTCAGTTGGTAAGACATGCATTACAAGTAGTAGCCCTAACAAAGGTGTATCGCATACAATACCTCACTGCCTTACCTCGCGGATACTTTCTACGTTCTTGCATTTGCCATCAATTTACAACAGGAACTTGTTGCGACCGTTTGGCCAGGTGGAAAATTACACATGATACCATTTTGAGATGAGAGGAAAGGAACTGAAGGTAATTGCATGATTCAGAAACTCGTCTGAGGGGCAGGGAGGTACAAAGTTTTCCCAACACCATGAACACAGTTTAGACTTCGTGGAGCAATTGTATGCCGTGTGCTTGTTGCTGCACTCAAAGCCTGGGTTGCAATTCTTATTCGAGTTTGGGTTGGCATGGGCACATAGGACATGTTTAATATCAAGGTTCATCTATGCGACGAGATTCTGTTCGAAGCAATAAGAGGCCATTCAAAGCTCTGCTCCCTCACAGCTGCAACAGGTGCATCAACAAACTACGCAATACACAAAAGACGTAGATTCAACTCCATCGTAAAGGCTGTAAAAAAACACGAATTCAAACTAGAGATAGAGCCAATGGAGACAGAGCTTCACAAATGCAACCATGGCATATAGAGTGTCATTCGGTTGAAACTTTGACCGTAATAATAAGAAAAAGCATAATGTTTCTAAGAAGACTTAGGGCACATGAGAATTTCAACACATTCTGTCGCTAAAAATATCTATCTCTGCGCCTACATACTCTGCATCAAATCCAACTCAAGCGCATAACAGCTTCAGCGCAATTGCACAAAAACATCGAATGAAACTTTGACTCTAGTTGCTAATTTGTCAAGGGTACATGTAGCGATACCAAATGGGCATCAATCGCCAGTCAAATCTACGGTAGTGTTCGTTGCACAACTTATATTTGCTTTAATTCAAGATGCAATGTCTGAAACAAAAAGCTATTCACAGTCGTCCTTTCAGCTCATTACATTGGAAATATAGTGTGGCAAACCCATTTCCTCAAGTGGGATCCCATACTCTGCCATTTTTGCTTCAAATGCTTGAATTACGTCATTATGCGCCTATCAACCACAAGCGTTAACTACGTTATCACGAATAAGGCATCAACATGTGTATAGTATAAACATGTTCACACATTAAATTCACATTAAGCATTCTGACCAGATAATTACCTTCGTAACTTTTCCAAGGTCATAACGTAGGGACTTGATCAAATTGTTTTTTGATTCGAGAACAGCAGCTATACCAGAATTAGGATCTAGTTTCACCCCTGCCTCTCCAAGTTGCGCTTCCTGTAACGTTGATCCAAGTACATAGAGAGAGTTACTAGATTACTCTTTCTTAATTTTGACTGCATCCGTTTATACGAATTTTTTCTATCGAACATGATAATTTGTAAACTATTTCAGAAGTAGCAAAACATTCGAGGGAATCAAAGACGTGTAATTGATTCGAGTATGTAACCTTCTTTTCAAGCTTCTCTTCCAGAATCTGCATTTTCTTTTCCAGAAGCAAGCTCTTGACCCCACTTTTTTGTTGGACGTCATGGATGCTACTCTCAAACTTAGCAAATATTTCATCACGTTCCGCTTGTAGCTGACGAGAAATTCAGGGAGCACGACAACAATACTTAGTACGAGCTCTATGATGAGTGCCAAAATGCATAATCTAAGACATCTGATTCTTGGAATGTAGCAAGGACAATAGCACCAGTTTATTATAGAACATGCTCTATTTAGAGACTATTCTTGCCTGTTTCCCTGTTATGAAGGCTATGGTGTAGGCGATTACAGACAAGATGAAAATAGTATCTCATATGCCAAATCTAATCGATTAAAACAGACGGACTTCTGTAGGGGTACGTGTTGTAGTGGCTGTACAAGGGCCCTCGCTCACCACCTACTAATTTGGATCTCGTATGAAGAAGTTGAGCATTTTCTGATCTTGAAATGCTTCTTTCACGATTTGTGCGTCATGAGGGCACCTTGACACTTTGATGACTAAAATTTGAAGGGGTTGGACAGTCATTTACGATGGACGAAATTTCAAAATATGGATGAATCTGGATAGATTCGATGCCCTTGTTTGTTTTACTCCACTGGTACGGGAAAAAGAACAGACATGGTATTCTTGAGACCATAACGAAGCTTACTTGCTCACATCCTCTTTGAAGGACCTCATAATCCCACTCCAGTTGCTTAAGTTTTCTGGTCTTCTCTTTCAGTCCTGAACTTGTCTGAGCAAGTAAGTGTTTGTCCTGCACTTCAACTAGCCACAGATATTATAGAACGAAAAACTACTAGAAATGGAGGAGAATAAACACATTGAAATGTCAAATGAAAAGGGAAACTCAAGCTGAGCATTCAGATTCATTATTAATGTTAAGGACTTATAGGAATAGTTACCTTTTCGTAGTTTGTCAGACAAGATCTCAGAACCTCGACTTCCTTGAGTGCTTTCGTCAGAGGCTCGGTAAGCTTTTTGTTCCCTTGCGCAATCTCATACATTAATTTCTCATTTGCGGCCTCCTTCTTCTTCATGTCCGCTACGTCTTCCTGCAGTACTCACAGCAACTGATTGGGAAGAAATTTGAAGTTGTGATGTAATTAAACACTCCTGTTTCAAGGAACACTTGGACATTATAGGTAACTGGTGCAAGACGCAGCTTGAAGGATCATGGCACACATTGTCATACTTTCAGAACTTTAATCAAGTCCAGGTTGTTGTGGGTGATATCATTGTAGTAACATTTTATTTCAGAAAATGCTTTCTCATGTTTCTTCGTCAATTCCAGCTTGTGCAAATTTTTCCTCTCCTCAATCTCCTGAATCTCTGCTTTTCGGCGCAAGTCCATTTCTTCTTGTAGATTTTTGATCTGCAGGAAGCCATCACTCATAGCATTTGAACAGTCAATCAAAGAAACTATACTTGAGCTGAATTACAAAAAAATTGTTAGACATGTAGAAAACTAAACAGCTGACTGCTGGTGTGATGCTGCTCAGAACAATGCAAGTCAGTACTACAGAACAGGATAAAATAATACCTTCCGTTCAGACTTTTGATGTAGCTCTTTAGACTTTTGATCAAACTCTTGGCGCATCTTCGTGGATTCTTTGGCATGCTCCTGAAAACAATGCAAAATCATTTAATCAAATTTGCACCATGATACCCAAACATGTTAGCTTTAAAAAAAGAAAAAGGACTAATGAAAAATCGAGCACTGCACGGCTGCCTGTTATAGACAAGCTGGATGTGCTTAGTACCAACTTGTAAGAGCGAATGATGTCTTCGTAGGACAATTCCATCTCCCGCACTCGATCCTTCAGAGCACGCTTATCGTTCCTGCAAGTCGCCCCCAGAACTTAACTGCATCAGAACGACGGTGGAACAAAATGTTAACCATCTCTACCAGATTCTTAAATCTACCACAACAACCGTATTTTACTGTGTGAAGTTAGTCCCAGCACAATGATATAGCACTGTAACATGGTTTGCGAAGAACGCGCCGGAGAAGAGAGTTCTTTCAGTCACCAAGTCAAGTACGTGACCTCGTACAGTCAATCAAACTTTGATCATACATGAGTAGTAAATTCAATACCAGATTGTCCTTACTTCAGTATGATACGAAGACTCGTGGCGCAAAGACTCTTGAGCGAACACCCACTTACACGAGCTCTCCTTCACGCTTGCTAAATTTATCCCGTTGCAATTTCAAAGCTTGTGAACTGTCAGCCTTTATGGTAGCCATCATAATTTGTTGCTCGTATAACAGGTGTTTCATTTTTTGGTTGTAAAGCTATCAACGCATTACACCATATGTCAATAAGTACCTACACTAACGACATTATCAATCACAAACGCAATATTATAAATCTCACTCCAAAGAGTGCACAGACTACCGGTCATCCGTCCAAATCAACATATGTTTCATGGATTCTGCCTCACAAGCTGGGAAATAAAAAAATGATATTTTCGAAGTCTCCAGCAGGAGTCGGAGAGAACTAATTCGGTTTTGCACTACAAATAGACCTTAAGCTCAAGCTGGTGGTGTTCTTCGAGCTCCTCCATGGATCGGTCTTTATTACGAAATTCTGCACGTAACTTGTCGTACTCTTCTTTCTTAACCTCCCAAAATGACGAGATTTTATCCTGAACAATGTTGCAGACTCACAATTATCACAACGAACCGGCCCACATGAAACAGTTACTTCACACAACACAGCCAAATAATCATTCAAGGAACTGAAAGCCTCAAAGAATCTGAGCACCCAAAAATTCGACGTCCACCAAAGCTGTAGAACTTGGAAGAGACCAATTTGATTCTTTCTTTAACACTTTCACTTCTCTTTCATTTTCAAGGTGCTGCCCTTGACTCAATCATTTTCTGACATCAATCAAAAGTAGAACCAGACATTTGGTGCTGCAATCACGGCATCTCCAGTGCTACTCAGTGTTGTCCTAAGGACATCGTGATTGAATGTCAAATCCTTTCGATTCAATCACAAATACATTCTCAAAGCTAGAGCATCTGGAAGAGGTGTGATCGAGCAGTAATAGTCTGGTGGACTTGAATGTGAGTATACTATGACGCCGGCCCACTGTTCAACAGTGCTAATATCAATACTGACGGTGACCTCGCAGTTCACCAAAGACAGATCAAGTTTTTCCGAAGATACACTTTCGTAAAATCAACAGTGAAGTATGGTTTATAATTGTTTTTTTTCTGCTGCAACAGCCCAAGGTTACATGTTGAAACATACAATTTTAGGAAAAAATAAAATTAAAAAGCAGAATAAAAGTCAATTCCACCGAGAAGAAGTAGAAGAAGAAGGTAAGCTCATACTCGTTCGAGCATCATGAGGTTGCGCTCTTGCGTCTCCTTGTCTTTGGCTATCTTGAGCACCGCAATTTGTGCCAAAAGATCTGGTTTTGGATCCTGGGGCCATTCCAATAATTTCCTCACCTTCCCCTTCTTTCCTCCTTTCTTTGGTCCCATGATGTAGCCTCTCTTGCCTTCGCAGTTTACTCCTGCTAAATGCCTCCTTCAATAAAATTTTACCGATTCGCAAATTTCGATCACAGTCTTTCTTGTTGTCGGGTTCATAATCTGTGCATGCAAACCCCCTACGCGTCGGCAAATGCGTTAGCAAGGGAATGACTACATTGATGCTGATATCAGACTGATTTGAACTTAAAAATCTCGGCACATTGGACCAAAATTAACTCTAAGAACTGGTGACATTTGATGTAGGCAATCTAAATTTCACAAAGCGCTGCTCGGGTTAGAAAGAGTTCCTCCCAAACGTAATAAAAAGTGAAAAATAAAATAATAATACAAATAAACCACTTGTTGAGGATCCGCACCGTCCGCGGTTGAGAAGGCACAAACTGCCAATCAAGGTTCGGTTAAATGAAGAAGGGGCAATTTCTGCTCTGGCGAAGGAATAGAATATACCAAAAATTACTCTGCGATAGAAGAATCATTTTATTCACTCGCTAGTCTCAATTCACAAATCGCAACAATTTGACAGCCAAGCAGCAGCAGCAGAAGAAGAATGGGAGCTGTAATGCAGCAGCGAAGTGGGAAGAAGAAGGAAGGGACGACAAGAGAAATAAATGAAGCACAACAACAACAGCATGAGTAAGCGAAACGGGATAGTACGTAAGCAAGCAACGAGGAGGAGGACTGGGATTAAACCGAATAATATTCATTCATAATAATAATAATGATAATATTATTATGAATAATATATAATATTAGTCAGAGGGGGGGGGGCAAAGGGTTTCTTCAGTTAAATAAATATTACTTTGTTTCAACTGTAACTCAAGCATAGGACAATGTCTAATTAAGAGATGTTGTCACAACCTCATATTAGAGAAATCAATACAACAATCTTGACAAAAATTATTATCATTGTTATTATTTAAAGGGTCAAGGGAAGGACATTTGATATAAAGTGATGTTAGTTTCACGAAGTTCTGAAAATATCGTTAAGGGTTTTGGTTGAAATATAATTTGGTTGTAAAAAGAATAATGGTTGTAGAATTATGAATGTGAAAATGGTCTTAAATAAATAAGTTTAGAAGCTAAAAATGTAAAAAAATGTAGCCATAATATAGTACTAAATTAAAATATTATAAGGATATAAAATAAAAGTATTTATTTGAATGTTTGACGGCTATTTAAACCAAAATATTAGGAAAAAGATCAAATTAAGAAAAATAATAATTAAAAAAAATCTTATATTAAATTTATATAATAATAATAATAATAATAAACTAAAAAGATTTTACATTATGAAAGAGGGGAAAAAATTGAGATAAAGTAAACTAATACATGTATCCAATTTATTAGTAATAAAAAATAATAGAAAATAATAATAAAATTTTTAAATTAAAAAAATTTACAAACAAAAGTAATATCAGGAATTTAAAGACATTAAGAAAATATCAATATAATATTTTTTTTGAATTTAGCAAGCAACAAGAAACTAATGCAATAAAGAAACCATAAATAAGAACAACAAATAATAAGTGATTGAATTTAATAAGTATGTAAAGATAAGATTTATTCCTCAATCTATATTAGAAGATGGTCTTACTTAAGACTTGTTTATAATTAGTGGTGTAAATTGAAGAGTATAATAAAAGAGAATCAAAGAAAGAAAGAAGATAATACAAGTGATAGAAATACAATCAACAAATATACACTCAAAAAACTTTTTATGATATGTTCATCAAATTTTTACTTTATAAAAATAAAATATAAAATTTAAAAAAAAATTATAAATAACTATTTTATCATCCTAATGATATAAAAAACATATGATTCTAAGTTATTATGAATAAATTATGAAGGTTTAAAGATAAAAAATAAAAGATAAAAGGTTAAGTAAATAGATTTAATATTAAAAATAATTTGTTGAAGAAGGCAAGAATTTGAGCTTTACCAAGTATAATTATCATTTTACTTATTTTAGATTAATCTAATCAGAATAAACATGTATAAAGGGATTTAAACACGAGAAAAGACTATCCGCATGAGTTTTTACATTAGGGTCACACAATTAACTATCTCCTGATCAACTAAAACACTCAAAAAAACTACAATGCCTTTTACATTCTATCAAATAAAATATTACAATTGATAATTCTATCTTATGCATTCACTATTTCTTCTCTTCTCCAAACTTATGACAACAATAAGTAATACTTCACCATCTTAAAAGACTACATAAAACATTCTATAATCTAATCACTAGAATTCTCCAAACTAATTGTCATTTTCAATAATCTACTTCACATAATTTTAGACTCCATAGACTTCTTCTTGTGGCATACTTTCAATTTTCAAAAACCAATGTATTATAATTCTCCTAGTCATATCCATACTTTACAAACATCTTCTATTATTGACTTTCTAATTCTCCACTTATAATTCAGCACACAATAAATTCAATTTTCCATTAAACGTCATATAAATCAAATCTTTCTTTCATTACAAAATTTCACTTCACATTATTTAAATTCTATCTATTACCCTTCTTTTATAAAGGAAATAAAAACAAGAGGTAGCACCAAGCTTACCTTGGCTCATGACTAACATAGTCTGGTCCTTCTTAATTCTTCTTCAATCGATTTATATTTACTCCGAAACAGAGATTCCAACCAATAATTCTTAACCATTTGTTTTGAATAAATCATCCATCCTACCTCTTGAATTGACTGCCCTATAGATGATTAATCAATTTTATCAATATCTAATCAATGTCCTACAAAAACCAATTTCTATCCATTCTACATAGCCCCGCTCCTAATTGTGCAGCCTCTTCGCAAATACGATATTGGTAAAAAAAAATTCTTCAACAATATCCTTACAATGTTTTATTCCTCTGATTTGCTAGATTGATCAATCCCAACATTCTTCATAGGTGGTTCCATTGTTTCTAGTTCTAATGATAAGTCATCATCCTCCTCCAATTCTTTCATTGGTTCTTTCTTCAATTGGGCTGATAAGTCCTCATTATACGCTCCCAATTTACAAACTTAAGCCTCTAATTGCAGAATCCTAACATCTTTTGCTTCTAAATGGTGCTGTAGTTGCCTCACCTTCTCTTTCAATTCATGAATTATTGAAATTGGTGGGATAGACATCTATGATCAACCAATAATGGCTAAATCACCCTCCAATTTTGTCACTACAACTTTCAAGGTTTCAATTTTTGCTCGTAGTTTTTTGTTTCAATTCTATACTAGTCACCCAATATCTACTTTTCTTATTCCAGTAATGCTATCTTTTCTTGCTCCAATAATACTATCTTTTCTTATTCCATTTTCAATTGACACTTTGCCTCTTCTTGTTCCAAAATTGATGTATTGCAAATCTAGAATAAGTCTTACCTTTGGCCTTCTACAATATATTGAATGCGTTCTTTTTCTTGTTTCCAAGCTTCTTGTTTCTCACCAGATTTTTGCTCCAATAGAAACTTAGATTTCACATTTTTCTAGATAGTTTGATCTTGTTCCTTAATACGATGGCCTTGCTCCAATATCTCTTCCTTGCTCACCTCTAATTACTGCCTTAAATTTCTTTCTCCATCCAATTTACTCACCGTGAGCTCTAATTGAGAAATCTGAGCCAATATAACTTCCTTGAGATTCACTCCTTCCAATATTCTATCCTATGAAAATACTAACTGATTGATGTCCATCACAAGTAGAACTTTAGTTTATACCTTGATTACTAAACAAATTGCAATCCGTCCTAGTGGAATCTTTGGTATAGCCTCTCACTCCAATGAATTACTTGATTTTTCAATACTGTATATCACAATCCCTGGATTAGCTATTAGTGCTATTAAACTTCCACTACATAATACGGTCTATACCAATGGACTTGAAATTTCCTCCAAAAATTGTTAAATTGGTTATTATAAAAAAATATTAGATCATGGGGCAAAAAAGATTTGGGTTGTAATTTAATATCATAATAACTCTTATGGCAATGCTGTGTAGCTTCCATAGTCAAAAGAGTTGTAGCCCTAACTTCATCTAATTTTTTTAATTGTGATAATTAATATTGGAAGGATTCCTTGTCACCAAGATGTTCATCCAATACAATTTTTAAACTCTGAACTTCCAATTCAATTGGTAATATTGGCTCTTGCTTATACATCAATTGGAATGGTGTGGAATTGGTAGTAATTTTATATGCAGTATAATATGCCCACAATATTGCAAACAATTTAGTATCCCAATTCATTCCCTCACTAGATGTTGTCTTAGTTAAAACTTTGCACAAAATATGGTTGGTCTTTTTAGTTTGCCCATTGGCATGAGGATGATATGAGATTGTTTTCTAATATTTGATCTCATATTTAGCCATCAAGGCTATAATTGTAGAATTAATAAAATGGATTCTTTGATCACTAATCAATTCTTTTGGACATCCAAACACAGTGATAATATTCTCATATAAAAATGTGGCTACTATATTGGCAGTATCAATTTTTATTCCCACCGCCTCAGCTCATTTTGTTACATAATCAATCGTTACCAAAATATATCTTTTTTGTCTATTTTGGGATCCTAGAGCAATTGGTCCTACAAAATCAATATCCTATTTTTCAAATGGTGCTTGTGCCAAAATTGGTACCAACAGCATGGCAGAAGTTCCAGTAGGTCGACTAATTTGTTGACAAAGATCACAACGTCAGACATATTGGTATGCATCCAAAAACATTGTTGGCTACTAATATCTAGCCATTAAAGCTTTACGAGCAGTACTATCATCACTGAAATGCTTATCATAACTATCTAAATGGCAGTCTTTTAATATGATACACACTTTACTTTGAAAGATACAGCGGCATAAAATTCCATCGCACCCTTGCTTATATAAGGCATCACCTATCAGTATATATGGTGCACTTTTTAAAATCAAGCATTTCTTAAGTTTCTCACTATAAGTAAATAGAAATGTTTAAAATATCAAATATTAAATCAATTCACTATATTCGGGTATAATCACATTGACGGCAAATATTTTTGTATCAAGTAGGGCATCATTGATAGGCTCATTATCCAATATATTGGATAAATAGGACATGTAGTCCACATTGGTATTTTTTTTTCTGGTCTAACATTGATAGTAAAGTTAAATTTTTGAAGTAATAACATCCATCGAGCAATGCGTCTACTCAATTGGGATTTATTAACCATATACTTAAGAGCATTGTGATCGATATGAAATACAAAGGCATAACCAAGCAAATAATGCCAAAATTTCTAAACAAAATAAATCATTTTCAAAGCTTCCCATTCAGTTGTAGTATAATTGTGTTCAGTTGCAACTAATTAGCATAATATATTAGATGATCTAAATTCTTTTCATATTTTTGACTTAACATGGATCCAATAGCAATATTAGATGCATCAACATAAACATAAAATAGTTTTGTCCAACAAGATACAACTAGTATTGGTGTAGACACTAATTTTTATTTCAATTCGTCAAATGTAATTGTACATTTCTCAATCCAAATTAAACTAGATCCATCCAATGTGGGTTTCTTTAAGAGATTAATTAAAGATTGACATATGACCAAAAATGAATTAATAAATCATTAATAATAATTGATATGGCCAACAAAACCATAAATATTTGATACTATTTTTGGCTTTAATAAAGCCAATATATAAATAATGTTATTTGGATCAGTAACAATATCAGCTAGTGAGACAATGTATTCCAATAATTTACTAGATATTATCCCAAATTGGCATTTTTCTAAATTCAAAGAAATACCATAATGGCCACAACGATCCAAACCTACCAAAACATTCCAAGTAATTGAATTTTTTACTAAATATGTAAAAATCACCTAAAAACATCTCCATCAAATGTCATAAATGATCTTAAAAAGCTTTCATCATTACTCTCTAAAACGTGGTTGGGACATTACATAACCTAAATGGCATAACTTTATCAGTAAAGGTCTTCCAGTTTGTAGTAAAAGTAGTCTTTAACTAGTCTTTTTTTGTAATTTTAATTTGATTGTAATCCAAAAATCCATCCAAAAAGGAATAATATTCATGTTTGGCTATCACATCCAAGATATTATCTGTAAAAGATAAAGAAAAATAATCCTTTTTGGTAGTTATATTTAATTTATAAAAATCTTCACAGATTCGAATTTTTTCATTTTTCTTTGGTATTATTACAATTGGTGAAATCCATTTACTATACAAAACTAGATAAATGAAACCCACATCAAGAAGTTTGTCTAATTTCTCTTTTACCATAAGAAAATATTTTGAATTGAATCGATGTTGTTGTAGATGAACTAGTATAGCATTCTCCTCCAAAATAATTTGATGCTCACAAACTTCAGCAAGAATGTCTTTCAAATCCACATATGACCATGCAAAAGAAGATTTATGATTTAAGATGAAAGCCTTCTAGTTTTTCAACTCAATATCTATAATCCCATTGTATACTTGGATAACCTTTGGTACTTAATTGGTGCCTAAATTGAAGGATTTGTACATAAGTTCCTTACCAATATGCAAATTGATTTTCATCTCTAGCTTGTAATCTTTTATATAATTTGACAAATTGGAACTATCCAATTTTGGTTCCAATGCACCGACTTCATTAACCACAGAATTATTCATCCAATTAGCAATAGCATGATTAGAGTTTGTTATATCCTCCAAATATATTAAATATTATTCAAATCTTCTACATTGGTATAACATGCCTTGCTTTTGTATGTAAAGTGGGTTATCACCAGCTTACATTGTATTGATAACTTCATCATATTTCACATCAAATTGATCCTCATTGTCAAATGTCACCTTTGAATCCAGAATTTGAGATTCTCCATGATATTGAACTGGATACATTTGTAACACAATCTTGTCTTTTTCTTTTTCAATAACCAACATTTTACAGCTCCAATCATTCCTAACTTAGGCTTAATAGAGCCATGATCAATCCAATAAGATTGGATAGGATAATGTAGGACTGTGTAAATAAAAATAATATAATCAATCTTGTATATGATTTTAACAATTACAGTATCAATATTACGTAAGATATCCATTGGTTTTATTTAACTATGATCTGCCATTTTTAATATCAATGTCATGGATAATAATTGCTTTAAGTTCAAGTCCTCTATTATATTGATATTCATTAGATTTATACTAGAGCCACCATCTACTTGAACTCTAGAAATAAGAATACCATCGATGGATACATCAATAGTTGATACTCATGGATTGAAACTTAAACTTACTTCATGAATTTTTCTATTACAAAACCTACATCTTATTAGTGAGGAATTCAATATAGAACAATATTTCAGGACTATTACCAAAAGTTATTTTATTGTAATAAAGAACTGAATTACATCCAAATATTTCAAAATATCATACGGTTCTATATTGATAGTGATTTCCAAGGCCCTTTTCTTTTTTATAGATTTCAACTTAACTCCTTTAGATAAAATATCTTTCTTTATGAAATTTGGATGTGAAATAAGTGAATAAACTTTTTTGAAATGTTCATCCATAAGAAGTTTCTTTAATATATATAAGACAACTCTTAGAACTTTCCAAATAATGGTATTAGTTTAGGTTGAATCAATACCTTGATAGTACAAATATTGTTGGATTGCACAGACGGACCAAGTCCCATTATTGGTAATGTTTTTGGTACAAGTATTGGATCTAGAATTCTCATAATTAGTATAAAGTGGTCCTTTGCAACTGGTGCATCCAATTATTGAATTGAATCTTTTTCTTTTTATTGGCTTTTAATAAGTATTGTATGAGTGTATTCGATTCAATTTATAGGAGAATCTTAAGGCCTCAATTATTTTCCTCTATTTTACTATACAGTTGGATTTTTTATTCTCGATTATTAAAATTAAATGGAGCATTGCACTACTGATATGTATATTCTGACTGCTTACAATTTCCACATACTGGAGCATATTCATTACTAGCTCTTCGATTGGGACATTTATTAGCATAATGTCTTATTTGCTTGCAACAATAACATCAAAGTGGTCTTCTTTCAACTCCATCAGTAATATTAGATGTTTCTATTAGTATATACCGACTAAGCTTGTTCCAAGTTGGATGGATAAATGATCCCAGCTATCTGGTTGGTACTATAGAATCTAAAATTGATTTTTGAATGGATGAATATTGGAAATATTCTTGCTGATTTTGCTCAATATATTGAAAATTGGGTCCACATTCTTGGTTATACACAAAATTTTGAAAATTAGAAAAAATCCTATTTTATTTATTCAAATGATTCCTATTCCAGCCAAATCTATTTCTTTTTTGGACTTAATTAATATTCCACAAAGTTGGTTGAATCATGGTCTAATTACTGAACTATTGTTGCTTTTGTAAATTCCAACAATTGGTGGTTGCATGCTTACTTCCACAAAATAAAGATTGTACAATCATTTGGGGTGGTAAAGAACATTCTATTATCATATGGCCTTATCCTTTATAATTACTGTACTAAATATTGGAGGGTATATTAATCAATTTATGCCTCTTCTCATTATTCTTCACTAGATTAACAGCCAATTCATCCATCTTCTTTGTCAAAATTAACAACAAAGCTTCATTTGAATCCTTTCATATTAATTCATTAAGTAACTCTTTTGCAGGTACTAATTTTTGATATGGGAGGTATGACAAATATAAAACTACTGCTATTGGTGGTATAGCCTGCAATGAGAGAACATTAACTATTTTTTGTAGATTAACACTAAAATTTGTACCATAATCAATCATTCTTGGATAACTGCCCACTGCTCCATTCCAAGCTAGCATTTGATAATCTTTCTAAGATAGAATCATTGTGGCTTCTGTGGTTAGAAATTGGTCATAATGACATTCTTTTCATACCTTAGCTCAATCAAGTGAAGAAGCAACAATGGTCGATTAGGCCTCCTTTACAAACATCTTCAATTCTAGTGGATATAGTTCATTAACTAATATGGAAAAAACAAACAAATTTGGCATTTGGTTATTTAACCATTTACAAAGGATATCTACTACTCGGCCATAATGTGGTTGGATTACTTCTCTTGGTAACATTCTACTATTCATTAACCTTTTCTTGAGATATTTTTTAAATCCAATTGATTAAAAACGGGTTAGAAATGTATTTTTCAATGCCTCCCAATTAGAAAATTGGCCCATAGGCTGGCGATTATACCATTCAAATATTGTATCTTTCAAGGTCGTTGGCAACCACTTCAATTAAATATCTTTAGTTCTACCATTATTGACTATACATGCAATCAGGAATTGAGATAAATGTTAATTTGGATCTACACTTCGTAAACCTTTTAAAGTAGACAATGGAGCTACGCTAGTTGTGCGACTATCCATTGCACCAATTTGGACCGCAATTGAAATTATTGGACCTCATGTTGCGATTGAAGATAATAATGTTTCACTTAATTCCTTATTTAAATAAACACTTTCTTTCTCAATTATCTTTTTCAAACTTTTTAGCCTCCTCAATTTACTATTATTATTTACAAATAATTTTATTGATTGAATTGGAGGTAAAAATAACAGATTTTGAAACATGCTAAATTGGCCCTTTTTGGCAAGTAATTTAGCGTGTTTCAAATTTTTTTAAAATTATGCCATTACAAAGAACTAATCTTGTCAGAATCGGTTGTATCTACTATTGGAAAAATATCCAATGGAGTACCCAATTCTTATGTACCTCCTTCACTTTCAGTTAACAAGCTCAAGGAATATGCTAGATTGTTGATAGAATTTTCCGCATGTGCTCTTGATAATTTTCTTAACAATATATATGTCTAAAATATTAAAGGTCTGTCAAGTTCTAGATATGCTCGGATATGCCAACATGCATGCAACCATGGTTTAATTTAACTCTGTCAATGCTTCTTTTTTAGATTATGTTCTTGCTTGTCTTACAACAAATTTTTTGCTTGTGATTTCTCCTGTCTTCCTTTCAACTGGCATATTTTTTTTAGTGCAATATTTTCATTCTTATTAACCATAAACTTTTCATCATAAAATACCAAAATCACTTGTTCTGCAGTTAATTCCTAATACTTAATATTATTGTCAATTCCATGGCAGTGGTGCCAAAAATATAATTATCATTTTACTTACTCTAGACTAATTTAATCAGAATAAACTTATATAAAGGGATTTAAATACGAAAAAAGACTAGCCGCATGAGTTTTTACATTAGGTTCACACAATTAACTATCTCCTGATCAACTTAAACACTCAAAAAACCGAGAATGCCTTTTACATTCTATCAAATAAAATATTACAATTGATAATTCTATCTTATGCATTCACTATCTCTTCTCTTTTCCAAACTTATGACAAGAATAAGTAATACTTCTCCATCTTAAAAGACTACATAAAACATTCTATAATCTAATCACTAGAATTCTCCAAACTAATTGTCATTCTCAATAATCTACTTCACATAATTCTAGACTCCATAGAATTTTTCTTGTGGCACACTCTCAACTCTCAAAAATCAATGTATTATAATTCTTCTAGTCATATCCATACTTTATAAACATCTTTTATTATTGACTTTCTAATTCTTCACTTATAATTCAGCACACAATAAATTCAATTTTGCATTAGACAACATATAAATCAAATCTTTCTTTTATTTCAAAATTTCACTTCACATTATTCAAATTCTATCTATTATCCTTCTTTTATAAAGAAAATAAAAACAAGAGGTAGCACCAAGCTTACCTTGGCTCATGACTAACATAGTCTAGCCCTTCTTACTTCTTCTTCAACCGATTTATATTTATTCCGAAACAGAGATTCCAACCAACAATTCTTAACCATTTTTTTTTACTAAATCATCCATCCTACCTCTTGAATTGACTGCCCTATAGATGATTAATCAATTTTATCAATATCTAATCAATGTCCTACAAAAATTAATTTCTACCCATTCTACATCAAGGTTTACAAAGTAGTGTATCTTATATTATAGAGACTACAAGGTCTTAGTCTAATCTTCCTACCTACATCTAAGGTGCTACAATCTAGATAGAAAATATAAACATCCTTTCTTATAAGTATAATCCTTGCTACTCATTAGTATAATTTTTGTTTATATATATATATATATATATATATATATATAGACAAAAATTATGGAATTTAAAAACATCAAATTAGCTTACATGCTCTATAAAACCATCAATTCTTGCTTCAATTCTTTACAATGGCATTCTAAAGTAATAAAATTATTTTTATCAAAGTTTTAAAATAAGTATTCAAAATACTTAAAATATGTAAATAAATTCTATATTAATTCTAAAAACTCTTATAATATATTTAAGATTTTAATATTAATTTAAGACTATTTTTTATCTTTTAATTTATTATAATAACAAATTAAATTTAAATTATTTAAAAAGTATATCTATTTTTTTATATTGATAATTAAAAAGCCATGATGTTTCTTTTTTATGCTTCTTCTATATATTAATTAAAATTTCTTGTTGAAGATAATCAATAGATCTTTTTAAGCAATGATAGTGTGTTATACCAATATGAAAAGATTATCTTATTATTTCATTATTATTATTATAAATAATTATTTTAGAAAGAGATGTAATAATATTTAATAAAATTAAGCTATTATGACCATTTATTGCTACATCTACAAGATTAATTTCATAGATAATATTTTCAAAAGACAAAATATAACTATTTATGACTTCTACTTGTAGAAGCTTTGTTTTCTTTACTAAAGATATTTTTTATCTTTTAACAAATTTTTCATCTAAAAAATAAGTTAATACTCTTGAATCTAATACTAAAGAGGCTTTGTAATTTTTAGATCTTAAAAAATGTCTATTGTAAAATAAAGTAATGGTTCTTAAGATGAGTTCTTTTATGTATTGCTTTGATGCCAAATTCAAACCTTGTAAGTTATAATAAAAATTATATCATATTCTCTATACATGGATTAAATTTTTTTAATAAAGCCTCTAAATCATTCAATATTAAATTATCTTGTTTAAAAAAGATAGAAACCATAATAAAATTAAATGTGAAATGAGTATTTTAATAAACTTAACTTATAGTCTTGGAGTTGAAAAACTTTAAAATTAAAGCTCAATCACAAGTTGTACTTGATCAAAAAATCCTTGAAATTTTGATTTTTTACTATCAAATATTTCAAATAAAGTTTATAAATCCATTAATAAATTACAAACATGTTTAAAGTCAAAGCTGCATCTATAAAGCTTCTAAAAAGCTTATTTAAAAGATATTATGAAATCAATCTAATTTTATTTATGTCTATCAAATCATATAAGTAATTATTGGAATAAATATGTATTTGAGTGACATTATTTCTTCTTCTAGAAACAAGTTCTACAAGGAGCAATCATCATATGTTGAAAAAATCCAAAATGTGGCAAAATTATATTTGTCACATACTTTAATCTTTGTTTTCTTTGAAGATAGTTGATAGCTCCTCTTAGCCATTGATAGTATCCTATACTAGGATAGAAAGACCATCCTATTATTTGATTATTATTGAGGTTTTTTTAAAATTTTTTTAAATAAAATATTAGAAATACTATTAAGAATTATTTCTATTGCTAATAAAAATACCAAATATTAGAAGTTTCTTCTTAGGTTGTCATATTAAATACATTGCATCTTGCCATTTATTTGAAGAAAAATATGTTGTTCTTGAAGATCTTCATCTCAATTACTTCTTCTTAATGGTTGTGATAATTGCAATGTCTTATCTAATAAGTCAGCAAATAATAACTCTTGAATTGAATTTTCTAGTTGTTTTTTTTCCATTTTCTTATCACCACAAATACACAAAAATTTCAAAGAAAAAAAGATAGTAAAATGCTATCTTTTTTGGATTTTTTTATATTTTTTAATATTTTTTTATAGCAATAATTTACTATTCTTAATCTTGATATTATGATGAACTAACTATACATTGTTGCTAACATTGTTGTATTACATATAATCTTACTTAAAAATGCATTAGGTGCCTAGTTGTGGAAGGTAAGTAGAAATGCAATAACAATCCTATCAAGTCTAATAGAATCTTAAATAATCTTAAATGGACCTTAATAATCTTAATTGAACTTTGACCAATTCAAAATAAATTTAAAAGAAGTTATAAAAGAAACACAAAAAGTTCTAAATTAATCTCAAAGAAAAACAACAAGAAATCTTAAAGAAATATAAAAATAAAATTTTAAAGAAATAACAATAATATTTTTTAAATAATAAAAATAGAAAGTTTTAAAATAAATAATAAAGAATTTCAAAGAAATATTAAAAATAAAAATCCTATTGTAATCCTAATTGAAATCCTAATTAAACCTTAATCAAATCCTATAGTAAATCTAAATAAATCATAAATCCTAAATAAATCCTAGATAAATCTTAGTTAATCTCTAGTCAAGTTTTTAACCAAATTCCAAGTAAATCCTAATCTTAACTAAATCCTACACTAAATCCTAAGCCCTAACCAAACCGTAGACAAACCTTAAATCAAATCCTATAGCAAATTGGAACCTCAACAAGTAATGATTGAATCATTGATATCAACTCCAAATTTATATACTTCTTAACATCTCAGTTAAAAATAAGTACAAGAAAAATGAAATGAATCATACTTATTAATTAAAAAAAATTTAAAATAAATCAATTGGATATTAGACAGCCTCCTATTCCAATTTGAATACTAAACTTCTAGTGCCTATATTTCGTTCTTAAAGTATTGAATTGCTTCCAAATTTCACCTTAAATGTTGGAAATTGAGTCCAATATCCATACGAAAAAATTTCTCTTCAATCTAATTGATAGATTCCTAAAGATCTTGGAAATAATCAGTGACCCTCAAACTTCAATTTTTGAAACTTCAATCTACAAAAATCTTTACACACTTTGATCTAATCATTTGATTGACTTCAAAATTTGCATACATATTAACAACTAGCACCTCAATATATTGTTCAAAATTCATCCATATACACAACAAAACTTAAGAAAATTTCAAATTTATGAATTTATTTTTATTCCTTAAGATCTAAACCAAGTAAGAACATCATTAACTTTGAAAATCTCTCAAAAACTCAATATTAACTCAATTGATATAAATCCAATGTTCAAAAATCTTTTTTTAAGTTAATTCTCAGATCTTACTCTATAATCTCTAAAAAAATCCCGAAAACATTATAATTGTACAATTTTGTGCCCCAAGATCTGATTTCAATATAGGTTGACAATTGGTCTTCTTCAAGTATCAATTTTTAGTTTCTTAAGGTAAATTTTATTTAAATCTACTCTTAATTTCCTCTTAAATATGCCTATATTTTTTTAATTTTTCAATCTACTTTGTTTTGCCTTATTTATGGTCCTATAAAGTAAATAGAAGCCTATTTTGTAAAAAGGCAGTATTAATACCTTTTAGTTTTACTATCCTTTTGACTATTATCTATATTTCTAAGATAATTTGCTATAATATTTTAAAATAAGATCTTGTATAATATAATGTTTTTTCTTGTCTTTTTTTTATTAGCCTTGTTACATCACAACAATGTAGAATTGAGGTTGCTCCTTGTAATAAGCATCTATATTGGTCTATTGTCATTCTTGAGCTTCTTTTAATTGTGCTTTTATTATTGTATAGAGCTTAGATAAATGATTTGCCAAATCTTTCCCATGAAGAATATCAACTTTTGAGAAGTCAAAACCATCAAATTGTAGATGATAACCATAATTAATAAAGAAAGATATTTGTTGCATAGAAGTATGTAATGTATTATTATAAGCAAAATTTGTCAATAGCAAAAGAATTATCCAATTATCTTGTTAGTAGTTGATGGTACACCTTAAATATTGCTTCAAAATTTGATTTATATACATTATCTAACTATTAATTTGAGAATAAAAGGCCAAAGATAGTTTTATATCCATCTTTAGAATCTTAAAAAAAAATTAAATTTTGATATAAATTGAGTCTTCCTATTTGATATAATCTTCTTAAGTAATTCATAATAGGAATAGATATTTGTTAAAAAAAAGCTTAGCTATTTTTTTATTTATGATAGATTTTTTATATAATATAAAATATGTTATTTTGATAAAATGATCTACTATCATGAATATAGAACCATACAAATTTGAGATGAGAAGATCCATGATAAAATGTATAGAAAAAAAAATTATAGTTGTTCCAAAATAGATAATAGCTAAAAAATCCATAAGATCAATGATGAGGAGTTTTTGATTTTGAACAAATATCAGATGTTTGTACAAAGTCTTTAACCGCCTTTTATATTTGAAGCCACTAAAAATCTCTAAATATTAATTCCAAAGTCTTGCTATATCCAAAATGACTGACTATTGGAAAGTTATGATGAACTCAAAGAACATGTAATTATGCTTCACCTTCTAAAATATATAATCTTCTTTCAAAATATAGTAGATTATTTTTGAACTCAAATTTAAAAGTATCATAAGATTTAGAAGAATTACTCTTAATATCATAACAAGAAGATGAAAGAATATACTTCATTGAAGTTACTTGAGAAATATTGAATCAACAATCAATGTTGATTTCATTGCTTAAAAATAAAAATGATTTGGCTTCAAAAAAATCATTCTTTGTTGATAAAAAGTATCATTTCCTTCATTTGATATAAAATAAGAATGTCTAGAAAGAGAAAGTAAGAAAACTTGTTATTTTTTGAATCAATAAATGAACTTGAAATCAAATCTTGATAAAGACATGCTCCCATGGACTTGGTGACAATTCAAAACACATATCAATATGAAATATTCAAGATTCTTGTAATCCATATACATGATGATTGGATTGTAAGGGCCTTCTAAATAATGATGTCTTTTTTGAAATAAATTTATAATTACAAAAAGCTCTTTATTGTAGATTTTTTAATTAATCTTCGTTACTAAAAATTTCTTCGAATAGAAAGTTATTAAAAAGAGCTTGATATTTTCTTACATTTGTAACAAAATTGTATCTATAACAAAGTTTAATATATTTATTTCCATGAAAAATGCTTTGAAGAAATCAACGTGATACAAGATTGATATAGAACTAAATATTATATTTAAGGCTTCAAAAAATGCTTGAGTTTCTTTTTTCTATTTAATTTTATCTTTACAAGTCAAACACATAAGAAGAGCCACAATTTGAAAAACTTTTTTGATAAAGATTTAGTAATAATTAGTAAATCTCAAAAAATGCTATATATTTCTAATTGTTTTTGGAAACTTTCAATCCATAATAGTTTGAACCTTCTTGTAATCCATCATAAGGTCTTTGTTAGAAATAATATATCTTAGGAATTCAACTTGAGTAGTGTAGAATACACACTTATCTATCTTGGCATATAATCTTACATCTCTAAATTTTTGTAACACACAATAAACATAAAGTTTATGTTCTTTTGTATTCTTAAAAGGAATTAAAATATCATCTAAATAATAGAAGATGGAATTACCAAGATACTCACAAAAAATGTCATTTATAAGATGTTAAAAAGTGGCTAATGCATTTGTGGATCCAAAAGGTATGACATTATATTCAAAATATCCATACCTAATTTTAAAAGTAATCTTCTATTTATTCTTTTTTTTTAATATGGACCAAGTTATATGCTTCTCATAGATCTATTTTTATATAGATCTTTGGTATATTGAATTAATTAAAAATTCTTAAAATCAAAAGTAGGGAATATATATTTTTGATGGTGATCTTGTTAAATCTTCAATAGTTTATTCTTATCTACAAAGATCCATCATTTTTCTTCACAAATAAGATATCAGCTCCTACTAGAGATTTTGAATGGTTGTGAGTCCCTAAATTGACTCACTAGAGTATTTACTATAAAAAAAATATTTATTATGCTTAAAATTAATTTTTTTTAAAATATTAGTAAAATATTTAGAAAAAAATAGAAAAATAGATTGCTCATAATACATATGCAGCCAAGAATAGAATTTATTAAGACAAATTTCTATGAAAAATAGGTTTTTTGTAGTTAATATAAGATGATGACCAATGGAAGTAGTTTTTGTGGTCTAAAAAGAAAAAATAATCTATTTTAATAATAATTCTTAAAACACATATATAAATATTATAATATATAAATAAATAAATAAATAAATAAATAAAAAGTTTAAAAGAGTAAAAAGAAGAAAGAAAAATAAAATAAACATAAACATAAAGAGTGATCAAGAAGGCAAGAGGCTGCCCCTATATGGTAGTAGCTTCTTTGTCAATAGGTATTCTAGCCGCCTTGGATCCCTTTCTTGTTTTTTTTTTTTTTTTTTTTTTTTTTTCCTATTTTTTTTATGTTCTTCCCATGTTAATTGAGTTACTTTCAACAAAAGTCAATGGCCTATGTTACAATTCCAAATAGCTACATCGACATGCACTGTTGTCATCATTATTTTTTACTTGTGTGCAATAAAATTGATGGTCTTAATGGCCTCTTCTATTCCAAATTTTCTAAGCTCATTGACATTGCCATTTTGAGAGATTGATTGGACAACTACCAACAGATGCTCAGTTGCTTACTGAGAGGTTTAAAGATGACTAAAAATTGCAAGGGAATTCTAGATTGTGTTGAGTTCATCAATTGTAGAGGTATAAGTCGAATCACCTCAGCAGTAGAACTAAACCTAAGTTCAAATTGTAATAAGCTACCCAGAACCTCTCAATTGGATGAAATTTTTAGCAAATGTGTATCATTAGCTGATTAAATAGATTTGGATGAATAGGATTAGAATTAAATTAGGTCAGTAGAATAAACAATCTAAGTTGAATAAGAAAAATTAACTTGGATGGAAATATATTTGGAAGAAATTTTAAACTTAAATGAAAACTTATATTTGGATGAAATTCTATGCTTGAATAAAAACTTATATTTAGATGAAAACTTATTTAAGGATGAATTTTTAACTAAAATATAAATCATATTAATTAATGATTTTGTAAAAATTAAATATATAATTTATTTATTTATTTATGTTATTATTTTTTATTTAAATTAATTTATATTATTTTTATTGCATTGCTTGGAATAAATTACTATCACAAGTGTAAGTTGTAATGAAGTTTTTTGCTTGACTACTTAGTTGATTTAAGGATATTAAGAATAATTTCATTAAGATTTAAATAAGGGCTAAATTTCTAAGGTTTTTAGATTTTATTTACTTGTTTTGAATAAAAAAATAAACCTTCAATTAATAGAGGTTTAATTTAGCTCACAATAGCATATGAAGTTTTTAGGCAATTTTTTATCAATATATTCTTTTAATGCAATTAACTTGTTTTACGTTAAGTTGTAAATTGGTATGAATGGTGGTTGATCTTTTAAGATCAATTGAACAATTATAGAGTCAAGTTTTAGAAAAATATTTATATTTTTTTTCTCAAAAACATCTTTGAAATCTTGGTACTAATTAGAAATATAACTTAACATCTTTCCACCATTAAAAATGGGCATGATATATATAGCAAAAGATAATTCTTTTTTTGTCGCATGCATAAAAGTCCTTGCACCTATTAGTAAGGATTTGGATTTATTGGACTTATTTATTTCTACTTGATTAACATAATTTTGAATTAAATTACAAAAAAATTCAAGATTATCAAAAATCCAATCTATTTGAAGATTATATTATTTTAGCTATAATAATCTTAAAATAATCAAGTTGGAGATAGATCTCACTATATTAAATGTTACTATAATTCTATGATCTTTAATTGCTATATCTAAATAAAAAATCTCATGAATAACATCTCCAAAAGACAATAAATAACTATCTATGATTTCTACATATATGGGTTTAGTTTTCTTGACTAAAAATATTTCTTATTTTTTGATAAAGTCTTCATTTATAAAATAAATTGAGGCTTTTAAATCTAATAATTCAAAGAATTTGTGATTTCGAATTTTAAATACTTATCTACTATAAAATAAGGTGAAGGATTTGAGAAGTGAATAGGACCTTTACTAAGTATCACACATGATTCAACCTACATGGTCCCTATTATAGTTGGAGAAACTTATTTTTCCACATATTGTCTTTTTTGGCAATTATGCTTTTTATTTTTTGATTATGTTGCTTCTTTGGATAATGTTGAGAAGTATACTTAGCTTCTCTACAATATAAGCACAAATACTCTTTATAACATTGAATCTTTTTTTTCTTAGTAAAAAATTTAATGTATTGTATCAATTTATATTGGTTTTGGCCTTGATGAATAAGTTTCTAAAAGCTTAGGAACTGCTGTCATTACTTGACTTATTTCTCTCTAGCCAAATCTTTAATCTTGATGCTTTTCAAATCATCAATTGCTACATACAATGGCTTGAGTAATAAATTATTTCAAAGAATCTACTTTTGACATTCTTAATAATAAATCTTTGACGTTATCCATCAATCCATATAAAAATTGATTGATAATGGCTTTATTATTCCAATCCATGTGGTAATTAAGGTTTTGGAATTTTACAACATTTATGGTGGTTGACAATGATTCTTATTATAAAGATAAGAATTTAATCTTTACTACTCTTTTTCAATCTTTTTTTCTAAATATGACTATAAACTTTTTTAAGAATGAAATCAAATCATAAAGGAATTGTGAATTCTTTTCCATCAAAAGTACAAACCAAAAGAGAGTACTTCTAGAAAGAAATACATTATTGTATTACATGATGTTTTGCTTGAGAATGTACCAGGCACTTTGCTATGGAAGATAGAAGAAAAATTGCAACAACAAGATCCTAAAAATTCTAATAGAAGCCTAGATAAATTTTAATTAAATCTTAATAATGCTAATTAAGCTTTAATTAAATCCAAAAAAAATCTTAAAGAAATTACAAAAGAAACATGAAGAAATCCTAAAGAACTTTTAAAAGAATTCTAAAGAAATCATAAAGAGATAATAAAAAGACCTTAAATAAATCCTAAAGAATCCAAAAGAAATTCACGAAAAATCCTAAAGAAATATTAGAAAAATCTTAAATAAATCTTAAATAAATTCTAATCATTTTTTTAATTATAATTAATATCTTAATAGATCTTAATTAAATTTTAGATAAAATCCTTATTAAATCTTAAATATTGAAAAAAACTTTAAAAGAATCCTAAGTCCTAAAAAAAATCCTAAATCCTAAATTAAATCCTAAAAAAATCCTAAACTTTAAATCAAATCTTAAATAAATCCTATTCAATCCTAAGGTAGATTAAAATTCTAATATCTATTAATTAAACCATTGAACTTACTTAAAAATTTATACACCTTCAATACTTAAATTAAAGATAAGTGTAATAAATTTGAAGATAATCGCACTTATCAAATGGAAGAAAAATCCTAAAATCTGCTGAAATATTGGCTGGCTTCCTACTTCAATCTGAATGTTGAACTTGTAAAGCCAATATTTCCTATTTTAATTATTGGTTTTCTTCCAAAATTTACTTAAATTTTTGGAAATCAATTCTAATTTCTACACAAAAATATTTCATTTTAATCTGATTAATAGATTGCTAAAAATCTTAAAAATATTTATTGAGCCTCAAATTCTAACTTTTTAAACCTCAATCCAAAAAAACTTTTATAAAATTTTATCTAACTATTGATTGACTTTAAATTGATAACACACATCAAGCACAACTATATTCACCAACCTAAAAAATTTCATTTGTAGATCTGCTACAAAACTTCTAAAGTTATCCAAAATATCACCTTATTTTATTTCACAAAAATCCAAGTCATCTAAAACAACCTTTACTTTGTAAAATTCTTAAAAAGTCATCACAAATCTATATCATACAAAATAAATGTTTATAAAAACTCTATCAAGTTATCTCTCAAATTCTATTCTTTGATCCCCCAAAGAACCCTCGAGTCACCATAAGTGCATGATTATGTACCTCAGGGTCTAATTTCAATCCAAGTTGACAACCGGTCCTCTTTGGATATTAATTCTTGACTTTATAAATTAAATTTTGCTAAAATCTACTATTAATTGTTTCCTTCACATGCCTATATCATTTTATTTTCTAATCTATTTTCTTTTGTTTAATTTATGGCCCTACAAAGTAAGTAGAAGCTTATTTTGTAAAAAAATAATAATAATATCTTTTAGTTTTACTATTTTTTGACTATTATCTTTATTTTAAGATAATTTTTTATAATATTTTTTTTCTCTTTCATTCATTAGTCATGATATATCACAATAGCGTCTATGAATCCAACTTAAACAAATCCATCAAGATATTAGAAAAGATGCAATCTTAAATAGAGCTTAACTTGTTGTAAAAAACTTCAAAATTTTGATCTTGTTCTATCAAACTTCTCATACATATTAATCCTTATCTCTCTCATGTTTGTAAAAACAAGACTTCTTGAATTTGGTTGTCAGGTTGATTTACTTGCTTCCTTCAACTATACAACTTTTGGCATAGACTTTAAACTACTTTCGTATATATAGGTGTCACGGACACAGAAATACAGACTCGAGATCTAACAAGAAGTTCAAGAAGAACTGACAAGAACTAGATTAATCAGATGAGAACAACACTAGAGAGGTGAGCTAGAGCTCCAAGAGATGTGTTGTCGACACTGAAGAACTCTTCAGCCTCGATTCCAATATATACTCCTATTTAGGAAGCTTCTCAAGCAACTTCTACCAACTGGGAAGCTTCTAAAAGATTCCAGAGACTTGCTTCTAGAAGGTTCTAGAAACTTGTCTCTAGAAGGTTCTAAAGATTATGTCCCTAACATCACCCCCTCCTTTAGCTTTGAGGTCTTTGAGAAGCAATGTTGTTGATCAGTACCAACGCAAGAAAATGAAGATCTGTCGCATAACGTCTGCTATGAACTCCAACTGTTGTTCTTGAGGCAAGTGGTTCATCGACCCTTGAAGCCAACGATAGTGGCCCACTCCTTAACTTCTGACAAAGCATGAACTTTCGTGTCCTCATTATGAAATTGTCCTGCAAACACGCCTTCTGGCTGACCATCGTAAGCAGGCTCGAATTCAAATACAATCACCAGTGATCGATTACTTGGTATCCTCCGTCGTCGTCATGGTATAGGCAGTTCTTCATCTCGGGGTCGCCTTCGTGAGCTAGTCGGTTGAGATAATCTGATTGGCATAATTTCTATCTCTTGGCTATCCATATCAGAAGACCAAACTATGGCTACAGAAAAAATTCTATTTTATCTTGGAAAAAATAACTACATCAACTACAAATTTTGGTGGTACTCTCCCCCTTTCTTATATTTTTAGGTGAGCAAGCTTCAGAAGGAAGCTATCGTCAAACCGGCTTAGATTTATGAAGATGTTGTTGATGAAACTCCTGTACCTTTTGTGGCGCATTGGTGAGATTTTCAGCTGGCTTCCACGTTCGCTCATTAATATCATAGCTGCACCAATGAACAAGATACTCCAACTTGTTCCACCTTCGTCGTGAGTCCAGTACCTTTTCAACCTCGTATTCCTCGTGGTTCTCGATCTCAATACTAGGTGGCGGATATTGTACTCTTCCAAGAAAAGACGACTCTCGATAAGGCTCTAACAGAGAAACATGAAAGACTGGATGTACCTTCATAGAAGCCGATAATTCTAGACGGTACGTCACTGGATTGATTTGCTTTTGGATGATAAATGGTCCCAATCTTCGATAGTCCAACTTATCACATGGTCGCTTGGTCTTGATATTCCATCGAAGAAGCCATGCTTTATCTCTAATTTTGAAAGTAGGTGCTTGATTCCGAAATCTGTCTACAGACGCCTTGTAGGATTCTTGAGCGGATTGTAATTGAAGCTTCAACGTATTTTGAAGCTCTGATAGTTGTTTCGCAAATCCTTCAGCTGCTAGATTGTTGTTTGTTGACACACTCAATAAATCAAGCTTCGGATGATACCCATAGTTGAAAAAGAATGGTGTGTATTGAGTCGACGCATGAAAGGTGTTGTTATATGCAAACTCGACTAGCGACAGATATGTGGTCCAATCGTCTTGCTGATAGTTGATGCTGCATCATAAGTATTGTTCTAAGACTTGATTCACCCGTTTCGTTTGGCCGTCAGTTTAAAGATGAAAAGCCGAAGAAAGTTTGATATCCACCTTCAGTATCTCAAAGAGAGATCTCCAAAACTTTGATACAAATTAGGTTCCTCAATCTGATATGATATCATCTGGTAGTCCATGATATCAATACACATTATCGAGAAAGAGCCTTGTTGTAACTTCAGTGGATGATGTCTTCTTGCAAGGAACAAAGTGCACCATCTTTGTAAGCCGATCTACCACGACAAAGATGCTGTCAAATGAATTCGATGATGGAAGGTCCGGGATGAAGTCCATGGAAACTGAAGACCATGGTCGACATGGAATCGGCAATGGTTGTAAGAGTCCATAAGGGCGATGCCGAGGATTCTTGGATCTTGAACAGATGTCGCAGGAGAGGACAAAATCTTTCACATCCTTCCACATTTGGGGCCACCAAAAATCTCAAGAAATAAGCTCCAAGGTCTTGTTGAATCCAAAATGTCCCGCAGCTGGAAAATCATGGTGAGATTGAAGAATTCGGAGTCGTGCTGGACTTATTGGGATATACAACTGCTCCTCAAAGTATAAAAGATCTCCCTCCACCTTGAATTTGTCATCATTGGTATGCTGCTTGATATCAATAGCTACTGAATCTTTAATGGTTGCGACACGTACCTGATTCAAGAAGTCAACATCAATTGGCACAATAGTAGCGCGAAGTTGAAATTGCTCTAGCTTCAACAACGTCATACATTATTGATCAAACGCTGCTTCTCTAGCCTTTGGTACAAGATACGATCTCCTCGATAAGGCATCAGATAGTCTTTGCTGCTTTCTAGGTCGATAAGTGATAACAAAATCAAACCTAGATAGCAACATACTCCACCGAGCTTGATATCGATTTAGAACTTAAGCCGACATGAAATACTCCAAATTCTTGTGATTTGTATATACGATGTCGTATTACATGCTTTTCTGCTCGAGAACGCGTCAAGCATCTGGTTGTAGAAGGTAGTATGGAGATTCACTAATATTTAAGAAGTTTATCAGTTTTTGACTGTTGAAATATAAACAATTACAAAAATATACCATAAATCTATACGGATGTCCTTCGACTGCTCGCCAAAATCCTTTTTGCCTCGGTCGGTAGGTCTCTAGACGTTACAAAGAACCCCGAACAACCCAAACTGCTAATCTTCGATACCGCTTTATACTCACGATTTTGTAACCACTGACGTTAGATTAATCCAATAAATTTCATTCACTCCGCATACTCAATCTTATAGACACCCTTTTAATTCTTCATCACAGACGTAACTCGATTTCACAAAACAGTCAAGAGTAATCACACCCACTTCATTAAAAATCCCGATTCACCATTACAACACTGACTTCAGCAACGATTACCTCAGTCTTCCCAAAAACCCTATGAAGAAAAAAAACCCCAATTCTTTGTCTTTTTTCTCCGCCCCAAAGCATGAAGCTAGCTCTCCGACCCTTCTAAAAAAACTTCTTCTCTCCCCTTTCATTTCTTAACCTATCTTCCCCTTTAACCCTAATTCTCCCCTCTCTCAAAACCTTAGCCTCTGAATTTCTTCAATCTTTCATCTTGGATCCGAAATTGGCTCCCGTAGTTAGAGCTTTTTCCTTCGTTTTTACCTTTAAGAGATCTTTTTACCGAAAGGACGTTCTTCGAATGGTATAAAGGATGAAACAGCATGAAACGGAATCAGAGCCCCGTAATCAAGATCACATTGAGTCGCCCGATGAATTCAAGTCTCATATTGGCTAAGAGGCCCGTAGTAACCTAGATGTTCTCAAAATTGGTCCGCATTGGATTATGTGACCAAGTGTCAAGGACAAGAACTCGATGAAAAAATAATTCAAACAAGTGAACCTTCACTCAAAGAGAGGTAACAAAATATATATAAACAAGTATATATATTGAAATAAAAACTGGAATGGCTATTGCCAAAAGACAAGAAAACTAGAGACCCTTGAAACTAGATTAGAAGCAAGAAAGGAGTTGACAAGAGTGAAGAGGGCTTCACTCTTGTCTCTAAATATACTATATAACTAAGGGCTATGTGGCGACGTTCTATAGGACCTCCAATATGTGTTGACTTTGTAGGACACATGCCTTGACTTACAAGGCAAGTTTTTCTATGAATGGGCCACATAGTTAGCTTGATCTTCAAGCTAACAACATGTGTGGCACATGGCCAACTTGTTGACCACGTTTTTAATCCAAAAAGTCAATTAAAGACACCTATGAAGTCAAAGCAGCGTCAAGGAAGCTTCTAAGAAGCTTTCATATTAAATATTATAGAATTAACTTATTTTTACCTACTTTTACTTACTTCTATCTATTTGTATATGTAATTATTAGCTTACATGATTATGGCCGTGACATTACCCTCCCTTCTAGAGACGAGTTCCACGAGGAGCGGTCATCATATGTTAAGGAAATCTATGATGCGACAAATTATATTTGCCACATACTCTGATCTCTGTTCTCTTCGAAGATGATTGATAGGGCCTCTCAACCATCGGTAGTGTCCCATACTAGGGCAGGAAGACCACCCAGTTATTTGATCATTATTGAGGCCTTCGTAACTTCCTTCGAATAGAATATTTGGAACACCATCAGGAGTTGTTCCTACCTCTAGCAAAATCACCAAACATTGGGAGTCCCTTCCCAAATTGTGATACCAAACGCGTTGTATCTCACCATCTATTCGAGGAAGAACATGTTGTTCTTGAAGATCTTCATCTCGATTGCATCGTCTTGATGGTTGTGACAATCGTAATGTCTCGTCCGGCAGATCAGCAAATGAAGGCTCTTGAGTTGAATCCGCTGGTTGTTGGTTCTCCATCTCTTGAGCGCCACTACTACAATGAAGCTATGAACAAGAATTGAAAATAGAATGTTATCTTGCCTAGATGTTGTTTCTTTTATAAAGAAGGTTTTCAACTTGATTTTAATGGATGTCATCGATGAAAAGCCTCCGCCGCCTTTGCTGCATTTGTAAGATTCTTTATTGGCTCCCATGTGCGTTCACTAATACCATATCCACGCCAATGGACAAGATATTCTAATTTATTTCGGCGTCGCCTTGAATCTAAGACTTCTTCTATTTCAAACTCTTCATTATTGTCCACTTCTATAGGAGGAGGTGGAGCTTGTCGTCTTCTTGGTATGTCCACTGACTTATATGGTTCAAGAAGAGACACATGGAATACTGGATGGATTTTCATTGACTCCGATAGATATAAACGATATGCAATTGGATTGATTTGTGCAGAAATAGAAAATGGTCCCAGCCTTCGATAGTCCAACTTGTCACAAGGACGAGTGGTCTTGATATTGCGACAAAGTAGCCATACCTTATCACCCAAGACGAATGATGGTTGTTCCTTTCGATAGACATCCGCATTGGCCTTTTGTTGTTCTTGAGCCTCTTTTAACTACGCCTTCATCGTTGCATGTAGCTCTGATAAATGAATCGCCAAATCTTTTGCAGCAGGATTATCAACTTTTGAAAAGTCAAAAGTATCAAGTCGTGGATGATAACCATAATTAGCAAAGAAAGATGTTTGTTTTGTAGAAGAGTGTACCGTGTTATTGTAAGCAAACTCTGCCAATGGCAAAAGAGTTGTCCAATCATCTTGTTGGTAATTAATGGTACATCTTAAATATTGCTCCAAAACTTGATTAACACGCTCCGTTTGTCCTTCAATTTGAGGATGGAATGTCGAAGATAGTTTTATATCCACTTTTAGAATCTTGAAAAGAGTCCGCCAAAATCTTGATACAAATTGAGTTCCCCTATCTGATATAATATCCTTGGATAATCCATGATAGCGATAGATATTGCCAAGAAAGAGCTTAGCTGTTTCTTCACCTGTGATAGATTTTGTACATGGTACAAAATGTGCCATCTTGGTAAAACGATCTACTATCAGGAATATAGAGTCATAAGAACCTGAGATTGGAAGATCCGTGATGAAGTCCATAGAAACAGAAGACCATGGTTGTTCTGGAATGGGTAATGGCTGAAGAAGTCCAAAAGGTCAATGACAAGGAGTTTTCGATCTTGAGTAAACTTCACATGATTGTACAAAATCTTTAACTGCCTTCCACATTTGAGGCCACCAAAAATCCCTAGATATCAGCTCCAAAGTCTTATTATATCCAAAATGTCCTGTTGTTAGGAAGTGGTGATGAGCTTGAAGAACACGTAAACGAGCTTCTCCTTCTGGAACATATAGGCATCCTTCGAAATAGAGTAGGTTGTTCTTGAATTCAAATTTAAATGGATCATGAGATTTAGAAGAATTGTTCTTGATATCATGAACAAGAGGGTCTGAAGACATACTTAATTGGACTTGCTTAAGGAAAGTTAAATCGACAGTCAATGTTGATTTTATTGCTCAAAGATGAAATTGTTTCGGTTTCAAGAGAACCATTTTTTGTTGCTCAAAAGCTGCATTTCCTTCTTTTGGTACAAGATAAGAACGTCTAGACAAGGCATTGGATAAACCTTGTTATTTTCCTAGCCAATAAGTAATGATGAACTCGAATCTTGATAAAGACGTGCTCCAACGATCTTGGCGACAATTTAATACGCGTGTTGACATAAAATATTCGAGGTTCTTGTGATCCGTATACACGGTGACTGGATCAGAAGCGCCTTCTAGATAATGACGTAATTCTTGAAAAGAATCCACAATTGCAAGAAGTTCTTTGTCGTGGATCTCATGATTGATTTCTGCTGCTGAGAATTTTCTTGAATGAAAGGCTACTGGATGAAGTTTGTCATCTCTTCCCATTTATGATATAACCGCATTTAGAACAAAGTTTGATGCATCTATTTCCATAAAAAATGCTTTAAAAAAATCAACACAATACAAGATTGGTGGAGAAACAAACGCTGTCTTCAAAGATTCAGAAGCAACTTCCGCTTCTTGATTTCATTGGAGTTTGTCTTTACAAGTCAAACGTGTAAATGCAGCTGTAAGTCGAGACAAGTCCTTGATGAAGATTTGATAGTAGTTGATAAATCTTAAAAAATATTTGACATCTCTTACCATTTTTGGGATCTTCTAATCTATAAAAGTTTGAACTTTCTTAGGATCCATCATAAGTCCATCATTTGAAATGATGTAACCTAAGAAATTGACTTGAGTAGTGTGGAATACACACTTTTCTATCTTGGCATAGAGTCTTGCATCTCTTAATTTTTGTAACACACGACGAACATGAAGTTCATATTCTTTTGGATTCTTAGAATAGATCAAGATGTCGTCTAGATAACATACCACAAAATCGTCCAAAAACTCTCGAAAAACATCATTCATTAGATGTTGAAAAGCTGCTGGTGCATTTGTAAGTCCAAAAGGCATGATGTTGTATTCAAAATGTCCATACCTAGTTCGAAATGCAGTCTTCCATTCATCTCCTTCTTTGATGCGTACTAGATTGTATGCTCCTTGAAGATCTATTTTTGTATAGATCTTAGCTTAATTCAGTTGATCAAGAAGTCCGGATATTAAAGGTAGTGGATACCTGTTTTTGATGGTAATCTTGTTGAGTCTTCGATAATCAGCACACATCCGCAACGATCCATCTTTTTTCTTCACAAATAGAATTGGAGCTCTTGTCGAAGATTTAGAATGGCGTATGAAATTCTTGGCTAGATTTTCTTCAATATACTCCTTGAGTTTAGCCAACTCATTTTGTGATAAACTATAGATTGGTCCGAATGGCGATTGTGCTCCTTCTTGAAGGTCAATTGAGGAATCATAGGGACGATGTTCTGGGAGTGTATCTACATTCTTTTTTTCAAATACATCTTGAAATTCTTGATATTGGCTTGGAATGCCACTTGAAGTCTTTTCACTTGTAGAAACGGGTGTAGCATAAATAATGTATGGTGATTCTTTCATAGTAGTAAGAAAGAAAGCTTTTGCACCTATAAATATGGATTTAATTGAACTGGACTTATGACTCTCTACTTGCTTAACTACACTGTTAGTTATACTTTTAGAGAAAGTAAGTATTCGGGAAATCCAATCTATTTATGGGTTGTATTTTTCTAACCATGATAAACCTAAAATGACTGGATTAGAGGAAGATCTAATGATATTAAATACTACAAAACTATTATGACTATTGATTATTACTTCTATAGGAAGGGTTTCGTGAGTAATATCTCCAGAAGATAATGGACGACCATCTATGACTTCTACATGAACAGGTTTAGTTTTCTATACTAAAGATATGCTATGTCTTTTAGTAAATTCTTCATCTAAAAAACACGCTGAGGCTCCTCAATCTAATAAGGCAAAGACTTTGTAATGTTGAGGTCCTCAAATAATATTTAATGTAAAATAAGGAGAGGGCTTTGAGGAGAGAATATGACCTTTACTAGAAGTTGTGCAAGGTTCCAGCCGCACGGTCCCTATTGTAGCTAGACAAACTAGTTTTCCGACATATTATCTTCTTTCACAGCCATACTCCTCATTTTGTGAGTGCATCGTTTCTTTGGACTATGCTGAGCAGTGTGCTTTGGTTCTCCACAATATAAACATAATCCTTCTTGACGATGACAAGTCTTTTCTTGCTCAGTAAGAGGTTTGAAACGTTCTGCATCAATTTGCATATCCTCTACTTCCGAATGTATGTGTTGAAGAGATGTTGGTATTGCCATTGAATTATAGTAACGTTGAGGTCCACTTGTACGGTTCTCAGATCGGAATTCAAAAAGGCGATTGTCGCACTTCACAACAAAGTCAATTGCTTGACTCAATGTTTGAGGATCAAGTAAGTTGAGCATTAATTTTTTTACCTCATATTATAATCCATAGAGAAATTGGCTAATAAGTGTAACATCATCCCACTTGATATCAATTGCAAGTTGTCAAAATTATGAAGCATATAACTTTATTGATCAATTGCCTTGTCGTAAAATATGGATCTTATTGGTTGGAACACAAATTGTATCATGTTCTCTATACATGAATCAAAACTCTGCCAGAAAAGCCTCTAGATAATCCAATATTGGATCTTGTCATTCAAAAAAAGATGAAAACCATGATAATGCTGAACCTAAAAGAAGCAATGAATCTAACTTGCGATCCTGGAGTTGGATAGCTTTGGGGTTGAAGTTCAATCACAAGTTGCACTTGATTGATAAATCCTCGAAACTTGGATCTGGTGCCATCAAACTTCTCGGGTAGGGCAATTCTTGGTTCTCTAGTATTTGAAGGACGTTCGACCATAGGAGAAAGGACATGATTTGGTACAGATGTTGAAGCAACTCCAACCATTTCTATATCTTCACTTCCTACCAATCTTGTTGCTCTTTGTGGTGGTAAATTGAGTTGATGCATTGCAAGCATTAACTCCTTCAATTGTTCTTGTATTTGTACCATTGTACTCTTCATTTCAAGAAGTTTTGCCATAATAACACTTAGAAGAGAGAAGATATCTAATATCCCTCAAGGCAAATAGAAAAGAGGACTTGCGGACAAAGAAAATACTAAGGACAATATCAGTTTAGAAGAGGGTAATCCGCAACCTCTAATACGCTTATATCTTATCAAGAAAAAGGGATAATCTACTCTTAATCAAGATTAGATAAAGCTCTGATATTATAAGTGTACTCTTGTCAATTTATCAAGGACAAGAACTCGATGAAAAAACAATTGAGACAAGTGAGCCTTCACTCAAATAGAGGTAACAAAATATATATAAACAAGTATATATATTGAAATAGAAACTGGAATGGCTATTGCCAAAAGACAAGAAAACTAGAGACCCTTGAAACTAGACTAGAAGCAAGAAAGGAGTTGACAAGAGTGAAGAAGCCTTCACTCTTATCTCTATATATACTATCTAACTAGGGGCTACATGGCGATGTTCTATAGGACCTCCAATATGTGTTGACTTTGTAGGACACATGCCTTGACTTATAAGGCAAGTTTTTCTATATGTGGGCCACATAGTTAGCTTGATCTTCAAGCTAACAACATGTGTGGCACATGGCCAACTCGTTGACCACGTTTCTAATCCAAAAAGCCAATTAAAGATACCTATGAAGTTAAAGCAGCATCTAGGAAGCTTCTAAAAAGCTTTCATATTAAATATTATAGAATTAACTTATTTTTACCTACTTTTACTTACTTCTACCTATTTGTATATGTAATTATTAGCTTACATGATTATGGTCGTGACACCAAGTCAGGTTTCATACTAGGTAAGAGGTCCGTAATAGGATCTGGATTGGATGTCTTGAAATTGGATCCAATTGGCTTTTCAAACTAGGCTCACCCATTGTGTGAATTAGTTCTTTCCCTTCCTGTTGACTCTCGTTATTGGAATCGAACGGAGCATTTTAGTATGCCTCGGCTGACTGTAACGGGATGACTGAACCTAGCCTCTCAGTATTTGCTTTGGAATTGGTCGTTGCTCCTAATATTCGAGGTAACTGAACATTAATAAAAAGTAGTCTTTCTTTATATTTTCACAGTATATTCGTATTACAATATGACATCCTCTCCCTGTGAACCTGTGCATCCTCTGGTATGCACCAATTTATCTAATTGCTATTTGATTTAAAATATATTCTCTATGTTTTTGTCCAGTTCGTCTTTGTCACCTTCATTATCCAAATCACTTTCATCTTCTTGCTACGTACCTAACTTGCATAATTCTCCTTCAATATCATATAATCTTTTTCTTTCTTTCTTTTTTAAAATAATCAACTTTTTATACATAATATTTCCATTCTCCAAAATACCAATAAAAACTCGCATCAAAGGCACCTTTATCTCGCAAGAGTACCTCCTCTTTTGTACCTCCATAATCTCGCTTTATAGTGGTACCTTCTCAAAATCCTTAAATCCTTCAACAATCTTTGGCAATGGTTTCTCCGTCAACCTATCTCGATTCCATTCATGGTTAGGAGGTACTGTTAGAAATTATACAGCTTTCCTCCCATCTTCGCTATGTACCCTTGCATAAGCAGAACCATCGTCAAGTACTTTTGTTTCCATCCGTGTTGCCGTAATATAAGGTTGTTCTAAAATCAACGAATAAGACGTTGTATCTTGAATAAAGAAATGTTGCTCCGTCGCAACATCCCCAATCCGAATTTTGACATCTGGACAAGCTCCATATAATTCGCCCCGTGTGTTATTAGTTGCTTGTATTGCCCATCCATGTTCCATATCAATTGGCCATTTTTGCTTCTTATAAAGATCTTTAGACATAAGATTTATTTCAGAACCATGGTCGACTAAAGCAACAATTGGTTCTTCTATATCTCCTACTTTCACCAATACCTCAGTAGTTGCCCTTGCCCAATGCTTTCGAGTATAATGACTCAAAATTTCTATTTCCTTATCACTATAATCTTTGAAACGTACTCGTTGATTATACCCATTCTTTTCATTTTTTGGTTGCTTGTAACCAATGTCAACCTCTTCTTCATCTTTATATATTCTTGCATCAATAGCATGACTCATTCTAGTTTTACCCATTAATTTCCTCTTTCGCTTAATGCTGTCAATGATAACATCATGAAACTCCTTCTTTGCAATTCCCAAGACTTCTTTCAATGTGAATTCCACCTTAGCGTTTAATATACGTTCTTCCAACACCCCTTTTAAATTTGTTGCCACTTCAATGTCAGAAAGTAGCTTATAAGGAATTGATTTGCCCTTATCTTTTGTCTCCTTTGTTTTTTCTTCCAATGATGTTGAGGTATCCTTTACAAGCAATTCTTATGAAGCTGCCTCCCGAGCCTTGTCTCCTCGAGTTTGCCTCTTAGAAGAATTTCCTTCTCTCGTATCATCAAAATTTCCTCATCTCTTTTCTTCCATCAAAGCTTCATGTTTGCTCTTAGCAATATATGCATGAACTGAAAGAGACTCAACAGGATCCTCCCAACCTGTTGCACCTCGTATTGTAGCTGCAGTCCTCAATAACGCTTCTCGAGGTAATTTTCCTTCTTGCATTGTAGAAATGGCAGAAGCCCAAAACTCACTAGTTTCCGTTCTTCCACCAAGGTCATCATCTATTCTAGCACCATAACTTGCACTTTTTCGTGCTACTGTTTCATGCTCTTTTAAGTAATCTTAAACCAATGCTCTCATTCTTCCCTTGCCAAAATTGATTTGAAGAAGATCTTCCCTATCTTTTAATGCTATCTTCCTATCTTTCCAGCAAATAATTCCTTGCCATATAATATTATTAAATTCATTGCAATCTTTTCTAGTGTGTGAAGCGTCATCACACCAAATGCATCTTTGTACATATCCTTGTTTTGAAACATTCTTCGAATTGTTTGTAGAATTATTCTCTTCAAGTCTTGTCAATTTGATTTGAAGATCTCGCATTCCTCGTATAATTTCTTCCATCCCCTTATCTGCTTTCTTTGATAAGGATGTCGAAGGTTGAACTGTAGGCATTGTTGGTGGTGTTGTACGTATTGGAGCTTTGGGTGCTTGTACTGTTTTCGGAGTATTACCCCTATCCTTCCTCCTTTCTCTTTTTGTAAGCAACCCCATTGCATCTTTAACGTTCTTCTACTTTGTTGTCAATCCTTCATCTTCTTCTTTGTCTTCAAGAAGGAGTTCTAATTTCCCTTGCAATTTTCCATCAGCAGCTTGAAGAAATAGATCAACTTTGTTCGGCTCCAATGTCAATTTTTCTACCTTCGATAATTAAGAGTACTACCTCTCAAATTCCCTTCGTAGCTCTATTGCTTGCAAATTCTTATTAGGTCGTTTAATCCATTCCAGAAACAACTTCTTAGTAACGCGATCAATATCTTCCAAGAAATATTCGTCTTTCAATGCATGTGAAAAAACCTCCTATGAATTCCTATAACAATCCATAATCGATGTAATATGGTCTCTTATCTCAGGTATCGTGGCAAGTCCAAATAATTCAACCATTTTCTTCTCAGAAACCCGATTTAATTCCATTTCACGAACATAACATCTTAAATACCTTGAAATATTCCTTCAATCAAATTGATCAATTTTATTGACCACTGCTTGTAATGCTTTGGTTGCCAAAGCTTCCTTTCGATCATTGCTTTGTTGTTGCAGCATTGATAATGAGAAGGCTTGAAACATACTAGCAATAGACGGATCCATGTGCATACCTTGTCCTTTAAAAGAACCCCTACCAGAAACTCCTCCCAAAGATCCTTCAAAATTTTTATTTTCGTTTTCCATAAAATAAAAATAAAATCAAATGAAATCCAATACCTTCCACCTCATGCTTTCACGTCAAGTTCACCACTTTTGTCGTATTACGTGCTTTCCTGCTCGAGAACGCGCCGGGCGTCCGGTTGTAAAAGGTAGTATGGAGATTCGCTAATATTCAAGCAGTTTATCGGTTTTTGACTGTTGGAATATAAACAATTACAAAAATATATCATAAATCTATACGGATGTCCTTCGACTGCTCGCCAAAATCCTTTTTGCCTCAGCCGGTAGGTCTCTAGACGTTACAGAGAACCCCGAACAACCCAAACTGCTAATCTTTGATACCGCTTTATACTCACGATTTTGTAACCACTGACTGTCTCGTTAGATTAACCCAATAAATTTCATTCACTCCACATACTCAATCTTATAAACACCCTTTTAATTCTTCATCATAGACGTAATTCGATTTCACAAAACAGTCAAGAGTAATCACACGCACTTCATTAAAAATCCCGATTCACCATTACAACACTGACTTCAGCAACGATTACCTCAGTCTTCCCAAAAACCCTATGAAGAAAAAAAACCCCAATTCTCTATCTTTTTTCCCCGCCCCGAAGCATGAAACTAGCTCTCCGACCCTTCTAAAAAACTTCTTCTCTCCCCTTTCATTTCTTAACCTATCTTCCCCTTTAACCCTAATTCTTTCCTCTCTCAAAATCCTAGCCTCTGAATTTCTTCAATCTTTCATCTTGGATCCAAAATTGGCTCCCGCCATCAGAGTTTTTTTCTCCGTTTTTACCTTTAAGAGATCCTTTTATCGAAAGGACGTTCCCGGAATGGCACAAAGGACGGAATAGCCTGAAACAGAATCGGAGCCCCGTAATCAGGACCACATTGAATCGCCCGATGAATTCACGTCTCATATTGGCTAAGAGGCCCGTAGTAACCTAGATGTTCTCAAAATTGGTCCGCATTGGGTTGTCTGACCAAGTCAGGTCTCATATTGGATAAGAGGCCCGTAATAGGATCTGGATTGGATGTCTTGAAATTGGATCCAATTGGCTCTTCGAATCAGGCTCACCCATCGTGTGAATTGGTCCTTTTCCTTCCTGCTGTTTGCCGTTATTGGAATCGAATGGAGCATTTCAATATGCCCTGGCTAATTGTAACGGGATGACTGAACCTAGCCTCTCAGTATTTGCTTTGGAATTGGTCATTGCTCCTAATATTTGAGATAACTAAACATTAATAAAAGTCTTCTTTCATTATATTTTCACAATATACTCGTGTTACAACACAACAACGGTCATTGGGTGTGCAGCTCCTTCAAGAAAATGATGCCATTCTTGGAAAGAATCCACTATAGCAAGAAGTTCCTTATCGTAGATCTCATAATTGATTTTAGCAGTAGAGAACTTTCAAGAATAGAATGCAACCGGATAGAGCTTCTTGTCTTCTCCCATTTGTGAAAGTACAGCTCCCAAAGCAAAATCTGAAGCATCATTTTCTAAATAAAAGGCCTTTATAAAGTCTGGATGTACCAAGATTGGATCCGTAGTAAATGTGATTTTTAGGTCTTGAAACGCCTTCTCCGCTAGAGGTCCCCATTCTAGCTTATCCTTGCATGTCAACCGAGTGAGAGGAGCAGCAACTTGAGAGTAATTCTTGATGAAGATCTGATAGAAGTTGGCAAAGCCAAGAAAGCATTGTACGTCTCTCACCGTCTTCGGAACCTCCCAGAACACAATTGCTTCCACCTTCTTGGAATCCATCTTCAAGCCTTCTATAGTCGCAATGAACCTCAAAAATTCCATCTCTATTTGGTGAAATAAACACTTCTCCAACTTAGCATATAGTCCTCGCTCGCGTAGTTTCTACAAGACCAAACGAACGTGCTTTTCATGCTCTTCCTCATTTTTGGAGAATATAAGAATATCATCAAAATAGATGACAACAAAATCGTCAAGATACTCTTAAAAAATGTCATTCATCATATGTTGAAAGATCGCTGGAGCATTGGTAAGACCAAAGGGCATGACATTATACTTAAAATGGCCATACCTTGTACGGAATGCTGTCTTCCACTCATCTCCTTCCTTGATTCCTACGAGGTTGTAAGCTCTCCTTAGATCAATTTTTGTAAAAATCCTTATACTTCCAAGTTGTTCTAAGAGACCAGAAATCAAGGGTAACGGGTAATGATTCTTCTTTGCTACCTTTTTGAGGCCTTGATAGTCCACGCACATCCGCAATGAGCCATCTTTCTTCTTCACAAATAAGATGGGTGCTCCAGTTGACGATTTTGAATGACGGATGAAGTTCTTGGCTAGATTCTCATCGATGTACTTCCGCAACTTCGCCAACTTCGTTTGCAATAGATTGTAGATTGAGCCAAAAGGCGGTTGTACTCCTTCCTATAAGTCTATGGCGCAATCATATGGTCTGTGTTCCGGTAGCATGTCGGCATTTTTCTTTTGAAACACGTCTTTAAAATCCTTATATTGCTCTGATATACTTGTTGTCGAGATCTTCTCTCCGGTAGTTGGAGCCGCATAAATGATAAACGGTGTGCCTTCCTTAGATGATCTTATAAACGCTCTTGCTACAATAAATAAGGATTTCTCTATTCGGGGTTTTCTACTAGGCTTGCTCTTGGGTGGTTTTGTGGGAAAGGTCATCTTCCGTAACTTCCAATCTATGGATGGGTTATGCTTTTTCAACCAGGAAAGACCAAGAATAACAGGATTTGATGGGGTTCTAATAATATTGAAAATAATATGACTATTATGGCCTTTAAATATCACTTCTATATGTTCTGATTCATGGGTGACACTACCAGACAATAAAGGTCGCCCATCTATGACCTCAACGTGAACAGGTTTGGATTTTTGTACTAAAGGGATCTTATGATGCTTCGCAAATTCTTCATCTAAGAAAGAAGCAGATGCTCCTGAATCTAATAATGCTAAGGTTCTCAGTTTCTAAGGGCCAATAAGCAAAGGGATTGTAAAACAAAGGGTAGGTTGAGCGAAACGAAAGGAACCTGGTTGTTGTTGCGATGTTTTACTGTCCAGCCGCACGGTTCCTATTGTGGCTGGGCATCCTCGTTTTTTTGAATAAACGTGCCCCTAGTCTTGACAATACGTCGATTTTGCTTCTTGGGGCAGTTTCTAACTTTGTAGCCTTCTTCACCACAATACAAGCATAGACCTTCCTCCATACGCCGTTTTTTTTCTTCTAGAATAAGAGATTTGACACGTACCGCATTAATTTACATGTCTTCTACCTCTGAATGTGAATTCACGCTGCTTGCCAACATAGTTGGGACGTGGCGAACCGTATGTTGTCTTGAACGTTGATCTTGGCAGCGTTGGAATAGGCGATTATCACACTTCATAACTTGGCTAATAGCTTTGTTGAGCGTTTGTGGATCAGGAAGAATTAACAGCAAATCCTTCACATCGTCCGTTAAATCCCAATAGAATTGACTCATCAACACTTCTTTGTCCCAATTCATGTCGCATGTAATTGCCTGACGTCCGATGCATACACTGATGTAGAGTGCATCCCTTGTCGTAGTGACCGGATCTTTGTTGTAGCCCATCGAACCTTGTCGTGTTCACCAAATGCTTCCATAAACGCCTCCAAAAAGGTTTCAAAGTTGTTTAGTATGGAGGATCGTTTCTCAAACAAAGGAGCAAACCATGATAGAGCTTGCCCTGTAAATAAGGTTCCAATAAGCCCAACACGTGACTCCTCCGTTGGATAGCATTCGGGCTGTAAAACTATTATCAACCTGATTTGGTTGACGAATCCTCGAAACTTGGAACGCGTTCCATCGAACTTTTTCGAAAGGCTAACTCGGGGCTCCTTATGTTGTAGAATTAGCGGTGCTTGTCGAACCTAAGGCAAAGTTGCTTCTCCAAGTGTAGAAGTTTGAGGCTGGTGCAACCTAGATTGTGCCATTCCAGATGCTCCATCATTATGAAGCCTTGCCACAACTCCTTCAATCTCTGTAGTTCTTTGTGATAACGTAGCGAGGGCATTCATGATAGCATCCAACTTGGACTCTGAACTTTTCGTCATACTAATGTCTTGACCCCTGGCCATTCTAAGAGAAGGACAGAAATGACTCTATAAGAAGGTAATATTGGTTTAGAAGAGGGTACTCCGCAACCTCTAAAATGCCTTAAAAACTTCAAGAAAAGGGATAATCCACTCTCTCCAAGAAGAATAAGACTCCAATATTGTAACAAAAGAAGTATCAGTTTAGAGGAGGATAATCCGCAACCTCTAAAATGCTAGTACACTTCTAAGTAGAGGGGTAATCCATACTCTAATAAAGAATAAACTAGCTCTGATATCTGAGGTGAGTGCAGTCTCGACAAAGTGTCATGGACACAGAATTATAGACTCGAGATCTAACAAGAAGTTCAAGAAGAACTGGGAAGAACTAGATTAATCAGATGAGAACAACACTAGAGAGGTGAGCTAGAGCTTCAAGAGATGTATTGTCGAAACTGAAGAACTCTTCAGCCTCGATTCCAATATATACTTCTATTTAGGAAGCTTCTCAAGCAACTTCTACTAAGTAGGAAGCTTCTAGAAGGTTCTAGAAACTTATCTCTAGAAGGTTCTAAGGACTATGTCCCTAATATCTTCTACCAACTAAGAAGCTTCTAAAAGGTTCAAAAGACTTTCTTCTAGAAGGTTCTAGAAACTTGTCTCTAGATGGTTCTAAAGATTATGTCCCTAACAATAGGAATAGTGCTTTTGTGGTTGAGATTGGAGATGTATGAAATTTCTTTTCTAAGAATGTTACAAGCTTATAAAGATATATAATAGTTACAAATCTATTCTCATTTTTTTTAAGTATAGCATTTATGATTTTTTCTTCCATTTTAAATAATTTAATAAATCCATGAATTAAATTAGAAGAGGATAATCTACAACCTCAAATATAAAATTAAAATTTTCACAAAAAGATATTTTACTTTCTTTAAAAAAAAATAAATGTTAAAAAATTAAATTTTTTGTTTAAAAAATGATAATTTGTAATATTTAAAATACAAGAATAGAGTAAAATAATCTATCTGCTTCTAAAACAAGATAAGAATAATGAATTAGTATTCTTTTCAAACTATCAAAGATATGAATCAAAACAACAAAAACCTTAAAATATCTTTCTGTAATTAAAGAAGAATAAATATTTATTCAAAATGTAATATAGTATTAAGACTAGAATAGCTATTGCCAAAGACAAAAAGAGTATAGACTCTTGAAATTAAATTAAAAAAAAAAAAACATTGATAAGAGTGAAAAAGGCTTTATTCTTGCATTTATATGTATTATCTAATTAGAACCTATATAGCAATGTCCTATATGACCTTCAATATATGTTGACTTTGTAAGACACATGTTTTAACTTGCAAAGAAAGTTTTTTTAATGTATGCCATATAAATAGCTTGTTCTACAAGCTACCAATATATTGTCATATTACGTGTATTCTTCTTTTAAAATATATTAGGCATCTAACTGTAGAAGGTAAGTAGAAATGCAACAACAATTCTACGAAGTCTAATAGAATCTTAAATAAACTTCAAGTAAACCTTAATAATTCTAATCAAACTTTAACTAATTCAAAATAAACTTTAAAGAAGTTATAAAAGAAATATAAAGAAGTCCTAAACTAATTTCAAAGAAAAAAAATATAAAATATAAAAATAAAACTTTTAAAAAATAACAATGAACTTTAAAAAATATTTGAAATAAAAAAATTGAAAGAAAAAAATAAGAAATCTTTAAAAAATATTAAAAATAAAAATCTTAAATAAATTCTAATAAATCTTAATCAAATCCTATTTCAAGTCTTAATTGAAATCTTAATGAATCCTAAATCCTAGAAAAATCATAAACCAAATCTCAAGAAAATCCTAATCAAATTCAAAATATTAAACAAATTCTTAACAAATCCTATAGCAGATTGAAACCTCAACAATGAATGATTGAAATATTGATATCAATTCAAATTTTGCTTACTTCTTAATAACTTAGTTAGATACAAGCATAAGAAAAATGAAATTGAATGCACTTACTAATTGAGAGAAATGCAAGATAATCCAATTAGTTGTTGAGTGGCCTCCTACTCTAAACTTAATGCTAAACTTATAGTGTCAATATCTCCTTCTTGAATTGTTGAATTACTCTCAAATTTTATTAAAATTTTGAAAAACAAGTCTATTATTCATATAAATATTTTTTACTCTAATATGATTGGCAAATGGCTAAAGATCTTAGAAACACTTATTGACCCTAAAATTCCAATTTTTGAGACCTTAATCTACAAAAATCCTAATATGCTTCAATTTAACTATTTGATTGACCTCAAATTTTTCATACACATTCATAACAAGCATATCAATAAATTACTTAAATTTCACTTATACACATACTACAATACTCAAGAAACCTTTAAATTTGTAAATATATTTTTATTTTTTAAATTGTAAATCTACCAAAAATATCACTAACTTTGAAAATCATTCAAAATTTTAATATTAATTTAAAAGACATAAAAAATTCTTAAAATATTTTTTTCAAGCTTTTTCCCAAATTCTACTCTTTAATCTCCAAAAAAACCCTAGAGTCGCTATAAAAGTGTAATATTGTACCTAAGGATCTGATTTTGATCTTAATTAACAACTAATCTTCTTTGAGTATCAATTTTTGGTAATTTAAGGTAATTTTGATTTAATATATTATTAATTTTCTCTTAAACATATCTATATTAATTTTTTATTTCATTTACTTTGATTTGTTTCATTTATGCCTCTACAAAGTAAATAGAAGTTCCTTCTACAAAAACAATATTAAGTCTAAATCTTTTACTACCTCTCTATTATTTATCATTATTTTTTTATTACATCTTTTCATTAGGCTCTTCTATAATAACATACATATTTTTATTTTTTACTATATAATCATGTTACAACATGACAACATGTGACACATAACTAACTTGTTGACCAAGTTATTAACCTATTAATTTACTACAAGTACGTATAAAATCAAAGCTCCACTTATAGAAGATATTATGAAATTAATCTACTTTTATCTACTTCTATCTAATCATATAGATAGTTATTGGAGTAAATTTTTATGTCTATGACAAATAAATTGAATTGATGTATTGCATTTTTTTTTTTTTTTTTTTTTTGTTCTTATTTTTGTATTGTTACATTATTTATTTTAATAATTTTTTTTCATAATAACACAATATAAAAGATAACTATTAATATTATTAGAAATAAGTTAAAATATACTTAATATTTTAAAAAATCTAAAAATAATATCAAGTTAAAAGTGGATTATCTACACCTTCTAATATGCATATAAAGAAAAAGAGATTATCCACTTTTTATTAAGAAAAGACAAAGTTTTAAATTTATAAGTGTATTCTTGTCAATATGTTAAGGAGAAAAATTCAAAGAATATAATTAAATAAGTGAAATGTGTTTCAAAGAAAGATGACATAATGCGAATGAGAAAATATGTATTTTCAAAAAAATACTAAAATAACTTTTTTCAAAGAGAAAAAAGCTATAAATTCTTAAAACTAGATTAGAAGTAAGAAAGGAGTTGATAAGAATGATGAAGCCATCATTCTTGCATCTATATATATATATATTATCTAACTAAAAATCTACACGACAATATTCTATAGGTCATTTAATATGTATCCAACTTGCAAGATAGATGTCTAACTTGCAAGATAAGTTTTCAACATGTGTACCACATGGCCATCTTGAAAATCTTTTTGTCAAGTTTTTAGCATTAAATAAAATTGATTACATTTTATACTTCATTTGTATATAAAATAAATCATTTCCTCTTCAAATGTCTAGAATTATGCCTAAGTTTGAAATTACAATATGATAGAAAGTCCAAAAGTCTTTCTATCTATGTCTATAATTTGATAGAAGGATTCTACAAGCTTTGGAAAATTGGTTTTTCAAACCAAAATAACCACATATTACGTGTTTATTGAACACTTTAAATTTATTTAAATTTTGCAACATTTAAATAGATACACAAATTTTTCTTTCAAAAAAGTTAAGAAATCTTTTTTAAAAGATATAATATTTCTTTTTAGTTTTATCTTTATGATTATTATTATTTATATTTCAAATTTGTATCCAACCTTCAACTCATGAATTTTCAACATGTCTTCAGTTTTTACTCGGTTTCACTAAGCCACTCACCATTTGATTTCAAAACTGATCCTCAAACCATTATTGATCTCAGTTTTGCAGCAGTTTTTTGAGATCTTCCAACTTCACCACAGTTTTTGGTTGCCTTATTCATAGGCTCACAACTTATAAGAATTAAGGCTAGATATTTGATACTCATTTCATTTTTCAGCAACCTTTGATAAATATGTATATATATATATATATATATATATATATATTTTATTATAATTTTATAAGAAAAGGAAATAAAATAAAATAAAACAAAAAGGAATAAAGGAAGGAAAGAAAAAGGTCTAATATCTCAAAAAATTCTGCTAAATTTCAAACTTTGCAAATTTATATTTTATTGACAACACGTTGCTGTTGTGTTCAATATTTTCAAATTATTCCTTTCTACATTGTTTCAAAAAATATACTACACGATAGATTTTGAAATTTCTTGTAAAATGTTGATTAATTATATTTAAAAAATGGATTCACATATTGTAAAACATAATCTGGTGATAGGACTATTGTATTTTGTATTCACCTGTCAAACAAAGATGAATATACAGATGCATTGCTAATGGGATTTTATTAGACAATAATTTAATTACTGTTTAGTTTTCTTTTTTTTTCTTTTTTACCTACTGATTTAAATATTATTGCAACCTATTCTCACCTATGTATTTACTTGGATCTTCTTACACAAAATGATTCACCAGTGGTAACTTTAACTGCTTTGAACTTACAGGAACTTGAGACAGAAATAAAACTTAGAGATATGAATCATAATAATAATAATAATAATAAAAAAAATGAGCATGTGTCTACTTTCATCGGCTGCATTACAATTATTTCATATGACACAAAAAGATGATAACATAAGCACATTTTTTGATGTGTGGATTTTGTAAAGTAAATATTAATTTTAGGGTTTTATAATCACTTGTTCTGAAGCTGTTGTCTGAATTGAAAATTACAAGCAAAGTAAAGAGATTAGAGATTTAATAGAACAAAAGGGAAGCAATGTCTTTAGAATAAGAACATATTCTTATTGTGCATAAGAACTTAATGTTTTATTGAGCATGAGATATGAACAATGATAACATGCTTAGACCACATGCAGATGCATTTTTGACAGGCATTTAGGAAAACAGTTTTAAACATTGCAAAAGTATGCACTTATTGAAAGATTATTATTTATTTATTTATCTATTTTTTTTGTATGTGTTATTATTTCGAACTTTTCACAGAAATATAAGTAAAACGCTGTCAAAATAAATTTGACTCCTTACAACACAAAGTCCAAAGTAGGCAAATGAAACAGATTACAATTGACAAGCAGAGGAATAAGGATAGTTTAATAATAGAGGGCGTGGAAGTGGGGGATGAGGTTGACACTAAATAAGGACACTAAATATATTTTTGTACAAAACCACAATTAAATATTTTTCTATTTTATAAAAAAATTATAAATTTTTATGCTTTTAATAAAAATATTAGATTCCTCAGACAGATCAAGCTTGAAGTTTAGAATCTTATGTTGATTAGAAACAATATGAATACGTACATATTTGTATGATATTTGAAACGATATATTTTTTATTTTAATGATTTTAATGAGTTAATGTTAATTTTAGGTAGAATAGAAAAATGTTAATTAATATTCTTAATAATATTTATGTATTTATTTTATTTTAGAAGTTAATTTAAACTACCAATATTTTCTTCTAAATTTTTTTTCAAGATCTTGGTGATGTTAAAAATAATTTTTTAAAAAATATTATTAAAGATGCCTTTAAAGAATATTCATATATTTATTTGAAGTTCTAGATATCCAAAAATATTTAGCTTTATAAAAAATTTAGGATTAAAACATAATATTTTATTTATAATATATATATATATATATATATATACACATTAAATTTAGTATATATTATTTATTTACTTATACAGATTTTTTTATTTAAGTCACAAGGTTAAAAAACCAAAAACTTAAGAAGTACAAGGAAGAAAAGTCTTAATTTTTAAAATGACTTAGTATAAGACTAGATCCAAAATCTTGTCTGAAAATTCTTGTATTATGTAATATTTGTTTTAAACTCTATTTGATGAATAGATAAAAAAAATTAAATAGTAATTATGGAAAAAATTGCTTAATTTCAAAGAAACCATTTTAATATTTTGATGTGAGTTTAGGCTTTTAATGTATCTTAAAAAGGAAAAAATCTCAATTTCTCATTTATATGTAATAAACTTGTAGCATTATAATCAAAAGATGAATTTTATTTATTTATTTACTTTTATATAGGAAATGTGCTTGTATCTAGTTTGTAAAAAAATAAAAATAAAAGAAAAAAGAATGGTTTTATAAAAAATAATGTATATTATAATTGATTTTATGATAAATTTATGGTTGGTCTAATGATTGCAATAAAATAAGTAACAAAATAAAAATATAAATAAAACTTAAGTTTGAATTTATAAATTTTTATTATGATCCTATTGAAGAAATACAACAAGCAAGACACAAGTAAATAGAAATGAGCAAGGTTGCTCACAAGAGAAGTATGGAATGAGATGCCTCCCACTTCCAACATCCTTTACTTATAAGTGGTGGTTATTAATCAATGAGACAACTTCCATCCTCTTGATGTTACATCCATTTTTACTTCATTCAATTAAATCCTAGTTTCTTTCTTAACCTAGCCGCTACCATAATTATTTCCCTTCACCCATTTGTTGCCCTTTGACTATTAGCAACTTACCTAAGGTAATACTTACTTACTTTACAATACCTATGATAATACTTATTTACTTTAACACTTTCACTTTGCTATTGATCAAATGCTATTAAATCTAGTACTTTTGTTAATTTTTGTTGTTTATCCTTCACTAGTGCTTTTGTAAGGAAATCAGCAAGCATGTCTTCTATTGCACAATACTTCATGTCAATCACTTCCATTTCAATCTTCTCTCTTATGAAATAATGTTGAATGTCAATATGCTTGATTCTTGAGTGATGCTTTGGATTCTTTACAAAAGGAAGACATCCTTAGTTATCACACTTCATTGGAATTGCTTCTATTTGCATTAGTTCAATGTCTTCTAAAAGTTGTCTTAGCCAAATTGCCTATATTGCACCATGACTTACTGCCATATATTCTACCTTTATTGTTGACCTTGTAACTGTTGGTTATCTCTTATAATTCCATGGGATTGCTCCCATTCCAACAAAGAATACATATCTCGTTATTGATCTTCTATCATTTGCATTTCTAATCCAATTTGTATCATAATAACCATATAATGTAATATTACTCCCTCCAAGATATAATTTGAAGTTTAAAGTACCTTTTAAATATTTCATGATTCTTTTGATGGTTGCCCAATGGATTGGTCTAGACTTTGACATGTGTTAATTCACAACATTCACGGCATATGCAATATCTATCTTTATGCCAACCATTGCATACATGAATGAGTCTATTAGTACCTTATATGGAATACTTTTCATTTCATCTTCAACCTCAGTAAATTCTTCATTTGTAAGCTTCTTCAATTTCAAGTTGACTTCCAAAGATGTTCCAATGGACTTGCAATCATCCATATTGAATCGTTTCAATACTTCTTTAATGTACTTGCTTTGGCTCATTGTAATGGTCTTGTTACCATGATCTCTTATAAATTCCACTCTTAAATAATAGTAGAATTCTTCCAAGTCACTTATCTCATATTTTTCTTCTAATTTTACTTTTAATTAATCCATCTTCTTCATGGTATTACTTAATATGATCAAATCATCAACATAGATGATAACAATCAATATAAATTCATTTGATTGCATCACATATAAAGAATGATCAGCCTTGCTCTTTATAAATCCCTCATTTAGAAAGAATGTGTCTTTAACCATTCATCAAGTTGTTTTCTATCTCTCAAATGATATCTCCTTTCATTTCAAGTTTTCAAACTTGAACATCTTCATTGCTAGTCCTAAAAATTGTAGAGGCCTCTTTCTTTATCTTCTTTGTCTCTTCATCTTCATTCATACCATCTTCATTGCTATCAATATCTTCTTTTTTCTTTGTTGAAATTAAAGATGTGTCCACAAACACACTATTACTCCCACTTGGACACATCTCCAAGTGCTCATAAGCTTTGTTATGTTCCAAAAATTCTACATCACAACTTTTGATGATCTTCTTGATATTCAAACCCATTAGTCTATATGCCTTAGTACCTTCTTAATATCCAACAAACACACATTTTGTACCTTTTGCATCAAATTTGGACCTCATACAATCTAGTACCTTTACATAGGTAATGCATCCAAAAGTCCCCATGTGTAAAACATAATGTTTCTTTTCATTCCAAGCTTCTTTGGGAGTTTTTGATGTAAGTGTACTTGTAAGGTACCTATTTCTTGTATATATTGTTATTACCACGACTTTTGCCTAATACTCAAATCCAAGGTTTTGTGCATGTAACATACTTCTTGTCATCTCCACAATGGTATGATTTGCTCTTTCAAGAACTCTATTTTATTATAAAGTGTCAAGAGTAGAGGTTTGTCTTGCAATGCCTTGAATCTTCAAAAACCCATCAAAATACTTTGACATGTACTCACCTCTACTATCTATGCGCAACACCTTGATCTTATAATCACATTGTTTTTTCACAAGTGCCTTAAATTTCTTGAATCTAGAAAAGCACTCACTCTTGTATTTGATGATGTAAATCCACAACTTCCTTGAAAAATCATCAATGAATATGATAAAATACCATTGTTGTATTGTGACATGATTATATAGTAAAAATATAACTAAAAATAATTTTTTAATTAATACTCTATTACATTAGTTCAAGAAGAATTCAAAATATTTTAATAAGACTTTTATGAAAGTCTCTTAGCCTATTTTCTTGTCTTAATAGCAAGTAGATAAAAGTTGGTTAGTATTTTTACCTTCTAAGATATAGAAATTCTTTTATTACCTTAGAAGGGCCATAAATTATTAAAATTAGGATAGAAGAGATAAATGGTGGATATGGTTGATACTAGGGTCAAGTTAAAGGTAGGATTGGACTAAAAAATCTTTAAGATAGATTAGATTGATACCTAAGGGATGACCATTTATGAGGCAGGATTGAAATTAGACTTTTGGTCACTAAAATGACTGCTTAGGGCAAATTAGGGAGGCATTTGAAGATTGGAGATGAAAGTTTGATAGCTAGCTTGAAGTTCTTTTTAAAAGCATAAGGATTATTTTTGTAGGATTTTTGAAGACTAAGCAATTATTCTTCAAAGTCAATGTTTATATTGGTGATTTGGATTTTATATAATATAATTAGGGCTAATAATTTTGGCCACTTCATACAATTGGTGTTATATCTATAGTTCAAAATTTTTTATTGTTTGGATTATTGGGTGTGCTAAGTGTACAAAAAAATTTGTGATAATTTAACGATGTGGTTTAAAGATATCTCACTTTTAGCACAAGAAGAGTTTTGGAAGTTGGCAGTTTGGAGTTGGGTAGGGTTTTTGTGATATCTAGAGAACTACCACTTGGATCAAGGTAAAATTTGATATAGTATTATAAGACTTGAAGATCAAGTTGCATACCAATTTTGAGTTAAAGTTAATAGTTGGAGAAGGAGAAATCATAGCTAGGATTTTTGCTTTACTTTTCAAGTTAGCAACCATATAACATCAGTGCAATTTGTAGAGGTTTTCTCACAATCTGTAAAGTGGATTGGACTGAAAATTCTTGAGCATATAGAAGACTTACATTGACAATTGCATACAAAATTTTACATGAAGCAGATGATTAGATTAGAAGTTACAGCTTGTTAAAGCTCATTCATTAGGATTGGGGCTCATAAGAAAAATCTAAATTACTTAAATATGAAAGTAATAAGATAATTGAGTTTTATGTGTGATTGAGGCTACTAAGAAGAATTTTTTTTAGCAATTTTGAATCAAAATTTGAATTATATTCTTCTCATATGGATGAAATCTATTAGGATTTTTTAGTTGTTTGTGAAATACAACCTCACGTTCCACAACTAGGTGTCTGGTGCATTCCAAAGCATGACAACATATAATACGACACTATGTGTCAAGGACAAGAACATGATAAAGATAAATAATAAGTGAGACTTCTCTTAAAGAAAGATGATAAAATAGAAATAACTTGATATATATATTAAGAAAGAAACTAGAATGGCTATTACTAAAAGTCAAGAAAACTAGAGATCCTTGAAACTAGACTGGAAGCAAGAAAAGAGTTGACAAGAGTAAAGAAGGCTTCACTCTTGTCTCTATATATACTATCTAACTAGGGACTATGTGGTGACATTCTATAGGACCTCCAATATGTGTTGACTTTGTAGGACACATGCCTTGACTTACAAAGTAAGTTTTTCTACGTGTGGGCCACATAGTTAGCTTGAAGACCAAGCTAACAACATGTGTGGCACATGGCTAACTTATTAACTACGTTTCTAATCCAAAAAGTCAATTAAAGACACCTATAAAGTCAAAGTAGTATCTATGAAGCTTCTAAGAAGCTTCTATATCAAATACTATAGAATTAACTTATTTTTATCTACTTTTACTTCTACTTATTTATACATTTAATTATTGGCTTACATGTATATGTCCATGATCCCATGTTCCTTCTATTGATGGTGTCCTCATAGATCTATAAACATCTGAATGTACAATTTCCAATAACTTGTTACCACGTGTTGCTACTCCACTTGAAAATAAGGTCTTTTGTTGTTTGCCTTGAATACAACCTTCACAAGCAAGTGTATTGGCATTGTAGCTAAATTGACCAAGATCCATGCCACTTACCATAGATTAGAGTTCCTTCATACTCTTGGCATTCAAATGACCAAGGCATCCATGCCAAATGCCAAACTTATCTTGATCAAGTAGAAATTCAATAAATGTAGCCACTTAAACTCCATTCACCATTTTAGACTTGATGAAGTAAAGGTTGCCATCTCTAAAGCCATTAGCAACATCATCTCTATCCAAAGTCTTTATAAAGCACTTATTCTTATCATTTGTACCTTGCAACCATGTGAAACTAATTTATTCACTGAAAATAGGTTTTTCTTGATCTTAGGTACATGCAAGACATTCTTCAATCTGATCCTCCTCGTTTTTCTTCTCACAATAATCTCCAATACAATGGAGCCTATTCCAATAGCTTATACCATGCCATTGTCTTCCATAAGGATATTTGTTGCTGAAATTTCTTCATAAGTGTCAAATGAACATTTGTATAGTGTCATATGCTTAATGGCACCTGAGTCAACAATCCACTTAGATATGGCAGCTATGGAGGTTCCTTTGCTTGCCATGAATGCAAAATAATCTCTTCCAAATTACTCATATACATTGTTGGCACTTTCTCTATCTTTATTTCTAGTCTTATAGCAATCTCGTGTAAAATAACCTAATTTTCTACAAATGAAGCAAGTTTTGACATTATCTCGTTGGTATAAAAGATTGCTCTTGCTTTGACATGAATAGAATGTTGAATCTTTACTTTGAGGTTTTTTTTTTTTTTTTTTTTTTTTTTTTTTTTTTTTTTTTTTTTCATCTTGGTCACTTCATGAGCAAGTCTTGCCATCACATAGTCCATTGTAAGTTCCTTCAACTTAATGGATTCCAATACCACAATCAAGTAGTTGTTGGACTCCGAAAGACTCATCAACAAGGTCATGACAATATCTCCTTCTTCTAAAGGCTTTTCAACAATTGCTAATTGATTTGCAAGAGCCTTTACATTATTGATATGAACCATGAGATCTTCACCTTCTTCCATCTTACAAGTGAAGAATTTCTTCCTTGTAAAGATGATATTGGACAAGTTCTTGCTCTCATATATGTTGCAAAGAGTCTTCTATGCTTTTGCTGGTCCTTTATAAGAGATGATGTGAGAAAAATTGACTTCATCCAAATTGATGGCAATTATGCTAAAAACCTTCTTTTCATGTCTTTTGAAGTCTTTCGTCTCCTTAGCATTTGCATGTATGCTTGGAGCCTCTTCACTTTCATCTACAATGTCCCAAAGGTCCAAAGATGCCAACAAAAGCTCCATTTTGACCTTCCAATGGTAAAAATTCTCTCCTCTAAACTTTTCAATTATTCTCAAACCTTTCCCTTCACTAAAAGCCATGTCTAAGAAGGACTGTATTAAAAAATATCAAGAAAAGGAGTCACTATGAGCTTGAAATCATCAAAACAATTTAACACTAGCAGAATCTCAGAATGCCTTCTTCTGATTAAATGAGTGCTTTCTCACTCAAAACACTTTCAACTCAAGCTCTAAAGCTTTTAATAAGTATGTCTATTCCAATAATCCTCACTATCATAAACTCTCACTCTTTGGAATCAACTATTTCACTATACACATAAGATAAGTGAAACAACATCAGAAAAATAAAAGTTACTATCAAGGTCTTTTTATAATGTCTTAAAACTCTCAATCTTAGGAAATAAGAACCCACAAAGCAATATTAGAGAACTACAAGATCAAAGTCAGCACCTCTTCATGTCCAAAACACAAGTTTCAATTTTAGAAATCCTAATATCAGCAAATATCATAAGATCTATTCCACATAAGTACAATAACGAGATGTTACATCCATTTCTACTTCATCTAACTAAACCCTAGTTTCTTTCTTAACCTAGCTACCACCTAAATCCTAATCGCCACCTTAGTTACTTCCCTTCACCCATTTGCTATCCTTTGACTATAAACAACTTACCTAAAGTAATATTTACTTACTTTATTATACCTATGGTAATATTTATTTACTTTAATAGATCCAATTGAATATTTTTAAATTATTAAAATAAAACTATTAGACCTAGTGGTTTTAAAAAAATAAATCTTTATTAATTTCCTTGACACTATGAAAAGTTTATAAATGCAAATTTAACTTTAATTTTTTTTTGTTTACCATGATTGATTCATGTAACTTATCTGTGAAATAATTCCACAAAATCCCATCCTTTGCACATGTATTTCTATTAATATTTTATCGAACCTAAAAAATACACTAAATATGGTTTCAACATTATTACATTCCATTGTTCTTTGTCAAGGTACAAAATGTTTATTTAAAGAAATGTTTGAAATTGATGGTGTAAGTTGAGGACAAAGTTAAACAGTTTTGTTAATAGATACAATCACAATTAAAATTATATGCATTACAACAATTTCTGATAACTGTGGTGATGAGAGCTGCCCTCATAATCACTACTCTCACCAAGCGATTACTGTCACTAACAGGGAACAGTGGAACTTGGAGAAGAATGGCACTTATTCAAGTTTTCGGGAAGGAATCCCGATGAGGGATGATCTGGTGTCTCTATCTTATTTTTTTATTTTTTATTTTTTATTTATTTTTATTTTTTCTGTGTTTTTTGGTTCTGTTTATGGGATTGAGATGCTCCGCAGTCTCTAGAGGGTTGCGGTGTTGTTGTTCTAGCGCCGCATCACTGTTTGTGCGGGGGAGGTTAGGGCGTACTCCAAGGCTCTCTGGCTGTGTGCGTGGGCGTGCGGTGTTGTCGCTCCTGTTGCGGCGATTCCCTGTGCCTTGTCTAGTGAGCTCTTGCTCAATTGGGTGTTCTCTATTTTGTAACGTTGCTGCTATCAACTTCTCGCTCGGTGAGCTGGGAATCTTTCTGACTTGCAAGTTCTTTGCTGCTGTTCTAGTTCATGTTTTCTTCTTGGTTGTGGATTCCAACTCGACAATTCTGTTCTATTGGTCGTCGCCAAAACGGTCGACTACTGGTGAGCTGTGTTCTTGTACCTAGAAAGACCGTGCGATCTTAGCGTGGGTGCTATTGCAAGGTTGGAGTTGCATGTTATCGACGTCAGCTAGTGGACGACTCTTCTTCGGCTGCATTTTACTCTATCTCTCTCTCGACTAGTGTTCGGCGGTGTGGCTGGAGTTTCTGCTTTCTTAGTTTTGTTGCTGATTCTCAGAGCTCCGAGTTTCTCGCCGAAGTTCTTCTCCGTAGCGTGCGATCGTGTCGGATGCTCATATTCCTGTTCTGTGCTCTGTGGTGGTAGTTCTCTGGTGGTGTCGATGGCTACTGGTTTTTGTTTAGTCTGCGCTTGGGTTGGAGCGACGGCCCTGTATTTTTTCAGTGTTCAGTGCGTAGTTTTTCTCTTCCTTTGGTGACTCTACGGAAAGGCAGGGATCTGAAGCCCCGTGCTTACTGGGCGAGGTGGCACTGCTCGTTATTGCTATTCAGTTGCAGAAGTGGATGCGCATGTGGAGAAGGTAGGTGTGATTCTGGCCACTGTGATCACGTCTTGATGTTTGACAATGACAACGGGGAGGCGTGTGATAAGTCGGGTGTAGCTATAAAAGGTCAATTCCTTTATTATGAACAAGACCGAATCATTCTTGAGGTAGGCTTCATTGATGCTTCATAAGGATGCTTCATTGATTTTGGAAATTTCCATTGTAAACTTCATTACATATGGTCCTTGGACATGAATCATCTATGAATGGCAGTAGGAGTGGTATGTTTTTTGTAGGAGGGTTATATGGTATATGGATGCAATTCTAGTTGTCTTTATATGGAAGATTGTCAACCTTGTTTTATAAATTTTTTGAATCTTACAAGAAGTGATTGTTGTTGATCGCCTATCTCTAATCGAGTTTTGGTTGTCTCTATTTTTTAGTTGTCTAATAGAGTTTTGGTTGTCTCTATTTTTTAGTTATTGTATTGTAATTATTTATAGTATGGAAAAATTAAATTAAAATATACAAATTTTTCATAAATTTTTAAATTAATAGATTAATTTTAAAAAAATGGATATAAAAAAATTATTTTAAGTTTTATTTACTTTGAATGTCGCACTTAAAAAATTATAGGACCTAAATGTTTAATATGAAAGTTTGAAAGGAGATTAGAACTTAAAGATGAAAATTTAAACTAGTAAGAGGCTTGTTAGAAGAAATGAAAGTAAGGTATGGTTGGATGGAGGCAAGGAGTGGACATCTTCATCCTTATTAGTCAATGGCCATGTCCAATAAGCTTTTAGGAGATAATTTGTAATCATAAGAACAGTTGTTGGCAACCTCAAAGGGGCATTTGAGAATCACAAAGTAAGGTTATAAGGTTTAGAATTTGGGCTAAAATTTAGGTGTTAAAAATAGTGAGTTTGGAGTTAGGGTGAAGAAGTTATAGCCATTTGAAATCAAGGTATCATTTTAAGGCATATTGTTGCTCATTTGAGCATATAAAGAGTTTTATGATAATTTTTGGAAATCAAAAAATGTGGTTGAAACAGTAATTTTATGACTTACATCTTTTATCAAAGAATTGTTATATTTAGAATTTGGATGAAAAAATTATAAAAAGTTGAAATCTACACATCCAAATCAAAGGTAGTAAGTGAGTAATTTTGTTCATAATAATAGTTGGAACCATATCTTGAATTTACAAGCAAATTTTTGGTTCAAATCTTTTTAAAAGGTAGATTAATTTGCTAAAAAGCTATATATACAAATTTTGTGGCATTTGAGTACTTAGTTTGTGAGATATGAAGAAAATTGCATGTAAGTATATAAAAACTAGGGTTTGAAGCTGCTACTAGGATTTTGGTAATATCTTAAGATCCACAATGAATTTATAGTTGAAATTTATTATAATAATTGTTAAAAGTACATTAGTACTTCATGTAAAATTTGAATGTGTTTGAATAGTCTGATTTAGAGATATGAGTTGTTGAAGTTTGAGAATAATACCCCATAAGAATATATAAGGATTTAGAAACTTTATCATATTTTGGATATTTTTGGAAATTTTAGAATTATATGTTTGATATAATTACTTTTAAAAATAAAATATATATATATATATATATATATATATATATATATATATAGATATAAATACTTGATCTTTCTTATCTTAAGACTTGATTGAACAATTAGTAACAACTAAGAACCTAGTGCTTTTTTGAAGCAAACTCTCTCTACCCTGACACCATTCTTCTCTCACTGCTAATTTAGTCGCATCTTCTTTGTGTTGTGGATTTTGCTTTTGTTAGTTGTCAATCTGGTGGCTATTCTCTTCTGTTAGGTTTTTGGTTATATCGTGTTGATTTCCATTTTTGTCAACAATTTTTGCACTGATTATTAGAATTCTCACTTAAGTTGGATAATTTGACCTTCTAAGACTTAGTGATATTTCAATGTAGGCCACAAGTTTAGGCTTTGCAATTCCTAGGTGAGAAGCTATCTTATCATTATTGTTATTATTCATGATGGCGAAGCTATTGCATTGCACATTATTCCATCTTCTTCTATTTCATCAATCCCTCATTCGCATAAGTTCTTCCATTATTTTATTATCATATTTGGAATTCTTTAAAAGAAGTAAGTTTATTCAAATCAGACTTCTTTCTTGTGTTCTTCTACCTGAAATTTCAATTTCCAATTCTTTTAATTACCAGGAAGAGATCAAAGGTGACTATGAATTTTTTACTTGTACCTTTGTTGAATCTTTGAATTCCCTCTTAGATCAATTGTAGTGACATTCTTGAATCACTCAAGCTGTGGTTGATTAGTTAGAATACAAGAACATGAGTGACAATAAGGCTTAATTCATAAGGAGCAGTAACAAGAGTTGTAGAACACTTCTTTTGCATGTTGTTGTGGCATCGAGAAGTGTTACCTCTGTAAGAACGGAAGATTAAGTCTGTTGGAATAGCCACTGTGATTTTTAGCTTGATGTATTGCTTGTAAGTTAGGATTTAAAGCACAAGTTAGGGTTTCTAAGATGCGAGAAGTTTGGTAGTAATTTTATAGTTAATTTTTTTTGTGGTAAAGGTTAAGCATAATAGTTACATTATGTAAGAATTTGAAAAAAATTAAATAGTTGGATATAGAGATATGAATTTCTAAAGTTTGGGAAGAAAAAATTCTTAATGAAAAAAATATGTTTTATGAGATTTTGCTACAATTTAGATATTTTATATAAAGTGAAGAGATTTTGAGAAGCAAGAATTTGTATATAAGTTAAAAGATGAATAAATAAGTTAAAGCTAAATTATCTATAGCTAAGTAACCAGTATATTTTTATATTATAAATCATGCAACATGACAATGAACAGCTAATAATATACAAGATGAATTATATAGTCCTTGTCTAGATGTAAAAATTTAAATTAATGACATTGCAATAGAACAAAATTTCTTTATTCAAGATGCAACATCTTATCTTCTTATTTTGGAGCAATCATATATTATTACAATTTGGATGGAAAAAAAGGTATTTGATGATGGTTCAACTTATACACAAATTTATAGTGAAGATAAGAAGAAGGTAGTATAATTTTTGACTATGCCTCGAAATCATGAGCGAAATCGAGACAAATTGAGAAAAAATCTATTACTAAAGATTATTGAAGAATTCAAGGATTTTTTGGAGGTACCACTATAAAGTAAGATTATAGAGGTACAAAAAGAGAGGTACCTTTGCAAGATGTATGTGCCTTTGATATAAGATTTATTAGTATTTTAAAAATAGAAATATTATGTATAAGAAGATTGAAGATGTAAAAAAAAAAAAAAAAAAAAAAAAAAAAAAATTGTGCTATTGAAAAAGAATTGTGAGGATTAGGAATATTAAAAGATAATGAAAAGATTACTAGTATTTATGAAGAAAATAGACTAGAAGATCCTTTGAAATTGATTGCATCTATTAGATTAGATAACTATGATAAAGTAATACAAATTCATTTAAGAAAAGTTTATGATATGATTGAATCTTTTCAAGCATCAAAGATTATGATTGAGACAAAATATAAGACAATAAATAAGAAGGTGAAACCTATTACTAAACCTTTGCCAGAAGATTCTAAAGAATAAATCAAAGAAGCACTAAGTGAAAAAAAAAACTTAAAGAATCTAAAGAATATTGGGCACATGTTTACTAGAGAAACTTTTAAAAATTAAAGATTGGTTTTGATGGTTCTTTGGTATCAGAGGAAATTATTTGTTCCAAAGAAATGTTGGCAAAACTAGATAGATCATTTGCTTTTGAATTTCATGAAGTTAGGTGAGTAGATCCAAATATTACAACGCCTGTAGTTATTTTCATTGTACCACATGTATCTTGGAATTTAAGGCCAATTTTAGTACCAAGGGCACATTTATCAAGCTTGGTGGAATTATTGAAAGAAAAAATGAAGATAAAGATGAAAATTTTGAAGCCTTCTTTTACACCATATTCTAGTCAATGGTTTACAATGCCTAAGAAAAAAATATCATTATGATTTATTCAAGATATGCAACCAATGAATGTGATGATTATCCAAAATGTAGAAATCAGATCAATAGTAGATGAATTTGCTGAAGCATTTATAAAAAAGTCAATCTATTCAATAGATGATTTGTATTTGGCCTATGACCAATTTCAACTTAGAAAAAGAAGTAGAGATATGACAATGATGAAAACACCACTTGGATTAGTTAGAATCTGTACTCTTTTTCAAGACATAACTAACTCAGTTTTATATATAATGAATGGGATGAACAAAGTGTTGAGAGATTTTATTCTTGAAAAGACTATGCCTTTTCTAAATGATGTTTCTATTAAGAGGTGCAAAGAAGAAGACAAGGATGAAACTTTAAATAAGAAGGGATGTTGCAAGTATATTGTTGATTATATACAAGATTGTAAAAAAATATTGACTTGGCATGAAGAAGTTCATCTTACATTATCGGATGCAAAATCTACATTTAGAGTATAAGAGGTCATAATTGTTGGACATTTACAAGGATTTCATAGAAGAAAATCAGATCCAACCAAGGTTGATGCAATTAGGAGAATGAAAGAGGATTGTAGTTCTTTAACAGAGGTTTGTAGCTTTTTAGATGCATGTATATTTCTTTTGTATTTGGATTCCTTACTATGCTCACATAACGGTGTCGTATTACGTGCTTTCCTGCTCGAGAACGTGCCGGGCGTCTGGCTATAGAAGGTAGTATGGAGATTCGCCGATAGTCAAGCAGTCTATCAGTTTTTGACTGCTGAAATATAAACAACTGCAACAATGTACCGTAAATCTATACGGGTGCTCTTCGACTGCTTGTCGAAGTCCTTTTTGCCCCAGCCGGTAGGTCTCTAGACGTTACAGAGAACCTCGTACAACCCAAACTGTTAACCTTCAATACTGCTTTGTACTTACGATCTTGTATCCACTGACTGTCTTGTTAGATTAACCCAATAAATTTCATTCACTCCGCATACTCAATCCTATAGACACCCTTTTAATCCTTCAATCATAGACGTAACTCGATTTCACAAAACAGTCAAGAGTATTCAAACCCACTTCATTTAAAAATCCCGATTCACCATTACAACACTGACTTCAGCAGCGATTGCCTCAGTCTTCCCCAAAACTCTACGAAGAAGAAAAATCCAAATCCTATGTCTTTCCTTCCCCGACCCGAAGCATGAAGCTCCTCTCTCTAATTTCCTTGATCTTCAAAAACCTCCAATAAAAAAAACCGAACTGGTAACCTTGCAGAAGCTTGAAAAAACTCGCTCCCCCCCCCGATTTCCCCTTAAAAAAAAACCACACCCCAAAACTATATCCCACCTAACCTTATCCTCTGAATTTCTTCAATCTTCCGTCTTAGATCCGGAATTGGCTCCCACCTCAAGCTTGGATCCGAAATTGGCTCTTGCCGTCAAGCTTTCTCCTTCGTTTTTGCCTTTAAGAAATCCATTTACCGAAAACAACGTTCCCTGAGACGGCACAGAGAACAGGACAGCCTGAAACAGAATCGAACCCCGTAATCGGGACCACATTGAGTCGCCCGACCAATTCAGGTCCTATATTGGGAAAGATGCCCGTAGTAACCTGGATGTTCCCGTAATTGGGTCAAATTGGTGCTCGCGTCAGATTGGCTAAGACCCGTAGTAAGACCTGGATTTCTCGTAACTGGGTCAAATTGGTCCTCGCGTCAGATTGGCTAAGACCCGTAGTAAGACCTGGATTTTCCGTAACTAGACTGCATTGGGTTGCCCCACCAATACAGGTCTCATATTGGGTAAGAGGACGCGGATTGGATTATCGAAATTGGATCCAATTGGCTCCTCGAACCCGTCGTGTGAATTGGTCCTTCTCTTCCTGCTGACTCCTGTTATTGGAATCGAATGGGGCATTTCAGTATGCCCCGGCTGACTGTAACGGAGTCACTGAACCTGACCACTCAGTATTTGTACTGGAGTTGGTCGATGCTCCCAATATTCGAGGTAACTGAATATTAATAAAATTCCCCTTTCTTTTTATTTTCACTGTATACTCGTGTTACAACACGACATCCACCCCCTCTGAACCTGTGCATCCTCCGGTATGCACCAATTTACCCTATTGCTGTTTGATTCAGAATATATCCCCTATGTCTTTGTCTAGTTCGTCTTCGTCACCTTCATTATCCATATCACTTTCATCTTCTTGCTGCGGAATCTCTATACCTTCATTAAGGTCTTCCATATTCATCTCTGCGTGTCTTTGTTTAAATATTTTTACTCGCTTCCCTGCAATTGATATTTTCAATTTTGTACCATCTAACTCCCGTAATGAGTAAGTCGCATTATCATGAATAGTTGTTACACCATATGGTCCAAACCAACGTTTTGAAAATTTTCGCAAAGTACTATGTTGATTATCCAGAGTATAGTTATAAACAAGTATCCAGTCACCTTCCTCGATTGCTTTTGGTCTCAATCGATGTTGCTTATCGAATCGCGCCTTGTTTTGTAACCTTGCTCTTTTTAACCTTTCCAATGCTATCTGGACATCTTCCGTTCTTTGCTCCAATTGTCGAATCCTAATAGCCAGAAGTTCTTCTCTTGTCAATCCATCTTCCCATGGTAGCATACTCCAAGTAAGTACCTTTTCTTCAATCGGCATAATTGGTTTTTGACCTGTCATAAGTTCTACTGGCATATATCCTGTCACCGAACTATGTGTTGTTCGATCAGCCCATAATGCAAATGACAAAAGCCGTGGCCACTCTTTAACCTTCCCATTACAAGCTTTAACCAATGCTTTCACAATCGGCGGGTGACCGCGTTCGCTTTTCGCATTCCCTTCCGGATTATAAGCAGTAGTCAGTGATAGTTTAACTCCACATCTTTCAAAGAACTTACGAGCTTCTTGTGCATTTAATTCTCCACGATCTGCAGTGATTTTTCCTACGCACCCGTAACGGCAAATGACATCTTCAAGCAAAAACCTACAAATCCCCTCTGTAGATTTTGTCCTCAATGCTCTTCCTTCTACTTGATTTGATAAATCTTCACGAGCTAAAACCAAATATCTCATCTGCCATAACCCAACCGGCATAATAACCAAATCAACAACCCATTTAAAATGAATAGCCAGAGGATACGTAGGATGAAGACCATCTCGATGTCGGATATTAGAATACGATTGACAGATTTCACATGACTCTACAAATGAGAGCACATCTCGATACATATTTTTCCACCAATATCGTTCCTTGAGTTTAGCAAAAGTAGCCCAGATTCCTCTATGCCCTGCCCATAAACTATCATGAGACTCCTTTAATAATTTTAGTTTTACTTCCTTTTTGCCTATCACTCGTTGTGGCATCCCAATTCCTTTCTTCGATCTCTTCCATAAGAATCCATCTCGAAGTAAAAATCCATATGCTTTTTTTCTTATTTGTTTGAATTTTTCTATAGACCAATTCCCCTGCTTAGACAAGGTATTCAAATAATGACCAATATCCAATAATTCTCCTTCATAAGATTCTTCAAGAAATAGCTTGTCTTCTTTGTTGAGATTTGATATTGAATAGAATTTCAATCCGACATCATCAATGTCTTCAACCATTTCGTCCTCCCTCTCGTATCTTACTCGAGATAGCATGTCTGCTACTAAATTGTCCTTCCCAGTAATATGCTTAAATTCTGGATTTAGTGACTTTATATAAGCAATCCATCTCAACATTACAATATCTGGCGTTGAACAATTAATAATCATTCCAAGCAATGGCAAGCAATCTGTTTCAATTACTACTACTGCCCCAATCAAATAGTCCTTTTCAGCTTTCATAGCCGAAACAACTCCCCAAAGTTCTCTTTTGACTTGCGAATATGCACGTTGACGAATACTTAAAACTTTAGCCCCAAATCGAACTGCAAATCTACTCCCATTCGAATCATCTTGACCCACCGCCCATCCAACGCCAATTGAACTAGCGTCTACAGTAAGAATCACTGGTCTATTGCACTTATAATCAACCTTCCTCAATATTGGAGGTGACATCAATAATTTCTTCAATCTTTGCATTGCCTGAATATGCCTTTCTTTCCATTCAAATCGGTAACCCTTGCGTAACAGTTCATATAATGGATCTGCTATGTGAGCAAAATGAGGGATCCAGATTCGATAAAATACACATGCACCCAAAAACCTGCGAACCTCTGTTAAAGAACCACAATCCTCTTTCATCCTTCCAATTGCATCAACTTTAGTCGGATCTGGTTTTCTTCCGTAAGATCCGCATAAATGTCCAACAATTACAACCTCTCGCACTCCAAATACGGACTTCATACCCGATAATATAAGATGAACTTCTCCAAGCCGAGTTAAAATCTTTTCACAATCTTGTATATGATCAACAACATATCTGCGACATCCCCTCGTATCTAAAGTTTCATCCTTGTCTCCTTCTCTGCACCCTTTTATAGGAACATCATCCAGAAAAGGCATAGTCTTTTCCGGAATAAAATCTCTCAATACCTTATTCATCCCATTCATCATATGCGCAACTGAGTTGGTCGCGCCTTGAGGAAGAGTGCACATTCTAACCAATCCAAGCGGTGTTCTCGTCGTTGTCATATCTCTACTTCCTTCGGCAAGTTAAAATTGATCATAACCTGAATACAAATCACCCATTGAATAGATCGCCCTTCCAGCAAACGCCTCAGCAAATTCATCCACAATAGGTCCAATTCCTGTATTCCTGACAGTTAAAGCATTCACCGGCTGCATATCTTGAATAAACCGCAGTGACCCATTCTTCTAAGGTACTGTAAACCATCGACTAGAATACGGCGCAAATGAAGGTTCTAATATTTTCATCTTTATCTTTTCTTTCAATAGTTCCACCAATTTAGGTAAATGTGCCCTCGGTACTGGAATCGGTCTTAGATTCCAAGGTACATGCGGTACAGTGAAGATAACCATAGGTGTTATAATATTTGAATCCACACACCCAATTTCATGAGATTCGAAGGCAAACGATCTACCTTGTTTAGCCAACATCTTTTTGAAGCAAGTAATTTCCTCCGGCAATAAAGAACCATCAGAACCAATCTTCAATTCTTCAAAAGTCTCTTCAGTAAACTGATGTCCAATACTCATTGGATCTCTTAAACTTGCTTCTTTTGATGCTTCTCCCATTTGTTCTTTAGAATCCTCTGGTAATGGTCCGGCAACAGGCTTTACCTTCTTATCTGCCGTTTTATATCTCGTCTCTATTGTGACTTCTGGTGCTTGAAAAGATTCAAGCATGGTATAAACCTCCTTGAATGAATTTCAACAATCTTATCATTATCCCCTAACCCAATAGATGTAATCAATTCCAATGAATCTTCCAGCCCATTTTCTTCATAAATACCCAAAATCCTCTCATCATCTTGTAATGTACCTATCTTGCGTAACTGTCCTTCAATATCATATAATCTTTTTCTTTCTTTTCTTTTCAAATCTTCAACTTTCTTATACATAATATTTCCATTCTCCAATATACCAATAAAACTCGCATCAAAGGCACCTTCATCTCGCGAGAGTACCTCCTCTTTTGTACGTCCATAATCTCGCTTTACAGTGGTACCTCCCCAAAATCCTTAAATCCTTCAACAATCTTTAGCAATGGTTTCTCCCTCAACCTATCTCGATTCCGTTCATGGTTAGGAGGTACTGTTAGAAATTGTACAGCTTTCCTCCCATCTTCGCTCCGTACCCTTCCATAAGCAGAACCATCGTCAAGTACCTTTGTTTCCATCCGTGTTGCCGTGATATAAGGTTGTCCTAAAATCAACGGATAAGACGTTGTATCTTGAACGAAGAAATGTTGCTCCGTCGCAACATCCCCAATCCGAATTTTGACATCTGGACAAGCTCCATATAATTCGCCTCGTGTGTTATTAGCTGCTCGTATTGCCCATCCATGTTCCATATCAATTGGCCATTTTTGCTTCTTATAAAGATCTTTAGACATGAGATTTATTTCAGAACCATGGTCCACCAAAACAACTATTGGTTCTTCTATATCTCCTACCTTCACCAATACCTCAGTAGTTGCCCTTGCCCAATGCTTTCGAGTATAATGGCTCAAAGTTTCCATTTCCTTGTCACTAAAATCTTCGAAACGTACTCGCTGATTATACCCATTCTTTTCATTTGTTGGTTGCTTGTAACCAATATCAACCTCTTCTTCATCTCTACATATTCTTGCATCAATAGCATGACTCATTCCAGTTTCGCTCATTAATTGCCTCTTTCGCTTAATACTGTCAATGATAACATCATGAAACTCCTTCTTTGCAATTTCCAAGACTTCTTTCAATGTGAATTCCACCTTAGCCTTTAATATACGTTCTTCCAACACCCCTTTCAAATTTGTTGCCGCTTCAATGTCAGAAAGTAGCTTATAAGCAATTGATTTGCCCTTATCTTTTGTCTCCGTTGTTTTTTCTCCCAATGATGCTGAGGTATCCTTTACAGGCAATTCTTGTGAAGCTGCCTCCCGAGCCTTGTCTCCTCGAGTTTGCCTCTTAAAAGAATTTCCTTCTCTAGTATCATCAAAATTTCCTCGTCTTTTTTCTTCCATCAAAGCTTCATGTTGGCTCTTAGCAATATATGCATGAACTGAAAGAGACTCAACGGGATCCTCCCAACCTGTTCTTCCACGTATTGTAGCTGCAGTTCTCAATAACGCTTCTCGAGGTAATTTCCCTTCTTGCATTGTAGAAATGGTAGAAGCCCAAAACTCACTAGTTTCCGTACTTCCACCAATTTCATCATCTACTCTAGCACCATAACTTGCACTTTCTCGTGCTACTATTTCATGCCCTTTTAAGTAATCTTGAACCAATGCTCTCATTCCTCCCTTGCCAAAATTGGTTTGAAGAAGATCCTCCCTATCTTTCAATGCTATCTTCTCATCTTTCCAGCAAATAATTCCCTACCGTATCATATTATTAAATTCATTGCAATCTTTTCTAGTGTGTGAAGCATCATCACACCAAATGCATCTTTGTACATATCTTTGTTTTGAAACATTCTTCGAATTGTTTATAGAAGTATTCTCTTCAAGTCTTGCCAATTTGATTTGAAGATCTCGCATTCCTCGTATAATTTCTTCCATACCCATATCTGCTTTCTTTGACAAGGATGTCGAAGGTTGAACTGTAGGCATTGTCGATGGTGTAGTACGTACTGGAGCTTTGGGTGCTTGTACTGGTTTCGGAATATTACTCCTATCCTTCCTCCTTTCTTTTATTGTAAGCAACCCCATCGCATCTTCAACGTTCTTCCACTTCGTTGTCAATCCTTCATCTTCTTCTTTGTCTTCAAGAAGGGGTTCTAATTTCTCTTGCAATTCTCCATCAGCAGCTTGAAGAAATAGATCAACTTTGTTCGGCTCCAATGTCAATTTTTCTACCTTCGATAATTGAGAGTACTGCCTCTCAAATTCCCTTAGTAGCTCTGTTGCTTGTAAATTCTTATTGGGCCGTTCAATCCATCCCAGAAACAGCTTCTTAGTAACGCGATCAGCATCTTCCAAGAAATATTTGTCTTTCAATGCATGTGAAAAATCCTCCCATGAATTCCCACAACGATCCGTAATTGATGTAATGTGGTCCCTTATCTCCGGTATCGTGGCAAGTCCAAATTGTGCAACCATTTTCTTCTCAGAAACCCGATTTAATTCCATTTCACGAACATAACATCTTAAATACCTTGAAATATTTCTCCCATCAAATTGATCAATTTTATTGACCACTGCTTGCAATGCTTTGGTTGCCAAAGCTTCCTTTCGATCATTGCTTTGCTGTTGCTGCATTGACAGTGAGAAGGCTTGAAACAAACTAGCAATAGACGGATCCATGTGCATACCTTGTCCTTTAGAAGACTCCCCACCAGAAACTTCTCCCAAAAATCCTTCAAAATTTTTATTTTCGTTTTCCATAAAAATAAAGATAAAATCAACGGAAATCCAATACCTTCTACCTCAAGCTTTCACGTCGGGTTCACCACTTATGTCGTATTACGTGCTTTCCTGCTCGAGAACGTGCCGGGCGTCTGGCTATAGAAGGTAGTATGGAGATTCGCCGATAGTCAAGCAGTCTATCAGTTTTTGACTGCTGAAATATAAACGACTGCAACAATGTACCGTAAATCTATACGGGTGCTCTTCGACTGCTTGTCGAAGTCCTTTTTGCCCCAGCCGGTAGGTCTCTAGACGTTACAGAGAACCTCGTACAACCCAAACTGTTAACCTTCAATACTGCTTTGTACTTACGATCTTGTATCCACTGACTGTCTTGTTAGATTAACCCAATAAATTTCATTCACTCCGCATACTCAATCCTATAGACACCCTTTTAATCCTTCAATCATAGACGTAACTCGATTTCACAAAACAGTCAAGAGTATTCAAACCCACTTCATTTAAAAATCCCGATTCACCATTACAACACTGACTTCAGCAGCGATTGCCTCAGTCTTCCCCAAAACTCTACGAAGAAGAAAAATCCAAATCCTATGTCTTTCCTTCCCCGACCCGAAGCATGAAGCTCCTCTCTCTAATTTCCTTGATCTTCAAAAACCTCCAATAAAAAAAACCGAACTGGTAACCTTGCAGAAGCTTGAAAAAACTCGCTCCCCCCCCCGATTTCCCCTTAAAAAAAAACCACACCCCAAAACTATATCCCACCTAACCTTATCCTCTGAATTTCTTCAATCTTCCGTCTTAGATCCGGAATTGGCTCCCACCTCAAGCTTGGATCCGAAATTGGCTCTTGCCGTCAAGCTTTCTCCTCCGTTTTTGCCTTTAAGAAATCCATTTACCGAAAACAACGTTCCCTGAGACGGCACAGAGAACAGGACAGCCTGAAACAGAATCGAACCCCGTAATCGGGACCACATTGAGTCGCCCGACCAATTCAGGTCCTATATTGGGAAAGATGCCCGTAGTAACCTGGATGTTCCCGTAATTGGGTCAAATTGGTGCTCGCGTCAGATTGGCTAAGACCCGTAGTAAGACCTGGATTTCTCGTAACTGGGTCAAATTGGTCCTCGCGTCAGATTGGCTAAGACCCGTAGTAAGACCTGGATTTTCCGTAACTAGACTGCATTGGGTTGCCCCACCAATACAGGTCTCATATTGGGTAAGAGGACGCGGATTGGATTATCGAAATTGGATCCAATTGGCTCCTCGAACCCGTCGTGTGAATTGGTCCTTCTCTTCCTGCTGACTCCTGTTATTGGAATCGAACGGGGCATTTCAGTATGCCCCGGCTGACTGTAACGGAGTCACTGAACCTGACCACTCAGTATTTGTACTGGAGTTGGTCGATGCTCCCAATATTCGAGGTAACTGAATATTAATAAAATTCCCCTTTCTTTTTATTTTCACTGTATACTCGTGTTACAACACGACAACGGATCTATTATATGAAATTTTATGTAAGAGCTATTAGTCTAAATGGAAAGAAAAGCATATTGAAGGAGTACAAAGATTGAAGAAATTATGAACATCACCTCCAATGTTGAAAAAAATTAATTATAAATGCTATAGATGAGTGATTCTTATAGTGGATATTAGTTCTATTGCCATTGGATGGATTGTTGGTCAAGATGATTCAAATAGACACAAATTTGTAGTGCAATTTGGAGCTAAGGTTTTAAGTACTCACCGACATGTATATTTATAGGTAAAAAGAAAATAATAGAAAGTTGTTTCAACTATGAAAGCTGAAAAAGATTATTTTATTGGAACAATGGTGGTAATTGAAATGGATAGTTTTCTTTTATTTAGAATGAATCTATAATTTGTACAATATCAGATATTATGATATTGAGATAGATTACTTATATCAAGTCATTAAATTTGAAATTTAGGCATGTTGCATACAAAAAAAATTTAGTAACAAATATTTTATCTTGAGCAATATATCATAGAGAAGATGGGATGATTGAAGATGTTGATGATGTGGATACAAAATTTTATTCAATTACACAATTGAGCAAGGAAGATAAGTTATTTCATGAAAAAAATCATGAAAAAGAGTTATTGAATATTGGTCATTATTTAAGTACATTAACCAAGTATACTAAATGGTTGGTTGAAAAATTTAAAAAATTCAAGAAAAAAGCATATAAGTTCATATTATAAAGATGATTTCTATAAAAGAGGCCAAAATCGAATATTAGAATGCCACAATAAGTAGTAGGTACCAAAGAAGATCAACAAAGACTACTCAAGGAGTTTCATGATAATCTATAGGTGGGGCATAGAGGAATTTGGATTACTTTTGCTAAATTGAAGAAAGGATATTGGTAAAAGAATATGTATTGAGGTATAGCTTCAATTATAGAATCTTGTATAAATTGTCAGATTTATTCAAATACACAACATCAAGATGGTTTACATCTAACATATCCTTTCGCTATTTATTTAAAATAGATTGTGGATTTGGTTATTATGCTAATAGAACTATGATAAATGAGATATTTAGTTTTGGCTTGTGAGATTTATCAAAATAAGTAGAAAGTAGGACACTAAGAACAAAGTCCATAGAGAAAATTTGTAATTTTTTACTTGAGGATTTTATTTGTTGCGATGGATGTGTGGAAAAGATCATTGTAGATTATGGAGAATTAAATGCATATGAATTTTGTGAATTCTTTAAGAGAAGTGGAATTAAGTTATCATTGACTATTAGTTATAATCCAAAAGAGAATATAAAAAATAAATGTCAAAAACTATCAATTGTAAAAGCCTTAGTTAAAGCTTGCAATGGAAGAGTGAGAGAATGGCCTTAACTTCTACCTTATGCATTATGGACTGATCAAAAAATATATAGTTGAATGATATGATATATGTCGGTGGAACTTATGATAAGTCAAAAATCAATTATGCCAATTGAAGAATATGTGCCAACTTAGAATATGCTACCATAGAAAGATAGATTGATAAAAGAAGAATTGTTGGCTATTAAAATTTGATAACTTGAACAAAGATTTAAAGATGTAGAAGTAGCATTAAAAAGGCTACAAAAGATGAGATTAGAAAAGAAGACTCAATTTGATAAGCAACATCAATTGAGGCCTAGAATAATTGAAGAAGGTGATTGGGTATTTGTTTATGATAGCAGTTTGGATAATTAACATAGTACTTTGCAAAACTTTTCAAAACATTGGTTTGAACCATATATGATAGTAACGGTTCATGATAATGTCATATATTCATTAAGAGAGTTGGATGGTATAAGATTGAAGATACTTGTTGTTGGGAAGTAAGTGAAGATTTTCAAAAGATAAGATAGAGAAATCAATGTGGAGGATCATGCTAAAGATATCAATATTTTTGTAGAAGATAATTGTTTTGAAATGGATGGTGAAAATAATAATGGAAGTTTTAATGGAAAAAAATAAAGAGATGGTAAAATGCCAATTATGACATATGGTTCATTTGGTACATATCAAAGGATGCACAGGTTCAAAAGAAGTAGATGTTACATTGTAATATAATTGTATGATAAAAATATAATCAAAAATAAATTTCTAATTAATATCTAATTATCTTAGTTCAATAATAATTTAAGATATATAAATATGGATTTTATAAAAGCCTCTTAATTTATTTTCTTATCTTAATAGTTAATAGGTTAAAGGTTTGTTAATAATTTTATCTTCTAACCTATAGAGATTCTTTTATTACCTTAGATAGACCATAAATTAATAAAATCAGATTAAAAGAGGTAAATAATAAGCATGGTTGATACTAAGATTAAATTGAGGATACAATTGGGCTAAATACATCCCTAAGATAGATTAGATTGATATCCAAGGATCAACCGTTTATAAGACAGGGTCAAAATTAGACTTCTAGCTACTAAAATGACTGCGTAGGATAAAATAGAGGGATATTTGAAGATCGGCAATTAAAATTGAAGAGCTAGCCTAGAGCTTATTTTAGAAATGTAAAGCTTATTTTTATAAGATTTACTTTAACTTTAAAATTATTGTTTAAAGTCAAGATTTGTATTAGTGACTTAGAATTTATGTAATACAATTAAGACTAGCATTTTCAACTAATTTGTGAAATTAAATTGAGATCTAAAATTCAAAATTTGACAATATTTGATTAATTAGGTATTTTAATTACATTAATTGTATTATTATAATCATGTAGTTGAGAGATATCTAGATTTCAATACAAGAAGGTGACAGAAGTTGATAATTTGGAGTTGAATAGGATTTCTATGATATCTAGACCTAGTAATTGTGTCAAAGTAAAATTTGGCATGGTATTAGATAACTTGAAGATCCAAATATATATTAATTTTGAGTTGAAGTTGACAATTGAAGAAGAAGAAATCACTACTGAAACATTTGCATCAACTTTCAAGTTGGCGGCCAAGTAATATTAATGTGGTTTTTGGGCGTTTTTTCACAATTTGTAAGTTGGATTGGAATGAATTCTTTTGAATACATCAAATTCTTATAGTGATATTTGTTTGCAAAATTTTGCTTCAATTCAATGATTAGATTAAGAGCTACAACTTTCTAAATCTTATTGATTAGGATTAAGGCTTGCAAAAAAAAATCAAAATTACCCAATTATAAAAGTAACAAGGTAATTGGAATTTATGTATGGTTGAGATTACTTAGAAGAGTATTTTTGAGTAATTTGTATTAGATTTAAGCTCTTTTGAATTAAAATTCAAATTACATTCTTCTTATGAGTGTGAAATATATTAGGATTTTTGAATACTTGTAAAATACAACATCATCTTTGACAACAAGATGCTTGATGCATTTTCAGATAGAACAATATGTAATATAATAATGTATTTTTTTTTTTTTTTTTTAGTTATTCTTTATGTTCCCTCATTATTTTCATCTTTCTATTATTCTTTTTTTATTAATGCTTTATGGTGACTCATTACAATATATGCATATATACATAGACTATCAATTGGATCATTTTAATATATAGTTTTTCAAAAAGACTTACCCACATTAATTAATATATTTTTAGCAACCTTCATATATGCCATTAATTTCATTAGACTTAGTCACAAAGAACTTATATGATCTAGAATCATGTAGTAGTTGCTTATAGTATGTAAAAATTAATTAAAATGTATATTATGCTTGTAAGTCTTGATGTAGATTAGAGTGATTAGTAAGTAAATATAAAGAGAGATAATATAAGAAAATTTATTTGGAGGTTTATTTATTTTGATTATAGTGTTTATATTATGTAGCATTTAGATATTTGGTATAAAGCTTAAGAGAAGGTTGGAATCTAAAGATGAGAGTCTAAACTAATAGGAGGCTTATTGAAAAGGATGAAAACAAGGTATAGTTGGATAAAGGCAAGGGATGAATATCTTCATCCCTATAGATCGAATGTCATATCCAATGGCCTTCAAGGAGGCTAGCTTAGGCCTTATTAGGGATAAGGGTTTCTTTTTTAGAGTCATTTGAACTTTTAAGGCTTAAATCAGGAAATTTAGGATTTTGGATACAATTTTAGTACAATTTTTTTGTAATTTAGAATTTTAATGAAGGAATTATAGGCATTCAAAGTTAAGGTATCAAATTCATACCTACTATCATTCTTTGGAGCATAACATGTATATATAGAGAGCAATAATAAATTAGTAATTAAGACTAAAGAGAGCACTTTCTTGGCTACATTTTTTATATATTTTTTTGATGAATTCTAAGTCAAAATGAAGGAGTTATAGGGTGTTGAAGACAGCACATATAATTCAAAGATAGTGAGTAAGTCATTTTATTGATAGTTATGGTATCACAAATATATATATTTATCTCAATAGTTACTTATATGATTAAGTAGAAGTAGGTAAATATAAAATAATTTCATAAAGTCTTCTAAAAAAGCTTCTTAGAAGCTTCATAGATGTAGTTTTGACTTTAGATGTGTTTGTACATTAGATACTTGGCCAAAAAGCTAACCATGTATTGGTAGCTTGTGGAACAATTTATCTTAGTGTAATAGCTTGTAGAACAAGCCAACTACGTGGTGCATACATAGATAACTTGCCTTAGAAGATAAGACATGTGGCTAGCAAAGTCAACACATATTGAAGGTCTTATAGGACATCGCCACGTAGCTCTTAATTAGATAGTATATATAGAGGTAAGAGTGAAGCCTTCTTCACTCTTGTCAATGTCTTTCTGGTCTTAGTCTTATTTCAAGAATTTCTAGCCTTTTTTGTTTTTGGCAATAGCCATTCTAGTTAATATTACATCACCTTTTGAGTGACTTTCTAGTTCTCTTTAGTGATAGAAGAGTATATTGAGGATTTTCTTTTTTCATAATTCATATCATTGACAGTTTGACAAGACTGCTAACATATTATTTCTATCTTGTTTTAGGAGTGAGTAGATTATTCCACTTCTATTGTTGTGTTTTGAAGGTTGCGAACTATCCACCTTTAAATAAAAAATCTTGTTCTCTAATACTGATCTTTTCCTTAAAGAGAGTAGATTATCTCTCTTTGTGGGATATATTTTTAGAGGTTGCGGATTATCCTTCTCTAATTTAACTTTTGAATTCGTTTGAGTTGTCCATGGAAGGAAAGATTATGGATGCTATTCTCAATAGAAGTGAGAATGAATTGTAACTATAGTTGATCTTCATGAGCTTATTAACACTCTAAGAATAGAAATCTCACATATTTCGAATGTGAATCATGGAAGTTCTATGCCTACGCATATGGAAGAAGTTCAGAGTCTGTGGCAAAAATTGATGTAATTGAAAGAAGCAAGTAGATCAACGTCACAACTAAATCCAGGGAGTTTTGTTTCTACAAGTATGATAGCGACAAAGATTAGTATGTCTGAGAAGTTTGATGGAACAAGATCAAAATTTTGAAGATTTTTGCAATAAGTCAAGTTCTATCTAAGGTTGCACCCTTTCTATTATCTTGATGGATTTACCCAAGTCAGATTCATAGACACACTATTATCAGGAAGTACTCTCTCTTTGTTTGTACCTTTAATAGAAAAAGATTCATGATTCCTTTACAATTTCAATTCATTCCTAGAAGTATTTATGGCCACATTTGAAGAAAGTGATCAAGAACGAGTAGCATAGACCAAGCTTTTATCCTTATAGCAAGGATCACAATCAGCCACTATATATGTTGTTGAATTCCAAAACCTTGCTTGTAACATGGATTGGAATGACAAAGCACTTATCAACCAATTTTGATATGGATTGAAAGATAGCATCAAAGATTTATTATTAAGAATGTCAAAAGTAGAATCTTTAGAATAATTTATTATTCAAGCCATTATATGCGATAATCATTTATTTAAAAGGCATCAAGAAAAAAGATCTAATTGGAGTAGAATAACTCAAGTAATGGCGGCAGCTCCCAAGTTTTCTGAAACGTATTCGTTAAAGTAAGAACCAATACAAATTGATTTGATACATTTTAAATCTCTTACAAAGCAAGAAAAAACTCGACATTGCCAAAAGGGGTTGTATTTAGATTGTGGAGAAGCTAAGCACACTACTCAATATTGTCCAAAAAAGCAATACAATTACAAAATGAGGAGCACAATTACCAAAGAAGATAATGTGTCAAAAAATGAATTTCTCTAGCTACAATAAAAACCATGCGGCTCGAATCATATATAATACCTAGTAAAGGTCATATCTTTTCCTTAGATCTCTCATCTTGTTTTATAATAGAAGTATATTTAAGACCTAATAATCACAAAGTCTTTGCCTTATTAGATTCAGGAGCCTCAGTATGTTTTATAGATGAAGATTTTGTCAAAAATCAAAAAATATCTTTAAAGAAGAAAGTTAAATCCGTACATGTAGAAGTCATAGATGGTCGTTTGTTGTCTTATGAAAATATTACCCATAAAACTATTCCTTTAGATATAGCAATTAAAGATCATAACAGCGTAGTAGTATTTAATGTAATAAAATCTCTCTCTAATCCAATTATTTTAGGATTATCATGGCTAAAAAAATAGAACCCTCAAATAGATTGGATTTCTTGTAACCTTAACTTTTTTGATAGTATAATCCAAGATTACATTAGCAAAGTACAAGTACGTAAGTTTGGTATGTCTAAACCTTTAGTAGTAGGTACAAAAGCTTTCATATATGCTGCAAAAGAAGGATCATCTTTTGCTATATATGCTACACTCATTTCTAATGGTAAAACAATGTCGAGTGGTATTCCTAAGCAATATCAAGAATTTTAAGATGTTTTTGAAAAGAAGTATGCAGATATTCTCCCTGAGCATCGACCTTATGATTGTTCAATTGATCTACAAAAAAGAGCTCAACCACCATTCGGACCAATCTATAACTTATCACAGAATGAGTTGGCTGCATTAAAGGAATACATTGATGAAAATCTGGCAAAGAACTTCATATGCAATTTTAAATCTCTAGCGAAGGCTCCTATCTTATTTGTGAAGAAGAAAGACGGATCTCTATAAATATGTATAGATTATCGAGGATTATAATTATTATTTTACTTATTCTACAATTCTTTTCAGAATAAACCTGTATATGGGAATTCAAACATAGGAAAAGACTAAACACATGAGCTTCCATATTAGGATCACTCAATTGACCATAATCCGAATCATTAAAATATCAAAAAATACTATGATGCTTTCTTGTAGTAATAATACTCCTTCATCAACTGATAACCACAATGTACAACCCTGCACTCTTAAAAGACTATTCAAAATACATAATTTCCATCCAACACTAGAAATAACAGACTTTACTCTAACCAATCTGTAATCACATAATTTCTATGATCACAAACTTCCTCTGTCGAAACTCACACAGCTCTCAATAAACAATAATCATAATCTTCTAATAACTCCTCATATAATTCAATCACATAGTACTCAAATTACATAATCAATAACTCATAAATCAATCTCTGATTTATTCCATAGACTCTCTTCTCAGTATTCAAAAACTATCCATTACTCTTCAATAACAAAGAAACAAAGAGGTAGCACCAAGCTTACCCCAGCTTATGACTATCATAGTTTGGCCCTCAAACTAACTTCTATAACTCCTATATACTTACTTTCTATTCCCAGATTCTAACTGTAATCCTGTAATTAACCACTTTTAATAACTAAATTAACTATCTATCCTCCTAAACTAACTATTCTATGGACTATTAGTCTATTTTACTAATATCTTATAAAAATGAACTAATATCTATTCTACATAGCTCCATTCTTATGTATGGAGTATCCTCGCAAACACACAATTGTTACCTTTCTAAAAACTACTTAATCGAACTCTACAAAATTACTATTTCCTCTAGTCCAACTATGCATTCCAAAAGTCTTTTATTCTTCTCGATAACTAGCAAATATCTAACTTCATCAGCTCCATATTGATAACAATTATCACAGAAGGTGGTTTTGATGCACGTTTAGCTTTCATATTTTGGCCACTATCCTCTTTGTCCATAGCTTGCTTTATACTTTCAATTGCCATGATGCTCCCTGTGTCAAGTGCTTAATTGGAACTACTACTCTAAAAAAATGTAAGAAACATAAGAAATAGCAATCTCAGAAAAACAACTAAAAACAACAACACAGGATCATCTCTAATTGGTACCTCACTGCTATTCTCTTACTACCGGTGATCATGACAACATGTTACTCATATTGTCCATTTCTCACCTCCGTCCCATCTGACACATTAATAACTACTAACTATTCTTTCAGCTGCCACTATACCTCAATGCACTTATACCATAATTAGGTCTACCTTGTGTCCATTCAAAGTCACCTCCTCTAAAAAAATAAAAACTCGTCCCAAGTTTTATGTATTATATAACTTTAATCGCTTCCCATTAATACAGGTACTAAATCGATGGCCCATGAAATCTTCCAATTGAACAGACCCATTGAAAAAATCCTCAACCATATGATATGGCCCATACCATCAAACTTGAAATTTACCCAAAAAATGATTAAATTGGCTATCATACAACAAGACCAAATCATTGGGCATAAAACTCTTTGGATGCAGTTTACTATCATAGTAACTCTTCCTCCGTTTTTCAATTGCTTCCATGTTGAAAAGAGCTGTAGCCCTGTATTTCATCCAATTTCTCTAATTTTGCCAACCAATAATGTAATGATGCTTTGTCATTGAGTCGTTCATCTAAGGTAATCCGTAAACTTTGAACCTCCAACTCGATAGATAAAATTATTTCTTGACCATAAACTAGTTGAAACGGAGTAGAATTAGTAGTTATTTTATATGCGGTACGATATGCCCACAAAGTCGCAAAGAATTTGGTCTCCCAATCGGTATCCGCCCTCGAAATTGTCTTAGCTAAGACCTTGCACAAAATTCCATTGGTCTTTTTCGTTTGTCCATTAGCGCGAGGATGATATGGAGTGGTTTTCCAATGCTTGATGTTGTATGTATTCATCAAGGTTGCTATAGTAGCATTGAGGAAATGGACATCCAAATCAAGTTATAATATTTTCTTATAGAAAAGTAGCCATCATACTCGCATTATCATTGTGGGTAGCAATAGCCTCGGTCCATTTGGTTACATAGTATGTGGCGACTAAAATATACCACTTTTGGCCAGGTTTGGATGCCGGTGCAATAGGATTGACAAAATTAAAATTCCATTTTTTAAACGGTGCCTGTGCCAAGATTGGTAATAAAAACATGGCTAAAGTGCCCATGGGTTGATCAATTCGTTGACAAGGATCACAACGACGAACAAATTGGTGCGCATCAGAAAATATTGTGGACCACCAATATCCGGCCATTAAAGCCTTGTGAGTAGTATTATCTCCCGCAAAATGATCACCACAACTATCCAAATTCCAACCCTCTAGGATCGACTGTACTTCACTTAGAAAGATACAGCATCGTAAAATGCCATCTTTGCCTTATTTATATAAAGCATCATAAATCATCATGTATGGGGCACTCTTTAAAATGAGTCGCTTCTTAAGCTTATCGGTGAAAGTCGGCGAAAAGGTGTGGAAGGTCAAAAACTGAATGATTTCACTATACTTGGAGGAAATCACATCCACCACAAATAATTTGGCATTGGGAAGAGCATCCGAGACAGGCTCATTGCCGAAAATATTAGACAACCGTAATAGATGATCAATATTTGCATGTTTCTTCCTAAGTAGTACAACAATTGTAAAATTGAACTCTTGTAGGAGTAAGACTCATCGGGCAATGTGCCCACTCAATTGAGGCTTATTAATCATATATTTGAGGGCATCATGATCCACATAAATACAAACAGATATCCAAGCAAATAGTGTCAAAATTTTTGAACCGAGTATATCATAGCCAACGCTTCTTGTTCAATAGTAATGTAATTGCGTTCGACAGCCACTAATTGCTGACTGGCATAATAGATAGGATGATCTAGATCCTTGTCATTCTTCTGACTTAGCACCGATCTAATAGCCATATTGGATGCATCAATGTACACATGAAAGGGCTCTATCCAACGAGGGGCCACCAATATTGGTGAAGAGACCAATTTTGACTTCAACGCTTCAAAGGCCATGGTACACTCTATGGTCTAGATGGAACTAGTCTTATTTGATGGAGGTTTCTTTAGTAAGTTCATTAAAAGTTGACAAATAACTGTGAATAAACGAATGAATTGTCGATAATAACTGACATGGCTGACAAATCCTCGAACACCGGAGACCGTCTTTGATCTGGGCAAGTTCATGATATACTTTACTTTGTGAGGATTCATAGTAATACCATGGCTGGAGACAATATGTCCCAATAATTTTCTTGATGGAATACTGAATTGATACTTATCCGAGTTCAACGATATCCCAAACTTAGCAAACTAAGCCAAACATTTGCCTAGACAATTAAGATGATCTTATTTGGTATTGAATGCACAAAAGTCATCTAAAAAGTTCTCTATAAATATTCGGAGATAGTCTTGGAAGGCCTGAGTCATCATTCTCTGAAACGTGGCTGGGACATTACATAACCCTAAAAGCATCACGCGATAAGCAAATGTGCCCCAATTCATAGTAAAGGTCATCTTAAGCTCGTCTTCTCTTGTAATTTGAACTTGATTATATCCAAAAAATCCATTGAGGAACAAAAAATATTCGTGACTGGCTACGGCATCCAATATACTATCTATGAAAGGCAATGGAAAGTAATCTTTCTTGGTGGCCACATTAAGTTTCCGAAAATCCTGACAAATGTGGATTTTTCCATTCTTTTTTTATACCATGACGATTAGAGAAATCCACTCACTATTTGGTACTAGGTAAATAAAACCAACCGCAAGAAACTTGTTTAATTCCTCTTTCACCATGAAGAAATATTTAGTATTAAGGCGATGTTGCCTCTGCTGTATCGGTTTAGCATTCTCCTCTAAAATGATATAATACTCACAGACTTTAGTGGAAATACTTTTTAAATCAACATAAGTCCAAACAAAAGTAGATTTATGATGCAAGAAAAATTTTGTTCAATAGGTCAATTCCTCCTCCTTAATACCTTTATAGACCTTAATTGTCCGAGGTTCTACGGTGTTCGCTAAGTTGATAGTTTGACATAAAGGTGCAACAACGATGTTTTGTTTCAATCCTCACGTTGTTTGAAAATCAGTCGATAAATCTGACATGTGCAAAGTATTAAATCTTGTGTCTAGGGTACTAACATGGTACACATCATACTTAGTTATTCCATTAATACTAATAGAATCAGAGTTTTTTGAGTCTGTCGAGTATATCAAGTACTTCCCTGGACCTCCATATTGGTACACCACTCCAGGGTATTGCGCTGTCTCTACGGGCACCTTCGTAATTGATGCAACTACGTCATCATCAAAGCTAAGCTCATCATTGGACATCAATTTAGATGCTAGCAATTGAAACTCCCCGTAATAGTGTACTGTGTACATTTGTAACACCATTTTATCTCCGCGCTTGTCAATTGTCAAAGTACCCCGATCTCAATCATTCTTGGCCTTTGCTTGATAAAACCAAGATCGTTCCAATAAAATTAGATACGATAAAATTGAACATTGTATTTGAAAGATGATATAGTCAATTTCATATGCAATACCAGCAATTATAGTTTGAACACTCCGTAAAATATCCATTGGTTTAACCCGACTATGATCTGCCATCCCTAATATCAATGTCATGGATACTAAGTGTTCCAAATCTAAAGCATCCATTGTATTAACGTTCATTAAATTGACGCTGGAACCACCATCCACTTGAACACCAGAGATTATAATACCATCAATTAAAACATCGATGGTTGGTGCACTTGGGTCAGGGTTCAAACTAACTTTACAAACTTCCTTATTACATTACCTATGCCATGTTAACAATGAATTCAATATAGAATGGCACTCCGGTGCAACCGCTAGAAGTTGTTTTATAGAAATAGAAGGCCAAATAGCATCCAGATCCTTCAAAATATCATAGGATTCCATATTTAGGATAATTTCTAATATCTTCTTTCTTTTCATTGGTTTGAATTTAACTCCTTGAGGTAAGATATTCTTCCATCTTAGACTCGGAATTGAAACAGCAAACAGAGCTTCCTTGAAACTCATGCCTCTGAAAGGATCTTTCAACAAAAAGGACGTTTTCTAAAATGGCATAGAAAACGGAACTGCTTGGACTGGAACCAAAGCATTCGTAATCGGTGCCTCATTAGGGTGCACAACCAATTCAGGTCTTATACTGAGTAAGGAGCCCATGTCAAGACTTAGATTGGATGGCCTCATAATTGGATTCAATTGATCCTTTGGTTCAGGATCATCCAAATGTTGAATTGGTCCTTTCTCCTTTTGTTGACTTCTGATAAGAACGGCTTGGATACATTCCACCTAATTTACCAAAGAATCTTGAAGACCTTTATTTATTTCCTTGATTTTTCCTTGGCTTTGGATCTATTGATCTCGATTATTGAAATTGAAAGGAGCATTACATTGTTGATACGTGTGCCCCAAGTGCTTGCAATTCCCACAAACTTGTGCATATTTATCACTGGCTCTAGGATTGGAATATTCACTCGCATAATGACTAATCTGTTTACAATGGAAACAATGAAGTGGTCTTTTCACACCCCCATCAGGCACATTGGGTGTTTCCACTAATACATACCTACTAGGCTTGTTCCATGTAGGGTTAGAAAATGATCATGGTTGTCCCATTGGAACAAAGGGAACTTGGTTTGATGGCGTCAATGGAGCATATTACTGATATCTTTATTGCTCTTTAACATAGTTATTGGGGTTTGATACAGATCCTTGATTAAAATTAGAACTTTAAAAGTTATTGAATGCTTAATTTTGTCAATTAGATCGATTTCTATTCCATCCAAACATATTTTCTGATTGAACTTAATTGATGTCTCAGTGAATTGGTGGAATCATGGTCTGATTACTGAATTGTTGTTGCCTTTGCCAATTCCAAAAATTAGTTGTTAAGTGCTTTCCTCCGCAAAATGTACATTGACCTATCATTTGTGAGGATGAAGGACATTCTGTTACCAAATGACAGTGGCCCTTACAATTACCGCACCATACATTGGTCCTAGTATTGGTAGATTTTTGCCTCTTCTCCTTATCTTTGGCCATATTGACAGCCATTTCTTCTATTTTCTTTGTCATGTTCAATAGCAAGGTTTCACTAGAATCTTTTAGGACTGGTATTATTGGTAACTCTGCCGCAGTTAATGCTTGTTGTTAATATGGAAAATATGGAGTATATGTTGTTGTCACATTGTGTAGTATAGTTTGCAATATGATGACATTAACTAGCCCCTGAATATTGGCACTGGAATTGGCCCCTCTTTCTAACATCCTTGGATAACTATCCACTAATCCATTCCAAGTCGGATTTTGATAACTGCCTTGAATTGGAATCATTGTAGCTTCCACAATTAAAAATATAATGGCATTCCTCCCAAACCTTGGCTCTATTAAGGAATGAAGACATCGTCACCGATTGAGCTTCTTTTACAAACATTTTTAACTCTGGTAGATATAAACCATTGATTAATATGGATAAGATAAATGCCTTCGACATTTGGTGATTCAGCCACTTACTGAGTATATCATCCACCCGGCCACAATACAATTCCACCGCCTCCTTTAAGATCATTTTGCTGTTCATTAACCTCTCTCGAAGACGATTCTCAAAACCTATTGGTCGAAAATGGCTTAAAAATACATTCTTTAATGCTTCCCAATTCGGAAATTGACTCGTCGGTTGGTAGTTGTACCATTCAAATGCCATGTCCTTTAAGGTTGCTAGCAACCATCATAACCAAATATCTTTGGTTCTTCCATTATTGGCTTCACATACTATCAGAAATTGAGACAAATATTGATCGAGATCCATACTCGAAAAGCTCCTAAAAGTAGGTAATGGAGCCACGCTAGTTGTGCGATTATCCACGTCACCCATTTGGACTGCTATTGGAATTGCTCAACCACTCGTTGTCATTAAAGAGGACAATGTGCTACTTAATCTCTTATTAAAATTACCACTGCCTTCTCTATTTATCTTTTATGGACTTTTCAACTTCTTCAATTTGCTATTATTATCCCTAAATAAGTTTATTGGTTGAATTGAAGGTGAAAATGATAAATTTTGAAATATGCTAAATTGGCCCTTATTGGCAAGCAATTTATGCCATTCTACAAAACTAGTTTTTACAGAATCTGTAGTTTTTGCTATTGGGAAGATACCCAACAGAGTACCCAATTCTTCTGTGTTTCTTCCACTTGCAGTTAACGAACTTAAGAGATACACTAGACTGTTGACAAAATTTCTTGCGAGTGCTCTTGGCAATTTTCTTAACAGTATATATATCTGAAATATTAGAGATTGATCAGCTTCTTGGTATGCTTGGATATGGCGACAGGCATGCAACCATGGCTTAATCCAACTTTGTCAACACTTCTTTTTTAACTTATATTCTTGCTCATTTCATAACGATTTTCTTGCTTGCGCTCTCTCTTGTCTTTCTTTCAACTGGTGTAATTTCTTTACTGTAATGTTTTCATTCTTAATAACCATAATCTTTCATTATATACTATTGAATTTACTTCCTATTTTCCATCTACTCATCTAGCAGTTAATTCCTAATACTCAATGCTATTGTCAATTCCCGGTAGCGGCGCCCAAATGTAATTATTGTTTTACTTATTCTATAATTTCTTTCAAACTAAACTTGCATAGGAGAATTCAAATTTAAGAAAAGACTAAGCGCATGAGCTTACATATTAGGGTCACTCAATTAATCGTAATCCAAACTATTAGAATACCAAGAAATATTACAATGTTTTCTCCTAGTAATACTACTCCTTCATCAACTAATAACCACAATGTATAATCTTGCACTCTTAAAAGACTTCTCAAAACACATAATTTCCATCCAACACCAAAAATAACAAACTTCACTCCAACCAATCTGTAATCACAAAATTTCTATAATCACAAACTTTCTCTATCGAAATACATACAGCTCTCAATAAACAATAATCATAATCTTCCAATAACTCCTCATATAATTCAATCACACATTATTCAAATTACATAATCAATAACTTATAAATCAATCTCTGATTTATTCCACAAACTCATTTCTCAGTATTCAGAAACTATCCATTACTCTTCAACAATAAAGAAACAAAGAGGTAGCATCAAGCTTACCCTGACTCATGACTATCATAGTTTGGCCCTCAGACTAACTTCTATAACTCCTATATACTTACTTTTTATTCTTAGATTCTAACTATAATCCTGTAATTAACCGCTTTTAATAACTAAGTTAACCATCTATCTTCCTGAACTAACTATTCTATGAACTATTAGTCTATTTTATTAATATCTTATAAAAATGAATTAATATCTATTCTACAAGGACTCAATAAGTTCACCATATATAATAGGTATCTTTTGCCTTTGATTTCAAGACTTTTTGATCAACTCAATCAAGCAAAGATCTATACCAAAATAGATCTACAAGGAGCATATAACTTAGTTCGTCTCAAAGAAAGAGATGAATAGAAGACTACTTTTTGAGCTAGGTATGGATATTTTGAATATAATGTCATGCTTTTTGGACTCACGAATGCACTAGCTGCTTTTCAACATCTTATGAATGATGTTTTTTGTGAGTTTTTAGATGAATTTTTTCTTTGCTATTTAGACGATATTCTAATCTACTCTAAGAATACACAAGAATAAGAGCTTCAAGTTGGTTGTGTATTACAGAAACTTAGAGATGGAGGATTATATGCTAATTTGAAAAAGTGTGTATTCCACACTATTCAAGTTATCTTTTTAGGACACATCATTTCCATCAAAGTCCTTATGATGGATCCCAAGAAGGTTCAAACTATCATAGATTGGAAGATTCCAAGAATAGTACAAGATATGTAATATTTTTTGAGCTTTGTTAATTACTATCAAATCTTCATCAAGAATTTTTCTCAAGTTGCAGCTCCACTTACACGTTTAACTTGTGAAGACAAACTTGAATGGAATAAAGAAATAGAAGCATCATTTGATGCTTTAAAGAAAGAATTTATTTTTGCTTTAATCTTATATTGCGTTGACTTTTCTAAGGCATTTTTTATGGAAACAGATGCATAAGATTTTGCTATAGGCGCTTGTTGTCACAAATAAGAACAGATGATAAATTCCATCCAATAGCTTTCCATTCGAGGAAATTTTTAGCAATCAAGATTAATTATGAGATCTATGATAAAGAGCTCCTTACAATCGTGGATTCATTTCAAGAATGGCATTATTATCTAGAAGGCACTTCAAGTCTAGTTACTGTATATACAAACTATAAAAACCTCGAGTACTTTATGTCAACACCTGTTCTAAATCGTCGTCAAGCCCATTGAAGTATGTCTTTATCTAGTTTTAATTTCAAGATCACTTATCGACTCGAAAAATAACAAGGTCTATTGGATACTCTTTCTAAACATTCTTATCTTGTACCAATAGAAGGAGATTCATCTTTTGATCAACAAAAATTAATTCTCTTAAAGCCTAAGCATTTTCATCTTCAAGCTATAAAATCAACATTGATTAATGATTCAACATTTGTGAAGCAAATTCAATCAAGCATGTCTTATGAACCTCTTGTTTAGGATATCAAAGATACTTCTTCTAAGTCTCATGATAATTCCAAGTTTGAATTCAAGAATAATCTATTATATTTCAAAGGACGCCTATATGTTTCAGAAGGTGAAGCTCGATTACGTGTTCTTCAAGCTCGTCATGACTTTCCAATAGCAGGATATTTTGGGTACAATAAAACTTTAAAACTAATATCCAAGGATTTTTAGTGGCCGCAAATGTGGAAGATAGTCAAAGATTTTGTACAATCTTGTGATATTTTTTCAAGATCAAAAATTCCTCATCATCGACCTTATGGACTTTTTGAGTTGTTATCCATTCTAGAACAACCATTGTCTTCTGTTTCTATGGATTTTATCACGAATCTTCCAATCTCATATTCTTATGACTCTATATTCGTGATAGTAGATCGTTTTAGTAAGATGGCACATTTTGTACCATATATAAAATCTATCACAAGTGAAGAAACAACTAAGCTTTTCATTGACAATATCTATCGCTATCATGGATTACCAAAGGATATTATATCGAATAGAGGGACTCAATTTATATCAAGATTTTGGAGAACCCTATTCAATATTCTAAAGGTGGATATAAAGCTTTCATCAACTTTTCATCTTCAAACTGATGGACAAACAGAACAAGTAAATCAAGTTTTGGAGCAGTATTTGAGATGTACCATCAACTATCATCAAGATGATTGGACAACTCTTTTACCATTGGCAGTGTTTTCATATAATAATTCAGTATATTCTTCCACTCAACAAATACCTTTTTTTTTCATTTTTGGTTATCATCCACGTCTTCATACTTTTAACTTTTTAAAAGTTAATAATCCTACGGTAGAATATTTAGCAAATCGCTTGTCAATGCTACATACAAAAATGAAGATATAATTAAAGGAAGCTCAAGAACAACAAAAAATCAATCTAAATGCCTATCGCAAGGAATAACCACAATATAAAATGGATGACAAGATATGGTTATTTTATCATAATATCAAGACTACTCATCTTTGTGATAAATTAGATTATCATAGGCTAAGACCTATCTTATTTGTAAAGAAATTAATTATTTTGCCTATCAATTATATCTATTAGAGTCTATGAAGATCCACAATGTATTTCACGTGTCTCTTTTGGAGCCGTATAAGACAATGAAAATCTTGGGAAGAAGACAAATCTTCCTTCTATAGAAATAGATAATAACCAAGAGTTTGAGATGAAAGAAGTTTTAGACTCAAGGTGGCACCAAAATAGGTTGAAATATCTTGTTCATTGGCATAGATATGATATTAGTGAATGCACATAGGAGCCGTCAAAGAATCTTGCAAATGCAGCAAAGAAAGTTGAAGACTTTCATCAACGACATCCATCAAAACCAAGATGAAGAATAACAAATCTTTGCTATAAAAGAAATAAGATCAAAGAAAAATAACATTCTACCTTCTATCTTTCATTACAACTTCTGTAAAATTGTGATGAGATGGAGCACCAACAACCACCAGATTCAATTCAAGAGCTTTCATTTGCGGACTTACTAGATGAGACATTGCAATTGTCACAACTTTTAAGATGACAAAATCGAAATGAAGATCTTCAAGAACAACATGTCCTTCTTCAAATAGATGGCGAGATACAACGTGTTTGGTATCACGACCTTGGAAGAGACTCCCGATGTTTAGTGATTTTATTAGAAGTAGGAACAACTCTTGATGGTGTTCCAAATATTTTATTTGAAGGAAGTTATGAATGCCTCAACAATGACCAAATAATAAGGTAGTCTTCTTGCCCTAGTATAGGACACTATAGATGGTTGAGAGGACCTATCAACCATCTTCAAAGAGAGAAAAGATCGGATTATGTATCAAATATAATTTGCTGCATCTTGGACTTCCTCAACATATGAAGACCGCTCCTCATGGAACTCGTCCCTAGAAGAGGGGGATAATGTCATGGACATATATATTTACCTCAATAGTTACTTATATGATTAAATAGAAGTAGGTAAATATAAAATAATTTCATAAAGTCTTCTAAAATAGCTTCTTAGAAGCTTCATAGATGTAGTTTTGACTTTAGATGTGTTTGGACATTAGATATTTGGCCAAAAAGCTAACCATGTATTGGTAGCTTGTAGAACAAGTTATCTCAGTGTAGTAGCTTGTAGAGCATGCCAACTACGTGGTGCATACATAGATAACTTGCTTTATAAGATAAAACATGTGTCTAACAAAGTCAACACATGTTAGAGGTTCTATAAGACATCGCCATGTAGCTCTTAGTTAGATAGTATATATGGAGGCAAGAGTGAAGCCTTCTTCAGTCTTGTCAATGTCTTTCTAGTCTTAGTCTTATTTCAAGACTTTCTAGTCTTTCTTGTTTTTGGCAATAGCCATTCTAGTTAATATTACATCACCTTTTGAATGGCTTTCTAGTTCTCTTCAGTGATAGAAGAATATATTGAAGATTTTTTTTTCTTCAAGCTTCATGTCCTTGATATATAGTTGAAGCCATATTTTGAATTTTTTGGCAAAATTTTGGCTCAAAATTTCTACAAGTATATGTTATTAGGTTAAAAAGCTATAGATCAAAGTTTCATGATATTTGAGTACTTAGTTTATAAAATATGAAGAAAATTGCATGTAAGTATATGTAAGCAAGGGTTTGAAACTACTGTTAGGATTTTGATAATATATTAAGATTTATAGTGAATTTTTAGTTGAAATTTGTTTTGGTAGTTGTTGAAAGTATATTAGTACTTCATGTAATATTTTAATTTTTTTAGACATTCCAATCATGAGATATGAATTGTTGAAGTTTGAAAAAAAATTTCATAAGGATATATAAGATTTTAAGGTATTTTATTATATAATTGGGTGTCTTTTTTTGTACTTAAGCTTATGTATTGATGTATTTTTCTTAAAAGAAAAAACATTATATACATAAATTTAGAACTTTAATATCTTAAACTTGATTTAGCATTTAGTGGCAATCAAAAGCCCAGTGCTTTCTTGAGGCAAACTTTTTCTATCCCAACACAAGTACTTCAATACTTATATCTGCACAATCTCAAGTAAGTCCAATCCTATATGTCTTTGCTTCTCTTGCATGAACCATCAATACTTTCATACCGCCTTTTCTAAAGTTTGTCTCTAATTTTTCTCCACTTTCTTTTAAGTATATCATATCATCTTTGAAAAAAATAATCTATTATATAGTGCCTTTGTAAAATCTTCACATTATCTTCTAAAATTTTCCACACTATCACACCACATGCATCTATACACTACACCTTCTATTGATCTTAACCTTTATTTTATTGATACTCTTGATAATTGTTTCTTTATTTAAAATTTTATAAATTTTATTTACAAATTTCTTATCTCTCATATAATTTCATTGATGCCTATTTCTTCTTTCTTTGATGTAACTATTGAAGGTTGAATCATAGATATAAGATTGGTAGTAGGTATTTTTACTTGAAGTACTTACAATGGTCTTTGAATACCCACCTTATTCTTTCTCCGTTCTCTTTTTACAAAAAATCCTATTGCCTCTTCTACTTTCTTTCAATTTATCATCAATCCTTCATCTTCTTCTTTATCTTCAAGCAAGATTTCCAACTTCTCTTACAACTCTCTATTAGATACTTGAAGAAAAAGTTCTAATTTATTTGGAACTAATAATTATCTTTTTTTTTTAATAAACAAGAATATTAATTTTCAAACTTCCTTAATAACTTTGTTACTAGAAGATCATTTTTTGGCCTTTCAATCTATTTAAAAAATAACTTCTTATAATCTTATTACTATCTTCCAAGAAAAATTCATCCTTCAATACTTGAAAAAATTTCTTCTGTGAACTTCCAAAATATCCTATAAGAGACTTAATTTGATTTCTTATCTTAGATATAGAGGCTAATTCAAATAATTGAACCATCTTCCTTTTTGAAACATGCTTTAATTCTATTTTTTTATATAATACTTTAAATATTTTGTGATATTCTTTCCTTCAAATTGATTTATCTTGTCTACATCCGCTTCTAATGCTTTGTTTGTCATATCCTCTTTGTGACCTTTAACCTATTGCTATTGCATGAATAAGGCAAAGCCTCAAATATGTTTGTAGAATTGGAATCAAAATACATACCTTATCTTAATTAGTACTACCACTTGTACTTCCAATTGAAGCACCATCCATAGCTCCTCCTTGAACTCTCTTGTCTTTTTTCTCCATAATTTAAATAATCTTAGAATACCAAATATCTTCTACCTCAAGCATTTCATGTTGGATTCACCAAATATGTCGTATTACATGAAGTCTTGTTCATGAATGCACCGAGCACCTGGTTGTGGCAAGTAGAATGAAAATTGCAATAACAAAATTCTTATTTTAATAGAATATTAAATAATTCTAATTAAATCTTTAAAAATGCTAAAGAGGCTTTGATCAAATTCAAAATAAATTTTAAAAAAATTATAAAAGAAACAATAAGAAATCTTAAAGAAGTTTAAAAAAAATAACAATAAACCTTAAAAGAATCATGAAGAAATTCTAAAGAAATATTAGAATAATGACAAATATATCTTAAATAAATCTCAATTAAGTCCTAATTTAATTTTAATTGAAATCTTAATAGACTTCAATCAAATTCTAGGCTAAATCCTAAATCCTAATCAAATTCTAAATGCTAAATCAAATCCTAAATAAATCCTAAATAAATACAAAATATACTTATTCTAATCTGAATATTGAATTTTTAGCATCAATATCTCATTTTCAAACCATTCAATTTTTTTTAAATTTAAAATTTGTGTAACACATCAATTTTATTACCTTCACACATAAATTACACTCCAATCTAACTAGTAGATTACTAAAGAACTAAGAAATCTTGATTGCCCTTCAAAGTCGAATTTTTGAGATTTTAATCTACTTCAAATTCAATAACCTTCAATTTAATTATTTCAACAAGTTCAAACTTATAACATACACTTCAAAAAACTATTTTCATAAGCTCTCAAAATTTGAACCATAGATCTATAACCAAACTCACAAAAATTTCAAAATATGTTACCTTTTTTATTTCACAAATTCCAAAATCACCCAAAAAAACTGTGACTCTGCGAAGTTCTTACAAAGTCATCTTTTATTAAAATCATCTAAAATTAATGTCTAAAAAAACTATATCAAGACTAATTTTAATTTCCATTCTTTGATCTACCAAAAAACCCCAGTGTTGCTGTAGGTGCTCAATTTTGAGCCTCATGATCTGATTTCGACCCAGTGTTGCTATAGGTGTCCAATTTTAAGCCTCATGATCTGATTTTGACCCAGGTTGATAATTGGTCTTCTTTGGATATCAAATTTTTCCCTTTTGAGTTAATTTTTGCTAAAATCAACTTCTAACTTCTTCCTATATATGCTTATATCTTTTATTTTTCTAATTTATCTTTTTTGGTCTTATTTATGGCCTTATAAAGTAAATAGAAGCTTACATTGTAAAAAAGTAATATTTACACTTTTAATTTTATTTTCTTTTGGACTATTACATATTCTTTAAGATAATTTGCTATAATATTTAAAATAAGATCTTCTATAATATAATAATTTCTTTACTTCTTTTACCTATTAGTTATGTTACATCACAACAATATGCATAAAATCAAAATTTTATCTATGAAGCTTCTAAGAAGATTTTCTAAAAGATATTATGAAATTAATCTATTTATATTTATTTATGTATTTTTTTTTTCTAATTGTATAGATAATTATTAAAATAAATATGTATGTGTATAACAATATATTTGAGACCTTACTCTCCTTTCTAGAAATAAGTTCTATGAGGTGTGATAATCATATGTTGATGAAATCTAAAATGCAACATATTATATTTGTCATATACTTTGATCTTTATTCTCTTTGGAGATAATTGATAGGTCTTCCCACTCATTCATAATATCATATACTTGTATGGAAAGATCACCTTCTTATTTAATTGTAATTGAAGCCTTCAAAACTTCTTTCAAATAAAACATTTGAAACACTAGTAAAAGTTGTTCTTACCTCTAATAAAATTACCAAATATTAGAAGCCTTTTTCAAGGTCATGATACCAAACACATTGTATCATGCCATTTATTTAAGAAAGAATATGCCATTCTTAAGGATCTTCATATTTATTACATTAGCTTCAAGATTGAAACAATTGTATTATCTCATATAATAAGTTAGCAAATTATAGTCTTTGAATAGAATCTATTAGTAATTGATTTTTCTATCTTCTTAGCTCCATAATATACAAGAATTACAAAGAAAGATAAAAGATAGGATATTATCTTTTCTTAATCTTGTTTCTATTATAGCAAAGTGTGAATATAATTAAAAGATTCAATAGTTAGTTACAATTAATTTTGTAATTTTTTACATATTTTTATTAATTTTAATACCAAGATAATTAATTAAAAGATTCAAACTAGTTTTTTAGTTAATTATAACTTTTATCATTTTTTTAGGTTATTAATTAGATAGATATTTCTAATTATTAAATTTATTGATTATTAAAATTCTAAAAATAATAAATTTAGAAGGTCTATGATTTCTTTTTTGATTTGGTTTAAATCCTTTTTTAGTACAAAAATTAAAATTTTAGTAGAATTTTTCTTTTAATTGCTCTACCTTCCTAATTAATTTTAAGACTTTGAAGCTTAAATTCCATTTTGTAATTTAAATGGATTAAAATTTAAATAATCTAATTTTTAAATTAATGATGATCTTTAGAAGATGGACACGAGCTATTTTTTTAGGTGGAATTTCCTTTCATAGTGATTTTTATCACTAATTGGAATTGAAGAATGAAAAAAATAAATAAAATAATTAAAAAATCAAAAGCATATTAACTCAAGGCCAAATTGAAATTAGGGGTTGTGATTTGCCAAGAGTTTGTAATTAAGGAAGTTCTAATTGAAGAATGGTAATCATGAAGACTTTGATGCCAAGAATCCTTGTTGGTCTTCTAATTAGGATATTTAGAATTAAAATTATAGTTAAAATTTATAACTAGATAAGTAAATTAATTGATTTTAATGATTTAGAACTTAGATTTGAGCTTATGATTAGTCAATCTTAGGATAAAAATATGTTTAGAATACATTAGTAGTTTTTTTTTTTCCAAAAAAGAATTAATTTTTGAGTTATGATATTTCTAGTGTTGAAATTGGGTTCAGGCTTAAGATCACTGTAGGCCGTAGATCTAAATTAGGAAACTTAGAAATCAAAGGTGGAGATGTGGCTACCCTCCTACGAGCCTCCACTCACTTATATAAGATTGGCTTAGTTTTCCAAGCCCTCTCTCTCTCTTTTTTTATGGCAAAGCTATGCCAAATTTTTCTCTTTTTTTAATAAAAACTCTCTCCATATTGTAACCGCTTAGGTTTCCACCTCTCAGTTTCTTTAGTTTTATTTCTTCCTTGCAAATTTTATGACCACCTTCTACTAGTAACTAGCTTTTCAAGCACACCAAGCATGCATAATTTGGAGTATTAATGAATTGTTGGAAGAATTTCAAGTGAAGAAGGGTGCAAAACTGCCAACTTCAAAAAATCATTGCTCAATGACTTACATCTTTCTTTCCAAGTGGTTTTTTTATTTATTATATTTTAAATTCTAAATTTTATAAAAAAAAAATATATATATTAGAATTTTTGAAGCTTTTATAAATTTTCAATGAATTCTTAAAGAAGAAGGGGTCTGTTGCCAACTAGTACAAGAATAGTGCATTAGAGTTAGTTTTGGAATTTTATAACACAGTGCTTGTTGAAGATTGTTTTCTAAAACTTTATTGCAACAAAGGCGCCTTAAAGTCCAATTCCAAGGAAAGTTTAAGTTAAAAATTTTGAAGCTTTTATGAATCTTTAGTGAATTTTTAAGTGCAAGGAGGTGTGCTGCCCTAGCAGTTTGGGAGGCCAACTTTAAGAAATCACATCTCAACTATCGCATACTGGAATATTGCAAAAATTGAGGAATAGGTGCTCATCTAAGTGAAGGTTCAGCATAAAAAAACTCATTTATGTAAGAACTAAAGAGGATTTTTGACGGATTTCCAATTAATCAAGGTTTGCTACCTCAATTTGGCATGATGACGGTAATCTTTCTTCTCTAATCACCTCCTAATTACACTTATTAATGCATGGATTGCTAAATTCACTCTTCAATGATCTTATTATTTCTAATTAATACTACTTTAGTAAACCTTTTATCTCATCTTGGTAATTAATTGTTAATTTTTTTTACTTCCAATTACCTTCCAACCTTCAATTTTTAACCTTATGTTATTTCAATCATTACTTAACTTTTAACTTTAAATTTAACTTTTTATCTTCAACTTTTTACCTTAATGTTATTCCATTTTACTTAACTTTTAACTTTGACTTTACTTTTTATCTTCAAATTTTAACATTTAGGTTATTTTATTTTAACTTAATTTTTAATCTTTATTTAAAACTTTTATTTTTTACCTCCAACTTTTAATTTTTTTATTTATTTTATTTTAATTTTTATCTTTTATATTAAAAAATTTAATTCATATTAATACTGAATTTTAATATTTGAAGCTAATTATTAAAGAATTTTCAGCTCTAGATGAAGTTTTGCCATCAGAACTTCATTGATAGATAACTTCTTGGATATAACTCTAATTTGCATGGTTGATACTTTTTCAAAAAGCCTCAGACTAGCACTCTAGTGTAGTACCAATTCTTTTTATTTTTATATTAATTCATAAGTTTCAAAGTTTAAGCTTAATTAGGTAAGTCTTAGAAGGCATTTACCTAAATGAATTGCAATTGCTAAAAACTAAATCATCAAAATATGTAATGGATCTGGTTGTATTTTATTGGATAAATTGTGAGTAATATATCATTGTATTTCTTTATTTATCATATCTATGGTTTGCATCTCTAAATTAGTTAATATTGGACTTTAATTCAAGTTATAATTTGATTAAATTGGACTTAGGTGAGAAGAAAAAAAACCACTCATACAAAGGTTTTCTATTCATTATCTAGATTTTGATGGATGTTGTTGATGAAAAGATTCCACTTTCTTTGCTACATTTACAAGATTCTTTATTAACTCTCATGTGCATTCATTAATATCATATCTATACCTATAAACAAGATGTTCTAACCTATTTTGGTGCTGCTTTCAGTTTAAGACTTCTTTCACTTCAAATTCTTTATTATTGGCTAATTCTATTAGAAGAGGTTGTACTTATTTTTATCTTGGTATATTTATTATCTTATACGATTTAAAAAGAGACACGTAGGATATGGCATGGATCTTCATTGACCTTAATAGGTATAATCAATAAGAAATTGGATTGATTTATTCAAAAATAGAAAAAGATCAAAACTTACAATAATCCAACTTGCTATAAAAGTGAGTAAACTTGATATTATGACAAAATAACCTTATCCTCTCATCTATGTTAAATTATAGTTGTTTTTTATGATAAAAAAAATTATTTATCTTTTATTGTTCTTGAACTTCTTTTAATTGCACCTTCATTATTGCATGTAGCTATGACAAAAGATTTTCCAAATCTTTTACCATAGAATTATCAATTCTTAAAAAGTCAAAAGTATCAAATCATGGATGATAACTATAATTAATAAAAAAAAAAATGATGAATAAAAGAATATATTATATTATAATCGGCAAACTCTATTAATGAAAAAAAAGTCATTTAATATTTTTGTTAGTAATTAATGGTACACCTCAAATGTTGTTCCAAAACTTCATTCATATGCTTTATCTATCCATTAGATTGATGATGAAAGGTTGAAGATAACTTTATATTTACCTTTAGAAACTTAAAAAAGATTCTTCAAAATCTTGATAGAAATTGAGTCCTTCTATCTAATATTATATCCTTGAATAATCCATGATAGCTATAGATATTTTCAAAAATATATATATATATATATCTATATATATATATATATTACTTATGATAGATTTTATATATAATATAAAATGTGCCATTTCGATAAAATAATCTATTATCATGAATATAGAATCATACAAACTTGAGACTGAAAGATCTACAATAAAATCTATAGAAATAGAAGACCATGGTTATTTGAGTATAGATAATAGTTGAAAAAATCCATTGGATTGATGACAATGAGTTTTTGACCTTGAAGAAATGTTACATAAAAGGACAAAGTCTTTCATTGCCTTACACATTTGTAGCCACCAAAAATCTTTAGATATAAGCTCCAAAGTCTTGTTGTATCTAAAATGTTCAGATGCTAGAAAATTATGACATACTTGAAGACACGTAAGCATATTTCTCTTTTTGGAATATATAGGCATTCTTTTAAAATAGATTAGATTATTTTTGAACTTGAACTTAGAAGCATTATAAGACTTAGAAGAAGGATTTTTGATATCATAAATAAGAGGATCATAAGACATACCTGATTGAATTTTTTTGATAAAAGTTGAATCAATAGTTAATATTGATTTCATTGCTCTAAGATGAAAATACTTTGGCTTTAAAAGAATTGTTCTTTATTGATCAAAAGATACATTTTTTTTCTTTTAGTATAAGAAAAAAATATTTAGAAAGGACATTTCACAAATTTTATTGTTTTTTGAATTGATAAGCGATCTTAGAATCAAATCTTAATAAAGACATATTTCAATGGATTCAGTGACAATTCAAAATATATATTCATATAAAATAATAAAGATTCTTGTGCTTTGTATAAATAATGATTGGATTAAAAGTATTTTTTTTATAATGGCACTATTTTTTAAATAAATCCATACTTATAAAAAGTTCTTTATAATAAATCTTATAGTTGATCTTGGATTTTGAAAAAAAAAAATTAATAAAAAGCTATTAGATGAAGTTTAACATTTGTTCTCATTTGTGATAATAAATTACCCAAAACAAAGTCCAATGCATTTGATTCCATAAAGATTGGCTCAGAAAAGTTGACTTAATATAAGTTTAGTACAAAAATAAAAGCTATCTTTAAAGCTTCAAATGTTGATTTTGCTTTTTGATTTCATTTAAATTTATCTTTATAAGTCAAAATAGGTAACAAATCTCAAAAAGTATTGAATATCTTTTATTATTTTTGAAATCTTTCAATCCATAATAAATTAAATTTTCTTAGGATTCATCATAAATCCATAATTTGAAATAATGTATCTTAGAAAGTTGACTTGAGTAGTATGAAATACACTCTTTTTTTTATCTTGGCATAGAGTTCTATATTTTTTGATTTTTGTAATACACAACATACATAAAGTTCATATTTTTTTGTATTCTTAGAATAAATTAAGATATCATCTAGGTAATAGATAACAAAGTCATCTAAAAATTCTCAAAAGACATCATTTATTAGATAATAGAAAGCTGCTAGTACATTTAAAAGTCTAAAAGATATGACATTGTATTCAAAATATCCATATCTAATTCAAAATGTAGTCTTCTATTCATTTCTTTTTTGATGCATATTAGATTGTATGCTCCTCATAGATCTATTTTTGTATAGATCTTGGCTTGATTCAATTCATCAAAAAATCAAAATATCAAAGATAGGGATATTTATTCTTAATGGTTATTTTATTGACTTCTCACTAATCAATGTACATCTGCAATAATCTATCTTTTTTTTTTTACAAAAAAATTGGAGCTTTTGAGAGAGATTTGGAATGACATATGAAGTCCTTAGCTAGATATTCTTAAATATACTCTTTAAGTTCATCCAATTCATTTTATGATAAATTATAGATTAATCCAAACAACAATAGAATTCTTTCTTGAAGGTCAATTGAGTAGTTATTGGGATGATATTTCAAAAGAGTATCTACATTTTTCTTCTATAATACATCTTTAAAATCTTAATATTGGCTTGAAATGCCACTTAAAGTCTTTCTACCATTAGAAATAGGTGTGAGATAAATGAGATCAAATAATCTTTTTTTTATAGCATGCAAGAAAGCTCTTGCACCTACAAATATAAGTTTAATTGCACTAGACTTATGACTTCCTACTTAATTAATTACACTCTTAATTATATTTTCAAAAAAATCAAAACTATAAGAAATCTAATCTATTTTAGGATTATATTTTTTTAGCCATGATAAACCTAAAAAAAATTTAATATCATTAGATTAGAAGAAAATCTAATGATATTAAATATTATAAAATTACTATAATAATTAGTTGTTATTTCCATAGGAAGAATTTTATCTCTTGAAGACAATAAATAACCATATGTTACTTCTATATGAATAAGTTTAATTTTTTTTATTAAAGCAATACCATGTCTTTTAGAAAATTCTTCATCTAAGAAATATGATGATGCTTTTGAATCTAACAAGGCAAAGACTTTGTAATGTTTAAATCCTAAAATAATATTTATTGTAAAATAAAGAGAGGATTTTGATGAAAGAATAGGACTTTTTTTAGGTATTGTACAAGGTTCTAGCCACACGATCTCTATTATAGCTAGATAAACTCACTTTTTGACATACAATCTTCTTTAACATCCATATTCTTTATTTTGTAGTTACATCACTTTTTTAAATGATTTTGAGTAGTGTATTTAGGTTCTCTACAATGCAAGTACAATCCTTTGTAATGATAATAAGTCTTTTCTCACTCAATAAGAAGTTTGAAACATATTACATTAATTTATATATCCTCTACTTTCAAATGTATGTATTGAAGAGACGTTGGTATTGCCATTGAATTATAGGAACTTTGAAGTATACTTCTATGACTTTCAAATTAAAATTCAAAAAGTCAATTATGACATTTCATAGCAAATTTAATTACTTGAATCAATATTTGAAGATCAAATAAATTGAGCATTAATTTTATTACCTTATATTATAATCTATAAAAAAATTAGTTAATAAATATAGTATTATTTTATTTGATATTAATTACAAGTTATTGAAACTAAAAAGCATATACTATTACCAATTAATTGCCTTGATGTAAAATATAGATCTTATTTGTTGTAACACAAATTGCATCAAGTTTTTTATATATGGATCAAAATTCTATGAAAAAAGCTTTTAAATTATCCAATATTATTCAAGAAAAGATAAAAATCATGATAATGCTCAATCTAAAAGAAGTATATCAATGAATCTAACTTATGATCTTAAAGTTGGATAGCTTTGGGATTAAAGTTCAATCATAAGTTATAGATGATTAATAAATCTTCAAAATTTGAATCTTCTAGCATCAAACTTCTTAAATAGTAGAAATTTTGGTTCTCTAATATTAAAAGAGTGTTCTAATATAGGAAAAGGTACATAATTTAGTGCATGTGTTGAAGCAGCTCCAATTATCTTTATATCTTTATTCCTTACTATTTTTATTATTATTTGTAGTAATAAATTGAATTATTGAATTGCAAGCATTAATTCCTTTAATTCCTCTTGTATTTATATTATTGCACTCTTCATTTTAAAAAGCTCTACCATGATAATACTTAAAAGAAAAAAATTATCTAATATTACTCAAAACAAATCAAAGACAGAACTTGAAAACAAAGAAAATATTAAGGACCATATTAATTTAGAAGAGGGTAATCTGCAACTTCTAATACACTTATGTCTTATTAAGAGAAAGATATAATCTATTCTTAATCAAGAAAAGAGAAAGATTTCATATTATAAGTATATTCTAATCAATTTATCAATGACAAGAAGCCAATGAAAGCAAATAATTAAGTAAGACTTTTTTCAAAGAAGTATGATAAAATAGAAGTAAAGAAATATATATATTAAAAAGAAACTAAAATATCTATTATCAAAAGATTAAAGACTCTTGAATCTAAACTATAGCAAGAAAGAAATTGACAAGAGTGAAGAAGACTTCATTCTTGCCTCCATATATACTTTTAACATAGGAGCTATGTGGTGACATTCTATAAGACTTCTAATATGTGTTGGCTTTGTAAGCCAAATGTCTTAACTAATAAGACAAATTTCCTATTTATATGTCACATAGTTAGCTTATTTCACAAACTATTTACATGTGTGATGCATAGCTAAGTTTTTGACCAAGTTTCAAACCTAAAAATTGACTATAAACATGTATAAAGTCAAAACCATGTCTATGAAGCTTTTAGGAAGTACTCCTAGAAGATATTATAAAATTAATTTATTTTTATCTATTTTTATCTACTTCTTCTTAATCATATAAGTAATTACTAGAATAAGTATATATATTTGTGATATAATGTCTTTTCAATAAAATATCTAAGATACTCTACAACTTCTATTTTTATTAATTAATGCAAAACTATTTGTAATACAATAAGATGTCAAAGACAAGAATTCAATGAATACAAATAAATAAACAAGGTATTTCTCAAAGAAATATGAAAAAAATAATATATATATAATATATAGATAATTATCTATATATATATTGAAATAAAAATTAGTATAGTTATTATCAAAAGACAAAAAAAATAAAGATCCTTAAAACTAAACTAGAAGCAAAAAATGAATTGAAAAGAGTGATGAAATCCTCATCCTTTTTTATATATATAATAATTAACTAAGAGCTATGTAATAACACTCTATAAGACTTCAAACATATGTCTAATTTCCACAACTTGTATCTAACTTCTAAGAAACGTTTTTTCATATATATGTCACATATCTAATATATATTGTAAGTCATCAATATGTGCAATACATGGCTAATTTTTTGGAAAAAATTTCAATCTATCAATCAAATATAAATATATGTAAAGACAAAATTACGCCTATAAACCTTTTAAAAGCTTTTCTACAAGATATTATTAAATTTATTTATTTTTATTTATTTTTATCTATTTATATTATTTAGATAATTATTAGAATAAATATATATATATATTTGTGGTATTATATCTTATTTTAAAAACAAGTTCCACAAGGAGTGGTGATCTCAAATTGAAAAGTTTAAGATATAACAAATTCTATTTACCACATATTCTGATCTTTATTTTTTTTGAAGATAGTTAATTGATCCTATCAAATATTAATAATGTCATATTTCAAAGTAGGAAGACCACCTTGATATTTAATCATTATTGAGGCCTTTGTAACTTCCATCAAACAAAATATTAGTAATACTTTCAAGAGTTGTTCTTATCTCAAATAATATTATCAAGCATTGGGAGTCTTTCTAAAGTCATAATACCAAATTCGTTGTATCTTGCTATTTATTCAAAAAAGAATATATCGTTTTTAAAGATCTTTATTTTTTTATATTGTCTAAAAGGTTGTGATAATTATATTATTTAATTTATTAACTTAATAAATAATAATTCTTATGTTGAATTTATTGGTTGATTATTCTCCATTTCATTAGTGCGACAAATACAAATAAACCACAATAAAAGATAAAAAGATGAAATATAATCTTCATTGAACACTCTTTCCTTCGTGATAAAAAATTATTTGATTCTTCATCTTGATTTTGATGGATGGTATTGATGAAAAACTTAAATCTCATCTATTTTATTTACAAGTTTCTTCAATGGCTTTTATGTACATTCACTAATATTATATATATATATCAATGAAAAACTTATTCCAACCTAAAATAGTACTGTCTTTAGTTTAATACTTCTTCTACTTTGAACTCTTAATTATTATCCACTTTTATAGGAAGCGATAGCATTTGTCTTCTTCTTGAGATATTTATTATTTTCTAAGCTTCAAAGAGAGAGATGTAGAATAAAGAAAGCATCTCAATAGATTTTAGGTATAATCAAAATGAAGTTAGATTAATTTTTTTATAAATAGGAAATGATATAGATCTATAATAATCTAACTTCTTACAAGGACATCATTTCATATGACATTACATATGACTATACTATCTTATCATATAGTCATGCATTTCTAAGTTTTATAATATACAAAAAATGTGATGTTTGTATTTTTTTGTGTTCTTAGAATTAATTAAATTATTTTTTATAGAATAGACAATAAAATCCTTCTAAAACTTTTTAGAAGAAATTATTTATAAGATTTTAAAAAATAGATGGTATATTTATAAGTCCAAAAGACATAATATTGTATTCAAAATACTCATATTTAGTTCGAAACATAATCTTCTATTCATCTTCCTCTTTAATGTATACCAAGTTTTATACTCTTTGGTGATCTATTTTACTATCAACCTTGGCTTCATTCAATTAATCAAAAAGACTAGATATTAAAGATAGAAGATATCTATTTTTTATGATTATCTTATTAAATCCTCAATAACCTATACATATTTGTAACAATTCATTTGTTCTCTTTACAAATAAGATAGGAGCTCTGATTGAAGATTTATAATCATGTTGCCGGAGTAGAGAGAATTTGCCTCAAGAAAGCATTGGACTCTTGGTTAACAGTAATTGCTCAATTAAGTCTTGAGATGAAAAAGACCAAGTTTATATATATATATATATATTAAGAGCAATTACATCAAACATATAAGTCTTAAGTTCTCAAAAACATCCAAAATATGATAAAAATTTCTAAATCCTTATATATCCTTATAGAGTATTATTCCCAAACTTCAACAATTCATATCTCTTAATCAGACTATTCAAACACACTCAAATTTTATATGAAGTACTGATGTACTTGGAACAACTATCACAACAAATTTCATCCATAAATTTATCACAAATCTTAAGATTTTGCTAAAATCCTAACAATAGCTTCAAATCCTAGTTTTTATACACTTACATGCAATTTCCTTCATATCTCATAAATTAAATACTTAAATGCCACAAAATTTATATATATATAGCTTTTTAATAAATTAACCTATCTTTTCCAAAAGATTTGAGTTAAAAATTTGGCCATAAACTTAAGATATGGCTCCAACCATTATTATGAATAAAATCACTTACTTATTGCTTTTGATTTGGATGTATTGACTTCAATTCTCTATAATTTCTTCATCCAAACTTCAAATATAATAATTCTTTTATAAAAAATATAAATTATAAAATCTCTATTCTATTTGTATTTTTTTATTTCTAAAATTTATCTTTAAACTCCTCGTATGCTCAAAAGAGCAACAATATATCTTAAAATAATACCTTAACTTCAAATGGCTATAACTTCTTCACCCTAACTCCAAACTCACTAAATTTTACATCCAAATTGTAGTTCAAATTCTAAATCTTACAAGTTAGCTTTTGATTCTTGAACGCCTTCCTTGAGGTTGCTGAAAATTCTTTCTATGGTCATAGAGCGCCTTCTAAAAGCCTATTGCACATGGCCTTCAACCAATAAGGGTAAAGATCTCCATCTCTTGCCTTCATCCGACCATGCCTTACTTTCATGCCTTCTAATAAGCCTCCTATTAGTTTATATTTTCATCTTTAGGCTCTAATCTCCTCTCAAGGTATCACAAACACACTCATGTAAGCTACTAATTACATATATAAATAGATGGAAGTAAGTAAAAGTAAGTAAAAGTAAGTTAATTCTATAGTATTTAATATTGAAGCTTCTTAGAAGCTTCATAGATACTGCTTTGATTTCATAGGTGTCTTTAATTGACTTTTTGGATTAGAAACGTCGTCAACAAGTTGGCCATGTACCACACATGTTGTTAGCTTGAAGATCAAGCTAACTATGTGCTCCACACGTAGAAAAACTTGCCTTGTAAGTCAAGGCATGTGTCCTACAAAGTCAACACATATAGGAGGTCCTATAGAATGTCGCCATGTAGCCCCTAGTTAGATAGTATATATAGAGACAAGAGTGAAGCCCTCTTCATTCTTATCAACTCCTTTCTTGCTTCTAGTCTAGTTTCAAAGGTCTCTAGTTTTCTTGTCTTTTGGCAATAGCCATTCCAATTTCTCTTTCAATATACATACTTGTTTATTTAGATTTTATTATCTTTCTTCGAGTGAAGGCTCACTTGTCTAAATTTCTTTTTATCGACTTCTTGTCCTTGATAGATTGATAAGAGTACACCTACAATATCAGAGCTTTGTCTAATCTTGATTAAGAGTGGATTACCCCTTTTTCTTGATAAGATATAAGCATATTAGAAGTTGTGGATTATCTTCTTCTAAACTGATATTGGCCTTAGTATTTTCTTTGTTCTCAAATCCTCTCTTCTATTTGTCTTGAGCGATATTAGACATCTTCTCTTTTCTAAATATTATCATAGCAGAACTTGTTGAAATAAAGAAAACAATGGCACAAGTGCAAGAGCAATTGAGAGAGTTAATGCTTACGATGCATCAACTCAATTTACCACGACAAAGAGCAACAAGATTGGTAGGAAGTGAAAATATAGAAATGGTTGGAGCTGCTTCAACATCTGCACCAAATCATGTCTTTTTTCCTATGGTGGAACGTCCTTTCAGTGTTAGAGAACCAAGAATTATCCTACCCAAGAAGTTTGATAGCACCAGATCTAAGTTTCGAGGATTTATCAATCAAGTGTAACTTGTGATTGAACTTCAACCCCAAAGCTTTCTAATTCCAGGATCACAAGTTAGATTCATTAGTACGCTTCTTTCAGGTTCAGCACTATCATGGTTTTCATCTTTTTTTGAACGACAAGATCTAATATTAGATAATTTAGAAGCTTTTCTGATAGAGTTTCGATCCATGTATGGAAAACATGATACAATTCGTGTTGTAACCAATAAGATCCATATTTTACGGCAAGGTAATCAATCAGTAACGTTGTATGTTTCACAATTTTGACAACTTGTAACTGATATCAAATGGGATGATGTTGCACTTATTAGCCAATTTCTCTACGGATTACAATATGAGGTAAAAAAATTAATGCTCAACTTACTTGATCCTCAAACATTGAGTCAAGCAATTGACTTTGCTGTGAAGTGCAATAATCACCTTTTTGAATTCCGATATGAGAACTGACCTCAACGTTACTATAATTCAATGGCAATACCAATACCTCTTCAATACATATATTCGAAAATAGAGGATATGCAAATTGATGTAGTACGTTTCAAACCTCTTACTGAGCAAGAAAAGACTTGTCATCGTCAAGAAGGATTATGTTTATATTGTGGAGAACCAAAGCACACTACTCAACATTATCCAAAGAAATGACGTAATCACAAAATGAGGAGTATGGCTGTCAAAGAAGATAATATGTCGAAAAACGAGTTTGTCGAGTTACAATAGGGACCGTGCGGCTGGAACCTTGTACAACATCTAATAAAGGTCTTATTCTCTCCTCAGAGCCATTTCTTTGTTTTACATTAAATATTATTTTAGGATCTAAATATTACAAAGCCTCTGCCTTGTTACATTCAGGAGCCTTGACGTATTTCTTAGATGAAGAATTTACTAAAAGACATAGCATATCTTTAGTAAAGAAAATTAAACATGTTCATGTAGAAGTCATAGATGGTCGTCCATTGTCTTCTGGGGATATTACTCATGAAATCCTTCCTATAGAAGTAATAATCAATGGTCATAATAGCTTTGTAGTATTTAATATCATTAGATCTCCCTCTAATCCAATCATTTTAGGTTTATCGTGGTTAGAAAAATACAACCCTCAAATAGATTGGATTTCCCGAACTCTTACTTTTCCTAAAAGTATAACTAATACTATAATTAAACAAGTAGAGAGTTATAAGTCCAGTTCAATTAAACCCATATTTATAGGTACAAAAGTTTTTTTGCATGCTGCTATGAAAGAATCACCATATATTATTTATGCCACACTTGTTTCTACTAGTGGAAAGACTTCAAGTGGCATTTCAAGCCAATATCAAGAATTTCAAGATGTATTTGAAAAAAAGAATGCAGATACACTCCCAGAACATCGTCCCTATAATTGCTCAATTGACCTTCAAGAAGGAGCACAATTGCCATTCGGACCAATCTACAGTTTATCACAAAATGAGTTGACTGAACTCAAGGAGTATATTGAAGAAAATCTAGCCAAGAATTTCATATGCCATTCTAAATCTCCGACAAGAGCTCCAATTCTATTTGTGAAGAAAAGAGATGGATCATTGCGGATGTGTGTTGATTATTAAGGACTCAATAAGATTACTATCAAGAACAAGTATCCACTACTTTTAATATTTGGACTTCTTGATCAGCTGAATCAAGCTAAGATCTATACAAAAATAGATCTCTGGGGAGCATACAATCTAGTACACATCAAAGAAGGAGATGAATGGAAGACTGTGTTTTGAACTAGGTATGGACATTTTGAATACAACATCATGCCTTTTGGACTTACAAATGCACCAGCAGCTTTTCAACATCTAATGAATGATGTTTTTTGAGAGTTTTTGGACAATCTTGTGGTATGTTATCTAGACAACATCTTGATCTATTCTAAGAATCCAAAAGAACATGAACTTCATGTTCATCATGTGTTACAAAATTTAAGAGTTGTAGGACTTTATGCCAAGATAAAAAAGTGTGTATTCCACACTACTCAAGTCAATTTCTTAGGTTAAATCATTTTAAATGATGGACTTATGATGGATCCTAAGAAAGTTCAAACTTTTATAGATTAGAAGATCCCAAAAATGGTAAGAGATGTCCAATATTTTTTAGGATTTATCAACTACTATCAAATCTTCATCAAGGACTTCTCTCGACTTGTAGCTGCATTTACACGTTTGACTTGTAAAGACAAACTCCAATGAAATCAAGTAGCGGAAGTTGCTTTTGAATCTTTGAAGACAACGTTTGTTTCTGCACCAATCTTGTATTGTGTTGATTTTTCCAAAGCATTTTTTATGGAAATAGATGCATCAAACTTTGTTCTAGGTGCGGTTATATCATAAATGGGAAGATATGACAAACTTCATCCAGTAGCCTTTCATTCAAGAAAATTCTCAGCAGCAAAAATCAATTATGAGATCCACAACAAAGAACTTCTTATAATTGTGGATTCTTTTCAAGAATGGCATCATTATCTAGAAGGCGCTTCCAGTCGAATCACCATATATACGGATCACAAGAACCTTGAGTATTTTATGTCAGCACGCATATTAAATCGTCGTCAAGCTCATTAGAGCATGTCTTTATCAAGATTCGAATTTATCATCAGTCATCGACTAGGAAAATAACAAGGTTTATCTGATGCCTTGTCTAGACGTTCTTATCTTGTATCAAAAGAAGAAAATGCAGCTTTTGAGCAACAAAGAACGGTTCTCTTGAAGCCGGAGCAATTTCATCTTTGAGCAATAAAATTAACATTGACTGTTGATTTAACTTTTCTTAAGCAAGTCCAGTTAAGTATGTCTTCAGACCCTCTTTTTCATGATATTAAGAACAATTCTTCTAAATCTCATGATCCTTCTAAATTTGAATTCAAAAATAACCTATTCTATTTCGAAGGATGCCTATATATTCCAGAAGGAAAAGCACATTTACGTATTCTTCAAGCTCATCACGACTTTCCAGCAGTAGGACATTTTGCATATAATAAGACTTTAGAGCTGATATCTAGGGATTTTTGGTAGCTTCAAATGTGGAAGGTAGTCAAAGATTTTGTACAATCATGTGATGTTTGCTCAAGATCAAAAACTCCTCGTCATCGACCTTTTGGACTTCTTCAACCATTACCCATTCCAAAACAACCTTGGTCTTTTGTTTCTATGGATTTCATCACGGATCTTCTAATCTCAGGTTCTTATGACTCTATATTTGTGATAGTAGATCGTTTTACCAAGATGGCACATTTTGTACTATGTACAAAATCTATCACAGATGAAGAAACAGCTAAGTTCTTTCTTGACAATATCTATCGCTATCATGGATTACCCAAGGATATTATATCAGATAGAGGAACTCAATTTGTATCAAGATTTCGGCAGACTCTTTTCAAGATTCTTGAAGTGGATATAAAACTATCTTCGACATTCCATCCTCAAACTAATGGACAAACGGAGCGTGTTAATCAAATTTTGGAGCAATATTTAAGATGTACCATTAATTACCAACAAGATGATTGGATAACTCTTTTGCTATTGGCAGAGTTTGCTTACAATAACACGATACATTTTTCTACAAAACAAACACCTTTTTTTACTAATTATGGTTATCATCCACGACTTGATATTTTTGACTTTTCAAAAGTTGATAATCCTACTGCAAAAGATTTGGCGATTTATTTATCAGAGCTACATGCAACAATGAAGGAGCAGTTAAAAGAGGCTCAAGAACAACAAAAGGTCAATGCGGATGTCTATCGAAAGGAACAACCATCATTCCTCTTGGGTGATAAGGTATGATTACTTCATCGTAATATCAAGACCACTCATTCTTGTGACAAGTTGGACTATCGAAGACTTGGACCATTTTTTATTTTTGTACAAATCAATCTAATTGTATATCGTTTACATCTACTGGAGTCAATGAAAATCCATCCAGTATTCCACGTGTCTCTTTTTGAACCATACAAGACAGTGGACATACCAAGAAGACAACAAGCTCCATCTCCTCATATAGAAGTGGACAATAATGAAGAATTTGAAGTAGAAGAAGTCTTAGATTCAAGGCAGTGCCAAAATAAATTCGAATATCTTGTCCATTAGCGCAGATATGATATTAGTGAATGTACATGGGAGCAAATAAAGAATCTTATAAATACAGCAAAGGCAGTGGAGGCTTTTTATCGATGACATCTATCAAAATCAAGATGAAAACTTTTTTTATAAAAGAAAAAACATCTAGGCAAGATAACATTCTACTTTCAATTCTTGTTTGTATCTTCTTTGTAGTTGTGATGCTCAAGAGATGGAGAACCAATAACCAGCAGATTTGACTCAAGAGCCTTCATTTGCTGATCTACCAGATGAGACATTATGATTTTCACAACCTTCAAGACGACACAACCGAGATGAAGATCTTCAAGAATAATATGTTCTTCTTTGAATAGATGGCGAGATACAACACGTTTCGTATCACACTTTGGGAAGGGACTCTCGATGTTTGGTGATTTTGCTAGAGGTAAGAACAACTCTTGATGATATTCCAAATATACTATTCGAAGGAAGTTATGAAGGCCTCAACAATGATCAAATAACTGGGTGGTCTTTCCACTCTAGTATGGGACACTATCGATGGTTGAGAGGCCCTATCAATCATCTTCGAAGAGAACAAAGATCAGAGTATGTGACGAATACAATTCGTCATATCATAGATTTCCTCAACATATGATGATTGCTCCTCATGGAACTCGTCCCTAGAAGGAGAGGTAATGTCACAGACATACTCATATAAGTTAGTAATTACATATACAAATAGGTGGAAGTAAGTAAAAATAGGTAAAAGTAAGTTAATTCTATAGTATTTAATATGGTAGCTTTCTAGAAGCTTCATATACGCTGCTTTGACTTCATAGGTGTTTTTAATTGACTTTTTGGATTAAAAACGTGGTCAACAAGTTGGCCATGTACCTCACATGTTGTTAGCTTGAAGATCAAGCTAACTATATGGCCCACACATAGAAAAACTTGCCTTGTAAGTCAAGGCATGTGTCCTACAAAGTCAACACATATTGGAGGTCCTATAGAACGTCGCCATGTAGCCCCTAGTTAGATAGTATATATAGAGACAAGAGTGAAGCCCTCTTCACTCTTGTCAACTCCTTTCTTGCTTCTAGTCTAGTTTCAAGGGTCTCTAATTTTCTTGTCTTTTGGCAATAGCCATTCCAATTTCTCTTTCAATATACATACTTGTTTATTTAGATTTTATTACCTTTCTTCGAGTGAAGGCTCACTTGTTTGAATTTCTTTTTATCGAGTTCTTGTCCTTAACACAAGGCTTCATACTAAATATTTAAGTCTTATAATTTTTTGAATGCAATTATCAAAATAGATAAAATTCAAAATAAAATTTCCTATATTCACTCTCTTTAAATTAATCTATTAAATATTCTATACATACTAAGATTTATGAAAAAATTATATGTTCTAATTAATTTTTACATATTATAAGTAATTACAATATAACAATGTATAGAATTAATAGCCAAATTTTTAATAATATATTCTTTGAATTTATCCAGTTCATTTTGTAATAAATTATAGATTAGTCCAAATGGTAGTTGAGTTATTTCTTAATAGACAATTGAGCAATTATAAAACCAATGCTTTAGAAGAATATATGCATTTTTTATTTCAAAAGTATCTTGATAATCTTGAAGTATCTTAAAATATGACTTGAAGTCTTTCTATTATTAAAAATAGATGTGCCATAAATAATACAAAATGATCATACTTTTGCAACATGTAAAAAAATTAGTAAGTCTATAAATACAAATTTGATTGCATTAAATTTATGACTCTTCACTTGATTAATAAAAATACTTACTTATACTTTGAAAAAAATCAAGACTATAAGAAATTCAATCTATTTGAAGATTATACTTTTTTAGTCAAGGTAAATATAAAATAACTAGATTAAAAAGAAATTTAATGATATTAGATATCTCAAAGTTTCTATAATCACTATTTGTTATTTCTATAAAAAAGGTTTTATAGATGATATGTCCAATAGATAATGGATGATCATCTATGAATTCTACATATATTGATTTAGTTTTTTTTATTAAAAATATGCTATATCTTTTAACAAACTCTTTATCTAAAAAATAAGTTGAGGCTTCTGAATCTAGTCAAGCCTTGGCTTTATAATATTTAGATTCTAAACTAATATCTATTATAAAATAAAAAAATGATTCTAATGAGAGAATAGAGCCATTAATAGTTGTTACATAAGATTTCAACCACATGGTCCTTATTATAACTAGACAAACTTATTTTTTGACATATTATCTTTTTTAACAGCCATACTCATTATTTTATGGTTGTATTGTTATTTTGGATAATATTGAGTAATATGCTTAGCTTCTCTATAATATATAATATATATATGCATAATACTTCTTGATAGCATCAAATCTTTTTTTGCTTAATAAAAAGTTTGTAATAAACTACATCAATTTATATATCTTTTACTTTCAAATATATGTATTAAAAAAGCATTGATATTGCCATTGAATTGTAAAAACATTGAGGCCTACTTATGCAATTCTTAAATCAAAATTCAAAAAGTCAGTTATCACACTTCATTACAAAAGTAATTATTTGACTGAATGTATGAAGATCAAATAAGTTGGGCATTACTTTCTTTACATCATATTATAATTCATAAAAAAATCAGCTAATGAATGTAGTATTATTCCACTTAATATTAAATATAAGTTATTAAAATTGTACATCATACAATATTATAGATTGCTTATCTTATTGCAAAATATAAATCTTCTTAGTTGCAATAGGAATTGTATTATGTTCTCCATACATGAATTGAAACTTTGTTAAGAAAACCTCTAAATTATCTAATATTGAGTCATGTTATTTAAGAAAAGATAAAAACCATAATAAGGTAGAACTTGAAAGTAGTATTTCAATAAACATGACTTGTAATCCTAAAGTTTCATAGCTTTAAAATTGAAGTTCAATTACTAATTGCATTTGATTGATGAATCCTTGAAACTTTAATTTTATACCATCAAATTTTTTAAGCAAGACTATTTTTAATTTTATAATGCTTGAATTGAATTTTAACATAAAGAAAGTAATATAATTTGGTGTAGATATTGAATTTCCTTTAATCATCTCTATATCTTCACTTCTTTTCAATCTTATTATCTTTTGTCGTGATAAATTTAGTTGATATAACATAAGCATTAACTCCTTCAATTATTCTTATATTTTTATCATTGATTTATTTATTTCAATAAGCTGTACTATAATAATATAATAGAAAAAAATATGTCTAATATTCCTCAAGATAAGTAAAAGAAAAGACTTAAAATAAAGAAATATTAAGAATAATATTAATTTAGAAGTGGATAATCCACAACTTCTAATCTGTTTAGGTCTTAACAAGAGAAAGGAGTAATCCACTCTTAATCAAGCAAAGAAAAAACTCTAATATTATAAGTATATTCTTATTAATTTATTAAGGATAAGAACTTAATAAATACAAATAAACAAGTGAGTCGTTTTTCAAAGAAAGATGATAAAAATAAAATAAATAAATATATATTCAAGAAGAAATTAAAATGGCTATTGCCAAAAAATAAGAAATTTAGAAATCCTTGAAACTAGACTAGAAGCAAGAAATGAGTTGAAAAGAGTAAAGAAGGCCTCACTCTTACTTCTATATATACTATCCAACTAAAATTTATGTAGTAATACTCTATAGGATCTCCAACATGTGTCCAACTCATATGATATGTATCTAACTTATAAGAAGAGTTTTCTATATATTTGCTACTATTTAACTTAAACCACAAATTATCAATATGTATGATACGTGGTTAGTTTGTTGGCAAATTTTTTAATCTATTAATCAAATATAAATACATATAAAGAAAAAATAAAATTTATAAAGCTTTTAATAAGTCTTTCTATAAAATATTATTAAATTTATCTATTTTAATCTAATTCTATCTACTTATATTATTTAGATAGTTATTGAAATAAATATATGTAGAATAGGTAAATAAAATTTGTGGTAAGTTACTCATTAGTTATTGACAACCTTGAGAATTAGACTTATGGTTAAGCAGTTTAATTGGTAACAGTAGGATGTTAGTGGAACAAATGATTAAGAATTCAAAGGATCATAACCTTTGGAATCTGCTGGCCGACGTTCCATCTTTTAGTAGGATAAAGAAGTTGAGAAGTGGGAAATTGGGACCAGACTATGAGAGTCGTAAGCCAGGGGGACAAGGCTGTGAGAGTCATAAGCTAGGGGGCTACACTGTGAGAGTTGTAAGCTGGAATAAGCTTGGTGCTACCTCTTTATTTTCTTTGCTTTTATTATTTGCTTTTAAAGAATTGTGATTGATAAAAGTATTGTTGAAACTGTGATTAGAATATTGTGGAATATGACTTTGGACTGACCGTTTTGGAGAAAATCTATGACCTTGAGAATTGAGATTATCGAATTAAGTTGTGTTAAGTGAAGATATTGAATTCTGTGTGATGAATTGAGAAACTGAATATAATAAGTAAGCTAGAGATCAGTAATTGAATATATATATATATATATATATAAACTACAAAGAAAATAAGTGGAAGATGAACTGATAAGAATATGAAAGTATTGTTGAATTGATATTCGTAGAATGGATTATGTATTGAATTAAGATGGAAGTATTAAGCTTTGGTGTTTTGTAGTTTGATAATTGATTTTAGATAGCTAGAGTACAGTCAATTGTGACACTAACAGACCCAATTCATATAACTAGTCTTTCTCTGTGTTTGAACCCACCTCTATTAGTTCAATTGCTTTAGTATATTGAAGCTTAAACACAATGAAAATAACATTTTAGCACTGCTGTCGAGAAAATGATAAAAATATGAAATATTAGAATTGATTGTATGGAAGATGGAATTGTATATTGAATGAGAACGTGAGAAGAACCAGTTTTAAGATTACAAATATGTGAGTTATAATTCAAGGCAGTATTGATTTTGTAAAGAAGAATCAAAGATTATGAGTGATAATCTTGAAGGAGAGGATTATCAAAGAATTAATCGACAAGCGAAAGAAAGATAGGAGCGATTACACATAAGAAATCTCTTACCGGAACAACAAAAAGCAATTGTAGGTCCAAGTAAAACCAAAAGAAGAAAAATTCAAATTCAAATAACAAAGAGACCAGTGATACCACCAATGGCCGCGAGAGTGCCAAAAGTATTAATTGCAGTACAAATGAGAGTAGTAGGAGATTGAACTACAAGTGTGGCACCATTACCTATTTTTAGTGGTTGGCCGGGCTCTGATCCCGATCATCATATATCTCAATTTTTGACAGCTTGTATGGCTAATAATGGTAGAACTGAAGATATTTGGTTGAAATAGTTGCCAATAACTTTAAAAGATACAGCTTTTGAATGATATTATCGACAACCACTGGGTAGATTTCCCAATTGGAAGGTCTTGAAGAATACCTTCTTAATCCATTTTAGACCAATTGGATTTAAAGATCGGCTTCGAGAAAGTTTTATGAATAGCAGGATGTTTGCGGGGAAATCAGTAGAGTACTATTATGGCTAGGTTGTAGATATACTTCGTAAATGGTCAAATAATCAAATTCCAGATACGGTTATATTGTCGATGTTAATCAATAGTTTCCATCTATCAGAATTGAAAATGTTTGTAAAAGAGGCTCGACCAACTATGGTAGAGGCATCATTGGCATGAACAAAAGTGTGGGAAGAATGTCATTATGATTAATTATTGACAATAGGGGCCACGATGATTCCAAGTTCATGAAGCCAACAAATATAATCGAAAAATGTATTGATGGGTCATTATCCACAAATGGTTGCCTCCAATGTGAAGAATGTTATATTGTAAAAACCAATTAATACTACTCCACTCTAAGCAATAGCACCAATAACAATGACACCTTATTTTACATCGCCAACCTATCAACAACTGGAGTTGTTTACAAATATGACTGTTAAAGATCCAAATGAAGCCCTTTTATTAAATCTAACAAAGAAGATGGAAGAATTTGCTGTGAATTTGGCTAAAGATAAAGAAAAACGACATAAGCCTTCTAATACGAGACCTAATGTATGGTGTAATAATTCTAAGAGACAAGGTCATTTTGATATGAAATATCCATCACCAAGACAAACGGATGTTCAATGTACATTTTGTGGAGGAAAGTATCCTACCCAAAACTATTGGCATTTACAAAGGCAACAAAGTTCAATAACTAGACATTAATACAGCCAATTCAATGGGATGTTAATCAAGTACAGACTGGAAATATGAGTGGTTGGAATAATAATCACCCAAATTGACCTAATCGTGGCTTTGGAAATTTTCAAAATACTAATTATAATCCAATTTATGGAACAAATATGCAAAATGGTGGAAATAATTAAGGAGGTAATCTTGAAACTATACCAATTCAGTAGTCCAATTCTCGACCAGTAGCAACTGCTCAGCTAGGATCACTTACTACGGCTACCTGGAATCGGCCTAGTAGATATATTCTAGTGGAGACTCCAAATATATCTAATGGTATGGGCCAAAAACCACTACATTGCTATTGGTGCCGAAAAATTGGTCATTATGCCAATGAATGCCCTAATCTAAGATTTATAAATGAATATGCTCTAATATGTGGAAATTGGAAGCAATCAGGTCATTTTCATTATCAATGCAATGTTCTATTTAACCCTAATAATCATGATCAGAAGATACAATCGATTATGTAAATTATAGAGGAAAAAAATAACGAGATATAGGAATCATGAGTTCATCGGGTAGAAGTAGTCCAAGTTGTCCTTACAAAAAGTCAATAAAAGGAAAAAGGACCAATTCAACATTTGGGTGATCCTAAAGCAAAGAACCAATTGTACCCAATTATGGGGCCATCCAATCCAAGTCCTGACATGGGCCTCTTATTCAGTATAAGACCTGAATCGATTATGCATCCTAATGAAGTACCCATTACGGAGGCTATGGTTCCATTTCAAGCGGTTCCATTCTATACATAGTTTTAAAAAATGTCTTTTCTTTTGAAAGATCCTCTCAAAGGCATGAATTCCAAGGAACCAATATCAGCCCAATTGAGAGAACAATCTTACCCATTGAAAGAACAGATTTTATAAGCTCTGTCAAATTTAGTTCTATTAGCTTTACCAATTTCCAATATAGAAAAAACCAATTTATCTACGTCGGTGTGTAGGACTGAGAAGAAAAAACTGACATTGAGAATTACCACTAATACAGAACCATATGATATTCTAAAAGATTTGGGTACCATACAACCCACGATCTCTATGAAGCAACTATTAGCGATAGCACCTCAGTGCCAAACTATCTTGAATTCCTCATCAATTTTTCCTAGATCTCGAAATAAAGAAATCCGAGAAATAAGTTTGAATCCCGATCCAGGTGCATCAACGATTGATGTCTCAATTGATGGAGTGTTATTATCGGGAGTGCAAATAGATGGAGGATCTAGTGTAAATCTTATAAATGCCGCTACAATGGAAGAGTTGGATTTGGATCACCTATTGCCTACTACAGTAGTTTTGAGAATGGCTGACTCTAATCGAGTTAAACCTATGGATATTTTACGAAGTATTGATATAGTAATTATGGAGATTACTTACAAAATTGATTATATTATTTTTCAATTCTGAAGCTCTATATTATCATATCCAATTTTATTGAGGTGACCGTGGTTGTATCAAGCTAAAGCTCAAAATGACTGGGGTCATGGTACATTGACAATTGAGAATGGTAATGATAAAAATATTGCTTCAAATGTACCCTATCCAATATCACAGAGAAATTCAATTTGTCAGTTTAGAATTGACGTCGAATTGTAAAGATGAGTCTACAGAAGAAGAAATTGGTACACCTGACTCAATTTATGCTAATACAAGGTAAGTTGTCGAGCACACTAGAATAAAATACAAGTGCAAGAGATTGAGAGAGTACTTAGTTCCTCCATATGTTATTGACGATTCTGATCATATGATTGTATATTGAATGAATGGACAAGATGTTAATCACATTAGTACTATAGAACTAGAGTTAGAAAGTTCTAATTTGTCGGATTTTATAAAAGATTTTGGAATTGAGTAGAACATTATTCCAGAGACTCCTGAAATTTCATGATGTCAACCAATTAACTGAGGTACATGAGAGGCTTTCCAAATCATTCAGATTTACGTTGGTATAAAAAGTAAAGAGAAAGAAATTTCAACAGATTACTTTTTAACTCATCAAACTACTTTTGTATGGTCGTATGCAGATTTGAAAGGAATTCCAGCTGAAGTTTGTGAGTATCGAATTATATTGTAGGAGAACGCTACATTAGTATGCCAAAGATAACATCAACTTAATCCAAAATACTCACTTATGGTAAAAGAAGAATTGGATAAATTCTTGGAGGTTGGATTTATCTATCCAGTTCCTTTCAGTGAATGGATTTCACCAATTGTTATGGTACCAAAAAAGAATGGAAAAGTTTACATCTGTCAAGATTTCTGCAAATTAAATCAAGCTACCAAGAAGGATTATTTTCCTTTACCATTCACGGATAGTATATTGGATGTTATCGTTGGTCATGAATGTTATGTATTTCTTGATGGATTCTCTAGTTATAATCAAGTTAAGATTGCAAAAGAAGACCAATTAAAAACTACTTTTATTACAGATTGGGGGACCTTTGCCTATAAAGTTATGCCGTTTGGGCTTTGTAATGCACCAGCTATATTTCTAAGAATAATGATGCAAGCATTCTAGGATTATCTACAAATTTTAATGGAAATATTTCTAGATGATTTTTGTACATTTAGTACGAGAGCTAGGCATTTAGAATGTCTAGGTCAATGTTTGAATCAATGTACCAAATATGGAATTTCTTTAAATTCTGAAAAGTACCAATTTGGTGTGTCTTCTGGTAAACTGTTGAATCATATAGTTTTGATAGCAGGCATTACTACAGATTCGTATAAAATAAAGATTATAGTAGAATTAAAACAACCAGATATTATTATGGATATTTGAGTATTTGTTGGCCATGTCAATTATTATTGACAATTTATCTATCTATTCGCAATTATATGCCTTTCTTTGATAAATCTCTTGAAAAAACCACCAACCGATGGGACCAGTCCAGTTTAGACAAAGGAATGTACAATTATATTCGAAACATTGAAACAAAAATTGATTTGAGCATCAATATTGGTGGCACCTTGTTGGACAAAACCATTCCAAGCTTATGTGGATGCATCTAATGTCGCAATTGGTTCTGTGCTAAGGCAGAAAGATGACCGGGGTTTTGATCACCCTATTTATTATGCAAGTTGTCAATTGGTATTACGACCATAATCATGTAAGCTAATAATTACATATAGAAATAGGTAGAAGTAAGTAAAAGTAGATAAAAGTAAGTTAATTCTATAATATTTAATATAGAAGCTTCCTAGAAACTTCTTAGACACTGCTTTGACTTCATAGGTATCTTTAATTGACTTTTTGGATTAAAAACGTGGTCAACAAGTTGGCCATGTGCCACACATGTTGTTAGCTTGAAGATCAAGCTAACTATGTGGCCCACACGTAGAAAAACTTGCCTTGTAAGTCAAAGCATGTGTCCTACAAAGTCAACACATATTGGAGGTCCTATAGAACGTCGCCACGTAGCCCCTAATTAGATAGTATATATAGAGACAAGAGTGAAGGCTTCTTCACTCTTGTCAACTCCTTTCTTGCTTCTAGTCTAGTTTCAAGGGTCTCTAATTTTCTTGTCTTTTGGCAATAGCCATTCTAGTTTCTCTTTTCAATATACATACTTATTATTCATATTTTGTTACTTTTCTTTGAGTGAAGGCTTACTTGTCTGAACTATTTTTTCATCGAGTTCATGTCCTTGACAGATTGACAAGAGTGTACTTACAATATCAGAGCTTTGTTTTTCTTGAGTAAGAGTGGATTATCCCTTTCTCTTGACAAGGCATAAGCGTATTAGAAGTTTGCGGATTACCCACTTCTAAACTGATATTGTTCTTAGTATCTTCTTTGTTATCAAGTCTTTCTTTTCTTTTGTCTTGAGCAGTATCAAACAAATTTTTCTTCTTAGTGTCATTATGGCAGAGCTTGTTGAAATGAAGAGTGCAATGGCACAAATGCAAGAGCAAATGAAGGAGTTAATGCTTGCGATGCATCAACTCAATTCACCAATACAGGAAAGAACAAGAATAGCAGAAAGTGGGGATATAGAGATGATCGGAGCTGCTTCAACATCTACAACAAATCACGTTCCTTCTCCAATTGTACAACACCCTATAAGTACTAGAGAACCAAGAATTGCCTTACCTGAGAAATTTGATGGTACGAGATCAAAGTTTCGAGGGTTCATCAATCAAGTAAAATTGGAAATTGAACTTCAACCACAAAGCTATCCAACTCCAGGATCACAAGTCAGGTTTATTGGCACTCTACTTTCTGGTTCTGCATTATCGTGGTTTTCGTCTTTTCTTGAACAACGAAATCCAATATTGGATAATTTGAAAGCTTTTTTCGTGGAGTTTCGATCTATGTATGGTGAACATGATGCAACTAGTGTTGCAACAAATAAGATCCGAATTCTGCGACAAGGAAATCGCTCAGTAACAGTGTATGCTTCACAATTTCGACAACTTGCAATTGACATCAAGTGGGATGATGCTGCACTCATCAGTCAATTTCTTTATGGATTGTAATACGAAGTAAAGAAATTGATGCTCAACTTACCTGATCCTCAAACTTTGAGTCAAGCAATCGATTTTGCGGTAAAATGTGATAATCGACTTTTCGAATTTCGATCCGAGAATCATTCATGGGAACCTCAACGTTATTACTCAATGGCAACATCAACATCTTTGCCAAACGTACATTCGGAAGTATAAGACATGCAAATTGACGTGGTACGTTTTAAACCTCTAACTGAGCAAGAAAAGATTCATCGTCGTCAAGAAGGATTATATTTATATTGCGGAGAACCTAAGCACACTACTCAACATTGTCCAAAGAAATGACGCAACTATAAAATGAGGGGTACGACGGTCAAAGAAGACAACATGTCGGAAAACGGATTCATTCAGCTACAATAGGGACCGTGCAGCTGGAACCTTGTACAATTCCTAATGAAGGTCCTATCCTCTCCTCAAAACCCTCTTCTTGTTTTATAATAGACTTATATTTAGGACCTAAGAATTACAAAGCCTCTGCTTTATTAGATTCGGGAGCCTTAGCATGTTTTTTAGATGAACAATTTGTTAAAAGTCGTAAAATACCCTTTGTACAGAAACCTAAACCAGTACATGTAGAAGTCATAGATGGTTGTCTTTTGTCTTCTGGAGATGTCACTCATGAAACTCATCCTATAAAAGTAACAATAGACGGTCATGATAGCTACATAGCTTTTAACATAATTAAATCCCCGTCCAATCCAGTTATTTTAGATTTATCCTAGCTAGAAAAATATAACCCTCGAATAGATTGGAATTCGCATAAACTTGACTTTTCCCAAAGCGTTATTAATAGTTCTACCAACCAAGTAAAAAATTATAAGTCTAGTATAGTAAAACCCGTACTGATAGGTGCAAAAGCATTTATACACGCAGCAAAAGAAGGATCAACTTTTGCTATTTATGCTGCACCTATTTCTGAAAACGTAAAGACTTCAAGTGGCATTCCAAGTCAATATCAAGAGTATCAAGACGTTTTTGAAAAAAAGAATGTAGATATTCTTCCTGAGCATCGCCCATATGATTGTTCAATCAACCTCAAGGAAGGAACTCAGCCACCATTTGGACCAATTTACAGTTTATCGCAAGATGAGATGGCTGAACTCAAGACATATATTGACGAGAATTTAGCGAAGAATTTCATACGCCATTCAAAATCTCCAGCAGGAGCTCCAATTCTATTCGTAAAGAAAAAAGATGGATCTTTACGAATGTGTGTTGATTATCGAGGACTCAACAAGATCACAATCAAGAACAGGTATCCATTACCTTTGATATCAGGACTCCTTGACCAGTTGAATCAAGCTAAGATCTATACAAAAATAGATCTAAGAGGAGCATATAATCTAGTACGGATCAAAGAAGGAGATGAATGGAAGACTGCGTTTCGAACCAGGAATGGACATTTCGAATATAATGTCATGCCCTTTGGACTCACGAATGCACCAGCTGCTTTTCAACATCTCATGAATGATGTATTTCGTGGATTCTTAGACAATTGTGTCATTTGCTATCTAGACGATATCTTGATCTATTCTAAGAACGTCGAAGAACATGAAATACATGTTCGTCAAGTATTACAAAAACTTAGAGATGCAGGATTGTACGCCAAGATGGAAAAGTGTATATTTCACACTACTCAAGTTGACTTTTTAGGATACATCATTTCAAATGATGGTCTCATGATGGATTCTAAGAAAGTCTAAACAATCATGGATTGGAAGATTCCAAGGACAGTAAGAGATGTCCAATGTTTCTTGGGATTTGCCAATTACTATCGGATCTTCATCAAAGATTTCTCATGAGTTGCAGCTCCACTTACACGCTTGACTAGTAAAGATAAATTCCAATGGAATCAAGAAGCGGAAGCAGCATTTGAAGCCTTGAAGACATCATTTGTCTCTGCACCAGTCTTATATTATATTGACTTTTCCAAGGCATTTTTTATGGAAACAGATGCATCAGATTTTGCCTTGGATGCAGTTTTATCACAAATGGGAACAGATGACAAACTTCATCCGATAGCTTTTCATTCAAGAAAATTCTCAGCAGCCGAGATCAATTATGAGATCCACGATAAAGAACTTCTTGCGATCGTGGATTCCTTTCAAGAATGGCGTTATTATCTAGAAGGCGCTTCTAGTCCAGTCACTGTATATACAGATCACAAGAACCTCGAGTATTTCATGTCAACACGCATGTTGAATCGTCGTCAAGCTCGTTGGAGTATGTATTTGTCAAGATTCGAGTTCATTATCACTTATCGGCCAGGAAAATAACAAGGTTTGTCTGATGCCCTATCTAGACGTTCTTATTTTGCACCAAAAGAAGAAGATGCAGCTTTTGAGCAACAAAGAATGGTCCTCTTGAAACCGGAGCAATTTCATCTCCGAGCAATGAAATCAACATTGACTGTTGATTCAACTTTTCTCAAGCAAATCCAGTCCAGTATGTCCTTAGACCCTCTTGTTTATGATATCGAGAATAATTCTTCCAAGTCTCATGATCCTTCTAAGTTCGAGTTCAAGAATAATCTATTATATTTTGAAGGACGCCTATATGTTCCAGAAGGAGAAGCACGTTTACGTGTTCTTCAAGCACGTCATGACTTTCCAGCAGCAGGGCACTTTGGATATAATAAGACTTTGGAACTCATATCAAGAGATTTTTGGTGGCCACAAATGTGGAAGTCAGTCAAAGACTTTGTACAATCATGTGATATTTGTTCAAGATCAAAAATTCCTCGTCATCGATCTTACGGACTTCTTCAACCATTACCTATACCAACACAACCATGGTCTTCTGTTTCTATGGATTTCATCACAGATCTTCCAAGCTCAAGATCTTATGATTCTATATTTGTGATAGTAGATCGTTTCACCAACATGGCACATTTTGTGCCATGTACAAAATCTATCACAGGTAAAGAAACAGCTAAGCTTTTCATTGATAATATCTATCGCTATCATGGATTATCTAAAGATATCATATCAGATAGGGGAACTCAATTTGTGTCAAGATTTTGGAGGACCCTTTTCAAGATTTTAAAAGTGGATATAAAGCTATCTTCGGCTTTCCATCCTCAAACTGATGGACAAACAGAGCGCGTAAACCAAGTCTTGGAGCAATATTTAAGGTGTACTATCAACTACCAACAAGATGATTGGACAATCCTTCTGTCATTGGCAGAGTTTGCTTATAATAATACGATACATTCTTCCACACAACAAACACCTTTCTTTGCCAATTATGGCTATCATCCACGACTTGATACTTTTGATTTTTCAAAAGTTGATAATCCTGCAGTAGAAGATATGGCAAATCGGTTGTCAAAGTTACATGCAATAATGAAGACGCAATTGAAGGAAGCTCAAGAACGACAAAAGATAAACGTAGATCTATATCATAAAGAGCAACCACAAATCAACGTGGATGATAAGATATGGCTACTTCGTCGCAATATCAAGACTACTCGACCTTGTGACAAGTTGGACTATCGTAGGCTTGGCCTCTTTTCTGTTTCTGAACAGATCAACCCAGTTGCATATCGGTTACTTCTACCGGAGTCAATGAAGATCCATCCTGTATTCCACGTGTCTCTTCTTGAATCATATAAGACAGTGGATATACAAGGAAGAAGACAAATGCCACCGCCTCCTACAGAAGTAGATAATAATGAAGAATTTGAGGTGGAAGAGATATTAGACTCAAGGCGACGCCGAAATAAGCTGGAATATCTTGTTCATTGGCGCGGATATGATATTAGTGAACGCACATGAGAGCCATCCAAGAATCTAGCAAATGCATCAGCTAAAGTCAAAGTTTTTCATCAACGACATCCATCAAAACCAAGATGAAAATCTCTCTTATAAAAGAGACAAGATTGACGCAAGATAACATTCAATTTCTTATCCTTGTTTGTAACTTCTTTGCATTTGTGACACTAATTAGATGGAGAGCCAACAACCAGCGGATTCAACTCAAGAACCTTCGTTTACTGACCTGCCGGATGAGACATTACGATTGTCACAACCTTCAAGACGACGTAATCGAGATGAAGATCTTCAAGAACGACATGTTCTTCCTCGAATAGATGGTGAAATACAACGCGTTTGGTATCACGATTTGGGAAGGGACTCTCGATGTTTGGTGATTTTGCTAGAGGTAGGAACAACTCCTGATGGTATTCTGAATATTCTATTCGAAAGAAGTTACGAAGGCCTCAACAATGATCAAATAACTGGGTGGTCTTCCCGCCCTGGTATGGGACACTACCGATGGTTGAGAGGCCCTATCAATCATCTTCGAAGAGAACAGAGATCAGAGTATGTGGCGAATACAATTCGTCGCATCATAGATTTCCTCAACATATGATGACCGCTCCTCGTGGAACTCGTCTCTAGAAGGGGGGGTAATGTCACGGCCATAATCATGTAAGCTAATAATTACATATAGAAATAGGTAGAAGTAAGTAAAAGTAGATAAAAGTAAGTTAATTCTATAATATTTAATATAGAAGCTTCCTAGAAACTTCCTAGATGCTGCTTTGACTTCATAGGTGTCTTTAATTGACTTTTTGGATTAGAAACGTGGTCAACAAGTTGGCCATGTGCCACACATGTTGTTAGCTTGAAGATCAAGCTAACTATGTGGCCCACACGTAGAAAAACTTGCCTTGTAAGTCAAGGCATGTGTCCTACAAAGTCAACACATATTGGAGGTCCTATAGAACGTCGCCACGTAGCCCCTAATTAGATAGTATATATAGAGACAAGAGTAAAGGCTTCTTCACTCTTGTCAACTCCTTTCTTGCTTCTAGTCTAGTTTCAAGGGTCTCTAATTTTCTTGTCTTTTGGCAATAGCCATTCTAGTTTCTCTTTTCAATATACATACTTATTATTCATATTTTGTTACTTTTCTTTGAGTGAAGGCTTACTTGTCTGAACTGTTTTTTCATCGAGTTCTTGTCCTTGACAATTGGTAGCAGTTGAAAGAAATTATACAACAACCAAAAGAGAAGCATTGGGGATGATTTATTCTGTACAAAAGTTTTGACATTATCTTCTTGGTTATAAATTTATTTTTAATGTCAACCATGATGCTTTAAAATATATGATTAATAAGCCTCAATTGAGTGGTCATATTGCATGATGGATTTTACTCTTGCAGGAATTTGACTTTACTATTCAGGTAAGACCAGGAAAATCACATTCCAATACAGACCATTTATCTCGATTATCCAATATATTGGATAATGAACCCATTAACGATGCACTATCCAATACGAAACTATTTGCGGTAGATGTAATTACTCCAAAGTATAGTAAATAATTCAATACTTGATATTTCAAACCTTTCCACCTAATTTTAATGAAAAGCTTAAATGACACTTAATATTAAAATGAGCACCTTATACGATGATTGGTGAAGCTTTATATAAACAAGGCAAGGATGGAGTTTTGCGACGCTGTATTTATCAGACTGAAGTGAGTACAATATTGGAAGGTTGCCACTTAGACAGTATTAGTGGACATTTTACGAGGGACAGCACGGCTCGTAAAGCTTTACAAGCTGATTATTAGTGGCCAACAATGTTTGCACATGCCCACCAATTTGTCCGTCATTGTGATTCATGTCAAAGAACAGATCGACCTACTAGAACTTCAACAATGCCATTGATACTAATTCTGGCTCAAGGGCCTTTTGAAAAATAGTGAATTGATTTTGTGGGACCAATTGCACCAGCCTCAAGAAATAGACAAAAATGGTATATATTGATAGCAACGGATTACGTAACAAAATGGACTGAAGTTGTAACTACGAAAATTGATAGTGCAAGTATAGTAGCAACATTTTTGTATGAAAATATTATTATACGGTTTGGTTGTCTACGAGAATTAGTTAGTGATCGAAGAACTCATTTTATAAATAATACATTCAAAGCACTTATGGCTAAATATGAGATAAAACATCGTAAGACTACACTGTATCACCCTAGAGCCAATGGACAAATGGAAAAGACTAATAGAATTTTATATAAAATCTTAACAAAAAACAGTTTCAGGAGCGGGAACAGATTGGGATACTAAGTTATTCACAGCTTTATGGACGTACCGTACTGCGTATAAAGTTACTACCAATGCTACCCCTTTTTAATTGCTTTATAGTCAGGCTTTTATGCCAAATGATTTGATACTTCTTTATGATAGTCGATTTAAAAATTTTTTAGGAAAATTTCAAGTTCAATGGCATGGGCCATATCGAGTTATTGACGGATTTCCAAATAGTTCAGTACAATTGGAAGATTTTATGGATACTAAATTTATGACATAGATCAATGGCAATCGGCTTAAACTTTACTATACATAAACCCGGGACAGGTTTTCTATTATAAAAGGAGGAGTCGACCCAATTGATTGGACCATAGTAAGAAGTAGGAGGAGGGCTCTTGACAAGCATCGTCTTTTCTTTTGTGGTTAAGTAGAAGTGGATGGTAGAAAAGGAGAAGATGGCGAATATGGTGTCTGAGAAAGCAAGGATGGAGATCGATTGGAAGGAACAGCAAGAGCGGCTGCAAGTAGAGGTTGCGATGTTGCAGACTAAACTAGCCACATTAGAGAAGGAGGCCAATAATTTAGTACAGACCAATATGCCAGTTTCTGTGACAACACCTTTGGAGATACCTTTGAAATCGACAGAAGAATGGTAGAAGATGTTGGAAGAGTGCGACAATCAAATTGCCGTCTTGAGTCTCAGGTACTGGAATTGAGTTTGTTGAATGAAGATCTGATGGCGCGTTTGGATGGAGAACCATCGAATATCGAGGCAGACAACGAAGATATAGCAGAGGAGAAGGTCACCAATTCAAAGGGTAGTAAGCCAATGCTATTGATTGAAGAAGCCAATGTTGCTACGTCTTTATAAGTTGAGGCTAAATAATGTTTGCAAGGATGTTGCATAATTAGGAGTGGAACTATATAGAATAGGTAAATAAATTATGTGATAAGTTACTCATTAGTTATTGATAACCTTGAGAATTAGACTTATGGTTAGGTAGTTTAATTAGTAACAGTAGGATGTTAGTGGAACAAATGGTTAAGAATTCAAAGGATCATAACCTTTGGAATCTGCTGGCTGACGTTCCATCTTTTAGTAGGATAAAGAGGTTGAGAAGTGGCAGATCGAGGCCAGACTGTGAGAGTCGTAAGCCAAGGGGGCAAGACTATGAGAGTCATAAGCCAGGGGGTCAGATTATGAGAGTTGTAAGCCGGGATAAGCTTGGTACTACCTCTTTGTTTTCTTTGCTTTTATTATTTGCTTATAAAGAATTGTGATTGATAGAAGTATTATTGAAACTGTGATTAGAATATTGTGGAATATGACTTTGGACTGACCGTTTTGGAAAAAATCTATGACCTTGAGAATTGAGATTATCGAATTAAGTTGTGTTAAGTGAAGATATTGAATTTTATGTGATGAATTGAGAAACTGAATATAATAAGTAAGCTAGAGATCAATAATTGAATATATATATATATATATATATATAGAAACTACAAAAAAAATAAGTGGAAGATGAACTGATAAGAATATGGAAGTATTGTTGAATTAATATTCGTAGAATGGATTATGTGTTGAATTAAGATGGAAGTAGTAAGCCTTGGTGTTTTGCAGTTTGATAATTGATTTTAGATGGCTAGAGTACAGTCAATTGTGACACTAACAAACCTAATTCATATAACTAGTCTTTTCCCATGTTTGAACCCACTTCTATTAGTTCAATTGCTTTGGTATATTGAAGCTTGAACACAACAAGAATAACAATATATATATATATCAATGATATGAGGTGTTGGATTAAGGGTGGTGTTAATAAAAACTCTCTAATATTTTATGTAAGTGACATCTCACTAAACTCTCTACATTGTCCTATCTTCAACACTTATTTTCTATCAAAATCACCTTAAATAAATCACTTCGTCCACAATACTTATCTCCCACCTCTTCACTCATTTAATAAATTGAATATAGATTATTCATTCAAGTTCAACCTTGTGATACATATGTATATGCTATACAAGGGATAATAGCCATATAATATTAGCCAAGCTCTATTTGTACAATTATATTGCTTTGTTTTTAATTTTATATATTATTCTATTTTCAATCTATATTCCCCTCACTAAGGCTAAGTTGCTATCTAACCATTGTCCATGAATTAAATATATCTCCATACCCATGAGTCATCATGTTTATAAAATTAAAAAAAGATCTGCACTAATAATCAAGTTCAAGTTACTATCAAGACAATTTAGCATACATGGCTCTTGTACTTTGTTACACATGATAAAAGTATCATCAATGTTCTATCTCATTTTTCTTACCATCCATTCACCACTATTTACAAACATTTTTGCACACTTTTAATTTTATCAATTTTGACTTCACCCACTTCCAACCAAAACTTTTGGAGCTTAATACCTTGATGTATGAAACTCATTCACTTTATCCATTCACTTTATAGGCCATAGAACAAAATGAGTAGTTAAGGGGTTAACAAAGTGGTTTAAGAGAACCCTAAAAACATGTTCAAACATCCATTCTAATTTGGAACTTTGCTAGTAGTCATTGTACCATGCTTGAGATCAACACCACAATACATGAGCACTTCACTCCTCTTGCAAAATGAAATCACCCTCAGTTGTCAGAAGCGCATATTTCACTCCACATTAAAATCCACTCCTACGACTACTACACAAATCACAACTCATTGGCTACCACAAAACTAATCAAAATACATCCGCCTCCTCATTGCAAGGGTGTGCAGCTGCCAAGGTATCTCTCATGTACACTAGAGTATCTATTTGCAGGGTTCCTTTGACCAACATCACATTGGAGAGGAGGAGAAATACAAGGTCGAAGAGATAATTTCTCATGAGGGAGAATGGACATGTAGAATCACAGCAGAGGAGATGGATGAAGTTGTTACTTTTGGCCAAGATGAAGAAAAAGAGAGGAAAATCACATGCATTTCAAGCAAGGTATTAGTTTTGCCATTGAGTTGGCTTGAGTTATGGCTGAATGGACTAGGGCCAAATGTTGAAAATAAAGATTTTGAAATATTAAAATGACACTTTTTGAAATTTGAAATATGAACTAAAAAAAGTAATTATAAAGAACCATAATTTGGATTTTTGAAATAATAGTATACAAATAAAATAAATATAACATCATAAACTAAATTATAAACTAATTTTAGACAATTAAAATTATCTTTCTGAAAATATATTCTATTCTTGTTTGTTTTTTTTTTTTTTTTTCCATACTGATTTGCAAATTCCAAAAAGATGTTGATCATCAATTTTAATATCAAAATAAAAAATGTTGAAAATATGAATATAAATAATTTTTATTGCATCATGCAAATGAGAAATTGCCATTCCAAGTTGATTGTGACATAGTAAATTCTCATTGTATTTCTCACTAAAGAAACATAAATTTAAATTAATAGAAGTGGAATCCTTGTAGCAAAGTGTGACTTAGCTACTATCTTCATCTAGAATCTTGAACTGTATTTATTAAATTATGAACTTTTCGATTTTCTTTCTTTCAAGACAAAACTTCAGGTTAATCAAAATTGTAAGTGTTCATTTCTAAAATTTTCAAGAATAATGTGTGTTGTGATAATTCAGATTATTTTCAATCATGTGTTTTACTTGTTTGTCTGTTTGTGCCCCATGGCCGCGGGGATGGCGGCACCAGGTGGCAGCAGAGGGACAACGAGCGGGCACAGGGGTCGTGGGGGTCGTGGCACCGTGCCTGCGGGACTTAGCGAGCTGTGGGGGGATGCACCACGTCCACCGCGGAGGAGCAGCAGGGAGGGAGGTTCTGGTGTGAGTCTTTCGAGTACGAATGTGAGTGCGAGTGTGAGGGAGTGAGTGAGAGTGCGTGAGAGCGTGAGTGCGTAGACTAGATCACGGGAGTGGGGGCGTTGTTGTTGTTTGCTTTGCTGCTGCTGCTGCTGCTGCTGCTCTCTCTCTCTCTCTCTCTCTCTCTCTGTGTCTGTCTGTCTATCTGTCGCGCAGGGCGTTCGCATCCCTCCTCCTCCTCCTCCGCCATTTTGCAAGCCGGGCACTTGGCTTTTGCTGTGCACGTTCTCTTCCTGTTCAGGGTTAAGATTCTGCTGGGCTCTCTGACGTTGTGCAGTATGTAGATCGTGTTACTTTGGTAGCGTGGATCGACTGTGTTGCATTGCAGTTCTCACATGGATGTTTAGATAGATTCAGGATCGCTGAAATTTGTAGTGTGAACAGTTAGGGCTCGATAGTGATGTTCCTTCGTGCAGTTCTTCACCTTTTGTTTTGGACAAATTCATTTGCGCCCTTTGCTTGGGATTTACGAATTTTCTCGTTCGCTTATTCAATTGCGCAAGCCTAATTAATTAGCAGGTGGACATCGGGCTGTTTCGTGATTCGACTTGTGTTTGGATTGTGGCCGTGGAGGAGATATCGGTGAGTTTGCCAGCTCATCAGCACCCGGCGATCGTTCCTCAGCGCTGAATCGCTGCTGCCAGAACTATTTTAGTGTCTGTCTTGTTGGTCGAGGCTTTTAGTGCCCAATTAGGTTTTGCCAATTTTTCAGTCTCGTGATGTTTCTGATACACTGCATTTTATGGAGTTCGTGCGCAGTGCATTCATTGCTATGGGGTTTTTGAGCGTTAATGGAAACATGGTGGGGTTGTGTTTGTAGCGAATTTTATTTTAAGAGTCTGTACTTGCATGTTATCAATCTGTTCCAAAATTCCGGGCTGCGGATAGATTCTCTCGGGAAGGGGCAATTTACTTTTCGATAATTAGGGTTGGGAGAAGTTGGAGTAGCTATGGCGTCGGCAATGATGGAGTCCTTATTCCAGAGGACATTAGACGACCTTGTGAAAGGATTGCGGCTGCAAATGGTAGGCGAGTCGCGTTACTTGGCAAAAGCGTTGGAGGAGGTTCGGAAGGAGATGAAGTCCACGGACCCTATCATCAAGGTGACTGCTCTTCAAAAACTTACGTACCTGCAGATGGCCTGTGGAGCGGACATGTCTTGGGCCTCGTTCTGTGCAGTGGAGGTCATGACTATGACCAGATTTTCACACAAGAAAGTAGGTTACCTCGCAGCGTCGCAGAGCTTTCATGAAGGCACGGATGTCTTGGTACTCACCACAAACTTGCTGAAAAAGGACTTAGGAAGCAAGAACGAGTATGAGACAAGCTTGGCCATCGAATGCCTGTCTCGGATTCTAAATGCGGATCTTGCAGCCGCCCTGACCCCTGAAGTGTTTACCTTGATGGCCAGCAGCAGGAGCTATATACGTAAAAAGGCTACCTTAGTGCTACTCAGGGTTTTTGTGAAGTACCCAGACGCAATCAGGGTTGCCTTCAAACGGCTTGTGGAGAAGATGGATGACGCGGATCCACAGGTAGTGTGTGCAGCAGTAAGCGTTTTATGTGAATTGACCTTGAAAGAGCCGCGGGCTTACCTTCCTCTTGCACCCGAATTTTACAGGTTACTGGACAAGTCCTCCAACAATTGGCTTTCAATTAAGCTAGTGAAAATCTTTGGAGCTTTGACTCCCCTTGAACCCCGCTTGGGACGCAAAATAGCAGGGCCTTTGTGCGATCTCATGAGGAAGGTACATGCCAAATCGCTGCTCTTTGAGTGCATACGCACAGTCACGCTTGGGTTGCGTGATCACACAGGAGCAGTGAAACTATGTGTTGAGAAACTGAGGGAAAACATGGACCTTGGAGATCCGAATTTGAAGTACCTGGGTCTGAAGGCTCTTGCTGCGTTGATGGATTCCCATCCATGGGCTCTGGCTGAGAGCAAGGAAGTCATCATCAAGTGCCTGAATGACGGAGATATAAGCATTCAGAGGAGAGCGCTTGTTCTTATTATGGGGATGGTTTCTGAAAGCAACGTTGTAGAGACAGTGCAGGTGAGAACTTCTACTATTCCAATGGCTTTTCTAGTGCGCATTACTCCTGGGATCGTTGTATTTTTTGAACAGTGTCGTTATTCTTTTAGTACGGTCTCCAACTACTGAACTATCTCAAGTGTGCACTGATATCAGTTTCTATGTTGGTACGCAGGTTCTTCTCCGCTATGCCCAGTCAGCAGATGCGAGCTTTTGCAACGAATTGTTGTCATCTATCCTTCAGACATGCGGCCGGGCTCGGTATGAGATAGTGTCTGACTTCGGCTGGTATGTAACAGTTTTGTCAGACATCGCTTGCATTCCTCATAGTGAGCATGGAGGTGAAGTAGGTAGGCAACTCATGGACGTTGCAATTAGAGTAGAATCTGTACGAACGGACGTAGTGAGGGCATGTTGTGGGCTCCTTGCCGACCCCGCCCTTCTGGGGAGACCTGCTTTACAAGGCGCCCTCTGTGCGGCAGCTTGGATAGTTGGGGAGCACATTACACGGGCACCTCACGGACCATATGAGGTTCTGGAGGCTCTTCTCCAACCCCGCACTCGTCTTCTGCATTTCTCTGTACATGCGGTCTACCTCCAGACAGTCTTGAAGGTTTTTGTATCATATGCAATCAGTTACCAACACAGGTATTTTGCAAAGAAAGAAGTCCTGGAGCAAGAGGAGGTTGTTACGCAGCGTGGGTCCTTGCATGCGGCAGTGGAGCTGATCAAAGAGAATATCACCCCTTTGATGAATAGTGTGGACATGGAAGTGCAGGAGAGGGCATGTAACGTTTTGGGTCAACTTCAACCTTTCGAGGATCCCAACGATATACATCGAGTGCAAGACGGATTTGAAATGCTGACCGCCCTCAGCGAGGTGTTTTCACTGGATCTTGGGCCTGTCTCTGTACATGCTCAGGGAAGAGTTCCCCTGCCTGAGAACCTTTTAATCGAGAATAATCTTGATGCTCTAGGCCCTGTTTGTGGCAGTGATGACGTTCTCTTGAACACTGGAGAGGCAAAAACTAGCACCTCATATCGAGAATGGGAAGCTGAGTTCAACTTTCAACCCCCCAGTAAAGAGAATCTTTCTGGTGTGGATCCTTCAAGCGCTGCTTTGTTACAGCAGCATCGTCACAGATATGAAAATTTTTACTTGCCCAGCGATGCACCGGTTGTTGATTACCCGCCTGCTCAGCTTACATTGTCTGCTGCAACTACAGCATCTACGTCACATGGACCAACTGATTCATCAGTTTTCAATGAGAATTCCCTGGTGTGGACTAAACCTCGGCAGGCCAAGGCTCGCCGACCAGCAGTTGTTGCACTAGATGATGAAGATGATTTACCTGGCATTTCCACACCTGTGAGCAAAAAGGGTTTGAAGGATGAGTTAGTGTTTGAGGCAATACGAGATGCTCTTTCTGCAGATAGGAATAAGGGCCACAGTGCAGCTGACGGTTTGGAAACCCCTCAAGGTACTTCTTCTTCAAGGAAGTCTGGACATGGTCACCGTTCCACGAAGAACAGAGATGCCACCAATCCTAGAGTTGATGAAATTCAGATACATGCTGGGGATGGTGTTGGTCAGGAAGCTGACTCGCAAACACCAAATGTTGTTCACAGGGAGCACAGAAGAAGCAGACATCATAGACCCTCGAAACTCGAAATCCATGTGATCAATGATGGACTTAGCAGTGAAAACGAAAGTGAAGGTACTTTCAAACTGAGTGAAAAGGCACACAAAAAGAAACACAAACATCGATCTTCTCATCCACGCAGCCGACGTCCGGGCAAAAGCCCCGTTTCCAACTCTCAGAATTCTGGCTCGATACCTGATTTCCTGCTCTAGAACTTCGACAGTATTTGCGAAAGTTCTTTATTTCGTACCATCGATAAATGTGGGATTAAATGGTCCCCTGTGGACACCAAGTAAGCTCTTGCTGTAGTTTCCTATAAGGGTTTGTCGGGTTTTGTAGAGTATCTGGCAACAGTCGTGGCCGTCGGCAGCAAGGGTGTTTAGTATCAGAGCTGATGCAGCTAGAGCCAGCAATTGTGAATTTGGAGTAGGCCTCGGACTGAAGTTCAAGGGAAGAATGCGCTGTGACAAGCATCTCTCTAGTGATTAAATTACAGTTACAGTTGCGAGAGGAGTTGCTTGGTGAAGCTCTATTGTGTAATGCTTCATGGTAAGTACGACTATCCCCTGTTATACCTGGACAATATAATTTTCAGATATAAGCATATCGGGGTGGGTGTCTTGCTATCATAGTCTAGGTGAGTTTATCTCTTTTCAACTATGTTAGCGAGGTCAAACTTACTGCCACCGCCTTGTCAGAGTTGTCCACGTAGTTCAGTGTTCCCTTTCTTTTTTGAATCAACCTTTTGCTGGTTTATCTTCACCTAAATAAATATTTTATCATGAAAATAACAGTTTGTGCTCTTTTGCAGGTTCCCAGGAGAATGATCAAGAAGGGCCTGGATCAAGGTGTAGAACAGGGGTTGGTTCTGTTGTAAAGTTTTTGTAAAGCACTGTGGATCCACACCTGGGTAAAATCCATCTTTCCTTTGTTTCAGTTCACTCAATACACACGCATGATGGAATCGAGTTGTTCCTCAATTCGTCTTTATAATGTATTCTTGTGCCAATATTTTAGACCGTCCACATGTGTATCATATGAATGAAGCGGCGCTCAAATCAGGAATGCTGGATTTCTCAGCAACCAAGTTCGTAGGCGGCATTCATTGTGTTGAAAATGACGACTGTGTGGTAGGTTATCCTGATTTAAAGCCTGTACAATATTTCTGGGCAGTGGAACAAACATCTCCGTGATAAAAATGAAGCTCTAGAAGTATTGACTCATCTTGAGTACTGTAATGCATGCCGATTGTCTGGAAAGTAACAGGATTCGCAACTTTGATTTAATATCTCAATCCACAACTTCCATCTCTCCAATTGGAGATTCTCTATTGGATTGACGGGGATGGCTACCTCTGAATAATGGAAATTTACGAAGAAACTACGCAGTAAGGTGCAAGCTTGGACATCCTCAAGCTCGAATAAATTGAAGTCATCGGATGGAAACTTTCAGCCATGAATAGTATTTCCTGAGTTATTCGTTGATGTTTGCATGTGAAGAATGCCTCCCGTCTCTGTATGATTCAGATCACGCTGCAGTATGGCTTGAGGATTAATTGATCATTGGCTGCCTGCAGGTTGCAACTATGAGTGGTTATTAGCAACAAGTCGCATTTGTCCTGTTGTTTTGTACAAATGAAGAATACTTCGGAAATTTATCAACAATACCTGTACCTCCAACAATTTAAAATGATGGACCTGGAAGTTTTTGAAGGAAAAATTAACGTCACTTTGTTTTGTGCGTGTTCTTTTCAATTTTCGATATGCCCATGGACATCAATGGCTTGTCTATTGTCATCATTTTCGGCAATGCCTCATTCATGTGGTAACATTATTAAACCTATTTCCACTTACAGTGTATCAAGGAAGCGTACCATGGGCGGTATGGCAGCTTTGGCATGGATCAGTTTCTCAAGCATACATTGGGTTGTACAAATATAAGAACCCTACTTGTTACTTAGCGCTCCTTTATTTGTCATTGTCAAACAACAATATATACAAGTTAGTAATTTCACATTTTTTCAATAACCAATTCCACCTCAATTTGTTGTTCAACTCTGTTCATTTTGGCACTGTCATTCAATTTAACCTTTGACAGTGTTGTTGCAGAAGGAGAGATAATCAAAGATGTGCAAATTAGTGAGGTAATTTAATGTTAATTGTCTTGTAAGTATTTTCTTAGTGAGAAAATTATTTGTAGGTAAATGCTAAAATCTTTAATCAACAATCAATAAAAAAAGAATTATATAATTAAAATATTTTTTGACACATGATATTTGCTTATAGTAAATTTTTTTATTCAAAATAATGTATTTTTTCATAAAGGAAGAAATTGAAAATTATTTAAGAATGTATAAAATCATACAAAAATTTCTGAAACGAGCATTTAGGGTTTTACAAGAAATTTTATAAACATACATACTTTTGTCTTTGCAAATATAAAATATAGATACAATTTAGAATATTATGTATGATTGTAAAATCTTTCATAACTTCGGTATCAATAATAAATGTGGCATAGCCTTGGGAGATTTTAGTATTGAAAGATATACCAGCAATAATCTTTTAAATGACGTTTTAAAATCTGCTTATGGATATGTATGATCTAAAGATATATTTTGTGAGCTGATTGTTTTATAACATTTCATTTAATTATATGTGTATATTTATATGTATATATAGTATTTATTGTGTGCCAACATATTCTGTTTAGACAACAGTTTAGAATTAATGATTATAATTTTTTAAAAATTGAAATAATTAGGAAAAACATATTATCAAAATCAATAAGTGGAGACATTAATAAGTATATCACATTAAAATATTTTAAATGTAGCACAAACTATAACATGGTCCTTGTTAGAATCATAAAGTTTGTAGCTAAAAAAATGTTAGAAGGAATTTAAATTTAATAACTTGTTAAATGTAGGGGAATGATAAAGCTACCCAAATTTTTACTAAAGTGACCCACTCTATCTTAACCATCATTGAACCCTTGAAGTCTCTATCCATATTCTCAATCATTCCTTGTTCCCAACCATTGCTAAGATTGGGAACGTTGGGAATGGAAGCAATGGTTGGGAATAAGTAAACAGCTGAGAAGACAGACTTAGTTGAAAGTAAAAATTTAGGCTGCTTTATCATTTTCTTTTATATATATATATATATATATCTTTTTCAAGTAGTTTTTAACCAAAAATTATAATATTCAAATTTAATACAAAATCAAGTACATAAAGATATGTTGTAGAATCAAGATATCTTTTAATCATTTGTAGTACCACCATTGCATTATGTTTAATAGTAGTAAACATTATTTATTACTAATCAAAATTAAAAGTATTTTAATAATAATTATGATAAATTATAAAAACTTCAAAATTATTTTAATATTTATTTCATACATAATAATAAAATAATGTTAATTATCTTAAATTTAATTTTGAAAATAGTATTAAATATCACATAAAAAGCATTAAAATAACTCTTTTATCTCTACTATATGACTTATTCTTTTTAATTATCTAGAATAATCCTCCAATTTTTTTCATAATCTAACTAATACATTACATAAAAATAAAAATGGTTTATAATTTTATTCTTATAAATCAATGTTATTTTTCATAGAAACTCAATTACATCATCAAAAAGTATATTTTTTAATGCTTTTAAGGTATTGTTTTCTACTAGCACATCTAATGTGATTTGAGAAATCTATTGCTAGTTAGGATAATTATATGATATAACTTCTTGTAATTAAAATTAGAAACATTATTTTTATAAAAAAACATATTATGTATATATATATATATATATATAATATTTTAGAAAATTAAAAATATATAATAAACTGTAATACAATAATTAATATTTCAAGTATAAATTATTTTAAAAGCACTTCTGATTTTGATTCTAATACATTTAATATAAAATAGTATTAAAATGTAATAAGAATAAATAATAAGTGCATTTTATTCAAATTTTATTTATGGTAATCATAAATTATATTTTTTAATAATATATTCTTAAAACTATAATTTTTTGAAACGATTGCAAATATTATACACTGTATTTTGTACCAAATTGTTCACATCTAAATTACCACAAGATATAGTCATATAATTAATATATTTTTAAATAAGAATTATTAAATCAAAAAAGACATTTTATTTTTCATGAGTTTGTATTCTATTATATTAGAATTGATTTTATAATTTTTATTATTATTAAGTTCTAGTTTCTAACATTATTTTTATGTGAATGTCACATATTCTCTTTAATTAAAAATTATTCTTTTACTAAGTAAACTTACTTGTATTCAAATTAATTAGATTTTTGCAAGGTCTTTAATATTTCATTTTAAAAAAAATATAATAGATAAATTTTCTTAAAATATATAAATTTAATATATTTCCACTAAATTTTATTTATTTAAACATTTTAAATTTAATTTTGGTATTTATATCAATTTTTAATAAATCTTAGAAATATTCAATAATTTTTGAGAAAAAATTAATTAGAACCAGTAATATATGCCATTGTAATATTTTTCTATTATCTTTCTCTGCTACGCAACTTAGTTTTTACAGAATACAATTGATTTTGTCATGGTGTTTTATATAGTCTGTTAATATCCAAAATTTTAAGTCTAAGAACATGCGCAATCATCAATTGTTTTTTTTGCAATACCAAAGCATGATTTATAGCATTTTGTGTTAAGTTTATAATTTAACATCAATTATTCAAATACTTAATAATTTAAGGTTATTTTTTAAAAATTAATGATAAAACGTTAATTTTATCTAAAGCTCTTTTTTCACATGAATTATATTTCGTCTCAATTATTTCATATTTAATATTATATTTTCTATTAAAAATGGATATATTTCTTTAAATGTTTTTATTTCAAGTAAATCTTTTTTAATGTCTTTAAAATTAAAATTAATTTTTTTTAGTGAATGTTATATAAATTCTTATTCAGATTCTTACTATATATATATATATATATATATATATATATTATCATATAAAATCTTTTACCATGTTGTCAAATATTCTATTTAGCACTTGTCCAAATTCTTGTATGTTTCTTAAAATCTCAAAAAATGATATTTCTATCCAAATAATAATTTTATTATTTCTTTTAATTCTTGATTTTTATTTCATTTCATTCTTAATTCTAAATATGGTATTATCACAACACATTATTAAAGCTAAAATACATATTTTTAAAAACTTGGGGTAGAAATTTAAAATTTCTTTAGAATTTGATAGGATTTGTTTAGAGTTTAATAAGAATGTTTGAAAATCTGATTGTGGTATTTTTAGATTTTTAAGGTCAATAGTTTTTTGCAGGGTTTAATGGGATTTATTTTAGAATTATAGGATGTGCTTATGATTATGTAGAATTACTTAAAAAAAAATTATGATCTATATTCAAGGACTTGATTAAGATATTTTTTTAAATTATAAAAAGGGTATGTACTTAGAATTCAGTTCTAAGCATATTTACATATATATACGCATATATAAGTTTGATTATATTTAGCATTTATAGAAATATATTTTATGTCTATGTTTATGATTTTTGAAAATAGAAACAATTAACTCTTTATCTTCTTCTTTTTTTGACCCACATATCTGGATTTGTAATGTGAGTTAAGAATAAATTTTGAAATCTTAAAATCCTATAAAATATTTATAGAGCAAGTTTCAACTAGTATGCAACTATAAAAAAAAAATTATTGTTACAAACCCTGAAATAATTTTACTCATTTTCAGATGATATAATTTTCGTATTTTTATTGAAGTAATATGCGTATTTTGATTTCCTGATTTTTTTTCTTTCAATCATTGTAATTATAGAGAAAAATTGCAATGCTCAAGGAATATATATATTTTATTTATTAATATGTATAAATAATTATTTTTAAAAATTAAAAATAAATAAAATGTCAAAGAAGAAGAAGTGGTCTATTAAAAAGACAATTATGTTTGTATTCAAGCAATTTATTGGTATTTGAAATCTATTATTTATCCAAACATATACATCAGGTTCAAAATAGTTATAGAAGCATGTATTTATAAAAACCCTTTACTTATTATAGTGAAATGAAGAATAAGAATCATCAAATAGATAAAGAGAAATGCAAGAATATAAGTCACATTCTTGGTATAATTCCTTAAACGTTCATCTAAAAATTACGTCTTCTTCATTCTTCTAATTTATTTATCTATTTTATTTTAATTGTAGCCATTTTGTGTAGCCTTTGATTAGTGTGCGTGTGCGTGTGTTGTTGGTAAATCATCTTGATGATGATGGAGTTATGGAGTCATGAATGTGTGTTGAAGTGGGCACATCCCTCTTTGCTTCTGCAAATTTAAGAGAGAAAACAACACATGAGAGAGGGGAAAGGAGGAAAGGGGAAACACCAGACCAGGAGACGGGAGGGAGAGGGAGAGGAGTAGATCAGGGCCACCTCCCCCTCATTCATTCGTCCCTACATCCATCCATCCACATTCGCCACAGTCTTGGGAACGGGGTGACGTCACAAGACGGGATGGTATGTGGGCTTGAGCAAAGCGGGCTGGGTGGCCGAACCCCCGCCCTGCAGTCCAGAGAGAGAGAGAGAGAGAGAGAGGCCCCTCCACATGTGGTGGCACCAACACGCACTCCACCCATTCCCATTCCCCTCGCTCCCCCCGGACCAGATATTTCTCCGCGTTCTTCCCGTCTCCCCCCCATCTGCACATTTCTCCTGCAGGGCCCATCTTCGCCTCCCCTCCATTTACCCTCCTCTCGTGCGGGCGTACATTTCAGGCGGCCTGGACCGCCGAGGAGGGCTGTTGAGAGGTCCCATTTGAAGTGCGATTGATGGTGGCGGCGCGTTGCCAAATCCACACCACTCGAGAGAGTGATATTGATATCACTTGCTCCGCAGCAACAGCAACCATCTGTAGTATCTCCCAAAGTATCTCCCTCCCTCTCTCCCTCCCTCCCTCCCTCCCACACTAGGTACTAGTACAGGTGCTCGTGGACTGTCTTGCCTCCAATGATTACTTATTGTCCGCAGGGAATCGGCGTGTGGATTGTGTTCGCTTAAGCTGGTGGGAGGCTACTGCTCCTCTTCCTCCTCCTCAAGGTGAGTTAGATGGTTTAATTGTAATAGTAGTGATAGACCCACGGATTGAATTCTAGTGCTGGAAGAGACATAGGAGTCCTGCAACTTTTTGTAACCTTGTGCCTGCGATTGTGGAGCCTGGAACGAGCTTCAGTTTACCGAGCATGGACGGGCCATTTTGAGCTTTAAGCCCCAATTGGAATGTTGTATTTATTTTCCTGTTGTAGGGGGTTGTTGAGTGATCAGTGTTCAAAACGTGTATGTGTGATTGCGAATTTGTGAGAGATAGATACTATTAAACCTGAGCATCACGACGTGGGAGAGCTGATGGGTCTCAAATTCTACAGGTGAAGTGTGTTTGGGGAATGTCGAATCATTTGTTCCGTGACAGATGTGAGTATGCAGAACTCGTGAGGTCTCAATTCAACAAGCTATGTATACGTTTGTAAATTAATTTATTACAGATGAGGATGACGCAGCTGACTTTGATGTTACTGGACTGGCTTGCCTCCTTTGCAACAAGTAAAACGTGTTATGGGCTGGTGTTGAAGCATAGGGGAAGGGAATTCGAACAAGGTGCTTGACGACGCTGTCGAAAATACATGGGAACGTGTGGAATTGTGGAGTTGAACTTGGGGCGGGGCAAGTGGAGCTAGGAATCGAGCTCTCATGACTAAAAATTCTTCGCCAACTACCACCGGCACTTGTATATCCTTGTAAATTCTCTCAAGCAATTCGACTGTCCGACTACTAGTTCTTCACAATGGCAACGGCATTGGCGAATCCAGGAGTATTGGGCAGTGAATTTCTCTCTTCTCGCAGTGGGGAATCTCTTTCCTCAAAGCATAAATCTTCTTTAGTGAACCTGAATTCCCGAACATCCGGCTTCACCATAACAAGCCGATCCGCAGCATTCCTATGCGTTGCATTTGCCGGGAACCCCGGAAGTCAGGGCGGTGCACAAGGGTCCAACCACTCGGCTAGGGAAATTAAGAAGAAAACACCTTACTCCAAGAGAAGACAGAGGTCTTTGAAAAGCAAAAAAAATGTGGCGGCAGCTCACACGGGAGCCGGAGTAGCTAGTGACATTTCGAAGAACGATCTCCGAGCTCTGATTTCCAACTCTCTTGTCCCAGTCTTTTTCGACGAAGTGGAGACTTCAGGAGAGCCAGAAATCTCTCAAGTGTCGTCAGAGAACGATCAGAATGCAGTGTTGCAATCAGGTATGTCGAGGAAGATCACTGAAACTGTAAGAATAGAGACGTGTGGAATTTCATTGGAAGGTGGTGGCGCCAGCTGGGACCTCTCGATACACAAAAGAATTCAATTACCACGCAATAATCAAATAGTCAGATGTAACTTGTCTGGTCGATAAGTCCGATTAGCCATAAGTACGCAGTGCTCAATTTAGAATTTTGACGTTATGTCATTCTTATCAATGCACTCTGTTCCTCCAAAGATGTCTCGGTGGTGCTGCCAGTATCCTGAATTTGTCACGAAATTGGGTGTAATCTTGTGAATAACCAACATCATGTAATTATGTCAGATAATGCTGGATTCAGTAATCCACTCGGGAGAAAAGTCCTGGGCAAAGCAGTAATCAATTGGTTGAAGGAAGGCGTCACTGCCATGGTGAGAGAAGTTGCATGTGCCCAGGAAAGAGGTGAAATCAAGCTGGCAGAGGAGCGCATGGGGACAGGCCATAACCTCGTTGCACTTGCGCAGCCATACTTGATTGCTAGACCCATGCCTGAGGGCCTTGAACCATTGTGTTTAAGAGCAAGCCTTCACTATCCGACCATCTTCGATCATTACCAGCGGGAATTACGAGCTGCTTTGCAAGCCTCTCAGGTGCACGCTTGTAGAAATTTGCTATGGAATGTTTCTAACTACATTGGTTGTTGCAGAACCTTCACTATCACTGCTGGAATGAACGTCACACCCGCTTAAAACGAAGTATGTAGTGACGATCATAGTGGCAATTTGCGACGCGTATATGTTCATTGCAGAGCTTTAGTTTCATGATTGCCGGCAGTAAACCAATCATCAGAGAGGGGTGTATGAGTCTAGCTGTTAACGAATACTTCCGTATGTTTTATGTTCGTGAAGCCTCTGCCGCCTTAAATTGCATATCTTTGAGAGTTCAGAAAGTTCCTATGTAATTAACTTTTTCCAAATACCGACATTTGATATCATGGCTGCAGGAGAGAGGAAAGCTAGATAACTGGCAGAACACTGAGTCTTGGAAGCTCCTAAAGAAGTTCGCAAAGTCTGGTATAACTTCCATGGATGCCAAAACTCGTTTCTGTATTTGGAATTCTCAGGGGTTAGGCTGGTTCTTAGTGCGCTGTTTCAGAACGTAGTTGTGTTAAAGTTGACATTATGTATCCTTGTCGTACAGGTGAACATCGTGCAGTCGCTAGGAAAGTGAAAGATCCCAACCAAATTCACAACATATTAGGACTATCTCAAGAACGGGTTGCTGAGATACAGTCAAATGTGGACTCATTCGTGACCCGAGGTCTCGAACTTTTACAAATTGAGAGAGATGCCGAATTAGAAGCTACGCATCAATCTCTCGAAGGAGCTGCTTCTGCGATTGGCAGTGCTCCAACCTCTTCTGGAATTGCGCCGAGAGACAAGAGAGATGAGCAAGCACTTGAAAGTTGTGATTCTATCACCAATTTGATAGCTACAGGCTCTACTACAGGTACATTACCGGAGTCTATTCTACTCCATTTAGAAAAAAATAGTCCATCTGAGGGGGTTTATAAATACAGTGAAATTTAGAATTCATTACTCCACCTCTCATTCTTTCTCAGCTTGAAGATGTCTAATTCACCAAAAGAAACTAGGTTGAGGATTGCAGAAGTACTTCATATTACTTTACACTTCAAATGACTTATCTGACTCAACAGAACGATGTGAACACCGCAGGTTTGGGAGGCATGCATTTAGTTACTTTGTCAGTGGAAGGGAAAGGACATCTGCCCCCCACGACAATTTCTCCCGGTGACATGGTATGTGTTCGCATATCTGACAGGAGGAGAGGGGGGTCAACTATGGAATGTATGCGGGGCTCAGTTTACAGTTTAGCAGAGGACAACAACAGCATCGCGATTGCCATTGAGGCTCGTTATGGAGATCCCACCTTCTCTCGGTTATTCGGAAAATCGTTACGCCTGGACCGCATCAGTGCTCTTGCTGACGCTACTACATATCAGGTTCGCCCACCTTTCACTGGTTTGTAGTAGCATTTTAAATCCTCGACCACTTTCATATTTCGTTTGTAGTGATATTAGTCGATACAAGTCTATTGGTGTGTCCACTGCCGCTTAGACACGGAGGACACTTAAGGAAGCTGTTGTATAGAGACTATGGTGCCTTTTGATTTTGAATCCTCGAGTCCTTGCTCAAAACAAAGAATCCGTAATCAGCTTCAGAGCCAGTAAACTCGGTTATTGAAGGTTTGGGAATTGGAAATGGAGGGTTATTTTGTCAATTCTTGACCGGTGCTTTGCTGCATGAAGTGAAACAAAATTCACTCAACTCGGACTATGGATAGTTTCTTTTTACTTCGATCCGCTGAGAATCGTCAAATTCCTTGTTGCAGCGTGACTGCGAAGCATTGGAGCGACTTCAAAAAAATGGGCTAAAAAGACAGAATCCAGCCGCAGCAGTAGTAGCTACTCTGTTTGGCGAAGGTCCAGATATATGTTGGCTGGCTCAAAATGGACCTCTACGGCCTGCTTCGCCTGTTCAGCAATCCTCGTTGAAGGAAGTTCGTTTAGATGAGTCTCAGAAACGAGCAATTGAGATGGGGCTAGATAGGAAAAGACCTGTAGTTGTGATTCAAGGACCTCCAGGTACTGGAAAAACTAGTGTAGTCACAGAACTCATAGAGAAGGCAGTGATGCGTGGAGAGCGGGTACTCGCAACAGCTCCCACAAATGCAGCTGTGGATAATATTGTTGAAAGGCTCGCAAACGCAGGCCTAAATGTTGTTCGAGTTGGAAATCCTGCCAGGGTAGCTCCAGCAGTCTGTTCACGTTCTTTGAGTTTTATTGTAGATAAGAGTCTGACAACATTTCGTGGAGACCTGGTTAGGAGGCGTGCCAACTTGCGTAGCGATCTGCGGGAGTGCCTCGATAATGACTCAGTAGCTGCTGGAATCAGACAAGTGCTGAAGCAGCTAGGCAAGTCCCTAAAACAAAAAGAAAAAGAGGCTATCAATGATGCGTTGTCATCTGCACAGGTGCGTATAATAGCTGCTCGGTTTTGTATTTAAATGACTTGGAAAATACTGCGATCAGAATTTCGGTTAGCACGAATCCCCATGCTATATAACCCATAGAATCAATGCACGTGAATGTAATGAAGATACGTTCATTGATCATCCAGGTCCTTTTGATTAATCTACCTGTGCGACGTAGACGTGATAACTTGAAACTTGTTCATTTTAATATTAATCTAAAGCAGACTTTCAGTTTATAAACTGATAAATAAATTGATGTTTTCTCCAGGACCTCTGACAATTGTTATTAAAAACGTATTGACTGTTTGTTTTAGGTTATTCTTTGCACCAATACGGGAGCTGGTGATCCCTTGATTCGCAAACAAGAAGCATTTGATCTTGTGGTGGTGGATGAAGCAGCCCAAGCAATAGAGCCTTCTTGCTGGATTCCTCTACTACAGGGCAGACGTTGTGTTTTAGCTGGCGATGCTTCTCAACTTGCACCCACAATCATGTCACGGACGGCCCTTGATGGTGGTCTAGGTGTCTCTCTAATGGAACGAGCTGGGAATCTGCATAGTGGCCTGCTGAGCACCATGTTGAGCACGCAGTATCGTATGCATAGTGCAATTGCCGATTGGGCGTCACACGAGATGTATGGCGGCAGCTTACGCTCTGCTCCGGCTGTAGCATCACACCTTCTCCGGGACACCCCAGGAGTGAAGGTTTTTACTTGCTGTATCCTGTGTTGACTTGCGCTTACTCGTGGATTTCTAGTTTTTTGGATGATTAGAGTATGCAAGTCAGATTCTGGTCACCTTTTGGATGCATCTGATCGAATGCTTCAGTGATTTGTAGTCCTGAAATCTGAAGCTGTGGACCACGATAAGAGCTAGTCTCATCATAGTTTGCATGTACAATTGGCAGGATACTCCCGTTACGAAGGTGCCTATGTTGCTTTTAGATACTCGGCTACCATTTGGAAGTCTGATACCAGGATGTGAAGAGCGATTGGATCCAGCGGGTACTGGGTCGTTTTATAATGAAGGCGAGGCGGACATTGTGGTCGATCACATTCGCGCATTACTGGCGACAGGTAACCTCCAGCCTATATTTAAAACTGTGAAGTCAAACTTCGCGAGTGTTTACACACAGTTGCTTTTTAGTTCATGATAGTATTAGACATTGAAACTAACTGGGTGTTTCCACTTTGGATATGTTTCGTTCTAAATCTCACTGTCTTATATCTTCAGGTGTTGAACCTTCTTCAATTGCCGTACAATCGCCCTACATGGCGCAGGTTCAATTGTTATGTGATCGCATTGAGGAAATCCCAGGTGCCGAAGGTGTACAAGTTGCGAGTGTAGACAGTTTTCAAGGACGAGAAGCTGACGCTGTAGTTGTATCCATGGTAATGCTCCTTAATCATTACGCCTGTACCTTATGTATTTGCCAACCTTCTAATTTTTTTACAGACGATAACAAGCAATGGACCAAACTAATGCGACCTACTTTCTACTGCACTTTTCCTACCTCATTTAAAGGAAAACTATTATATCAGGTTTCTCATAGTGCAAAGTTAATGAGTAATTTTTGATGTGGGTTTCAAGTACTACTAGCTCTGGTGCTGGTTGGAAGTGAAGTGTGTTGGACTTTGAATCGAGCTTCGTGTATTTACTCACTTGAGTATCGTGGTCTTTGGTGATCGTATTTGATTTTCCTGATTAATTCTTGCAGGTGAGGTCGAACAATATTGGTGTAGTAGGTTTTCTTGGGGATAACAGGCGAATGAATGTTGCCGTCACGAGGGCTCGAAAGCACGTCACTATTGTCTGCGACAGCACCACAGTTAGCCGTAATTCCTTTTTGCAGCGTCTTCTTCAGCACATTCGTCGGTTTGGAGAGGTTCTCTGCGCTCGCCAAGTACAGACTACTGACCTCTCTAAAAAAGGTTCATCCTTAGCGAATTCTGGTTCTCTTTGAGTTTGGAGTTTAAGCAGAGCATGAGTTGTCCAGTCGCGGATTTACTTGTCGCAACAAGAAATTCTGCTTGTTGGGTCTGGTCCTCTTGTTTCCGCACTAGCCATGTGCGCCAATTGTTAAGGTGGGATGGCAAGAAAAGCGTAAGCTTCTATATCATGTTATAATTTGAAGACGAACCAAAAACGAAACGATTTGGTATCTCATGGGAGCTGCTGGATACACGCGTCGTTCTGTCATCATATTCTACCTGGTTGTTGTGGACAGACTCCTATTTTAGAGTGGGGCTGACATTACCTCTTCTGGCAAGGCATCTGGGTAATTATAGTTGCAGAATAAGAGTTCGTCTGCATGGACCCAGTTGCTAACACCCCATTTGTGCCCTGTAAAGAACAGTATTGTAATTTAGATTCTTTTACATTTGAGATATTCTCAGCTGTTCAACCGTACGCAATAGTTTGTGGAATACTTAACTGATGAATTATATCGGGTTAAATGTAATACTTGTGTATTATATACAAACTCCTTCAAAATTCTTCCCATAGCATCTCCTCTCTTTTTTCACCTCTTCTCCCCACTATCTTATGCCTTCAATTGCCGTGTTCAAACTGCATGCAGTGTCATTGAGTATTTAGACAGTACGCAGTTATTGTGCATGGAATGTACAGTTTTGTAAGTCATTCAGATCATACCTTAAATAACCATAAACATTCGTAAATACTCAAACTCTGGAATAGTCACTGCGACGAATATCAAAATATAGAAACAATGAAGAACAAGAGAAGAAAAAAGATAAACAGTATTGCATAAATTGGCCAATTGACACATGCTTTTGCATGTACGTCTACCACTTTTCTTTGAGCATCAAATTTATAAGTGCAGAATTTAAAGACAGGCAAAACAGAAAATAGACTCTTTCAATGCAAGGGCGTGTACCAATTTAACCTTTACTTAAGAAAAGCAACAGCAACAAGCAAAACGAAGTGTTGAGACCAATAGAGACATTTTTTGCCCAATATCACAAGATTTGTTTCGATTCTTTGTAAAGAAATGTCAATGGTGGCAGGTTCTTTAGTGTGTGGTCAAGAGATTATTTTCAAGAAAGGACACTTAAGGAGACATATATAAAAAAAAACTTAGAACTAAAATGAGTTTACTATGTGAGTTTCCAAAGAAAAGGGTTATGTAGAAAATTGAAGCTTTTAAGGTGCAACCAATGTGATCTATATGATTAGAAAGAAACTAAGCAAGATGAAAATCAGTCATATAAAAGATTGTGTAAAGAAGAAATTATTGTATTCTATACATATATTTTTTAATCAATAAATAAAATATTACACTAAAACATTTACACCAAATAATTTTAAACAAATCAATGGATATGATGGTTTTCTTTTTTTTCTTTTTTTTCCTTTTTACAAATGATTCCTCCTCCTAACCTTGAAAAATATTCCACAATATTGAAGACTAATAGAGGAGCGGATGTATATGATACATGACTAGTTTTTAAAATTATTACAAAAATCATAACTTTTTAAGGTCAATATTCAACTAACATTGCACAAAAAGAAGCTTATATCATTAAGCATTAATCATTAGCATGTCATCAAGATATTTTTTTGTGTATATATATATATATATATATATATATATATATTACCAAAACATATTGAAATTTTTTAATTAATATGAAGAAAGGTGGTAGAGGCCTTGTAAGCATGTTCTTTTGTATTGAATATTCTAAGACAATATCTTTGAACAAAATTGATACCATGATACAAATTGCTATTTAAATATGCTATCTCAAAGACATGAAGATGGTTCATAAAGCTTGAGAATATTAAAATTGTAGACTCTAAAAATACAAAGATTAAAAAATATAGTTATGTACAAATAAAGTTGATTAAATTTGGTGTATCTAAAGTTGAATAAACATAAAGTACCAACAAGACAACAAGTCAATACAACAAGTGATAATATAACTCTAAAAGAAAAAGAAGCTAAAAATAAATAGTTAAAAACCTTTTATAAAATTAAAGCAGATATTTATACCTTTGAAACAATTTTTTGTGCCATTTTGATACAACATAGTTTTTTTTTTTTTTTTTTTTTTTTTTTTGACTGTTGCACGTATTTTAAAAAATATGCACATAGAGTGATGAGCTCGAAAAGCATTAATTGTAACATAGAACTTACATTAATGATTAAAGAATATTTGATTATTTGAAATTCTTCAAAAAAAATCTTATTTTTGTAAAATTTTAAAAACTTGGTAGGAATATAGAAATTTATATTGGGGGATCTTTTAATAGAAACGTATTAATTTCTTCAATTCTAACATGTTGTTATAAATAAAATATTTATTAGATTTTATGAAGTTAATACAAATATAAAACATGTATGAGGTTTCTTTTACTTCAAAAATTTAGATCTAGATATGATAATAAATCAAGTAGTAACCATTAAAATAAAAATTATATATATATCAATGGTTATAAATACAAATTTTTTTTATTAATTTTTTTTATTTTTTATTAACTTTTTCTGACTATATTATTTTTGTTAATCTGATTTGTAGATTTCATGCAATTTTACAAACTCTCATTGAAGGTTATACTTGAGACTTGTGGAGTTAGAAAATCAAAAGAATTCAAAAATCATTTGAATAGTGAAATTATAATATTTTAATTTAGTAATATAATAACTAGTAAGATTTTTTGAGGTTCGTGTTTATGAAAATTATGAAAAAAAAACCAAATATATATTTTTACTTATATATAAAAATATATATATGAAAATGGTTGTGAAGAAGAACCACCTTTTGATGGTACAAATTGTCTACAATATATAATTATATAATAATTTTCTACAATATATAATATATAATTACATAAAACCTAAAAAATATTTTTTTGGGAAAACAAAGCAAGATCTTGAAATCTTTGGATATAAAATTGAAGTCAAGGATCTTGTTAAAGAAGAAAATTTATAAGAATAATTTTTTAAAATTAAGCAGTTTTTTTTTTTTTTTTTTTTTTTTTTTTTTTGTAATTTTTAACCATGTAATAAATTTTAAAGATAAACATCAATTGTTAGATGTTGATTTTGAAAGAAGATAATTGATTGTCATGAGTTGAAATAAGAATTTCTTTAAAATTTTATGGAAATGAAGCATATAAAGTAGAAATATTTTCACTCAATAAATGAAATACCTTGGGAATATTATCTATACATGATTTCTAATTTAAACTTACATACTTTAAACTTCAATTTAAATTACATACTTTAAACTTAAACTTTAAGTTTGTTTTGTTACATTTTTTTTATGAAAGTATTACAGTCTAATTGCTAAATATCTTATTACAAAATTAAAAAAATTAAATATAAAATGTTAACCAAAGCTGAAATATATGATATTTAAAATATATATATATATATATATATATATATTGTAAAAAAAAATTATTCATGATATGAAATCAGTTGATTATTGTAATAATGATTGATAGAACAACAAAATTATTGTTTTAGTACTTAATTAATCTATTAAGCATGACTATGAATTTAAAGATGAAATGTTAAAAAAGTTTAATTTCTACTTTTAACATCTTAAAAAGGATTTTTTGATATTCAAAAAAAATAATACATATAGTATTAGTTTCAGATATTAAAAAAGTTAGAAAAAATTACCATAGTTTGTTATTTACTTGTAATAGCTGTTATACAAAGTATTAATTAAGAAAACCACTATTCCAAAATGCACTGACAAAAATTTAAAGATAATATATTATTTATCAGATATACTATATAAGATAATTTCAGGTATTTTAAATAAACAAACATTTTTTTCTTACATTGTATTAATGATACACAATATTTATTAAAAAAAATATTCAAATTTCTTATAGTTTTAATAATAGATCTTCTTATATGATGTTAAAGAAATCTATTAAAATAAGCTCTTAAGATATTTTTTACTTAAAATGTATTGCAAAAAAAAAAGTCATATTGTGCATGAAGAATACATAATCTTACTTTATCTTTTGGTATATGTAAATATCTTTTGGAATATAAAATTTTTTGATAACTTTTTTAAAAAATAGACTATTTATTATAATTTTAAAAAAGTAATATAGTCAATTAGAATATTTTTAAAATTTCCATAAAAATATACAAAGTCAACAGAAATATTAATTTATACAAACTAAAGATGAATTTATTTTAATTTTAAAAGAAATATAAATTTTTAAATTATAAAATATAATTTTTTTTTTTTATTTTAAAGATATTAATCTCTACATGAGATATTTGGGAAGTCTTTTTTATTTTAAAATTTGAAAAGTAATAATATTCTTTGTATTAGTATAAATTGAAATAAATTTATAAGCATCTTTTTAAAATGATTCTATTTTAAAGATAAATCTTTAATGTTAAAAAAAATATTCATAAGATAAAAATTAAACTTTTATTTTCTAAAATAAAAAGAATAATAGAATAAAAATGGAATGAAATAAAAACTATGAACTTTATTTAATTTTAATAACATTAGTCTTATGAAAAGTCCAATTATTTCTTCTTCTTCTTTTTAATTCTTTAAAAATTTGATATATATTGTAAAAAATTTATGAATTTTATTTCTAAATTTTGGAATATTATATATAGACTCATAAATGCACCACAAATTGGTTTTCAACATCTAATGAATGACATTTTTTGAAAATTTTTAGAAATTTTTTATAATTTTTTATTTGATTTTTTTTAATCTACTCTTAGAGTAGAAAAAAAAAAACATTAACTTGGTAGTTAGAATTTTTATCAAGAACTTTTTTAAAGCTACAAATTTATTTACATGTTTGACTTGTAAAGACAAACTAGAGTGGAACAAAGAAATTGAAGTAGCATTTAAAGCTTTGAAGATAGCTTTTACTAAAACACCAATCTTGTATTGCATTGACTTTTGTGAGACATTTTTTTATGGAAATTTTAAATTATTTAAAAAAAAATTAATGGTCTAATTATTTTTTAAAAATAACCTAATCTAATATTTATTACAAAGATTAAACTTTGATATTTAAAATATATATCTTATTAAATAATCAAAAACATGAATTTAGACAAACATAGTAAAGAAAGTATGGCTTTGTGAAACTAATAAAACAAAAAAGATCAAGATAAATATATTCTTATAGTCTCAAAGTATTAAAAGAGCTAATATTGAATATAAGAAATTAAAAGATCTTACTTTAAGACCAAACTACAATAAGGTCATAGAGAAGATTTAGGTTGGTTTTAATCTTGTTATAACATGTATTTAAAAAAACAATTCTAAAAATTTAACTTAATATTTTTACAAAAAAATATCTTTATAATCTACATCAATTAATTTCTACTAAAATCTATTTTAGTGCATGTATTCATATATATATATATATATATATATATATATATCACAATATTTTAATATTTAGAAGTCAAAAAGATTATTCTTAGTACAATATAAACATAAAGTAAAATAATTTATTGTATAAATAGTAAAATTATTTTTTTGAATTAAAGAATTTATATTGCATTGCATGTGGTTGTTACAAAGCTCATGGATTATATTATTTAAATATTAAAATTTTTAAAAAAAATTATAAAGCGTACAAAATTCTATTGAGAGTTTTCAAATTTTAATGTTGAAAATTTTATTTTTAATACTTTAAATGAATAAGTTTTTTTAAACTTGTAATTGCACTAATATTTATTAAAACTTAAGATCGACTAGCACACAATGTAAAGATCATTCTTCAAATACTAAGGACATTTATAAGAATATGGTTTATAGATTTACAAATATTATTATACCATATTAAAGAATAATTATATATTCATGCAAAAAAAAAATCTATTAATTGACATTCTACATATTATATATATATATATATATATATATATATATATATGCATACATACATACAACATTTTTATTTATCATTAATGTTATTAACTATGAAATTATCATTATTATTTATTGTTATTATACCACATTGTATATTTTATATCAATAAGTAAATAATTAAACATGATTATTTGCATAGTTAATAATATGTTTCATTAAATTTTTGTTTATCTATGATTGTAAGAAATAGTTAATAATATGTTTCATTAAATAGAAATATTTTTAAATTTATATAGAAATTATATAATTTTCTTTTTTGAAAGAATTCAATTTAATTCACACATGAGGTCTAAGTTTGTATAAAAGTGTACTTAATTGTTGAGGTTTCTATATGCACGTTTGTGATTTGTGTATGTCTTTTTTCTTTTTTTTCTTTTTTTTCTTATTTAAATGTTTGTGGGTCTCTAATATATTTATTCTATTCTTGTGGTAAATTTGTTCAACTTGTCACAACCAGACATATTTGTAAATTTGTTCTTACAAAGTGCATCTAATCAATATTCCTTGAGTTTAACACATTAAGCCATAGAATAATAAAACATAATCCTTTTACATGAAAATAGTCTCTTTATTTTAAGTATCTAGTAGATCAGTATCTGAAAACAGTTTGAATCTCTAGGAATTTTTGCAAAACATATCAAAATACTGTTTACATCAGATGTTCAAACTTTTTAGCCTGTCTTATTTAAACACAATCTGTATTTAAAAAATCAAGAGAGTATATTTAAGATCAATCAATAGCTTTGTGAAAATTAAGTTTTTGATGCTATTCATTTTCAACAATATTAACATGATTTTGCTTCACATAAAAATCTCATAACTTGTATAATATCCTAAAGGCCATTTCTGAGCATGTAATACAAAAAAAATTATCACAAGACATGTAAAATATGTATTACTTTGTAATTAAATTTCAGTAATAATAACACTGTTTAGGTATTAAGAACTCATGAAATAAATAGAAAATAAATAAAACATAAAAACCATGTACATACATACATATTTGGTTGTTTTTTAAGTGCGAAATAATTATCTACTCAAGTGAAGCATTAATTCGTGCTTTATATTAAAGAAATTTGTCAATAGCCAATACAAAAAAAAAAATTAAAACTAAAACTTCAGCTGTCAAATCAAAAAAACGAAGAGCTCATTCTTTGAGAAATTTAGACACATAAAGAGAGAGATTAGCAATGCTATTTCATGCTCATTCATGCAAGATTAATATGATTTCAAACTCTAGATGTCTGGTGTGGACATTTGATGTTGACTTGGTGTTAGAGAGAGCTTGAGAGACTTGAGGAAGTCCGGTCATTCTTATGTTGTTACAGATGCACATTGATAGAAATAATAAAAGGTTATGAAAAGGATATTGTTAGTCTTTAATGTAGTACAAAAACCAATGGAAAAAGACCTTTCCAAATACAACTAATTCTTCCATGCAATTCCAGTGTTACACGTTTTCCCAAGAGATTCATGTCCAATACAATACATGGCCTAGAGCAGAAATCAAGAATTGCTTCTTTACTCCTGCTCTGATATGGAACTCTCGCAGCCTCCAACTGCCACCAGATTCAATTAAGACCACATTACAAAGACTCTGCAATGACGGTTGGGCAAAGGCCATTACTGAACCTTAAAATTCTGTCTCCAACAAACCGTCAATGAGTCCAAAATCCATTGCCTGCATTCACCATGAGGGACGTCAATATCTCGGTTATGAGGTTCTGAGAGAGGGAAAAGAAACACACTTCAACGAAACTCAAACATTACAACATAAGCACAGCATCTATACAAAAATCACGATTGCAAGAGCTTTAAAAAAACCGAGAGAAAGACAAAAGAAAAGTCACAGTTTTGGTGAATTGGTCCAAGTTTAAATATTTGTAGTTAAGCTTTATGTACCTCGGCCGCAGAAAAAAAGTAATCTCGCTCTGTAAATTTCCGCACTCTTTCCAAAGGTTGATTGCAGAAGATAGAATACATCTGGTCTATTTTCTGCAGTGATTCTTGTTCATCAGTACTATTCAAAATGACGATGTCTAGAACCAATCCACTAGTGCTTAAAATCAAACGAATCCAGAATAGTAGAGAAACTAGCACTGAAATGACTTACATCACGAGAGGACATTACTTCGTTCACTTGCCTTCTAACATCGTCCGCAGTTCCCTGTCAAACAACAAACCCCAAAAAGCATGAAGGGTGTTATACAAAGACACGACAAAAATAAATGGCTGCCAGCTGCAGCAAAACTGCCCAGATCAACAGGAAGAGAATTATCACACATGTTGCAAGACTAACGGGACGGCACAATTGATTAAGACTGTAAAGGTGATAATCAGAACGAAGATAACGGCCTAAGAGGACGGAAAACATTAAAATGAAGGAGAACAAATACGGTCCGGAGTCAAGGCATGATTGAATTTGTATAATTTCTGCTTAGCAACCGTGAGGATAAAAATAGTTGAGAAGTGATACCCCACACCCTCCTTGCGGTTGATGAATCATAATACGAGCATTTGGCATTGCGAAACGCTTGCCCTTCTTGCCTCCTGCAAGAAGCAACGCGCCCTGGCTAGCAGCTATACCAAAGCATACAGTGCTAACATCTGGCTTTATCTGTGTTGACAAAAACAATCCACACTAGTAAGAGAGTCTGTAGTTCAAACTGAAAGTGTTACAGGTTTCCAATAACTTCATCAAAAGTAGCGGAGCTTTCCACAACCAGCATCGACTTGATTTCAGAAAGAAATGCATACTTGTAATGGACGAACTATGTAAACAATAAATGAGAGACTTACCCATTGCATTGCATCATATATGGCCATAATTGAATAAGTGCTTCCACCTGGACAATTGATGTACATCTGCACTTTCCAGAAACTTGCATGAGAGACTTGTAATTGGCATATCGAAACCGCAACTAACTTTTCCCCGCATGAGGATATACTCTAAACCACAACCAAAGTGCACAACAAAGCAGACGCCAACTGAAGTGATAGTAAAAAAAAAAAAAAAAAAAAAAAACTCATACATCGCTCAAGACTACAACACCAAACTCTGGAATGTATCGGTAGGTGAACTAACTTTAATCTCCTCCTCATCGTTGATAGCTGCTAGGGTCAAAAGCTTGGAAACGACCGACTGTGCCACCTGCCGAAGCAAAACCAGCCAACGGAATTTCAATTTAGTTAGCTCCTTCCTTTATACTAAAACTTCCCCTGGAGTGGAAAAGTCTCAAATAACTCAAAGATGCAGTCCAACACAACAACACATACCTCAGAATTCACCGGTGATCCTACGAATATAATTCGATTACGAAACATAAGAGTACTCAAGTCCACGGGCCCGGAAGGGGTGAGAACGGCAGGCATCATAGGCGGTGCGCCCTTCTTCGCAGCCCTAATATTATACTTATTTTCAGCAGTGACAGCCAAACATCTCCTGGAGCTCACAGCACATCCAGGGTTCACCTGGGTCACAGCCCGTTCCACTGTGTATCCATTGTTCCTTCCAAACCCCTGGAAAACTCCCAATTCTGAGCCCTGCGCATGCAACGCCGAACCCAGCTGAGTCGTCATAGCCATCTGCAACGATTATCCTGCAAGCTCGCAATACAATCCCAAATCCTGACGCGATAACTCTGCTGCCAAAACCAAGCCTCGACGATACCCTGCCCTAGAGTCTCTCTCCACTTCTTCATCCCCAGTCCACATACATCCATTCACGTTTATCTTTGCGTTGGCGGTTGCGTTTACTTTATCCGTCGTTTCCACAGCGGCACTCATTTCCACTTTCACTTTTGCGTCCATTCATACTTGAGTCTGTCATCGTATTGTCTGCCAAGTTCATTGTTGTTGTTACGTTGCAGAAGAGCTTTAGTTGTCTCCGCCATAGCCAGCCACCCATTTTCAATACTTTGCTAGAATCTTGTGGTATCTCTCGTATTCGTCGAGGTGCGTCAGCGCGGCCGGGCCAAGGGTCGCAGAGGGTTTGCTTACAGGTATAGAGCGGTTTCAAGACTTGGAGCGTGTATTGAAGTAGGCTCTCGTGTGTATCTCGTTGGGCTGTGGAAGCTCTCGTTGTTGTTGTGGAGCGTTAATTGTCTCTTTTCCTCGCTTGGAAGTAGTTCTATCCTCTGGAAGGAAGCGACCAATTTTTGATCGATAGATTTGGGATGTTCTAATTTCGACATTTGGATTAGGGCTTATAAATACAGAAGTAAGTCATTGGAACTTATTTCGTCCTCGTCCAGTGCAAGTAACAGGAAAGGAGAGCAGGAAAAAGGGCGTGGCAGGATCTTTGTGATTTTCTGGTAGTGAGTTGCTACAGAACTTACATGTTTGGAGCATAGTTTGTCTTTGCTGAGCACTAGGGTTTGGTTTTTCTTTTTATGAGAAGCTCTCGCTCGACCCACATCGGATATAGCTTGTAGATATTTTCTTGCCTTAAACGATGTTGGCATCACCCGGACACTCTCCACGCCATATTGAACCCCCTTCGCCATCCCCGAGCACAGATAGCAGAGCAGGCTATGACGCTCTAGCGTTAGCCTCCACTTCTGACCGTAAATTGGGGTTTACGTCTGCTGCAAGGAAACGGAAAAACTCGCAAATTCCACTGGACGAAGATACCTATGTTGCTGCGATTGAGCAAATCATTGAGCGAGACTTTTTTCCTGATATACCCAAGCTTCGCAATCGATTGGAGTGGTTGGAGGCTGTTCGAAGCGGTGATCCTGTGATCATTCGTGATGCTCAAATGAACATCATCCGCAGGAGGAGGGAGAAAGCAAGGGAAGATGGGGAGAGAGACGGAACTCCTTCTACTAACATACCGGATACCCCAGCCTCGATGATATCCGGCCTAGCAAGTCCTGCAGTTTCATTGCGCTCAGCAGCCTCGCCTTCTGTGTCAGGCCTATTCCCGCCTACAGGTAGCGCGCGTGACGTCGATAATGGACCTTCCGTAGATGTAAATATGAAGCTTGATGACTTCTTGAGAAAGTATACCAGCGAAGACAACGCTAGTTTTTCCAAGATATTAGAAAAGGTGAATAAGCAGCGGAAGCAGAAGTATGAGTTTCTGAATGAGAAAGGACTTGTGGATCCGAATTTGCGAATCGAGAATGCAAGTAAGCTTTCTGATCCTTCATTATCACTTTTTTGAAAGTTTTTTAACAAGTAGTGTGTAGTCGCTGCTGGTTATTGTTTCCCCTGTACCATATCTCAACAAAGAATATCTCAATTCAACCTTGAGAGAAAGTTTCTGACTGGCTGATAATCAAAATTCTCATCCCCGTATCATGAGCACCAGATGTCACGGGTTCCTGTGCACATGAAGGTTCCCATTGCGTAGGTTACTTTAGATGGATACTGGGTTTTGCAATGGAACAACGCCTTCTTCGTTAAACTGTTGTATTGATTTAACTTGGGGTTATACCTCAACTGCACCGAAAGTTAGCCTGGCTTCTGTCGTCAACGTGTTATCAGTTGATGTGAACATTTGTGATGTCATATGTGCTGGCCCTTCTGGATATGGTCCCTCCAAAATCTATGCGAAATCCAATAGGACGTACTTTACTGAAATTTAGTATAATATTTTGTTTGTAGACACAGTGGTTTCTCACTCTATGCGAGCAGCTGGCTGAGTGTTTCTCATTGTGTATTGAATTATTATCCTTTCGCATATGTTGGCTGACAAGCTTGTATCCCTCGTGTTGGTATTGTTTGTACAGATGACCGTGTCACTGATGGATTTGGAACTTCTAATCAGCCCTTTGCGACTCTGGATACTTGGAAGTACAGGGCTAAGAATCTGCTCATGTACGATTCTGCTGAAAGGGAAGATGTTCCTTTAACGCAAGCGGAAAAGGAGGAGCTTGTAGAAGGCCCTCCGAAGTCTATCGAAATGAAGAACACTCGTTTTCACGGTAAGATGTTCGACTCAAAAGTACGAGAAGAAGATACTGTGGCGATATTGTACACTCCAGTTGCAGGTGGAACTCCCCAAGCGTGGCCGTTTGCTCAACGGGATGCAGAGAGAGCTCGCAAAAGATATGACCTTGAAGATCTGAGAAAAACTCCACAAGCGCTTGACAGCCAGTCAAAAGGAGTTGGACATCCTGGTGCTGGATACAGTTATGTGGCAACTCCCTCGCCCGCTCCAGGAGTGGATGAATCCCCTTTCATGACATGGGGAGAGATTGAAGGAACGCCTTTAAGGTTAGAAATAGAAGATACTCCAGTAGGCATTGGTGGGAATGGAGATGGACCCCATTTTAAAATCCCTGCTCCACCAACTAGAGATGCAAGGGCGCATGCTCTCTCTAGAGATGCAGCTCGGAGCCTGAGGGAAAAGGCCAAGTTTCGTTCGTCCAGATTTTCTCCATCGCCTGGAAGAGGTCCCGGGCAGGCAAGCCCGGCACCGGGATTTTCTGCTGCAGCACAGAAATTTATGAACAAGGCTATGGCGAAATCGTCATCATCTGTCGATGCAAGGTTGAGAGCTAGCTATGGGGGTAGTACTACCCCAGGTACTCCACGACTGGCTCAGAATGCTGTACGCTCGAGGTCAGCAAGCGTCTTCAGCCGTGATGGTAGTCTTCCTCTGCGATCACCCTCTGTGCAGCCCTCTTAGCTGTGAACTGATGATTCTAAGTCTTCATCTCAAAGGGGTTGAGCAGGGTTCGTTCATTTTGAATTATCAAATGAAACAAAGCCCGTTGTAACTTGTATCAATAATTCCGGTCACCAGTGTTTAGTTAGACTGTTATAGACTATCTGACTTTTATTGTGTATTGAGCAATTTTATGGTATTACATTTCAGCCTTGACCTCGTCACCAAGGTACTGCTGTGTCGTATGGTTTTATTCAAACAATTTGTAGTTCAAAGAGGTTGAGACTGAGCCATACACTCTAATTGATCAGAAAACATTCAGGATTTCCAGCTTTACTCTCATACTCATAGTATACTGAATTGCATGCAAGGATTATTCTGTCATGGTTATGACAACTAGGTAATTTTTCTTGTGCAGATCAATGTAGTTGTCTATAATTCATTGCTAGGCTTTTCTTAAATTTCAAGAGCAAATTAACAATAGAATGGTTACACAAGACTGGGTTTGACAGTACACTTGCTCTCAAGAAGACAAGGACGTACTTCACTAAATCGTGGTACAGCATGGATGCCTGTGAGACTTATGTACACAGCAAAAGGACAGGAATAGTCCAAGCAATATTCATCATTATTTGGATTAACAATTAGTTGACATGGCACAGGCAAAAAAATTATCATAAGACTAGTGAATATGGCCATGATTTATTTATAATCAGATGTATGAATGAGCAGTCGATGAAATGAAGAAATACTACAACTACTGGTTATCTGGTTGCGTTGCCTTCCAGGAACTCTTTACATTCAAAACTAAGGAGCATTCCAAAGAGCAAGGCCCCAGTAATCCTGTCTACATTTCTAGTAACTCGACATGTACAAGTGATGCCGGCTGGAGGAAAAAACAAAATTCATGCCCACGATGACAGTTGCAACTATTCAATCTACAAAATGCTCGGAAGGAGCATGGTTTCAATTTCTTCCAATGTCCGGCCCTTTGTCTCCACAACATTCTGTTTCACGAACAGAGCAGCACTGAAACAAATCGTTGTGAACAGCGTGTAAAGAATGCTTACGCCAAGAGTTTTGAGAAATTGAAGAAACGTCAAACCCACCAAGAAATTTGCTACCTGCAGATTTGCATGTACCATCGGTTTAAAAAACTTGAAAATTAAAAGTTAACCACAGAATGGACAACCACTATCAGAATGGGTCGACATCCATTACTCTGCAATATCAACAAGGATCAACCTACCTCGTCCATAGAGCGAGTTATGTGTATAGAATTTATTTGCAAAACCTCACCATCAATGAAAAAACGAATTAACCAAACCAATTTTCCTAATTTTTTATGTTAATAAAAACTTGACCTGCACGCAGAAGGCTAGAAAACAGCCAAGGCTTACCCAATGAGTACACATTGCAACAGCCATTCCCTTTGCCCGAATCCGATCAGGGAAGATCTCTGGGAGTAGCAAGGCAGGCACAGGCCCTGCCCCCAAAGCAAACATGAAGACATACCTGAGCCAAAAGAGATATGAAAAACACCTCAGGATCTGAAAATCCAAAAATATCACACCCACGTACTAGACCATTTGGCTGCATATACTGCGCGGTTCTAATATTTTATCTACTGCCGATTCCATTGCTACGTTAGTGTCTATCTTATAAATCTGTCTATTAAAGACTTAAGTAATCAGAAACATGATATTTAAATACGTGATAGATATTCGTCTACCCAAAACCTTCTGTCAGTAAAGGATGATCCGTACAGTTAAATCAAAGCAAAAATACTTACAGCAGAGTTCCCAAAAGAGCTGCAGATGCACGAGCTGACGCAAATGCAGGCACTGCGGCAATAAAAGCTTGGAGTCCCATCGCCAAACCCTGCGTTCGAGAACAGAGTTGCATTCACTAATAAATTATTTACTTACATAAATAAATAAATAAACGTTTGGTAAAAAGTATCTTAGACATACAGAATTCAAAACACGTACAGTTCGACAACCTCCATCAATGCCCAACTCTTACTGACTTTGGCAAACGAATTAGGATTCCAATAACCGGCCCGCATACCAGGAGCACTAAACCTTACCATGCCTGAAAAGCTCATAATCATGAGACTCCGTCGACCAAGTGAATCCATCAAATACGCAGCCACAAATGATGCTGTCACATTAAACCACAAAATTTTAGTTACAAGTATTCATATCTTGAAAATCATAATTTTCCAGTGAAAAGTGTAAATAATAATAATAATAATAAATATTAAAAACCAAAAAATAATAATGAGAAATATCACGAAGCACAGTCGAATTATACAAATACCCATCAAATTAACGACTCCAACCATAACGCTAGCAGCCACATCTGAAGTCATCCCTGCTTGTCGAAAGACTGTCGATGAAAAATAGAAGACCGCATTGACCCCTGCAAACTGTTGAAAAGCAAATAGAGCAGCACCAATTGTCACCACTGCCTCACAAATTCCACCCCAAACCCATGATAAAGGTCAGACATGTCTCTATAATTACCCTAAGTTATCCAGTTTCGAAACATGCTCAACAGAGATGCACATGACTGGTGCTCAATAGGTCCAGTCCCTCATGAAGTACTAAAAAACCTAATCCAAGATAGGGCTTTAAAAATGCACTCAGTACTGCTCCATAAGTACCTTTAATGTATCTGGGATCTGCTAAGGCCATCCATGATGTCGTGCCATTGTCTTGAGTTTGCTCATTACGAATCAAGTCAGCCATAGCTTGTTTTACGTGTGAAGGACCCCAAAGTCTTTCCAACTCGTGCTCTGCTTCAGCTATTCTGCCAATCTGCAAAATCCAAGAAACCAATAAAATATCAGAGGATAATTTACAGCCCCAGGTTTGGCGGGAGTGACCTAATCATTAATCATAAAACTTCGATTCTGTGAGATTTTATTAAGAAGATTCTACTGGTATTTAAGAAATTCCGTGGTTTTTGAATAAAGAATTAAATAAGAGTATCGAGTCACTGGGCAGTATAATTAGGCACCTTAAAGAGCCAACGCGGGCTTTCTGCGCACCATTCCATTCCAATAGCGAGCATAATAGCAGGTATTACTGCAATCCAAAAGCATGTCCTCCACCTAGATTGCATCTGTAGACTTAGTGAATCGATCTTGTACGCCATTCACAAGACTCCGTTCATCAAGACTGACACAGTCAACTATGAATAATGGGCTCAGTAAAATATAAAAAAATACAAAATACAAAATACAAAATCACTGGTCGCAAATTATTCACATAAACAATGTTTAAGGATTAAGTCCAAACTTAACAGCTCTAGTACAGAAGCTTACCATCCAGGAATCGAGTGAGCAGGAAGACCGGCAACTAAAGATGCGAGAATACCAATGCAAGTGGCAATTTGGATAAAACTACCGTACGTGCCTCGCACAGATGTGGGTGATATCTGCAACAGGTGACACATTTCAGAATACAGAAACAATAAGAGAATTAGGTTAAGAATAAGTCAAAATGAGGAATAAAACGAGCTTTACCTCAGAAACATACATTGCTGTTACCGGACCGGACAACCCTAATCCTAGCCCGACAATGAAGCGTCCCAAAATCATAGCTCCAACATGTGTGGAGACCGCACTGCAAAAATACAAAAGACAGGAAGAAAGATGTTTTCGTCAATTTCTGAAACAGTAATCCTTTCTCATCTGTAAACAATGCCAACTACAGCAAATGTTGCAAGCTTAGCAAACATGGTGCAAATTTCACTCTCTGCGGTGCTGCAATTACCTGATTATAGCACCAAAAATCATAGGTATACAGCTGATTTGGAAGGCTCGCCGCCTACCGACAGCATCAGCGATTGTACCACTGAGTGCACATCCCATGAACGCACTTGCCAAACTTACACTAACCACAAAACCTGCAGAGTTTATTACCAGGAAAATCCAGTGAGTGGAAAGATCTTCCGCGCCTCTCGTGTCAAAATATCCGTGGTAAACTTGAAGTTACGTGAAGGTAGCGTCTATCTCACAAAAATTGGAAGACTAGTCATAAAAACGTAGGCAATGCAAATGATTAATGTCAAGAATAGACCTTCTAAAATTGTGTGGCCTGCAAATAATAAGTCCTTTCCTATGTGTTGAAGAGGCGCGTTCACCACTCTGCACACCAAAAACGCAAAACCCTCATACACGTTATCCGAACTCCCTACAAACTCTGCAAATGAAGAGAGAATAAAGATAGAATTTCTAGATTCCAATTGCAGCGACCGTAATCGACAAACAATAATTTCCATAATGGGACCCCTGTAAAGACATTACATAGTGATTATATTGTACAAATAAAAGTGGAAGAAAAGGTTTACCCCATGTGATATCCAAATAGAACCGCCGCTAGAATGGCAGTAACCATATGAGGAAATGATAGTCGCCATCCTGGTCCTGATGATCCAGACAGCAACGGAGCTTCCAAGTAAACTGCGGCGTGCAACAATGCGATGGTCAGTAATCACGAAGGTAGCGATCTTGGTGGACAAGCGTGATCAAGTAAAGCAACGACCCAAAACACTGATAATTTGCGGAACATTGACAAACACAGTAAGACCAGACCTGCTCCTGAATCAGTGTTCATACGTTCGACGTGAATCTCAGTGAGTGAACGTTCGCGAGACGGGAGGCGTTTGTAAGCGAATGCCGAACCAGCGTTCGTCGCTGTGGTAGAACTTACTTGATCGCTCAACATTCTTCTCAGCATCCCTGCCCGCCTAAACGGCACGCACTGTTTAGCTTGCCCTCAGTTCCCTCCTTGGCTTCTCTGAAGTTCGCGGACTTGATCACAGTTAGAAGTAGGAGAAATATCCTGCACCACCTTTAAACTTTCAGCAAATACGTCAAAAGTGGACGTATATTCTCGTGCTCAAATTCTAACAGGCATGGATACTGGGGAACGATATCGTGCCCCAACTTGAACAAACGGACAAAAGCACCAGATCTGTTTCACTGTAAAGAAACATAGTACAGCATTCCTCAAACAGTGCATCACTTGCCAACATTCCGAAAAAACGAAAACAGAACTGATTGCCCCGACGAATTCTATTTTCAACCTCTCTACGCTTCTCTTGGCAGTACTTTATGAAAAGCGTAAGACAAAGTTCTCTATCATTGAAGCGGTCCACCACTTCCCTGTAACCAGACATTCGCCTTCACTACAGGTACATGGCAATCACTCACCGACCAACTATTGCAAAATAAATAATAGAAATAAGTAATCAATCAAAGAGATGGGAACGAAAACGATAACTACCTAAAATAATCAAAAATTACAAAAATTACAAAAATTACAAAACTAAACCAACGACCAAAAATAATGACTTCTTTCGCTGCTCATAAACACGCAGCAAATACCAATTAACACGACAAGAATGAGAAAGAAACATGCATGCAATCGACCTCACACCCAGAAACCAAGTCCACCGCAGCTATGGTTGCCTCGGATTAACATAGAAGAGTTCTGGCCTAAAGAGCATGGAGAAGGGAGGGAAACCGAGCAAACAAACCAAACAGCGAGCACAAGAGGACGAAGGTGCAGACCACAGAAACCTTATTACACTGCCATGATAAACGAGCCCAGAATCTGTGAACCCCGACCCCAAGAAATCTCACGGAGGGCCAATCAGCGCCAGTGGAGACAGGCGTGCGAAAGCGGTGATTGAGTCGCTCAAGGGACCGAAGAGCCTGCAGGGGAAGGGGGGGGGGAGCGGATAAAGAGGGAAAGAGAGAGAAGAAAGGCGGAGGGGGGGAGGGGGTGGAGCAAGAATTCGACAGCAAGAAAAGGGGGGGGGGGATCCGGGCCCATGTGAGCCCCGCATCGAGATCGCAATGGTAATGCTGCAATCAACCTGGACCCGACCTGACTGACACTGATTGGCACGAGACACGACACCCACCCACTCTCTCACAGGGAGAAGAAGAAGGGGGGATGATACTATGGCACGACGGCACGGCACAGCCAAACCCCAACACCACCACCCCCCCCCACTGCCCTCGTGGCACCCCCAGGTGGCGCCCTCTCAGCGCCCTTGCCACCTGGCGCTACCATATTCACGGGACCCCCTTTTTATTGGCATGCTGCCCGCCTGCCCACCGCTCTCTTGCAGGCGGAGAGAAGCCAGAGCTCTCCTTTGATTCCGCTCCATTCCAGCTCCCCCAATCCAACCCAACTCTCTCCCTCGCTGGTTGTGTGTGCGTGTGTGTGCTGATTTTGCTGCTGCGGCAGGGTTTTGGGAGTGAGTCCTGACCTCCAGGCCATGGTATTGTTCCGTCCTGCGTTACTGACTGCATGGCTGTGGCTGCCGTGCGGGGGCAATCGCAGCCCGGCAGGCAGCATTATTGCGGAGTTGATTTTAGTCGCACTTAGTGCCGATGGAAGAGGCATTGTTCTAATAATAATGAGAGGAAGTGGAGGAGGTGTCCGCATGATTCAACGGTGGGGACCGGCTCGCACTCTGGCATTGGGGAGTAGCAGTCGTTGTAGTGTGCGTCTCATGCCTCCCATCAGACGACGGATGGATGGATGGATGGATTCCAGGGAAACCACGGTGCTCGCCCCACTCATTCCGTCCGTCCTCCCTTCCATCGTCATCTTCATCCGTCCGTCTGTCCGTCCTCCCTACCATCTTCATCTTCATCCATCCATCCTTCCGTCCGTCCGTCCGTCCGTCCGTCCATCAGTCTTTCCCTCCATCTGCATCTTTCTTCCTTACTTCGTGCCGCCCGCCCGCCTTCTTGCCTCCCTGCCTGCCTTGTTCCATGTGTGTAGCCAGTGGGGTGGGGCGGGGTGGGGAAGCAGACACGAGCATATGAATGAATGAGGGAGCGTCTCGTCGTCGTGTCTGCCTCTGCTGGGGGGGCATAGAATGTCATATTAGTGGGGCTTTAGCGTTCCACTGTTGAGCTGCCAGCTTCATCTGCTTCTTCGTCTTCAGGACCCCTCCACTCCTCTCCTCGCCTCGCCTCGCCTCGCCTCCCCTCCCCTTCTGCTGAGATGGATTGGCCAACTGCGGGTGATCAACCCGTTCCCAATTGGTTCGCGGTCGTCTCCAATCTCCGTGGCGTTCTCAGGCGCGGGGACGGGGTTGCGTTCAGGCTTAGTTAGGGTTTGGCAGGCAGGCAGGCACGGCAGAAAGAGTATGGGAGTGCGCAGGTGACGAAGGAGATTACGTACTCAGCGACGAAGACCAGACCAGGGGAGGGGGGAGTGAATGTCCCACCGCACATGTCATGTCCTGTCCTGTCTGGTCTTGACATGCTCACAGACCACGGGGAGGAGAGAGGGGGGGGTATGTTGCTGTGCCGTTGCCACGCTGGACCATGCAACAGCACGGAAGGGTGGGTACAGGGGGGCTCCAACCAAACATTTCTCTCACCCGCTTTGTCATCATTCATTCATTCATTCCATTCCATTCCTTGTTGACCTTTCCGTTTTTTTTCTCGTCCTTTTCTCCTTATTTCCTTTCCTTGTCCTGTGCTTGCTTCAAGTGGTTTTGTTGCAATTCTTGATGGCTCTCCCCCCCTCCCCTACCCCTTCCCCGGCTGCTGCCCTGCACTCCTCTCTCCTCTCCTCTTCTCTCTCTCTCTTTATGCTTTATGCACACTCACTCCCGTCATGGAGAGGCACCCTTCCCTATTCCTTCTCCCCTCACACTTGCCACACTTGCACATGTACTTACTTTACTTACTTACTTTTCTCTTTCCTGAAAAAGCTCTCTATGTGCCCATTAATTACTACATACACATGGTCCATGTTGGAGCTTGGCACTCAAGTTTGCAACACACAAGGATGTCCCCAAACTGTACCATATCACTGTGGAAAATGATGCTATTTGTCTCCATGAAATTTGTTGAAGTGATATTCTTTCATTCAATTAAACAGGAGCAAACAAACAAAATCCGACTTTCTAGTTAAATTGATGAATAACTTTGCATGGATTCTTAGGACCATTAATTAGTAAAATGAGAATAAGAATCAAATTCACTTAACACATCATGTAATGCATTTAATGACATTTTTTCAAAAACAAATGAGATGCAATGTATCAGTGCTGGGAGGATCAAAAATTAAATTAAAAATTAAAAATCAGAACAACACAAACAGAAAAAATCACTAATTATTGAACCTTTGGAATTGTGAAACCTGCATGTATAACCTAACTTTTATTCCTGTAGTCTTATATATATATATACATATATATATAGACATATTATATAAGACAGCTTAGTAGACAAACAAAAAGAGATAAAAATGCTCTGTGATTGGCTGAATGCCTCATTGTTTTTATCAAAAGTGAAACAAAAAAGAAAAGTTAACTCAACCTTTTATCTATCAAGAATCAAGCAAAGTGTGTTAATTTTGCATTTTTGACATCTGTGCTAGATACTCTTGCAAAGGAACAGTTTCAATAATTGTTTTAATGTGTTTTCAGTCTTTGGTTCTTTATGTTCTAACTTTCTAGCTCTAAGCTACACAACACTCTCTGGTTCACAAACTCAAAATAACTCACAGTAGTCATTACATAGAACTGTCTATTTGAAATTGTGCATTGTATGCATTGTGTTCATTATGTGCATTATAAATTATGCAATAATAGCCGTTGCCTTGAGGCAAATGATATTATTGATGTGGTTGTTGCATTTTGCACATGGGAGAGCATGAGTTTGGAGGATCAATATCATCTTCCCTACAGTCCCTCCTTCTGCAACTACTTTGTAAGGAGCTCCATGTTGTCTATGCGGTGCTCCAACTTGTTCATTCCTAGCTCGATGGTATCCAAGTTGTGCTCAAACTTTTCCATGTGTACTTGCATGCATTTCAGTGCACCAAAGATGGTAGAGAATCTATCAAGATTGAAGTTGTCATCAAACACTAGGAATGAAAGGCGCAGATCTTATAGTAGTACAACATATCATATTGGAATTGAGATTGTGTGAGGAGCTAAAAATTCTCTAATGTCTATTGCTGCAAAGCGGGCTTTTTAAGGCCTAAAATTATGTAATAGTAGTTGTGATAGCCAACACTTAATGTAGACATTAGTATATTAGATGGAGATGTTTCGTAGAAATTGTGGAGATTGAAGCTTCATAGATTGTAGCTTCTAAGGTTGTTTTAAGTATTGAGAAAGGCCTTTTTCAAAAAAAATCCTTGAAAATGCATGTGGTGAAATAGGAATGAGAGTTTTGAGAGTTTTTCCAATGCTTAGTTGTGCTTGGATCCAAATTAGAGATAGTTTTTTAATTGTGTCTTTTAGCAACTTCACATGTGCAACATATGTCATGATAGAGACTTTGCTGAGTCTATACTATACTATAATTTGCACTGCCAACCAGTTACTTCCCTCAATAGATTCAACTATTCTTTCTTTTAAGTTCATCTATGTATGCAAATTAACTACTACAAACAAATATGATTTGTTCTTGAGCCATTAACTTTAAGTGTTTTCTTTGCTGGTGGGAGCATTCTTTTTCACTCATATCTGAGTTAGTAGATATAAATATATTTTTGGACTAGATCTAGAAACATATCAGTTGAATTTAAAGGCATTTTCAAAGTCTTCTCAAATATTCTTTTTTACTTATTTTTAAAAATTAAATAATGAGCAACTTTGCATCAAGGTGATTGTGATTTAGAATTTAACAAAAAATTCTGAAATTTCAAATCGATCTTATGTTGTTGTTGTTATTCTTGTTGTTGTTATTGTTGTGTTATTTTTTATTTTTTTATTTTTCTATTCTTTTATTAATTATTATAATTAAAATAAATTATTTACTTAATATGTGTACAATTTTTTTTTATGCACAAATATAAAGAGGGACGTTCAATGTAACTCAAGTATAATCAATTAGATTTTGTATACTCCAAACATGTAAATAATCTCAATAAAATAAATAAATCAAATAAGTTCTATGTAAAATATAAAATCTACTAATTAATGATTTTAAATAATTTAAAATCCTAAAACTTTACAACAACAAAAGAACAATAAGCATTGTGCATTTTAAATAAGCTAGTATTTAAGAATTGTGTTGCACAAGTCAACTTCATGTCAAAAAGAGGAGTCTTTTTATAATAAACTTCAAGAGTTTGATCAAGTCATGGAATAACTTTGCATCATCACAACCTTAATAACTATGTCTTATCTCACTTAATTCACACAACAAGCTATGATGAGCCTATTGCCAAACATAGAAGATTTTTTCCTAAGCATCTATTATATAAGAAAACTTAGGAGATAAATAAGAGGAGATAAAAATCCTTTGAGATTGGTTGCATGCATCATTATTTTTATCAAAAGTGATCATAAAAATAAAATAAAAGAAATCAACTACTATGTTAATTAAGATTAATATGTTGTTTTGAGATGTTTATAAGAAAAAAAGCATATGAAAGCTTTGAAATTAATATGCTGTATTGCTATGGGATATTTATTTTACTATTTTATATTGGAGTTGCTTTGATAATAGAACTTTGCTTGATGTGTGCTCTACTTATTGTATACTTTGCTTGATGTGTGCTTTGCTTGATGTGTATTCTACTTGATGTGTACTATGTTTTGCATTTAAAGGCTTTATTTACATATTTTCATAATTTCTTTACGCTACAAGTATAAAGCTTATGTTATTGGGTGGTTTTTCTTTGCACTTAGATGAGCTTTTTTGCTTGAAATCTACATGTATATTCACATAGTCTATATTTTATAATATTGTCCCCATATAGTACTAGTTATTTTTATACTTCTCTATGAATGATTATTGCTCTCATAAATGTAACTTGATGTGTTGTAGCTGAAGTATCATGCCTTAAAATATTATGAAATTAACCTTGTTGGAGTCATCACAACTTTCATCATCATTGCAATTTAAAATTGTCATCATCATTGTCATCACCTATTACAAAAGCCTCCTTGATTATATGGCCTTTTCAACCTTCCAGCTTATTGATTCTTACCTTAAGGCATGTATTTGTTGAGGCAAAGCTATATAACTTATATTTAGTACTACTATGTTAAAATTGTTATGATTTGATAAAGAAAGGTGTAAGAGTTGTAAGAATAGGGTTGTGGAAGATCTTCATAAGGTGTAGAAAGGTGGCTTTTGCAGCTAGATGAATAGGATTTTTATTGTGTATGAATTGTTATAATATATATTATTTATAAATATCTTATACAAGTTTTTGTATTTACTTGGAATTGTATTGTAACACAAATTTTAAGTGAAAAGAAAAAAATATTATATAATAGAAATATTTAATTATAAAAATAATAGCAAGTAATCTTAGAAGTATAGATAATAGTTAAGGAGATAGTAAAGCTTCTAAATGCTAATGCTGTCTCTATGCAGAATGGACTTCTACTTACACTGCAAGGCTATAAAAAAAAATAAAATAAAAAAAAATCAAAATAAATATGAAAAATAAATAATTTATGCATCTATAAAAAAGAATTTATATATATATATATATATATATATATATTTACAGCAATCTATTTGTTGGATTAAAATAAAAGTTTTTATATTAATACTAGAATTAAATTACAACAACTTTATAAACTTTGAGAGTTATTGAATAATGAGATTAAGGGGTATTGGCACTAGGATATTAATATCAAGGTTAGAAAAGGAGGTGGTAGATACTTGAGTATATTATAGAATTTATCTTTTATATGATAAGTTCAATCTTTCTTAAAGTTATTGTACTTATTATCAATTATTTAATTTAGGGATATAAATATTTTGACTCAAAATCTATGGTTAAATTATCAATTATTAATATTTTAAACTTCTATTGGATTAAATAAGGATTTAATTAGGTTTGATTTAGAATTTAGGATTTAAGATTTTATTAGGATTTTTTAAGGTTACATTAGATTTTTTTTTAGGATTTTATTAAAATTTTATTTGGATTTATTTTAAGATTATATTAGAATTTTATTAAGATTTATCTATGGCTTATTTAAGATTTATTTAAAAAAATTATTTTTTATTATTTTCTTATGATTTCTAATTATAATATTTTTATTATTTTTTTAGATTATTTTATAAAATTCTTTTTTTTTTTTTTTTTTTTTTTACATATTCTTAAATAAAAATTATATTTATTTTTAAAAAAATTTAAGACTTCTTTTGGATTTGATTAAAGTTTGATGAGAATTGTTAAATTTTAATTGAGATTTATTTAAGATTCTATTAGAGTTCTTGTAGAATATGTAAATAAATTTTGTGGTAAGTTATTGGTTGGTTATTGATAAACTTGAAAATTAGACTTATGATTAGGCAGTTTAGTTGGTAACAGTAGGTTGTTAGTGAAATAAATGGTTAAAAATTCAAAAGTTCATAACCTTTGGGATCTACTGGCTGACGGTCCATCTTTTGGTAGAATAAAGTGGTTGAGAAAAGGGAGATCGGGGCCAGACTGTGATAGTCGTAAGCCGGGATAAGCTTGGTGCTACCTCTTTGTTTTCTTTGCTTTTATTATTTTCTTATGAAGAATTGTGATTGAGAGAAGTATTATTAAAATTGTGATTAGAATATTATGGAATATGACTTTGGACTAACCGCTTTGAAAAAAATCTCTGACCTTGAGAATTAAAATTATCGAATTGTGTTGTGTTAAGTGAAGATATTGAATTCTGTGTGATGAATTGAGAAATTGAATATAATAAGTAAGCTAAAGATTAGTAATTGAATATATATAAACCACAAAGAGAGTAAGTTGGAGATGAACTGATAAGAATATGAAAGTATAGTTGAGTTGATATTTGTATAATGGATTATGTGTTGAATTAAGACGGAAGTAGTAAGCCTTGGTATTTTGTAGTTTGATAATTGATTTTAGATAGGTAGAGTACAGTCAATTGTGATACTAACAGATCCAATTCATATAACTAGTCTTTTCTCGTGTTCAAACCCACCTCTATTAGTTCAATTGCTTTGGTATATTGAAGCTTGAACACAACGAGAACAACAATTCTTAAGTCATATTTTTGTAATTTTTAATTTACTTTCTACAACTAAGTACTTGGTGCATTCTTGAGCAAGACCTCATGTAATACATCATTGGTAGGAAAGATCTAAGTTATAGTATGGCACATATTTTGAGATCATCATGTGGCATATATTATAATAGTGATGGTGTAGCATATATTCTAGCACATTTTTAAGGATCAACATTTTAACGAGTTCCAATATCACACTACGTAAGCTTTGCAGTAGTACTCCAACTACAACAAGGATTCAAGTATTAGGTATTGTATTGTGAGGCATGTCTAAATTGCATTCAATCAATTCAAGTGCCAGTGCTATTGTCAATAATCTTGCAATAAACAACTACATAAGCCATTCCAAGCATGTAATAAACAAATAATAGAAGATAAATTTATGATAGATGCAATGCTTTTGAAGATAAAGTTTTTTTAATGCAAATCCACTAAAATTTTTAATACAAAAGTACATATCTTTATCTTTATATTTTTGTATTTATGATATCATGGTAAATATCTTTCAATAGCTTTTAATAATATAATACATAAAATTATAAGGAATTATTACATTAAGTAGTAAATAAGAAAGAATGGTGACAAAATATTATTTTTTTCAACTACTACAAATTCATCAACGTTTGTTGGATTTTTTTTTTTATTTTTCTACATGTAAATTTTTCTTTAGACATAGTTGCACAATAAACATTGTGCACATTGTCTAAAAAATTACTTAAAATTCCATATATGAATTATACTTAGAAATATTCTTATAACAAAGTCAATGTATATACTGTTTAGAAATAGAAGAAACTTGCTCCAATTGGTAGTTACAATCTTTCAATGTTTCACACAAATTACAGTTTTCTTGTTTTGGAAAAAAGAGTTGTTTACAAGAGGCTTAACTTTGTATATATAGTATTTCAAAATTACAAACAATTCTATTTTTTGTAGCTTAATTGTTTAAGATAGTTTCACATTCCAATTAAGCTACAAAAAATAGGCTATGTTGCACTTTCATTGATAAGAAAGAACTCATATAATGGGAGCACAGACAAAACCAATATTCTGCCATTTGAACATTGCAGGTAGCTTAACAAAAAAAAATTCGATTCAATCTATTGATGCAAACTATCACGAGCATGCAATAGAAATACTAAACTACTAAATGATAGAGTACACAAGCCGAAATCTATGTCTTATTCCAACTCACCCAAAATTTGCACTCCAGCCACTCCACATAGTCTTTTTCACATGGGAGGATGATTGGAATTATGTCTTCATAACAATAGAGAATTATATACAACCACAAACACATATAACACTACTTTTTTTTGCCACAAGCATAATTTCTAATTGATGAGGCAACATCTATCTTCTAATAAGATATACACTCAATTCTCAACAATGAAAGAACAAGACATGAGCATATGTAGACGTGGCTCCCAAAATGTGTCTATTGACAAGCATAATAAGATGATACTATGATAAGTATTGTACTAGCAGTCTTGGGAATTAAAAAATAAGATTACATATTTTCTAGAAGCCAATGAATTGCACCCTGTACATTCCCACCTGTAGCATGAAGTGCTTGAATGTTGTCTCTAGTATCAGTGAATTACATCTCTCCCAATTACGACAGTTGCTCCATATAAAGTTCTTTAGAAGATGCTGTGTCCACAACAATAAAAAGATATGCTATGATAACATTTCTTATGTTCTCATATTCTAGAACAAGTAAATGGTCCAATATCCAGCTATCTAGAATTTCTCAAACTAATGTCATTAGATTTTTCCATGTAACTGGTTACTTGCACAGAGCTTGGAAGCTATGGTGACTTACGGTCATGATTAGAAGGAGAGGTGGTGGCATGTACTCTGCACATGTTGATTGAAGCATTTATATTCCAATATGAAGCTATACCAACTCCAACTCTGATTTGATCCAAATTCTTGAAAAATCAAAGAACAACATAAGTTTGACAATTTTTTTGCTAAATATTACAATTTTGGCCGACAAGATACTACTACAAAAAAATACTATTACTCTACTTGAAAAAACTCTTCAACTAAGACAACATATGACAAAACTTTCCACACAAAACACTTCAAAATGCTATGTGTAGAGACATTGATAGACTCCTCGGCTTAAATACAAAGGGCTTAATCTGACCAAAATCCATATCATGATTTTCAATGTAGAAGGGATAAAACTTATTCTACATAAAAGACTCAAAGCTTGTTGGAGTACTATAAGTTGTTGGATTTGATCATGGTAATATCTATGTAAATAATTTATATTTTAAAGTAATCAAATGAAATTGAGAATTCAAAGATTCAGCTTAAGATCTTAATAATGCACTTAAACTTTACTAAGGCTTTATTTTAAAATATAAAATTAACAAAAAAATAATTTAAAAGAAACAACTTTTAATGAGAATCAAGATAGATGATGCACAGTCGGACACAAATAGATTAGCTCAAGGCCACTCCTATCATGTTTGATTTATTTACAAATAGGCCATTTTGATTGAAATAGCTATAGAATCCTCAAAGACAGCCTCACAAAGTTCAAGCCTATTCTGTTGAGGTATCTCTTTCAAGTAAGTAACCAAAATAGATGATATAATTGTGACTTTTTGGATGATAAAGATGATGAAGATAATTTGTGATAGACCTATTGCAAAATACAATGCAATTTTTTTTTCAAAACACATAGCTTATATGATGAAGACAACAATTTTACCTTCTTTTACAAAGCCATTTGTAGATTCATGTATCTAGCTCTATGCCAACTAAGATGGTTTTTTTTTTTTTTTTTTTTTTTTTTTTTCTTCTAATCAATTACAATGAATGTAGTCATGTATGACATATCTTAATGTTATGTTCAACTTGGCCACATGTCTTACATCGCTTTTATTGTCCTTCTACAACTTCAAACAAAAAAAAGATTTCTTTCGATAGTTGATTGCAATGCAATGCTTAAAAGAGGATGTCTCCTAAAAAGTTGGTGATTAGACTTATTTGAAGCACAATATTGCTAGGATGCCAATTTTACTAAGATTGACTATATCTTTGTTTGTTGATCAAGATCTAATGTAAGCTATACATCATTCTATTGATTGGATAGTACCTCAATCTAGCTAAAATGTCATCTAGCCATACTATCATTCTATTAATTGGATGTAAGTTAAATAATTTTCATAGATGACATAGCCAAATGGCAATAGTAGCAATAGAAGAGGATTAAGGTGCTATTAGGGGTAGAAATTGATTGGCTATAGAACACCATTAGTTGCAAGAAGTTCATGCATGAGGTATTTGTATAGAATACCAAAAATGATAGTGATTTGGCTCATATATTTATCTTGTTTATTTTTTTGTTTTTACTAATGCATATACTATTAGTGATGTAAAATAAGAAATTTTATGAATTATTTGATTATAGAAGCATATACTAAAATCAATCTAAATCTAAAAAATTTCTATGCCAATTTTTGGCTAAAGCTTCTGTTTTTTTGATGTTCTTCATATATTGTAATCTTGTGTGAAACATCATATAATCCATTGTCGATACTTGAAGCCGTTTTTTTAATATAACATGACTCTTATCTATTCTTCATGTTGTCGTGATGTAACACGATTAATAGGTGAAAGAGTGTGGAGATTATTATAATTTAGGAGATCTTAGTTCAAAGTATTAGAAAAAATTATCTTAGAAATATAGTTAATAGTCAAAGGGGTAGAAAAATTAAAAGGTACCAATGTTGCCTTTTAGAAAGGTGACTTCTACTTACTTTGTGGCACCATAAGTAACGAAAATCAAAGTAGATTGGAAAAATAAATGATATAGGCATCCTTAGAAGGAAGTTAAGAGTAAATTCTAGAAAAAATTTACTTAAAAAAACTAGGTACTGATATCCGGAGAGGGCTGGTTATGAACCAGAGTCGAAATCAGACCCTGGGGCACAAAACCGAGTCTCAACAACGACTTTGGAGTTCTTTTGGAGATTGGAGAATAAGGTTTGATAGCAGACTAAATAGGCTTTCTATGAGCATTGATTTTGGGCGATTTGGAGTTGATACGACTTTGTAAGAGCTTTGCAAAGTCAAGGTTTGTTTCAGATGACTTGGGTTTTATAAAATAAAATAGGATTTACGTTTTGGATGATTTCAAGAGTTTTGTAATAGATCTATAAGTGAAATTTTGTGAGTTTATGGTTATAGTTGTGTTTAATATGTGTCATGAATTTGAGCTTGATCTAATAGTTGAATTCAGGAATATTGAGGTTTAAGTGGGTCAAGGTCTTAGAAAGTAGAATTTTAGGTCTAGTGGGGGTATTTGAGATTTCTTGCAATTTGCTAGTTGGATTGGAGTGAAACTTATGTAAGAGGATATTAGACTTGTTTTTCTATGTGTATGAGAATTTTGAGATCAATCGAACAATGCAAAGAAGAGATATTGGCTCTGGAAGATTAGTATTAAGATTGGAGAAGGAGGCCGGCCAATACCTGAGCACATTTTTGAGGATATCGTCAATTTGGTAACTCCGATCCTTATCAATTTTCTTTTTGCTTATTTTTAACTTATTTTTTTAGAAGTGCGCAAAATTTGAGTTAAGATCAATGGTTTATTCATTAGTTATTGAGGTTTAAATCTGTTATAGGAATTATTAGGGTTTGGTTAGGATTTGGTTTGGGATTTAGGATTTGGATTAGGGTTTGATTTAGGGTTTAGGATTTGGTTAGGGTTTGATTTAAGATTTAGGGTTTGGATTAGAATTTGGTTTAGGATTTAGGATTTGGATTAGGATTTGGTTAGGGTTTGATTTAGGGTTTAGGATTTGGTTTAGGATTTTGTTGGGGTTTGATTTAGGGTTTAGGATTTTATTAGGATTTAAGATTCAATTAGTTTTGGCATAAATTTTGAATGAAGTTCAATAGGATTTTAACTAGAATTAAATTAAGATTGAATTGAGATGTATTTGAATCACATTTGTGTTTTTTCTAATGTTTCTTTAAAAATTCCTATTGTTTATTTAAAATTTCTTTGAGGTTTTTTTTAATTTGATTAAGTTTGCTTAATATTATTATATTCTAATTAGAGCATTGTTAGTATTCTATTAGAATTAGGATTTTGTTATTGCAATTTCCATTCTTCCTTCTACAGCCAGGTGTTTGGAGCATTCTCAAGCAAGACTTCATGTAATACGACAACGTATTAATATTTCTAAACTACAAGTACTAAAAGAACTAAGCAGTAAAAAATCTCTCTTTCTAAGGTAACCAAATTATTGATATATAATTAATAATAATAAAATAATTAGTATAGTCCCATTGTAGTTTTTTTTAATTAAATTAAAAATAAAAAAGTTATATAACTATCCACAATTTGATTCCAAAATTATATGAAGGTTGTTAATTCATCTATAAAGAAAATCCTTACTTGCAATTTATAAGGACATCTCATTAATATGCCAAATATAAAGAAGGTTGGTTGATATTAGAAAAACTTTTTATATTATAAATATGATTACTAATTCTTTAATAGTTATCAATATTAATAGTGCCATTCTATCATCAAGGATTGATTTAATTCTTTGTAATGCCTAAATATAATTTTTTTCTTTTTTATTCTTAAAAAATATAAAACATGATGAAATAAAAATAATTAAAGAAGTTACATATATAACATTATAAAGTAGCATTTGAAATTTATTATTCTTATATATTTAATCTAATAAGATGATATATGGGTATTTTTATATAAATTTCATTAAAAAAAATGAGCAGAGAAGAATCAAGTGATAGAATTTTTTTCATCTCAACAATAATTATATTAAAAGTTTTACTCTTTTATTTTATCCAAAAAAATTGTAATAAGTGTATGTCGTTCCACCAACTAATGGTGCAATTAATGGTGTATGTAACGATACAACTAATGGTGCACGACTATACATAAATTACAAATATATAAAGATAAGACTATAATACTAGACTCATTGTGTTGAATGACAATTAAAACTATTATATGTTTGGTCCTTGCAAAAAGAAGCTATTACATAGTTTGTTGTATCCCAAAAGATAAACATCTTTGAATAGCATGTGTAGATATATTGGAAGAATTTAGATGATTGTAAATATAGTTTTGAAACAATAAGATGCCAAAGACTAGATGCAATAGACTTCTTGGCATACAAATCAAACAAACGATTATAGACACATGTATATTGATATCTTTATTTGATTATTATCTTATTTACATGCATACAACTACAATTGCACTTCAATCAAATTTAAGCAACATCAACTAAGCATCTTTTTATAATAATACAACCTTAAGAAAATGCAAGTAATTAGACGTTTTTGAAAAGATCAGCTAATATAAGATACTTACATTTGGATAGAAGAAGCATATGGAGTGAAGAACCTCCATTCTTCTTAGATCAAGATTTGTAAAATATTCATTGTATGTATCAAACTAATTATCAATTAGTCAAAAAAATTATAAAATATTAGTTCAAGTGTAGTTCTAGACCTCTTTTTTTTCCTCTTTTTTTCTTTTTTTTACAAGTTGTAATACATATTTCAAAAGCCAACCAACATATTTGCAATTAGACTTTCACAATACTTTGAATCAAACTTCAACAAAATATTTAACAATATATGTACTAATAATCTAAATTATAATGATTAAGGTAGAGAGATCTTGGTACAAGCTTTCTTCATGATATAAGTACAACCTTTGTAGTGTAGCATCATTTAATGTACCACCTTCCTAATTTCTATTGTGTACATCACTAATCAAAAATTGCACACATGGTAATAGATTTGCATTTATGATTGGATTTTGAGAATTATTTCTTTAATATCTAATGAAGACATTACTTGTAAATTATGAATGCTTCCAAAATCTAAGAATGTCAAATCAATTGTTTGTTTAGAAAAAATCAAATTTTTAGTAATAGAAAAATAATAAATTCCATACAAGCATGTTGATGACAACTTAAAAGTAAATATAATCAACATTATGAGGCTTATCCTAAATATTTAAGTAGTTGCATCTATGTATCTTTTAAGATAGCATTATTGTATTTAACCTTCAAAAACACAAACTCTATACTTAATAAAAATAAAGACATGTAAAAAAAATCATCACAATCAAACTTCTATCTATTTCAACATGCATGCCTTACTCCATCTCCATCAACCAAAACATTCACTCTCAAAAGTGACGACCATAATTCACACGTTATATTTGACTTTAAATTTATATGTCACCATAATATCTTACTTCCTTTGTCTTTACCTCTATTTAATCCTACTATAATTCATATATGTTGGATTTGTGCTTATACTAGAGTAAACAAGATTCTTACCTATTTCCACCAACTTTTTGTCTTCTAATTCATACTATCTTCTTTCTTGTGTTTTACAAACCAATAATTTTTTTTTTTTTACAATTCCATCCCTTCTATTAACTACATTCATATCCATCCTCAATACTAGTATTTTCAAACTCACTTTATAATCCAACTTCAACTTATATTCATGCAAAATACATATCACGATTTTTCTAATCTTTGCTTTTGTTTCAAGCTCAACCATTTACCAAGCAATATACACACATTATTAGTACCCTATATAATCATAATTATTATATCTAATATCTCCTCTCTAATTATCTTAGGCTTTGCTTTAAAGGTATATAAGGACATTGTTGCATAGACAAGCAATTCTCCTTACATCACTTTTTGCTTATAGTGCATCAATCAAAGTTATGTTTGCCATCACTCTATTTGCCCACTCCAACCATGCTAACATAAACTATTTGCTTCCAATATAATTGTTGCTTGTTAAATCAAGTATGCATTTGACATAAAAAAATTACCGTTTCCTAATACAATACTTGCTATCCTATACAACCAATACTTATTATTGACTCGTCACTCGTCATTAACACATACATAAAACCTTTTTCTTTCTCTCCTCCAAAACCAAAATTCTTCTTATATTTTAAATATTAGACTCTCACCTTTGATGCATGTGCTCTTGTATAACTAATCTCATCTCTTTAAATTTATATAGTCTTTTAATCTTTATTACAATTTATTCTATAAGAGAGATTCATCACAATTCATATCTCTCTTGCTTGGATTTTTTTATTATTTCTATCTACTCTAATTGCATCACCAAATACCTTCATGCATATTAAATACATGTACTACCTATATATAAATGCATTTGGCAATCACATCTCAACTTATAGTCATTTATCACTACTTTCACTAAGAAAAAAATAAATTGAATACTTGTATAATAATAATAAAAAAAAAAAAAACTTATGTTCAATGTAAGGTCATAGTTGCTTAGTTTGATCTTTTTTGTTGTAGATTTGCCATTATCTTTGTATATCAATGGCTTTGATCCTAAATAAGCTACTTTATTAGCTTTTCTTTCAACTAAACTTTTCTTTCCAATACCTATTCATATCACAACTATTTCTACAATTCCACACACACAATCAAAACTACCACTACTATCACACTTTTTTTTATTCTTTCTTTTTATAGTAAATATTTCATCTACAATCAAGCTCATACATTACCTTGAAAGCTATTTCTATAGCCCTTGCTTACTTTGCCACCATAATTGCCTTCACCTCAATTTAGATGGTAGCTTACTTACATTTTTCAAATCCACATCTTTGTACATCTCTTTATCAAGTGGACCATCCACTGCATTGTTCTTATTTCTTCTCAATTAGTCTCCATTTGATAATTACAAGATGACAACGTTAAACCTATATTCCAAATTCACAATATATTTGACCAAAATAAATCAAATTTAATTCTATAACTCCAATTAGCAACTTCTTACTACCTTCTATTTATCTAAACCTTTTTTATTAAATAAATAAAAAAAACTTTTATAAAATGTTTATGAAGTGTAATTTTTTTAACAATTCATTATATAATAAAAAACTTATTCCTCCAATTATACAAATCTTTTTTTTTTTATATCTTTTAAGGCTCTTCTAGAATCCTACTCACATAACTTTCAAAGCCTACATCATCAAATCACAACAATTCTAATATGGTAGAAACAAATCTAAGCTACACAACTTTACTGCAAAAAATGCAAGCTTGATGCAAAAAGCTATATGTTGCAAGCGCTTATACAATATGTTTGGAGACAATAGAAGGCTTGGTTGAATAAATGGACAATAAGGATTGTAGATACAAAAAGAGTGATGCCACTTCTACAAGAGGAAGAAAAGGCAATAATATCAAGAAGGCTTTTATAACAAGTGATGGCAATGACTATGATGATAATAATTTTGAATTGTAATAATGATGCAAGTTGTAGCTACTCCTATAAGATCAAATTCACAAGATTTTGGGGCATAATGATTTAACAATAGGACATCAAGCTACATTCATAAATACAATACATGGAATGGAGTGAAGTTATTTGAAAATACATTGAGTTAATCATAAGAATCCAAGTAGGGTGTCACATTAATAATAGGAGGATATTGCTTTAGCAACTCATATATATATATATATATATATATATATATATAGTTAATAATAAGAGAATTATATTTTTTTAATCCATCTAAAAATTATACTAATATATTTTATTTTTATTATTTACTTAAATAATTTTTGATTTTTTTTAACAGCTCCAAATTATGCCATATTTTTCTACTTTAAAAATCAATATGTTGCAAGGAATTGAATCTTGCATTCTTGCACACAAAACTCAGATTGCCTTTAGTATATAAAATAATCATTGGCAAAATATTCAAATAAAAATATTCAAATAAAACATTGGAAAATAAAAACATACAAAATTTATGAAGTAATTTTTGTGGATATCTTTAAAATTATTCATGCTTTAGTTTTGATAATTTGAAAAAAAAAAATAGAAATAATGAGAAAATATAAGTATTGAACTAAGGCTTGTTACAGAAATCACATTTCATGACTTCAGTTTTAAAATTTTTGAAAACCATCCATGATTATGATAAGCTCACATGTAAAACCAGAGAGCTTCAAATGGTTTCTGGGAGCTCATTTCTTTATTTTGTGCAGGTTGAAGTTGAGTTGTATCATTTGCTAAATTTTGACTTGAAGAACTCTTCTAAGAACTGCGTAGCTGATTTTGGTGTGTTCTCTCAGGGCACATTCATGGTGGACAACGTCAGATGAGAGTCAATATTCTTGTGAACTATGAGAAAGCTGCATGACAGCCCTCTGCCGAGGTTGAATTCTACACACCACATGTTCTCGTGTTTTTCTCTCTAGTAGTATTAAAGCAAACCATCATTCACTCCACGTTTTAAGAATGTCATATTTCAGGAGCAAAAGCAGTTGACCATGCCAATGAATGGTGCAAAGCCACACAAACCCTTCGATCAGTCAATGCTAGTGACATTGAGCACGACGATCAACATGGGAGCATTTCGGTTCACAGTGCCTAGATTTTCTGCTGGGAACCGTGAACAAAAACTCGTTATGAAATGATAATTTTCAAGATGAACATCACGTTGCATGAATTTCAGCAATTATGAAACATGAGGGACTTATAGATAATTAGCTTGTTCACGAAGGAGGCACTTGGACAGTTCACCATCATCTCCAATCAAGGGCGTGGAGTGGAGCGGAGCGAATCGAAAAACAAAATGAGAATCTGAGCAGCAGCAGGACGACTAAGGAAGAAGACAGAATCAGAAATTCGGGGGAGCATTGTATTCAATCAAAACACTGTCGCAGATGCAGTTGCAGGAGCGGGGGGGGGGGGGGGGGGCACGAAGTTCAGATGAGTCCCGTGCACAAACGGGTCCCGGTCGTCCTTATTATCCAAACCGCTCTCCAAATAACGGGCGGGCGAGGGGAGATCATTCCTGGACATGGCTGGCTGGATGGCTGGTCGGGCCGGGTTGCCGGGGTGCGAAGGCCAGGCACGCAGGTTCACAGGATAACGTTCATCCGGGGTGGAACATCATCCTCTCTCCCGCAGGACATTCATCCATGGCGAGAGATAGAGAGAGAGCTCTACCTCGATGATGTTTCATGTATAGACAGGAAATGGGAGGAAGGAAGGAAGGAAGCTGGAGCCCAAGTGATCCTCATCCCTAGCCCCCCCACCTCCCCCCAATCTAAATTCTGCCGCAGCTCCTGCGCATCAGCCGAGTGTATTCAGCATCGTCCCAGCTCCTGGGCAGAAGCTTGTACGTTTTCGTTTTTTAGTACCCGAATTCTGAAATTCCTCATTGTTTATGTGTGTTCTTCTGGCTTAGAAGAGAGTGTTAGTTTGCGGCTTCCAGGATTCTGGTAGGGATCCAAAAAAATTAGTTTATTTTTATTTTATTTCAGGGAATACTGTCGTGAATTGAGACGCGGGAGATTCGATGCTTTGTTTCCATACCTCCACTCTGATTTGTTTATGCTTTTTTCTTTTTTCTGTTTTGTGTTTAGAGTTTTTGCGAAGGTAGGGGCAAAGATGGCCTCTACAGCAGGCGGCACCATGCAAGCGTTGAGAGGGGTATCGTCAGCATTTTACCGGTTTCCCTCGTCTAGAGTGGTGAAAGCCATTGCTTCCCTGGATGTGGCGACTATACCCTCGATCTCGGGCACTTTTGGTACCGCCACGAGCTGGAAGAAGGTGGAGAATGCGAATTGGAGGCGTCAAGGTTTGCGTTGTATGGCTTCTGCTGCGTCCACGGCTGCCAACAATTTGGTAGTCTCCGAAAACTATGTGGCTGTTTCCTCACCTTCAACGGGCAGTAAGATTTATATCCTACACTTGGATTTTAGCGCACTTTTCCCAAAAATTGATCTACGATTATTGAATTTCGCAGCTCATCGCATCTGGTTTACTTGGCGCTTAGACTATTCTTTTCTTGTCTGCTATTCTCTTCTTTCTTCTGCGTTTAATATTTTCTCTTTTAAACGATCCATAGTATCCATTTTTGTGTATCATTGAAACATCGCTGAAAGGATTTTCTTTTCATCACATAAACACCTACCTGGAGGCCACGAATGGTATCGAGGGTTTCTTAAAATGATTATTATTATGTTTATTATTATTTTATGCCTGCGAAACTTTTGCTTCTCAATAAATTTACTCTCAAGTGAATTTGTGAGTTCATTCTTAAGGATATCTTGCCGGAATTCGTCATCTTCGATAACTTGCGAACGGATTGGTTGATTCGCTGTCTAGCCACTGTTCATTGTTGTAACATTAGCCTCTAAAAAGGTCGCATCGTTGCTTTTAGTCGAGCCATGATAAGGGTCTCTTGTTTTCGGCAGGCACTGAAACTGATAATAGTTCGAAACAAACATGGAAGGCCAGCATTGATTTCAAGTTCATTCGGGATAACAAGGAGGCTATAGCGAAGAACATTCAAAACCGTAAATGTGGTGGAGATGTAGAGCAGGTGGTGCAGTTGTATGAACAGACTGTCAGTCTCAACCAGGTAACAAATGCCTTACAGCATTAGTATTGGCTTGGCAAAGATCGTTGGGTTGGTGTTTACCGGGAGGAATTGTTCATTTCAGCTGCTGATCGTTTTTGGGTCCGTTATGACGGTAGCGCTTATCTAGTTGAGAGATTTGCAGGAAGTTGACAAATTGCGGGCTGAGAGAAATGCTGTAGCCAATGCTATGAAAACCAAGTTAGATGCGTCCCGCCGGGAGGAACTGATTGAGAAAGGTACTGGTCTTCTGTGCGTCCAAACTGTCTTTACTCATTGTATTCTCTTAGCCCTCTGGGATTTATTTTGGGCACATAAACTCGTTCTGTATTCTTTAATTGAGTGTTATCTCTGACAGCATAAAATCTGATTATGCTGTTCAACTGACTCCCAATTACGCCAATGTAGTAAAACCTACAGTCAATCAGATTTTTGTTCACATTCTCGAATACTGTAAATCATCTATTCAACCTAGTGTGGTTGAACGAAGTACTTGGATATATGTGATGCAAACGCTGTTGTGCACATCTGTTGTTGTCAATAGATGTGCGCATTGACATAGGGGCAGCAGGTGACAGTAGCGAAGGGTGTATTTTAGGGTGAGTTTAACAGCTCCCTTCGTATCTTATACAGGCAAGCAGCTTAAGGATCAAGTTTCGGAGCTTGAGATAGAACTATCACTGCTCCAAGAGAAGCTCCAATTGGAAGGACAGCGCATTCCGAATATGACACACCCCGACGTACCGGTTGGTTCAGAGGATGTTGCAACCCTACGAAAGGAGGTACTTTTAGGTTCTCATGAGTTTCTTCATTTGGTTTTTGTAACCTAGAAGTTTTTTTATTTTTTATCTTTTATTTTTATTTTTCCAGTACGAACAATTCCTTATTGATTGCACAGTTATTTCAGCTTTGAGTGTTTATTGAATTTAGGTCAATGCATGAGAGTAGGGCTTTGAATTGTACCTTTGGTTCTAGGTCTAATATTTAATACCCTCGTATTTTGAGTACAAACCTCGGTTAGTGTTGTTGACTCTTGGCTCTTTTTCACTTGGGTGAAAATTAGGCTTATCAAGGTTTTGAAAATAGCTTGTATGATTGATTCGATGGCAGTTTTTTCAGAAATATAAGATTTTATCTTTGCGAGAATGGTTTGTCTATCAGCTTTGTTATATGAAGTACAGATCTACGTCTAAAACAAGTTTGGGAAATATTGATAGGTTGGAAGCCAGAGGAAGTTTACATTCCCTGTCAAAGATCATGTTGAAGTGGGACTTGCTCTTGACCTATTTGACTTTGAAGCGGCAGCTGAGGTATTTGCGTAACAGAACCTCTTGAATAGAATTGAATTTGCTTTTCAAGGGATGAGGCGTTTACTTAGTATCACTTCGCTACTACTGCCTAGCGAAACTGTTGATTCTGTGCTTGCAGTCCACGCAGCCTTCGCCACTCAGGAAGCTGATCATGGCGAAGGACAATTGTTTATTCAATAGTTAGTTCTCGGTTGTTTTCTGTCCGCATCTTTGTCCTGAATTCGACCACACAAAGATTCTATATGTGCCACCTCGCAGGATTCACGGCTAACTGTCTATGATTTCTTCGGCAATTCTAAGGAATGTGACCGACAAAAACAAATATATGACTCATGATTGGTTGGGCTTTGTATCCTTTTTGTAGGTGAGTGGTACCAAGTTCTATTATCTGAAGAACGAAGCATTCCTGCTGGAGATGGCCTTAATCAACTGGACTATGTCTAAACTGCTACCGAAGGGCTTTATACCGATGAGCACTCCAGACTTGGTTCGCTCCACTGTAGTTGAAAAGTGTGGCTTCCAACCTCGAGGTCAAAATACGCAGGTGCATGTCCTAATTATTTGAATTATTTTATATCAACCAGAAAGTTAGAAGAGATTGCTCTCAGCTCGGCTGATTAGACAAAATGCCTGTACATGTTGATTTCATGCTTGAGCGCAAATGTCCAGCCTTTGTGCTTTCGCCACAATCCTGGGAAGATAAAACAGCTTCGACAACAATTAAACCCTGTTCTGTGCAGGTGTATTCTGTAGAAGGAACGGACTTATGCTTGGCAGGAACTGCCGAGATTCCAGTGGGCGGCATGTATATGGATAGTATGCTCCCTGAATCTGCATTACCCTTGAAGATCGTAGCTTACTCTCACTGCTTCCGCACGGAAGCTGGGGCTGCTGGTGCCGCAACCAGGTACTTTATTGCCTCTGTCGAGGATCTTATATCTTTTAAGTTTCATTATCAACACTTCGCAACTGTATTGCATCATTGTCTACTCCTGTACAACCACGCTGCCGATATATGATGTTTTTATTTACTTACCGTGTCGTGTTGTTGGCACTAATATGGCATCCCAGTGGGAAGTGTGGTATGAGTTGATAGCCAGCATTTGACAAACTATATTACAGGGGTATCGTAACAGGGGTTTGTATCGGGTTCATCAGTTCAGCAAAGTGGAGATGTTTGTAATTTGTCGACCTGAGGAGAGTGATTCGCTTCACGAGGAGCTCATTTCCATTGAGGAGGAACTCTATGCTTCTCTTGGTTTGCACTTCAAGTAAAAATCTGTTCCTCGTCCATGGCTTTGATCAAAATGCACCGATTAAATCATCTTGTCTTTAATCCGCAAACAGTACCTGAGTGAATAGTTTTTTTTTGTCTCTAATTCCTTATCTGTATTAGAGAGTGAGACAGAAGAAGCCTAGGCAACGATCTAATATTCCACGAATACTCTTTTGTGTCAATCCTTGCAACATCATGATTTTCCTTATTTGATCTTTTCATACTAAAAAGACTTCCTAGGCTCTTACCAAAATGTCCTTTGTTTTGAATTCATTTCGTTTTCGTATCTCACCGAGTGGAATGACCATTCAGGACATTAGACATGTCAACAGAAGACCTTGGTGCTCCTGCTCATCGTAAATATGACGTGGAGGCTTGGATGCCAGGACTTGGTCGATATGGAGAGGTTTGGATCGAGATTTGTTTCCTTTTAAACTGACATAGTGAAAAAACTTTGCAAATGTTGAAATGTATATTGTGTTTTTTCATTGCTGGCGTAAGCTTCCTCGAAAAAATGACCGGTTCCACAATGTTTCTTATGTACATGGTTATTTTGACTTTAATTCGTTTCTCTGGTGGGGGTTTGCATTTCATGTTGCAGATCTCGAGTGCCTCGAATTGCACAGACTACCAAAGTCGAAGGCTTAATATTCGATATCGACCTGCTGTTGTTGTAGCAACAACAGCCCCTTCAGTACCTCTACAACCTCCCGCGAAGGCCAAGAAGGTCAAAAACACTCTACCACCTCCACGGTTTGCGCACACTTTAAATGCAACGGCATGTGCTGTACCTAGAATGATGATCGCCATTCTCGAAAATAACCAGCAAGAGGATGGTTCTGTCATTATCCCCGAGGCCTTGAGACCTTTCATGGGTGGCATTGATGTGATCCGCCCTAAGTCTAGCCAACCCTGACTTTTCGTGCAAGTTTCTCTTTTTCACTGAACGCTTCGAACCCCGTGCTGGTTCTTTCAGAATCGGTCTCAAATTTTTTCTCTCCAATATGAAGTTTACATTCAAATTCATGGTTCTTATTTTTCTTGAAGTTTAAATTTTTTCCATCTTTAGACATATTGTAATCTAAAATTATTAATAAATATGCTGAAAACATTGATTGTTTAAATTAAGACTAGTATTGTATTTATGGCACTTATTAAAATATGATTTCATTTTAGAGAGATGTGTATTTAAGATGTAGATACACTATTTGTAAAAATAAATAAATTATGAAGTATTTTTAGATAATCTTCGAATAACTACTACAGATATTTAAGATTGAAATTTAGTATTAATTTAAAGATATCTTAATCACTAGGTTTTGCACTATTCTTTAAATATCTTCTTTTTGGATTAATTGGATTTTTTTAATACAAATCACACAACTCTCAATTGAATTGATTTCTTCTCTATTAGAATGAGCTTTGTGAGAAGAAAAATTATATAAATTGATATTGGCCATATTTAGAAATTTTCCTTCTCATTAACTTTAGACCTATCAAGATTATTATATCTTCTATTAATTTTTTAAAAAAGTTCTTCAACAATTAAGTCTTTTGCAGAATTATAATATACAAGGTCTTTTGATAACTTTATTCTAGATTCATTCATTGAATTGATATGGTTGGTTTAAATAGTCATATATTCTTAAAACATAACTTAATGTTTCTTCAAATTATGAGTTAATTTAGTTCAAGTAGCTATAGATATTAACGACAAAATTATGACAATTTATTCCTCAACATATATAACGTAATATTTTGTACAAATTTTAGTATTTTGGTTTGTATTTTTGTTCAGTTTTTTTTTTTTTTTTTTTTTTTTTTTTTTAATATAAATTCTGTTTAATTTTAAAAACAAAAAATTATAAAGTATGTATTTTTTTCAATGTTCTATAATCTTTGGCTTATAAGGTCTCTAATTAAAAAAGAATTTTCTTGGTTTAGAAGATTCTTTGCATTGATTTGAATATTAATTAAAATTAAATTAATCATTATTTATTTTTTAATTTTGAAATAGCAATATGATAACTACTTTAATCCCAATTTTGATTTGGTTTCTTTTAGAAGCCATGCTAGAAGATGTTTTTGACTTTATTCTTTAGTAAGATGTACGTAAAACATTATGCATATTTCGTCTTGTTATGGTTAGAGATTAATATTGTAATTATATACTATTTTGGTTATTAATAAAAAAATTACTTTCAATATATTAAATTTTTGTAATATTTAGTCTTCTTAGCATTGTGGTGTTAAATATAACTAACTCTTCAAAAAAAATTGTCAAAAATGAAAAGAAGTATTGTAATTAACTTTGTTTGTGTATTTCACAAAAAATATCTTTTTCTAGAAATTTAAGCTGGAATATTATGCATAAAATTCTTTGATATTTCTTAATTCAATTACTTTATTCATTATTTTTTAAAATTGATAGATGATTTAAATATTATGCCTTTTATTTTCTTGATAATAAGCTTATAGATTATGTATCAAGTTCAATTGGTTTTCTTAGGTATTGTATTTTAAAAATTACTCCATAAAGTGCATGGATGCTTGTCTTTTCTTTATAAATTTTACTTGTAAGAATACAATAACTAAAAGCTATACAAATTTCTCTTTAGTTTGGTTTTATTGTGGTATGCTTATTGATTTGTAAAATCTTAGTTCTATTATTATTTTTTCTATTAGACATTGTATAGCAACGAATTGATTTAACTAGTTCCTAAATAAAGGTCATGTAATGGTGGTATAAATTATTTATCCAACATATCTACTAATACCTCAATTTGTATCTTCTAATGTAATATGAACTTTTTATGTAGATTGAAAATAAATAACTTCAAAAAATTCTTATATATATATTTTTAATCTTCTTTAATATCTCTAAGTTAAGCATTGTTATTATTTTGTATTTTATGAAAACTTTGTATTTTAATATTTTAATATGATTTATATTTGGTCATGAATTTTGTTTTTGATTTTGATTTTGATTCCTTTGTAATTTTTCTAAGTTGGTCATTGGATTACTTTATATTATGTGAATTTTTTGTATTATATAAATCAATTATTATTTGTACCAATTCTAGTTATTTTACTTGCATATCATTTTTTTTTTTGATATTCTTATTTATATTGATTAGTTAATTTGATTTAGGAGATTTTTTATCTTTTTTTATTTATTTTTTAAAAAACTTGTATATACATATTAGTAAATTTAAATTTTATATTTTCTAAATATTTTTTGGTCATTAGTTTATGCTTCTTTGTTTAAATTATTATTATTTTTAGATCTTTTCCTATTTAAGTCTATATGAGTATATTGATTTTCTACAATATTTATGTCTTTTGTATCTTAGATGTAAATTGTGGTCATGAGATATTTATTAACTCTATTTTAACTTACTTCATTTACTTTTGAAACAACTTTTCTTCTAATAAGTATTTCCTCTTCTACCATCATTATTGTACATATTTGATTTTTTCAATCTAATATATTCTATTTCGTACAACAATGTAATTTATACAAGATACTTGATTTTGAGTTTTTATGAGGAGATTGTAATAGATCTAAAAGATTTAAATTTCAAGATCTTATAATTTTTAAATTATCAGATATGTAATTTCTAAGTCAAAACTTGGTACTACTATCTTATGTTAAACATATTATTTTTTCTCAATAATGGTCTTGCAAACTAAACTTTAATGCTTCAAATGAATGTATATTGAAGATTTAGTTTATATTATTCTGTGATTTAAATTAGAGCATAGTTTCCAAATATTAAAGTTGGATTATTTTTATTTATTAAATTAATCTATCTATAGGTGTAATTTCTATTTTTTAATGTTAATAATTTTTTTTATTCAATCAATCTATCTTAAAGAACTTATTTTTTTATAATTTTTTTGATTAAATTTTCATGCTTATTTAATAAAGTTCAAACCTTTAATTTTACTTAAGTCTAATAGACTATACAAATAAGATTCTTGCTATTTAAAAAAATATGTATCTAAATTCTTTTGCTCATTAACTATATCTTTATATTAAAGTAGTTTTTTTTAAAAAATGAAATTCTCATTCTTTTGAGGAAACAAGTAAAATCAACAAAGTCCAAAACTTAAACTATTTTTAATAAAAATCTTATTCATGAAAAAGCTATAGTTTGTAATAAACTAAAGAAATTATTTTATTAATCATTTTTAATTCATTTCTTGTGCACTAAACTTTCTATTGATTTTTTTAATAAATTATTTATTTTATTCATTCTTTCTACATATATCTAAAATTTATTATTGACTTCTTTGATATTTTTAATCTTCTAATCTAAGGTTCTTTGTACCAATATTCAAACTTATAGATGGAGCTTTATTGATGCTTGTTATAAGACAAAAAAAGTAACTAGAGATGTTTTTGTGTCTTGTTAAAACTTTTGATGATAGCAATTAATAAATTGTAGCTAAGAAAAAAAATTGTTAGGACTTTTAGATCAACTTTGCAAAGTGTCAATCTTAGATCAACAAGTTGCTAAATTAGCTTTAGTAATTCTTGTATCAAACCATCTTTTCTTGTGAAAAACACCATTGATGATTTATATATTATTTGTAACAAATGTTGATGTTGTTTTTACCAACTAAAGCTTCTTTTGAGTCTAATATGTAAAGATAAGTCATTCATCAAGTCTAAGGCCAAGTATTGGAGTTTATGTATGGTATTGTGAATTAACAAAATTTTGATATTAAAACTTCATGAATCTTTAGACAAAAAAAAAAGAAAAAAAAAGAAAAAAAATACATATATATATATATATAGACTTACAATATAAAAAAAATCTAGCAATTATATAATATTTTATTACAAAATTCTATTATATTACTTGCATCTCTAAAATCACGTTATTTTAGATTTTGAGGCAAATAATTTTTTTTTATCTTTCTAATGACATAAAAAAAATATAAATTTAAGTTATCATGAATAAATTATGTTTATTTAAAGATAAAATATAAATAAAATAATATTAAATAATTCAAATAGTTTACTAAATTAATCTATCCATAATAAAGAATTTAGTAACAATGATGAATTCCCAAAAAATCAAGAACTAATATAATTGCCTCCATGACTTATTAAAACTCCATTATATTATTAACATTATTATATTTAACTTATTATAACTTTTTTTTGATGAGACTCTTATGACTCATAAAACTATCTAAATTTTAATAAATATATTAAAAATAAATAAATATTCTCTAATCCTTATATATTTTTATTTAAATAACTTAAAAGAATATTTTTTTATAATTACAGCAATTATAATCCATTATCAAGATTTATATATGGTGGCTTTTTGGAACTATTTGTAAGAATGAAAAAAAATCCTATTATTACTTTTGACATGATCAATGATAAAAAAAAATATAAGAATTTATAGGAGTTGATACTATAATCTATTAGAAAAAATAAAATATTAGAAAATAAATACTAGGATTTTGATTTAGAAATAAAAAAATATATATATATATATATATATATATATATATATATATATATATATTTGATTCAATATGTCTCTATGTGTAGCAACTTCTTACTTAGTCACCAATTTAATATTGGAAAGTACATGTATTTTTATCAATATTTGAATTGAAGTCTACATGATTGTAAATTACTAATAACTTAATGTAGTTCTACTACCTACATTAGAGACGAATATAGCTTAAAACAAAAGAATACTTAATAATTCTTGTTGCTTTTACCTCGAGCCTAGCCTCAGAATACACTAAAGATGAAAATAATTTATAGGTTTGACTTAGAACCACTAAAAAAATGACTCAATATATTGGTGTTATAACCATTAATTACCTCTTATATTCTTTATAACAACTTCTATTAGTTTGTGTAAAAAATTCTCATTCATTCAATGTTTTAAGTTGGACTAAATTATTATCAAAGACTTCTTTGATAATATATGGTCTTGTCTAAAGTTCATCAGATTTAGATGGAAATTTTAGTTTTTTAGTATTTTAGACCATTATCCATATTCTAAGAGTAAGATGACTTTTCTTAATTTGTTTTATTAAAAAACTATTTTCTTCTTCTCTAAGTAGTTTTTATATGTTGGACTAAAAATCTTTTAATTTTACTTAGTTCTTTTGAATTTTCTAATAAATATTTTAAAAATATAAAAATATTCAATCTTTTATCAATAGTAATGTATAAGGATAAAACTTCAAATTTTGTAAATTGAATGTAAATGTCTTCTTCTTTATAGAAAGTTTTTAATAACCATTTGAAAAAATCACCATTATCTTCATATTTGTATGGTCCAAAATCAATACATTTAATTAGTGCAATAATAAGACTTGTATTGGATTGGATAAAATTACTTTGATTGATTTTTATGTTTATTGGTGTTTTATCCAATAGAGACAAGATTTCGAATTTGATATGGCTAGAGACTATAATTGTTGTGTGATTGTCTAAAGATCAAAAAGTAAAATAAGAGTCCTTCAATTGGTTATTTCTTTAGATTATTTTAATCATTTTATTCTAAATAAAGGTGGATAATTATTTGCTTCTTTATAAAAATATATCACATAGAATGATAATATATAAATTAACTTAAATTCTATCTTAAATTTTTGTATATATATATATATATATATATATATATATATATATATATATTTTTGTAATGTTAGTCCTTTGAAATCTCGTTAGATGATTAGTGCTACTTAAATCAATTGACCAAAAAAAATATTAATTCTAATTCTATAATGATCTTACCATAAATCATAATTTTTTTTAGGATTAAAGGTTCTATTAGCTCTTGGCTATTATAAAAAAAATACTACAAGTTCAAGGCCCTTCTTTATCTACAAATTAATATTTTTATTTATCAAATTAATTAAAAAATAAGGTTATTTATTGTCAATTTTTTAACTATTTATAATTTTTTTTGCCAATTATATAAATTTAAGTATTTCTTTTGAAGTATCTAAAAATATATCATCTTCTTCAAGTTGTACTATATTTACTAATCTTTTGTCACTCATAATTCTACTTACAACCATAGAAGTTAACTATTCATTGTTAAAGAAGTTCATTTTGGTACCTAGTTGTATTAAATTAGATAGAAGAGGTAGTAGATTTAATATAGAAGGTATATCAAGTTGAGCCACTATATATATGACATCTTAAAAAATTAATAGCTATTGGTTTTGATTTTGGTTTTGATTGAATTTTAAAGAATCTTGTCTTATTCTTTCATTGATTTCAACTATTGTTAAAAGATGATGATTTTGACCATTTTTTAAGTAGTTATACTATATATTTTATGGAATATTTGTGACAATAAGATCTATAAATCTAACTTCTCACATATATCTTCCAACTTAATTACTAAATTCTTTTAAAAAAGAAGTTGAAGAAATAATTTGATTGACACATTTATGATGATCCGTTGAGTGAGATCTTCTTGATGTTTGCTTCAAAATTTTAATTATCTTTATTAGCTACATTAGCTCTTGAAATTAAAGAAGGTGAAGGATTTACTTGAGATTCTAAAAAATGATCTCTACTTTACTTATTTCTAAGAAAAACTTGTGACATTTTGTTATAAAGTTCTTTTAATATGTCAATCTCTAAAATTATAGATTCTAACTCTATTTTGATTTCTAAAATACATCCAAATTACAAAATAAGATTGATAAGAAGATAAGCTCCTTTATACTTAAATCTAAGTGGCATGCAACTAAACTTAAAACTTTTAAGTTACTCTCTTATGACAAAAAAGACCTAAAATTTGATTTAAAATAAAATAAAAAATAAAGAGATTTTTAATATTTTTAATTTATTTAGTGAAATAACATAGAATTTTCTCTATTTTTATTTATTTATTAAGCACATGATTTAATCATGTACTAAAATAATATCTTATGCCAATCTCAAATTGGTAGTATTATTCAATAATTAAATATTTGTTTTACAAGTCATGCATTTATTTTAATTAAACACTATGTTGAGATCTTATGATAATCTTAAAATAGCTGAGCTACCTATTAGTTGGATTTTAATTCATAATTAGAAATTAAAAATAAGGCCAAAATTAATATAAATTTTTTAAAATTTTTAATATATAACTACTACAAAAAATAGATGGATTTGATAAAAGACAGTCTATAGGATAATCTACAATAATTAATTTGCTTAAAAGAGATTATTACTTTTTATAAGAACAAGTTCAATGATAAAAAGAAATCATGTCAATTATTAATTCTACTTTACTTTGGACAAGAACAAGTTTAATGACAAAAAAAATCATGTCAATCATTAATCATACTTCACCTTCTACAAAATGTCTAGAAATTCAAGTACTTATTACAAACACAATTTGATTTTTTTAACAAAAGAGAAAAAAATAAAAAATTCTTGATACATGCAATTGAATATTTTAGTATCTAAATATGCTACAAGATAATAGAATGCTTAAAATATCACTTTGATGGCAATAAGTCTTATTATGCTCTTTCTCAAGTATATCTAAAATTTCAAATGAAAAAAAAAGCTAAGATTTAGAATCCACCTAATTTTTCTAAGGTGTACATCCTCTATACTTTTGTCTAATATTTTCTATAAAAATAAAGAAATAAGGTTTAAAATCTACGTAATTTTGCTAAGTCGTGCTTCTTTCTTGCTTTTGTCTAAAATCTCAAATAAATTGAAGAGCTAAGATTTAAAATTTAATAAAGTTGGTTTTTTGTATTTTTGAAGTTTTACTCTTTTTATTTTTGAAAAGATAATAAATTTAAAGAAGATAATTAAATAATACTAAAAATAGTATTATATTAGTTAATATTTTGATTTTGATTTTAATTTTTTTAAAATTATTGATTTAATTTATAATTTATTAATTTTTTATTATTTTTAATTTTTTAGATTATAATTTATAGTATAATTGAATCAAAAATAGAAACATAAAAATAAAAATATCTATAAAACTAAAAAGTTTCAACTTCAACTACCAAATTTATAAAAATTGATTAACAAAAATTGGAGAGCAAATCAAGATTATACTTGACAACAAAACTTGAAAGTAGAAGAGAAGCAAATTGATGCAATATGTTTTGAACTTCTTATTAAGCAAAAAAAAAAAATATATATTATTAAGAAGAATTCTACCTATATTGTAGAAAAGATAAGTTCACTATTGAATATTATCTAAAAAAGTAATACAACCATAAGATATAGAGTATGACTACTAAAAAAAGAAATATATTGACAAACAAAATTTTTAAGCTAAAATAGGAATTATGTGACTAAAATCTTGTACATCATCTAATATATATTTTATTCTTTTTTTCAAATCCATCTCTTTGATTTGTAATAAATATTTATTTAGGATCTAAAAATTACAAAGCCTTTATTTTATTAAATTTAAGAGCCTTAGATTATTTTAAAAATAATTATATATATTTTATAATTTGATAGTTTAAAATTATTTGATAGTTTAAAATCAAATCTATTTGATAGTTAATTATAATTTATTAATAAAATAATTATATATATTTTATAGTTTAAAACTATCAGATTTGATAGTTTAAAATTATTTTAAAAATAATTATATATATTTATTAATAAAAAAATAATTTTAAACTATCAAAATAGTATAACTATCAAATAGGTTTGATTTCTTGTAGTCTCAATATTTTGCAAAACATAGCAAAGGCTTTTGTTAATCAAATAAAAAATCATAAGCCTAGTACAACTAGGTGCTTATTTATAAATTCAATAGCTTTCATATATCGTATAAAAAAAGAATCACCTTTTTTTATTTATATTATATTCAATTTTAATAGTTAAAAGTCTTTAAATAGTATTTTAATCTAATATTAAGATAATTAAGATATTATTTATAAAAATAATATAAATATTCTTCTAAAGTATTGTCCTTTTGATTTCTCAATTGACCTTCAAGAAAGAAATTAATTGCTATTTAGACCAATCTATAGTTTATGAGAAACTCAGTTAGTTGAATTCAAGGAATATATTGATGAAAATTTGGACTACAATTTTATATGCCATTTAAAATATTTTACAAGAGCTTTTATCTTATTTGTGAAGAAAAAAATATCATTGAAAATATGTGTAAATTATCAAGGACTCAATAAGATTACCATCAAAATAGGTATCTTCTTTCTTTTATATTAAGACTTCTTGATCAATTGAATTAAGGTAAAATTTATACAAAATAGATCTAAAAAGAACATATAATTTGGTAAGCACAAGAGAAAGAGATGAATAAAAGACTTTGTTTTGAATCAAATATAGGCATTTTGAATACAATGTCATACGTTTTGGACTTACAAATATACCAATTACTTTTCAACATCTTAAATATGATCTTTTTAAGAGTTTAGATGATTTTTTTACTTGTTGTAATGATTCATCAAAATGATTTATTTATAGTTTTAATACAAAAAATTACACTTATAATGCCAAAAACATAATTATTATATGAATTAATATAAAAAATTCTATAAGAATGGAAATTTAGTAATAATTATAGAAATTCAATTCTTTGTAAGAATTTTTATATAAATTTCTAGAATCTAGTATGTGTGAACTTATGAATTGATCAATAATTTCTTCCTTTCCCTTCTCCACTCTATTTGATTCATGTCGCCTATCACCACTACAAATCTTCAACATGAAGAACCCTTGCAGATCTTCAACATGAAGAATCCTTGCAATTACCCAAGGTAAATTTGAATTTTGAATTAAAAAATTATCTAAGATTCTAGTATAATCTGAAATAAAATCCAATTAAATTTTAACAATCATATTAAACCTCATTCAAAATGTAAAGAAATCTTTTTAAAATCTTAAAATAACCATAGAGAAATCTTAAAGAAATTATAAAGAAATTATATAGAAAATTTAAAGAATTATAAAAGAAATATCTTAAATAATTTTAAAGTAAATCTTAAAATCTTAATAAAATCTTAAAGATATTCTAATCCAATTTCAAAAAAATTCTAAAAAATCCTAATGAAATTCTAAAAAAATTCTAAAGAAATCTCAACAAAGTCTTTATATTTTAATTGAATTATAGTCAATCCCAATAAATCCATATAATAGTATTAAAACTTCAATTACTATTAATTATATTCTTAAGCTTACTTTAAAAATTTCATACATTTTAATTTACAAGTTAATAGTAAACATACAAAATTTAAGAAAAACCAAACTTTCTAATTAGAATAAAAAGCTCATATTTTTTTCAATTTTTGATAATTTTATTTTTCCAATCTTTGTATCAATCTACTAATAATATAACTCTTTATTAAACCACTCACTTGCCCTTGAAATTAACATTTGTTTTGCAAACTAAGTTTATTAATTGTTTGCAAAATTTTGATTCCATCCAATTGGCGAATTGTTAAAGATGAAAGAAATCCTCTTTTAGTCATTGAAATCTAAAATCTAAAATCCTTAATTAGTTGAATTTGAATAAACTTTAATTTAACCATTGGATTGAATCCAAATTCATAAAATACATTTACAACAAGTAGATTGATAGTTGCACAAAGTTTTAGTCTTTAATTTATTATAATACTTACAAAATTATTAAAATTATATTTTTTAAATGTAATTTGTAAAGTTAGAATTTTTTTAATGTAATTTATAAGAGCTTTACAAAGTTAGAGTTATTTTAATGTAATGATGCTATTTTTTTTTATTAATGATTTACTAATATTTTTAATATATATTGTCATTGACAAAAAAATAATATCTTAGCACATTTTTAAGACTTTTAAAAAGCTTTCATGTATGTTCTAAAATATCATTTTTGTACCATTATGTAAGATGTTTGATTTTATTTTGGCAAAATTTTAAATTTTATGCTTCTTCTACTTTAAATTCTTATTTATTATCCATTTCAATACAAGGTGGTAATAATTTTTGATATATTAATTAAAATATAAGATTCAATAAGAAATATATAGGATATATGATAGATCTTTATGAATTATAATAATTATAATTAATATATAATTAGATTTATCTTTTTTTATATAGTAAATAAGCCAAATATTTAATATTCAAGCATCTCACAAAGTCAGTTGATCTTATTATTACAATAAATAATAAAATTTTATTGTGAACTTTTAATTTAAGTTTTAATTTTCTTCATTCTTGAGAGTATTTTTTAGTTGTAACTTCATTTTAATGTGAAGCTTTATTGTTGTACTTTCCAAATCTTCTCCTATTAGAATTTAGACTTTTAAAAAATCAAAAGTATTAAAATATAGATAAAAAATATTATATTAAAAAAATAAATTATTAATGGCAAGAGAATTATCTAATTGTATTGAAAATAATTGCTAGTGTATTATAAATACTATTTTAATACTTGATTTATATTTAGAGAATAAAAGTTGAAGATATCTTGATATTAATTTTTAATATGTTAAAAAGAGTCATTTCAATTATTAATAAAAATTAAGATCCTTGATAATATATAATATCAATATGAAATCTATGATATAAGTTGATATCACCAAAGATAAGTTTAGATGTATCTTTATCTATAATAGTTTTTATACTAGATAGAAAATGTGTCACTTTGGTTTAAAAAGCTCCTATTAAAAAAAATTTAAGAATTTAAAGTCCAATAATCTTTAATAAAGTCTATTAAAATTAATGACCAAAGTTGCTTTACAGTAGATAGAGGTTAAGTAAGTCTATTAAATCAATGACATGGAGTCTTTGTAATAAAATAAGTATCACATGATTTAACAAATGCTTTGACATTTTACATTTGAAGCAACTAAAAAACTTTTGAAATAAGTTTTAAAAATTTGGTATATTCAAAGTATTATAATATTATAAAGTCATGTTGTCTTTGTAGTATATTTAATTTTTTATTTTAAAAAAATATAAATATTATTTAAAATATAAATAATTTTTTTTATTTAAATATTTAAAATTTATAAAAATATTTATTTTTAATAGAAAAATATATTATTTATGTACTTAAATACGTTTTATCAAGAAAAATAGTAAAAGTTAATTTTAGACCTAATCTAATATATATATTTAATATATATCAAATTAAAAGCTTCTTATATATTCATTTTAGTATAGATCTTAGATTCATCTAATTAATTAAAGAATTATAATATCAAAGACAAGGAATAACTAATTAGATTATAAATTCACAATTGAGATTTTAATAATTACATGAAATTTAAATTAATATATAAAAACTAATGGTAGTATGAGAATAATATTTAATAGTTGTTGACTATAATTTTTTAATTCTAAGGTTTCTACTACAACTAAAAATATTTTTAATTTTAATTTTAATTTTAATTTTTTTATATATATTTGAATTTATATTCTTTGCTTTGATTCTAGTTGATTTAATGAAATAGTCTTTTAATATATGATCTATTTTTTTATTATAAAAATAAAAAAGTTATAATAGATTTTTTTAGTATTAATCACTTGAATTAAGTTATATTAAGTTATAGAGATTATAGTCTTGATTCATAGATTCTTTTAAAATTAGAAATTTTTATTATCATTTTATTTTATTTTTTCAACAAAATCTTTGTTTTTAGTGATTTTTCAAAAAATTGATTGCCTACTACATTTATTTATGTGATAAAATATTCCAATAATTATTTTTTTACATTATCTTTATAAATAATTTTAAACTTGATTAATGAGAGCCATGTTATTCCAGTCCAGATTAAAAGTAATTTGTTAGAATTTGACACCATTGAAAGCAATTGAATAAGAATCTTATTTTTGAGACTAAAGTTTTATTTTTATTATTTTTTTCTTGTTTTTTCTAAGGATGATTGTAAATGCTTCCAAAAATAAATATATATCATACAAAAGTTTAAATTTCTTCTCTATTGAAGATGCAAACTAAAAAGATCTCTTCTAAATAGAAGTGTGGCTAAAATCCTATTTAAGTGATTCTATCAATGTATTTTAAACTCTAAATTTTAAACTTCTTCTATCAAAATTTTGCAACATAATCCTATTTTTTATATTCCAACTTGTAGTAGAAAGATTATTTAGAATTCTTTATAAAGTTGATATATTTATACTTCTTTCAATTGCACAATTTTTTTGATATAAATACTAAATCTTATTATTGATTTCTTCTATAGACATAAGAATAGTGCTTCAATAGTTGAGATTTCTAATACGTATTTTATTTTTCTTGAAGAATATTAGGAAGCTTATGAAAATCTATACTAACTACAAATCTATTCTTAAATTTATTAAGTGTAGTATCTATAGTTTACTTTCTCTCTATCTCAATAATAAATAATAATAAAAAATACATAAGTGAAATTAAAGGAGAAAAATCAAAATTTCTAATATTAAATAAAATTTTATACAAAGATGGGATGTCAACTTCTTTTTAAGAAAAATATTTTTAACATAAAAGTGAATAATCTAAAATATTTAAATACATAAAAATACATCTCATAAAATAAAATAATTTATTTACTTCTTAAACAAAATATTTATTAGATTTTGGTAGTTTTGTCAAATTTTTAAAAAATAAGTCATAACATGATCCAATAAACAATATATTTATAAGTTAGTTAAGAAAAAAAATATAATGACATAAAAGATAATACTAAGATAGAAAAGAATTAAAATAGCTAATATTAAATACAAATAGACTAATAAGTTTTGAATTAGGATTCATATATATATATATATATATATATATATATATATATATATTCACAAGATTGATGATGGCCTTGGTATTACTTTGATATATATATTAGTTATAAAGAAGGTCTTGTAAAAGCTTCATAAAAATTATGTGATAATAAAATTTTCCTCTTAGCCCAAATTATAAGATGGTTTCTATTAAAATTTTCTAGTAATTGGTAGTATAAATTAAGAGATGCAATTAACAAGATACAAAAAAGAATAAGTATAAAAAAGTAAAAATAATATAATTAAATAATTACATATTCTAAAAAACATTCATAGTTTTTTCATTGGAATTTTATCTAATAATAATGATAAAATAAAAATCATATTTTTAGATAAATATATATATAATTATAAAAAATTTAAATTTAAATTAATATAAAAAATTATAATAATTTAAAGATAAAATATAAAAAATAAAAAATTAATTTAATTAATTTAATCTCAAATGTAACTTATTTAAGAGATTAAGGATTTGAACCTCACTAAGATCTACAAATAGTATATATAGATGTCTTAAAGAGGCAATGACTTGTTTGTAAGACTAAGGCTAGGTTTAAGATTTGGAATTTAGTATTATGTACATCTAAAGTACTACAGCCTACATATAGAATGTATAAAAAAAAAGAACCTAATTAAAAAAAAATAAAAAAATGAGACTTTTTCAAAAAAGTATAATAAAATAGAAATAAATAAGTATGTATATTAAAAAAAAATTGAAATAGCTATTGGCAAAAGAGAAGAAAACTAGAAACTTCTTGAAACTAGACTAAAAGCAATAAAAGAGTTGAAAAGAGTGAAAAAGACTCTATTCTTGTTACTATATACTATCTACTTAAGAGCTATGTGGCGACGTTCTATAGGACCTCCAAAACATGTTGATTTTGCATAATATGTTATTGTACTGTAACACAACTAATAGGTAAAAATGGTGAAGAAATTATTATATTATAGAATATCTTACTTGAAATATTGTAGCAAATTATATTAAGAAATAGATAATAGTCCAAAAGAAAATAAAATTAAAGGTGTAAATGCTCTCTTCTTGTAAAGTAGGCTTCAATTTATTTTGTAAGGCCATAAATAAGGTAAATCAAGATAGATTAAATAAATGAAGAATATGAGCATAAGTAGAAAGAAATTTAGAGTTGATTTTAGAAAAAATTTACTCAAAAGGAAAAAATTTGATACCCGAAGATGACTAGTTATCAACTTGGGTCGAAATCAGATCTTGAGGCACAAAATTGAGTACCTACAGCAACTTTGGGGTTCTTTTGCATATCAAAGAAGAACATTTGAGAGAAAACTTGATAGGATTTCTTTTGAAATTGATTTTGAGTGACTTGAGTATGTGATGACTTTGTGAGAGCTTTGCAAAGTCATAGTTGTTTTGGATGATTTTGGAATTTGTAAAATAAAAAGGATATTATGTTGTGGAGAATTTTATAAGTTTGGTAGTAGATCTATAGTTCAAATTTTTAGGATTTATAAAAATAGTTGTTTAAAGTATATGTTGTAGGTTTGAACTTGATTAAATAGTTGGATTGAAGGTTATTGAATTTTAAGTAGGTTAAGGTCTTAGAAATTAGACTTTGAGGAATAATTAGGGTTTCTAAGAGCTTTAGCAATTGACTAGTTGGATTGGAACAAAATTTATATATAAAGATAATAGACTTGATTTGCTATACTTATGTAAAATTTGAAAAAAATTAAATGGTTTGAAGAGATATTGGCACCAGAAGTTCAACATTTAGATTGAAGTAGAAGGCCAATTAATATCCAAGTAGGTTTTAGGATTTTTCTTCCATTTAGTAAGCTCAATTATATTCAAATTTTTTATACTAGTTTTTAATAAAGAGATTAAGAAGTTTATAAATTTTTAAATAAGATTGAAAATTTAATCAATAGATATTTGGGTTCTAATTTGCTTTAGGATTTGATTTAAGATTTAGGATTTGTTTAGGATTTGGTTTAGGATTCAAGGTTTGTTTAGGATTTGATTTATGATTTAGAATTTATTTAAGATTTGATTTAAGATTTAGTATTTGAGTAGGATTTGGTTTAGGATTTAGGATTTGTCTAAGATTTGATTTAGGATTTAGAATTTATTTAGGGTTTGATTCAAGGTTTAGGTTTTTTCTAGGATTTAGGATTTATTTAGGATTTAATATAAGATTTAGGATTTTTCTAGGATTTGATTTAAGATTTAGGATTTTTCTAAGATTTGATATAGAATTTAAGGTTTGTTTAGGATTTGATTTAGAATTTAGGATTTATTTAAGGTTTGATTTAAGATTTAAGATTTGTTTAGAATTTAAGATTTGACCTAGGATTTAATTGAAATTCATTAGAATTTCAATTAAGATTAAAATTAGGACTTCATTGAGATTTATTTAAAATATATTTTTGATTATTCTAATATTTCTTTAGAATTTCTTAAAGATTATTTTAAGATTTATTTTGGATTTTTTTTTTAATTCTTTTAAGATTTCTTATTACTTCTTTTGTAATTTCTTTAAGATTTCTTTTGAATTTTATTAAAGCTTATTTAGAATTTTTAAGAATTTAATTAAAATGATTTAATATTCTATTAGAATTAAAATTTTGTTGTTGCAATTTCCATACTATCTTCCACAACCATGTGTCTAGTACATTCTTGAGCAAGATTTCATGTAATATGACAATGTATCCTAAATTATAATGTAAGTTTTTTATATGAGTGCCACATAATTAATTTGTTCTCCAAGCTATCAACATGTGTGATATGTGCTTAATTTGTTGATCAAGTTTCTAATCTATTAATCAACTATAAACACATATAAAGTCAAAGTAGTGTTTATAAAGCTTTTAGAAAGCTTCTCTTGAAGATATTATGAAATTAATCTATTTTTACTTACTTCTATCTATTTATATTTTTTAGAAAATAATTATAATAAATATATGTCCATGATATTATTCTTCCTTTTAAGGACAAGTTCTATAAAAAGTGATGATCACATTTTGAAAAAAAGTCTATGTGACAAATTGTATTTGTCACATATTCTAATCTTTATTTGTTTTGAAGGTAGTTGATAGGTCTTCTCAGCCATTGATAATATCCTATTCTAAGACAAGAAGACCACCCTATTATTTGATCATTGTTGAAATCTTTATAATTCCCTTCAAACAAAACATTTATAATACCATGAAGATTGTTCCTACTTCTAATAAAATCACCAAACATAAAGACTCTTTTTTTAAGTTGTAATATCCAATACATTATATCTTTCTATCTATTCAAAAAAAAAACATATCACTTTTAAAGATCTTTATTCCTATTACATTGTCTTGAAGGCTAAATTATATTTCATTTATAGCAAAGTTTTGCTATTTTTTTTTAGTTTTGATGGATGTTTTTGATGAAAAGCTTTGACATCCTCTATTGCATTTGTAAGATTTTTTTTGGCTTTTATATGCATTTTCTTATATCATGTCCATACTAATTAATAAATTATTCTAACCTAAGTCAATGTTGCTTTGAATTTAAGACTTCTTCCACCTCAAATTTTTTATTATTATCTATTTCTATAGAAGGTGGTGGTATTTGACTTCTTCCTAAGATATTCATTGTCTTATATGGCTCCAAAAAAAATACATAAATTATAAAATGGATTTTCATAAATTCCAATAAATGTAATCAATAAGCAACTAGATTGACTTGTTCACAAATAGAAATTAGTTCAAGTCTACTATAACTCAACTTGTCTTAAGAACAAATAATTTTAGTACTACAACAAAGTATCCATATCTTATCACCAATATGAATATGAGATTGTTGCTTCTAATAGGCATCATTTTTATTTTTTGTTATTCTTTAGCCTCTTTTAGTCATGCCTTCATTATTGTACATTTCTCAAATAAATGATTTGTTAAATCTTCTATTAGAAGATTATCAATTTTTAAAAATTTAAAAATATCAAATTATGGATAATAACCATAATTAGCAAAAAAAATGATTATTATGTAGAAAAATTTAACATATTAATATAAACAATCTCTGCCAATGGCATAAGAGTTATTCAATTATCTTGTTGATAATCAATGGTATACCTTAAATATTGCTTTAAAATTTGATTTATAAGCTCTACTTGCTCATTAATTTGAAGATCAAAAGTCAAAGATAGGTTTATATCTACCTTTAGAATCTTGAAAAGTATTTTCTAAAATTTTGATATAAATTGAGTATTCTTATCTAATATAATATCTTTAAGTAATCCATAATAACTACAACTGTTGTCAAAAAAAATACTTAGCTATTTCTTTACTTATAATAGATTTTTTATATGGTATAAAATATACCATCTTGGTGAAACAATCTACTATTACAAATATAGAGTCATAAAAATTTAAAATTGAAAGATCCATTGTTGTATACTTATATGACTATTTAATAAAAAATAAAAACATGGATGTTTTTATAGAAGAACCTAGTAAAAAGATGTAGTAGAAAAATAAGAATAAATGATCAGAAGGAAATAATAGATTTGGTCTTAATGCTATTTTTTTAAAAAAAAACTTCTATTTGCTTTATAGGAGCATAAATGCCTCAAATCAAAGTAATTGATATAAACATATTTAAGAAAGAATTATCAATAGATTTAAGCAAAAATTATCTCAAATTATCAAATATTGATATTCAAAGAAGACCAATGTTATATTAAAACATGACTATATGGTGAAAGATAATAATATATATCTTATTAAAGAAGAGCAAAGTTAAAAAATAAAGTAAAAAAATATAGATAAAAGATAGGAAGATAGTAAAAATTTTAATAGTAATACTACTTTTTTAGAAAAGTGGCTTCTATCTACTTTGTAGGGCCATAAATAAATCAAAATAAGGTAGATTAGAAAAATAAAAGACATAGACATATGTAGGAGGGAGGTAGGAATTGGTTTTGGCAGAATTTACTTTAAAAGAGACAAAAATTGATACTTAGAGAAGACAGGTTATTAATTAGGGTCGAAATCAAGGCATAAAACCAAGCCTTGACAATAATTTTGGGATTCTTTTGTTGATTGGAGAGTGGAGTTTAAGAAGATAATTGATATGGTTTTTGTAGGCACTACTTTTGAGAAATTTGAGTAAATAATGACTTTATAAGAGGTTTACAAAGTTGAGGATTTTTTTATTAGTGACTCTCAATTTTTAGAAAATAAATTAGGATTGATATTTTGGGCAATTTCAGAAGTTTGATAACAAATCTATAAGTGAATTTTTTTGAGTTTGTGGGTGTAGTTGTATTAGATGTGTGCTATAAATTTAGATTTGATCAAATAGTTAGATTGAAAAGCATAAAAGTTTTTATGTGTTATGGTCTTAAAATTCTAGGTTTTCAAGACTAATGAGGTTTTTTTAGATATTTGTCAATCCACTCGTTAGATTGAAGCAAAACTTTTCACAAAGGTATTCAACTTGATTTCTATCAAGTGTATAAAGATTGGAAGTAAAGTAATGGTTCAATCGGGAGTAATTGGCTCTAAGAAAATGGCATCAAGGTCAGAGAAGGAGGCTAGCTTACACCCAAGTACATTTTTGAGATTATTTTCTATTTGGTAGTTTCAATCTTTTTCATTTTTTTTTTTTATTTATTGTTAACTTAATTGTATAAAATTTGAATTGAAATCAACAGTTCAAACATTAATTATTAAATTTAAAAATCTATTGCAAGGTTTTTACAAATTTTTTTGAGATTTAAAAAATTGATTAGGATTTGATTAGGATTTGATTTGGTTTAGGATTTGGTTTGGATTTCTTTAGGATTTTTTTAGGATTTTTTTTAGGATTTTTTTTAGAATTCTTTAGGATTTCTTTAAAATTTCTTTACGATTCTTTTAGGATTCTTTTAAGATTCTTTGAGGATTCTTTAGAATTTTTTTAGGATTTATTTAGGATTTCTTTAGGATTTTATAGGATTTTTTTATCATTTTTTTATGTTTATTTTATAATTTATTTCAAAAATAAAATAATCATAATAATAATAATAATAATAATAATAATAATAATTGGACTTAATTGATGATTGATTATGTTTATTAAGCTTCTATAGCAATTTATATATGATTTTATTAGAATAATTAAGACTTATTGTTACAAATTCCTTTTATCTTCTACAGCCAAGTGTCCAAGGCATTCTCAAGTAAGACTTTGTATAATAAGACACTGGTTTTTAACTTGGATTGTAATCAAATCTTAAGACACAAAACCAAGCATCTATGGTGATTCTAAGATTTTTTTATAGATTAGAAAATATGATTTGAGAGTAGACTTACAAAAAAAAAATTTGGCATTGGTTTTATATCAATTTAGTCAATATTCAATTTTTGGGAGATTTTCAAAATTAGTAATGTTCTTGGTTGGATTAGATTTTGAAAAATATAATTATGTCTACAAAATTGAGGGTCTCTTGAGTTCTATGTTGTATGTACAAGTGAATTTTGAGCAGTATATTGGTATTCTAGTTGTTAATGTGTGCAAATTTTAAGATCAATCAAATGGTTTGATCAAAGTATATAAAGGTTATTGTGGCTAGAGGTTTCAAAAATTGGAGTTTGAAAGTCAATGAGTATTTTTAAGATCTTTAGCAATCTATTAATTGGATGAAAGTAATTTTTTTTTGTGGATAGAAGACTTGATTTCTAAAATATAAATAAAATTTGGAAGAAATTCAATGGTTCAAGAAATAGATATTGATACCAAAAATTCAACATTCAAATTGGAATAGGAAGCCGACCAATACTTAAGTAGAATTTAGGATTAATCTTCTACTTGATAAGTTTGATCTTCTTCAAATTTTAAATGCTTGATTCTAATTTAGTTTTTGAGAGGTGTGTAAAATCTTAAAGAAGATCAACAATATAATGAATAGACTTTGAGGTTCTAAACTACCGTAAGATTCAATTCATTTGATTAAGATTTAGAATTTGGTTTAGAATTTAGGGATTGATTAAGATTTAGGATTTGTTTAAGGTTTAGGATTATTTAGGATTTAATTAGGATTTAATTTAGGATTTAATTAAAAACTACTAGGATTTTAACTAAGATTAAATTAAAATCTAATTAGAGTTTATTTAAGGTATATTTACAATTTTATTCTAATACTTTCTTCATATTTTTTTAGGATTTTTTCATACTTCTTTTGTAATGTCTTTAAGGTTTCTTTGGATTTGATTAAAGTTTGATTAATATTATTAAGGTTTAATTAGAATTATTTAGGATTCTATTAGAATTAAAATCTTCTTGTTATAATTTGTTTTTTTAACTTCTACAACCAAGTACTTGGTGCATTCTTAAGTAAGGCTTTACATAATATGATATAAGTGGTGAATGCAACATGAAATTTTAGTGTAGAAGGTGTTGGATTGTATTTGTGGTTATTTGAAATTAATGGCATAAGAAGGCAAGAATATTGAATTTGGAGTTTTTAATAGAGCTTTGGATGGAGCTTCAAGTGGATTTTGTTTTGGTAAAAAAACTATATAATTTGATCCAAATATTGCAAATATGTTTCAAGCATCTATATTATTTATGCAATAGCAACAAGGTAATGATTGCAAAGAAGCTTTGGCAATCAAAGCATTATAAGTAGTGGTTAATAAAATTGACTAATTTAATAAAAGAAATATTTTAAAGTATTTGAAATATTATGTATGAAAAATGAAATTGAATCATGTTTCCAAAAAGAAGATGATTGAGCTATTTGAACTTGCTACAATACCAAAGATAAGAAAATATGTTAAATCAATTATGGAACATTTCAGAGATTCATAGGAGGTATTTTCACATGCATTAAAGGACAAGTATTTTTTAGAGGATACTAAATAGGTTACCGAAAAATCATTTTTGGAATAAATTGAGTGGCTTAATAAGAAATTGCAACCTACAAAGATTTTGAAGGAATTTAAAAGGTAATATTCTTGATTAACAAAGATGAAAAAATTAACTTTGAGGCTAAGCGAGGTTGAATTTTTTCTTCAAGATATTGATGGAGAATTATAAGAAAAGTTGAAAATTATTCTTAAAGATAAAAAAAGATGAAGGATTGATAATAAAATGAAAAGAAGTTGAAGATGTTGTGAGATTACTTGCCAAGTTAAAGATAAAAAAGGATAGGATTGGAATTCTAAGAGTTGGACAAGTACCTAAAAATCAAGACCTACTTTATAATTACAAGTTATGATACTAGGGTGGATGACGATAACAAATAAGAATTTTTTAGAAATATTATATTAAGTAGACTTTGGTCTTTTGTTATTTCTATGATGTAAAAAAGAAAGATGCCATATGAAGTATTGTTGATGACTACTACTATGATTTATAGAGATATAAGTTGAGAGGATCATATCAAAGCTTTATCAATGCATGACTATATTACTAAAAATTAAAACAAAGCTTTAATAGAAGAAAAGAAGATATAAGATTTTGAAGATATAAGAAAAGAAAGTACTTTCAAGAGACAAACTTGAGGATGCAAGGCTCTTGAGATGGCTTCACAAATATTACTAATAAAAGATAATTTGGCAACATTGAAAGAATAATTAAAAGATATAGGAAACAAAGGTAAGTCTTCAACATACAAACTACTCTTTGATATTGACGTAGCAATAGATTTAAACAGGATGCTTGAAGAATATGTACATGTTGTTGCTTTAATTGACCATAGTGTCATGTTGTAACATGACTATATGGTGAAAGATGATGATATGGATCTTATCATAGAAGAGCCAAGTTAAAAGATAAAGTAAAAAAAATATGGATAAAAGATAAGAAGGTAGTAATACTTTTAGTAGTAGTGTTGCCTTTTTAAAAAAGTGACTTCTACTTACTTTGTAGGGCCATAAATATAGAAAAATGAGGTAGATTGGAAAAATAAATAATATACATATCTTTAAAAAGAAGTTAAGAATAAATTTTAGCAAAAATTATCTAAAAAAACTAGATATTGATACCCAAAGAGGGCTAGTTATGAACCGGGGTTGAAATCAGACCCCATGGCACAAAATCAAGCCTCAACAACGATTCTGGGGATCTTTTGTAGATCAAAGAATGGAATTTGAAAGAAAACTAGATAAAGTTTTTAAAAGCATTGGTTTTGTACGATTTGGATTTGTAATGACTTTATAAAGACTTTACAAAGTCAAGTTTGTTTTGGATGACTTAGATTTTTGTGAAATAAAATAGGATTGATGTTTTGGATAATTTTGAAAGTTTTGTAATAGATCTATAGGTGAAAATTTGTAGATATATGGTTATAGTTGTGCTTAATATGTATTATGAATTTTAGCTTGATCTAATAGTTGAATTGAGGATTATTGAGGTTTGAATGGGTCAAGGTCTCAAAAAGTAGAATTTTAGGTTGAATGAAGATTTTTAAGATTTCTTACAATCTATTAATTAGATTGGAGTAAAATTTATGTGTTAAGATAGTAGACTTGTTTTTCTATGTATATAATAATTTTGAAATCAATCGAATAGTAAAAAAGAGAGATATTAGCTCTGGAAGATTGGCATCAATATTAGAGAAGGAGGCTAGGCAATACCTAAGCATGTTTTTGAGGTTATTATTTATTTGGTAATTTTAATCCTCTTCAATTTATTTTGTGCTTGTTTTTAACTTAATTTTTAAGAAGTGTGAAAATTTTGAGTTAAAATCAATGGTTAATTTATTAGTTATTGAGGTATAAATCTATTATAGGAATTATTTGGGATTGGTTAGGATTTGATTTAGGATTTAGAATTTGATAAGGATTTGGTTTAGGATTTGATTTAAGATTTAAGGTTTAATTAGGATTTAATTAGGATTTGATTTAGGATTTAGGATTTGGTTAAGATTTGATTTAGGATTAGGATTTGATTAGGTTTTGATTTAGGATTTAGGATTTGATTAGGATTTGATTTAAGATTTAAGATTTGGTTAGGAATTGATTTAAGATTTAGGATTTGATTAGGATTTTATTTAGGATTTAGGATTTGTTTAGGATTTGATTTAGGATTAAGATTTGATTAGAATTTGGTTAAGATTTGATTAGGTTTGATTTAGAATTAAAATTTTATCAGAATTTAGTTAAGATTTGATTTAGGATTATGATTTGATTATGATTTGATTTAGGATTTAGGATTTGGTTAGGATTTCATTTAGGATTTAGAATTTGGTTAGGATTTAGTTTAAAATTTAGGATTTGATTAGGATTTGATTTAAGATTAGAATTTGATTAGGATTTGATTCAAGATTTAGGATTTGGTTAGATTTTGATTTAAGATTTAGAGTTTGATTAGGATTTGATTTAGGATTAGGATTTGTTTAGGAGTTGATTTTGGAATTAGGATTTATTTAGGATTTGTTTAAGATTTAAGATTTAGTTAGTTTTTGGCCTAAAATTTGATTGAAGTCCAATAGGATTTTTACTAGGATTAAATTGAGATTGGATTGAAATTTATTTGAAATATATTTGTAATCATTCTAATATTTTTTTAAGATTTCTTATTTTTTCTTTGTAAATTGTTTAAGGTTTCTTTGAATTAATTAAAGCTTGCTTAGCATTATTATGATATAATTAGAATTTAATTAGTATTCTATTAGAGTTAGGATTTTGTTATTGAAATTTTCATTCTATCTTCCACAGTCAGGTGCTCAGAGCATTCTCAAGTAAGAATTCACGTATTATGACAATAGTTCAAAAATAAATCCTATGTCCAAAGATCTTTGTATGAAGCAAACGTGGCCAATTCATATGGAGCATGGATGGAAAATTTAAGTACTTAATAATACATGAGGTGAATTATTTAGAGCTTCCCTAGATGTTGAAATCCAGATTAGAGATGTTGCAACAAAACAACATTTTTTTATTTAAGATACAACATCATATCCAATGATTTTAGAACAACCTTATATTATGGCAATACAGATAAAAAAAAAGGAACTTAATGATAGTTTAGCTTATGTACAAATTTGTTGTGAAGATGGAAGAAGGGCAATACCATTTTTGACTGAGCTTCCAAATCATGAGCAAAATTGAAACAAATTGAGAGAAAATCCATTGATGAGGATTGTTGAAGAATTCAAGGATTTTTGGAGAGTATTATAATAAAGCAAGATTATAGAAGGAAAAAAATGAGAGGTACTTATATAAAATAAAATGAAGAGATAATGTAATCTAAATTATGATATATGATTCATTTGGTACATATTTGAAGATGCGTAAGTTCAGAGGAAATAGATGTCATGTTGTACAGAGGAAATAGATGTTATGTTAGCAATTAGGATTGAGGAGCTAGCTTTAAGCTAATTTGAAATAATATAAGGCTCATTTTAATAATATGTAGAATGAATTTTTAATTATTATTCAAAGTCAGGTTTTATAATGGTAACTTGAAATTTATACAATACAATTAGAATTAACAATCTTGGCTAATTTATACAATTGATATCACATCTATAATATAAAATTTGATAATTTTTGTTTGATTAGATGTGCTAAGTATACATAAAATTTGGTACTAATCTAATAGTATGATTGAGAGATATTTGGATTTTGATATAAGAAGATATCAAAAGTTTGCAGTTTAAGGTTGGATAGGATTTCTATTATATTTAAAGATCTATTAATTAGATCAAAGAGAAATTTGGCATGGTTTTAGAAGGTTTAAAGATCAAGCAATATACCAATTTTGAATTGATGCTCTTAATTGGAGAAGGAGAAATTGCTACTAGAACATCTATATCAACTTTCAAGTTAGTAGCTATATGACATTTGTATGGTTTTTGGACTTTTTTTCACAATCTGTAAGTTGGATTAATTTGAAATTTTTTAAGCATATAAAAGAATTATAGTGGTTTTTGTGTGCAAAATTTTGTACCAAGTAGGTAATTAGATTAAGAGTTCAGCTCGCTAAAACTTGCTAATTAGAATTAGGACTTACAAAGAGAAATCAAATTTGCCTAATTATGAAAAGAATAAAGCAATTTGAATTTACGTATGGTTGAAGTTTTTACAAAGAGTATTTTTGAGTATTTTATATTGGCTTTGAGTATTTTTGAATTAAAATTAATATTTCATTCTTTTCATATAGATGAAATCTATTAGGGTTTCTTGGATATTTATAAGCATAACTTCACCTTCTATAGCCAAGTGTCTAGTGCATTTCCAAATAAGACAAAATGTAATACAATACCATGATAAAATCCATAGAAAGAAAAGACCATGGTTTTTTTGAAATGGATAATAGCTGAAGAAGTCTATAAGATTGATGACGAGGAATTTTTGACCTTGAACAAACATCGCAAGATTGTATAAAATCTTTAATCACCTTTCATATTTGACACCACCAAAGATCTTTTGATACTAATTCCAAAATCTTATTGTATCCAAAATATCTTATTATTAGAAAGTCATGACAAGTTTGAAGAATATACAATGAAGTTTTATCTTTTAGAATATATAAGCAACTCTCAAAATATAATAGAATAATTTTAAATACAAAATTAAAAATATCATAAGACTTTGAAGGATTTTTTTTAATATCATAAATAAGAGGATCAAAAGATATACTTGATTAAACTTACTTAATAAAAGTTGAATCAATAGTTAATATTAGTTTTACTGTTGAAAGATGAAGATGCTTTGACTTTAAGAAATTTGTCTATTGTTGATTAAAAGTGACATCTTTTTTCTTTGGTACAAGGTAAGATTTTTTAGAAAGCATGTCTAATAAATTTTGTTAAGTGATCTTAAAATCAAATCTTAATAAAGACATGTTGTAACAGGCTTAGCAATGTTTCAAAATACATGCTGATATAAAATATTCAAGATTCTTATGATTTGTGTAAATAATGACTTGATTAAATGCACCTTTTAGATAATAATATAATTTTTGAAACAAATGTACAATTACAAGAAGTCCTTTATTATGGATCTTCTAGTTGAACTTGACTACTAAAAAGTTTTTGGAATAAAAAGCTATTAGATGAAGTTTATCATCTATTCTCATTTATAATAATAAAACACTCAAAGCAAAGTTTGATGCATCTATTTTCATAAAAAATGGCTTAAAAAAGTAAATGCAACATAAGATTGATGCAAAAATAAAGGCTTTCTTTAAAACTTCAAATGATGTTTCTACTTCTTAATTCTGTTGAAATTTTTCTTTACAACTCAAACGTATAAAAAGAATTGCAACTTGAGAGAAGTCTTTAATGAAGATCCATTAGTAGTTGTCAAATTTCAAAAAGAATTGAACATTTCTTACTATTTTTAAAATCTTTATAGATTAGAATCTATAAAACTTGGAACTTTCTTAGGATCCATCATAAGTACATCATTTAAAATAATGTATCTCCAAAAAACTAAATTGAATAGTATATAATACATATTTTTCTATCTTGGTATAAAGTCCCATATTTTTGAGTTTTTGTAACATACAACAAACATAAAGATCATATTTTTTTGTATTCTTAAAATAGATTAAAATATCATTTAGATAATAGATAATAAAATTATCTAAAAACTCTCAAAAGATATTATTTATTAGTTTTTAAAATTGTTTTAGTATATTTATAAGGCCAAAAGGCATGACATTATATTCAAAATATTTGTATCTAATTTGAAATATAGTCTTCTATTTATCTTCTTTTTTGATGCCTATCAAATTATATGTCTTTTATAGATTTATTTTTGTATAGATCTTAGCTAGATTCAACTAATCAAGAAGTCTAAATATTAAAATTATTAGATATTTAAGCTTGACGGTGATCTTGTTCAGTCCTTGATAATTGACACATATCTACAATGATCCATTTTTTTCTTTACAAATAAAATTAGAATTCTTCTTGGAGATTTGGATTGGCATATAAAATTCTTAGCCAGATTATCTTTAATATATTCTTTGAGTTCAACCAATTCATTTTGTGATAAATTATGAATTGGTCTGAATGGATGTTGAACTCTTTTTTGAAGGTCAATTGAGAAGTCATAAGAATAACTTTCCAAAAGAATATCTACATTCTTCTTTTCAAATATATCTTGAAAATCTTAATATTGGCTAGAAATACCATTTGAAGTCTTTCTACAATTAAAAAAAAGTGTAGTATAAATCATACAAGGTGATCTTTCTTTTATAGCATGCAAGAAAGCTCTTATATCTAAAAATATAAGTTTGGTTATACTAGACTTATGACTTTCTACTTAATTACCTACACTCTTAATTATACTTTCAAAAGACTACAAGAAATCTAATCTATGCAAAGATTGTATTTTTTTAACCACAATAAATTTAAAATCATTAGATTAGAAAAAGACCTAATGATATTAAATACTATAAAGTTATTATTAGTAATCATTAATTATTACTTTTAGAATTAATATTTTATTAATAACATCTCCAAACAACAATAAACAACCATCTATGACTTCTATATTAAAAAGTTTTATTTTTTTTATTAAATATATATTATGCTATTTAACAATCTCTCCATCTAAAAAAATAAGCTGAGGCTCTTGAATCTAGTAAGGGAAAGGCTTTACAATATTTAGGTTCTAAACTAATATTTTGTATAAAATAAAGAGATAATTTTGAGGAGAAAATAGGACCTTTATTACATACTATGCAAGGTTCCAACTACATGGTGTCTTATTGTAATATGACTATATGATAAAAATATAATCAAAAATGAATTTTTAATTAAAATCTAATCATCTTAATTCAATAATAATTTAAGATATTTAAACATGGTTTTATAAAAGCCTCATAATTTTTTTTTTCTTAATAGCTATTAGATTAAAGATTGATTAGTAATTTTACGCTCTAGACCATAAAAACTCTTTTAAAGCATTAAAAAGGCCATAAATTAATAAAAACATAAAAGAAATATAAATAATTAGTATAGTTGATACTAAGATTAGATTGACAGTAAGATTGGACTAAAATTTCCTAAGATAGGTTGAATTGATATTTGGAAGTCAATTGTTTATGAAAGAAGATTAAAATCAAACTTCTAGCTACTAAAAACAACACTTAGGAAAAAATATGGAGATATTTAGAAATTAATGACTAAAATTAGAAAATCAGCTTTAAGCTCATTTTAATGGCATAGTACTTATTTTTATAGGATTTGGAATGACTTTGCAATTATTGTTCAAAATCACAGTTGATATCGGTGACTTTGAATTTATAAAATATAATTAATACTAGTACTCTCAGCTAGTTAATATAATTGGTCCTACATCTAAAATTTGAAATTTGACTGTGCTTGATTGATTGAATGTGCTATGTAAGTATATATATTTTTTTTTTATTAATTTAACAGTGTAATTGAGAGATATTTTATTTTTGATATAAGAAAATATTTAAAGGTAGTAGATTGGAGTTGAGTAGGATTTCTATGATATCTAAAGCTCTACTAATTAAAATAAAATAAAATTTAGCATGGTATTACAAGACTTGAAGATTAAGCTATATATCAATTTTGAGTTGAAGTTAATAGTCAAAGAAAGAAAAATTGCTATTAGAACATTTGCATCAACTTTTGAGTGAGTAGCCAAATGACATTAGTAGGGTGTTTCAGACATTTTTTCTCAATTTGTTAGTTGGATTGGAGTAAATTTTTTTAAGTATATAAAAAACTTATAGTGGAATTTATGTGAAAAAGTTTGTATCAAGTAAATGGTCAAATTAAAAATTATAGCTTATTAAAGCTTACTAATTAGGATTAGAATTCACAAAGAAAAATAAAAAAATATCTTATTATGAAAGAAATAAGACAATTGGAATTTGTATATAGTTGAAATTACTAAAAAGAATATTTTTGAGTACTTTGTATGAGCTTTAAGTACTTTTGAATTGAAATTCAAATTATATTCTTCTTATATGAATGAAATCTAATAAGGTTTCTTAGATACTTGTAAAACACAACTTCACCTTTGACAATCAGGTATCTAATGCATTTCTAAACAAGACATCATATTATACAACATAAGTAGTAAGTCTAAGATGAAATTTTAGAATAGAAGGTATTGGATTGTATTTGTAGTTGTTTAAAATTGATCATGCAAGAAGACAAAAAGGTTCAATTTGAAATTTTTGATGGAGCTTTGAATGGAGCTTCGAGTAGATTTTTTACTAGTGAATAAGGTACATACTTTGATTCAAATTCTAAAAATATTTTTGAAGAATTTACATTATTTATACAAGAGCAATAAGGCAATAATTACAAAGAAGCTTTAGCAATTGAAGAATTGCAAGCAATAGTCAATAAAATTGACCAATTTGATAAAAGAGATATTTCAAAGTATTTGAGATATTATGTATGGAAAATAAAATTGAATAGTATTTCCAAAAAGAAGATGATTGAGCTATTTAAACTTATTAGAATACAAAAATAAAAAAAATATATTTAATCAATTATGGAGGATTTTGGAGATTCATGGGAGACATTTTTACATATATTTAAGGACAAATATTTTTTGGAAGATATTAATTAAATTATCAAGGCATCATTTTTGGAATAGATTCAGTGGCTTAACAAAATTTTGCAAGCTACAAAGCTTTTGAAGGAATTTGAGAGGTAATGTTTTTAATTATCAAAGATAAAAAATTAGTTGTGGAACCAAATAATATTGAATTGTTTCTTTGAGCCGTTGATAGAGAATTGCAAGAAAAGTTGAAAATTATTTGTGAAAATTAAAAAAAAAAAGATTAACAAAAAAATAAAAAGAAGTTGAAGATGCTATAAAATTACTTACAAAGATAGAGAAGAAAAAAGATGGGAATGGAATTCAAAGAATTGGACAAGTATCTAAAAGTCAAGTACCTGCTTCATCATTGATACTACCTATTGTCCAACCTCCAATCACTACATCAAATAAAGAAGACATAGGACTTGATGAGATTATATAGGGATGTAAGATCTTTGAATTAAACTTACAAGGCTTGAGGAGAAGACTTTTACAATAAATTTAGATGTTACTTTTAAACAAGAATATGTACAAAGATGCATTTGATGTGAAAATGTTTTTATATTAGAAAGGATTGTAATGATTTTAATGATATGATGCAATAAGAAGTTATTTATTTGAAAAGATGGAAAGATAATATTAAAAGATATAAGGGACCTTCTTCAAAATAATTTTGATAAGAGAGATATGAAATCATGGATTTTTTATTTTTTAATAGCATATGGAATAGCAACATGAAAAAGTACAAGTTATGGTGGTAGAATAGATGATGAATTTGATGAAAATATAGAAATAAGTAGATTTTGGATTTTTACCACTTCTACAATGCAAAAAGGAAAAGCACTTAAAGAAGCATTCTTGAGAAGTGTAGCTATAATATGTGGTATAATAGATTGAGAAGATCTTTTTGATGGTCTTTTTGTTCATGAATATATTAGTAAAAGCCAATATGAAGCCTTGATAGAAAAAAATGGATAAGAAAATTTTGAAGACAAAAAAAAAAGAAGTACTTCAAAGAGACAAACTCAAGGAAACAAGGCTTATGAGATGACTTCATAAGAATTACCAATAGAAGATGCTTTAATAACTTTGAAGGAAAAAATAAAAGACATAAGAGACTATCAAAGACATGAACTCCAAAGAAAGATAATCTCAATACACTCTTGTGTCACTCGAAAATACTTAGAAATCACTCAAAGGTGATAATATATTGAACTAGAATGGCTATTGCCAAGAATAGAAAATATGACGACTCTTGAAATTAGACTAGAAATAAGAAAGGAGTTGATAAGAGTGAAGAAGGCTTCACTCTTGTCTCTATATATACTATCTAACTAGGGGCTACGTGACGATGTTCTATATGACCTCCAATATGTGTTGACTTTGTAGGACACTTGTCTTGACTTACAAGGCAAGTTTTTCTACGTGTGGGCCACATAGTTAACTTGGTCTTCAAGCTAACAACATGTATGGTACATGGCCAACTTTTTGACCACGTTTCTAATCCAAAAAATCAATTAAAGATATCGATGAAGTCAAAGCAGCATCTATGAAGCTTCTAGGAAGCTTTCATATCAAATACTATAGAATTAACTTACTTTTATCTACTTTTACTTATTTCTACTTATTTATATATGTAATTACTAGCTTATATGAGTATGTCCGTGACAGAGATAAAGATAAGTCAGTAACTTATAAACTACTCTATAATATTGAAATAACAATAGATTTAAAGGAAGTGCTTGAAGAATGTGTACTCAATGCTAATATTGAATTTACATTGAAGGAGATTTTAAAAATTACCAAGAAAAAATTCCATGATATTATTATTCATAATATTAAGTCGAAGAGGTAATTAAAAGGTGATGCTAGATTGAATCATACTATTGTTGCACACATATGTGAAGATGAAGATGAATTTGATAATTGTTTCAAAAAATGAAAAAATAAAGGAAGGAGTTATAATCAAAGAATAAATTTTGATTATTAAAATCATAAGAATAAAGAAATTTTAAATTATTATATTCAAAAGCATTAGATTAGAGCAATTATAAAGGTATTGGTAAAGGTTGGAGATATAGATGAATGGGTTCAGAGATCAATTATATGTCTAAGGATATTAACAAAGGTGTTCAATTGATATAAAATATGGATAGATAATATGGATAGATAATAATATACCAAGTTAATTATATGATGTTTTTTTAGATGTAAAAATTTAATTTAGTGACATTACAATAGAACAAAATTTCTTTGTTTAAAATGCAACATCTTATCTTCTTATTTTGGGACAACCATACATTATTGCAACTTGAATGGAAATAAAGATACTTGATGATAGTTTAGCTTATACAAAAATTCATAGGAAAGATTGAAGAAAGACAATACAATTTATGATAATGTCTCCAAGTCATGAGCTGAATTAAGACAAATTGAGAAAAAATCCATTGACAAGGGTTGTTGAAGAATTCAAGGATGATTGACGAGTACCACTATAAAGCAAGATTATAGAGGTATAAAAGCAAAGATACTCTTGTAAGATGTAAGTATCTTTGATATGGGATTTATTAGCATTTATGAAAATGGAAGTATAATGTATAAGAAGATTGAGGATTTTTTTTTAAAAAAAAAAAAGAAGATTGTGTGCTATTGAAAAAGAGTTGTGTGGATTAGAAATAGTAGAAGATAATGAAAAGATTATTGGTATTTATAAAGAAAATAGATTATAAGATCCTTTAAGAGTGATTGCATCTATTAAATTAAGTGACAATAATAAAATAATATAAATTTATTCAAGAGAATTTTATGATATAATTGAAATTTTTCAAATACCAAAGATTATGGTTGAAAAAAATATAAGACAGTGGATAAGAAAATAAAATCCATTGCTAAACCTTTATCAAAAGATTCTAAAAAATAGATGAAAAAAGCATTGTTGTAATATAGTTGCTTATAATATGTAAAAATTAATTAAAACATATATTATTTTTGTAAATCTTGATGTGGATTAAAATAGTTAATAAATAAATTTAAAGGGAATTAATATAAGAAAATTTATTTAGAGGTTTATCTATTTTTATTATAATATTTATATAATATAGGATTTAGATATTTAATATAAAGTTTAAGATAAGGTTGGAATTTAAAGATGAAAGTCTAAACTATTAGGAAGCTTATTGCGAAGGATGAAAGAAAGGTATGGTTAGATGAAGGCAAGGGGTGAAGATCTTTGTAAGCTCTCATTTATGCTTCAAAATTTTATTTTTTATTTTTTTCTTATTTTATGATAATTGAGCATGTTAGATTAGGATTTATATAAATAGAATCTAATTTTATTAAATTTTTAGGATTTTAACCTATGATGGTATAAATCATAGCATGATTCGTTAAATTACATTGATTAAGATTAAAATGATAAGGATTAGAAAATTAGAATAATAATAGGCACAATAAATTACAAATAAATATAGATGGCGGCATGTGAACAATCAATCTTAGAATAAAAAGGTGTTTTGAATACAATGGTGATATTAGATTTACCTAAAATTACTTTTTTGACCAGTTACAAAAGGCATCAGCCTTGGTAACGAAATTAGCTTTTGGATGAATGAAGGCCATAGATCTAGATTAGGGATCTTAAAAATCAAGGATAGAGATGTAGCCACCCTTCTATGAACCTCCACTCAATTGTATAAGAGAGGTTGGGTGTTCCAAGCCTTCTTTCTCTCGTCTTTTGGTGAAGGACAAAGCTATGCCAAAATTTGGCCAAAAATCCTAATGTTAATTTCATTTAGATTTTTAAATCTTATTTTGAACGTTGTGGATGAATATGCATGGATTTTTAGTTGTGAATGATAGTCATTGGATTTTAAAACATGCTTCATTGTGGTAGATAGCTCCCTTAGCCTCCTAAGTACTCCAAGGGTTTCAAGAACCTCGAATTTCTCTCAATCAATCATTCAATTTTTTTAGTTTCAATATAAACTTCGTTACAATTAAAGTCTTTATTGTTAGCTTTTCAATAAGATAAGGCTTGTTCAATTTAAAATTAAATTAAATTTATGGTAAAATTTTAAGTGTAAGGAAGTCAATTACCTTTGCAGTTGGAATTAATCAAGTCTAGAAAGGTATTTTTCAATATCTTATGATTTGATTCAATTTAAATTTTGGAAGTATTGATTATAAGCTAAGCTTTGAAAAACACAATTTTTTTTAGATTTAAAGACGATTTGGATTTTTAGCAAATTTCTAAGTGAAAGAAATTGATCACCACAGCAGTTTGGATCACTCAACTTCAAAAGATCAATTCTCACGATTAGATCACTAGATTACAACAAGATTTATTGAAACAAGAGTGCCTTTAAATTAACCTTGCAACAAATTAAGAATCATTCAATCTGGAGCTAATTATAATTTTTAGCAAATTTTGGAATAGAAGGAGGTCATTGCCTTCAATCCTTGGATATTATCAAGGTATCTTTGCTTTTACCTCTCTCATTTTATTTTTACTTTTATCTTCACAATGACTTGTAATCTCTACATTTCAACTTTTGGCCAATAGGTTTTAAGTTTTAACTTTGAACCTTTAATATTCTTACTTTAACTTTTAATTTTAACTATTAAATTTTAACTTGTAACTTTAAATTTTAATTTAAACTTTTAAATTTAATTTTCGACTTCAAATTTTAACTTTTAATTTTAAATTAAACTTAAGTTTTTATTCTAAGTAAGATTTAATAGAAATAACTTAATTAATTATTTTTATCATATTTGCATAGTGAATTTCATTTAATATTTTAATTTAATAGTATTAACCATTCTTTAAAAGGAGTTAATTTAATTGAATTAAATATACTTAAATTTAAATTAACTTTAAAATTTCATAATTAGGATTTTTTCTGTTCTACCTCTTAAGCTTGTTGTGTAGTACTAATTTCATAGAGTGGTGGATTTTAGGCTCACAATCTTCATCCCTATAGGTCAAATGTCATGCCCAATGGGCTTCAAGGAGGTTATCCGAGGCCTTATTAGAAATTAGGTTTTTTTTTTTCAAAGTCATTTGAGCTTTGGAGGCTAAGATCAGCAAGTTTAGGTTTTTGGATAGATTTGGATGTAAATTTTGTATGATTTGGAGTTATTATGAAGGAGATATAGGCATTCAAAGTTAAGGAGTCAATTTCATATCTATTGTCACTTTTTGGGGCATAACATATGCTTATAGAGAGCAACAAAAGATTGACAATTAGGATTGGAGAGAGCACTTTTTTGGCTACACTTTTCATATACTATTTGATGAATTCTAAGTCTAGATGAAGGAGTTTTAGGACATTGATGATAGCACATGTAATTCAAAGATAATAAGTGAGTCGTTTTGATGATAGTAATAGTTGGAGCCATATTTTGAGTTTTTGGACGAATTTTTGGCTTAAAATTTCTATAAGTATGTATTATTAGGTAAAAAAGCTATAGATCAAAGTTTTATGATATTTAAGTACTTATTTTGTGAGATATAAAGAAAATTTTACATAGGTGTATGTAAGCAAGGGTTTGAAGCTAATATTAGGATTTTGATGATATCTCAAGATCCATAATGAATTTGCAATTGAAATTTGTTTTGGTAGTTTTTGAAAATATATCAATACTTCATGTAAAATTTTAGTTTGTTTAAACAATCTGATCGTGAGATATGAACTGTTGAAGTTTGAGAAAAATTTTCTATAAGGATATATAAGATTTTAAGATATTTTATCATATATTTTGGTATCTTTTTTTGTACTTAGGCTTATATATTGATGTAATTGTCCTAAAAAGAAAAATATTATATATATAAACTTAGAACTTAAATACCTTAGATTTAATTGAACATTTAGTGGCAGCTAGAAGTCTAGCGCATTCTTGAAGCAAACTCTTTCTACCCCGACAACATCAAGAAAAAAGAGCTTAAGGGATCTAAGAAATATAGGATAGAAGTTCTCTAAAGAGACTTTTAAGGAATTAAAGATTCGTTTTGATGGTTCTTTATTGCTAGAAGAAATTGTGTACTTCAAAGAAATGTTAGCAAAACAAGATAAATCATTTTCTTTTGAAGTTCATGAAATTGGATGTGTGAATCCAAATATTATAATGCATATGGTTATTTTTACTATACTACATGTACCTTAGAATTTGAGACAAGTTTTAGTGCCAATAGCATATTTATCAAGCTTCGTGGAATTATTAAAAGAAAAAATGATGATGAAGATTTGAGGGCCCTCTTTTGCATCATATTCTAATAGATGGTTTATAGTCCTTAAGAAAAATAGACCATTACAATTTATTCAAGATATGCAACTAATGAATGTAGCAAGTATAAAAAATATAGGAATTAGACCAATAGTAGATGAATTTCTGAAGCATTTGTAGGAAGAACAATCTATTCAATAAATAATTTGTATTTAAGTTACAACCAATTTTAACTTGCAAAAGAGAGTAGAGACATAAAAACAATGAAAATACCTTTTGATTGTTTAGAATGAATACTCTCCTTCAAGGTGCTACTAACTCAGTTGTGCATATGATGAATAAAATGAACAAGGTGTTGAAGGATTTTATTTTTAAGAAGCTTATGTCTTTTTTAGATGATGTTCTTATTAAAGAGTGCAAAAAAGAAGACAAGTATTAAACTTTAGATAAAAAAATGATGTCACAAATATGTTATTGATTATAAACAAGATTGTAGAAAAATAATAATTTGACTTGAAGAAGTTTATCTTACATTATTGAATATAAATTCTATATTTGTAATATAAGAAGTCGTAATTATTAGACATTTATGTAGATTTTATAAAAAAAAACTAGATCCAATCATAAAATAAAAGATCCAATTGAAGATTTTTAGATTGATGCAATTGAGAGAATAAAAGAGGATTACAAATCTTTAATAAAGATGCATAGATTTTTGTGTGCATGTGTATTTTATCATATTTAGATCCTTCACTATGCTCACATAGTAAATCCAATGTATGAATTATTATGCAATGGTTACCAATTTAAATGGAAAAAAAATCATATTAAAAGAGTGCAAAGATTAAAAAAATTATTGATATTACCTCCAATATAGAGAAAAATTGATTATTAGTCCAATAGATTAGTGATTCTTATAATAGATATTAGTTTGATTGCCATTGGATGTATTGTAGGTCAAGATGATTTAAATGGATACAAATTTATAATTTGATTTAGAACTAAGGTTTTAAGTGTATGCCAATGTGTATATCCATAAGTAAAAAAATAAATTATGAAGAGTTGTTTTAGCTAATTAAGCTGAAAAATATCATTTAATTGAGGCAATGATAGTAATTGTTCGTCTTTACTTGGAATGATTACTAATTATACAATACTAGATATTATAATTTTGGCAAGGATTGCTTATATTAAGTCATTATATTTGGAATTTAGGTATGTTGTAAAGAAAGTCAATTTGATAGCAAATATGTTACCTTGAGTAAAATATGATAGAGAAGATGAAATGATTGAGAATATTGATGATGTAGATACAAAATTTTATTTGATTTTATAATTAAATAAGAAAAATAAGTCATTTGCATGAAAAAATTATAAATGAGAATTATTAGATATTAAATATTATTTGAGCATATTAACCAAATATCATAATTTTTTAATTAAATATTTTAAATAAATAAAAAAAATCATACATGTTCATATTACAAGGAGGATTTATATAGAAGAGGCCAAAATCAAACATTGAAATGCTACAACAAGTATTAGATACCAAGAAAGATCAACAAAAACTACTCAAAAAATTTCATGATAGTTTATAGATAGTGTCTATATGTTGGATGTAGACCATCTTGATGTTGTTGGTTAATTAGGTGTGCTAAGTGTATGTGAAATTTTGTGACCATCAATGTGAAAGATCATGCTGAAAATATTAATATTTTTGAAGAAAATAATTGTATTGAAATGGATAGTAAAAATATTAATGAAAAATTTGATGCAAAAAATGAAGAGATCGTGTGATACCAATTATGACATATTATTCATTTGGCACATATTGAAAGATGCACAAGTTCATAGGAGGTGGATGTCATGTTTTAATATAATTATGTAGTAAAAATATAATCAAAAATAAAATTTTAATTAATATTTAATTATCTTGATTCAATAATAATTCAAGATATTTAAACATGGCTTTATAAAAGAGTCTTAGTTTATTTTCTTATCTTAATAGTTAGTAGATTAAAGTTTGAATAATAATTTTACCTTCTAGGCTGTAAAAACTCTTTTAAGGCCTTAAAAAGGTCATAAATAAATAAAAATATGATAGAAGAGATAAATAATTAGTATGGTTGATACTAAGATTAAATTAAAGATAGAGTTGGATTAAAAAATTCCTAAGATAGGTTGAATTGATTTTTAAGGATCAACCATTTATGCGAAAGAATTGAAATTAGACCTCTAGCCACTAAAAACAATACCTAGGATAAAATATGGAGACATTTGGAGATTGACAACTAAGATTACAGAGTTAGCTTTACGCTCAATTTAATGGCATAATGCTTATTTTTATAGGATTTAAAATGACTTTGTAATTGTTGTTCAAAATCATGGTTTATATTAATAATTTTGGATTTATGCAATAAAATTAGAGCTAGTATTCTTAGCTCATTAATGCAATTGGTTTTACATCTATAGTTTGGAATTTGAGAGTGCTTAGTTGATTTGATACATTAAGTTTGCATAAAATTTTGTATTAATTTAACAATGCAATTGAAAGATATTTGGTTTTTAATACAAAAAGATATCAGAAGTTTGTAGGTTGGAGTTAAGTAGGGTTTCTATAATATCTAAAGATTCACTAATTAAAAAAAAAAAAAAAAAAATTATTTTTTTAGAAGACTTAAAGTTCAAGTTATACACTAATTTTGAGCTGAAATTAATAATTAAAGAAGAAAATATTGCTAATTGAATATCTACATCAACTTTTGAGTTGGCAACCAAGTGAAATTAATGCAGTATTTTGGACATTTTTTTCACAATTTGTAAATTAGATTGAATTGAATTTTATTTAAGCATGTAAAAAAATTATAGTAGCATTTGAATATGAAATTTTACACCAAGTGGATGGTTAGATTTGGAGTTACAGCTTGCTAAATCTTATTGATTAAGATTAGGAATTACTAAGAAAAATAAAAAATACTAAATTATAAAAGTAATAAGGTAATTAGAGTTTTTGTATAGTTGAAATTACTAAAAAGAGTGTTTTTGAGCACTTTGTATTGACTATAAGTACTTTTAAATCAAAATTTAAATTACATTCTTTTTATAAGGGCTGAAACCTATTAAGATTTTTTAAATACTTGTAAAGCACAGTTTCATCTTCCATAGCCAAGTGCTTGGTGTATTCTCAAATAAGACAACACACAATATAACAATGATCCCTATTATAGTTGAACAAACTTGTTTTCAAATATATTATCTTTTTTGATAGTTGTACTATTTATTTTACGATTGCATCACTTCTTTGGACAATGTTGAGTATTAAGCTTTAGTTTTCTATAATATAAACATAATCTTTCTTCATGATGATAAGTATTTTCTTGCTTATTAAGAAATTTGAAACATACTAGATTAATTTGTATATTTTCTACTTCTAAAGATATATGTTGAGAAGAAATTGATATTGCCATTGAATTATAATAATATTGAGGCCTACTCATGTAATTCTTAGACAAAAATTCAAAATATTGATTGTCACATTTTATAGCAAAATCAAATACTTGACTCAATATTTGAAGATCAAATAAACTAAGATTTTTTTTTTCTTCATATTAAAATTTATAAAAAAATTGATAAATGAATGTAGCATCATTCTACTTAATATAAATTATAAGTTATCAAAACTAAAAAGCATATAATTTTATAAATTAATTTTTTTATTACAAAATATGGATCTTGTTTATTGTAATATAAACTACATCATGTTTTCTATAGATATATCAAAACTCTACCAACTAAGCTTCTAGATTGTTTAATATTAATCAAGAAAAATAAAAGAAATATCTAATATTACTTAAGATAAATAAAAAAAGAAACTTGAGGACAAAGAAAATATTAAAAATAATATCAATTTAAAAGAATATGATATATAACTTTTAATAAACTTATATCTTATCAAAAGAAAGGATTTATCCTTTTTTAATCAAGAAAAGACAAAGTTTTGATATTATAAGTATACTCTTATTAATCTATCAAGAACAAAAAATCAAAAAAAAAAAAAAAAAAAAAATCAAAGAAGTATAAAAAAATAAAAATAAAGAAGTATGATCATTAAAAAAAATAAATTAAATAGCTATTGTTACAAGTCAAGAAAACTATAGACTTCTTGAAATTAGACTAAAAGTAAGAAAAGAGTTGACAAGAGTGAAAAAGGCTTCACTCTTATATATATATATATATATATATATATATTATCTACATAAGAGCTAAGTGGCAACATTCTATAGAACCTCCGAAATATGTTGACTTTGTACAACATGTATCTTAACTTACAAAATAAGTTTTTTATATGGTGCCACTTAGTTAGCTTATTTCACAAGCTATCAACATGTGTGGCATGTAGTTAATTTGTTGACTAAGTTTCTAACCTACCAATCAATTATAAACACATATAAAGTCAGAGCAGCATCTATGAAGCTTTTAAGAAGCTTACCTAGAAGATATTATGAAATTAATCTATTGTTACTTACTTATACTTATTTATATCATCTAAAAAATAATTACATCAAATATATGTCTTTGATAGTATGTATTTTTTCTTGTTATCAAGGACATGAACTAGAAAAGATGCATAAGCTTGAAAAATCTGTGTCAAAATAAAAGTGATAAAATAAAAATTAAGTAGTATATATATTAAAAAAAAACTAGAATAGCTATTGCTAAAAGACAAGAAAACTAGAGATTCTTGAATCTAGACTAAAAACAAGAAAAGAGTTGATAAGAGTGAAGAGAGCTTCATTATTACCTCTATATATACTATCTAACTAGGAGCTACATGGCGATGTTCTATAGGACCTCTACTATGTATTGATTTTGCATGATACATGCTTTACCTTACAAGGCAAGTTTTCTATGTATGTGCCACATAGTTAGCTTATTCTTCAAGCTATTAAAATAAGTGGCACATGACTAACTTAATGACCATGTTTCTAATCTAAAAAATTAACTACAAACACTTATAAAGTCAAAGCAATATCTATAAAGCTTCTAAAACATTTTTATAGAAGATATTATGGAATTAACCTACTTTTATATATTTTTATCTAATTATATAGGTAATTATTGATTTACATGTGTATATCTAAGACATTATTTTTCCTTCTAGGAATAAGTTCCATAAAGAGTGGTCATCATATAATGAAATAATCCAAGATGCAGTAAATTATATTTGCCACATACTTTGATCTTTATTTTCTTTGAAGATGGTTGATAGGCCCTCTCAACCATCAACATTGCCCCATACCAGGGTGGGAGGACCATCCAATTATTTGATCATTGTTGAGACATTCTTAACTTCTTTTAAATAAAATATTTAAAATATTGTCAAAAATTATTTCTAATTTTAGTAAAATCACCAAACATTGGTACTTTCTTCTAAGGTTGTGATACCAAATGCATTATATCTTACCATCTATTTGAGAAAGAACATGTCATTCTTCAGGATCTTTATTTCAATTGGATCGTCTTGAAGGTTGCAACAATTGTAATGTCTCATCCAACAGGTCAGCAAATAAAGGTTCTTAAGTCAAATCCATTGGTTGTTGGTTTTCCATCTCTTTAGTGTCACAAATACAAAGCAACTACAAGAAGGATAAGAAATAAAATATTTTCTTGCTTAGATGTTATTTTTTTTATAAGAAAAGAACTCATCTTTGTTTTGATGGATGTCGTTGATAAAAAGACTCCACCTTCTTTATTTCATTTGTAAGATTCTTTGTTAGCTTCCATGTGAATTTATTAATATCATATCCATATGAATGAACAAGATATTTCAATTTATTTCAGCATTGACCTAAGTCTAGAACCTCTTCTACTTCAAATTCTTCATTATTGTCTTTTACTATAGGAAGAGGTGGCACTTGTTTTCTTTTTGATATATTCACACTCTTGTATGATTCAAGAAGAAATACATAAAAAAAAAGATGGATCTTCATTGAGTCGAATAGATGTAATTGATAAGAAATTGGATTGATTTGTTCACAAATAAGAAAAGGTTCAAGCCTGCAATAGTCCAATTTATCACAAGGACAAGTACTATTGATATTACAATAAAGTAACCATATCTTATTACTTGTATTAACTTGTGGTTATTTCTTTTGATAGACATCCGAATTGATCTTTTTTAGTTCTTGAGCTTCCTTTAATTGCTCCTTCATTGTTGTATATAGCTCAGACAAATGTTTTGCCAAAACTTCCATCGTATAATTATCAACTTTTAAAAAATTGAAAGTATCAAGTCATGGATGATAACCATAATTGACAAAGAAAGGTGTTTGTTGCATAGTAAAATACATTGTATTATTACAAGCAAACTTTACCAATACAAGAGGGTTCTCGAATCATCTTTTAATAATTGATGGTATATCTTAAATATTACTCTAAAACTTGATTTATATGCTGTGTTTGTCTATTAATTTAAAGATGAAAGGCTAAAGATAGCTTTATATTTATCTTTAAAATCTTAAAAAAGATTCTCCAAAATCTTGTTATAAATTGAAACTTTTTATCTGATATAATATCCTTGGACAATCCACGATGTCGATAGATATTGTTAAGAAAAAACTTAGTTATTTCTTCACATGTGATAGATTTTATATATAGTACAAAATAAGCCATCTTTATAAAACAATCTACTATCACAAATATAAAATCATATGAATCTAAGACTAAAGATCCATGATAAAATCCATAGAAATAAAAGACCATGGTTGTTCTAAAATAGATAATGGCTGAAGAAGTCTGTAAAATCAATGATGGACAGTTTTTGATCTTGAGCAAATATCACATGATTAAAGAAAACCTTAAACCACCTTCTACATTTACAACTACTAAAAATCTCTAGATATCAACTCTAAAGTCTTGTTGTATCTAAAATGTATAGCTATTGAAAAATCATGGCATGCTTGAAGAACAAGTAAACATATTTTTTCTTTTAAAACATATAGGTGTCTTTTGAAATAGAGTAGGTTGTTTTTGAATTTGAATTTGAAAGCATCATAAGACTTCAAAGAAAAGTTCTTGATATCATAAATAAGAGAATCAAAAGACATATATGATTGAATTTGTTTAACAAATATTGAATCAACAATCAATATTGATTTCATTATTCAAAGATGAAAATGTTCAAGCTTCAAGAAAATTATTATTTATTGATTAAAAGATACATCTCCTTCCCTTGATGTAAGATAAGAACATTTAAAAAATCTTGTTATTTTCCAGGTCAATATGTGATCTTAAAATCAAATCTTGATAAAGACATGCTTCAATAAGCTTAGCAACAATTCAATACAAACTAACATAAAGTATTTGAGATTCTTGTCATATGTATATATTGCAATTAGATTAGAAGTGCCTTCAAAATAATTACACCACTCTTAAAAAGAATCCACAATTACAAAAAGCTCTTTGTTATAGATTTCATAGTTAATCTCGATTGTTCAAAATTTCATGGAACAAAAAGCTATTAGATAAAGTTTATCATTTATTTCCATTTATGATAATACAACACGTAAAGAAAAGTCCAATGCATCTATTTTTATAAAGAATACCTTGGAGAAGTCAATGCAATATAAGATTGGTGTAAAAACAAAGATTATTTTTAAAGCTTCAAATTCTGTTTCCGCTTCTTGATTCCATCAAAGTTTGTCTTTGTAAGTCAAACGTGTAAGTAGAACTACAACTCAAGAAAAGTCCTTGATGAAGATGTCATAGTAGTTAATAAATTTCAAAAAATATTGAACATTTCAGACTTTTTTTGAGATCTTCCAATCCATAATAGTTTGAATTTTCTTAGGATCTATCATAAGTCCATCATTAGAAATGATGTAATTTAATAAGTTAACTTGAGTAGTGTGGAATATATACTTTTCTATCTTGGCATAGAGTATAATGGACATACTCATGTAAGCTAGTAATTACATATATAAATTAGTAGAAGTAAATAAAAATAGATAAAAGTAAGTTAATTCTATAGTATTTGATATGAAAGCTTCCTACAAGCTTCATAGATGCCTCTTTGACTTTATAGGTGTCTTTAATTGATTTTTTGGGTTAAAAACGTGGTCAACAAGTTGGACATGTGCCACACATGTTGTTAGCTTAAAGACCAAGCTAACAATGTCGCCCACACATAGAAAAACTTGCCTTGTAAGTCAAGGCATGTGTCCTACAAAGTCAACACTTATTGGAGGTCCTATACAATGTCGCCAGATAGCTCCTAGTTAGATAGTATATATAGAGACAAGAGTGAAGCCTTCTTCACTCTTATTAACTCCTTTCTTGCTTCCAATATAGTTTAAAAGGTTTCTAGTTTTCTTGTCTTTTGGTAATAGCCATTCTAGTTTCTCTTTCAATATACATACTTGTTTATTTATATTTTGTTAGCTTTCTTTGAGTGAAGGCTTACTTATCTGAATTACTTTTTCATTGAATTCTTGTCCTTGACAGATTGATAAGAATACACCTAAAATATAAGAGCTTTATCTAATCTTGATTAAGAATTGATTATCCTTTTTTCTTGATAAGATATAAGCATATTAGAAGTTGTGGATTACCCTCTTCTAAACTCATATTGTTCTTAGTATTTTCTTTGTTCTCAAATCCTCTCTTCTATTTGTCTTGAGCGATATCAGACATCTTCTCTCTTCTAAGTGTTATCATAGAAGAACATATTGAAATGAAGAGTGCAATAGCACAAATGCAAGAACAATTGAGGGAGTTAATGCTTACAATGCATCAACTCAATTTACCAGCACAAGGAGCAACAAGATTGGCAGGAGGTGAAGATATAGAAATGGTTGGAGCTGCTTCAACATCTGCACCAAATCATGTCCTTTCTCCTATGGTGGAACGCCCTTCAAATATAAGAGAACCAAGAATTGTCCTACTTGAGAAGTTTGATGGCACCAGATCTAAGTTTCGAGGATTTATCAATCAAGTACAACTTGTGATTGAACTTCAATCCCAAAGCTATCCAACTCCAGGATCATAAGTTAGATTCATTAGTACGCTTCTTTCAAGTTCAGCACTATCGTGGTTTTCATCTTTTCTTGAACGATGAGATCCAATATTAGATAATCTAGAGGCTTTTCTGGCGGAGTTTCGATCCATGTATGGAGAACATGATGCAATTCGTATTGCAACCAATAAGATCCATATTTTACGATAAGGCAATCGATCAGTAACGTTATACGCTTCACAATTTTGACAACTTGCAACTGATATCAAGTGGGATGATGCAACACTTATTAGTCAATTTCTCTACGGATTATAATATGAGGTAAAAAAATTAATGCTGAACTTACCTGATCCTCAAACATTGAGTCAAGCAATTGACTTTGCTGTGAAGTACAACATTCACCTTTTTGAATTTCGATCTGAGAACCGTACAAGTAGACCTCAACATTTCTATAATTCAATGGCAACACCAACACTTCTTCAACACATATATTTGGAAGTAGAGGATATGTAAATTGATGCAGTACGTTTCAAACCTCTTACTGAGTAAGAAAAGACTCATCGTCGTCAAGAAGGATTATGTTTATATTGCGGAGAACCAAAGCACACTACTCAACATTGTCCAAAAAAATGATGCAATCACAAAATGAGGAGTATGGCTGTGAAAAAAGATAATATGTTGGAAAATGAGTTTGTCCAGTTACAATAGGGACCATGCGGTTGGAACCTTGCACAACATCTAGTAAAGGTCCTATTCTCTCCTCAGAACCATTTCTTTGTTTTATATTAAATGTTATTTTAGGACCTAAACATTACAAAACCTCTGTCTTGTTAGATTCAGGAGCCTCAACGTGTTTCTTAGATGAAGAATTTACTAAAAGACATAACATATCTTTAGTAAAGAAAACTAAACTTGTTCATGTAGCAGTCATAGATGGTCGTTCATTGTCTTCTAGAGATATTACTCACAAAATCCTTCCTATAGAAGTAATAATTAATGGTCATAATAGCTTTGTAGTATTTAATATCATTAGATCTTCCTCTAATTCAATTCTTTTAGGTTTATCGTGGTTAGAAAAATACAATCCTCAAATAAATTGGATTTTTTGAACTCTTACTTTCTCTAAAAGTATAACTAACAATGTAGTTAATCAAGTAGAGAGTCATAAGTCCAGTTCAATCAAACCCATATTTATAGGTACAAAAGCTTTCTTGCATGTTGCTATGAAAGAATCACCATATATTATTTGTGCCACACCCGTTTCTACAAGTGAAAAGACTTCAAGTGGCATTCCAAGCCAATATCAAGAATTTCAAGATGTATTTGAAAAAAAGAATGCAGATACACTCCCGGAATATCATCCCTATGATTGCTCAATTGACCTTCAAGAAGGAGCACAACTGCCATTCGGACCAATCTACAGTTTATCACAAAATGAGTTGGCTGAACTCAAGGAGTATATTGAAGAAAATCTAGCCAAGAATTTCATACACCATTCTAAATCTCTGGCAAGAGCTCCAATTCTATTTGTGAAGAAAAAAAATGGATCATTGTGGATGTGTGTTGATTATCGAGGACTCAACAAGATTATTATCAAGAACAGGTATCCACTACCTTTAATATCTGAACTTCTTGATCAGCTGAATCAAGCTAAGATCTATACAAAAATAGATCTTCGGGGAGCATACAATCTAGTACGCATCAAAGATGGAGATGAATGGAAGACTACGTTTTGAACTAGGTATGGACATTTTGAATACAACATCATGCCTTTTGGACTTACAAATGCACCAACAGCTTTTCAACATCTAATGAATGATGTTTTTCGAGAGTTTTTGGACGATTTTGTGGTCTGTTATCTAGACGACATCTTAATCTATTCTAAGAATCCAGAAGAATATGAACTTCATATTCGTCATGTATTACAAAAATTAAGAGATGCAGGACTCTATGCCAAGATAGAAAAGTGTGTATTCCACACTACTCAAGTCGATTTCTTAGGTTACATCATTTCAAATGATGGACTTATGATGGATCCTTAAAAAATTCAAACTATTATAGATTGGAAGATCCCAAAAACGGTAAGAGATGTCCAATGCTTTTTGAAATTTGCCAACTACTATCGGATCTTCATCAAGGACTTCTCTCGAGTTGCAGCTCCACTTATACATTTGACTTGTAAAGACAAACTCTAATAGAATCAAGAAGCGGAAGTTGCTTTTGAATCTTTGAAGACAACGTTTATTTTTGCACCAATCTTATATTGTGTTGATTTTTCCAAACCATTCTTTATGGAAACAGATGCATCAGACTTTGCTCTGGGTGCAGTTTTATCACAAATGAAAAGAGATGACAAACTCCATCCAGTAGCCTTTCATTCAAGAAAATTCTCAGCAATAGAAATCAATTATGAGATCCACGACAAAGAACTTCTTACAATCGTGGATTCTTTTCAAGAATGGCGTCATTATCTAAAAGGCATTTCCAGTCCAATTATCGTGTATACGGATCACAAGAACCTCGAGTATTTTATGTCAGCACGCATATTAAATCATCATCAAGCTCGTTGGAGCATGTCTTTATCAAGATTCGAGTTCATTATCACTTATCGGCTAAGAAAATAACAAGGTTTATCCGATGCCTTATCTAAATATTTTTATCTTGCACCAAAAGAAAGAGATGCAGCTTTTGAGCAACAAAGAACGGTTTTCTTAAAGCCGGAGCAATTTCATCTTTGAGCAATAAAATCAACATTGACTGTTGATTTAACTTTTCTTAAGCAAGTCCAGTTAAGTATGTCTTCAGACCCTCTTGTTCATGATATCAAGAATAATTCTTCTAAATCTCATGATCCCTCTAAATTGGAGTTCAAGAACAACTTACTCTATTTCGAAGGACGCCTATATGTTCTAGAAGGAGAAGCATGTTTACGTGTTCTTCAAGCTCGTCACGACTTCCCAGCATCATGATATTTTAGATATAATAAGACTTTGGAGCTGATAGCTAGGGATTTTTGGTGGCCTCAAATGTGGAAGGTAGTTAAAGACTTTGTACAATCATGTGATATTTTCTCAAGATCAAAAACTCCTCGTCATCGATCTTTTGGACTTCTTCATCCATTACCCATTCCAGAACAACCATGGTCTTCTGTTTCTATGGACTTCATCATGGATCTTCCAATCTCAAGTTCTTATGACTCTACATTCATGATAGTAGATCGTTTTACCAAGATGGCACATTTTGTACCATGTACAAAATTTATCATAGGTGAAGAAACAGCTAAACTCTTTCTTGACAATATCTATCGCTATCATGGATTACCCAAGGATATTATATTAGATAGGAGAACTCAATTTGTATCAAGATTTTGGCAAACTCTTTTTAAGATTCTAAAATTAGATATAAAACTAACTTTGACATTCTATCCTCAAACTGATGGATAAACAGAGCGTGTTAATCAAGTTTTGGATCAATATTTAAGATGTACCATTAATTACCAACAAGATGATTAGACAATTCTTTTGCCATTGGCAGAGTTTGCTTACAATAACACGGTACATTCTTCTACAAAATAAACACCTTTCTTTACTAAGTATGGTTATCATCCATGACTTGATACTTTTGACTTTTCAAAAGTTGATAATCCTGCTGCAAAAGATTTGGCGATTCATTTATCAGAGCTACATGCAATAATGAAGGAGCAGTTAAAAGAGGCTCAAGAACAACAAAAGGTCAATGCGGATGTCTATCGAAAGGAACAACCACCATTCCACTTGGGTGATAAGGTATGACTACTTCATCGCAATATCAACACCACTTCTCTTTGTGACAAGTTGGACTATCGAAGGCTGGGACCATTTTCTATTTCTGCACAAATCAATCCAGTTGCATATCATTTACATCTACTGGAGTCAATAAAAATCCATCCAATATTCCACATGTCTCTTCTTGAATCATACAAGACAGTGGATATACCAAGAAGACGACAAGCTCCACTTCCTCCTATAGAAGTGGACAATAATGAAGAGTTTGAAGTAGAAGAAGTCTTAGATTCTAGGCGGCGCCAAAATAAATTAGAATATCTTGTCCATTGGTACGGATATAATATTAGTGAATTCACATGGGAGCCAATAAAGAATCTTGTAAATGCAACAAAGGCGGTGGAGGCTTTTCATCGACGATATCCATCAAAATCAAGATGAAAACCTTCTTTATAAAAGAAACAACATCTAGGCAAGATTTCAAGGATACAAACTCGATCAAAAAACAGTTCAGGCAAGTGAGCCTTCACTCAAAGAAAGGTAAAAAAATATAAATAAACAAGTATGTATATTGAAAGAGAAACTGGAATGGTTATTGCCAAAAGCCAAGAAAACTAGAGACCTTTGAAACTAGACTGGAAGCGAGAAAGGAGGTCACAAGAGTGAAGAAGCTTTCACTCTTGTCTCTATATATACTATCTAACTACAAGCTGTATGGCGACGTTCTATAGGACCTCATATATATGTTGACTTTGGAGAATACATGTCTTGACTTACAAGACAAGTTTTTCTACGTGTGGGTGACATAATTAGCTTGATCTTCAAGCTAACAATATGTGTGGTACATAGCCAACTTGTTGACCTCGTTTCTAATCCAAAAAGTTAATTAAAGACACCTATAAAGTCAAATCAGCGTCTATAAAGCTTCTAAGAAGCTTCCATATTAAATATTATAGAATTAACTTACTTTTACCTACTTTAACTTACTTCTACCTATTTGTATATATAATTATTAGCTTGTCTGTGATATTACCCTTCCTTTTAGGGACGAGTTCGATGAGGAGCGATCATCATATGTTGAAGAAATTTATGATGCGACGAATGTATTCGCCACATACTCTGATCTTTGTTCTCTTTGAAGATGATTGATAGGGCCTCTCAACTATTGATAGTGTTCCATACCAGGGCGAGAAGACCACCCAGTTATTTGATCATTGTTGAGGCCTTCATAACTTCCTTCGAATAGAATATTTGAAATACCATTAGGAGTTGTTTCTACCTCTAGTACAATCATTAAACATCGGAAGTCCCTTCTCAAATCGTGATACCAAATGCATTCTATCTCACCATCTATTCGAGGAAGAACATGTCGTTCATGAAGATCTTCATCTCGATTACATTGTCTTGAAGGTTGTGACAATCGTAATCTCTCATTTGGCAGGTCAGCAAATAAAGGCTCTTGAGTCAAATCTGCTAGTTGTTGGTTCTCCATCTCTTGAGCGTCACTACAACAAAGAAGCTACAAACAAGATTTGAAAGTAGAATGTTATCTTGCCTAGATGTTGTTTCTTTTATAAAGAAGGTTTTCATCTTGATTTTGATGGATATCGTCGATGAAAAGCCTCCACCGCCTTTGTTGCATTTACAAGATTCTTTATTGGCTCCCATGTGAATTCACTAATATTATATCCGTACCAATGGACAAGATATTCTAATTTATTTTGGCGCCGCCTAGAATCTAAGACTTCTTCTACTTCAAACTCTTCATTATTGTCCACTTCTATAGGAGGAAGTGGAGCTTGTCGTCTTCTTGGTATATCCACTGTCTTGTATGATTCAAGAAGAGACATGTGGAATATTGGATGGATTTTTATTGACTCCAGTAGATGTAAATGATATGCAACTGGATTGATTTGTGCAGAAATAGAAAATGGTCCCAGCCTTCGATAGTCCAACTTGTCACAAAGAGAAGTGGTGTTGATATTGCGATGAAGTAGTCATACCTTATCACCCAAGTGGAATGGTGGTTGTTCCTTTCGATAGACATCCGCATTGACCTTTTGTTGTTCTTGAGCCTCTTTTAACTGCTCCTTCATTATTGCATGTAGCTCTGATAAATGAATCGCCAAATCTTTTGCAGCAGGATTATCAACTTTTGAAAAGTCAAAAGTATCAAGTCATGGATGATAACCATACTTAGTAAAGAAAGGTGTTTATTTTGTAGAAGAATGTACCGTGTTATTGTAAGCAAACTCTGCCAATGGCAAAAGAATTGTCTAATCATCTTGTTGGTAATTAATGGTACATCTTAAATATTGATCCAAAACTTGATTAACACGCTCTGTTTATCCATCAGTTTGAGGATAGAATGTCAAAGTTAGTTTTATATCTAATTTTAGAATCTTGAAAAGAGTTTGCCAAAATCTTGATACAAATTGAGTTCTCCTATCTAATATAATATCCTTGGGTAATCCATGATAGCGATAGATATTGTCAAGAAAGAGTTTAGCTGTTTCTTCACCTATGATAAATTTTGTACATGGTACAAAATGTGCCATCTTGGTAAAACGATCTACTATCATGAATGTAGAGTCATAAGAACTTGAGATTGGAAGATCCATGATGAAGTCCATAGAAACAGAAGACCATGGTTGTTCTGGAATGGGTAATGGATGAAGAAGTCCAAAAGATCGATGACGAGGAGTTTTTGATCTTGAGAAAATATCACATGATTGTACAAAGTCTTTAACTACCTTCCACATTTGAGGCCACCAAAAATCCCTAGCTATCAGCTCCAAAGTCTTATTATATCTAAAATATCATGATGCTGGGAAGTCGTGACGAGCTTGAAGAACACGTAAACATGCTTCTCCTTCTAGAACATATAGGCGTCCTTCGAAATAGAGTAAGTTGTTCTTGAACTCCAATTTAGAGGGATCATGAGATTTAGAAGAATTATTCTTGATATCATGAACAAGAGGGTCTGAAGACATACTTAACTGGACTTGCTTAAGAAAAGTTAAATCAACAGTCAATGTTGATTTTATTGCTCAAAGATGAAATTGCTCCGGCTTTAAGAAAACCGTTCTTTGTTGCTCAAAAGCTGCATCTCTTTCTTTTGGTGCAAGATAAAAATATTTAGATAAGGCATCGGATAAACCTTGTTATTTTCTTAGCCGATAAGTGATAATGAACTCGAATCTTGATAAAGACATGCTCCAACGAGCTTGATGATGATTTAATATGCGTGCTGACATAAAATACTCGAGGTTCTTGTGATCCGTATACACGATAATTGGACTGGAAATGCCTTTTAGATAATGACGCCATTCTTGAAAAGAATCCACGATTGTAAGAAGTTCTTTGTCGTGGATCTCATAATTGATTTCTGTTGCTGAGAATTTTCTTGAATGAAAGGCTACTGGATGGAGTTTGTCATCTCTTTTCATTTGTGATAAAACTGCACCCAGAGCAAAGTCTGATGCATCTGTTTCCATAAAGAATGGTTTGGAAAAATCAACACAATATAAGATTGGTGCAAAAATAAACGTTGTCTTCAAAGATTCAAAAGCAACTTCCGCTTCTTGATTCTATTAGAGTTTGTCTTTACAAGTCAAATGTATAAGTGGAGCTGCAACTCGAGAGAAGTCCTTGATGAAGATCCGATAGTAGTTGGCAAATTTCAAAAAGCATTGGACATCTCTTACCGTTTTTGGGATCTTCCAATCTATAATAGTTTGAATTTTTTAAGGATCCATCATAAGTCCATCATTTGAAATGATGTAACCTAAGAAATCGACTTGAGTAGTGTGGAATACACACTTTTCTATCTTGGCATAGAGTCCTGCATCTCTTAATTTTTGTAATACATGACGAATATGAAGTTCATATTCTTCTGGATTCTTAGAATAGATTAAGATGTCGTCTAGATAACAGACCACAAAATCGTCCAAAAACTCTCGAAAAACATCATTCATTAGATGTTGAAAAGCTGTTGGTGCATTTGTAAGTCCAAAAGGTATGATGTTGTATTCAAAATGTCCATACCTAGTTCAAAACGTAGTCTTCCATTCATCTCCATCTTTGATGCGTACTAGATTGTATGCTCCCCGAAGATCTATTTTTGTATAGATCTTAGCTTGATTCAGCTGATCAAGAAGTTCAGATATTAAAGGTAGTGGATACCTGTTCTTGATAGTAATCTTGTTGAGTCCTCGATAATCAACACACATCCACAATGATCCATTTTTTTTCTTCACAAATAGAATTGGAGCTCTTGCCAGAGATTTAGAATGGTGTATGAAATTCTTGGCTAGATTTTCTTCAATATACTCCTTGAGTTCAGCCAACTCATTTTGTGATAAACTGTAGATTGGTCCGAATGGCGGTTGTGCTCCTTCTTGAAGGTCAATTGAGCAATCATAGGGATGATATTCCGGGAGTGTATCTGCATTCTTTTTTTCAAATACATCTTGAAATTCTTGATATTGGCTTGGAATGCCACTTGAAGTCTTTTCACTTGTAGAAACGGGTGTGGCACAAATAATATATGGTGATTCTTTCATAGCAACATGCAAGAAAGCTTTTGTACCTATAAATATGGGTTTGATTGAACTGGACTTATGACTCTCTACTTGATTAACTACATTGTTAGTTATACTTTTAGAGAAAGTAAGAGTTCAAAAAATCCAATTTATTTGAGGATTGTATTTTTCTAACCACGATAAACCTAAAAGAATTGAATTAGAGGAAGATCTAATGATATTAAATACTACAAAGCTATTATGACCATTAATTATTACTTCTATAGGAAGGATTTTGTGAGTAATATCTCTAGAAGACAATGAACGACCATCTATGACTGCTACATGAACAAGTTTAGTTTTCTTTACTAAAGATATGTTATGTCTTTTAGTAAATTCTTCATCTAAGAAACACGTTGAGGCTCCTGAATCTAACAAGACAGAGGTTTTGTAATGTTTAGGTCCTAAAATAACATTTAATATAAAACAAAGAAATGGTTCTGAGGAGAGAATAGGACCTTTACTAGATGTTGTGCAAGGTTCCAACCGCATGGTCCCTATTGTAACTGGACAAACTCATTTTCCAACATATTATCTTTTTTCACAGCCATACTCCTCATTTTGTGATTGCGTCATTTTTTTGGACAATGTTGAGTAGTGTGCTTTGGTTCTCCACAATATAAACATAATCCTTCTTGACGACGATGAGTCTTTTCTTACTCAGTAAGAGGTTTGAAACGTACTGCATCAATTTACATATCCTCTACTTCCAAATATATGTGTTGAAGAAGTGTTGGTGTTGCCATTGAATTATAGAAATGTTGAGGTCTACTTGTACGGTTCTCAGATCGAAATTCAAAAAGGTGAATGTTGTACTTCACAGCAAAGTCAATTGCTTGACTCAATGTTTGAGGATCAGGTAAGTTCAGCATTAATTTTTTTACCTCATATTATAATCCGTAGAGAAATTGATTAATAAGTGTAGCATCATCCCACTTGATATCAGTTGCAAGTTGTCAAAATTGTGAAGCGTATAACGTTACTGATCGATTGCCTTATCGTAAAATATGGATCTTATTGGTTGCAATACGAATTGCATCATGTTCTCCATACATGGATCGAAACTCCGCCAGAAAAGCCTCTAGATTATCCAATATTGGATCTCATCGTTCAAGAAAAGATGAAAACCACGATAGTGCTGAACTTGAAAGAAGCGTACTAATGAATCTAACTTATGATCCTGGAGTTGGATAGCTTTGGGATTGAAGTTCAATCACAAGTTGTACTTGATTGATAAATCCTCGAAACTTAGATCTGGTGCCATCAAACTTCTCAAGTAGGACAATTCTTGGTTCTCTTATATTTGAAGGGCGTTCCACCATAGGAGAAAGGACATGATTTGGTGCAGATGTTGAAGCAGCTCCAACCATTTCTATATCTTCACCTCCTGCCAATCTTGTTGCTCCTTGTGCTGGTAAATTGAGTTGATGCATTGTAAGCATTAACTCCCTCAATTGTTCTTGCATTTGTGCTATTGCACTCTTCATTTCAATATGTTCTTCTATGATAACACTTAGAAGAGAGAAGATGTCTGATATCGCTCAAGACAAATAGAAGAGAGGATTTGAGAACAAAGAAAATACTAAGAACAATATGAGTTTAGAAGAGGGTAATCCACAACTTCTAATATGCTTATATCTTATCAAGAAAAAAGGATAATCAACTCTTAATCAAGATTAGACAAAGCTCTGATATTGTAGGTATACTCTTGTCAATCTGTCAAGGGCAAGAACTTGATGAAAATAAAATTCAGACAAGTGAGCCTTCACTCATAGAAAGGTAACAAAATATAAATAAACAAGTATGTATATTGAAAGAAAAACTGGAATGGCTATTGCCAAAAGACAAGAAAACTAGAGACCCTTGAAACTAGACTAGAAGCAAGAAAGGAATTGACAAGAGTGAAGAAAGCTTCACTCTTATCTCTATATATACTATCTAACTAGGGGCTACGTGGTGACGTTCTATAGGACCTCCAATATGTGTTGACTTTATAGAACACATGCCTTGACTTACAAGGCAAGTTTTTCTACGTGTGGGCCATATAGTTAGCTTGATCCTCAAGCTAACAACATGTGTGGTACATGGCCAACTTGTTGACCACGTTTCTAATCCAAAAAGTCAATTAAAGATACCTATGAAGTCAAAGCAGCGTCTACAAAGCTTCTAGAAAGCTTCCATATTAAATACTATAGAATTAATTTACTTTTACCTACTTTTACTTACTTCTATCTATTTATATATGTAATTACTAGCTTACATGATTATGTCCATGACACAAGATAAAATTCTACTTTCAATCTTTGTTCGTAGCTTCTTTGTAGTTATGATGCTTAGGAGATGGAAAACCAACAACTATGGATTCGACTCAAGAACCTTCATTTGCTGACTTGTCAGACGAGACATTACGATTGTCACAACCTTCAAGACAATGTAATTAAGATGAAGATCTTCAAGAACGACATGTTCTTCCTTGAATAGATGGCAAGATACAACGCGTTTGGTATCATGATTTGGGAAGGGACTCCCGATGTTTGGTGATTTTGCTAGAGGTAGGAACAACTCCTGATGGTGTTCCAAATGTTTTATTCGAAGGAAGTTATGAAGGCCTCAATAATGATCAAATAACTGGGTGGTCTTCCTGCCTTGATATGGCACACTACCGATGGTTGAAAGGCCCTATCAATTATCTTTAAAGAGAACAAAGATCAGAGTATGTGGCGAATACAATTTATCGCATCATAGATTTCCTCAACATATGATGACCGCTCCTCATTAAACTCGTCCCTAGAAAGGAAGGTAATGTCACGGACATACTCATGTAAGCTAGTAATTACACATTCAAATATGTAGAAGTAAATAAAAGTAGGTAAAAGTAAGTTAATTCTATAGTATTTGATATAGAAGCTTCATAGATGCTACTTTGACTTCATAGGTGTCTTTAATTGACTTTTTGGATTAGAAACGTGGTCAACAAGTTGGCCATGTGCCACACATGTTGTTAGCTTGAAAACCAAGCTAACTATGTGGCCTATACGTAGAAAAACTTACCTTGTAAGTCAAGGCATGTGTCCTACAAAGTCAACACATATTGGCGGTCCTATAGAACGTTGCCATATAGCCACTAGTTAGATAGTATATATAGAGATAAGAGTGAAGCCTTCTTCACTCTTGTCAATTCCTTTCTTGCTTCTAGTCTAGTTTCAAGGGTCTCTAGTTTTCTTGTCTTTTGGCAATAGCCATTCCAATTTCTCTTTCAATATACATACTTGTTTATTTATATTTTGTTACCTTTCTTTGAGTGAAGGCTCACTTGTTTGAATTGCCTTTTCATCGAGTTATTGTCCTTGACAATTTTTAAAGAATAGGAAACTTGTTGAATAAGTTTGAATAGCTATGTGGCATAATTATAAAAGTCAAAATATCTAATCCATGTCTATTAAACTTCTTAAAGGTTCTCAAAGAAAATATTATCTTCTCAACATATTTTTATCTAATTTTATTTACTTCTATTCATTTCTATAATATGGATATTTTTCACAAAAGATGTGATTGCAACTATTATATTAGTATCTTATTGAAGATTCATACTTTTAATAAGACACTATCTTCTATTGTTATAAATCCTATATAATTAATAAAAAAAATCAATTCTTATAAAGATATTATATTTTATAAAAATATTACAATATAAGGTTATTACTTTTATTAAAACTATTAAGTTGGATTTTGTGAGGAATTAAATAATTTTCATCTTTAAAGAATTACTAATTATTTGAGTAATTGAATAGACATAGAAATAGATTTATTGCATTTTGAATTGATACATATAAATACAAAATAGACACTACTATCTTTTTATAAATTTTACTAGTATAATATCAGATACTATAAATAATAATCAACACTTAATAGCTGGAGCTAGGACAATACAAACAAATGCATTGTTTTGTGAAATGAAAATGCAGAAGGTTGAGATTGGACTAAAATTTGAGTGACAACATATGTAAATGTACAATTGTTTCTATTTAAGCTACCTTGTAGGATGATAAGCTTTGAAACCATATGGAATAAAAGTATGCATCTTCTTTGTGAACTTTGGCTCTCTTTCTAAATATTATGTAACACAACCTTCATGATCTCCTAGTTGAAAATTGACCTGAAAGAAGGGAAAGGAAAAGAACAAGGAAGGAGAAGCAGGGGGTTGAAGGGTGTGCTGATAAGGATCAGTCACATGACCATGCATGGATGGTGGCATTGAGAGACATGATGAGGCATGCATGCATCCATGACTTTGAGCAATAACATGGCCAGTGGAATCCTCTCACTTCTCTCTTCTCTCGTAAGGAGGGTAAAAAGAAAGGAAAGGGGGTAAAACGAAGGGAGGGGGGAGAAACACGGGGATAGGCTCAGCCGACGGCTTCACCGCATGAACATCCCAGCAGAAACAGTCCTCCCTCTCAGCTCCCTACGAAAGGAGAGACGAAATAAGGGCAGGAAAAAGAAGAAGAGGAAAAAGAAGAAGAAAAAGAAAAAGAAAAAGAACCAGGGAAGGGGAAAAGCAGGACCAGCCTTGCCAGTTGGGGGCAGCCCCGGCAGGGCCGGTCCGGGGGTTAGAGGTGTAGAAGGGGAGGACAGGACAGGACCAGGAGGAGGGGGAGCCGGGGAGGCCTGCCTGCCTGCGTGCCTTTGCCTGTCCTTCGTCTCTCGTCTCGTCTCCCCCTCCCCTCTTCTCTGTTCAACCTTGAAGGGTTGTGAATGTAAGTGTGAATGAATAGGTATATATATTTGGCCACTCAGCGGCCTGCATGTTTTGTAAGCCCTTGCGCAGCAGCGTAACTTGGAGCATCCTCATCCGCTCCACCGCACCTTTGCAACGGGAAGTCGACGAAGAACGAAGAATAACTACGAAGAGGGTAGTAGTCGTAGAAGAAGAAGAAGAACGGACAAGAAAGAACGAATCACACGGAGAAAGAGGACGAGGAGTGTGTATGTACTCTGGTTGTTGCAGAATCTGTAGTGACTGGAGAGGGAAGAAGCCGAAGCAGAAGCCAGGGCTAGACCTATTATTAGAAAGCAGGTGACGAGAGAATATGTCTCGACTGAGCAACGACGTCGCTTGAGGGAGGGTTCTTCTGATGTGGAACGGGTAGGTCACTGAAATGTTCGCAAGGGTTGCGCAAATTTATGCTAGGTGCTGCTGATTTACAGCCGTTTCAGAGTCCGTTCTACCTTTTGGGGATGGTAGAGTTGAGCCGAGGAAGGGGAAGCTACGATGCGGGATGCCAAGCCCTTTGTGTGTGCGTGCGTGTGCTTGTGTATTGTTGGTATGTGTGCGTGCTTGTGTTTTCTTTTTAATTTTTTCCGTTTTTATATTTTATTTTTTTTAGGGGAGAGGGGGAGGTAGGATGTAGAATTCCAGGAGCAATGGAGCATCGTGGAGACATGGTAGGGGAGAAATTGTGCGGGTGTCATTGCGGTGAAGCCTTGATGGGGTTTGGATGTGGAAGGTTCTGGACGTGGATGGGGTCGCATGTTACTAATCCGCCATAGCTAGCTGCAGTGATGGGGAGGGTTGTTTTTGGGTCACCCTTAAGCTTGATCTGGACGGAGTGGCGGGAGTTTTAGGGTGGGGCTATAGTTCAGTTGTATTTGTTAGTATTGGAGGTGCTATTGAGAGGTAGGTATTCTTGGTGCAGTTTTAGATGACCCAGTTGCTTGATCTCCTTACCCCTTTTCGCTTGGCACTCCGGAAATTTGAGATTGTTTTGCATTTTCTTCTTCTTCTTCTTCTTCTTCTTTTTTTTTGGGGGGCGAAGGGGGGGGGGGGATATAGGATTGACGACACTTACCGATGGCTGAAAGGTGGCAAGTCCAAGAAGTGTATGATAGCAGAGATAGCTGTGAGAGGACTATGGAGTACTTGAGGTAGTGTGTTCAAGGGTACATTACGGAATTGTGCTCTTGGAGGTTGACTTCATATAATTAGCCGTTTCGACAATTAGCTCGGATAGACCCAGGTTTGGAGAAACTAATACACAGAATGATTTATTATGAGAATATGTCTCCCTTTGCTTTCTCGTTAGCTTGACCAGAGGTAGGGTTAGCAGAATTATTCACGGTTTGCGCAAGTCAAAGGGTTAGGTTAGGTCCAGAGGATGGTTAGTCAGCAATGTCCACGACCGGCAAGGTATTTTTCGCTACATTTTTGCGGCGAGAGGCTTGGGAGTGAGTTTTCAGAAGTATCGAAGGCCGCATAGGTGCCGTGAGAATGATCTACTTGTCGCGTTTATCTCGAAGTGAAACGGCACTGCTTCGAAACTTGTAACGGTCTTCGTCTGGGTGTAGGTCATATACAGCCCACCTCCCATGAACTACTGATTTGTAACTGTGACGTGAACTTAAGGGCACTCTCGGCAACAATGTTACTGGATGTTGTGGCTGCTAGTATATGCTCGTTCGACAAGAGTGACCTGACCTTTAGTCGATAGTCTTTCCGATGAGGACTGGGAACGCTCCATTCTTCGTCCAATAAATTACAATGGTGTATGATTGCGGTTAGTTTTAAGAAGGAGAGAGAGCTGGCTTCCGTCATAGCTGTAGGAGGCTGCATTGAGCGTGAGAATATTGATTTGGCAATCTGGAATACCTTCTAGCCAAGTAAGAGCTTGAATGAATATTACGAGGGAATCAATTTTATAGTGGTGACAACTTTGTGTACTTAACACTTTGGGAGAAAAGCAAAGAAAGAGAGTTAGGGTTTTGTTTGGGGCCATGATCACTCGACTTTATTGTTCAGAAGCGATCGTTTATAAGCATTTCTTTTCACAAGCAATGTGGCAATTCATTCTTGTTGCAACTATGCGAGGAACGCTTAAATGTGTTAGTTTATGTTTGACTAAGTCGTAGCATGATTCAGTAAAACGAAGGTAGGCGAGACAATTTAACTAGCAAGTATTTTTGTTGTTTGTGGTGACTCCTATGTTGCGTACTTCAATGCTTCTGTGGTTAATTCTCAAAGAAAACGTTTTCACTCTTCCTCACTTCGTTTCATTTTTTATTCTATTTTGGCAAGCAGCTTTCCAGGAACTTGGTTTATGGAGAGGTTAGTCTTTCTTTGAGAGTCGTGCACGTTGTTGAGACTACGGTCGTTGATGGATTGCAGGTGAGTCGTGAGGATGGTTTAACATGGATAGGGCAGAACCTGGAGTTGGTACAGCTCCCCAGGCTACTGCGGGGCCATGCAGAGCAGCCATGCATCGTCCTCGGGAGAGGACCATGAAGGAGCTGCTTCGGCATGCTCAGAAGATTTCTGAGCCAAGGGTATGTTTCGCACTTGATACTGAACATTTTTATCGTCCACTGCAGGTTTGACATTTTAGACAGTGTGACCAATTGAACTTCTCATAGAATCCTACTATGGAGATGAATGAGCGCTAAAATTCTTTTTACTAGTACAAATTTGTGGATGTAGAATTTCTGGGCTTGTGAAGTAGACTCTGTGAGCGTGATGCACGATCAAAACAAAAATTTCATTTAAACCTTCCTTTTGTCGCATTTTCTGGGTATTTTGAAAATTGAGATTTGGTCGTGAAAGATACTCTGTGGCATTTATTGATTGTAGTTATTTGGCCTACTTACCTCTGTAATTTTCAGGTTGGGTTCAATATTCCAAGTATTCAGTGTTGATTCAGTGTTTAAGTTTGTATTGTTGCCTTGCAGCCATCGCCTGTTCTAACTGATGGAGCTCGTATGCATGGTCCGGGTGTGAAGGAGGTAGTGCACCTTTTAGGCACTAACAAACTTGCAAGGATGGGTTGTACTGATTAGTGATTAAAAGAGGTGGTCGCAACTTTTTGCAATTCTGTTCCAGCTGAACTGTGTTTTTAGGCACTAAACCATGTGTTCTATTAATCATATAATGCACCAGCAATGTACAGGTGTAACAGAGTTTTCAAGTTAGTTTAATCCTGAACTGAGTTGGAGTCATATCTGAGAACATTCAACGGCTGTTTATCCAGGAATGCTATAATTGTGGGGGTTTAGTTGCGGCAGAACAACTTCAGCGATGTAGTGCTTGTGAGTTTTTACTATTTCTTTGAAGTTGAGCAACTCTTTAGAAACAATCAGAACAGACCGAGCATCCTCCATTGTCTGTGGCTGGGATTATTATCTGTTGTCAATGCTGTCATTTTACAATGATTTATGTTGCTCATTCTTCACAATCTGGTATCGTTGGTATTTAAAGTAATGTAGATGAAGCATGAGAATTATGAAACAGGTAGTTAAAACCTGCTGTTGGTGCATGCTTTGAGTCAAAAACTTCTCACAGTTTCTTGCTAATGTACTTCTTTGGCAGGCGATCGAGGATTTCACAAGACTTGCTTAGACCCGCATGTAAATGTATGTACTCCACGTTAAAAATCCACAGAAATACTTGAAACGGTCCTGGAGTGTTGAACGTACTGGCAGACTTATATAATGGTTTTGAAAGATGGTGGATTAGATTGTGTAATTGAACAAGTGGGTTGCATTGTGTTGAAACTTGAAAGTTCTTGTTCTTACTAATGTATTGTTTCTCGACAAATGGTTTTGAATTTGGTAACATGAATGTGCTGAGTTAACAGAAGTCTGACTACATGCAGATCTTCCCACCTGGAGAACCTTGGTACTGTGGTCTTTGCGATGGTTACGAGAGTCGGGGAGAGGATACCGAAGCAACCGACAAAACTCCAGGTGACAGCATGACAAGTAGCCAAAATACTTGTGGTCAGTGGAATTCAACTGCTTCCGGTGGCAAGAAGAAGTTGACCAACGTACGGGGGTTACAAGAAGTTGTCCAGCAAGAGAAAGCTAGCCTTGTAGATATCAAGCCTTTACAGACAGCATTCCAGAGCGGCATTGATCGCTTTGCCTCTGGGGAAACAGGGGAGGCAAGCAGAAAGAGTAAACGAGGGCGTCCACTCAAAAACGCCAGCCCTGCCTTGCCTTCTAAACGTCGACGGGCTGATTCTGGAATTTCCAAGGCCAAGCCTGATGATGGGAACGCATCATCCAGTGTTCTAGAACAGGCAGGGGATGCAGAAGAGGTGGCAGTAGAATCCAGGCGGGAGCCTGTGGGAGCTACATGCAGTTTTAGCATTGACCTTCCTGCTAATGCCGGAACCACACCTTCGGAAGTTGATGAAGGGGTGCTTCCCGCTGTGGTTCCAACTGAAAGCAACGATGGGCAAATTCAGAATGTTGAAGGTAGAGCAGGTTTAAAAGAGGGTCAGCTTGATGATACCAAGTTGGCGAATTCAGATAAGGTTTTGCAGTCGATGGCAATGAAGGATACAGAGTCAAGCACCGAGGCAGCCCTAGGTCCGGTGACGGACATGAGTACGGTCCAGGTAGTGAAGTCTGAAGAAATGGATGCGTCTCATGCAGGTATTTTTAAGCTAGACAATTTTCTTTTTGTGAACTTTCCTCTTTGTTTCTGGTAACATAGGTTCTTTCTATCATTTTAGAACTTTCACAAACACTTCATACTTGATGTGATTGTGAGTGTTTCTTTTTTTAAACTTTTGGTAGTTGATGGGTGTTGTAGGTACACAGAACGATTTGCTTGTTCTAGCAAAAAATATTTTTATCACCCTCTATCCCCTCGGCTCTTACAGCGCTTGTAATGTATTACACCTGACGTTGCCTTTGAACCTGTTGCAGTGCCGGAGGACATGAAGCTCCAGGATCTGGAGGCTGATGCACGAAGTGGGGATCTTAGTGGCCACTTGCAAACATCAGCAGCCGAAGCTGAAATAGTTTTACTTCAACCTTCCTTGACATTAGTGAGCAACGCACACAATGTCGATAATCAGTCTTTTGGAAACGCTTCAGAGCAGGGAGTCAAGGTTCTTGCCTCTGATCAGCATGTGAAAGTGAAGTGCTCTGTAAAGGAAAACGAGAATGCATCAGCGATTCATGCCTTGAAGGAACCTCTTTTGAGTGAGAACCCTCAAAGGAATGCATTTGAATCCATACGAAAGGCTACCTTGTCGGAAGCACAAGAAAAGAGAAGTGAACCACCATTAGCAAATCCTGCTGGGCCAAGCTCATCAGCTGCTTCCCTGACTAGTTCACCTTCTCCCTTAGTCATGCGTACCAGCTCATCTCCTCCCTTGAGCAATTCCCACTCTCCTGTATTGGATACCTCGTCAACATCCACTGCCTCGCCATTCGAGGGGCTCCAATCACAATCGAGGGATTCCATAACTTTTACTCCTCTAGACTCTCCTCAGTTTTTAAAGCCTGCTCTCGAGCAAAGTGGAGGTGATGGAAAGGTTTCTTTAGTCTCTAAACCTCCTTTTAAGGCGTCTAGTTCTAGCCCTTCTACCATTACTTCTAATCTATCCAGATCTGAGAAGATTGTCACGAGCGACTCTTCTCCGCATGTTCAATGTATGATGCAACCTATTGTTCACCTGTCGCCGTCAGCGGCTCTTAATCCATTGGTTACTGACGTTGATGATGTTGCTGAGTTGTCTAATCTGGTTAGTGGACTTCCAGTACCTTCAAAACGATTACGGAAAGGGCAGCAGGCCTCTCCTCCTGTGCTTGAAGCCAATGGGTTTGTGGCACAATCAGCTCGTAAACGCAAGGGTCAGTCTGTGGACATTTCTCAGTCGGGACATATCCTTCCGTTTCGTGACGGGAAGGAGCTGAATAGGACTTCTTCGATGCGTGACCAGTGGCTTGTCAAAACCGTTCTTCCCAAGGTGCCGGAAAATGGTAGCAGCAGAACAGAGCCTGACGATACTCTTTCTGGTAAATCCAGGGAGTCCATTCCAGAGGATGACAGAGATGGATCACCAAGCAACCTTCTCGTGGAAGATGTATTTCTTCAAACTTTTCAATTAAATTTCCTTCGATGTTTTTGTTTTCAAATCTGATTCCAAGAGTACTGTCTGAAAATGTAGATTATGGTAGTTTACACGGAGTTTAGATTTACGAGTAAAGGATGCTGTCTTAAATAACTCAACACCCCTTTTGGTCATCAGGTCAAAGTTTGTGATACCTGCGGTAATACTGGTTACGAGGAACTCCTTGCTCTTTGCAGTTCCTGCAACGAAGGTGCTGAACATACGTAAGTACACATGCCATCTTATTGTTTTCCATCTTCATATATATTCACACATATTTTGAAAGAATCGGAAACCCTCATCTTGCTTGTAGGTGTACCAATTCTTTGTTTCTTTCCTCCATTCAGCTTTTGTTCATTACACTTTGAAGAGATTCTAATGTATTTTTGTGGGCGTTTCAGTTATTGTATGCGTGTCCAGATGGATGCACTACCTGAAGGAGACTGGTTTTGCGAAACTTGTCAAATGAAACAACGGCATGGTGGCCCAAAATCTTTGGAGCGGCTCATCGCGCCCTCTAAGTCGATTTGTCGTTCTGATTCTTTGAACAGCCGACCCAAACCTGTATCTATTCAGGGTAACTCTCGGTCTCGACTGTCCGACCGTCTCAACCACAAAAAGCCTCGCCTTACTTCTGTCAGAAAGTCGCCCTCGAAGGCTCCTATTGTACAAATGCCGGTCAAGAGATTAGCTAGTGATTCACTTATCTCTCCTGTTTCTAGAAAGTTGCCATCCGAGAGCTTTCCTTGGGCAACTTCTTCCACGATATCTCCACCTCCAATGCCTCAAGCTCCAACACCTTCAGCAAAGCCTTCGCTAACGCGAGAAACTACTCTTAAGTCTGCTCCTGACACTGGCAAAGTGAAATTTTTGGCACCGTCGGCAGTTGCGAATTTCTCGTCGGGTGCACGAGCTAATGCGGCTAAAGCAGTAATCGTGACCTCACAGCCTCCGAAAGCAGGTACTCGCTATCATAACCTACAATTGAGTAACAGTTACTCGCTCAGAATTCTTCGGCAGTACTTGTGTCCTTTAACCTAACACTCAACAGTTTTTATGGCCGGCCTTGACCAGTAGGCTGTTGTAATATGTTCTTTTGTTGGTAGAATTCTAGAACGGATGTATGTTTATGACTTGGCCTTTGGGAGTGAAGTGCCTCTAAAATGTGGAGATAACAGTAAATGCATCAGCATTTGGACATTGTTAGGTTGTGATACTAGATATCTTCGTCAATTTTCTGTTTGCTGATGAAGTTTATGGTTGCTTCTCAAAGTTACTTCAGCACAAGCTAGCAGCAAGAGCAGGTTTGCGTCACTAAGCAGCATATCTGAGTCGAGCACACCTTCAAAGGCCACAAGTTTGAATTCTTCTCGAGTGTTACTAGCGTCTTCACCCACTCCGATACTTTCTAAATCTGCGTCTGGTAAACTTTCGGCTGACTTCTCAACTCCTTCAAAAGCCTTAACTGCTAAACCTTCAGGCGACTACCCTTTTCTGTTAAGTTCGAATTCCAGGCAAGGGAATGGAATGAAAAGCTCTGGACAACCGAAGAGCGGCAGAGATGGCGGTATTTCAGACGGGAACTCTCTGCCGCCTGTGGGTAGGGAATCTTTGTCGTCTATGACTACAACTCCAGGGTCGAAACTGATGAGACTGGGAAGAAATACTAGTAGTGGGTTATCTGGTGAACCTCGACCCTCTCCTGACACTCCCAGACCTCCACTCGAACACGGAAAAGGTATCCAACGTTCAGGGCAAGGGACTGGTGGTTCATATGCGGCAGGTAAGACATTACAGGCCTGCGCTTTAGTATAGCATGGTAGGCTTTAGAATTCTATTCCTTGTAGTGTGCTCCAATTTCGAAGAATTTTGTGTCGCCGCGTTTGAAATCTATCGTTACTGTATCTTGGGTCCTTGAATTTCATTATCGCTCTAGGCTTGTTGCATTCTTTTCATGGTAGCCTTGCCGTTTTACTATGTACCCCTTTCCAATTACTTTCTTTGATGTACTTACTATGCAGAATTCCCTTATCCTCCTATTCTTCATGGTTGCTGTGAGTGATAGTTCCCATTTCTGCAAACAAAGCTTTTATGCGTAATGTTGTATATAGATAACTCGCTACTTATCTATCTAGGGAATCTTGAAATTCTTACTCACCTTATTCTTAAATTTCACTAATTGTAGGGACGGGATTATCACAAGATGCATCGAAAGCTGGTGGTAAGGATAAGGCATCACCCAGATCCGAGCTTACTGCGGGTGTAGGATCAACGATTGCTGGAAGGGGGACATCGGAACTCGCCTCTTTGTCTGGGTTTCCTGGGAAGAATGTAAAGCCGAATACAAGTATTTGGAGTGCACCATGGTTGGGAGATTCAAGTTCTACTCGGTGTTTGGCATGCAAGGGTATTGGACATAATGCCCAGGACTGCCCTAAGGGTAACTCCTTCGCCTCTGAGCAAAAGACCATGACTGGATTATCCATATCTCCTGGTGCCAGTCCCAAGCCCCCCAAGAACTCAAAAGAAGTAGGTCCAACAGATTTAGATGCTCATGCATCTGCACCGGGAGTGAAGGGAGAACAGCTTGAAAAAGTCAGCTCGGGACCGGTGTTTCAAGGTTTGCAAATCGGAATTGAATCTGTCCCAGGAAACTCTAGTTTGGAGCCAGAGAAGTCGAAAACCCTTCTTCCTTCCCCAACACCCGGTGACCTCGTGCACAGAAGATCACCTAGTTTTAAAATTCACGACTCTTCTTCCGCTGCCTCTAAGGTTCCTTCCTTGCTTACTAGTACTTCGTTTCAGCAATTAGTGACTGGTCAGATTTCTTCTGGAGTCTCATCAGTAGCAAATGAAGATATCCCGCATCGACAGGGATCAAAAGCTGAGTCTGGATGTAGTAATGCTAAGGCACAAGCCGGGGCTTATGATACGGAAGGGCCTCCAGGTGTAGAGACTGCACATGTGGATTCTAAGACGTCAGCCATGCAAAACAGTACTTCGCCTGCGGTGAAAAATGAGGGTATTTTGGTGTTAAATGCTTCGCAAATTTCTGGTCCCAAAGGACCACAAGGGCATTCCAATCAACCCCCAGAAGCTATCGCATCTGTTCCTGCGCCTCCAGTTTTGCCGAGAGGGTCTGCATCCACCGTTTGGGGACCTCGGCCACATTGGATGGTGGGATTATCTGCTCATGCAGTACAAAGCCCTCAAACGGGACATGTACATCTTCCTGGACAAGTTCCCACTTTCGCACCTTCGGGACCTGTCATATATGGGCAATCTGCTCCGGTGACTTACCTGGCATCCCAACCTTCACAGCTCCTTCTCTCATATGCTTCCTCCACTCTTCCCCCAGGCCTATCTCCGACCCCACCTATAACCCCAGCTGCCCTTGATGATGCAGCCATTCCAAGTGCGGATATTTCCTGGCGGTAAGATTCAAAGTGTTTTATCGGTGTCGTACTGACTTCACAAAAATAACCCAATTGCTGGCAGTGATCCCAGTTTGCAATTAACTATCCTCGCACTTTTCTCTCACCACTTCAAGGCTATGCTCGGATCTTGCTGCCTTCTTCTGCATTTTTACCCTCACATCAGCCTCCCTCTTTTTAGCAGTACAACTTGTAGTGGGCATGGCCTAATCTACAATAAACTGCAGACTTGTTGATCCTGAGATATCTTTTTTGTTTTTTTGTTCTCTAATATTTTTACTTAACTTTTGCTTTGGCTTTAAGCTCCTTATTGCCTCTATGGTGCTTTTAGACTTTGACTTAATCTAATTTGTGGTGATTTGACGCTACACATGTGCATGCAATTCAATCCTTCCATTGCTGATCATCACATATGGTTTATGGTTGTGCAGAGGTGCTTTCGAAGTTAAGGACGGTCAGACGACGGTTATGTTTGATGAAATACGGGCTCACGTTTCTACCAGGGCTGTTGCTAAAGTACATGAAGTTGCAGCGGCGCTGCCGCAACGACTTCGCTTAGAACAAGTTCAGCGCTCCTTGGACCTGGAGACGTGGCCACGCCAGTTCATTCAACGACCTCCCACTGATGGAAGCATTGCCATGTATTTTTTCGCTGATTCTGGTGAAAGGTATTGACATTTACTAATGGTTTCTAGCATATCACCTCCGCAAACTAGGTATATATGCATCGCGTGATGTTAGAGATTATCTAACAGTGATACTGCTGTCCCTTTGCAGCATTGAGAAATTTCACCACAACTTGGTGGATAAGATGGTTGCGCGAGACCTTGTTCTCCGTGCTCAACTGGAGGATGCAGAGCTTCTAATCTTTCCATCAGACAAACTTGCTGAGCAGTTTCAGCGTAAGATATTCGATTGTTCTCATTTTCTCTTGTGCTCCTCCCCATTGCAGATGAAGTTCGAGAGAACCTTTTCTTTGCTAGGAAGACATGTTTCGAACTTTCTTCTTATTGATGTTCTGTTGTGTTTTGTAGCGTGTTTATCCTACGAAACTAGTGTGTGTGGAGAGGTAGTCTTGATGTACTTGAAATGACGAATGGTGATTGGCAAGCGTCAGGTGCATTAGGGAAGGATGGTAACAACGATTCGTGCATAGAGTAGATGTTGAATTTCTGGGACTCAAAATGTAACTGTGTATGTGTGCCTTGATTATAATTTTATTTTGATGTTTATGCATTTTCAGGCTGGAATAACCACATGTTCCTCTGGGGCGTATTTCGAGCTAAAAAACAGGCCGCAAAATTAGTCTCGCTTCCATCATTTGTGGCCAAGGAAGTACCTGGCACTGAAGCTTTGCAAAGTTTACCTGGGTCTGTGTCAAGAGCACCGGCTATGTGCGACACGGCATTGAAGGTGAAGCACTCGAATTCAGGAGTTGAGAACACAGGGGAGATAGACATGGAGGTCGACATGGAGGGGGGCAAAGAGTGTGGTGTGTCAGACAAAGCAGTTAAACGGCATGACACTACCAACCCGCCGTTAACACCTCCCTTGTCTCCAACAGGAGGAAACACCAGAACACCAATCGCACTTTCAAAAGCCACGGACTCCACATTGCAGAGTCTTGTATTAAATACAGATGTTGATAAGGCTAAAGAGGATCTTGATCTGCCTCCTGGATTTGCTCCAACTTTAACTCTACCTCCTACTGCAGTGGCTCTAGAGGAGCCCAGTTCAGGATCGACTCTACCTCCTGGATTCGGAAAGACGGAAGCACGGAAACAGGTAACACATTCTTTTAGATTTTTCTCGTTGGATTGATCTCTTGTGTTTGATCGTACTGTTCCATACTAGAATATTGCTGTTTCCTCTGCTTGCATGTCTATGGTTGCGTCTAAATCTGCAGATGATCTAGAGTCTTGTTTATTCTACCTACATGCATTTTCGATCTTTAACACAGATTTAAATTTTTGTCCAGCAGGTCGAAGCGGGGAGCACTGCAGATGCTGCTGAAATTGTAGAGTTGGGAGGCCCTAAATTGAGGCACAGCGCCAGCTCTGTGGAGGTTTTGAAGGACTCCAACACGCTGTCTGCATCACCTTTTCCTGCACCAAGTCCAAGAGAGAATGAGGTCGGCCAGCCCAGCTCGCGCCCCTCGACAACCAAACGATCTCGTTCAATATCTCGCTCACCCAGTCGGGCAAAGGAGAAAGAAAGGGACAAAGGCAGGGATAGGCCGTTTGAAAGGGCGAAAGAACGAGAGAGGAGAGATCGGGACCCAAAACGTGGGCATGATAGATCTCGAGAGCGGGTTTGGGATGACCAGAGAGATAGGGAGCGTGACAGAGATTATGAGAGAGATAAAGATAGATCACAAGCCTGGGATAGATCCAAGGAAAGGGATAGAGCAAGACTGAAAGACAAAGACAGGGCTAGAGAAAGGGACAGAGCAAGGGAAAGAGAGAGGGATCGAGAGCGGGAGCGAGATCGCGAACGAGAAAGAGAACGGGAAAGAGAGAGGCTTCTGGAGAGGAGCAAGGACAGGAAACATAGGCCTCGAGACAGTGATCAAGATCTAGACAGCCGAACCAGCAGATATAGACGGTCTCGCTCTCGCTCAAGGTCAAGAAGTATGAGTCGCAGGAAAGGAATATCACGGTCTCCTGCTGCTGGAAGTCGAAAGGCTCGGTCTCGAACACCTGTTCGACAGAGGAGTCGATCTCCTTCACCGTCACGAAAATACCCAAACTACCGACGGCAATCGGTATCTGGTTCTGACTCCCCGGATTCACTGTCGATGGAGATTCTGCAAGATAAAATGATTGCAGTAAGCCGATCCCGGAAGGCAGATAGAGACGTTATGCAGAGAAAGAGGAGAAGTGCATCAGACAAAGATGTAGGTGAGAAAAGTTTCCGACCTTCATCTCGATGGAAGGCACGGCCAGTAGATGACAGACGATCAGGAAGTGCAGGGGCCAGCAATTCCAAGACTGTTGGCAAATCAAATACCGCTCCTATTTCACGATCAGTAACCCCAGTGCTGGACATGAACGAAGGCGTTAGCGAGGCCTTCTCAGCGGAAGGTGCTGCAGCATCCACTTCTTTACCAGACCTTAACACGGATTCAGTGGAGTCTGGTGTCGCATTTCATGATTTTTTGCCTGCGGATGAAGCTGGGCCTTCTAAGAATCCTGAAGCGGTCAGCCCCGTTGCTGAGCAGACTTTTTTCCCTGGAGCTCGCCCAGCAACCACGCTGCCCAACCTCACCAGGATGAACTTTCGGCATGACTCGGAACCTGTATCTGCAAGAGCGAGATGGGAGTTTGCAGTGAGTAGTACACGCCCGGAGTATTCCGCTAGATCCTCCGCGTACCAGTTCCTCCATACGTCTAGATCGGATCCCAATCCCGACCTGGAGCTCGCCCTTGGTGGTCGTGAGCCATCTCTAGAGCGTACAGTTCCTCTGCCCTTGTTTGTAGATGGACATGCCATTAGCCCTGATCTGGACTTTGCCTTGCATGCCAAGTCCCCAGACTTAAGTGTGGGCTTATCGACGTGTCCGCACGTGCCGGGGGGTCCAGGGATTGATAGTGGGGCGGTGACTGCATCCTTAGCATTGAGCCTTGCTGTACCTCAGTATAGAAAAGAGGGCAATTCGTGGGTTCAGGTTGAAGACCGCGGTGTATTGATCCCAGAGGATGTAGACATCGCTCTGACCCTGTGACATGCAAGATTGCGTTGCTGATTGTGTATAGTATGTGAAATAAGTGCCAATAAGGTTATTAGCAATCTGGGAGGTTTGTCACCAATTTGTATCCATTGTCCCCGCAATGATTCACAATTTTGCAGAGGTGGGACAGTATATTTGATCACCTGTAGATAGCTTATAGGATAGATAGATGATGCCGAAATTCAGAGCACTTGGGACGGTGACCCTTGTGGCAGACTGATAATGTTATGTATTTTACGAGCACCGGTTTGCTTTCTGTTTAAACAACGCCTTCGGGACCCCAACAAATCATTATGTTAGTCTTCGACACATGTTTGATATGCATCGCATCAAGTGTGAGAAGGATAAAGCCCCTCATTTTTCCTCTCTTTTTTCTGCATTCTGAAACTAATTGTGTTTTGTGGAGCTAAGTTGTAACCGAAGTGAGCTTACCATGGTATACATCGGTTTGTGTAGGGAGAAAGAAAAAGAACAGGTGAGCTTACTGGATTTTAAGTACTATATATTGGGCTAAATTGCAGTTGATCTTTGTATTTGATTGCTAATTTTAGGTGATTGAAGTTGTTCACAGTGAGTTTGCAAGAAGAATATGTGTAGTTGTTCCAATCATTACATTTCAAAAACGTATGTGATTAGGAGATTCGAAATAACAGATTTTTGCTTACTTTTGATCCTGTCCCTCTTAAGGTTTGAAGAACCGTTTTTATATGTATAGTAAAGATTAGATGAACCTGTGTTGTCATGGAGTTTTATATGTATAGTAAAGACTAGATGAACCTGTGTTGTCATGGAAAATGTGACTCAAATGAAGTATTTTTTTGAAGATATGTTAGTGAGCAAAAAAATATTTTCACAATTTATTTAGAAAAAAAAGAAAAAAAGAAAAAATCTACAATGGAACTTTTTGCTACAAAGTGGGTTAGCTGAACCCATGCCATTGCTACAGATATTATGCAAAAAATTAGTTAATTTTGTTCAAGGAACTACTTGTTAAGGCATAAAAATAAAAAATAAAAACATAGAATTGTGTTATGACATTTTTTTGAAATTATGGATAAATAAAATAGAATAAAAAATAATAAAAGGAATATTAATAATTATCTAATCAAAACTTCCAAAAAAATAATATTTAATATGGAATTTGAATTCTTGTTTGGAAGAAGAAGAATCATAATAGAACGGGAAGAAATGCATTGAGAAAGTGCTACATAAAGTTGACCATGAAAAAAATCTCTTATAGATCCAAACCAACGTACTTCACCAACTATTCCAAATGAAAAATTAATATTTCAAATGTCTCTAAAAAAAATCAATTGCTTCAAGATTATGACAATGTTGTATCAAAAATTCATTCCAAATAATAAGTGAAGCTTGGTAAATAAATTCAACATAGTTGGTATTCTTATTAATTGAATAAAAAGAATCTTTATTATAGTCTAATAGAATCTTGAATGTAGAATGGGCGGTCCTTCATCCATCAAGTAATAATACAATAATTCCTATTGATGCAACACATATAACAAACCTCTGCATCAATTGAATTTTAATTGCCAAAGTGTTGTAGAAAAATGTCTTGCCACTTCTTGTAGGTCTGTTTAGGAAAAATATGTATTTATGTTCTTCTATTATAGAAGCCACAATATCATCATATGCATTCCTTTGTTTAAGATTTAATTATAGAATATATTTTTCCAAATTTACTTCTAATTATTAAATATTTTATACTCTTTTTTTAGTAAATAGATTTCCATTGATTATTATATTCCAATTGTTTCTTAGTAATGATATTAGAAGAAATTATGCTAGTATTTTTTTGGAATCTTACAAAATCTTATTCAACAAAACGGGTTCAAAATCCTTAATTTGATCGTTTGTTGGATTGCTAATTCTATGTTTTCTTTGCAAATAGACATTGAAATCATCCAAGATGCTTTTTCAAAATCTTTTTGAAAGATTTAATGAATTTACAAATTTTTTGTGAAGTAACAAATAACAAACAATGTCATCAATTAAAATCCAATTTTGTATTTTTGATGCCTCCTCTAAACATTGTTGCTACTTTCTATCATCTTCAAACAATCCTACACCCGTACATGCACTTTTAAATGTTGGATGAGAAATTCCATCAATAGTCTTTAAATAGTCAAATGATTGTATACTTTTAATGTGGATTAATAGAAGCCTCAAATAATATCTTTCTCTCATTGTTAGATTTGTAAAATATAACTTTCTAATAGCAAATCTGTATTTTTTTTTAATATCCATGTTCTCCTTGTCTTATGTCAAACAAAATATTGTAGAAAATATTGGTATATATATTATCTTACCATTGCTATTAATACTCAAATCTCAAAAAAAGAAGTTAATTTTATCTTTTATCTTTTAACATATTCTAGAATTGCAACTATCTTGTTATTTAGATCATATACTACTTGATGCATTTTTAGAAGATAGACCGCCAAATAAACAACACTTGGTATTTCTTCATAGATTTGCATGCCAAAAAGTCTTGAAGCAATCTTTGGAGCTCCAATGTATCTTGCATCCAAGTATTATTTGATCTCATCTTGCTCATTTTCAAATTTTATTGTAGTGCAATTATAGCCCTTGTAGATGTACTTATAGATATACTTGACTATATGAATAGATGCACATACCTTGACATTTATATGACAATTATACTTCTAAGACAATTTTGTACAAAATGGAATAACATCCCTATTGTCGACAACCATTCTTCAAACTTCAAATGTTCTTCCATCATTTTTTCATTGATATTGGGAATATTCATCTTTATCCATTGTTATTTTTTCTACAAATAACTTTAGAGACCTCTTTATATAATGACTTTCTTTCATACAAGGCGCTTAAGGATTCTTCATTCTACATATATCATGCATTGTAGAATAACTTCAAAGAGCTCTTAGTTGTTATCTTTATCCATTTTTTTTACAAAAACCAAACAATCAACACTTGCAACACATCTAATCTTGCTTTCTTTATCCAAAAAAATCAAGATATGCATATGAAATAGACCTCTATTTTGAAACTCAATGGTACAAATATATGCAACAACATAACCAAAGTCAACTTATTTTTTTTATATCTTCCATAATTTCATGTCTCTTCAGCTCAAATATATAAGCAACTAAATCTAACTAGTCACTTGCTTGTTGTTCTAGAAGTAGTTCATTTTGGATTTTGGACCATCTTAGATTTGTTGTCATTGTCAAAAAAGTATTGGAATACTAATAAATTATTATAATTGCCATAGAATCTTAAAATATTTCCATCACATGTCTTTCATTTTTAATGTATGATAATAGAAGTAAGATTATATATTATAGATTATTTAATTCATATTTGTTTTCTTGAAGCATGATACTTTGATAATTTATAATAGCATCAACTAATCCTTGGTATAAATTGGCATGTGGATTTTCTTAATTATAATGTAGATATTGCAAATGTAATTACTTAGTTGCTGCATATTTGTCAATGGTAAATTCTTGTAATAGCCTTTCTTTGCATAATATTGTATAATACTTGGTAGGCCTTAAAAAAAGTCAATAAGCAAAATAATCCATCTATTTCAGCTTGTTGCCTTTCTAATCTTCTTATTTAATATCTTTTTTTTCTTTAGTAATATCCATTTATATTTTGCATCTTTAGGCCAAAGATGCCATCTAAAGGTTCCATGTGGAAAGAAAAGAATATAATGAAGGAAAAATAAGCAAGATAAGTCTCATAAATCCTTTCTAATAGTCTACAATTATGTAGGCAAATAATAATATTATAAATTGCATTCGGCTCCAATCCATTTCTAAGCAATATAATAGAAATTTCTTCAAAAGTAGTAAAAAGATTATATCAACATCTATTGGTTTCATTCATGAAGTACAAAGAAACAATAACATCTACTTCTACTACTCCTTTATTCCACGCCTAAGATAGTATTTTATATACTTTTCTATATAATCTAATAAATAAGTTATTTTCTTTCAAAACTTTTCCAATTTCTCACAAAGTTTAGCTTGATAAATTATGATTACATCTCATCCTTCTATCTTATTCAAATGCCATGTCATGGATATAGAGTTGTGCATAAGTTGAGTCAATACTTTCTTTTAGCAATGAAGCTCTTGCAAAATAGTGCAATTCTTCATTTACTCTAAAATTGTATGGAGCATTTTCTTAAAGCACAAATCAATCAATATTTGCATCTACGGATGGAAATATATGTACATCATGGTATTAATGGATATTGTTTCAAAACTCCTATGCTCTTGTATCTTGGTCTTCAAATAAGCCTTTCAAAAGCAAAGATGCAAAAGGTAGAGATGATAGAAAAATCTTACTTTGACGATAACATTGTCCAAATATTACCAATTTCTTAGACAATTGGACTAAATATTCATTAAACTAATACAATGCATTACAATGGAGAGACAAAATATATATCATGTCTAAATTATGCATGGCTTTAATCCTTGTCTATGCAAGTTCTTCATAATTTCTCTTTTGTTGCAGCTACACCTTTTTGCAATTTTGATGATTAATATCATCTTATTCTTCCTCATCTCTCTTACAATTTATTTAATATTATTAATTAATTATTCTTCTATAAAAATTAACAATAGTTACACCATCTCTTTGATTTCTCTCTCAATTTCTTTGACTTTGTTGGACATGACCTTTGACATAAGCACTTTTGCCCTAAGTTCTAATTATTTTAGCTTCTCTTTGTATTTTTTCATGTTTCTTACATTGTTGCTAAGGATTTACTCTTTGATTAATTTCATTTCTTGTTAAAACTAAATCATTGGTAGTGGCACAAGTTCAACCAAATAAACAAAGTGAACTTGTACAAATTTCTACTTCAATAAAATTCTAATAAAATTGTATTGAATAAAAATAAAAAATAAAATTCTTACAATTTTTTTAATCGATATTTTTTTCAACTATAAAAATATAAATTACTTTTATATTATTATATAGATTTTAATTGCTCTATTTTTTTATTAGATTATAATTTTTTAATATTAATACTTATGAATTTGATACTTGATGTTGATACTTATTTATATATTTATACATATGAAGTTGTACATAGAAAATTTTACATGAAGTCAAGAAATGAAATTCTTATAATTTCTCAAATTAATCTTTGTTCTAATTATAAGAATATAAATTACTTCTATATTCTTGTGTAAATTTTAATTACCTTTTTTTTTTGTCAAGTTACTATTTTTTAATATTGATACTCATATATTTATACTTGATATTATTACTCATGTACACTACTCGCCTTTGGCTTGCTTTTAAATAAGGTAAGGCACTTTTATACTATCAATTAATAGTTTCAAGGAAAAGGCAAGAATAAAGAGCTTCTTGTCCTGTTCAAATACCATCTAATAGATTAATCACAAATCATTTAAAAACAACAAAAGTATTAACAAAAAATTTATATATTTAAAAAACATTCTGTACTTGACTTATAGTTTGAATAATGATATCAATGAATCTTCTTTCTTACATGGTTTGTGGCTAACAATGATTTATATATTGATTCAATAATATATACATATAAATTTTATAACTTGCAATAGAAATGAGGTACTTCAATCAGATGTTTGTAATAGAGTCCTTAGAAGCTTAATGGCATGCTTTTTTAGGAACTCTTAGATATTCAACAACACAAAAAAATTTGTAAGCAATATCTTCATTTAATTCTATACTTTTTTGTGGATTTGATTCTACCTTCTTTTCTATGAAAGACCAAAGTCCATGTTCTAGCACACTCTAATCTAAGATGGCATTGTTACAATATTGTTTGAAAATCACAATTTAAAAAATATATATATATAAAATATGTTCTTTGAGTAAAGATGTGATAAATATTTGTGAATAAAGACATAAATAGGTATAATCACTTCTTCAGTAAAGATCATTATTGTATTCAATATGCAAGTATCTTCTTAAGCAAAAATAAATAAATTAACATGTACTTTCACTCTAAGGATTATATTGATTTTTGCACTCTTGTGACAATTTTGTTAAGGTAAGGTAAGTCAAACTATAATTATAAAAATAGTATGAAGTTTTACAAATTGAGCATCAAAATAGCCTCTACAAATGATGGCAACTACCTACACAATATTGATTCTTTCAATCCATGCTCAAAGTCTCTATATACAATATAAAAACAAAAGAATCAATAGAACAAATATATAATTTTAAAAGCATAATTTGAAATATGGCCTAGCATAATTTTAAATAGATTGTTTTGCATACTCAAGCTCTTGCTCAGCACTTCTTGGGTGCATATATTTAAAAAAAGATACAAAATATATTTGTTTCATGCATGTGTCTTTATTTTCATCAATAAAAAAAATAAAAAAAAAAAACACATATATGCAACAAGCACATTCTACTAAGTTGCAAATGAATTATAACTTTGTTGAGATTGTGAAGTTTACAATATGCTACACATATATAATTCATAAATTGATTTTTTTTGATAAAAACAAAGAAACATGAATTTCAGAAAATATATTATTCATGTTGTTGTATTATAACACAGCTATTAGATAAAAAAAAGAAAAAAAATATTATATTAAAGAAAACTTAAATAAAAAAAATTATTTATTTATTTATAAATATAAAAAATAAAAATAGAAGGAATAAAAATCAATAAGTATTAATAATATCTTCTTGTAGAAGAGATTTCTACTTATTTAATAGAGCCATAAATGAAAAAAATAAGAATAAATAATTAATATAAAAATCTTTAAGAAAAAATTATTAGTATTTTTTAGAAAAATTACCTTAGAAAATCAAGAATTGATACCCAAAGAGGATTGAATATGAACTTGGGTTGAAATCATATCCTTAGATACAAAATGGTGCACCTACAATAATTTAGAGGTTCTTTTATTAATCAAAGAATGTAATTAGGAAGAATTTAGAATGATTGTTTGAGCATTGGTTTCAAGTAATTTGAATACCCATAAGATTTGTGATGGCTTTTCAAAATAAAAGATATATTTAGTGGTTTTTGATTTTAAGAAATAAAAAGAGGTTTACAAATTTGATGATTGTATGAATATTGAGGCAAATTTATTGGTTAAATCTTGTGGATTTGTCATTATGCTTGTTTTGAATATGTATAATAAATTTGATGGAAATCAAATAATTAGATTAAAAAATAAAATAATTTTATTGAAATAAGATCTTAAATTTATAAAATTTAGGATTAGTGAAAGTTTTTGCAATCCTAAAAAAAAAATCAATTTGATTGAAGCTAAACTTATTGAGAGCAATTTTGACTTAGGTTTTTTATATATTAATCAATTTATAAAGCAATTAAATGGTTTATCAAGGAATAATCATTGCTGAAATATTAGCATTTAACTTGGAGAAGGAGGTATTAGGAACATAAGTTTCAAAGAACTGAAAGATCAATACACTCTTATATTACTTAAAAAGATTGAAAATCATTCAAAAATAATATAATATTAAATTAGAATAGCTCTTGCTAATAATAAGAAGACTAGAAAGACTTAAAATAAGATTTAGGACTAGAGAGATGTTGACAAGAGTGAAGACTTCACTCTTGCTTCTAAATATATTATCTAACTAGGAGTTACTTTGCAATGTTCTATAAGACTTCTATCATGTGTCAAATTTACAAGATACATATCTTAACTTGAAAACCAAGTTTCTTATACGTGCACCATATTGTTAGCTTGTATTATAAGCTATCCACTCGTATAACTCATGGTTAATTTGTTGGCAAAGTTTCTAATCTATAAATCAACTATAAACATGTATAAAATCAAATACGCATCTATGAAGCTTTTAAGAAGCTTTGCCATAAAATAATATCAAATCTACCTATATTTATCTTCTACTTGGTACTTATTATATAGGTGAATATGTATGTCCATGACATTACCTCTTCTTCTAGAGACAACTTCTATAAGGAGTGGTTATCATATCTTCAAAAAATCTAAGATGCGGCAAATTAAATTTGCTACATATTCTAAACTTTATTTATTTCAAAGGTAGTTGATATGTTCTCCCATCTATCAATAATATTTTATTCCAGGGGAAAAAAAATCCTATTATTTGATCATTGTTAAGGCCTTTATAACTTTATTTAAGAAAAATACTTGTAAAACCATTAGGAGTCATTTCTACTTCTAATAAAATCACCAAACATTAAGAATCTTTTCCAAAGTCGTGATATTAAATACATTGTATCTTGCCATCCATTCAAAGAAGGACTTTTTGTTTTTGAAGGTCTTCATCTCTTTTACATCATCTTAAAGGTTGTGACAATTACAATGTCTTATCTAATAAGTCAGCAAAATAATAGCTCTAAAGTTGAATTTGTTGGTTTATTGATTCTCCATCTCCTTAATGTGACAAATACATATAAACTATAAAGAAAGATAGAACATAAAATATAATCTTTCTTGAATTGTATTTTTTTATTACAAATATTTGCTATTATTTATCTTAGTTTTGATGAATTTTGTCAAAAAAAAACATCAACTTTCTTTATTGCATTTGTATAATTCTTAATTGACTCTTATATATATTTATTAATATCATATCTACACCAATTAGAAAAATATTTCAACGTATTTTGGCATTGCTTTGAGTCTAAGACTTCTTCTACCTTGAATTTTTTATTATTATCTACTTCTATAAGAAGAAGTGGCATTTTTCTTCTTCTCAAGATATTCATTGTCTTATATGGCTCAAAAAAAATATATATAGAATATAAGATGGATCTTCATAGATTTTAATAGATGAAAATAATAAGCAATTGGATTGATTTACTCACAAATAAAAAATAATCTAAACCTACAATAATTCACCTTGTCATAAAAGCAATTAATTTTAATATTGTAATAAAATAACCATACTTTGTTGTCAATATGAAATAGAAGTTGTTTCTTGCGATAAGCATCCATGTTATTTTTTGTGGTTCTTAAGCTTCTTTTAATTGTACTTTTATTATTATATATAGCTCAAATAAACAATTTTCTATATCTTTTGTTGCAAGATTATCAACTTTTACAAATTTTAAAACATCAAATTATGGATGATAACCATAATTAATAAAAAAAAAAAAAAAAAAAAAGATATTTGTTATATAGAAGGATGTACCATGTTATAATAAGCAAACTTTGTTAATGATAAAAGATTTGTCCAATCATCTTATTGATAATTGATAATAAACCTTAAATACTACTCCAAAACTTAATTTACATGCTATGTTTGTCCATCAATTTAAAGATAAAAAACCAAAGATAGCTTTATATCTACTTTTATAATCTTAAAAGTATTTTTTAAAATATTGATACAAATTGAGTCCTCCTATTTAATATAATATCCTTGAACAATCCATGATGACAACAAATATTGTGAAAAAAAAATTAGATGTTTATTTACTTATAATAGATTTTGTATATGGTACAAAATATGCATCTTAGCAAAACAATCTATTATCACAAATATAAAATCATAAGAACTTGAGACTAAAAGATCTATGTTAAAATTCCTAAAATTAAAAGATTATAGTTGTTGAATATAAGTAATAGCTAAAAAAGTCTATAAAATTAATGATAAGGAGTTTTTAATTTTGAAAAAATGTCATATTATTGTACAAAGTCTTTGATTGCCTTTTATATTTGAATCCACTAAAAATCTCTTGATATTAGCTCCAAAGTCTTATTATATTTAAAATATTTAGTTGTTAAAAAAATTGTAATGAACTTGAAAAAAATATAATTATGCATTATTTTTTAAAATTTATAATTATTCTTTAAAATAGAATAGATTATTTTTTAATTAAAAATTAGAAGTATTATGAAACTCAAAATAATTATTCTTAATATCACAAACAAGAAGATTAGAAACAAGTTGATTGAACTTACTTGTGGAAAAGTTGAATTAATAGTCAATATTGATTTCATTGCTCAAAGATGAAATTGCTCTAACTTCAAGAAAATTGTTTTTTGTTAATTAAAAGCTATATCTTCTTCTTTGAATGCTAAATAAAAATATCTTAAAAGGAGATTTAATAAACCTTGTTCTTTTTTAGATCAATAAATAATCTTGAAATCAAATCTTGATAAAGACATACTCTAATGAATTTGGCGATGATTCAAAACATAAGTTGACATGAAGTACTTAAGATTCTTGTAATCCATATATATGATGATTAGACTAGAAGCATCTTTTGGATAATGATACTATTTTTAAAATGAATCTATAATTATAAAAAATACTTTATTATAGATTTTATAGTTATTATTGGCTATTAAAAATTTTTTGGAATAGAAAGCTACTAGGTAGAACTTATTATCTACTTCAATTTGTAATAACACTACATCCATAATAAAATCTGATGCATCTATTTTTATAAAAAAATACCTTAAAAAAGTCAATTTGATATAAGATTGGTACAAAAATAAATATTATCTTGAGAGCTTGAAAAGATGCTTTAGCTTGTTTGTTCTATCTAAATTTTTATTCACATATCAAACATATGAGAAGAGCTATAACTTGAAATAATTTTTGATGAAGATCTAGTAATAATTAATTTTTTTTAAAATCATTGTATATTTCTAATTATTTTTAAAATCTTTTAATTTATGATAGTTTAAATCTTCTTAATTAGAATCCATCATAAGACCATCATTTGAAATGATTTATCTTAAAAATTTAACTGAAGTAGTATAAAATATATACTTTTCAAACTTGGCATATAATTCTACATCTCTTAGTTTTTATAATACATGACAAATATAAAATTCTTGCTCTTTTGTATTCTTAGAATGGATTAAAATATTATCTAGATAACAAATGACAAAGTCATCAAGAAATTTACAAAAGACATCATTTATTAGATATTAAAGCGTAATTGATGCATTCATGAGTCCTAAAAGCATGACATTATATTCAAAATATCCATATTTATTATATGATGTAGTCCTCTATTCATTTCTATTTTTTATATATACCAAGTTGTATGCTCTTAATAAATCTATTTTTGTATAGATCTTTATTAGATTGAGTTAATTAAAAATTTCTAAAATAAAAGGTAGAGGATATCTATTCTTGATGGTAATCTTATTGAATCCTTGATAGTCTACATACATTTGCAAAGATCCATTTTATTTCTTTACAAATAAGATAGAAGCCCCTGTTAGAAATTTTGAATGATGTATGAAGTTTTTAGCCAAGTTATTGTCAATCAACATATTTTTTAATAAATTATAGATTGATTCAAATAATAGTTGAGCTCCATCTTAAAAATAAATTGAACAATCATAAGATAATGCTCTAGAAGATTATTTGCATTGTACTTCTTAAAAATGTCTTGATAATCTTAGTACTAGCTAGAATGCCATTTTAAATCTTTTTTTATCAAAAATAGATGTGAAATATGTAGAAAAAGTTGATTTTTTTTTTATTACATGCATAAAAGTCCTTACATCTATCAATATGCATTTTGGTTGTATTGGACTTATGGATTTCTATTTGACTACCAAGATTCTAGAGTAAACTATAGGAAAAATTAAAATTATAAGAGGTCTAGTCTATTTGAAGATTGTACTTTTTTAGCCACAATAATCCTAAAATAATTAGGTTAGATAGAAATTTAATAATATTAAATATTATTAAGCTATTATAAACTTTAGTTGTTACATCTAAAAGAATTGTTTCATACATAATATCTCTAGAGGACAACAAATGAACATTTGTGACTTATAGATGTATAGGTTTATTTTTCTTGATTAAAGATATTTCTTATTTTTTAACAAAAGTTTCATCTGTAAAAAAAATTTAGGCTCTTGAATTAGGAAGGCAAAGACTTTGTGATTTTTTTTTCTAAACAAACTTCTATAATAAAACAAGGTAAGGGATCTAAAAAGTGAATATGACCTTTATTACATGTTATGTAAGATTTTAGCTATATAGTTTCATTGTAGTTAAAAAAAACTTATTTTCCAATACATTTTTCTCTTTGAAAATCATGCTCCTCATTTTGTGGTTATATTACTCCTTTAGATTTTTTATAATATTACCATAAATATTATTAATAGTGTCAAGTTTTTTATTGCTCAATTAGAAGCTTGAAATGTACCATATCAATTTGTATAGGTTTTGGTCTTATTAAATAAGCTTATGTGAATATAGAAGATGTTGCCATAGCTTGATTTGTACCTTTATAATCAAATTTTTGTTTTTAATATCTTTCAAAGAAATGATTATTGTATGCAATGACTTAAGTAATAAATTCTTCTAATAAGATTTACTATTGGCATTGCTAATAGTAAATCTTTGATATTATCTTTTAAACCATATCAAAATTTATTGATAAGAGCTTTGTCATTCCAATCTATATCATAAGCAAGATTTTAGAATTCTACAATATATATAGTAGTTAAGTGTGATTTATATTGTAAAGATAAAAATTTTATCTTTGTTATTCTTTTTTAATTACTTTTTAAAAAGTGCCAATAAACACTTCTAAGAATGAAGTCAAATCATAAAAAAGACGTAAATCTTTTTCTATCAAAAGTACAAATCAAGAGAGAGTATTCCTAGAAAAAAATTCATCTATAAATCTAACTTGAGTAAATCTATCAAGATATTAAAAAAGATACAATCTTAGATAGAACTTTATTTGTTGTAAAAATCCTTAAAATTTTAATCTTATTCCATTAAATTTCTTGAGCATGTTTATCTTTGCATCTTTCATACTTAGAATAGTAAAACTTCATGGATTTAGTTGAGAGCTTGATTTACTTGATTTTCTTAATTACACGATTTCTTAGCCTAAACTTTAAATTTCATTGTTGATATCTTCTATAGATATCAAAATACTACCTCCATAGTTAACGTTAGAAATATGTAAAATTTCCACCCTTAGAATATTAACAAACTTATGAAGATCTATAATAGTTACATATCTATTCTAAGTTCTATCAAGAATTGCATCTATAATTTTTTCCTTTTATAGATAACTCAAACAAATCTAAAAGTCAAATTAGACAAAGATAATCCACAACTTGTAATATCAAATAAAATTTTCTACAAAGAAAAGTAGTCTACTCTCTATAAGGAAAATAATCAATGTTGAAAACTTAAAAATGAGTTTATAAATTGGTAATCTACAACCTTCAAAACACAACAATAGAAGTAGAATAATCCATTCACTTCTAATACAAAACAAAACAATAAATTAGCATTCTTATCAAACTATCTGGGACATAACTCTCAAGAAAATAAAAGATTGATATATTCTTATGTCACTTGAAAAGACTTAAGAATCATTTAAAGATAATATAATATTAAATTAAAATAGCTATTTATGAAGAAAAGAAGATTAAAAAGTCTTGAAATAAGACTAAGAACTAGAAAGGAGTTGACAAGAATAAAGAAGGTTTTACTCTTGCTTCCATATATACTATCTAATCAAGAGCTATGTAGCACTGTTCTATAAGACTTCTAACACATGTCAAATTTGCAAGACATATGTCTTAACTTGTAAAGCAACTTTCTTATATGTATGCCATATTGTTAGCTTATATTACAAGCTATTCATTTGTGTAATACATAGCTAACTTGTTGGCAAAGTTTTTAATCTATCAATCAACTATAAACATGTATAAAATCAAATATGAGTCTATAAAGCTTCTAAAAACCTTTACCAAAAGATAATATCAAATCTATCTAAATTTATCTTCTACTTAGAACTTTTTATCTAGATAAATATGTATGACTATGATAGGAAGCTAGTCAACATTCAAAAATTTTAAGAGCTTATTCTCTCAATTAGTGAATTTAATTTTTTTCTAAATTTTTTGTGCTCTTTATTTGCTTGTAGATTGAAATATGGATGAAGTTTTACTTGAGATTAACAATTCAATTTATAGTTATTGAGATTATAAAATAGCTACAAGAATTAGTTAAGATTTATTTAAGTTTTTTTTTTTTTTTTTTAAGATTTAGGATTTGATAAAGATTTTATTAGAATTTTTTAAGGATTTATTTAAGATTTGATTTAGGATTTAGGATTTAATTTAGGATTTATGATTGATTTAGGAATTATTAGGATTTATTTACGATTTGATTAGGATTTGGTTTAGAATTTAGAATTTTTTTAGGATTATTTTAAGATTTGATTAAAGATTGATTTAGGATTTAATATTTTATTAATATTTTTTTAGGATTTAAAATTTAATTAGGATTTAATTAAGATTGATTTAAGATTTTATTAAAATTATATTAAAATTTTATTGGGATTCTTTTAGAGTTTTTAATATTAATATTTTATAATATTTTTTCTAGATTTTCTTAGATTTATTATTATTATTATTATTATTATTATTATTATTAAAATTTCTTTATTTTATTTTTTAAAAATTAATTATAATTTTTTTTAAGGCTTCTTTTGAATTTGATCAAAGATTGATTAAAAATTTTAAGATTTAATTGAAGTTTATTTAGGATTCTAATAGAATTATTAGGACCTTGTTGCAAATTCCATTTTATCTTCTATAGTCTAGTGCCTGGTGCATTCTCAAGCAAACTTCACAAAATACGACAATATTTTGTAAACTCCTTTTGAGGTTTTATAAACTTCAGCAAATATATTATTCATATTTTTTAAACTCCATTTCACGTTTTTTTGATGGAAGTATTTGGATTGATGAAAACAAAGATATGCATGCACTCAATGAAATTGTTGTTTTGTCTTAGTGGTTTGTTTAGTTGTCACCAATTGAGCAATCTTTTTCCAACCTTTTTCTATTTCTTTCATCCATGCTGTAATTTTGTAAGCTATATGGCTTACAAGATGAGCACTATTGTTTCATATATTTGCATTGTTAAAGATCTTAAATTAAGATTCTAACTAGACTTAATAGCCAAATAAAGATATGTAATTTTTTAAAACCAAATTTTAATTAAATATAAAAAAATTAATAATTATTATTATTTAAATATAATTTCTATATTAAATTAAATTATATTATATTATATTCCAAAAAAAAGTGTTTTTCTTTAAAGACAAAATTTAATTAATAAGATTTACATATTATTAGCTTAAATAAGAAGGTTTGATTTAGATATAATAATAATAATAATAGTATATCTAAAATATATTATTTCAAAAAAAGATGATTAAAAATTATAATAAGAAAAAATAAGAAATATAAAATTCAAAATTTTAAAAGATTGCAATATAATCCATGAATAATAAATAATAAAATAAAATTATTAATCCAATGAATAAAAAATTAAATAAAGAATTTTAAAAAAATAAACTTAATAAAAAAAGAGTTTATAAAAATTGATTGTTAAATTTTTAAAATATGAATAAGTTAAAATAATATGTTAAATTATTCAAAAATACATATTAAAACAATTAAATACAAGTAATAGAGAAGTCATTAATTTCTTTTAAATCAATGTCATTAATATTTGATCTATTCTTTTTTCTTTGAATATATATAAAAAAGTGGTTTTTAGATTACATAATTATTTTCATATGTTAAAAAAATAATAATATAGAATCAAATTTTATATCATAAAACATAAAATTTTCATTAAAGGTGTCAAAGACAAAACTTTGAGTCTTAATCACAAAAGGATGGTATTATGCAAAGAAGACTAAGATACAAAGAAGATACATTAGAATAAAATAGAATAAATAAATAGTTATTTCTAAGAAATATAAAGACTTAAAAGCCAAAAAAATATAACTTAAAAAAAATTAGCATGATTAAGAATGGTCGTAATATGTATGTACTATTGCGTAGTGGCTTTCTAAAGATCATGTGGTTATTGAAACAAGTTGCCAATTTGTACAATATGTGACCAACTTATCAAAACATATATCTAATATCAACAACACCTTATGATGGTTATAGATTTAAACCACATCTAAGAAATATTTAGGATGCTACTTAAAGAAGATATTATCAAATTAATATACTTCTACATATTATTACCTATTTCTCTTTCTTTGAATAATATAGCCATGTATTACATTATCCCTTGTTCTAAAGATAAGTCTCACAAGAAGTAGTGAAATTTCTTTTTAAGTTAATGAAGTCTAAAATTTGTTGAATGGTATTAATAAAAAAAATAAATAAAATAAATAAATTCTATAAAAAGGTAGTTGGTAAGTCTATTTATCCATCAATAGTATCTTATATCATGGCATAAGGACCACTTTAATATTTGATAAATATTAAGGCCTTTATAGGTACCTTCAAACAATATACTTTATATTCCATTAAATATAATATCCATATTTAATTGTATGACTAAAAATCAAAAGTCACTTTCAAAATCATAGTACAAATTTCTTGTATTTTTTTGTCTATTTAAAAAAAACATGTATCTTCTAAAGTTCTTCATTATATTTTCAATATTGTATAGATTATGACAATTTAAGGCTTTTATTTTTAAAATTTATAAGTAATAAATCTTAAAATATATTTTTTAACTATTAATTTTCTATTTTTAAAAAAATCTATAATTTTATTCTTAAACTTATTTTTACTTAATTTTTATCAGCTTTTGTTAATTTTTAGTCTTTGATTTGAATAGATGTAGTTGAAAAAAAGTAACAAATTTTGATGTATTTATGTTTCTTAAATGGCTTCTATATGCAATTACTTAATATCATATCCATGCCAATATACAAGATATTCTAATTTATTTTACTTTCATCTTGAATTTCAATCTTTATCTACTTTATTAAATATTACTAAGATAATTAGTCAAGTTCCTAGTTGTTATTTGACTAATTAACATAGCAATAGTTAATAGTGCATTACAAACATTGATCTAATATTTGATTCACATATTTTATTTCAATTTTGAAGAAGTCTATAGGATCTATAATATGTATTATTTGCTTTAAAAAAAGAATTAGAAGATTAAATAAATATTTAGATAAATTATCATATTTGAAGCCACCAAAAATCTCTTGAAATAAGCTTTAAATTGTTGTTATATCTAAAATGTCTTGTTGCTCAAAATCTTGGTGCACATTATTAAGTTTTTAAAAACAAAACATATGCATGTTAAGTATGTCATCAAAAAACATTATTACATGTAAAAGTCTTTTTAATTTTAATTTTTCTAAAAATAAATTTAAAAAAATAAAAAATAAAAAGCAAGACTGGAAAGATAGAAAGAATCTTCTCAAAAATATTTTAGGCAATTGCATTTGTCATATCCAAAAAAAATTTAAATCTAACATAAGTTGATACTAAAGTCAATATCTTGAATTTTTTTTGTTAAAGTTCCAATTTTTTTTGATCTGTTATGAAGGTAAAATTCACTTCTAACTCTAAATTACAAGATGGTCTCAATTTTCTACTAATGCTATATTTGTGCCTTAATTTCTCCTCTCAATACTTAATCGCTTCTCCTCAGCACTTCGCCTTAGTCCTCTTCTGGCTCTTGCCAAGGCCCCTTGACCTCTACTCCCTTGGCCCTCACTTCTGAATTTTGATAGCAAGTGTGGACAAGGGTAAGCATATGAAAAATTGTTAAAATTGCCCAAAATTTCTCTCATGAATAAAAAAAGAAAAATTACCATGACATTGGATAAGAACCTATTCGTGTGCAGCATTAAATAACGTCTTTTTCAGAGAAGTAACTTTAAAGTAAAGTGTGCACAGAAGTTGAAAGTAACTGCAAAATGAGTGCCATCCGAGGCATAGTTCATCCAGAAAGCGGTCAACGCCGTGAGACAAGTCAACGACCGGAAGTCGTACCATACAACCCCCGCCGCGAGAAGGGGACCCCGAGTGCGAGTGGCATCATGCCCAAAGCCTGGCCAGCCAATCATGCAGGGGGAGGACGGGTATGGGGGGGGGGGGGGGGGGGGGGGAGACAGGGACCAGTTTGGGCGACCCGCGGCCTTCCGCTCCTGGTCCACTGTCTGTCTCCCCGTCCCCCTTTGCTTTGCTTTGCTTTTCCCCCCCTCCTTTCGTTCAATGTGGCTTACCATTTGTAGTTGCAGCTTCTGAAGTAGCAGGCAAGGAGACTGTCACGGAAATGTGTGAGCTTCTCAGTTGCAGCACGACTTAGGCTTCGCCGAATGTTGTGAGTGTTTCGATGATCTGTGTGTGGATATATATAAATATACATAGATATGTTTTATTGTGGCTGTCAAAATTTGAAAATTATGGCCTCGAATGCGAGCCTTGAGGTTGCACAGCAGGACTCTGGCGAAGTTGTTATGGTGATTTTGTTTTTTTAATTTTTTTTCTTGTCTTTTAAAGTTTTGAATTTTTGTAGTTTGGAATTGGATAACAGTATTTTTTTGTGGTTGCATTGTGGAAGTTATCGGTGACTTAATTTCGTTGTGCCAGGGTTTCGAATTTGGGATTATTGGGACGTTAGTTGCGATGGAGGGTACCTCGGGGGAGAGTGAAACGCAAAGGAAGAAGGAGCTCACGGTCAACGTGCCAGTGCCAGAGGAGAAGCCTTTCACTCTATGGCCAGGGAAGTATCATTCACCTGTGACTGCCGCTTTATGGCACGCCAGCTCCAGTTTCGCTCAGAGGGCTCGAAATGTATCAATGGATAGCCCCGCACAGATTACTCTGCAGAGCAAGACTCCCGAGGAGAATCGCACGAGCGTCGTCTACAAATTTTCTTCCGACACCAGTCTTCGAGAAGAATATCGTAACCCCTGGAATCTGTTTCGTATCGGAAAGCTCTTGGAGGATCTGGATGCTCTAGCAGGAACTATTGCCGTAAAGGTAATTGCTCAATGTCCTGAATGCCCTTTGGCAGAAATTCTTCCTCTTTATGGTTTGCGGCTTTAAATCGCTCTTATTTAGTCTTGTCTGTGCTAGATGTCTTCGTCTGAGTGACCTGATGCTAAAATTGTCGTCGCCATGGCAGCACTGCTCTGACAGTGACCACACGACAAGGCCACTGTTATTGGTAACTGCCTCAGTGGACAAGATCAGCACGAAGAAGCGCCTTCGTGTTGATGTGGATCTTGAATTAGCCGGGTCCGTAACTTGGGTGGGCCGATCGTCTATGGAGATTCGCATGGAAGTTATTCAACCAGTTCGAGGCGCGTTTCAAGCGATCCTGTGCTTGTTCATGAAGTTTTCAAGTCGTCAAGAAATGAATTTGATGAAATAGCTGGAATTTCTCTTGCTCCTCAAAGTGCTGCAAACAGCCTTGCATGTGTTTGCGACAATTCGTTTCGTAAATGAATCTTGGTGACGTAATGTTGCCTTGACAGTGAACCGACGAAACTATTTCGTAGAGATAACGAGATGTGTGCATGCAAACAGAGTTGCGGGAGAAGGACGACGTGGCGCTCATAGCGAATTTTACATTTGTCGCTAGGGATTGGAGAACACAAAAAGCTGCTCCTGTTAACCATTTGGTACCTCAAACTGAAGAAGAGAAGCAACTGTTCGCGATGGGCGCTGCTCGGGATGCTCACCGCAAGAAGCTTCGGATGGGAAACCAATTATCCTCCACGTCTCCTTTTGCGAAGGAGTACAACGACCGTCTCACGCAAATCTTAAGAGAGGTGTGCCTAATATCGACGCATCCAAATCATGTTTGCATTACTATTTTCACTGTGAATATGCTTGGCTATGGTCTACAGCGCAAGCCACAATTCTCATACGCCTTAGTTGGAATAATAGGGACGGGTGCTGTGTGAAATGCCAGCATTAGGCGATCGGAACAGTATTCTGATGCGAGATACGAGGTTAGAGAACGCCATCATATGCCAACCCCAACAACGAAACATCCATGGCCGTATTTTTGGTGGATTTTTAATGCGTAGAGCTTTTGAGATTGCTTTCTCCACAGCATATGTCTTCGGCGGTATCCGGCCTCTGTTTTTGGAAGTTGATCATGTGGATTTCAGACGCCCAGTGTGTTCCATCTCCACGAAATTTTCCTTTCTTTCAGCTTTGGCATTTTAGAATTCAAGTGATTGCTTTGCGCACCTTGTTTTTATCATGCGTCGATTGTAATTGGGTTTTATGTGCAGGTGGACGTGGGGGATTTTGTTCGGCTGAAATCTTGTGTGCTGTACACGGAAACAGAGAACGTCGAGCAACCACGCATCCACGTGGAAGTTATAGCCCATGTCACCCAACCGGAACTGAAGTCTAGCGAGGTATAGCCTTAGCCTCTCGTTTTATAGGGAAAAATATTATATAGAATTTACTACAAGTTGTAGTGTCGATGCTTTGGTAATTCTGAATGATTTTTTCCAGATTTGAGGATATCTATAATCACTCCACTAAATTGTTGTGCCCCTGTTCGCAGGTGTCGAATACATTTTATTTCACATTCTCATTAGATCCCGAGTGCCAAGCACCTGGTGTGGATCGGACGGTGCGCCGTGTTCTTCCTGCTACTGAAGAAGAGGCACGCACCTACCTTGCACGTTACAAGGCTGATCATATTGTACTTCCATCGGGGCAGATGTGATGAAAAGTTCATCAAATGGCATCCTGGTAGTTCTGAGTGGTGTAAGTTATGCCGGATTCAGAACTTCGGTTGTTTGTGCTGCTCTTTTTCAGATTCTGAAAAAAGCCCGTTGTTGGATACAATTGTTTTTCGAAGGAAGGAAAATATTGTCACAACCAGTTGGTTACTATTAGCTATAAACCTAGTGGTTAATATCTCACTTAGCTCTGTCTTCAAGCAGTCAGTGATAGATTGAAGAACGTGTGTGAGAGATAATTGCCTCCATTTCCGTGTTTTTATTAATGTGTTAAATTGCCACTAGATCCTGATTGTGGAAACCTTCTGCAGACATTTGTCCGGTGATTAACTCTGCTAATTTTTAAACCTAGGTATATCTCTTTCAATGTAATCGATCAAATGTCTTTCTGCCTCCACTAAACTCTGCAAGGCTGATATAATATACATTCTTGAAGCTATTGCAGCATTATGAAAGCAAAACACAACACAATAGCTGATCAGAAACTAGATAGGTCTATGGCAGTGTCACTTGAATAAAAAGATGCACATGAGCCCGTTAAGTATCCTAACTACGTCTTATCCCAGTATACTCAGAATGGATTACAGAACAAAAATTATAACAGAGCTCCCGAAACAAATGTTCTGAGGTAAGAGACAGATCGTGTACACAGGTCAAACTGTGCTCAGCAGGCGAAAAGAAGGGCAGAGAGCATGGAATTGGCAGATCACCACGCCACCCTCACGAACTATGATGTTAGTGGCCATGTATTACGGTCTTAATCTGATCTGAGCGCAGACGAAAACTACGGCCGCCTTATTTCGCACTTTACTTCCGGAACTTTCAAGCAATTGTGAGTGCTCAAGGTGAAAGATAAGCTCGAGAAATCGGTCACAACCTGCAAAGAATCTGAATCACCATGTTCATAAGAAAACGCCGAGAGTTTTTCGTTCTAAAACCACCAGCCTTCCATCGCAATCTTCAAATTCCTTCCATGAAGGTCGCAGATACCACATTCAGGATTGATATCAGGTCTGAACTTCAACGTACCCGGATTGGCATCATCCGAGACAATTTTAAAGTACATTTAGTACTTTATAGTAATTTGAGACAGGGACCGGATAAGGCATAAGCTAGATGTGCTGGTCCACAGCCTCAGGTTCGTGCGTTTCACAAAGGCAAGGCGCAACAGTGAGGAAGGTTGATATCCGGATGGTACCCAGTAAGCAGAAGTGCCTTATCCTGTGTGGACAAATGCTGTGCTCTCTCTCCGGCAACAAGGAGGAGGGTCAGAGCGCATCAGAATCACTTTTTGCGAGTGAAGAATTGCTTGCCGCGTCCTCGCCATGGAAACTGTTTTGGCGTCCTCGCTTTCTGCCTCCGTAGCACCCCAGGCACTTGCCTCGCGTCAGGCCCAACTGTCGGGCAGCTCCTTTGCATGCTCCTCTCAGCAGTCTACTGCTTCTGCAGCCGGCCCTATGCTGGTGCAAATCCGTGCCAGTAAGTTTGTCCATCATGGTCCCATCTTCTTTGCGCCTCTGAGTTTCGTCTTTGGGTTTATTTTCACCATTATTTTTACATACGTGCTTGCATTTAAACCGTGACCAGAGGAGTACTTGCATTATATTTGTTGTCACATGGTTTCTCGGGAATTGGAAATGTGCTAGGTCGGCGGTGCGACTTGACAGGCAAGAAGGCTAATAATGGGTACAAGGTTTCGTTTTCCAACCATAGAACTAAACATTTGCAGCAACCGAATTTGCAGTACAAGCGGCTCTGGTGGGAGGAGGGCAAACGCTTCGTGAAGCTTCGAATTTCAACGAAGGCTTTGAAGACGATTGAGAAGAATGGCCTGCAGGCTATGGCCAAGAAGGCAGGTATCAATTTGGCTGACTACTAGGTTAGTATCGATTCTTCTCCATTCTCTTGGAAAACTCTTGAGTTGGTAGCACTTTTTGAACACGTACTCAAACAAAAAAAATTGATATCTAGTGGTTGTTTGCTTAGCAAAGTAGATTGAGCGTGTAATGAAATCCGAGGCAATAATGAAGTCCTCTTTGTCTATCTATTGTCCAAGGCTGTTTTGTAAGTTCTATCCCAGCAACATGTTTCGAGACCAATGACATGACCAAACTTGATGTCTATAAATTCGACACGCAGAGAAAAAGTTCGTAAAATACATGTTTATTAGTCAAATCTTCATTATTTTATCTGTGATGTGCACGAGCTGACTTGGGAACAAATGACACTGCTGAGATTTGCATGTAGTGAATCTTGACCATAAGAATGCAGCCCGAAAACAGTAGTGAACTCGCTCCGGGTGTATGTTTTGTTTACAACCTGGGACATTTTTTGTGCGGTGTTCAGTGTCACCTTTACATCAAGGATGACCATTAAAGAAGGTCAAAGACATAGTCAAGTCACTTGGCAGTGATCAACATATGGCCCGTGCTCAATCCTGGTCTTCATATGTATGTGGGTTCCTGTAAAAGAGAAATACATATTATCTTTGCATGAACAACATTAATTAGCGTCGATTATTGGATGTGACAAACTGTGTCAGTTGATACACCTGTAATCGAAAGGAAAGTTGGTGTGAAGAATTTCCCTCTTGTTATTATGACCGTAGTATCACTACGGTTTAGTTCTAGATGGTGCACTGCAGCCAAGATTGGTGCAATGTCTTTCAAAAGCTCACCTTTGCAGTTGAGAACGACTACGTGGATGTAAGACGATGTGCATTGCAATGCATTTGTTCATCAGCGGAGACCACGGGCCGTAATGAATGAATCGGTCATGACCTTTCTCCGCTGTCTTCTAACTAGAATGTATGTTGGAAGTGTAGGGTCATATCCGTTTGAAGTTGTTGACCTAAATAGTACAATGACATAGTACCTCAATCTTGAAAAGAAATCTGAACACTTAAGAACGTGTGTGCGTTTTACATGAGAACAGTATCGTTTTTCACCATTAGAAGGCGCTTTATGTTGATGAAACGAGGGAACAACCCAGTTTATAATATCAAACGAAAACGGGGGTGAAGTTCATCACTATTGGTTCAAACATTTGAATCTCAATGTTTTGCAACTGACATATTTCATATTTCTCTTAAATGAAACAAATCCAGCAGACTATAATTCTTTACATGATTACATCTACCTATACCAATTTCTAAATACGCATTCTGCACACTAAAATCGAATTGCACCAAAACTTAGCCCAATGCAGAATACAACGTAGTTTGCATTCAAATAAACTGGCTTGTGGCATTATTGCTGAGAGAAAAGCCATGTGCATCTCTGAACATAAATAAATAATAAGAGTTATAGTGACATTTAAACCATACAGATAAGAAATATAATCATTTTTATATTTTATTCTTTGTAGATTTTTTACATATATACATTAAGTTATCATGTTGATATAATAACATTATTAATCGTGTTAATACAACAACAAACTAGTATTAGGGTTGAAGTCAGTTGGAAAGAGAGAAGGCATTATGGTAGTAGAGTCATGCAAGAAAATTGGACCATGGGAGATATGGTGAAGCAATCCTAGATGGAGGTTTAAATATAACATGTCCTACACTACATAGCTACTCAACAATGGCAATTAGAAGCCTTTAGGACAAGGAAATTGACATTTGTTAAGTTGAAATTGAGCAAGCTCGATACATATTTTGAGACTTCATGGCAAGAAGATGTATATCAATGGCTCTTTAGCATGCGACAATACCTCCAGCTATATGAAGCAAATACCACCAAAAGAATTATATATGCAACCAACTATTTAAGAAGTGCGGCAGCCATTTGGTGGCAATATCGAGCTCAAAACTATAGAGCTAAAGGTAGATTTTATGATTGAGAGGAATTTGACATCAAGCTTAGGAGTCAATTTTGGCCTATTAATGTGGAGAAGTTAATTCACAATTAATTGACTAACCTTACACAATTTAGATTAATATAAGATTATGTCTCCTGATTCAACAATGATAATGTTTTCAAATTAACAATATTTCAAAGGTGGAAATGATAGATCAATATGTACAAGGATTGAAACATATAGTTTATTAATAAATAGAATTCAAGGATCAATAAACATTTGAAGAGGCAATTAGGATTGCAGAGAGGGTTGATGCTATAGATTTCAAAAATCATGGAGGACAACCTATAGCGTGGAGTCATATGCCACTATTCAATACTATGGCACAACAACCAATGTTGATAGAGATTTATGCCCTACAAGGACCACTAACACTACAAAAATAACAAATATTAGTACAAAAGGGATTGTATTTCTACTACTAAGAGCTAAGCCATTAGTTTGGAGATTGTTCAAAATATCAAAATTCAAGCACCAACAAATCAAGGTGGAATCACAATCTTAAAGTTCATGAAGTTAATATAAAAGAGGAGCAAGAAAACAGATGTAAGGAGGTATAGATAAGATATTTGTATTGTTGACACATAGAGATAGATAGTTGGAGCCATATTTACAAAGTTTATAGAAGTTTCTAAAATTGACGCTAAGTTAGTGGATTATGTAGGATCTGCCATGGAACATTCTAAAAGAACTTAAGGCAATTATTAGATGGAGCCTACCATGGAACATTCTAAAAAGAACTTAAGATATCTATGTAAGGTCCACTATTAAGAACATTCTAAGAAGTTTCAAGATAGTTGGACAAAGTATAAATAGAAATAGCTAAGGTCATTTGGATATTTGGTTAGGTATGACTTTGGATCCTTTCTCTTAGTAAAGTTTGGTTTTGCATCTTCCTATTCAGTTTTATTTTGTTCTATTTCATTTTGCTCAATTTTATCTTTTATGTCCTAATTTGTTTAATTATATTCTATTTTATTGTTGTCCATTTTATCTTACTTTGTAATAGGATTTATGTTGTTGTGGATTAGAAGGGCCTTAGATTTTTGAGATAGTCCGGTCCCGTTTTATTGATATTAGAGCAAGTGATAGATTATTCTTTGATAGAGTATTAATAGCCAACATCTAGTTTAAGATTAATTGTTGTGGTTATACTATGTACTGTATTGAGGCTACTATGAGCTACTCTTAAGAAGTCAATTGAAAGAAGAGAAGGAATTATAATAGTAGAGTCCAGCAAGGAAATTGTAGTATGGAAGATATAGTGGAGCAATCCCAAATGGAGGCTCAGATATAACACCTCTTAGGTCAGATAGCTACTTTACAAGGATAAATAGGAGCCTCTAAGATAAAAGAATCGACATGTGTTAAATTGAAATTGAGTAAGTCTGATACATACTTTGGAACTTCAAGGTAAGAAGATGTATGCCAATGATTCTTTAGCATGCAACAATACTTCCAACTATTTGGGACAAATACCATTGAAGGAATTATGTATGCAGTCAACTATTTGAAAGATGGGACAATTATTTGATTGTGACATCAAGTTCAAAGCTATAAAGCTTAAAGTAGATTTTGTGCTTAAAAAGTATTTGAGACCAAGTTTAGGAATTAATTTTGACCTATCATGCTAAGAAGATATCACGTAATTAATTGGCAAATTTAATACAATCTAGGTCGATACAAGAGTATATATTCCAATTCAAGTCCTTATGTCTCGAAATTAACAATGTTTTAGAGAGAGAGATGATGGATTTGTCTCTACGAGAATTGAAACTTGAAATCTAGGAAAAAGTAGAACTAAGGGATCCACAAACATTTAAAGAGGCAATTAGGATTGCAAAGAAGGTCGATGCTATAGATTTCAGAAATCATAAAGCTCAACTTATAGTACAAAGTCCTATGTTGCTATCTAATACTATGGCAAAACAACCAATTCCAATAGAAATTGATGCCTTGCAATGATTATTGATACTACAAAGACAAAAAATATTAGCATAAAAGGAATTATATTTTTATTATTGAGAGCCAAGCCATGAGATTGGAGGTTGTTTGAAACATCAAAATTCAAGCATCAATAAATTAAAGAGGATTTACAATCTTAAGATTCACTAAGTCGATAATAAAATAGAACAGGGAAATAAAACTCCCTTATAAAAGTACTGAGTGCAACTACTGGAGATAGATGTTGTCTTTCAAAGACATACGACATGGCCTTGGACAATTATACAAAGGATCGATTGGTATATCTAACAAGATGACTTAGAGGACATTCCTATGGAATGCTTGCTAATTGCGGCTCTACAAAAAATTGCATCTTGACTGAAATTGCCAAATAAATTGAAATTAAAACCAAGATAATTAAAAGAGGAAATATATACCTTACACATGACAGAAAATAAATTGAATGAGACATGTGAAGAAGAAATCTTCAGGTTGAGTGACAAATATGTTTGAAGAGAAAAGTTCAAGGTAATAAAGCAAAGATATGATGTTATCTTTAATATACAATAGCTAAAGATGGAAAATAAGTAAGTTGATTGGCTAACAAGGAGAATCTCCTTTAAAGATAGTAGACACAAGATGATTCTTTGTACCTTCACATGGAGTGAGGTAGAAAAACAATCTGCAGCTAAAGACTTATTTGTAGGAATGATCTTTATGAAGAAGCAAATATAGCATAAGCAATCAATATATATGGTAGTTCCAAATCTTGCATTAGTGGTGAAAAAGACATAAAATAGAATAGAATGGATAGAATAACTCATATGGAAGTATTAGGATGTCTTTCTAGTTGACCTACCTCATAGTATGTCTCTTAATCGAGGTGCCTCCTTCTAGATAGAACTATTATCTGAGACCAAACTGGCAAGTTGGCTAATTTATTGCCTAACACCAAATGAACTTGAAGAGCAACAAAAGATATTGGAAAAATTCTTTGAGAAGGGTCTCATTTAAGAAAGCACATCACTATGGGAAGCATCTATATTCTTTGCACTCAAGAAGGATGGTGGACTTTGGCTTTGCTTCAATTATCCCTCAATAAGCAGACTATTAAGAATGCATATCTACTTCCACACGTAGATGATTTTCTTGACCAACTTTGAAATGCAATCATCTTTAGCAAATTGGACCTTCAGATTGGCTATAAATAGATACCTATTGGAAGAGAGGATATAAAAAAGATGGTATTTTGTCTGTATTATGGATATTTTGAATGGCTTATTTTATCTTTTGGCCTCACCAATGTTCTAGCCTCTTTCATGGTTATATAAACAGATTATTTTGGGATCTTTTGAACAAGTATATAATTGTCTTCATTGATGATATCCTAGTGTATGGTAATATCTTTGAAGAGTATAAGCAATATCTATGAAAAGTATTGCATTGATTATAAGATAGTTGTTTCTATTACAAGCAATCAAAGTGTAAACTTTGAAAGTCATAGGTCACTTTTTTGGGGCATATGGTGTCCTCCAAAGGCATGCGTATGGAATAAGATAAGATAAAAGTAGTAGAAGATTGATCAACATCTAAGGATACTTTTGAAGTCCGCTCTTTTTTAGGCCTTATTGGATATTATTACCATTTTGTTTAGCAATTTGCACACATTATTGCCTCATTAATAAGCCTATTGGAGAAAGGTGTCCTATTTGAATGGAAACTAGAAGAACAAAGTACCTTTGATAGATTGAAAGAGACACTCATTACTCCTCCAATATTATAACCATATGATTCCAACCTTCTATGTATACTTGACATTGATGCTTTTGACTTTGCTATTGGATGGGACCTTCAAGAAGACTTTGGTGGGGGCATTCAACTCATAGCATATGAATTACACAAGCTCAAAAGAATAAAGTGCAATTATTCTACATGTAATGAAGAACAATTAGTGATTATATATGCTAAAAAGATATGACAACCCTATGTATTGTAGAAGCCAGTGATTGTTCAAATTGACTATCAATTCCTATTAAATGATTTGCATCCAAAAAATTTGAAATCACATTATTATTGTTGAGAAGAACACTTGCAGCTTTTTGACATTCAACTTGAATACAAGCAAGAGTAATAACATGTTGTGCTAGACAACTTATTGCAGAGATTGGATTTAAAGGTTAAATTAAAAAAGAAGGTAGGAATCACTACCATTAGTAGTCTCATTTCAAATCTAACCAAAGAGGCAGAATGGAAAGAAGCTATGCATCAAGATGATTATTTCAAGATGATTAGGAATCAGTCAAAGGTAGAAAAATATAGTATTAATATTATAATCTTATTCATGGCTTGTTTTATTTTAAAAAGTGGATTTATATACCTAAAAATGCTATACTCTCGATGCACTTACTTCAAAAAGGACATGACATCCCAATATTTAAATATCTAAGGTGTGAGAAGATTTTAGAACAAATTTCAAGAACATGATTTTAGATAGGTTTGGATTATGATGTTTGAGCTTTTATGCGCTCTTGCAAGTCATGCCAATATAACAAAGCATGCAATACAATATCTTTTGGACTATTGCAACTGATTCTATTATCTACAGCATGATGGGAGTAGATGACTATGGATCTTATTATGTATTTGCTGCATATTCCTCACAATCACATTATAATTATTGTCTTTGTAGATCGACTCTCAAAGCATCTTCACTTGGCCACGATCCACTCGGATATTAATATCCTAGCACTTACTCAAGTCTTCTTTGATATTATCTTTTATCACCATAAGTTACCTTGTGTCATCATTTTAGATCGAGATCCATGTTTCATGAGAAGTTTTTGGCATGCCTTGTATAACTATTGGACACACAACTTGTTATGTCCATGGCCTTCCATCTCTATGATAGAAATAAGCAATTATAGATCTCATTATGTATTTGCCACAAATGCCTCACAATCACACTGTGGCTGATGTCTTTGTAAATTAACTCTCAAAGCAACTTTATTTACCTATGGTACACTCTAATATTGATGATGTAATACTTACATGAATCTTCTTTGATATTGTCTTTTGTCACCATAGATTATCTTGTGTCATTGTTTCAAATTGATGTTTGTACTTCACAATGATTTTTTGGCATACTTTGTTTAAGCTACTAAGTACATGCTTTGCCATGTCCATAGCATTCTATCCTCAAACAGAGAGATAAATGGAGCATGCAAATTGAATCTTGGAAGATATGCTATAGGCATTTGTGGTGGTTTATTACAATGATTGAGATGAATATTTAATGCCTTTGCAATTTGCTTATAATAATAGTATTCAAGCAAGTTGTTAGGGACATATTCCTTAGAACTTTCTAGAGAGAAGTTTCTAGAACCTTCTAGAAAACAAGCCTCTGGAACCTTCTAGAAGAGAAGCCTCTGGAACCTTTTAGAGAGAAGTTTCTAGAAGCTTCTAGAAAGGAAGTCTTTGGAACCTTCTAGAAGAGAAGTTTCTAGAAGCTTCTAGAAAAGAATCCTCTGGAACTTTTTAGAAGCTTCCTAGTTAATAGAAGTAGCTCGAGAAGCTTCCTTAATAGGAGTATATATAGGGATCGAGGCTGAAGAGTTCTTCAGTCTCGACAACACATCTCTTGGAGTTATAGCTCACCTTTCTGGTATTGTTCTTGTACTCATCTGTTTAATCTAGTTCTGTTACTTCTTCTTGAACTTCTTGTTAGATTTCAAGTCTGTATTTTGTGTCCGTGACAGTTTATCGAGACTACACTAACTTGAGATATCAGAGCTAGTTCTTTCTTTGTAGAGTGTGGATTACCCCTCTACTTGAAGGTATACTAGTATTTTTTAGAGGTTGCGGGTTACCCTCCTCTAAACTGATACTTCTTTTGTTACAATATTGGAGTCTTATTCTTCTTGAAGAGAGTGGATTACCCCTCTTCTTGAAATTCTTAAGGCATTTTATAGGTTGTGGATTACCCTCCTATAAACCAATATTATCTCTTATAGGGTCATTTTTGTCCTTCTTTTAGAATGGCCGGAGGTCAAGACATTAGTATGACAGAAAGTTTGGAGTCTAAGTTAGATGCTATTATGAATGCCCTCGCTACGTTATCACAAAGAACTGCACAGATTGAAGGAGTGGTGGCAAGGCTTCATAATGATGGAGTATCTGGGATAGCACAATCTAAACTACACCAGCCTCAAATTTCGGCACTTGGAGAAACAACTTTACCTCAGGTTCGACAAGAACCACTAGTTCTACAACATAAGGAGCCTCGAGTTAGCCTTCCAGATAAGTTTGATGGAACACATTCCAAGTTTCGAGGATTCGTCAATCAAATCAGGTTGATAACAGTTTTACAGCCCGAACGATATCCAACAGAGGAGTCACGTGTTGGGCTTGTTGGAACCTTACTTACGAGACAAGCTCTATCATGGTTTGCTCCTTTGTTTGAAAAACGATCATCCATATTAAACAACTTCGAAACCTTTTTGGAAGCATTTGCGGAAGCATTTGGTGAACATGATAAGGTTCGATGGGCTACAACAAAGATCCGGTCGCTACGACAAGGGATGCGTTCTACATCAGTCTATGCTTCGGATTTCAGGCAATTAGTATGCGACATCAATTGGGATGAAGAAGCGTTGATGAGTCAATTCTATTGGGATTTAAGAGATGATGTGAAGGATTTGCTATTAACTCTTCCTGATCCACGAACGCTCAATGAAGCCATTAGCCAAGCTATGAAGTGCGATAATCGCCTATTCCAACGTCGCCAAGATCAACGCTCAAGACAACATACAATTTGCCATACTCCAACTATGTCGGCAAGCGGTGTGAATTCGCATTCAGAGGTGGAAGACATGCAAATTGATGTGGTACGTATCAAATCTCTTACTATAGAAGAAAAAAAGCGACGTATGGAGGAAAATTTATGCTTGTATTGCGGTGGAGAAGGCCACAAAGTCGGAAACTGCCCCAAAAAGCAAAATCGAGGCATAGTCAAGACTAGGTGAGTATTTGTTCAGGAAAACGAGGATGCCCAGCCACAATAGGAACCGTGCGGCTGGACAATGAAATATCCCAACAACAATCAGGTTCCTTTCTTTCTGCCCAACCTGCACTTTGTTTTACAATCCCTCTGTTTATCGGCCCTCAAAAACTGAGAACCTTAGCACTACTAGACTCAGAAGCATCTGCTTGTTTTTTAGACGAAGAATTTGCAAAGCGTCATAAGATCCCTTTAGTACAAAAATCAAAACCTGTTCATGTTGAGGTCATAGATGGGCGACCTTTATTGTCTGGTAGCATCACCCATGAATCAAAACCTATAGAAGTAACGTTTAAAGACCATAGTAGTCATATTATTTTTAATATTATTAGAACCCCATCAAATCCTATTATTCTTGGTCTTTCTTGGTTGGAAAAACATAATCCATTGATAGATTGGAGGTTGCGGAAGATGACTTTTCCCACAAAACCACCCAAGAAAAAACCTAGTAAAAAACGTCGAAAAAAGAAATCCTTATTCATTGGAGCAAGAGCGTTTATAAGATCATCTAAGGAAGGCACTCCATTTGTCATTTATGTGGCTCCAACTACCGAGGAGAAGATCTCAACAACAAGTATACCGGAGCAATATAAGGATTTTGAAGACGTATTTCAAAAGAAGAACGCCGACATACTACCGGAACACCGACCATATGATTGTGCCATAGACTTGCAAGAAGGAGCACAACCACCTTTTGGCCCAATCTACAATCTATCGCAAACAGAGTTGGCAGAGTTGCGAAAGTACATCGACGAGAATCTAGCCAAGAACTTCATTCGTCATTCAAAATCATCAACTGGAGCACCCATCTTATTTATGAAGAAGAAAGATGGATCATTACGGATGTGTGTGGACTATCGAGGCCTCAACAAGGTAACAAAGAAAAATCGTTACCCATTACCCTTGATTTCTAGTCTCTTAAAACAACTTGGACGTGCGAAGATCTTTACAAAAATTGATCTAAGGAGAGCTTATAATCTCGTACGAATCAAGGAAGGAGATGAGTGGAAGACAGCATTCCGTACAAGGTATGGTCATTTCGAATATAATGTCATGCCTTTTGGTCTTACCAATGCTCTAGCGGTTTTCCAACATATGATGAATGACATCTTTCGAGAACACCTCGACGATTTTGTTGTCATCTACTTGGACGATATTCTAATATTTTCTAAAAACGAGAAAGAGCATGAGGAGCATGTTCGTTTGGTCTTGGAGAAACTACGCAAGCAAGGACTATATGCCAAATTAGAAAAGTGTTTATTTCACCAGACGGAGATGGAATTTTTGGGGTTCATTGCGACTACAGAAGGTTTGAAGATGGACCCCAAGAAAGTAGAAGCAATCATGTCTTGGGAGGTTCCGAAGACGGTTAGAGACATACAATGCTTTCTTGGTTTTGCTAACTTCTATCGGATCTTCATCAAGAATTATTCTCAAGTTGTTGCTCCTCTCACTCGATTAACATGCAAGGATAAGTTGGAATGGGGACCTTTGGCAGAGAAGGCGTTTCAAGATTTGAAGACAGCATTTACTACAGCTCCAATTTTGGTACATCCAGACTTTACAAAGGCCTTCTATTTAGAAACTGATGCTTCAAATTTTGCTTTGGGAGCTGTACTTTCACAAATGAGTGAAGATAAGAAGCTCCATCCAGTTGCATTCTATTCTCGGAAGTTCTCTGCTGCTGAAATCAATTATGAGATCCACGATAAGGAACTTCTTGCTATAGTGGATTCTTTCGAAGAATGGCGTCACTTTCTTGAAGGAGTTGCACATCCAGTAACCGTATATATGGATCACAAGAATTTGGAGTATTTCATGACGGCTCGAGTTTTAAATCAGCGTCAAGCTCGGTGGAATATGTCGCTATCTAGATTCGATTTTGTTATCACTTATCGACCTGGAAGGCAGCAAGGACTATCCGATGCTTTATCAAGGAGATCGTATCTTGCACCAAAGGCTGGAGAAGCAGCGTTTGATCAACAATGTACAACGTTATTGAAGCCAGAGAGATTTCAACTTTGTGCTACTATTGTATCATTTGATGCTGACTTCCTAAACCAGGTACGTGCTATGACCATTAAAGATTCAGTAGCCATTGATATCAAGCAACGTACCAATGACGACAAGTTCAAGGTGGAGGGAGATCTTTTATACTTTGAAGAGCGATTGTACATTCCAAAAGGACTAGCACGACTCCGAGTTCTTCAATCTCGCCATGATTTTCCAACTGCGGGACATTTTGGATTCAACAAGACCTTGGAGCTTATTTCCCGAGATTTTTGGTGGCCCCAAATGTGGAAGGATGTGAAAGATTTTGTCCTCTCTTGTGACATCTGTTCAAGATCTAAGAATCCTCGGCATCGCCCTTATGGACTTCTACAGCCATTGCCAATTCTACGTCGACCATGGTCTTCAATTTCTATGGACTTCATCACGGACTTGCCATCATCAAACTCATTTGACAGCATCTTTGTCGTGGTAGATCGGCTTACGAAGATGGCACACTTTGTTCCTTGTAAGAAGACATCGTCCAGTGAAGTCACAGCAAGACTCTTTCTCGATAATGTGTATCGATATCATAGACTACCAGATGATATCATATTAGATCGAGGTATCCAGTTCGTGTCAAAGTTTTGGAGATCTCTCTTTGGGATATTGAAGGTGGATATCAAGCTTTCTTCAGCTTTTCATCCTCAAACTGATGGCCAAACGGAACGGGTGAACCAAGTCTTGGAGCAGTACTTACGATGCAGCATCAACTATCAGCAAGACGATTGGACTGTATATCTACCGCTAGCCAAGTTTGCATATAACAACACCCTCCATGCGTCGACTCAATAAACACCATTCTTTTCTAACTATGGGTATCATCCGAAGCTTGATTTATTGAGTCCATCAACAAATAACAATCCAGCAGCTGAAGGATTTGCGAAGCAACTATCAGAGCTTCAAACTATGTTGAAGCTTCAATTACAATCCGCTCAAGAATCCTATAAGACGTCTGCAGATAGATTTCAGAATCCAGCACTTACTTTCAAAGTTGGAGACAAAGTCTGGCTTCTTCGATGAAATATCAAGACCAAGCGACCATGTGATAAGTTGGACTATCGAAGATTGGGACCATTTATCATCCAGAAGCAAATTAATCCAGTGGCATACCGGCTGGAGTTACCGGCTTCTATGAAGGTACATCCAGTCTTTCATGTTTCTCTGTTGGAACCTTATCAAGAGTCATCTTTTCTTGGAAGAGTGCAATGTCCGCCACCTAGTATTGAAATCGAGAACCACGAAGAATACGAGGTTGAAAAGGTATTGGATTCATGGCGAAGGTGCGGAAAGTTAGAATATCTTGTTCATTGGTGCGGCTATGACATTAATGAGCGAACGTGGAAGCCAGCTGAAAATCTTGCGAATGCGCCACAAAAAGTACAGGAGTTTCATCAACGACATCCCGATAAACCTAAATCAATTCGATGATAGCTTCTTTCTGAAGCTTGTTCTCCCAATAATATAAGAAAAGGGGAGAGCACCAGCAAAATTCATAGTTGATGTAGTTATTTTCTCCAAGATAGATCGTAGTTTGGTCTTTTGATATGGATAGCCAAGAGATAGATACTATGCCAGTCAGAGTATCGCAACCGAGTAGCTCACGAAGGCGACCCCGAGATGAAGAACTACATATACCACGATGACGACGGAGGATACCGAGTAACCGATCACTGGTGATCGTATTTGAGATCGAGCCTGCTTACGATGGTCAACTAGAAGGCGTGTTTGCAGGACAATTTCACAATGAGGACACGGAAGTTCATGCTTGGTCAGAAGTCGAAGGCGTGGGCCACTATCGTTGGCTTCAAGGGTCGATGAACCACTTGCCTCGTGAACAACAGTTGGAGTTCATAGCAGAAGTTATGCGACAGATCTTCATTTTCTTGCGTTGGTACTGATCAATAATATTGCTTCTCAGAGACCTCGAAGCTAAAGGAGGGGGTGATGTTAGGGACATATTCCTTAGAACTTTCTAGAGAGAAGTTTCTAGAACCTTCTAGAAAACAAGCCTCTGGAACCTTCTAGAAGAGAAGCCTCTGGAACCTTTTAGAGAGAAGTTTCTAGAAGCTTCTAGAAAGGAAGTCTTTGGAACCTTCTAGAAGAGAAGTTTCTAGAAGCTTCTAGAAAGGAATCCCTTGGAACTTTCTAGAAGCTTCCTAGTTAATAGAAGTAGCTCGAGAAGCTTCCTAAGTAGGAGTATATATAGGGATCGAGGCTGAAGAGTTCTTCAGTCTCGACAACACATCTCTTGGAGTTCTAGCTCACCTTTCTGGTGTTGTTCTTGTACTCATCTGTTTAATCTAGTTCTGCCACTTCTTCTTGAACTTCTTGTTAGATTTCAATTCTGTATTTTGTGTCCGTGACACAAGTAGGAATCATTCACCATTCTTTCTTAACATCAATTAATATCCGATAACTAAACTTGTTGTATGCCACCTCAAGCTTTTGCCACATCTTTGGATCCATCTGATCTTTCATATTTTGCAGCTCAAGGAATTTTATACTAAACCAAGGTACTTTTCTAATCAGTACCAACTACCACTACCACCAATTAAGATTGATGACCAATAGGGGTATGAAGTAGATAACATTTTGGAGCACTGCCACTTTTGTTGTAGCAATAGATAATTACAACTTCAGTACAAAGTCCTCTAGAAAGGTTATCCCATCAATGATGCAACATGAGAATCTGCTTAGAACCTCACCTATTGTTAAGACATAGTTTGGAAACACCATCAAGAGAAAAATAATGATGTTTTGTATTAGTAGAAGGAGATTATTTGTAATGGGGCATTTGTATTATGGACACATAGAAATAGGTAGTTGGGGCCGTTTTTGGAAAGTTTTTAGAATTAGGGCTAGGTTAGTGGTCTATGTATGATCTACCATGGAATATTCTAAAAAGACTTATGGTGGTTATCTACGTGGAGCTAACTTCTAGAACCTTCTAAAAAAGGTAGTTATCTTGGCAAGATCCACATTATAGACATTTTAAAAAGTTCCAAGATGGTTGTACAAAGTATAAATACAACTAGTTGAGGCTATTTAGGTATTTGGTTAGGTATGACTTTGGTCCTTTTCTCTCAATTAAGTTTGATTTATATTTTTTTCTTCTATTTTCTTTTGCTCTATTTTTCCTTTCATTATTCCATTTTGTTTAGTTTAGTTTAGTTTTGTTGTAGTCTACTTTATCTTATATTGAGATGGAATTTATGTTCTTGTAGATTGGAAGGATTTTAGATCTTAGAGAGAATTTAATTCCATTTCATGAATTCTTTGAATAAATATACTTTCAATATTCTCAACAATAGATATTTGATATTATCTTTTAAATTATATTAAAATTAATTAATAAGAATCTTATTGTTTTAATCCATGTTGCAAATAAGTTGTTTGAACTTGATAATATAGATAATAGTTGAATGCAAAACTTGTTATAAAGACTAGAGTTTTGTTTATACTACCATTTGTTTTTATTGCTGTATACAAATGTGGCCATAAATCCTTCTAGAAATAAGTCATGAATCCTTCATCAAAGATGCAAACTAAAAAAGACAACTCATAGATAGAAATCTCTTTACATATTTTATGTGATTTTATCAAGATAACAAGAAAGATGTAACTTTGAAAAGAACTGAACATGTGGTAACCTTTGAAATATAATCAATGTTAATTGACTTGATTAACTAGGTATTAGACTTAAACTAATGGGGTCAGATAATACACAAATCTGGACTACAGATAAATTTAAAGTAGTAGTATTCAGACATTAGACAAACATACATTACAATAATCATTTCTTGATATTGAAGATTGACAAGTACATACAATGTAAAGCAGTATTTTGATCAGGTGCCAAAGTGATTGTGTCAAGATTTTTAAAGATAATGACATAATATTGTGGATTCAACATGTGAATAACTAAATGAATTAGCAACCGTTATGATTGTAATTGGCTAGTGATGGAAACATTTATTGGTACATAGATTTCGTGCATGTCTGTCTGCCATGTTGTTCGTTCATCCATTTTGACCGTGGGAGAGACCCTTGCTCCTCCCGCACCGTCTCCCTCCCGTTTCTGCTGCTCGTCGTCGTCGTTCCTCGCTTCCTCCTCGCCCTTGTCCTCTTCTTCCTCCTCCGAAATTCCATTGTGCGTTTGCGAGTTTCAGTTGATTGAACTTACTTCTACTCCCCTAGGGTTCACTCCAGCTGCAGAATTGCTCTCTTTTGTTTTCCGCTGGGAAGGAGAGTATCTCCTCTGCCTAATCATTGCTAGGGCTCCATTTTGGTACGATTCTTGGATTGTTGCTGATGCTCGTTGCTTTTGCCCTAGGTCATGCTTGCAGACTTGATCTCTTTGCAGAACTTTGCAGTGAATTTTAGGGTTTCTTGTTGTAGTTCTGTATTTCTGTTTCACGTGATCGATTTGTCAAGTGGCCGAATAAATTCAAAAGGATACATGATTACGCAATCCAGTAGGCGGAGGTAATAGTTTTAATTCCGCATGTGAATTTTTTGTTCACGGCCGAACTCTGTTTGTTAGAAATTCTTTACGATGATATTTTATTGCAGGCTTGGTGAAGTTTTGACAGTTTTTGTTTAATTCGAGGCAGACCAGTGATTGAGTTTACATAGTTTGGATGTGGGGATTTGAAAAGAATTGAGATACAGGTTGATATTAAAGAAAGTTAAGATTGACGGTAACAAGAGGAAGGAACACGTGAATAATTTTTCTTTCATCTACTGTCATGGTTTTGGGTTTGCAAAGGGACTCTGGAGAAGGGGCAACCGACACCTTGCAGCTTATACCATTATGGAAAGAATAATCTTATTGCATCTTCTTACAGTGTGACCCTTACGGTGAAATTTAAGTCCTTGCTCTGAATTCTTGTCCAGGAGGGTTTTCTGTAGACATAATAAGATAATCTTGTTTTGATTGAACTAGATTGTCGCAAGACCTTGAGTAGTTCTGACGCATGAGGTTTGTGCATCAGCCAAGGAATATGGCGAGCGACATACAAGGCGCCCTGCAGAATGCTGCTGGTATCGCCGACCAGAAGCAGAAGATTGACCAATACAAGATTCTTTTGTCGTCCATCATGTGTAACAACAATGTTGCACATGCTAGGGCATTCATTGATCATAGTAAGTTTTACCTTTGCAGATCCTCTCTTCTTGAACTCAGTTTTCAGCTTGCTGATGACAGTAATATGAAGAATATTCATACGGTCGCATCATATGTAGGTTTTCGCTATTCAGGTTCAGTATCAATCTTAAGTAATCTTTATTCTTCATTTTAAAACCTGCATTATCTAGAGTTCAGTCCGTTTTCTCGATTGTGGCCGGGTTCTTAGACGCAGTGTCAATCAATTTTCGCCATTTTGCACGTTTGGCTCACCGTGTTGTTGAACCACTCAGGTATTATTAGGAGGTTTGGAAATCCTTTCGTGTGTTGAAGCTGACATGGCTTGTTTTCTTATTCCAGTGGTTACTGACGAGGTTCCGTTAGTGGCGTCTCGTCTTCTGCTACAAATCTTTGCACAGGAGCTTAATAAGTTGGAGCCTGAAGCCCATAAAGAAATTGCACTGTATGCACTGGCTCAGATTCAGCCCCGGATGGTGTCTTTTGAAGAACAGGTGCAGTTGCATTTCAACTGTAGTCTCAGCTGGTTATGACACTGTGCTCGCATTCATTTTCTTGGTTTGTATTCACAAAAGTGGATTGTACTCCCTCTGTGGGTTGCAAGGCTCAACATACGTTTGCTACAGGTGTCCATCATACGAGAGGGGCTTGCTGAGATGTATGAAAATGAAGAGCAATGGTCCAAGGCTGCTCAAATGCTTAGTGGTATCGATCTTGAATCTGGACAAAGGTATGATTTTGATTGTTCCGTATCATTCACAAGTGTTGGGAATCTAGAAAGATGTGAATAAAACTTACTTGGTGTTTTTTCTTTTTCTTTTCATTCTTTCCTTTTCTTCTTGTGATTACTTGGTTATGCTATCTGGTGGGTAGTTTATTCTGAACTACTTGGATTAGGTTATGTGCCATGTACTTTATTTTTATTTTGATGATAATCTTGGGTCGCTACACATGACACGCCAGCACTTTGTTTTAATGACTTCATTAAACTGCCGGGCTGTAGGCTGTATGGGTCTTATTTAAATTATTGATCGAATTTCGATGCGGTCTTGTACATAATTTTCTGCTTAATCGAACCTTTGTGCAGGATGCTAGACGATGCTTATAAGTTGGAGAAGTGTGTGAAAATTGCGTTGTTGTATCTTGAGGTAAATTGCCTCTTTCTTTCCTGGATTTGGCCACATTATACAGAGTTAAGCAGTCATTTACTGTCCTCCTCATTGCTGACGTATGCACCTCTTTTACTGAAGAGTTCAATTGTTATCGTGCAGGATGATGATGCAATAAATGCCGAAATTTTTATCAAGAAAGCCTCATTCTTGGTTAACAATTGCAAGGACGAAGCTTTGAATCTTCAGTACAAGGTTCGATTGTCTTTGTCAATTTGTCATATCCTTTGCAAGAAGAAGGTTACATCAATCCCTGTGTCAAGAGTATGGAACTTAAAACGTGGAGAGAAAAATGTGATGTGGTTATTCTCGGTGGCAGGTATGCTATGCTCGTATTCTGGACTCAAAGCGCAAGTTCTTGGAGGCAGCACTTCGTTATTACGAATTATCACAATTAGAAAAACGGGAAATTAGTGGTAGGCGAGTAGATGAAGATGAATTGCAGCAAGCACTTAGTGCGGCGGTCACGTGCACCATTTTGGCTGCAGCAGGACCCCAACGTTCAAGGGTGCTGGCAACTCTTTACAAGGTACCAGTGCATCTGTTTAAACTATCGTTTGCGGTATTTAATGATTGTTGAATTATTCGTTCAATAACCTATCAGATTATGACCGTTGGTATACATGGCCAATCGTCTTTTCTCTCACACATTATGACATAAGATAATATTGTCAAACATTTTGTGTAGTCTTACTAGACGTTGATGGGGTATTTGATTAAATGCAAACTCCAGAGGACAGTCTTGACAGTAGTACCTTTGTCTTGTCTTGACGTTCTTTGTTCTATTCTGTTTCAGGATGAAAGATGCTCAAAGCTGAAAATATACTCCATCTTGCAAAAGGTTTGTGGTCTATCAACGCCATGTTGGTACTCTTGCAGATTTTCTGCTATTGTGTTGTGTGTGTCGCACTTTTCAGTTGTGAACGTACCAAATGACACCATTAGTGGAAGCATTGTTTGCATCCAATTCGTTGGGAATCTCATGAAAAGGAGAAAGTTGATGACGAATCAAACTCTTCCCCTACTTGGTCTTTTGCAGTATGCTTTTCGTTGTGTTGAATTTTCAGATTGACATGTTAAGTGGTTGAAATGACGATAATGTTTCTATGCTTAAGGTGTACTTGGAGAGGATCTTGCGAAAACCTGAGGTTGATGCTTTCGCTGAGGAGCTGAAACCTCACCAGGTAAAGATTATCTTAAGTTTTGTTCAAATGGAAATCCATCTCCTTCACCACCCCTGTATTTAAATTTAGAAAAAATTCAATAAATAGTAGTTTTGTGTCGTAGCTTGTAGTTAAACAGGATTCAATCTGTCAAGTAGGCGACCCAGTGTTAGCATGCTGTTGCTTGATGCTCATTGTTTATTTTGTTTTTGTAGAAAGCACTTTTGCCAGACAATTCAACTGTGCTGGATCGGGCCATGATCGAACACAATCTTTTGAGTGCAAGTAAACTGTACACCAATATCAGGTACTTTTCAGATTGCAGATTATGCATTCGCATTTAGCTTACTCCTGTCATTGTATGTGATACTTTCTTTTTTCACTCTGCTGACCCTGTCCTAACTTGTGCAATACATATTTTGCAGTTTCGAAGAGTTAGGAGCACTGCTTGGTATTGGCCCTCAAAAGGTGATCAATCATACGTATATTATTCGCGTAGGAAACTCCTTATATTTGTTGTACTACGCCAACTTGGAGCCCTGCTTTTAGTCTTCTTTCTCATGATGTTTGAACATGCTCTTAAGTCTTGAAAATGGGTTTGGATGGCAGGCTGAGAAGATTGCCGCCCGGATGATCTCCGAGGATCGTATGCGTGGCTCGATCGATCAAGTAAGTTTTGTTTCAGTCACTTATCTGCGAGTTACTAGTTTTGATATGGAAATATGCTATCTTACCTTTAGAACGTAACACGGATTGAGGGCTATACCAGTGGAGAGACTCTTAAATGACTGCAGTTGAGTCAGTGAATTTCATCTTTTTCAAAGATGAAGTCAAGATTTGTAGTCTTCTTTGAAATTAGTTTTTGCTGTTCAGGTCGAAGGAGTCATTCATTTTGAGAATGACATTGAAGAATTGCAGCAGTGGGACCATCAGGTATATTTCCGCCTTTTCCTTTCAATCAATTTTCTTCTTTTCTGAATTTCGATGTAATTGCCTTCTCCACGAAGAATTCTACTTTACCTGCTGTTCCTTGACATTGTGTATCATTGTAAGTGTATTGTCAAGGATGATGGCGATTGTCTTATTGCTTTAATATGCACTTTCTGCTGTGTCTCAAGAGCATGCAATTGTCCTCTCGCAGATTGTGAGCATTTGTCAAGCGCTGAATGATGTTTTGGATAGTATGGTGAAGAAGAGTGTGGCAGTTGCTGTTTAGCTAGTCACCATTACAATCGAGGATTCCTTGCCCATGAAATGGTTCAATTGTGTGGCTATTGCAAAGCTGTCAGAGACCTCGTTGGCAGTAATGGATGTAGTATGTATTTCCAAAGTGGAGTAGGTCTTTGGTGTATTGTTCGAGCTTATTTTCTATTCAAAGCTCGAATAATAGCTAAATTTTTGTGTGGAGAGAATGTTCTTTTCCTTTCCTACTGTCCTGCAAATTCATGCAAATATTGTTTCCTTCCATTATCAATCCAATATGTAATTTGTCACAAATTTTGGTGTAATGTGCAAAATAACATTACATGTCAATGTGAAGTATTCCCCATTCATTTTCGTACATTTAGAGGCTGAATTGCCATATCTTTGGAACGCTCTTATTACTTTTCATTTTAAAATTGTAAAAAATATTTTTGCGTTATAAAAATTCAAGAATTAAGCAGAGTCGAAAGAAGTTTGAGAAGGGATAAATCAACGTCGAGAATCTTGCAGCGATTGAGGCGATGGGCACCGGCAACAATTCAGGTACCACAAATGAGGAGATGTAGACATGTGAATCTCCTATAATGAAAACCTTTTTCTTCACCAAAAGGTACGGACAATTTAACTGCAATCTCGTGTGCATTATAAGAACTCCAGGTTGAAAAGCACATTTTGTCCTTCATATCACGCAAATGTGTTGATCCAACAAGGTCAACTTATTTTAGATTAGGTGCGCTAGTAACCTAGATTTTTATTTATCACCACCCGCTTGAATCTGTCAGCATCAAATAAAATTGTCAGAGGTACACTTGTTTACAGAATCAGTCCACTATCCTTAAATTATAAGCTCGTCCAAACCCCAGCTCGTGAAACTTCAACGAAGGCTGTGAATTTGACATCAATTCTAAAAGCGTTTCGTTACACCGCAACATCCAAATAATTGTGACCTATCAATTGTCCCACTCCAAACAGTGTTCATTTACTTCACAAATCTATTCTGAACTTCTACAAATAACAATATACTAATCTTGAAGATACAATTTAGCAACTATTCACGCAAATCAGTAATCAGTAAAAAAAACTATCGTACTCAATTGAGCGAACTGTAAGCTCAAGACAATTCAAACAATACAACGTATATTTGACCATACCTGACCAAAGCCAGGAAGCCATCAAGCAACAGCCCAACACTGTTTGTAAATTAAATTATCTTAATTCTTACAGTGTTCAGAACATGACACATGCTAATCCACAAGCACTCAAAAGCACTAACGGAATATAACCCGAGTCATCAGCTAATTGTAGACTATATGACAATACTTGGCTGACGCTTCCCACTGGAAAGCAAGCTAACTCTAAAAAATGGTGAGTTACTAATACCACATACAAACCCAAGTTTGCTTTCATTAGCGAAGATAATGTTCGATTTTTCTGCGGCTAACTACAGAAAGAACTAGGTTGAGGGTCCTACTAGTGAAAGCAGGTGTAGTGTGTAGGCTATCAAGCACCCCAGCATGGCACCTGCAGCTACCTGGGAATCAAAACCACATCACAGTTACACTAGCATGCCTGAAGCTGCTTGCTAAAGAGCATCTTCATCAAATAACTGCAGCTCAAGGATAAGAGATTAGAACAAGAATAGGTGGAATCAACGCATCAAGCGAGAGCAAGAGCAAGAACTCAAGTGTTGCTTAAAATGATTCTAGCAAACGCAATTAGCAGATATAAAGAAAAAAAGAAAAGAAAAGAAGAGGTACAGAGAGACCACACGGAAATTCCCAATTTGAAAAAGAAGAACTGTGTGAATGCAAACATATGAATAAAGCAAGTCACACCTGCGGAGGAGTATGTCCAAGAAATTCTTTTAACGGCCTAGAATCCGATAGAGGATGCTCTGGCGGAAGCTCGAACACTATTTGATTCAACACCTGCAAATAGACCAAGCTTCAAAGCCAAGTAAGTATGAACCTGACATAGAATGTATCTACGCATCTAAACACTAGTGATTCTGATTTCGCTATCTGCTAAGCATGTACCATTTATGATCAAATCAATGAAAGTCAGATCAATTGTTCAAATGAGACAGCTACGCAAGACATTGATATAGACAAAAACAAAAGAAGTTAGTTCCGTCATCATTGTGCAGAGAAGGAAAAGAAAAGCAACTGCAAACCTCGGCCTGACGACCAGCTTGAAGTCTAACACCTGACGCATCATACATAACCTGAAGCGAGCAAAGGATAAGAAAAAATTAAGAACGAGCAATTATCCTCAGTTCACAACCTTCATATTAACTCGTTGCTTACACACAACAGGTTGAATGATTTGTGTATACAAAACAGACATGCAAAATGAGCTCGCAGTGTAATTACAAAATCTATTCGAGATTGCTTATTAAGAAGGAAACGACACAATAAGTGGGTGCTGATTAAACATGATATTTGGACAAAACCAGGTACTAATAAAATCGGATTCAATTACATTTGAATGTCACATACAAAATGGTTCAAGATTAATAAGTTTGTCATACGGTGGCACCCAGCCAAAGTTTAGAGCACATACAATGCAGGCCAGCACAAAGGCGATTGCAAAGAGAGGTCCACCAAGACCTTCACGAAGGCCGATAGCACACGCGAGCCCTGTCACCGTTGCAGAGTGAGAAGAAGGCATACCGCCTGAACCATACAAGCGTTTCACATCCCACCTGTTCTCCTTGTACCTGCTCACCTACCCTAAGGTAGATTTGTAAATAAAAAGAGCCCTTGGTGCAAAGACATGACAAACGCTAACCAGAAATCTTTGGATGCTTGAAAAATTGAGCAATAATATTATAAATGCTATAGCAAAACAAGCACTACTATTTCACAATGAACTCCCAAATCACATTCCGAAACATCTTTCATCCTCGGTAAGGATACTACCACAATTCCCAGAGAGTATCCGCAAATCCAGACGTGAAATACATACAACATTTTTGAAAAAAAGTACGGCCAACTTAGGGCATTCCATGCAAAGCTTTATGAAAAACTACCTTTGAAATGCACACGCTGATAGAAAAGCTTAACAAACTGCTCCCTAATACTCAAGTTAGCAACAGCAAAATCGTTTCGGCTTACATTCAACAAAAAAGCATTTCATTAGAAAGCATAATCGCTTTCACACCCTAATGGCTAGACTTTACAATTATTAAAAAAAAAAAAAAAAAAAAAAAAACCTAAATTTAAATTTTCGAAAAGAATTGACTAAGCGAAAAGCTTCAAGTTTCGCTCCATATACAACATTCAAACCAAGTCCGGTTCAAACACGAATCATTCTTCGAGAATACCGAATAGTGCATGATTAAAGCAGAGACCAAACCGATCAGCCAACGATGGACGCTAGATATGAACTGAAAGGGGAGGTAGGAGTAAATATAAGAAAGCCCTAGCTTAGTATATCAAAAAAACAACAACGATCAGGAATAGGGAAGGTCAAATGTTGAAAGTCCCAAGGAAGTACGTTAGTGTCACAAACGCAAAGATAAGACTGAAATGAGAGAGCAACAGGACGAGTGGAGATACGAAAAAATAGTGGCGCAAGTGAAAATACCAGGTAGTCAACACTTTAAGCGATTGCGCCACGAAAAATGAAAGGAACGCAGCCACAATAGGGAAGTTTGTGAATCCATCGTACTGAGCATTAACTAGGTTCGCTGCCACATCTCCGGAGGCCATGGCCATGTCTCCGGCCAGCAACCTCTCCATCCTCATGGCTGGATCCGTAACCTGCTTTCACAATCTCTTTCGAATCCGTCGCCCGCTCCTTGGCTTTCTTCTTCTTTACTCACACGCACCCGCTCCAATGGATACTTGAGTGCACGTTGCCACCTATTCCATCCCCAAAGGACGCACCAGAGCAAGGCTGGAACCCAGCCAAACCCTCATAATAAAATATTGATGTCCAGATCTAATTCGCGCCGTGAGGAAACTCCCAAACCCCTATTCCGAAATTAGAAACGTATGTTGTGCAGAAAGAAATGGAAGCGGACTGGCGTAAATAAATCAGCCAGTGCGCAATGGAATCTGGGGGCCAGGGATCTCACAAACGAGCAATGAAGAGGCTGTGGACACAAGTCTCCGACTTCTTCAGTCCACGGCGGCCGTGGTTAAGCAAAGGTGGATGTACGAATTATAAAAGGTGCTCATAGTAGATGATATCCATCCAATTTGTAATGGTGCTTGGATCTCGCATGTAAACCCTGAGTCTAACGTCAGACGCGGGAAACTCGCCTTCCGTTTAGGTTTAATTTGGACTTTCCCTGACGCCGTGTTTTGAGAAACGCATTCCAGTTCCCTACAAACTCATGCTGTTTGGCACTTCGTTCTATCCCCTCTCATTGCCCCGCATGAAAATACCCCTCCCGTCTCATGACAACCCGACCTCACAAGAAACTCCGTGTATATCATTATTCTAACTCGTCTTGTGCGTTAGAGTTTTCAAAAGAAAAAACACTGAGAAGATATTATCCATTAAGCATTGATTCCCGCAATTGATGAAGATGCGGATTGCACAGTTGAAACCCCTGCTTATTCGTTTATTTCTCTCTTTCTTTCTGAACTTCTTATTCTTTTATGTTCTCGTGTTTTTGTTCAGGGTTGTATGACTCGTTGAAGAAGAATGTTCTGAGAAGGGGGTTAGAGGTACTTCTGAAATGTTGGCGAAGAGAGTAATGAGCAGCGCAAGATGACAATCACGTTAGATATTCGTGTGTTAGCTTTTAAATTTATATTAAAAAATATTACTCGTCGATTGGAGAGTAATGAGCAGCGCAAGATGAGAATCACGTTAGATATTCGTGTGTTAGCTTTTAAATTTATATTAAAAAATATTACTCGTCGATTGTGCACATTTGCTAAATATCAGCAATACGCGAAAACTTAATGAGGAGCAATCATCGGCGCATGCTAAATCAATACCTTTTATCGAATCTTGGTTACCGGCTTGATAAGTGGAATTACTATGATGCAGATTTAGGTACATATACATGCATCGTTAGTTGCAAATTGACATCATAAACGATGACACATTTGCAGTGGAACCAAACTTCAAGTACTTATTCAGTGTGGAAAAGGACGTCGATTGAAATTGTACACCATAAGGTATTTACATAAAGTCATAGCGTGCAAAGGCAAGAAAGCCAAGAATAAGAAAAGATAAGCGAGCACTGACTGAAAAAATCAGTCACATGAATTTGTACGTCAGCGGTGGTTCTGCAGCACTGACTGAAAAAAACCTCACATGAATTTGTACTAGTAGACCTGGCTATCTGACCACCTCTGCTAGGGGTTCGGGGTAACTTTCTCCATCTTACACTATGTGTTGCCACTTCCCACGATGGCCAACTAAATGAGAAGCAAGTTACGAAATTTGCGTTCCATTTACTCACAAATTAATCTTTTAACACGTTTTTCCGATTCAGAACCAAGAATTGAGGCAAAGGGTTATATAATGTAGAGGCATACATAAAATACGACATTATAGCCATTAGACTTTGCGTGAATCAGTAACAAAACAGCAATGACATTTCAAAATCTGCGTAAAATAGAGTGATATTAGCCCTCCTTGCGGAAGATGCCATAATTGACATACGCAGAGATGGCCGTTCGAATTACGATCTGAGGAGTATGCGGCCAACCAGATCTGTATGCACACCGTGAACTTGCGAAAAGTGCTCGATATGAACTCACAGGTCCACCCTTTTAGTGTCAACCCTACCGGCTTTCTGGCAAGAGCTCAAATCTCGGAATACCAGAATACACTCATTAGAATTTAGATTCCCTAGCGTGAGTGGTAATGCAATTATATGGTAGTGGGTTCTACAGAATGGTCAAAATTTGTGCTCAATTTGCATGAAATAATTAAGAGATGTGGCAAATCCATCACCAACCCAAACGTATAGAACCTACTTAGACTCGTTGACCAGAGATCTAAAAGGACGGATTGAGATATGCACTTGGTCAAAACTACGAACGACCTCTTCCTCTGAAGCCCCCACCACTCCGACCTCCAAAACCGCCACCTCTACCGCCGCCCCCACCTCCAAAACCACCTCTACCACCACCGCCACCTCGAGCACCCCGAAATCCTCCTCCACCACGTCCACCAAATCCTCCGCGACCGCCACCCCTTGCTCCACCTCGCCCTGGAATTTCACAAGCAAGACATGGAAAACTTAATAAAAGGACACAGATCAATTTGGGCAAGCTAGTAGTGAAGAATTAATTCATGCATTCAACCAAGATCTAACTTCCCGTAATTTTCACAGAAAAGTTCGTGGAACAGCTGGGAGAGTAAAAAAAAGGACAGAGACAGAAGAAGAAATGTAAAAAGAAAAAGGAATGTTTCGGTACCTCCACGACCTCCACCTCTACCGCCCCTGCCCCCTCCAGGAGTTGATCCCCTGCAATGCATAAAAATGATAGATGAGCACACATTGAGGTATTGGCGAAACACGAAGTATTGCTGTCGTTCGAGACATGGCAAAATATCAGAACCGGCATATAAATATAAACAGAAAAATCAAACCACGGTTGAAGATTGGAGTACTTACTTAGGCTGAGGTAAAAACCGAGTCAGTGGGAGCAATTTGGCAGGGTCGATATAGAACTTGTCACCGGGCTTATAGGAAGTTGCAATAATTCCCTCTTGCATCTTCACAGAAAACATCTGCACACCAGGGAGCCAACGAACATCCAACTCAGATTCCTGCACAGTAGATTTGTCGTTCAAACGCCAAGAAACCTTCATTTCGAAGGTAAAATGACTTGAGGACTCTTAAACCCTGCTGCAACAGCTAGGCCAAGTGTCAAGTAGTATATAACACATGAGACACCAACTTCACTTGGGTTGCCCGGAGAAATGAAAGAAAAATAGTTCGCTAGCATTCAAACAAATTCCAAGTGCAAAGTTCACTTTCCGGAACAGAATGTTGCATGCACATTAATATACAGACGTACGTCCATGCAGTCAGCCATTGTAGGCCAATACTTACAGCCTCATTGATAGGACCAAATATCTCTTCCACCTTCCCAATTTGGGACTTATTTTCTAAGTAAATGGGAGCATTGAAGTAGGGAATTTTCTCGTTCGTCAGCTTCGTGACTGCTTCTCCTTCGCAAGCATGCAGGTATGAGGCAACCTCTGCAATTATAAAAACCAAGACGCTAACCAATTCAGGGCTTCTCAATAACTTACAGCCTCTCCAACGTCACATTATCAATAATGTAAGAAACTGAATTGCCCGGTCAAGAAGGACAAGGTCTGTGGGGATAGGGAGAGTACAACACAATAGTACCAGCAATAATCTTCCCACCGAGGGCTTAATCTCTAAGTGAAAACAGCTTCAGACGATTACATTGTGGAACACACAAACTTCCTATACAAACCTAGTGATGGCCAAGCCAGAGTAAGGCAGGAATTCGAAAACATCAAACTGCAAATGGAAAGCAACTGTACCGACGACTTCTTCTGGAGGCCCTTCATCGTAACCACCACGACCTCCAAAGCCACCGCGGCCTCCAAAGCCTCCGCGGCCTCCTCCTCGAGCGCCTCCACCACGGAAACCTCCGCCCCCGCCGCGACCTCCACGCAGAGGCGGCCTCATGACGGGTGATACAGGGTTAGAGAGGATGTGCTAGGAGGAGGGGAAAAACGGGGAGGTGAGAGGGGAATGAGGAGGGAGTGGGAGGAGCGTTGCGAGGAAGAATGGCACGCAGGCTGTCCCCTCTTGGTCTGTGTAAGTTTGAGCGTTGCTGCTGCTGCTGCTGCGAAGGAGGTAGCAAGCAGTGAGTGGGGGAACGAGAAAGAGGGCGAGCGCGAGAGAGTGGGTGGGGAGAGACAGGGTTTAGGGTCTCAATCCTTCCGGTTTAGGGAGCTCCCGGGAGAGACAGAGAGAGAGAGAGAGAGAGAGAAAGATGAACGTTTTAGGGTTTGCGGCTCCCAATATCTTTCATCCAAATGTCATTTCGTCCACAATAGCTGTTCATCATCCATAAAATCCGTGCATCACTCATGTACAAGAGGTTCTATGTATAGAATCGTATTCGTATAATTATACTATCCATGAATTCAATAGGTAACACAATCAATTTGAGTTCTCTTTATAATTTACATCATGCATATACATTTATATGAAAAAAACTGATTGATGGTACCTGTTTGATTTTATTGGTGAGTGGTTTGTTATTTGTTGCATTGGACAAATCAAGTATTGTTCAGTAAATACAAAAATTGAGTAAGTCATAATTTCATAACTGCTATTTGGAAGCTTGATATGTATGTATTTATTAATGTGCATGCAACATATGTATGTATTTATTTTTATTTATTTTTGTATCACTCTCACACTTTGAAACGTCCTCTTTTTTTCTTTTTTTTCTTTCTTTAGCAATTAAAAATTGAATACACTCTCTTTTCTTTAAATAAAATAGAAGTTTTTATTTATTTTAAAATAAAATCATTTAATATTTTTGAAAGTCTTTGAAGTATCAATCGTCTTTTTTAAATAACACCTTATTCATTTAGATTAAAAATACCATAAATCATTTGAATATATTAATCTAATTACATATTTTCTACTTGTAATATAAATAAAAATACTTCATACATTAGTTCAATTCAAAAATACAAGATAAAGATGCTAATGTATGGGAAGTTATGCCACCTTCTTGACCTAAGTTTCCACTATCTTTGGTAACTTTGAATTGTTCACTAACTTGAAATAAATGATTCTTCAATATTAGATTTGTTATGTATATAGATATATACACACATATTGTTTTGTTGATTTCTTTATGTATTTAACATCAAACTGACAATTTTTTTTTTTTTTTTTTTTTTTTTTTTCTCGTCATTGTGATCTCTTTATGTCAAGTTTATCCTCTTTCTATCATGCACACTCTTGCATCGGTGGTGTATGAAACATGCAAAGCAAAGTCTGTAGTAGTTACTGTTTGAAATAATACTAATAGCAATGCATGAGAAGTAACTTGGGCATCGTGTCAACCACATTGCATTTGTCCGACTATTTTATCTTCTCCTGTCCGCCCACTGCTGCCAAAGTCTGGTCAGGACAGGAGAAGATAAAACAAACACAAGAATATCACAATTCTGAATTGCACTGGTTGATTCTAAGGCCCGAGTTGCAACGAGCAGGTATTACGGGGCAATTTGGAACACTCACCATATGAATGTATACATTCGAGAATTGAACCCTGGATAGATAACAGAGCGACAATGAGTAGGCAAAGTTTTTGTCAGTTGCCGCATCATAACTTATTACATTTGTGCCACAATACTTAAGAAGCTCAGCAGCGCAATAGTGATCTAGAATCCAAAGCTTCCAGCTACAAGAAATCTGCAAACACGATTACTAGCGATCGAACGGCTCATACTTTGCAGACCCTCCGCACGAATCACCTCTAGCTATGCTGAACAAAACTTTCGCACGAAATACAAAATCTTCTCAAGTGTTTGTACATGTTCTCACTATCCCTACCAGATCATGTTCTCGAGGAAGCAATCTCACTTACGTGAATGATGCCCTACAGTTAGTGCGGAGCAGTGTTCACTGGTTTAATTGTTAAACTGGTGTTAGAATCAATTTTTTTTTGTATAAGATAGACGAATCGGTCAATACTCTATGCCCTCATCAACTCTATAATATTGTACATCTACAACATAAGAACCTTCGCTGCAATTGGTGTTAGCGTTTCCTTCACTTCTTTTCATTCCTCAAATGTCCTCTTATTGGTAAGACAACGGGGAAAGGAGAAGGTCATAAGGCACCCAAAGGCTATCCACAGGGCATGTCTTTTTCTGGTCAATTCGAATCCATGGTTTCCCCTTACCGCTCCAATGCAACAAACTCACGGGACCGGGATGAAGCGATCTGCACTTCCCCTCCAAATTGTCCCCACCAAGGCCGTGTTGATTCCATCTGTGGTCAATTGGCTCCACCAATCCTCCGAAAACAAGCAAAAACGGGGGAAGTGAACCTAACTCATAAATCCTAGTCCTGCTTTGAACTCCCATCCAATGCTCGATCTCCGCACGATAATTCGCAATTCTCCACTTCGTCATGTCCATCACCATAACTCCGGTATTAAAATAGCAAGGCTTCTTCCCATCGAAAATGCGAGATAAGGTTCTGTTTGCCCAGAATGCGTCGGTGAAATATTTCGTCATATTGGTATGGCAGTACTCTGGAGCGCCGATGGCATGAGGTCCTAACTTGGTTCCCCAGAGCTTCACAATGTCGTCCACCACGATGAGATCCGAGTCCAGATAAATAACTCGCTGTATGCAGGGCTCTAGAATATCTGACATGTAGCTCCGCGCATAATTCAAAGGATGATCCAACGCCGGTCGCACGGACGGCGAAATTCTAGAGTTCACCAGCGCCTCGTCGAAGTGATACACCTTGAATCTCAAGAAAGGGAAAATAGAACAAACGAGAAATCGCAGTTCCTCATCTCGATTCGCGGCGAAGAAGTGAAAAATAACATTCTCTGGGCACGCTGTATGCTTCAAGATAGAGAAGATGGCAGCTATTGAGCCTCGCAAATATTCTACATCAAGCGTCATCGCAATGTGCACCGAGTTTGGATCGCATGTGTCGTTCCCTGTTCTGTTGACAAAAGCGCAACGCCTCCCATTCCGAAACACCGGTGCTTCTCTGAATGATGGCCATGCCGACTCTGACGCAGCGTACGATTGAGGCCCTTGAGGTTCAGGTGAACGGTCTGAGTGCAGCTCAGGCCTCACCCGAAAGTCGAATGGCGAAACTCTTGTGGCAGAAACTAACGATAGAAGGGAGAGGATTATTAATGGCCAGGTAAGAAGTGGTCTATTGCCTTGTCTATGTACCATGATTTTTATTTCTCTAAAATTATTGGTAGGCTAGAATCGGAAACGGAGAAAACACTCAGTGAAGTACAAGCTCCAATTAGTTATATCCTCGGTCGTACTCTTCAATATCTCGAATCCGTCATAGTGTCTGCTGCCACTAGAACCCAAAGTCCGTGTTAGCCAAACTCTTCCCTACAGCTCAACTAGGCTTAACGACTCATTAACCTTGCGAGCTCTCAATCCAAAACATGCAACAGCTTCCCTATAACTCACGAACTATATCCCAATGAGTGTCGTGCCAAAACCTTCACCTCAAATCACACGATCAATACGTACATGTCGATTCATCGCTAGGTGAAACCTGTCTTCAACATTCCAGCGATTCGTAAGCCTCTTCCTAAAGTCTCGCTACAGCAATTAAAACATGAAATGCTGAATCCTCGGAGGTCGCACCACCTCCCACAACGCCGCTCACAAAAAGCAACTCCGTCGACAGGCAGGTTGAAAGAATATGTAGCGAACTCCACTACCGTAAACTTCCTCAATCGACGGACATAGAATTCAAATCTCCGTACTCAAAAAAAAGAATCCACACTCTCACGTCAATCAATACTCAATCGCTCTGCCGCTACTGATCTCACCAAACTCTATGCATTGAAGTTACACTACATGAAATGCTGTTGATGTTTAAACAGTGGTAGGCCTGTGCGGCAGTGTGAACCTATCCAGGCGAAAAAGCAAAAAGAAGCACACGTTCTATTCGAATACGCCAAGTCAGTTTGCAGAAACAACGCGGACATGAGAGGAAGGAAACGGCAGATGTAGCAGACCTGGTGACTGCGCGCGAAGGGTGTAACAAGGAAGGGAGGAAGGACGGACGGATGGACGTAAGCAGGGTGGCAACGCGGACGAGGGACGAGAGGGGGAAAGAGGGGGAGGAGAGAGATGATGCAGCGGCGTTGAAGGAAAATTCAGGACACGCGGTTTCAGCTCAGCACTGCTGGCAAAGCCTCGCGCGGAGGAACAGGTCACCTTCCACGTCACCCACAACCTCAGCCAGCTGTCAGTTGTCCTGATGCTACCGTGTCGGTGGTGCATCTTCCTCCATGAACAACTGCGATGTTCTCAACGTATCAAGAATTAAGTTGATCACTGCAGCACTGTTGAGAACATCCATCACTGCATCCTTCATCAACTACTGTGTTCTCAACGTAGCAAGAATTATGGCCACCTTGAGAGGCGAATACAAGATAAAAAAGAATAACAACAATAATATAGAAATGGTGCGAGACTTACATACTACGGCTGTAGCAATCATAGATATAAATGCACTTGCAATCACACTGGGTACAGGGTAAGCCACCATGATTCCAGGATCTAAGTTTTGTCTATGATAGAAGTCAATGAAGATGGCTACGTACGATGAATGTTCTAACACCCTCCCTTGTTACAAAGTCACCCGTTTGGATTTGACGATGGGATCTACTATGTTGTAAGCCCCAATTTTACACTAATTTGTTCAACTCTTTCCTGAGGGGTGACAACAAAACAACACATAAGGATTTTATTTCTATGAAGGTTATAGAGTTCATTGTGGGAGTGTTTCTGCCTGTAATTATGAGTTTTTTTTTTCAAATGCTCCAATTATTCTTCATACGACATAGTTTGTTGGTTAATTCTTATTGTCTTGATGTTTGTGACTTCAAGGTATCTCTCGATGCTTTGCTAAGAGGAGTCGAGTGAGGAGAGAAAAAACAGAGACGTTACTTGTGGCGATTAAGTTGAAATCAGTTTCAAGGCTGATTCTCAAGATTCATACTATGTTACTAAATTCTTAGATTGTAATACTCTTTTTACGCCTTCCAAAGATGATAGCACCAATTTAAGTTTTAATGTTGGAGGTATCACAGACATACACATGTAATCCAATAATTACATGTATAAATAGGTAGAAGTAAGTAAAAGTAAGTAAAAGTAAGTTAATTCTATAATATTTGGTATGGAAGCTTCCTACAAGCTTTATAGACGCTACTTTGACTTTATAAGTATCTTTAATTGACTTTTTGGATTAAAAACGTGGTCAACAAGTTGGCCATGTGCCACACATGTTGTTAGGTTGAAGACCAAGCTAACTATGTGGCCCACATATAGAAAAACTTGCCTTGTAAGTCAAGGCATGTGTCCTACAAAGTCAACACATATTGAAGGTCCTATAGAACGTCGCCACATAGCCCCTAGTTAGATAGTATATATAGAAACAAGAGTGAAGCCGTCTTCACTCTTTTCAACTCCTTTCTTGCTTCTAGTCTAGTTTCAAGGGTCTCTAGTTTTCTTTTCTTTTGGCAATAGCCATTCCAGTTTCTTTCTTAATATATATATTAAATTATTTATATTTTTTCATCTTTTTTTTGAGAGAAGTCTCACTTGTTTATTTATCTTTATGATGTTCTTGTCCTTGATAGATTGACAAGACTACACTTACAATATCAGAGCTTTGTCTAATCTTGATTAAGAGTGGATTATTTCTTTTTCTTGATAAGACACAAGCATATTAGAAGTTGCAGATTACCCTCTTCTAAACTGATATTGTCTTTAGTATTTTCTTTGTTCTCAAGTCCTCTCTTCTATTTGTCTTGAGCAATATTAGACATCTTCTCTTTTCTAAGTATTATCATGGCAGAACTTGCTGAAATGAAGAATGCAATGATACAAATGCAAGAACAATTGAGGGAGTTAATGCTTGTGATGCATCGACTCAATTTACCGCCACAGGGAGTAACAAGATTGGTAGGAAGTGAAGATATAGAAATGATTGGAGCTGCTCCAACATTTGTACCAAATCATGTTCTTTTTCCTATGGTGGAATGTTCTTCCAATGTTAGAGAATCAAGAATTATCTTACTCGACAAGTTTGATGGCACCAGATCAAAATTTCGAGGATTTATCAAACAAGTACAACTTCTGATTGAACTTCAATCCCAGAGCTATCCAACTTCAAGATCACAAGTTAGATTCATTGGTATGCTTCTTTCAAGTTCAGTATTATCATGGTTTTCATCTTTACTTGAATGACGAGATCCAATATTGGATAATCTAGAGTTTTTTTGGTGGAATTTCGATCCATGTATAGAGAACATGATACAATTTGTGTTGCAATCAATAAGATCCATATTTTACGACAAGATAATCGATCAATAATATTATATGTTTCTTAATTTTGACAACTTGCAACAGATATCAAGTAGAATGATGCTGCACTTATTAGCCAATTTCTCTACGGATTACAATATGAAGTAAAAAAATTAATGCTCAACTTAGTTGATCATCAAACATTGAGTCAAGCAATTAACTTTGCTGTGAAGTGCAACAATCGCCTTATTGAATTCCAATATGAGAACCGTACAAGTGGACCTCAACGTAACTATAATTCAATAGCAACACCAACATCTTTTCAACACACATTCAGAATTAGAGGATATATAAATTGATGCAGTACGTTTCAAACCTCTTGCTGAGTAAGAAAAGACTCATCATTATCAAGAAGGATTGTGCTTATATTGTGGAGAACCTAAGCACACTACTAAATATTGACCAAAGAAGCGACGCAATTATAAAATGAGGCATACAACAATCAAAGAAGATAGCATGTCAGAAAACGAATTTATCCAACTACAATAGGGACCGTGCGGCTGGAACCTTGTACAACGCCTAGTGAAGGTCCTATCTTCTCCTCAAAATCTTCTCCATGTTTTACAATAAATGTTATTCTAGGACCTAAATATCTCAAAGCCTCTGCCTTGTTAGATTCACGATCCTTAACATGTTTTTTAGATGAAAAATTTGCTAAAAGACACAATATATTTTTAGTAAAGAAAACTAAACCTGTTCATGTAGAAGTCAGAGATGGTCGTCCGTTGTCTTTAGGGTATGTTACTCATGAAACTCTTCCTATAGAAATAGCAACTAATAGTCATATTAACTTTATAATATTTAATATTATTAGATCTCATTCTAATCCAATCATTTTAGATTTATCATGGCTAGAAAAATATAATCCTAAAATAGATTGGACTTCTCATAGTCTTGACTTTTCTGAAAGTATAACTAAGAGTATAGTTAATCAAGTAGAAAGTCATAAATCTAGTATAATTAAATCTATATTTTTAAATCTATATTTGTAGGTACAAGTGCTTTCTTGCATGCTACAAAAGAAGGATTACCTTGTGTCATTTATGCCACACCTGTTTCTACTAGTGGAAAGACTTGAAGTGGCATTCCAAGCTATAGAATAAGTAGTTATTTTTAAAATGTAGATATCTAGTGTATAGTGTAAACATGGATAGATAACTGCTGAAAAGGTGGTTTAGTAGGTAAAATGGATGAATAGTCAGAAAAAGTAGTTATCATCCATAGTATATGAGTTGGTATCTTGGAGTAATATAAAGAGGATGGGAAAGGAAGAAAATGCCAAACTGTGATAGTCATGAGTCGGGGATAAGCTTGGTGCTATCTCTTCTTCTTAATTTTCTTGTTTCTTTTGTGTTAGTGTTGATTCTAGTGAAGAAAATTGATTTAGTGAATCAATGTTTGATTTACGAAGTTATTTATGGATCACTATTTATCTATTGTTGTCAAAGATTGATGATGTATGGAAGTTTCCAGTCACTGTTTATCGCAAGGTTTTAAGTTCAGTGGAGAGGAATTATAATCAAAAGAATTGTCTCGATCGGATTCTGTGGATAGGAAGTTGTTTGTTCCAGGGTTTGGATTATGCTTATATATTTGTGAATTATATAGGATACTGAAATCGATGTCGTGGTTGTTATCGTATTGATATGAGACAATAGACAGTAGGAAGAAAAATTAAGTGTTCTTCGGTATGGTAAACATTCAGTAGTAGCGGTTAATTGTGTGACCCTAAAAATTCGAGCTCATATACATGGTCTTTTCTTTTGTTCGAATTCCCCTATACAAGTTTATTCTGGGAGGTTTCTTCCAAAATAAATAAAACGACAATTAAATTTTGGTGCCACTGCCGAAGATTGAGAACATTATTGAGTATTAGGAATTAATTGCCGAAGTAGTAAAGGAGATTCGAAAGCAAACTCAATAGAAATAATGAAAGAATATGGGTATTAAGAATGAGAATTTAACAACAAAGAGAATAAAGCAATCAAAGGAAAGAACAAAGAGATCGCAAGTAAGAAATTTGTTGCATAATGAGTGAGATCATAAATTGAAAAAGAAACATTGACAAAGTTGGATTAAGCCGTGGTTGCATGCCTGTCAGTATATTCAATCGTACCCAGAAGACAATCAGCCTCTAATATTTCAGAAGTACATACCATTAAAGAAATTACCAAGAGCACTCACGTGGAGCGCTGCTAATAGTCCAGCATACCTCTCAAAGTCGTTAACGGAAAGCGAAGAAGGCATAGAGGAATTAGATATCCCATTGGGTATTTTTCTAATTGGAGATATGTTTGATTCTAACAAGACTGGTTCTGAAGATTGGCATAAATCACTTGCTAATAAAGACCAATTCAGAGTATATCAAAACTTGTCATTTTCACCTCCTATTCAACTAGTAAAATTATTTGAGGATAATAATAGTCAATCGAGAATGCCTGGAAGTCTGAAAAAGACTTTTGCGAGAATAGTTTTTATTTTAATAAGGAATTGAGCAGAACATCGACATCTTTAATGGCGTCCAGAGGACTAGTAATTTTGATTGCAATTCAAATGGATGCAGTTGGTGATCGAACAACTAGCATCACACTATTACCTATTTTTTTGGAGTTTACCAAGTGTGGATCCAAATCAACATTTGTCTCAATTCTTGTCGACATGTGTAGCCAATAATGGAAGAATAGAAGATATTTGATTAAGATGGCTACCAGCGACATTGAAAGACATAGCGTTTGAGTGGTATAACTGCCAACATGTGGAACAATTTATCAATTGGGAGGCATTAAAAAATATATTTTTAATCCATTTTTGACTAATTGGTTTTGAAGAACGTCTTAGAGAAAAATTAATTAACAGCAAAATAGTATCAAGGAAAGCAGTACAATCATATTATGGTCGTGTAGCAGATATACTTCAAAAATGGCCAAATAACCAAATACTGGAATTGTTTGTGTTGTCCATATTGGTTAATGGACTACATCCACTAGAATTGAAGATGTTTGTAAAGGAGGCCCAATCAACCACCATTGCATCATCTCTTGAGCGAACAAAAGTATGGAAAGAATGTCACTATGACCAGAACTTAATAGTTGGAGCCACAATGATTCCATCTCAAGGAGGTTATCAAATGACAAATTGGAATGATGCATCGGAAAGTTATCTGGAAAAGAATGATTATGGTACAGTTCCATAAGGAATAGCGGATGTCATTCCATTGTAGGCTGTACTACCATCATCATCACACCCGTATGTACCTTATTCTACATATCAAAAATCAATACCTATGAAGGAATTGTCAAATGTATTGATATCAAGGGATCCCAATGAGTCATTGCTATTAACATTGACAAAAAAAATGGATGAATTGGCTGTGAATCTGGCCAAGGATAAAGAAAAAAGGCATAAACCAACCAATATGCGTTCCAATGTCTGGTGCAGCAGTTATAAGGGGCAAGTTCATTTAATAACAGAATGTCGTTCACCACCCCAAATGACTGTACAATGTACCTTTTGTGAGGGTAAATATATTACCACCAACTGTTAGAATTTATGGAAGCAACAACAACTCAGTAACAAATAATGACTCAACCAACTTCATGGGATGTCAATCAAGTACAAACGAATAATAAGTTTGGCTGAAATGGAAATCGAGCAAATAAACAAAACAAGAATTATTCCAATTTCTGAAACTCTAAATTTCACCAAGAAGGTGTATCCAATACTCACGGATTGGCGATGAACCAACCAAGATACCATCAATATCCACCCATGACGAAGCCAATGCTAGAATCTATAGTAATAATAAGTCAATTAGGATCCTTTATTCATCCAACATGGAATAGACCTAGCCGTTATATTCCAGTAGAGACACCCAATATCCCTGAAGGAGCTGGCAGGAGACCACTTCGTTGCTATCGTTGTAGACAAATTGGATATTATACGAGTGAATGTCCTAATCCAAGGGCCAGTGATGACTATACTTCAAAATGTAGAAATTATAAGCAGTCTGGTCACACTTATCAGCGGTGCAATGCACCTTTTAATTATAATAACTTGGATCAACAAATGCAAATAAGCCAATTGGTGGAGGATAAAGGTCTTGTTCAACGAGACTCACTAGTACATCATGTCGAGGTGGTGAACGTAGTACTTACCAGAGGCCAACAAAAAGACAAGAATCTAATTCAGGACCTGGATGAAGCAATCGCAGGAGAGCAAGTAGCGCTGTCATGTTGTAACACGTCTATATGATGAAAATATAAATGAAGAAGATTTATTAATATTTAGTCACCTTGGGTGTTAGAAGCGATGGCCAATTCCAGTACAAATACTGAGATGTCAGGTTCAGCCACCTCGTTATAGTCAGTCGAGGCATACTCACCAGTAACGAAATGCTCCGTTCGATTTCAATAATGGGAATCAACAGAAAGGGTGAGGACCAATTCAACGACGGGTGAGCCTGGTTCGAAGAGCCAATTAAATCCAATTTCAAAAGACCTCTAATCCAGGTCCTATTATGGGCCTCTTATCCAATATGAGACCTGACTTGGTCGGGCAACCCAATGTGGTCTGATTACGGGCTTCGATTTCGTTTCAGGTTGTTCTGTTCTTTGTACCATTCCGGGAACATCTTTTCGGTAAAAAGATCTCTTAAAGGCAAAAATGAGGAAGAAAGCTCCATCGGCTGTTCCAATTCGGAGAGTCCAAGGCAGAAGAATAGGATCTTCTCAAGGTTAAAAGGGAGGATAGGTTAAGAAATGGAAATGAGAGAATCAGGGTTTTAAGGATCCGAGAGCTAGCTTCATGCTTCGAAAAAGATAGAGAATTGGGATTTTTTTTTCTTCATAGGGTTTTGGAAAGACTGAGGCCACTATTGCTGAAAGTGAGTGTTATATTGGTGAACTGGATTTTTTTTTGTAAGAGAGGAAAGATTGGTACTCTTGATTGTTGATGAAATGGGAGATACTTCTGTGGTTGAAATTCAGAGTTGTCTAGAAGGTTGAGTATGTTGAATGCATGTGTGGTTGTGTTAATCTGACTGTACGGATAGAGGATATCTGCTAACAGTTTAAAGAGGTATTGGAAGTTGGTAAATTGGGGGGTTGTTTAGGATTTCTATGATAACTGGGGACCTACCGATAGGGATAAGAGGAATATTGGTGAGCGGCCAAGGGACATCGATGCAGATTATAGCATAGCCTCATAATCTATAAGCGGGGTTGAACTAGAACTTCTTGAGCATTCGAAAGGGCTTGCTGGGACACTAGCGATAGATATTTCACAATAAGTCGGAAGGATAGATTGAGGATCACAGCTTGCTGAAGTTCACGGTCTAGGATTAAGATAATTAACGATAAAGATAAAATAAAAAATAAAAAATAAATAAAATAAAATAAAAATAACAAAAGAGATTGAAGTTATATAGGGTCTCTAGGCGTTTTATATTGGAATTAAGCTTTTACATTGCAATCTGATATAGATTGTATTTGGGTAGTCAAGAACACGATAGAGTGCTTGAATACTAGCGAAACACCATACTACCTCCTATAGCCAAATGCCTGGCACATTCTCAAGTAAGATAGGACGTAATACGATATAAGTGGTGAACTCGACATGAAAGCTTGATGTAGAAGGTATTGGATTTTGTTTAATTTTATTTTATGGAGAACGAAAATAAAATTTTTGAAGGATCTTTTGGAGGAGTTTCTGATGGGGATTCTTTTAAAGGACAAGGTATGCACATGGATCCGTCTATTGCTAGTATGTTTTAAGCCTTCTCATTATCAATGCAGCAACAATAAAGCAATGATCAAAAAGAAGCTTTGGGAACCAAAGCATTACAAGCAGTGGTCAATAAAATTGGTCAATTTGATGGAAGGAATATTTCAAGGTATTTAAGATGTTATGTTCGTGAAATGGAATTAAATCGAGTTTTTGAGAAGAAAATGGTTGAATTATTTGGACTTGCCACAATATCGGAGATAAGAGACCATATTACATCGATTAGGGATCGTAATGGAAATTCATGGGAGGTTTTTTCACATGCATTGAAAGATGAATATTTCTTAGAAGATGCTGATCGCGTGTCACGGCCATAATCATGTAAGCTAATAATTACATATACAAATAGGTAGAAGTAAGTAAAAATAAGTAAAAGTAAGTTAATTCTATAATATTTAATATGAAAGCTTCCTAGAAACTTCCTAGATGCTGCTTTGATTTCATAGGTATTTTTAATTGATTTTTTGGATTAGAAACGTGGTCAACAAGTTGGCCATGTGCCACACATGTTGTTAGCTTGAAGATCAAGCTAACTATGTGGCGTATACGTAGAAAAACTTGCCTTGTAAGTCAAGGCATGTGCCCTACAAAGTCAACACATATTGGAGGTCCAATAGAACGTCGCCACGTAGCCCCTAGTTAGAGAATATATATAGAGACAAGAGTGAAGGCTTCTTCACTCTTGTCAACTCCTTTCTTGCTTCCAGTCTAGTTTCAAGGATCTCTAATTTTCTTGTCTTTTCACAATAGCCATTCCAGTTTTTCTTTCAATATACATACTTATTTAATTATATTTTGTTGCCTTTCTTTGAGTGAAGGCTCACTTGTCTGAATTATTTTTTCATCGAGTTCTTGTCCTTGACAGATTGACAAGAGTACACCTACAATATCAGAGCTTTGTCTAATCTTGATTAAGAGTGGATTATTCCTTTTTTTTTTATAAGATATAAGCGTATTAGAAGTTACGGATTACCTTCTTCTAAACTGATATTGTCCTTAGTATTTTCTTTGTCCGCAAGTCCTCTCTTCTATTTGTCTTGAGCGATATTAAGACATCTTCTCTCTTCTAAATATTATCATGGCAGAACTTCTTGAAATGAAGAGTGCAATGGCACAAATACAAGAGCAATTGAGGGAGTTAATGCTTGCAATGCATCAACTCAATTTACCACTACAAGGAGCAACAAGATTGGCAAGAAGTGAAGATATAGAAATGGTTGGAGCTGCTTCAACATCTGCACCAAACCATGTCCTTTTTCTTATGGTGGAATGCCCTTCCAATGTTAGAGAACCAAGAATTACCCTACTCGAGAAGTTTGATGGCACCAGATCCAAGTTTCAAGGATTTATCAATCAAGTACAACTTGTGATTGAACTTCAACCCCAAAGCTATCCAACTCCAGGATCACAAGTTAGATTCATTGGTACACTTCTTTCAGGTTCGGCACTATCATGGTTTTCATCTTTTCTTGAACGACGAGATCCAATATTGGATAATCTAGAGGCTTTTTTGGCAGAGTTTCGATCCATGTATGGAGAACATGATGCAATTCGTATTGCAACCAATAAGATCCGTATTTTACGACAAGGCAATCGATCAGTAACGTTATATGCTTCACAATTTCGACAACTTGTAACTGATATCAAGTGGGATAATGCTGCATTTATTAGCCAATTTTTCTACGGATTATAATATGAGGTAAAAAAATTAATGTTCAACTTATCCGATCCTCAAACATTGAGTCAAGCAATTGACTTTGCTGTGAAGTCCGACAATTGATTTTTTGAATTCCGATCTGAGAACAGTATAAGTGGACCTCAACGTTACTATAATTCAATGGCAACACCAACACCTCTTCAACACATACATTCGAAAGTAGAGGATATGCAAATTGATGCAATACATTTCAAACCTCTTATTGAGCAAGAAAAGACTTGTCGTCGTCAAGAAAGATTATGTTTATATTGTGGAGAACCAAAGCACACTGCTCAACATTGTCCAAAGAAATGACGCAATCACAAAATGAGGAGTATGGCTGTGAAAGAAGATAATATGTCAAAAAACGAGTTTGTCCATCTACAATAGGGACCATGCGGCTGGAACCTTGCACAACTTCTAATAAAGGTCCTATTCTCTCTTCAGAGCCCTTTCCTTGTTTTACATTAAATATTATTTTAGGACCTAAACATTAAAAAGTCTCTACCTTGTTAGATTCAGGAGCCTCAGCGTATTTTTTAGATGAAGAATTTACTAAAAGACATAGCATATCTTTAGTAAAGAAAACTAAACCTGTTCATGTAGAAGTCATAGATGGTCGTCCATTATCTTTTGGAGATATTACTCACAAAACCCTTCTTATAGAAGTAATAATCAATGGTCATAATAGTTTTGTAGTATTTAATATCATTAGATCTCCCTCTAATCTAGTCATTTTAGATTTATCGTGGTTAGAAAAATACAACCCTCAAATAGATTGGATTTCTCGAATTCTTACTTTCTCTAAAAGTATAACTAACAGTGTAGTTAAACAAGTAGAGAGTCATAAGTCTAGTTGAATTAAATCTATATTTATAGGTGCAAAAGCTTTCTTGCATGCTGCTATGAAAGAATCACCATATATTATTTATGCTACACTCGTTTCTACTGGTGAAAAGACTTCAAGTGGCATTCCAAGCCAATATCATGAATTTTAAGATGTATTTGAAAAAAAGAATGCGGATACACTCCTGGAACATCGTCCCTATGATTGTTCAATTGTCCTTCAAGAAGAAGCACAACCGCCATTTGGACCAATCTATAGTTCATCACAAAATGAGTTGGCTGAACTCAAGGAGTATATTGAAGAAAATCTAGCCAAGAATTTCATACACCATTCTAAATCTCTGGCAGGAGCTCCAATCCTATTTGTGAAGAAGAAAGATGAATCATTGCGGATGTATGTTGATTATCGAGGACTCAACAAGATTACCATCAAAAATAAGTATCCACTACTTTTAATATCCAGACTTCTTGATCAGTTGAATCAAGCTAAGATCTATACAAAAATAGATCTTTGGGGAGCATACAATCTAGTACGCATCAAAGAAGGAGGTGAATGGATGACTGCGTTTTGAACTAGGTATGGACATTTTGAATACAACATCATGCCTTTTGGACTTACAAATGTACCAGCAGCTTTTCAACATCTAATGAATGATGTTTTTCGAGAGTTTTTAGACGATTTTGTGGTATGTTATCTAGACGACATCTTGATCTATTCTAAGAATCCAAAAGAACATGAACTTCATGTTTGTCATGTGTTACAAAAATTAAGAGATGCAGGACTCTATGCCAAGATAGAAAAGTGTGTATTCTACACTACTCAAGTCGATTTCTTAGGTTACATCATTTCAAATGATGGACTTATGATGGATCCTAAGAAAATTCAAACTATTATAGACTGGAAGATCCCAAAAACGGTAAGAGATGTCCAATGTTTTTTGAGATTTGCCAACTACTATCGGATTTTCATCAAAGACTTCTCTCGAGTTGCAGCTCCACTTATACGTTTGACTTGAAAAGACAAACTCTAGTGGAATCAAGAAGCGGAAGTTGCTTTTGAATCTTTGAAGACAGCGTTTGTTTGTGCACCAATCTTGTATCGTGTTGATTTTTCCAAGACATTCTTTATGGAAATAGATGCATCACACTTGGCTTTGGGTGCGGTTTTATCACAAATGGGAGTAGATGACAAACTTCATCCAGTAGCCTTTTATTCAAGAAAATTCTCAGCAGCAGAAATCAATTATGAGATCCATGACAAAGAACTTCTTACAATTATAGATTCTTTTCAAGAATGGCATCATTATCTAGAAGGCGCTTCCAAAACAGTCACCATATATACTGATCACAAGAACCTCGAGTATTTTATGTCAACACACATATTAAATCGTTGTCAAGCTCGTTGGAGTATGTCTTTATCAAGATTCGAGTTCATCATCACTTATTGGCTAGGAAAACAACAAGGTTTATCCGATGCCTTGTCTAGACGTTCTTATCTTGCACCATAAGAAGGAGATGTAGCTTTTGAGCATCAAAGAACGTTTCTCTTGAAGCCGGAATAATTTCATCTTCAAGTAATAAAATCAACATTGATTGTTGATTTAACTTTTCTTAAGCAAGTCCAGTTAAGTATGTCTTCAGACTCTCTTGTTCATGATATCAAGAATAATTCTTTCAAATCTCATAATCTATCTAAATTTGAATTCAAAAACAACCTACTCTATTTCGAAGGACGCCTATATGTTCCAGAAGGAGAAGCATGTTTACGTGTTCTTCAAGCTCATCACGACTTCCGAGCAGCAGGACATTTTGGATATAATAAGACTTTGGAGCTGATATCTAGGGATTTTTGGTGGCCTGAAATGTGGAAGGCAGTTAAAGATTTTGTACAATCATGTGATGTTTGCTCAAGATCGAAAACTCCTCGTCATCAACCTTTTGAACTTCTTCAGCTATTACCCATTCCAGAACAACTATGGTCTTTTGTTTCTATGGACTTCATCATGGATCTTTCAATCTCAGGTTCTTATGACTTTATATTCGTTATAGTAGATCGTTTTATCAAGATGGCATATTTTGTACCATGTACAAAAACTATCACAGGTGAAGAAACAGCTAAGCTCTTTCTTGACAATATCTATCGCTATCATGGATTACCCAATGATATTATATTAGATAGGGGAACTCAATTTGTATCAAGTTTTTGGCGGACTCTTTTTAAGATTCTTAAAGTGGATATAAAACTATCTTCGACATTCCATCCTCAAACTGATGGACAAACGGAGCGTGTTAATCAAGTTTTGGATCAATATTTAAGATGTACCATTAATTACCAACAAGATGATTGGACAACTCTTTTGCCATTGGCAGAGTTTGCTTACAATAACACAGTACACTCTTCTACAAAACAAACACCTTTTTTTGCTTATTATGGTTATCATCCACGACTTGTTACTTTTGACTTTTCAAAAGTTGATAATCCTGCTGCGAAAGATTTGACAATTCATTTATCAAAGCTATATGCAACGATAACGACATAGTTAAAAGAGGCTCAAGAACTACAAAAGGCCAATGCGGATGTCTATCGAAAGGAACAACCATCATTCATCTTGGGTGATAAGGTATGGCTACTTCATCGCAATATCAAGACCACTCGTCCTTGTGACAAGTTGGACTATCAAAGGCTGGGACCATTTTCTATTTCTGCACAAATCAATCCAGTTGCATATCGTTTACATCTACCAGAGTCAATGAAAATCTATCTTGTATTCCACGTGTCTCTTCTTGAACCATACAAGATAGTAGACATATCAAGAAGATGACAAGCTCCACCTCCTCCTATAGAAGTGGACAATAATGAAGAGTTTGAAGAGGAAGGAGTCTTAGATTCAAGGAGACGGCAAAATAAATTAGAATATCTTATCCATTGGCACGGATATAATATTAGTGAATACACATAGGAGCCAATAAAGAATATTATAAATGCAGCAAAGGCGGTGGAGGCTTTTCATCGACGATATCCATCAAAAACAAGATGAAAATCTTCTTTATAAAAGAAACAACATCTAGGCAAGATAACATTCTACTTTCAATTCTTGTTCGTAGCTTCGTTGTAATAGTGGCGCTCAGGAGATGGAGAACCAACAACCAGCGAATTCAATTCTAGAGCCTTTATTTGCTGACCTGTCGGATGAGACATTACGATTGTCACAACCTTCAAGACGATGCAATCGGGATGAATATCCTCAAGAATGAGATGGTTTTCCTCGAATAGATGGTGAGATACAACGCGTTTGGTATCACGATTTGGGAAGGAACTCCCGATGTTTGGTGATTTTGCTAGAAGTAGGAACAACTCCTGATAGTGTTCCAAATATTCTATTCGAAGGAAGTTACGAAGGCCTCAACAATGATCAAATAACTGGGTGGTCTTCCCGCCCTGGTATGGGATACTACCGATGGTTGAGAGGCCTTATCAATCATCTTCGAAGAGAACAGAGATTAGAGTATGTGGAGAATACAATGCATCGCATCATAGATTTTCTCAACATATGATGACCGCTCCCTGTGGAACTCGTCCCTAGAAGGGGGGGTGATGACATGGCCATAATCATGTAAGCTAATAATTACATATAGAAATAGGTAGAAGTAAGTAAAAGTAGGTAAAAGTAAGTTAATTCTATAGTATTTAATATGGAAGCTTCCTAGAAACTTTCTAGATGCTCATTTGACTTCATAGGTCTTTTTAATTGACTTTTTGGATTTGAAACGTGGTCAATAAGTTGGCCATGTGCCACACATGTTGTTAGCTTGAAGATCAAGCTAACTATGTGGCCCACATCTAGAAAAACTTACCTTGTAAGTCAAGGCATGTGCCTTACAAAGTCAACACATATTGGAGGTCCTATAGAACGTCGCCACGTAGCCCCTAGTTAGAGAGTATATATAGAGACAAGAGTGAAGGCTTCTTCACTCTTGTCAACTCCTTTCTTGCTTCCAGTCTAGTTTCAAGGATCTCTAGTTTTCTTGTCTTTTGGCAATAGTTATTCCAGTTTTTCTTTCAATATACATACTTGTTTAATTATATTGTGTTGCCTTTCTTTGAGTGAAGGCTCACTTGTTTGAATTGTTTTTTCATCAAGTTCTTGTCCTTGACATCGCGTTACTAAGAAGCTGTTTCTGGAATGGATTGAACGGCTTAATAAGAATTTGCAAGCAACAGAGCTACTAAGGAAATTTGAGAGGCAGTACTCTCAATTATCGAAGATAGAAAAATTGACATTGGAGCAGATCAAAGTTGATCTATTTCTTCAAGCTGCTGATAGAAAATTGCAAGGAAAATTGGAACTTCTTCTTGAAGATAAAGAAGAAGATGAAGGATTGACAACAAAGTAGAAGAACGTTGAAGATGCAATGGGGTTGCTTGCAAAAAGAGAAAGGAAGAAGGATAGGAGCAATATTTCTAAAAATAGTACAAGCACCCAAAGCTCCAATACATACAACACCACCAATAATGCCTACAGTTCAACCTTCGACATCCTTATGAAAGAAAGCAGATATGATGATGGAAGAAATTATACGAGGAATGCGAGATCTTCAAATCAAATTGGCAAGACTTGAAGAGAATAATTCTACAAATAATTTGAAGAATGTTTCAAAACAAGGATATGTACAAAGATGCATTTGGTGTGATGATGCTTCACACACTAAGAAAGATTGCAATGATTTAATACTATGATACGACAAGGAATTATTTGCTGAAAAGATGGGAAGATAGCATTAAAAGATAGGGAGGATCTTCTTCAAACCAATTTTGGCAAGGGAGGAATGAGAGCATTGGTTCAAGATTACATAAAAGAGCATGAAACAACAGCACAAGAAAGTGGAAGTTATGAAGCTAGAGTTGATGATGACCTTGGTGGAAGTATGGAAACTAGTGAGTTTTGGGCTTTTGTTATTTCTACAATGCAAAAAGGGAAATTACCTCGAGAAGCATTATTGAGGACTGCAGCTACAATACGAGGTGCAATAGGTTGGGAGGATCCTGTTGAGTCTCTTTGAGTTCATGCATATATAGCTAAGAGCCAACATGAAGCTTTGATGGAAGAAAAGAGACGAGGAAATTTTGATGATACGAGAGAAAGAAATTCTTCTAAGAGGCAAACTCAAAGAGGCAAGGCTCGAGAGGCAGCTTCATAAGAATTATTTGTAAAGGATACCTCAGCATCATTGGAAGAAAAAACAAGGGAGACAAAAGATAAGGACAAATCAATTGCTTATAAGCTACTTTCTGACATTGAAGCGGCAAAAAATTTGAAAGGGGTGTTGGAAGAACATATATTAAATGCTAAGGTGGAATTCACATTGAAAGAAGTTTTGGGAATTACAAAGAAGGAGTTTCATGATGTTATCATTGACAGCATTAAGCAAAAGAGGTAATTAATGGGTGAAACTAGAATGAATCATACTATTGATGCAAGAATATATAAAGATGAAGAAGAGATTAATATTGGTTACAAGCAACCAACAAATGAAAAGAATGGGTATAATCAATGAGTACATTTTGAAGATTATAGTGATAAAGAAATAAAAACTTTGACCTATTATACTCGAAAGCATTGGGCAAGGATAACTATTGAGGTATTGGTGAAAGTAGGAGATATAGAAGAACCAATTGTTGCTTTAGTCGACCATGGTTCTGAAATAAATCTTATGTCTAAAGATCTTTATAAGAAGCAAAAATGGCCAATTGATATGGAACATGGATGGGCAATACAAGCAAACAATAACACACGAGACAAATTATATGGAGCTTGTCCAGATGTCAAAATTCGGATTGGGGATGTTGTGACGGAGCAACATTTCTTTGTTCAAGATACAACATCTTATCCGTTGATTTTAGGACAACCTTATATTACGGCAACACGGATGGAAACAAAAGTACTTCATGGTGGTTCTGCTTATGCAAGAGTACATAGCGAAGATGGGAGGAAAGTTGTACAATTTCTAACAATACCTCCTAACCATGAACGGAATCGAGATAGGTTGAGGGAGAAACCGTTGCCAAAGAAAGATTATTGAAGGATTGAAGGATTTTGGGGAGGTACCACTATAAAGCGAGATTATGGAGGTACAAAAGAGGAGATACTCTCGTGAGATGAAGGTGCCTTTGATGCGAGTTTTATTGGTATTTTGGAGAATGGAAATATTATGTATAAGAAAGTTGATGATTTTAAAAGAAAAAAAAGAAAAAGATTATATAATATTGAAGGAAAATTACGCAAGTTAGATATATTGTAAGATGATGAGAGGGTTTTAAGTGTTTATGAAGAAAATGGACTGGATTATTCATTGGAATTGATTACATCTATTGGGTTAGGGGATAATGATAAGATTGTTGAGATTCATTCAAGAGAGGTTTATACCATACTTGAATCTTTTCAAGCACCAGAAGTCACTATAGAGACTAGATATAAAACGACAGATAAGAAGGTAAAGCCTGTTGTCAGACCATTACCAGAAGATTCTAAAGAACAAATTGGGGAAGCATCAAAAGAAGCAAGTTTAAGAGATCCAATGAGTATTGGACATCAGTTTACTAAAGAGACTTTTGAAGAATTGAAGATTGGTTCTGATGGTTCTTTATTGTCGGAGGAAATTACTTGCTTCAAAAAGATGTTGGCTAAACAAGGTAGATCATTTGCCTTCGAATCTTATGAAATTGGGTGTGTGGATCCAAATATTATAACGCCTATGGTTATCTTCACTGTACCGCATGTACTTTGGAATCTTAGACCGACTCCAATACCGAGGGCACATTTACCTAAATTAGTAGAACTATTAAAAGAAAAGATAAAGATGAATATATTGGAACCTTCATTTGCGCCGTATTCTAGTCGATGGTTTACGGTACCTAAAAAGAATGGGTCACTATGGTTTATTCAAGATATGCAACCAATGAATGCAGAAACTGTTAAGAATGCAGGAATTGGACCTATTGTGGATGAATTTACTGAGGCGTTTGCTGCAAGGGCAATCTATTCAATGGGTGACTTGTATTCAGGCTATGATTAATTTCAACTTACCGAAAGAAGTAGAGATATGACAACAATGAGGATACCACTTGGATTCGTTAGAATGTGTACTCTTCCTCAAGGCGCGACCAACTTAGTTGCACATATGATGAATGGGATGAATAAGGTATTGAGAGATTTTATTCCGAAAAAGACTATGCCTTTTCTGGATGATGTTTCTATAAAGGGTGCAGAGAAGGAGACAAGGATGAAACTTTAGATACGAGGGGGTGTCGCATATATGTTGTTGATCATATACAAGATTGCGAAAAGATTTTTACTTGACTTCGAGAAGTTCATCTTACATTATCAGGTACGAAGTCCGTATTTGGAGTACAAGAGGTTGTGATTGTTGGACATTTATGTGGATCTTACGGAAGAAAACCAGATCCGACTAAAGTTGATGCAATTGGAAGGATGAAAGAGGATTGTGATTCTTTAGCAGAAATTCGCAGGTTTTTAGGTGCGTGTGTATTTTATCGAATCTGGATCTCTCATTATGCTCACATAGCAGATCCATTATATGAACTGTTATATAAGGGCTACCAATTCAAATGGAAAGAAAGGCATATTCACGCAATGCAAAGATTGAAGAAATTATTGATGTCACCTTCAATATTGAGAAAGGTTGATTATAAGTGCAATAGACCAGTGATTCTTATTGTGGACGCTAGTCCAATTGCCATTGGATGGACTGTGGGTCAAGATGATTCTAGTGGGAAAAGATTTGCAGTTCGATTTGGAGCTAAAGTTTTAAGTATTTGTCAGCGTGCATATTTGCAAGTCAAAAGAGAACTTTTGGGAGTTGTTTCGGCTATGAAAGCTGAAAAGGACTATTTGATTGGGGCAGTAGTAGTAATTGAAATAGATTGCTTGCCATTGCTTGGAATGATTACTAACTGTTTAATGCCAGATATTGCAATGTTGAGATGGATTGCTTATATTAAGTCACTAAATTTGGAATTTAAGCATGTTACTGGGAAGGACAATTTAATAGCAGACATGCTATCTCGAGCAAGATACGAGAGCGAGGACGAAATGGTTGAAGATATTGATGATGTCGGATTGAAATTCTATTCAATATCAAATCTCAACAGAGAAGACAAGCTATTTCTTGAAGAATCTTATGAAGGAGAATTATTGGATATTGGTCATTATTTGAATACCTTATCAAAGTAGGGGAATTGGTCTACAAAAAAATTCAAACAAATAAGAAAAAAAGCATATGGATTTTTACTTCGAGATGGATTCTTATAGAAGAGACCGAAGAAAGGAATTGGGATGCCACAACGAGTGATAGGTAAAAAAGAAAAAAAACTAAAATTATTAAAGGAGTTTCATGATAGTTTATGGGCAGGGCATAGAGGAATCTGGACTACTTTTGCTAAACTCAAGAAACGATATTGATAGAAAAATATGTATCGAGATGTGCTCTCATTTGTAGAGTCATGTGAAATCTGTCAATCGTATTCTAATATCCGACATTGAGATGGTCTTCATCATATGTATCCTCTGGCTATTCATTTTAAATGGGTTGTTGATTTGGTTATTATACCAGTTGGATTATGGCAGATGAGATATTTGGTTTTAGCTCGTGAAGATTTATCAAATTAAGTAGAAGGAAGAGCATTGAGGACAAAATCTACAAAGAGGATTTGTAGGTTTTTGCTTGAAGATGTCATTTGTCGCTACGGATGCGTAGGAAAAATCACTACAGATCGTGGAGAATTAAATGCACAAGAAGCTCATAAGTTCTTTGAAAGATGTGGAGTTAAACTATCACTGACTACTTCTTATAATCCGGAAGGGAATGCAAAAAGTGAACGCGGTCACCCACCGATTGTGAAAGCATTAGTTAAAGCTTGTAATGGGAAAGTTAAAGAGTAGCCATGGCTTTTGTCATTTGCATTATAGGGTGATCGAACAATACATAATTTGGTGACAGGATATATGCCAGTAGAACTTATGACAAGTCGAAAACCAATTATGCCGATTGAAGAAAAGGTACTTACTTGGAGTATGCTACTATGGGAAGATGGATTGACAAGAGAAGAACTTCTGGTTGTTAGGATTAGACAATTGGAGCAAAGATCGGAAGATGTGCAGATAGCATTGGAAAGGTTAAAAAGAGCAAGGTTACAAAATAAGGTGCGATTCGATAAGCAACATCGATTGAGACCTAAGTCAATCGAGAAAGGTGATTGGGTACTTGTTTATGAGAATAGTTTGAACAACCAATATAGCACTTTACGGAAGTTTTCAAAACGTTGGTTTGGACCGTATGTGGTAACAACTATTCATGATAATGCGACTTATTCAATACGAGAGTTAGATGGCACATAGTTAAAAATACCAATTGCAGGGAAGAGAGTGAAATTATTTAAACAAAGATATACAGAAATAAATATAGAAGATCTTAATAAAGACATAGATATTCCGTAGTGGGAAGATGAAATTGATTTGGATAGCAGAGACAGTGGAGATGGACAAGACGAAAATTTAGAGAACATATTATGAATCAAACGATGTCGTATTACGTGCTTTCCTGCTCAAGAACGCGCCAAGCGTCTAACTGTAGAAGGTAGTATGGAGATTCGCTAATATTCAAACAGTCTATCGGTTTTTGACTGTTAGAATATAAACAACTACAAGAATACACCGTAAATCTATATGGATGTCCTTCAATTACTCGTCGAAGTCCTTTTTGTCCCAGCCAGTAGGTCTCTATACGTTACAAAGAACCCCGAACAATCCAAACTGCTAATCATCGATATCGAATTATACTCACGATCTTGTATCCACTAACTGTCTTGTTAGATTAACCCAATAAATTTCATTCACTCCGCATACTCAATTCTATAGACACCCTTTTAATTCTTCATCACAGACGTAACTCGATTTCATAAAACAGTCAAGAGTAATCAAATCCACTTCATTAAAAAATCCCGATTCACCATTACAACACTGACTTTAGCAACGATTGTCTCAGTCTTCTCAAAACCCTATGAAGAAAAAAAAACCCAATTCTCTGTCTTTTTTCCCCTTCCCAAAGCATGAAGCTAGCTCTTCGATCCTTCAAAACTCCATGAAAACTTCTTCTCTCTCCCCTCTCATCTCTTAAACTTAATTTTGAATTTCTTCAATCTTCCATCTTGGATCCAAAATTGGCTCCCGCCATCAGAGCTTGGATCCAAAATTGGCTCTCGCCGTTAGAGCTTTCTCCTCCGTTTTTACCTTTAAGAGATTTTTTTACCGAAAGGACGTTCTCGGAATGGCACAAATGACGAAACAGCCTGAAACGGAATCGGAGCCCCGTAATGGAGACCACATTGAGTCGCTCGACCAATTCACGTCTCAGTTTGGATAAGAGTCCAGTAGTAAGACCCGGATGTTTCAGTAATAGGATCAAATTGGTCCTTCACGTTAGATTGGCTGAGGCCCGTAGTAAGACTTGGATTTTCTCGTAATTAGACTTCATTGGATTGCCTGACGAATTCAGGTCTCATATTGGGTAAGAGGACCCGGATTTGATGTCTTGAAATTGGATCCAATTGGCTCTTCGAACCAGGCTCACCCGTTGTGTGAATTGGTCCTTTCCCTTCCTGTTGACTCCCATTATTAGAATCGAACAGAGCATTTCAATATGCCCCAATTGACTGTAACGGGGTGACTGAACCTGGCCACTCAGTATTTGCACTGGAGTTGGTCGTTGCTCCCAATATTCGAGGTAACTGAATATTAATAAAAGTCCTCTTTCTTTATATTTTCACAGTATACTCGTGTTACAATATGACATCCACCTTCTCTGAACCTGTGCATCCTCTGGTATGCACCAATTTATCCAATTGCTGTTTGATTCAGAATATATCCTCTACGTCTTTGTCCAGTTCGTCTTTGTCACCTTTATTATCCAAATGACTTTCATCTTCTTGCTGCGGAATCTGTATACCTTCATTAAGGTCTTCCATATTCATCTCAGCATGTCTTCGTTTAAATATTTTTACTCGCTTCTCTGCAATTGGTATTTTCAATTTTGTACCATCTAACTCCCGTAATGAATAAGTCGCATTATCATGAATAGTTGTTACCACATACGGTCCAAACCAACGTTTTGAAAACTTCCGTAAAGTGCTATATTGGTTGTTCAAACTATTCTCATAAACAAGTACCCAATCACCTTTCTCGATTGACTTAGGTCTCAATCGATGTTGCTTATCGAATCGCACCTTATTTTGTAACCTTGCTCTTTTTAACCTTTCCAATGTTATCTGCACATCTTCCGATCTTTGCTCCAATTGTCTAATCCTAACAGCCAGAAGTTCTTCTCTTGTCAATCCATCTTCCCATAGTAGCATACTCCAAGTAAGTACCTTTTCTTCAATCGGCATAATTGGTTTTCGACCTGTCATAAGTTCTACTGGCATATATCCTGTCACCAAATTATGTATTGTTCGATCACCCTATAATGCAAATGACAAAAGCCATGGCTACTCTTTAACTTTCCCATTACAAGCTTTAACTAATGCTTTCACAATCGGTGGGTGACCGCGTTCACTTTTTGCATTCCCTTCCGGATTATAAGAAGTAGTCAGTGATAGTTTAACTCCACATCTTTCAAAGAACTTATGAGCTTCTTGTGCATTTAATTCTCCACGATCTGTAGTGATTTTTCCTACGCATCCGTAGCGACAAATGACATCTTCAAGCAAAAACCTACAAATCCTCTTTGTAGATTTTGTCCTCAATGCTCTTCCTTCTACTTAATTTGATAAATCTTCACGAGCTAAAACCAAATATCTCATCTGCCATAATCCAACTGGTATAATAACCAAATCAACAACCCATTTAAAATGAATAGCCAGAGGATACATATGATGAAGACCATCTCAATGTCGGATATTAGAATACGATTGACAGATTTCACATGACTCTACAAATGAGAGCACATCTCGATACATATTTTTCTATCAATATCGTTTCTTGAGTTTAGCAAAAGTAGTCCAGATTCCTCTATGCCCTGCCCATAAACTATCATGAAACTCCTTTAATAATTTTAGTTTTTTTTCTTTTTTACCTATCACTTGTTGTGGCATCCCAATTCCTTTCTTCGGTCTCTTCTATAAGAATCCATCTCGAAGTAAAAATCCATATGCTTTTTTTCTTATTTGTTTGAATTTTTTTGTAGACCAATTCCCCTACTTTGATAAGGTATTCAAATAATGACCAATATCCAATAATTCTCCTTCATAAGATTCTTCAAGAAATAGCTTGTCTTCTCTGTTGAGATTTGATATTGAATAGAATTTCAATCCGACATCATCAATATCTTCAACCATTTCGTCCTCGCTCTCGTATCTTGCTCGAGATAGCATGTCTGCTATTAAATTGTCCTTCCCAGTAACATGCTTAAATTCCAGATTTAGTGACTTAATATAAGCAATCCATCTCAACATTGCAATATCTGGCATTAAACAGTTAGTAATCATTCCAAGCAATGGCAAGCAATCTATTTCAATTACTACTACTGCCCCAATCAAATAGTCCTTTTCAGCTTTCATAGCCGAAACAACTCCCAAAAGTTCTCTTTTGACTTGCAAATATGCACGCTGACAAATACTTAAAACTTTAGCTCCAAATCGAACTGCAAATCTTTTCCCACTAGAATCATCTTGACCCACAGTCCATCCAATGGCAATTGGACTAGCGTCCACAATAAGAATCACTGGTCTATTGCACTTATAATCAACCTTTCTCAATATTGAAGGTGACATCAATAATTTCTTCAATCTTTGCATTGCGTGAATATGCCTTTCTTTCCATTTGAATTGGTAGCCCTTATATAACAGTTCATATAATGGATCTGCTATGTGAGCATAATGAGAGATCCAGATTCGATAAAATACACACGCACCTAAAAACCTGTGAATTTCTGTTAAAGAATCACAATCCTCTTTCATCCTTCCAATTACATCAACTTTAGTCGGATCTGGTTTTCTTCCGTAAGATCCACATAAATGTCCAACAATCACAACCTCTTGTACTCCAAATACGGACTTCGTACCTGATAATGTAAGATGAACTTCTCGAAGTCAAGTAAAAATCTTTTCGCAATCTTGTATATGATCAACAACATATATGCGACACCCCCTCGTATCTAAAGTTTCATCCTTGTCTCCTTCTCTGCACCCTTTATAGAAACATCATCCAGAAAAGGCATAGTCTTTTTCGGAATAAAATCTCTCAATACCTTATTCATCCCATTCATCATATGTGCAACTAAGTTGGTCGCGCCTTGAGGAAGAGTGCACATTCTAACGAATCCAAGTGGTATCCTCATTGTTGTCATATCTCTACTTCTTTCGGTAAGTTGAAATTAATCATAGCCTGAATACAAGTCACCCATTGAATAGATTGCCCTTCCAGCAAACGCCTTAGCAAATTCATCCACAATAGGTCCAATTCCTGCATTCTTAACAGTTTCTGCATTCATTGGTTGCATATCTTGAATAAACCATAGTGACCCATTCTTTTTAGGTACCGTAAACCATCGACTAGAATACGGCGCAAATGAAGGTTCCAATATATTCATCTTTATCTTTTCTTTTAATAGTTCTACTAATTTAGGTAAATGTGCCCTCGGTATTGGAGTCGGTCTAAGATTCCAAAGTACATGCGGTACAGTGAAGATAACCATAGGCGTTATAATATTTGGATCCATACACCCAATTTCATAAGATTCGAAGGCAAATGATCTACCTTGTTTAGCCAACATCTTTTTGAAGCAAGTAATTTCCTCCGACAATAAAGAACCATCAGAACCAATCTTCAATTCTTCAAAAGTCTCTTTAGTAAACTGATGTCCAATACTCATTGGATCTCTTAAACTTGCTTCTTTTGATGCTTCCCCAATTTGTTCTTTAGAATCTTCTGGTAATGGTCTGACAACAGGCTTTACCTTCTTATCTGTCGTTTTATATCTAGTCTCTATAGTGACTTCTGGTGCTTGAAAAGATTCAAGTATGGTATAAACCTCTCTTGAATGAATCTCAACAATCTTATCATTATCCCCTAACCCAATAGATGTAATCAATTCCAATGAATAATCCAGTCCATTTTCTTCATAAACACTTAAAACCCTCTCATCATCTTACAATATATCTAACTTGCGTAATTTTCCTTCAATATTATATAATCTTTTTCTTTTTTTTCTTTTAAAATCATCAACTTTCTTATACATAATATTTCCATTCTCCAAAATACCAATAAAACTCGCATCAAAGGCACCTTCATCTCACGAGAGTATCTCCTCTTTTGTACCTCCATAATCTCGCTTTATAGTGGTACCTCCCCAAAATCCTTCAATCCTTCAATAATCTTTCTTTGGCAACGGTTTCTCCCTCAACCTATCTCGATTCCGTTCATGGTTAGGAGGTATTGTTAGAAATTGTACAACTTTCCTCCCATCTTCGCTATGTACTCTTGCATAAGCAGAACCACCGTGAAGTACTTTTGTTTCCATCCGTATTGCCGTAATATAAGGTTGTCCTAAAATCAACGGATAAGATGTTGTATCTTGAACAAAGAAATGTTGCTCCGTCACAACATCCCCAATCCGAATTTTGACATCTGGACAAGCTCCATATAATTTGTCTCGTGTGTTATTGTTTGCTTGTATTGCCCATCCATGTTCCATATCAATTGGCCATTTTTGCTTCTTATAAAGATCTTTAGACATAAGATTTATTTCAGAACCATGGTCGACTAAAGCAACAATTGGTTCTTCTATATCTCCTACTTTCACCAATACCTCAATAGTTATCCTTGCCCAATGCTTTCGAGTATAATAGGTCAAAGTTTTTATTTCTTTATCACTATAATCTTCAAAATGTACTCATTGATTATACCCATTCTTTTCATTTGTTGGTTGCTTGTAACCAATATTAATCTCTTCTTCATCTTTATATATTCTTGCATCAATAGTATGATTCATTCTAGTTTCACCCATTAATTACCTCTTTTGCTTAATGCTGTCAATGATAACATCATGAAACTCCTTCTTTGTAATTCCCAAAACTTCTTTCAATGTGAATTCCACCTTAGCATTTAATATATGTTCTTCCAACACCCCTTTCAAATTTTTTGCCGCTTCAATGTCAGAAAGTAGCTTATAAGCAATTGATTTGTCCTTATCTTTTGTCTCCCTTGTTTTTTCTTCCAATGATGCTGAGGTATCCTTTACAAATAATTCTTATGAAGCTGCCTCTCGAGCCTTGCCTCTTCGAGTTTGCCTCTTAGAAGAATTTCCTTCTCTCGTATCATCAAAATTTCCTCGTCTCTTTTCTTCCATCAAAGCTTCATGTTGGCTCTTAGCTATATATGCATGAACTCAAAGAGACTCAACAGGATCCTCCCAACCTATTGCACCTCGTATTGTAGCTGCAGTCCTCAATAATGCTTCTCGAGGTAATTTCCCTTTTTGCATTGTAGAAATAACAAAAGCCCAAAACTCACTAGTTTCCATATTTCCACCAAGGTCATCATCAACTCTAGCTTCATAACTTCCACTTTCTTGTGCTGTTGTTTCATGCTCTTTTATGTAATCTTGAACCAATGCTCTCATTCCTCCCTTGCCAAAATTGGTTTGAAGAAGATCCTCCCTATCTTTTAATGCTATCTTCCAATCTTTCCAGCAAATAATTCCTTGCCGTATCATATTATTAAATTCATTGCAATCTTTTCTAGTGTGTGAAGCATCATCACACCAAATGCATCTTTGTACATATCCTTATTTTGAAACACTCTTCAAATTGTTTGTAGAAGTATTCTCTTCAAGTCTTGCCAATTTGATTTGAAGATCTCGCATTCCTCGTATAATTTCTTCCATCCCTATATCTGCTTTCTTTGATAAGGATGTCGAAGGTTGAACTGTAGGCATTGTTGGTGGTATTGTACTTACTGGAGCTTTGGGTGCTTGTACTGTTTTCGGAATATTGCTCCTATCCTTCTTCTTTTCTCTTTTTGTAAGCAACTCCATCGCATCTTCAACATTCTTCCACTTCGTTGTCAATCCTTCATCTTCTTCTTTGTCTTCAAGAAGGAGTTCTAATTTCCCTTGCAATTTTCTATCAGCAGCTTGAAGAAATAGATCAACTTTGTTCGGCTCCTATGTCAATTTTTCTACCTTCGACAATTGAGAGTACTGCCTCTCAAATTTCTTTAATAGCTCTGTTGCTTGCAAATTCTTATTAGGCCGTTCAATCTATTTCAGAAACAACTTCTTAGTAACGCGATCAGCATCTTTCAAGAAATATTTGTCTTTCAATGCATGTGAAGAAACCTCTCATGAATTTCCATAACGATCTATAATCGATGTAATATGGTCTCTTATCTTCGGTATCATGGCAAGTCCAAATAATTCAACCATTTTTTTCTCAGAAACCTGATTTAATTCCATTTCACGAACATAACATCTTAAATACCTTGAAATATTCCTCCCATCATATTGATCAATTTTATTGACCACTGCTTGCAATGCTTTGGTTGCCAAAGCTTCCTTTCGATCATTGCTTTGCTATTGCTGCATTGATAATGAGAAGGCTTGAAACATACTAGCAATAGACGGATCCATGTGCATACTTTGTCCTTTAGAAGAACCTCCACCAGAAACTCCTCCCAAAGATCCTTCAAAATTTTTATTTTCGTTTTCCATAAAAATAAGAATAAAATCAAATAAAATCCAATACCTTCCACCTCAAGCTTTCACGTCGGGTTCACCACTTTTGTCGTATTACATGCTTTCCTGCTCGAGAACGCGTCGGGCGTCTAACTGTAGAAGGTAGTATGGAGATTCGCTAATATTCAAACAGTCTATCGGTTTTTGACTGTTGGAATATACACAACTACAAGAATACACCGTAAATCTATACGAATGCCCTTCGACTACTCGTCGAAGTTCTTTTTGTCCTAGCCGGTAGGTCTCTAGACATTACAAAGAACCCCGAACAACCCAAACTGCTAATCTTCGATACCGCTTTATATTCACGATCTTGTATCCACTAACTGTCTTGTTAGATTAACCCAATAAATTTCATTCACTCACCATAGTCAATCCTATAGACACCCTTTTAATTCTTCATCACAGACGTTACTTGATTTTATAAAACAGTCAAGAGTAATCAAACCCACTTCATTAAAAAATCCCGATTCACCATTACAACACTGACTTCAGCAACGATTGTCTCAGTCTTCTCAAAACCCTATGAAGAAAAGAAAAACCCAATTCTCTGTCTTTTTTTCCCTTCTCGAAGCATGAAGCTAGCTCTCCGATCCTTCAAAACCCCATAAAAACTTCTTCTCTCTCCTCTCTCATCTCTTAACCTTAATTCTAAATTTCTTCAATCTTCCGTCTTGGATCTGAAATTGGCTCCCGCCGTCAGAGCTTGGATCCAAAATTGGCTCTCGCCGTTAGAGCTTTCTCCTCCGTTTTTACCTTTAAGAGATCCTTTTACCGAAAGGACGTTCTCGGAATGGCACAAAAGATGGAACAGCCTGAAACAGAATCGGAGCCCCATAATCGAGACCACATTGAGTCGCCTGACCAATTCAGGTCTCATATTGGATAAGAGTCCACTAGTAAGACCCAGATGTTCCCGTAATTGGATCAAATTGGTCTTTCATGTTAGATTGGCTAAGGCCTGTAGTAAGACTTGGATTTTCTCGTAATTAGACTGCATTGGGTTGTCCGACCAATTCAGGTCTCATATTGGGTAAGAAGATCCGGATTGGATGTCTTGAAATTGGATCCAATTGGCTCTTCAAACTAGGCTCACCCATCATTGAATTGGTCCCTTCTTTTTTAAGGTGACTCCCATTATTGGAATCGAACGGAGCATTTCAGTATGCCCCGGCTGACTGTAACGGGGTGATTGACCATGGCCTCCCAGTATTTGCATTGGAATTGGTCGTTGCCCGCAATATTTGAGGTAATTAAATATTAATAAAAGTCCCCTTTCTTTATATTTTTACGGTATACTCGTGTTACAACATGACAATGGTAACTAGGTTAATTGGTGCATATTAGAGGATGCACAGGTTCAGAGGGGGTGGATGTCGTATTGTAACACGTCTATATGATGAAAATATAAATGAAGAAGATTTATTAATATTTAGTGATATTGGGTGTTAGAAGCGATGGCCAATTCCAGTGCAAATACTGAGAGGCCACGTTCAGTCACCCCATTACAGTCAGCCGAGGCATACTCACGAGTAACAAAATGCTCCGTTCAATTCCAAAAACGGGAGTCAACAAAAAGAGAAAGGACCAATTCAACGACGGGTGATCCTGGTTCGAAAAGCCAATTAAATCCAATTTCAAAAGACTTCTAATCTAGGTCCTATTATGGGCCTCTTACCCAATATGAGACCTGACTTGGTCGGGCAACCCAATGTGGTCCGATTACGGGCTTTGATTTCATTTCAGGTTGTTGTGTTCTTTGTACCATTCTGAGAACGTCTTTTTAGTAAAAGGATCTCTTAAAGGCAAAAATGAGGGAGAAAGCTCCGTCAGCTGTTTCAGTTCGGAGAGTCTAAAGCGGAAGAATAGGATCTTCTCAAGGTTAAAAGATAGGATATGTTAAGAAATGGAAATGAGAGAATCAGGGTTTTAAGGATCCGAGAGCTAGCTTCATGCTTTGAAAAAGACAGAGAATTGGGATTTTTTTTTCTTCATAGGGTTTTGGGAAGATTGAGGCCACTGTTGCTGAAAGTGAGTGTTATATTGGTGAACTGGATTTTTTTTTGTAAGAGAGGAAAGACTGGTACTCTTGATTGTTGATGAAATGGGAGATACTTCTGTGGTTGAAATTCAGAGTTGTCTAGAAGGTTGAGTATGTTGAATGCATGTGTGGTTGTGTTAATCTGACTGTACGGATAGAGGATATCTGCTAACAGTTTAAAGAGGTATTGGAAGTTAGTAAATTGGGGGGTTATTTAGGATTTCTATGATAACTGGGGACCTACCGACAAGGATAAGAGGAATATTGGTGAGCGGCCAAGGGACATCGATGCAGATTGTAGCATAGCCTCATAATCTATAAGCGGGGTTGAACTAGAACTTCTTGAGCATTCAAAAGGGCATGTTGAGACACTAGCGATACATGTTTCACAACAAGTCAGAAGGAGAGATTGAGGATCATAGCTTGTCGAAGTTCACGGTCTAAGATTAAGGTAATTAACGATAAAGATAAAATAAAAAACATAAAATAAATAAAATAAAATAAAAATAACAAAAGAGATTGAAGTTATATAGGGTCTCTAGGTATTTTATATTGGAATTAAGCTTTTACATTACAATCCGATATAGATTGTATTTGAGTAGTCAAGAATACGATAAACTGCTTGAGTACTAGCGAAACACCATACTACCTCCTATAGTCAGACGTCCAGCATGTTCTCAAGCAAGATAATACTTAATACGACAGCGCCGTCTATAGAGCTAAATGAACCAATATCAGTATTGAGACGTATCCCAATATTGAGATCTCAACAGACTGAGGAACCCAATTTGGTTTCACTTGCTAATTTATCGAGACCATCAAGATCGATCCCAATTGATCAAGTACCTATACTTGTATAGCCTTATAAAAGATCTTACGCATTAAAAGAACCTTTTCTAGAAGAAAAGTTGACAAAGTTACCAACGGCAATCCCAATTGCCAGGAAGGAATTGCTACCGAATGGACTGAAATCAAAACCAATGAAATACAAAAGAGCATTGGAAATTACTCTCAATATGGAACCCTATGACATTCTGAAGGATTTGGATGTTATTTAGCCTTCAATTACAATGAAGCAATTTTTGGCTGTAGCATCGAAATGTCGATCTGTATTGAATTCAACATTAATACGACAAAGATCCCTCACTAAAGAAATTCATGAAGTTAGCTTAAACCCACATCTGGGAGCACGAACAATCAATGTAACAATTGATGGCATTTTAATTCCTGGGATATTATTAGGGACATAATCTTTAAAACCTTCTAGAGACAAGTTTCTAGAACCTTCTAGAAGTAAGTCTCTGGAACCTTCTAGAAGCTTCTTAATTGGCAGAAGATATTCGAGACATAGTCCTTAGAACCTTCTAGAGATAAGTTTCTAGAATCCTCTAGAAGCAAGTCTCTAGAATCTTCTAGAGATAAGTTTCTAGAACCCTCTAGAAGCAAGTCTCTAGAATCTTCTAGAAGCTTCTTAGTTAATAGAAGTTACTTGAGAAGCTTCCTAAATAAAAGTATATATTGGAATCGAGGCTAAAGAGTTCTTCACTCTCGACAACACATCTCTTGGAGCTCTAGCTCACTTCTCTGGTGTTGTTTTCATCTGATTAATCTAGTTCTTGCCAGTTCTTCTTGAACTTCTTGTTAGATCTCGAGTCTGTATTTTTGTGTCTATGACAGTTTGTCGAGAGTGCACTCACCTCAGATATCAGAGCTAGTTTTTTCTTTGTTAGAATGTGGATTACCCCTCTGCTTGGAAGTGTACTAGCATTTTAGAGGTTGCGGATTATCCTCTTCTAAACTGATACTTCTTTTGTTACAATATTGGAGTCTTATTCTTCTTGGAGAGAGTAGATTACTCCTTTTTTTTGAAGCTCTTAAGGCATTTTAGAGGTTGCGGAGTATCCTCCTCTAAACCATTATTGTCTTCTTGTAGAGTCATTTCTGTCCTTCTCTTAGAATGGCCAGGGGCCAAGACATTAGTATGACGGAAAGTTCGCAGTCCAAGTTAGATGCTATCATAAATGCTCTTGCTACGTTATCGCAAAGAACTATAGAGATTGAAGGAGTCGTGGCAAAGCTTCATAATGATGGAGCATCTGGGATGGCACAATCTAGGTTGCACCAGCCTCAAACTTCTGCACTTGGAGAAGCAACTTTGCCTCAGGTTCAACAAGCACCGCTGGTTCTACAACATAAAGAGCCCCAAGTTAGCCTTCTAGACAAGTTCAATGGTACGTGTTCCAAGTTTCGAGGATTTGTCAACCAAATCAGGTTGATAACAGTTTTACAGCCCGAATGCTATCCAACAGAGGAGTCACGTGTTGGGCTTGTTGGAACCTTACTTACAGGACAAGTTCTATCATGGTTTGCTCCTTTGTTTGAGAAACGATCGTCCATACTAAACAACTTTGAAATCTTTTTGGAGGCATTTGTGGAAGCATTTGGTGAACATGATAAGGTTCGATGGGCTACAACAAAGATCCGATCACTACGACAATGGATGCGCTCTACATGAGTCTATGCATTGGACTTCAGGTAATTAGCATGCGACATCAATTGGAATGAAGAAGCATTGATGAGTCAATTCTATTGGGATTTAAGGGACAATGTAAAGGATTTGCTGTTAACTCTTCCTGATCCACAAACGCTCAATGAAGCTATTAGCCAAGCTGTGAAGTACGATAATCGCCTATTCCAACGCCGCCAAGACCAATGTTCAAGACAACATACGGTTCGCCATGCCCCAACTATGTCGACAAGCAGCATGAATTCACATTCAGAGGTAGAAGACATGTAAATTGATGCTGTACGTGTCAAATTTCTTACTCTAAAAAAAAAAAGCGGAGTATGGAGGAAGGTCTATGCTTGTATTGCAGTGAAGAAGGCCACAAAGTTGGAAACTGCTCTAAGAAGCAAAATCAACGTATTATCAAGATTAAAGGCACGTTTATTCAGGAAAATGAGGATGCCCAACCACAATAAGAACCGTGCGACTGGACAGTGAAATATCGCAACAACAACCAGGTTTCTTTCTTTCTACTCAACCTGCCCTTTGTTTTACAATCCCTTTGCTTATTGGCCCTCAGAAACTGAGAACCTTAGCATTATTAGATTGAGGAGCATCTGCTTGTTTCTTAGACAAAGAATTTGTGAAACATCATAAGATTCTTTTAGTACAAAAATCCAAACCTATTCATGTTGAGGTCATAGATGAGCAACCTTTATTGTCTGGTAGTATCATCCATGAATCAGAACCTATAGAAGTGACATTTAAGGGCCATAGTAGTCATATTATTTTTAATATTATTAAAACTCCATCAAATCTTGTTATTCTTGGTCTTTCTTGGTTAGAAAAGCATAATCCATCTATAGATTGGAAGTAGCGGAAGATGACCTTACTCACAAAACCATCCAAGAGCAAGCCTAGTAGAAAACCCTGAATAGAAAAATCCTTATTTATTGGAGCAAGAGCATTTATAAGATCGTTCAAGGAAGGCACATCGTTTGTCATTTATGCGGCTCCAACCACTGGGGAGAAGATCTCGATAGCAAGTATACCGGAGCAATATAAGGATTTTAAAGACGTGTTTCAAAAAAAAAAATGCCGACATACTACCAAAACACAGACCATATGATTGCGCCATAGACTTACAGGAAGGAGTACAGCCGCCTTTTGGCCCAATCTATAATCTATCGCAGACCGAGTTGGCGGAGTTGCGAAAGTGTATTGACGAGAATCTAGCCAAGAACTTCATCCGTCATTCAAAATCGTCAGCTCGAGCATCCATCTTATTTGTGAAGAAGAAAGATGGCTCATTGCGGATGTGCATGGACTATCGAGGCTTCAACAAGGTAACAAAGAAGAATCGTTACTCGTTACCCTTGATTTCTCGTCTCTTAGAACAACTTGGACGTGCAAGGATTTTTACAAAAATTGATCTAAGGGGAGCTTACAACCTCGTACGAATCAAGGAAGGAGATGAGTAGAAGACAGCGTTTCGTACAAGGTATGGCCATTTTGAGTATAATGTCATGCCCTTTGGTCTTACCAATACTCCAGCGATCTTTCAACATATGATGAATGATATTTTCCAAGAGTACCTTGACGATTTTGTTGTCATCTATTTAGATGATATTCTGATATTCTTCAAAAATGAGGAAGAGCATGAAAAGTACGTTCATTTGGTCTTGGAGAAACTACGCGAGTGAGGACTATATGCCAAGTTGGAGAAGTATTTATTTCACTAAATAGAAATGGAATTTTTGGGATTCGTTGTGACTATGGAAGGCTTGAAGATGGACCCCAAGAAGGTGGAAGCAATCGTGTCCTGGGAGGTTCCGAAGATGGTGAGAGACGTACAATGCTTTCTTGGCTTTGCCAACTTCTATCAGAACTTTATCAAGAATTACTCTCAAGTTGCTGTTCCTCTCACTCGGATAACATGCAAGGATAAGCAGGAGTGGGGACCTCCAGCGGAGAAGGCGTTTCAAGACCTAAAAATCACATTTACTAGGGCTCCAATCTTGGTACACCCAGACTTTACAAAGGCCTTTTATTTAGAAACTGATGCTTCGAATTTTACTTTGGGAGTTGTACTTTCAGAAATAGGAGAAGACAAGAAGCTCCATCCGGTTGCATTCTATTCTCAAAAGTTCTCTGCTGCTGAAATCAATTATGAAATCTACAATAAGGAACTTCTTGCTATAATAGATTCTTTCTAAGAATGGCATCATTTTCTTGAAGGAGCTACACACCCAGTGACCGTATACATAGATCACAAGAATTTGGAGTATTTCATGTTGGCTCGAGTTTTAAATCGACGTCAAGCTCGGTGGAGTATATTGCTATATAGGTTCGATTTTGTTATCACTTATCGACTTGGAAAGTAGCAAAGACTATCTGATGCCTTATTCAGGAAATCGTATCTTGTACCGAAGGCTGAAGAAGTAGCGTTTGATCAACAATGTATGACGTTGTTGAAGCCAAAGCAATTTCAGCTTTGCGCTACTATTGTGCCAATTGATGCTGACTTCTTGAATCAAGTATATACTGCGACCATTAAAGATTCAATAGCCATTGATATCAAGCAGCATACCAATGACAAAAAATTCAAGGTAGAGGGAGATCTTTTATACTTTGAAGAGCGGTTGTATATCCCAAAAGGACCACCACGACTTCAAGTTCTTCAATCTCGCCACGATTTTCCAGCTGCGGGACATTTTGGATTCAACAAGACCTTGGAGCTTATTTCTTGAGATTTTTGGTGGCTCCAAATGTGGAAGGATGTGAAAGATTTTGTCCTCTCCTACGACATCTATTCAAGATCCAAGAATCCTCGGCATCGCCTTTATGGACTCCTACAGCCATTGTCGATTCCACGTTGACCATGGTCTTCAGTTTCGATGGACTTCATCACGGACCTTCCATCATCGAACTCATTTGACAGCAACTTTGTTGTAGTAGATCGGCTTACAAAGATGGCACACTTTGTTCCTTGCAAGAAGACATCGTCCAATGAAGTCACAGCAAGGCTCTTTCTCGATAATGTGTATCGATATCATGGACTACTAGATGATATCGTATCAGATCGAGGAACCCAGTTCGTATCAAAGTTTTGGAGATCTCTCTTTGAGATACTGAAGCTGGATATTAAGCTTTCTTTGGCTTTTCATCCTCAAATTGACGGCCAAACGGAACGGGTGAACCAAGTCTTGAAATAATACTTACGATGCAGCATCAACTATTAGCAAGACGATTGGACCACATATTTGCCGCTAGCCGAGTTTGCATATAACAATAACCTCCATGCGTTGACTCAATACACACCATTCTTTTCCAACTATGAGTGTCATTCGAAGCTTGATTTATTGAGTCCGTCAACAAATAACAATCTAGTAGCTGAAGGATTTGCAAAACAACTATCAGAGCTTCAAAATATGTTGAAGCTTCAATTACAATCCACTCAAGAATCCTACAAGGCGTCTACAGATAGATTTCAGAATCAAGCACCTACTTTCAAAATTGGAGATAAAGCATGGCTTCTTCGACAGAATATCAAGATTAACTGACCATGTGATAAGTTGGACTATCGAAGATTGGGACCATTTATCATCCAAAAGCAAATCAATCCAGTGGCATACCATCAGGAATTACCGGCTTCTATGAAGGTACATCGAGTCTTTCATGTTTCTCTGTTAGAGCCTTATCGAGAGTCGTCTTTTCTTGGAAGAGTACAATGTCCGCTTCCTAGTATTGAGATCGAGAACCATGAGGAATACGAGGTTGAAAAGGTACTAGATTCACGGTGAAGATGGGGCAAGTTGGAGTATCTTGTTCATTGGTGCGACTACGACATTAATGAGTGAACGTGGGAGCCAGCTGAAAATCTTACCAATGCGCCGCAAAAGGTACAGAAGTTTCATCAACAACATCCTCATAAACCTAAGCTGGTTCGACGATGGCTTCCTTCTGAAGCTTACTCATCCAAGAATATAAGAAAGAGGGAGAGCACTACCAAAATTCGTAGTTGATGTAGTTATTTTTTCTAAGATAAAATAGAATTTTTTCAGTAGCCATAGTTTGGTCTTCTGATATGGATAGCCAAGAGATAGATACTATGCCAGTCAGATTATCTCAACTGACTAGTTCACGAAGGCAATCCCGAGATGAAGAACTACCTACACCATGACGACGATGGAGGATACCGAGTAACTGATCATTGGTGATTGTATTTGAGTCCGAGCCTGCTTACGATGGTTAGCCAGAAGGCATGTTTGCAGGAAAATTTCATAATGAGGACACGGAAGTTCATGCTTGGTCAGAAGTTGAAGGAGTAGGCCACTACCGTTGGCTTCAAGGGCCGATGAACCACTTGCCTCGTGAACAACAGTTGGAGTTTATAGCAGATGTTATGCAACAGATCTTCATTTTCTTGCGTTGGTACTGATCAACAACATTGCTTTACAGAGACCTCGAAGCTAAAAGAAGGGATGATGTTAGGGACATAATCTTTAGAACCTCCTAGAGACAAGTTTTTAGAACCTTCTAGAAGCAAATCTCTGGAACCTTCTAGAATCTTCTTAGTTGATAGAAGTTACTTCAGAAGCTTCTTATATAGAAGTATATATTGGAATCAAGGCTGAAGAGTTCTATTATCTCGACAACACATCTCTTAGAGCTCTACCTCACCTCTCTGGTGTTATTTTCATCTGATTAATCTAGTTCTTGCGAGTTCTTCTTGAACTTCTTGTTAGATCTCGAGTTTGTATTTTTGTGTCCGTTATAGATATAAGTCGATGGTGGCTCTAGTATGAATTTAATGAACGTGGATATAATGGAGGAATTGGATCTAAAGCAATTGCTACCTACAACATTGGTTTTGCGAATGGCACATTATAGTCGGGTAAAGTCAATGGAAATCTTACGCAATATTGCCACTGTAATCACGGGATTGACATACAAAATCGATTATATTGTATTTCGATTACAGAGTTCTATGTTATCGTATCTTATTTTATTGGGCAGACCTTAGCTTTATCAAGCCAAAGCTAAGAACGATTGAGGCCGAGGCACATTGACAATTGAAAAAGGCCGTGATCAGATTATTCTACAGATTTACCCGGTACAATATCATGGAGAATCTCAATTGCTAGAATCACAATTTACATTGGACAACGAGATTCAATCGATTGAGGAAGATGACAATACTATAGATTCACCGTAATTTGAGGTAGGACAAAACACTTCAACAGCAAAGGCAGGAGTCTACCAATGTAGAAGTCCCAGTGAATATTTACTGTATCAGGAGGATGCGACTAACTCAGATCATGCTATTGCTGAATGGATGAAGAATCCCACAGTCAATAGAGTCAGCACATTGGAACAAAAATTGAGTAGTTTCCATATGTCAGATAATATAAGATATTTAGATTAGGAGAAGATAATTAAATCAGAGGTTATTGAAGACCCTGCGTATCAATCTATTAACCTGGGCACCAACAAAATGTCACAGCTAATTAAAATATATGCCGGTATTATAGATACAAAATTAGATGGTTGAAAATAGTTTTTTGTCCATCACAAATCTGCCTTTGTATGGTCGTATGTGGATTTGAAAGGGATTCCAGCCAACGTGTGTGAACATTAGATTATTTTGGAAGAAAGTGTTACGCTAGTTCGTCAACGAAAACATCGAGTTAATCCAAAATATTCCCTTTTAGTGAAAGAGGAATTAGATAAACTTCTTGACGTGGATTTTATTTATCCTGTTCTGCATAGTACATGGGTGTCACCAATCGTGATGGTACCAAAGAAGAATGGAAAAATCAAGATATATCAAGATTTTTGAAAGTTAAATGTGGCTACTAAGAAGGACTATCTTTCGTTACAGTTTATAGATAGTATTTTGGACGTAGTGGCCGAACATTAATGTTACTCATTTTAGACAAATTTTTGGGGTTTAATTTATTAAAGTAAAAATAGAAAATATTATCTTGTATAGAATATTACCTTAGGTAAGTTGCTAGTGGTCAAAGGTTTGACTCTTGGTATATGGTAAGGGCATCCAATGGATATAGGACAAAGTCATGGACCAAGAGTCAAAGTCAAAAGATAAAGTATTAACAAGGGAATATCCAAAGACTAAGTATGAGTCATTAGTATGTGTCATAGGATACCTTCAAAGTTTGTGAGATGCCAAAGGATCCTAAGAGCATGTGTGTAAGACGTAAGAATAATTAGTATTGGACATAAGATACTCTTGGGACTCGTGAGATGTCAAAAGGATCCTAGGGCCATGTGTGTAAAAGTCAAAGAGTGGACATTGTCTTTTAGGGAAGCAACTACCACCTATAAGTAATGGGTGTTGGAAGTGAGAGATATCTTACTCCATATTCTTTTTATGTGCAACCTTGCTGATGCTAAGTACTGTGTCTTCTAAGTACTTGTTTTCTTAATAGGTTATGGACCCACTCACCTTTACTTGTGACTTTTAAAGTACTTTGAAGTCTTTCTTGTTGTAAGGAATAGATCTTATGGTTATTGCTGAAGTTTGAGTTTATTATCTTCTAATCATTCCTATGCATCTAGTTGTTGATGTAATTATGCTCTTATTTATTATTAAGTACACTTATAGTCTTTATTGTTGTTAGACTCCATATAATGATGTTTTAGAACTCTAGTGTTATATTTCTTTGCTGAGATTTATCATTGGTGTTCTAACTTTGTGCTTTCATGTTCTTAACTTCTATTTTCACAAGAAGTTTTTTTTGTGAGGTTAGAAGTATTCTGTGAAAAAAGAGGGATGATTGAAGAGTGGCAATGCTTATACAAGAGGTTCAGATAGAGTGTAAGACTTGTGAGAAGTCCTATAAGTAAAGTTGAGAGTGATACAAGAGTGAAATCACTTATTTACTTACAAAGAGGGCATTCCGGGTTTCTAAGGCAACAACACCTTCTTGTTGATTTTGAGAGTTCTATATCTTCTTTTTTTGATTTTCTTTCATACATCCCTTCTTTAGACATGGCTTCAAGTGAGGGTGAGAGCTTGAGAGTGATTGAGAAGTTTAAGAGTCACAACTTTTACCATTGGAAGAAGAAAATGGAGCTTTTGTTGGCTTCATTGGACCTTTGTGATATTGTTGATGAAAGTGAAGACCCTCCAAGTGACAATGCTGATATCAAAGTGAAGAAGGAGTACAAATATCATGAAAGGAAGGCTTTTGGGATGATTGCAACAAACCTCGATGATGCCAACTTTTCACATGTTATAGCTTGCAATAGATTAGCGGAAGCATGGAAGACTCTTTGTAATATCTATGAGAGTAGAAACCTTGCTAACATCTTTTGGACAAGGAGGAAATTCTTGACAATAAAGATGGAAGAAGGAGATGACCTCATGGCTCATATTAACAAGGTAAAAGCACTTGCTAACCAACTAGCAATTGTTGACAAACCAGTTGATGATAAGGACATTGTGTTGACATTGCTCATGAGCCTTTCCGAATCCTACAACTACCTCATTGTGGCATTGGAGTCCATCTACATGAAAGAGCTTACCATGAACTATGTCACGTCAAGACTTGCCCATGAAGTGACCAAGAGGAAAGAAAAGGAGCTTACAAGTGATGATTCGGCTCTATTTTTAAGACAAGGCAAAGGTAGCTATTCTCACCAACATGATAATTCAAAAATCAATATGAAGAATTGCTATATTTATAGAAAACCAGGTCATTTTGCTAGAAATTACTACAAGGCAAAGAAAAGAGATAGAGAGAATGCAAACAATGCTAGTGATAGTTTTGGTGGAGATGAGTATGCTCTCATGGCAAAGAAAGGAGCCTCCATAGCTGCCATGCCAAAGTGGATTATAGATTCAGGTGTTACTAAGCACATGATACCATACAAGTGTTCATTTGACACTTATGAAGAAATTCTAGCAACGAAAGTGTGGTTGGGAGACAATGGCATAGTACAAGCCATTGGAATTGGCTCCATTATAGTGGAGATTGTTGTGAAGGACCTAATGAAGAGGATCAAATTGAAAGAAGTCCTACATGTGCCAAAAATGAAGAAGAACCTCTTTTTGGTGAGCAAACTTGTATCATATGGTTGTAAGGTTCAATTTGACATGAATGGATGTTTTGTCAAGACATTGGATAGCCAACATATTGCTAAAGGCCTTAGAGATGGAAATCTCTACTTCATCAATTACAAAAAGGTGAATGGAGTTGAAGTGGCAACATTTACTGATTTTCCACAAGTTTTGGCATCAACGACTTAGTCATTTGAATGCCAAATGCATGAAAGAGCTCCAATCCATGGTAAGTGGCTTGGATCTTGGTCAATTCAGCCACAATGCTATGACACTTGCTTTTGAAGGATGTATACAAGGTAAACAACAAAGGGCTTTATTTCCAAGTGGAGTTCCAACACGTGCAACAAAATTGTTGGAGATTGAGCACTTAGATGTTTGTGGACCAATGAAGACACCATCAATTGGAGGAGTAAGGTACTTTATTACATTCATTGATGATTTCTCAAGAAAGGTGTGGATTCACATCATTAAAGCTAAGAGTGAATGTTTCTCAAAGTTTAAGGAATTTAAGGCTCTTGTAGAGAAACAATGTGAGTGCAAGATCAAAGTATTGAGAACGGACAATGGAGGAGAATACATGTCAAAGCATATTGATGACTTCATGAAGATTCAAGGTATTTCAAAACAAACCTCTACTCCATACACTCCACAACAAAATGGAGTTGCTGAAAGAGTAAATTACACCATTGTAGAGATGGCAAGGAGTATGCTTCATACACAAAATCTTGGATATGAGTATTGAGGGGAAGCTCTGATAAATGTGGTGTACACAAGGAATAGGTACCCTATAAGTGCATTTATATCAATGACTCCACAAGAAGCTTGGAGTAGGAAGAAACCTTGTGTTTCACATATGAGGATTTTTGGATGCATTGCTTATGGAAAGGTACCAGATTGTATGATGTCCAAACTTAATGCAAAAGGTACAAAATGTATATTTTTTGGATATTGTGAAGGTACCAATGCATATAAACTAATATATTTAGAAACCAAGAAGATCATCAAAAGTCGTGATGTAGAATTTTTGGAGCATAAGAGTGCTTTTGAGCACTTAGAAGAGTGTCGAAGTGGGAGTAAAGGTGTGTTTGTGGACACATCTTCAAGTTCAGCAAAGAAAGAAGAAGAAGAAGTAGATGATGATGACATTGAAGATGGAGGAAATAGAAGTCAAGATCAAGTGCCAAAGAAGATAAATCATAGTGTACCTTCAATTGCTAGAATCAACAATGAAGATATTGAAGGTGATGATGATGATGAAGAATATCAACCTTTGAGTTAGAAAAGACAAGCATTGAGGAAGAAGAAGGATGGAATGCAAGAAGAAGGATTTTCTTCAAATGAAAGGAGATATCCTTTGAGAGAAAGAAAACCACATGGTGAATAGTTGAAGGACCACATCTTTCCTCAAGTAAGTGAAGAACATGCCAATATTATACTTCTTACTAATCCGTTGAGTTTATGTAATGCAATGAAGTCCATGGATGCTATGAAGTAGGAGAATGCTATGGAAGAAGAATACAAATCACTCATGTACAATGGAATATGGAAATTGACTCAACTTCCACCAAATCGATCTTCAATTGGTTGTAAGTGGGTGTTTAGAACCAAAAGGGATGCAATGGGTAATATTGTGAGATACAAGTCTAGATTGGTTGCCAAAGGCTACTCACAAGTTGATAGTATAGATTTCAATGAGACATTTACTCGCGTGGCCATATTCACCACTATTAGAACTATTGTGGCAATTGGGGCAGCAATGGATTTGGAGATGCATCAAATAGATGTGAAGACGGCTTTCTTGAATGGAAGTTTGAAAGAAGACATCTACATGGATCAACCTCAAGGATTTGTTGAAGAAGACAAACAACACCTTGTTTGTAAGTTGAAGAAATCCTTGTATGGACTAAAGCAATTACCAAGGGCATGGTATCAACGCATTGATATATTCTTTATGAGTGAAGGATTTGTAAGGAGTGAGACTCATCATTCATTATATGTGATGCAATCAAATGAGTTCATATTGATTGTCATCCTCTATGTTGATGATTTGATCATCTTAATGAATATATTGAAGATGATGGATTGGTAGAAGGTAAAGTTAGAAAAGAAGTATGAAATGAGTGATTTGGGAGAGCTTCACTATTGTTTAGGAGTGGAGTTTATAAGAGATCGTGCTAAGAAGACCATTACAATGAGCCCAAATAAGTACATTGAAGAAGTATTAAAATGATTCAATATGGAGGAGTGTAAGCCTATTGGAACACCATTGGAAGTAAACTTGAAGTTGATGAAGCTCACGGATGAAGAGTTTGCTGAAGTTGAAGGTCAAATACAAGGTGTTCCATACAAGACAGCAAAGGGCTCACTTACGTATGCAATGGTTGGCACAAGGGTGGATCTTGCATATGCAATGAGTGTTGTGAGTCAATACATGTCAAGGGCTGGACCAATCCATTGGACAACCATCAAAAGAATCATGAGGTACTTAAAAGGTACTTTGAACTTCAAATTATGCCTTGGAGGTGATAACATTAGTTTGCATGGTTATTGTGATGCAGATTGGGCTTAAGATGCAAATGATAGAAGATCAACAATGGAGTATGTATTCTTTATTGGAGTGGGAGTAATTTCATGGAATTGCAAGAGACAACCAACAATTGCAAGGTCAACAATAGAGGTGGAGTACATGACAACAAGCCATGGTGCAATGGAAGCAATATGGTTAAGATAACTTTTGGAGGACATTGGAGATGTGGAAATGGAAGCAACTTTAATGGAGTGTGATAATCAAGGATGTCTCGCATTTACAAAGAATCCAAAATATCATTCAAGGACCAAGCACATTGACATTCAACATCACTTTATAAGAAAGAAGATTGAAATGGAAGTGATTGATGTGAAGTATTGTGCAACGGAGGACATGCTTGCTGATTTATTGACAAAGGTATTAATAAAGGATAGATACCACATGTTGACAAAGGTATTAGGCTTAAAAGGCATTTGACCAATAGCAAAGTGGAAGTATTAAAGTAAAAGTAGAAAATATTATCTTATATAGGATATTACCTTAGGTAAGTTGTTAGTGGTCAAAGGTTTGATTCTTGGTATATGGTAAGGGCATCCAATGGATATAGGACAAAGTCATGCACCAAGAGTCAAAGTCAAAAGGATAAAGTATTAATAAGGGAATATCCAAAGACTAAGTATGAGTCATTAGTATGTGTCATAGGATACCCTCGAAGTTTGTGAGATGCCAAAGGATCCTAAGAGCATGTGTATTAGACGTAAGAATAATTAGTATTGGACATAGGATACTCTTCGGACTCGTGAGATGCCAAAAGGATCCTAGGGCCATGTGTGTAAAAGTCAAAGAGTGGACATTGTCTTTTAGGGTAGCAACTACCACTTATAAGTAATGGGTGTTGGAAGTGAGAGATATCTTACTCCATACTCTTTTTGTGTGCAACCTTGCTGATGCTAAGTACTGTGTCTTCTAAGTACTTGTTTTCTTAATATAATCTAATTAAAATTATCAAAGAGGATCTGTTGAAGACTACGTTTATCATAGATTGAGGTACATTCATCCATAAAGTAATGCCATTGAGGTTATGTAATGCCCCGACTACTTTTCAATGAGTAATGATACAAGTATTTTAAGATTACCTACGTTTATCAATGGAGATATTTCTGGATAATTTTTACACCTCTAGCACAACAACTAAACATCTAGCATGTCTGGATAATTGTTTGAATCAATGTGACAAGTATGGAATATATCTAAATTTAGAAAAGTGTCAATTTGGCATATCATCGGAGAAGCTATTGGGACATATTATCTTTGTTGAAGATATCACTATGGACCCTGATAAAGTTACTCATATGTTTGGACACATTCAATATTGCTATTTTATCCATTCTCAGTCAAAAGGATGAAAAAAGATTAGATCATCCCATATATTATGCGAGCCGATAATTCGTTGCTACAGAACAAAATTATAATACTACTGAGCGAGAAGCCCTCGAAATAATCTACACTGTACAAAAATTCTGCCACTATCTACTTGGATACTCATTTGTGTTCCACGTTGATCATGATGCACTTAAGTATATGATAAATAAACCTCAATTGAGTGGATAAATTGCTCGATGGATGTTACTTCTTGAAGAATTTAACTTTACGATTAACGTTTGATCCGACAAGAAATATGCCAATGCGGATCACTTATCTCGTTTATCTAATATATTACATAATGAGCCGCTAAACGATCCTCTTTTGGACACACAACTATTTGCAATAGATGTCATTACACTCGAATATGATAAATTGATCCAATATCTAACATTTTAGAATTTTTTAATTTCTTATAATGAAAAATTAAAGAAACGTCTGATTTTAAAAAGTGCACTGTATACCATGATTGGAGATGCCTTGTACAAACAAAGGCAAGATGGAATTTTATGCCATTGCATCTTTCAAAGTGAAGTTTGTATAATTTTGGAAGGATGTCATTTGGACAATTGTGGAGGACATTTTGCGGGTGATAGTACTGCATGTAAGGCTTTAATGGCTGGATATTGGTGGCCAACAATGTTTTCGGATGTACACCAATATGTTTTTCATTGTGATCCTTGTCAACGAATTGGTCACCCTATTGGAACTTGTGCACTGCCATTGGTACCAATTTTGGCACAGGTACCATTCGAAAAATGAGGTATTGGCTTTGTAGGACCCATTGCACCTGCCTCTTGAAATAGATACAAATGTTATATTCTAATAGCCATTGATTTTGTCACCAAATGGATGGAGGCCATGGCAACGAAAACTGATAATGCCAATACTATAGCAATATTTTTATATGAAAATATTATCACTTGTTTTGGCTTTCCGAAGGAATTGATTAGTGATCGCGGAACACATTTTATTAATGCAACAATTGAAGCATTAATAGCGAAGTATAAAATCAAGCACTGCAAAACTATACTGTAGAATAAGTAGTTATTTGCTGAATTGTAGATACTTAGTTTATAGTGTAAAAAGGGATAGATGACTATTGAAAAGGTAGTTCAGTAGGTAAAATGGATGAATAGTTAGAAAAAGCAGTTTTCATTAGAGATGTAGTAGTTGATATCTCGTGGTAGCATAAGGAGGATGGGAGAGAGGAAGTAAGGGCCAGACTGTGATAGTATGAGCTGGGATAAGCTTGGTGCTGTCTCTTATTTTTTATTGTTTTATTGTTTAAAGTTCTGAATACTATGAAAAGAATTCGTGGAAAAAATCAGGGAAATGATTTATGAGATATTGGATGTATAACTGAGGTATTGTGTGATTGAAGGAGAGAAATTTGGAAGTTGTTATCAGATTCTGTGAAGATTGGTTATAACTGGAAGATTATAATCGTGGTTAATTGAAAATTGTGTGTGTTCGGACCGAGGAAATCTGAAAAAACAGAAATTGTGTAAAGCCAGATTAATTGAGTAAGATTGATTATTCCTGGTGTCGGATGGAATTTATGTATTTTGTGTGGACTTTTGAGAGAGTGAAAATTGCATTTAGTGGTTATCGGTTAATGAAAGGGTTTCATTAGCAGGAAAAAGTCTTGTAGTGTTTCTTCGCTATTTTAAGTAGTACGGAATACAGTTAATTGTGTGATCGTAACGTGTAAGCTCATGCGGTATTCTTTCCCTGTGTTCGAATTCTCCTTTAGAGGTTTATTCTGATTAGATTAGTTAGAGTAAGTAAAACGACAATCACATTTTGGCGCCACTGTCGGGGAAATTGATAATAGCATAGAGTGTTAGGTATTAACTGCCGGTTGAAGTAGATGGGAAATAGGTAGCAGTCGTAGAAGAATATAATGAAAGAGTATGGTTATTGGGAATGAGAACTTAACAGTAAAAAAAATACGGCAGTCAAGAGAAAGAATAGAGAGATCGTAAGCAAGAAATTTGTTGCAAAACGAGCAACAAAGAAAGTTAAAAAGGAATCATAGACAAAGCTGGATTAAGCCATGGTTGCATGCCTGTCGTCATATTTGAGCATACCTAGAAGCTAATCGACATCTAATATTTCAGAAGTATATACCGTTAGAGAAATTACCAAGAGCACTTGCAAAAAATTTGGTTAATAAGCCAAGGTTTCTTTTGAGATCGTTAACTAAAAGTAGAGGAATCACAGAAGAGTTGGATACTCCATTGGGTACGTTTCCAATAGCGGAAATTGCCGATTCCATCAAAACTGGTTCTATAGAGTGGCATAAGTTATTGGTCAATAATGGCCAATTCTGTGTATTTCAAAATCCGTCATTCTCACCTCCTATTCAACCAATAAACTTGTTCAAGGATAATAATAGTAAATTGAGTAGGGTGGAAAGTTTGGTAAATATATTTGGGAGAGACGCAGACTATATTAACAAACGATTAAGTGTCACATTGTCAAATTCAATGACAACGGGAGGTCCAGCGGTTCCCATAGCAGTACAAATGGGTATTGTGAGTGATCGCACAACTAACGTGACTCCATTACCTATCTTTAGGGGCTTTCTGGGTACCGATTCAGATCAACATTTATCGCAGTTTTTGACAGCATGTGTCGCCAATAATGGAAGAACCGAGGATATTTGATTACGATGGTTGCCAGCAACCTTAAAGGATATAGCGTTTGAATGGTATAACCGTCAACTAGTTGGTCAATTTTCGAACTGGGAAGCATTGAAGAATGTATTTTTGACCCATTTTTGACCAATTGGTTTTGAAGACCATCTTCGAGGAAGGTTAATGAACAGCAAAATGATCCTAGGAGAGGCGGTAGAATCGTACTATGGCCGAGTGGCTGATACACTTAGTAAGTGGCCAAACCACCAAATGCCGGAGGCATTTATATTATCTATATTAATAAATGGTTTGTACCCACCAGAGCTAAAAATATTTGTAAAAGAAGCTCAACCAGTTACGGTATCTGCATCCCTTGATAGAGCCAAGGTTTGGGAGGAATGCCATTATGATCAGTTTTTAACTGCGAGTGCCACAATGATACCAGTTCAAAGCAATTATCAATATCCGGCTTTGAACGGATCAGTGGGTAGTTATCTACAGATGATCGAAATAGTGGCCCATTCAAGTGCCAATACTCAAGCGCCAGTTAATGTTACCCCATTGCAAGCTTTACCACTGCAAGTCACAACAGCATATGCTCCATATTTTCTATATCAAATACAAGAGTCAACTTTGGGAAAAAAAAAAATAATACCAGCTTCAAAAGATTCCAATGAAGCCTTGTTATTAAACTTGACAAAGAAGATAGAAGAAATGGCCGTTAATATGGCCAAAGATAAGGAGAAGAGGCAAAAGCCAACCAATACTAGGACCAATGTATGGTGCAGTAATTGTCAAGGCCACGGTCATTTGGTAACGGAATACCCGTCACCTTCAGAAGTGTTGGGTAAATGTACATTTTGTAGAGGGAAGCATTTAATTGCTAATTGTTGGAATTTGCAAAGACAACAACAATTCAGTAATCTGACCATGATTCCACCAACTCCATGGGATGTCAATCAAGTTCAAACAGGACATACGTTTGGATGGCATGGAAATCAATCTAACCGATAAAATCGAGCAGTCAATCATTTTCAAAATTCCACTTATAATCAGGGGTCTGCATCAAATCCTCAAAACTATGGTAAGGAGCAGCATGGATATCAGCCATATGCTCCATCGATGCCATTGAACCAAGTACAACCGGGACAACCAGGATCATTTTCTCAATCTACATGGAACAAACCTAGTAGGTATATACTGATGGAGACACCCAATATGCCTGATGGGGGTGCAAAAAGGCCATTGCGTTGTTTCTGTTGTAGACAGATTGGTCATTATGCCAATAAATGTTCCAATCCAAGAGCCATTGACGATTATGCGCCAGTTTGTGGGAATTGCAAGCAATCAGGGCATACTTATCAGCAATGTAATGCTCCATTCAATTTCAATAATCGGGATCAGCAGATCTAGAGTCCAGGAAAAAATAGAGGGGATAAATCGAGGTCCTCAAGACTCTTCTGTAAATCGGATGGAATGTGTCCATACCATTCTTACTAGGAGTCAGCAAAAAGGGAAGGGCCAATCACACCCAATTATGGATCCATCCCATTCAGGTCCTAATACTGGAAAAGACTTGAGCCCTGATTTGGTTGCGAAGCCCAATGAGGTCCCAATTACGGAGTCTTCAGTTTCGTCTCGAGTCGGTCTGTTTCCACCGTAGTTCCAAGAAACATCATATCCATTGAAAGATCTCCTTCAGAAAGGTAGTCCCAAGGAAGCTCAAGCTGCTGCTCCAATTTCAAGTCCAGGGCTTCAGAATAATTTACCTCACGGAGTTAAACTCAAACCCATGAAATGGAAGAGGGCATTGGGAATTATCCTAAATATGGAATCCTATGACATTTTAAAAGATTTGGATGCTATTTGACCTTCAATTTCTATGAAGCAACTTCTAGCAGTCGTACTAGAGTGTCGTTCCACCTTGAATTCATCCCTAATAAGACATCGACATCATAATATGGAAGTTTGTGAAGTTAGTTTGAACCTTGATCCAGGTGCAGCAACCATTGATGTTTCGATTGATGGTGTTCTGATCTTTAGCGTCCAGGTAGATGGAGGTTCCAGCATCAATTTAATGAACGCTAATACAATGGATGCTTTAGATCTGGAACAATTAGTCCCCACGACATTGGTATTACGGATGGCAGATCATAGCCGAGTTAAGCCAATGGATATTTTACGGAGTATTCAAACTATAATTGCAGGTATTGCATATGAAATTGACTACATTGTCTTTCGCTTACAACATTCAACTTTATCGTACCCTATTTTATTGGAACGACCTTGGCTATATCAAGCAAAGGCGAAGAACGATTGGGGTCGAGGTACTTTGAAAATTGGTAAGGGCGTAGATAAAATGGTGTTACAAATGTACCCAGTATGCTATCACGAGGAGTCTCAGTTGCTAGTATCTGAATTGAGGTCGGACGAAGAGCTTAGCTCTGAGGATGACCCAAAAGTACCGAGTACAAAGGCCAATGTGGAGGCAACACAGCACCCTGAGGTGGTGTACCAATGTGGAGGTCTGGGAGAGTACTTGATATACCCGAAGGATTCGGAAAACTCTGCTTATGTTAGTATTGACTGGAAACCTCCGCACGATGTGCACCATGTTAGTGCCCTCGAGATGGGATTCGTTACTTCACATATGTTGGACATACCGAGTAACTTTAAATCACTGCGGGAATTGAAACAGAGTATTGTTGCTGAACCTGTATGTCAAACTATTAACTTAGTGACCACGGCCGAACCTCGGCTAATTAAGGTCTACGAAGGTATTAAGGAACAAGAATTGACCTGTTGGACAGACTTTTTCTTACATCATAAATCTGCTTTTGCTTGGACTTATGATGATCTACAAGGTATCCCCACTGATGTCTGTGAACATCGTATCATATTGGAAGAAAACGCTAAATCGGTACGCCAGAGGCACCATTGCCTTAATCCTAAATATTTCCTTATGGTGAAGGAAGAATTGGACAAGCTTCTTGAGGTGGGTTTCATTTACCCGGTACCGAATAGTGAGTGGATTTCTCCAATTGTGATGGTACCAAAAAAGAACGAAAAAATCTGAATTTGTCAAGATTTTTGGAAACTTAATGCAGCCACCAAGAAAGATTACTTTCCGTTACCATTCATGGATAGTATATTGGATGCCGTCGCCGGTCACGAATGCTATTCGTTTCTCGATGGTTTCTCTGGGTATAATCAAGTTCAAATTGTAAAAGAAGACCAGCTCAAGACAACCTTTACTATGGATTGGAGCACATTTGCTTATTGCGTGATGCCTTTTAGGTTATGTAATGCCCCAGCCATATTCCAATGCGTGATGACTCAGGCTTTTCAAGACTATCTCCGAATGTTTATGGAAATCTTTTTAGATGACTTTTGTACATTCAGTACCAAACAAGATCATCTTCATCGTTTAGGCAAATGTTTGGCTTAGTGTGCCAAATTTGGGATATCGTTGAATTCAAAGAAGTACCAATTTGGTGTTCCGTCTAGAAAATTATTAGACCATATTATTTCCAGTCGTGGTATTGCTACGGATCTTGACAAAGTGCAGCATATCATGAACTTGCCCAGATTGGAGACAATCTCCGATGTTCGAGGATTCGTTAGTCATGAAAATTATTATCGACGATTTATAAGTTTGTTTGCGGTTATTTGTCAACCTTTAACGAACTTACTGAAGAAACCTCCGTCCAATGGTACTAGTCCCCTTTGGACCAAGGAGTGTACCGTAGCCTTCGAGGTCTTAAAGTCAAAATTGGTCTCTGCACCAATATTGGTGGCTCCTTGTTGGACAAAGCCATTTCATGTGTATGTTGATACATCCAATGCTACTATTGGTTCGATGTTAAGCCAGATGGATGATAAGGGATTAGATCATCCTATATATTATACCAGTCGACAATTAGTGGCTGTCAAACGCAACTATACTACTACTGAACGAGAGGCATTGAGTATGATATACTCGATTGATGAAATTGGAGGAATTGGATGAAATACGGGCTGTCGCTCTATTCCATATAGAAGCCACTCAAAAATAGAGGAAGAGTTACTATGATAGTAAACTGCGGCCAAAGTGTTTTATGTCCAATGATTTGATATTGCTGTATGACAGTCGATTCAATAATTTTTTGAAAAAATTTCAAGTTCGCTGGCATGGGCCATATCGCGTAATTGAAGGATTTTCCAATGGCTCTGTTCAATTGGAGGATTTCACAGGCCATCATTTCAGTACTCGCATTAATGGAAATTATTTACGGTTATATAATACCTAAAACTCGAGACGAGTTTTATTTCATTTGAGGGGAGGGGACTTCAAATGGACTCAGGAGGGATCTAATTATGGTATAAGGCGTAGAGGCGGTTGCAAGGATATTTAGTTATCACTATTGTATCAGATGCAAAGAAAATGAGAAATGGACAGTATGGGTACCATATTGTCGTTCTCATCACTAGGTAATAGAATAGGAGTGGGGCTCTTATTAAGGGTTATTCTGTGGTGTTATATTCTATTGTTGCTTATTTGTGTTTCATTTTAGTGTTTCTCGTATACTAGAGAGTCGCATTGACGGTTAAGACCTATAAGCGTTTGAGTCATGGCGATTGAAAGTACCAAGCGAAGGCCAAGAACGATTGGAATTGGGATACTTTGACAATTGATAAGGGTAGAGACAAAATGGTGTTATAAATGTACCTAGTACACTATCACGGGGAGTCTCAATTCCCAGCATCTGAATTCATGTTGGACGATGAGCTTAGCTCCAATGATTATGCAGTGATACCAATTATGAAGGCACCCGTGGAGGCAGCGCAACACCCTACAGTGGTGTACCAATGTGGAGGTCTGAGGGAATATTTGATATATCCGGCAAATTCAGAAATCTCTGCTAAAGTTAGTATTGATTGGATGACTAAGTATGATGTGCACCATGTGAGTGCTTTAGATGCAAGATTCAGTACTTTGCACATGTTAGACTTATCGACTGATTTTAAACCATCGCGAGAGTTGAAACAGAATATTGCTGCTGTACCTTTATGTCAAACTATCAACTTGGCGACTACAGCAAAATCTCGGATAATTAAGGTCTATAAAGGTATTAAAGAGCATGAATTGATCTGTTGGATAGAATTTTTCTTGCATCATAAAACAACTTTTGCTTGGACTTATGATGACTTTAAAGATATCTTCGCTGAAGTCTGTGAGTATGATATTATTTTAGGGGAGAATGCTAAACACGTACGGCAGAGGCAACATCACCTTAATCCTAAATATTCCCTCATGGTGAAGGGAGAATTAGACAAGTTTCTTGCAATTGGTTTTATTTATCCAATACCAAATAGTGAGTGGATTTCTCCAATCGTCATAGTGCCAAAAAAAAATGGAAAAATTCATATTTATCAAGATTTTTGGAAACTTAATGCGGCCACTAAGAAAGATTAATTTCCATTACCTTTCACAGAAAATATAGGTAATATGTTGTCATTATGACTAGATAGTAAAAGAATAGGAGTAGGGCACCAGTTAAAGTCATTCTGTGGTATTATTTTGAGTTAATTGGAGTGCCATTTTTTTATGTTTCTTGCATATTCAAGAATAATAGTTCCAATTAAGAGTTAAAAATGAGGAGCCAGTCACAAGTGTCGATCGAAGATGTTCCAGAATGAATAAATCAGCAGCAACATGAGTTGGAACTCCGTGATGCCCAGATCTTCAAACTAGAGGCTCAAGTCCATGAGTATAATAAAGTATCTCAATCGAGTTGAGGAAGGAGTCGATGGATGGATTGGAGGACGAGGAAGATTTGCAATTAGAACCAGAATCGTAGGAACGAACAATGGTTAATGCCGCAAGTGATCAATCGGGTGGACTAGAAGAAATAGTAATTTTGTAGAGTATGATTAAGTAGTTTTTAGGCAGGTAACAATTGTATATTTGCGAGGATGCTTCACAAATAGAAGTGAGGGTATGTAGAATAGACATTAGTTTGTTTTTGTAAGATATTAGTAAAATATACTAATAGTCCATTGTGATTGTTCGTTTTACTTATTCCAAATTAATCTAATGGAAATAAATCCGTAGAGGGAGATTAGAACACAAGAAATGACTAATTGCTTAAGCATTCATGTTAGGGTCACACAATCAATTACCTCTTGAATGTATCATCTCTATTTCCAATATATGAACACACAAGGAAACTATAATCTCCTCTTTCATCTTATCGATCTCTTCCTTACCATAATTCAGTCATACCAATAACTGCTATTTCCACCAATATATTCACCCTCATAATCTCCAATTGTAATATTGTGCCCTCAAAGCTTTCAGCACACAATTACCCTCATTCCAATCACTGGAATTCTTCACACAGAACTGCCATTTACATTATGGTGTTTCATATAAATACAAACTCATTCTCTCTAATGAACTACAATCAGATTTTAGCATTCAATCTTTCTTCTTTTCAAATAATACCAATCACATTTCCATTCCATAATTCACTTCATAATATTTAGAAACTCTGAATCCTCTTATTCAAAGAAAATAACAAACAAAAGAAAAGAGGTAGCACCAAGCTTACCTTGGCTCACAAGTATCACAACGATGGCACCCTAATTAACTTCTACAACTCCTATATACTTTCCCTTGATTCTCCAGATTCTAACTGTAATTTTGTAATTAATTGCTTTTAATTACTAAATAACTCATCCATCTTCCTGAATTTTCTATTATATGGACTATTAATATATTTTATCAATATCTTTCAAAAATAAATTAATATCTATTCTACATAGTCCCACTTCTATCTAAGTAGCGTCTCTGCAAACACTCAATTGATACCTATCTAAAAATTATCTAACAAATCTCCACAAAGTTACTAGTTTCTCTGGCCCACTTAATTAATCATTTGTTGCATTATCGAATGTAGGTTCGATCAAATCTGGTTCCAATTGCACATCTTCTTCTTCTTCCTCTAGTCCATCGACTCCTTCTTCAATTGATTTGATAGATCTTCATTATACTCATCCAATACATGGACTTGAGCATCCAGTTTCAAGATCTGGACATCCCGAAGTTCCAATTGTTGTTGCTGCTCATTCATCCATTTTGGAATATCTTCAATCGATACTTGTCACCGACTCCTCATTGTTAACTCTTAATTGGAACTACTATTCTCAAAAACACAAGAAATACAAGAAAATGGTACTCCAATCAACCCAAAATAATACCATTGAATGACTTTGATTGGTACCCCACTCCTATTTTTTTACTACCTGGTGATAATGACAACATGTTACCCATACTGTCTATGAAAGGTAATGGAAAGTAATCTTTTTTGGTGGCCGCATTAAGTTTCCAGAAATCTTGATAAATTTGGATTTTCCGATTCTTCTTCGGTACCATCACGATTGGAGAAACTCACTTACTATTTAGTACAGGGTAAATAAAACCAATCGCAAGAAGCTTGTCCAATTCCTCCTTCACCATGAGGGAATATTTAGGATTAAGGCGATGTTGCCTCTATCGGATCGGTTTAGCATTCTCCTCTAAAATGATACGATGCTCACAGACTTTAGCGGGAATATCTTTTAAATCATCATAAGTACAAGCAAAAGCGGATTTATGATGCAAGAAAAATTCGGTCTAGCAGGTCAACTTTTGTTCCTTAATACCTTTGTAGATCTTAATTGGCCGAGGTTCTGCTGTAGTCGCCAAGTTGATAGTTTGACATAAAGATGCAACGATGTTGTTCTATTTCAACCCCCGCACTGGTTTAAAGTCAGTCGATAAGTTCGACATGTATGAAGTATTGAATCTTGTGTCTAGGGCACTAATATGGTACACATCATACTTGGTCATTCAATCAGTACTAACATAATCCGAGTTTTCCGAGTCCGTCAGATATATCAAGTACTCCCCCGAACCTCTACATTGGTACACCACTCTAAGATGTAGTGTTGCCTCCACGGGCGCCTCCGTAATTGGTGCTACTGCATCATCATCAGAGCTAAGCTCATCGTCTGACATTAATTCAGATGTTGGCAATTGAGACTCTCCATGATAGTGTATTGGGTACATTTGTAAAACCATTTTGTCTCCGCCCTTGCCAATTGTCAAAGTACCCCGACTCCAATCATTCTTCACCTTTGCTTAATAAAGCCAAGGTCGTCCCAATAAAATTAGATACGATAAAGTCGAACGTTGTAACTGAAAGATGATATAGTCGATTTCATATGCAATAACGGTAATCATAGTTTGAACACTCTGTAAGATATCCATTGATTTAACCCGGCTATGATCTGCCATCCGTAATACCAATGTCGTGGGTATTAAGTGTTCCAAATCTAAAGCATCTATTGTATCAGTGTTCATTAAATTGACGCTGGAACCACCATCCACCTGAACACCCGAGATCATAACACCATCAATCAAAACATCGATGGTTAGTGCACCTGGGTCAGGGTTCAAACTGACTTCACAAACTTCTTTATTACGGTACCTATGCCATATTAATGATGAATTCAATGTAAAACGGTACTTTGGTGCAATTGCTAGAAGTTGCTTCATAGAAATAGAAGGCCAAGTAGCATCCAGATCCTTCAAAATATCATAGGATTCCATATTTAGGATAATTTCCAATGCCCTCTTTTTTTTTCATTGATTTGAGTTTAACTCCATGAAGTAAGATATTCTTCCGCCTTAGACTCGGAATTGGAACAGCAGCCGAGGCTTCCTTGGAATTCCCGCCCCTGAGAAGATCTTTTAATGGATAGGATGTTGTCGTGTTGTAACACGAGTATACCGTGAAAATATAAAGAAAGGGAACTTTTATTAATGTTCAGTTACCTCGAATATTGGAAGCAACGACCAATTCTAGTGCCAATATTCAGGGGCCAATTCAGACACCCCATCACAGTCAGTCAAGGCATACTTACCAGTAACGAAATGCTCCGTTTGAGTCCAATAGTAGGAGTCAACAGAATCGAAAGGACTAAATCGATGATTGAGCGAGCCTGACGCGATGGACCAATTTGACCCAATTAAAGGAACATCCAGGTCTTACTACGGGCCTCTTAGCCAACCTGACGCAAAGGACCAATTTGACCCAATTACGAGAATATTCAGGTCTTACTAGAGGCCTCTTAGCCAATATGAGACCTGAATTGGTTGGGCAACTCAATGTGGTCCCGATTACGGGGGTTTCGATTCCGTTTCAGGGTGTCCTATTCTCTGTGCCATTTCAGGAAACATTGTTTCCGGTGTCGTTGTTAGGGACATATTCCTTAGAACTTTCTAGAGAGAAGTTTCTAGAACCTTCTAGAAAACAAGCCTCTGGAACCTTCTAGAAGAGAAGCCTCTGGAACCTTTTAGAGAGAAGTTTCTAGAAGCTTCTAAAAAGGAAGTCTTTGGAACCTTCTAGAAGAGAAGTTTCTAGAAGCTTCTAGAAAGGAATCCCTTGGAACTTTCTAGAAGCTTCCTAATTAATAGAAGTAGCTCAAGAAGCTTCCTAAGTAGGAGTATATATAGGGATCGAGGGTGAAGAGTTCTTCAATCTCGACAACACATCTCTTGGAGTTCTAGCTCACTTTTCTGGTGTTGTTCTTGTACTCATCTGTTTAATCTAGTTCTGCCACTTCTTCTTGAACTTCTTGTTAGATTTCAAGTCTGTATTTTGTGTCCGTAACAGTTTATCAAGACTACACTAACTTGAGATATCAGAGCTAGTTCTTTCTTAGTAGAGTGTCGATTACCCCTCTACTTGAAGGTATATTAGCATTTTTTAGAGGTTGCGGATTACCCTCCTCTATACTGATACTTCTTCTGTTACAATATTGGAGTCTTATTCTTCTTGGAGAGAGTGGATTACTCCTCTTCTTGAAATTCTTAAGGCGTTTTATAGGTTGTGGATTACCCTCCTATAAACCAATATTGCCTCTTATAGGGTCATTTTTGTCCTTCTTTTAGAATGGCCGGAGGTCAAGACATTAGTATGACAGAAAGTTGCACTCTATTCTCGGAAGTTCTTAGCTGCTGAAATCAATTATGAGATCCACGATAAGGAACTTCTTGCTATAGTGGATTCTTTCGAAGAATGGCGTCACTTTCTTTAAGGAGTTGCACATCCAGTAATCATATATACGGATCACAAGAATTTGGAGTATTTCATGACGGCTCGAGTTTTAAATCGGTGTCAAGCTCGGTGGAATATGTCCCTATTTAGATTCGATTTTGTTATCACTTATCGACTTGGAAGGCAGCAAGGACTATCCGATGCTTTATCAAGGAGATCGTATCTTGCACCAAAGGCTGGAGAAGCAGCATTTGATCAATAATGTACAACGTTATTGAAGCCAGAGAGATTTCAACTTTGTGCTACTATTGTATCATTTGATGCTGACTTCCTAAACCAGGTACGTGCTATAACCATTAAAGATTCAGTAGCCATTGATATCAAGCAACGTACCAATGACGACAAGTTCAAGGTGGAGGGAGATCTTTTATACTTTGAAGAGCGATTGTACATTCCAAAAGGACTAGCACGACTCCGAGTTCTTCAATCTCGCCATGATTTTCCAACTGCGGGATATTTTGGATTCAACAAGACCTTGGAGCTTATTTCCCAAGATTTTTGGTGGCCCCAAATGTGGAAGGATGTGAAAGATTTTGTCCTCTCTTGTGACATCTGTTCAAGATCTAAGAATCCTTGGCATCGCCCTTATGGACTTCTACAGCCATTGCCAATTCCACGTCGACCATGGTCTTCAATTTCTATGGACTTCATCACGGACTTGCCATCATCAAACTCATTTGACAGCATCTTTGTCGTGGTAGATCGGCTTACGAAGATGGCACACTTTGTTCCTTGTAAGAAGACATCGTCCAGTGAAGTCACAGCAAGACTCTTTCTCGATAATGTGTATCGATATCATAGACTACCAGATGATATCATATTAGATCGAGGTACCCAGTTCGTGTCAAAGTTTTGGAGATCTCTCTTTGGGATATTGAAGGTGGATATCAAGCTTTCTTCAGCTTTTCATCCTCAAACTGATGGCCAAACGGAACGGGTGAACCAAGTCTTGGAGCAGTACTTACGATGTAGCATCAACTATCAGCAAGACGATTGGACTGTATATCTACCGCTAGCCAAGTTTGCATATAACAACACCCTCCATGCGTCGACTCAATAAACACCATTCTTTTCTAACTATGGGTATCATCCGAAGCTTGATTTATTGAGTCCATCAACAAATAACAATCCAGCAGCTGAAGGATTTGCGAAGCAACTATCAGAGCTTCAAACTATGTTGAAGCTTCAATTACAATCCGCTCAAGAATCCTATAAGACGTCTGCAGATAGATTTCAGAATCCAGCACTTACTTTCAAAGTTGGAGACAAAGTCTGGCTTCTTCGATGAAATATCAAGACTAAGCGACCATGTGATAAGTTGGACTATCGAAGATTGGGACCATTTATCATCCAGAAGCAAATTAATCCAGTGGCATACCGGCTGGAGTTACCGGCTTCTATGAAGGTACATCCAGTCTTTTATGTTTCTCTGTTGGAACCTTATCAAGAGTCATCTTTTCCTGGAAGAGTGCAATGTCCGCCACCTAGTATTGAAATCGAGAACCACGAAGAATACGAGGTTGAAAAGGTATTGGATTCATGGCGAAGGTGGGGAAAGTTAGAATATCTTGTTCATTAGTGCGGCTATGACATTAATGAGCGAAAGTGGAAGCCAGCTGAAAATCTTGCGAATGCGCCACAAAAAGTACAAGAGTTTCATCAACGACATCCCGATAAACCTAAATCCATTCGATGATAGCTTCTTTCTGAAGCTTGTTCTCCCAATAATATAAGAAAAGGGGAGAGCACCAGCAAAATTCATAGTTGATGTAGTTATTTTCTCTAAGATAGATCGTAGTTTGGTCTTTTGATATGGATAGCCAAGAGATAGATACTATGCCAGTCAGAGTATCGCAACCGAGTAGCTCACGAAGGCGACCCCGAGATGAAGAACTACATGTACCACGACGACGACGGAGGATACCGAATAACCGATCACTGGTGATCGTATTTGAGATCGAGCCTGCTTACGATTGTCAACCAGAAGGCGTGTTTACAAGACAATTTCACAATGAGGACACGGAAGTTCATGCTTGGTCTGAAGTCGAAGGCGTGGGCCACTATCGTTGGCTTCAAGGGTCGATGAACCACTTGCCTCGTGAACAACAGTTGGAGTTCATAGCAGAAGTTATGCGACAGATCTTCATTTTCTTACGTTGGTACTGATCAACAACATTGTTTCTCAGAGACCTCGAAGCTAAAGGAGGGGGTGATGTTAGGGACATATTTCTTGAACTTTCTAGAGAGAAGTTTCCAGAACCTTCTAGAAAATAAGCCTGTGGAACCTTCTAGAAGAGAAGCCTCTGGAACCTTTTAGAGAGAAGTTTCTAGAAGCTTCTAAAAAGGAAGTCTTTGGAACCTTCTAGAAGAGAAGTTTCTAGAAGCTTCTAGAAAGGAATCCCTTCGAACTTTCTAGAAGCTTCCTAGTTAATAGAAGTAGCTCGAGAAGTTTCTAGAACCTTCTAGAAAGGAAGCCTCTAGAACCTTCTAGAAGCTTCCTAGTTAATAGAAGTAGCTCGAGAAGCTTTTTAAGTAGGAGTATATATAGGGATCGAGGCTGAAGAGTTCTTCAGTCTCGACAACACATCTCTTGGAGTTCTAGCTCACCTTTCTGGTGTTGTTCTTGTACTCATCTGTTTAATCTAGTTCTGCCACTTCTTCTTGAACTTCTTGTTAGATTTCAAGTCTGTATTTTGTGTCCGTGACACTCGTGTTGTAACACGAGTATACCATGAAAATATAAAGAAAGAGGACTTTTATTAATATTCAGTTACCTCGAATATTGGGAGCAATGACCAATTTCAGTGCAAATACTGAGAGGCCAGGGTCAGTCACCCCGTTACAGTCAGTCGGGGCATACTGAAATGCTCTGTTCGATTCCAATAACGGGAGTCAGCAAAAAGAAAAAGGACCAATTCAACGATGGGTGAGCCTGATTCGAAGAGCCAATTGGATCTAATTTCAAGACATCCAATCTGGATCTTCTTACCCAATATGAGACCTGACTTGGTTGGGTAACATAATGCGGTCCAATTATGGAAACATCCACGTCTTACTATGGGCCTTTTACCCAATATGAGACCTGAATTGATCGGGCTACTCAATGTGGTCCCGATTACGGGGCTCCGATTTCGTTTCAAGCTGTTCCGTCCTTTGTGCCATTCCAGGAACGTCCTTTCGATAAAAGGATCTCTTAAAGATAAAAATGGAGGAGAAAGCTCCGACGGCGGGAGCCAGTTTTGGATCCAAGACGGAAGATTGAAGAAATTTAGAGGCTAGGGTTTGAAAGAGGAGAGAATTAGGGTTAAAGGGGAAGATAGGTTAAGAAATAAAGGGGAGAGAAGAAGTTTTTTAGAAGGGTCGGAGAGCTAGCTTCATGCTTCGGGGAAGAAAAGACAGAGAATTGGGGTTTTTTTCTTCATAGGATTTTGGGAAGACGGAGGCAATCGTTGCTGAAGTCAGTGATGTACTGGTGAATCGAGATTTTAATGAAGTGGGTGTGATTACTCTTGATTGTTTTATGAAATCGAGTTACGTCTGTGATGAAGAATTAAAAGGGTGCCTATAGAATTGAGTATGCGGAGTGAATGAAATTTATTGGATTAATCTAACGAGACAGTCAGTGGATACAAGATCGTGACTATAAAGCGGTATCGAAGATTAGCAGTTTGGGTTGTTTGGGGTTCTTTGTAACATCTAGAGACCTACCGGCTGGGGCAAAAAGGATTTCGATGAGCAATCAAAGGACATCTGTATAGATTTATGGTATATTCTTACAATTTTTTATATTCCAACAGTCAAAAACCGATAAACTGCTTGAATATTAGTGAATCTCCATACTACCTTCTACAGCCAGACGCTTGGTATATTCTCTAGCAGGAAAGCATGTAATACGACACCGGAAAAAAAACCTTTTAAAAGAAAAAAAAAAAAAATGGCGGAGAAAACTCTGACGGTGGAGCCAAATCTGGATCCAAGACGGAAGATTGAAGAAATTCACAAGCAAGGGTTTGAAAGAGGGGAGAATTAGGATTGAAGGGGAGGATAGGTTAAGAAATGAAAGGAAGAAAATTAGGGTTTGAAGGATCAGAGAGAGCTAGCTTCAAGCTTTGGAGGGGGGGGGGAAAAAAAAGACAGAGAATTGGAGTTTTTTTTCTTCATAGGATTTTGGAAAGACTTCTGGCGATCAATGTTGAATAGTCGATGTGTTGTATTGCTGAATCAGGGTTTTAATGAAGTGGGTGTGATTATTCTTGACTGTTTTGTGAAATTGAAGTTACGTCTGTGATTGAAGGATTAAAAGGGTGTCTGTAGGATTGAGTATGCGGAGTAAATGAAAATTTTTGGGTTAATCTAACAAGACAATCAATGGATACAAGATCGTGAATATAAAGCGGTATCGAAGATTAACAGTTTGGATTGTTCGAGGTTCTCTGTAACGTCTAGAGACCTATCGGTTGGGGCAAAAAGGATTTTGGCAAGCAATCGAAGGACATTCGTATAGATTTACGATATATTCTTGTAATTGTTTATATTCCAAGAGTCAAAAACTGATAGACTGCTTGAATATTAGCGAATGTCCATACTACCTTCTACAGCCAGACGTCCGACGCATTCTCGAGCAGGAAAGCACGTAATACGACAACATTTCTTAGAACTACGTAGAGATCAAAACTGCTTGGAAAAAAATCGAAGCCTCTGTAATTGGGACCTCATTGGGTTGTGCCATCGAGTCAAGTCTCATACTGAGTACGAAGCCCGTAATAGGACCTAAATTGGATGGTCCCCTAATTGGGTCAAATTGGTCTTTTGCATCGAGATTATCCAAATGCTGAATTGATCCTTTTCTCTTTTGCTGACTCCAAATAAGAACGGCTTGGACACATTCTACTCGGTTTATCGGAGAATCTTGAGGACTTAAATTTCTCTCCTTAATTTTTTCTTGGCTTTGGATCTATTGATCTTGATTATTGAAATTGAACAGAGCATTAAATTGCTGATACATATGCCGCGATTGCTTGCAATTTCTATAAATTAGCACATAATCGTCACTGGCTCTGGGATTAAGACATTCATTGACATAATGACCAATCTGACTGTAACAAAAATAATGAAGTGATCTTCTTGCACCCCCATCAGGCATATTGGGTGTCTCCATCAGTATATACCTATTAGGCTTGTTCCATGTAGGATTAGAAAATGATCATGGTTGTCCCGTTGGTACTGAGAGAACTTGGTTTGATGACGTGGGTGGAGCATATTGCTGATACCTCTGCTGCTCCTTACCATAGTTCTAGGGGTTCGATGCAGACCCCTAGTTAAAATTAGAACTTTGAAAGTTATTGAATGCTCAATTTTGTCAATTAAATTGATTTCCATTCCATCCAAATGTATTTTCCATTTGTACTTGATTGACATTCCACTGGATTGGTGGGATCATGGTCTGATTACTAAATTATTATTGTTGTCTTTGCCAATTTCAATAATTTGCTATTAGGTGCTTTTCTCCGCAAAATGTATATTGACCCATTATTTGTGAGGGTGAGGGGCATTCTGTTACAAAATGACTGTGGCCCTTACAATTACTGCACCATACATTGGTCCTAGTATTGGTAGGCTTTTGCCTCTTCTCATTATCTTTGGCCATATTGACAGCCATTTCTTCCATTTTCTTTGTCAAATTCAATAATAAGGTTTCATTGGAATCTTTTAGGAGTGGCATTATTGGTATCTCTGCCATAGTTAATGCTTGTTGTTGATATAAAAAATATGGAACATACGCTATTGTCATGTTCGGTGGTATAGCTTGCAATGGGGTGACATTAATTGGTCTCTGATTATTGGTATTGGAATTGGCCCCTGTTTCTAATATCCATGGATAACTATCCACTGATTTGTTCCAAGTCAAATTTTGATATCTACCTTGAACTAGAATTATCGTGGCTCCTGCAATTAAAAATTAATCATAATGGCATTCCTCCCAAACCTTGGCTCTATTAAGGGACGCAGCCACCGTAATGGTTTGAGCTTCCTTTACAAACATTTTTAGCTCTGGTGGGTGCAAACCATTGATTAATATGGATAAGATAAATGCCTCTGACATTTGGTGATTCGGCCACTTACTGAGTATATCAGCCACTCGGCCATAGTACGATTCCACTGCCTTTCCTAGGATCATTTTGCTGTTCATTAACCTCTCTCGAAGGCGGTCCTCAAAACCAATTGGCTGAAAATGAGATAAAAGTGCATTCTTCAATGCTTCCCAATTCGGAAATTGACCCACAGGTTGGCGATTGTACCATTCAAATGTCATGTCTTTTAAGGTCGCTGGCAGCCATTGCAACCAAATATCTTAAGTTCTACCATTATTAACTACACATGCTGTAAGAAATTGAGACAAATGTTGATCAGGATCTGCATCCAAAAATCTCCGAAAAATAGGTAGTAGCGTGACACTAGTCGTATGATCGCCTACTACATCCATTTGTACTGCAATCAGAACGGCTTGTCCTCTTGACACCATTGAATTTCTTGTTCTGCTAAACTCCATTTTAAAATAATCTCTGCTTTCTCTTATTCTAATTTCCAAGCTCTTAGTGCTCCTCGATTTATTATTATTTTTCATAATTAGTTTTATTGGTTGAATTGTATGTCAAAACATTGGATTTTGAAATACAATATAATTATCTTTATTGGTGACCAATTTGTGTCTATCTGAAGAGCCACTATTGCTCGTTTCAGTAGTACCCCTTACTAAAAAAATACCCAATGGAGTACCAAATTCTTCTATGCCTCCTTCTCTTTTAGTTAACGGCTTCAAGATTTCCACTGGAATGTTAATAAAATTTCCTACGAGTGTTCTTGGTAATTTTTCTAATAATACATATGACCACAGAATTAACAGTCTGTCCGGTTCTTGATATGTTTGGATGCACTGACAAGCTTGCAACCATGGTTTAATCCAATTTTTTTGATGCTTCTTTTTAAATTTACGTTCTAGCTCCTCTCTAAGCAAGTTCGTTCCTTGTGCTCTTCCTTGTCTTTCTCTCAACTAATTTATTTTCCTCAATGCAATGCTCTTGTTCTTATTAACCATAATCTTACTTCAAACACTACTGAAATCGTCTTCAATTGTCAATTTTCTCATATGTTTGGTAATTAACTCCTAACATCCAAAGCTATTATCACTCCCCGGCAGCGGCGCCAAAATGTGATTGCTTGATTTATTTATTCCAAATTAATCTAATGGAAATAAACCCGTATAGAGGGATTAAAACACGAGAAATGACTAGTTGCTTAAGTATTCACGTTAGGGTCACACAATCAATTACCTCCTGAATGTATCATCTCTATTTCCAATATCTGAACACACAAAGAAACTATAATCTCTTCCTTCACCTTATTGGTCTCTTACTTACAACAATTCAGTCATACCAATAATTGCTATTTCCACCAATATATTCACCCTCATAATCTCCAACTGTAATACTGCGCCCTCACAGCTTTTAACACACAATTACCCTCATTCCAATCACTGGAATTCTTCACACAGAACTTCCATTTACATTACAGTATTTCACACAAACACAAACTCATTCTCTCTATTGAATTACAATCAGATTTCAGCATTCAATCTTTCTTCTTCTCAAATAATACCAATCACATTTCTATTCCATAATTCACTTCTTAATATTCAGAAACTCTGAATCCTCTTATTCAAAGAAAATAACAAAAAAAAGAAAAGAAGTAGCACCAAGCTTATCCCGGCTCACAACTATCACAATGATGGCACCCTAATTAACTTCTACAACTCCTATATACTTTCCCTTGATTCTCCATATTCTAACTGTAATTTTGTAATTAACCGCTTTTATTAACTAAATCACTCATCCGTCTTCCTGAATTTTCTATTATATGGACTATTAATATATTTTACCAATATCTTTTAAAAATGAATTAATATCTATTCTACATCCATATAATAGTTAGTTCTAGAGGACAGATGGTTAACTTAGTTATTAAAAGTAGTTAATTATGGGATTACGGTTAGAATCTGGAAATCAAGAGCAATTATATAGGAGTTGTAGAAGTTTGTTGGGGTGCCAGACTATGATAGTCATGAGCTAGGATAAGCTTGGTGCTACCTCTTTGTTTCTTTGTTTCTTTGTTATTGAAGAGTAATGGATAGTTTTTGAATTTTGAGAAGTGAGTCTGTGGAATAAATCAGAGATTGATTTATCAATTATTGATTATGTAATTGGAGTATTGTGTGATTGAATTATATGAAAAGTTATGAAAGATTGATTATGGATGGAAGATTATGATTGTTGTTTATTGAGAGTTGTGTGTGTGTTTTGACAAAAGAAGTTTGTGATTACAGAAATTGTGTAAATCCAGATTGGTTGGAGTGAAGTCTATTATTTCTGGTGGTGGATGGAATTTATGTGTTTTGAGAAGTCTTTTAAGAGTGTAGGATTGTACATTGTGGTTATCAATTGATGAAGGAGTATTGTTACTAGAAGGAGGCATTGTAATATTTCTTGGTATTTTAGTAGTTTGGATTATGGCTAATTGAGTGATCCTAACTTGTAAGCTCATGCACTTAGTCTTTCTCTGAGTTTGAATCTCCCTCTATAGGTTTATTTTGAAAGGAATTTGTAGAATAAGTAAAATGATAATTATAATAGGCTTGAATCTTTTTCTATTTGTAAATAAATCAATCTTATTGCTTATTGATTATATCCATCAAATGTTATAAAGATCTACTCTGTATTTCATGTATCCCTTCTTGAGCCATATAATGTATTGAATATCTTGAGAAGAAGACAAATGCCATCTTCTCCTATAGAAGTAGATAATAATCAAGAGTTTAAGATAGAAGAAGTCTTAGATTCAAGGCGACACCAAAATAGGTTAGAATATCTTATTTATTGGCATAGATATGATGTCAATAAATACATATAGAAGCTAGCAAAAAATCTTGTAAATGTAGCAAAGAGAGTTGAAGCTTTTCATTGATGACATCTATCAAAATCAAGATGAAGAATCAAAAATCTTTACTATAAAAGAAATAAGATCAAAAGAAGATAACATTCTATTTTTTATCCTTTTTTGTAGCTTTTGTATAGTTAAAGAGATGGAGAACCAACAACCAACAGATTCAACTCAAGAGCTTTTGTTTGCAGACTAACCAAATGAGACATTGCAATCGTCACAACCTTCAAGATGATGAAATTGAGATGAAGTTCTTCATGAACAACTTATTCTTCCTTGAATAGATGGCGAGATACAACACGTTTGATATCAAGACCTTGAAAAAAACTCCCAATGATTGGTAATTATATTAGAAGTAGAAACAACTCCTGAAGGTGTTTCAAATATTTTATTTGAAGGAAGTTATGAAGGCCTTAACAATGACCAAGTAACAAGGTAATCTCTTTGCCCTAGTATAGGATACTATAGATGACAGAGAAGGCCTATCAACCATCTTTGAAGAGAACAAAGATTGGAGTATGTGGCAAATATAATTTACTGCATCTTGGATTTCTTCAACATATAAAGACCGCTCTTTATAGAACTTGTTCTTAGCAAAGGTAGTATTACGGATATACAAAATTATTTTAATAAATACCTATATGATTAGATAGAAATTGATAAAAATAGATAAAAGTAGATTAATTTTATAAGACCTTTTATTGAAGCTTCATACATTGCTTGACTTTACATGAATTTGTAGTTGATTGATAGCTTAGAAACTGTTGAAGATGAGGAAGTTCTTACTTAGTTACCACCACATGAAGTTTTATCATAGTAAGTTGTTAATAGTCAAAAGACAACAAAGGATTAAAAGAAGTTATTATAATAACAGCTAGGATTTTAAGGTGGCAGCTAGGCTAAGATGAATCTAGCTCTAGTTGGAAGGATGAAGGTGACTCTGGATGAAGTCCATGTACTTGGGATGTAAACTCCACCTATAAGTAAAAGGTATTGGAAGTGAGAGATATCTTTCTCCACACTTTTCTAAGAGTGCAATCCTTATTGATGCTAAGTATTTGTAGCTTTTAGACTTTTTTTCTTCAATAGGTTATGGACCCACTCACATTTATTTGAATGTTTTGAAGTTCTTTGAACTGGTTGTTTATATGTAGATTAGATCAAGTTGTTGTTGCTAATGTTAGGGTTTAGAAGTATCTAACTTTCAGATTCAGATCTAGATCTATATCTTGATTTGCTCTTACTTATGTTCAAGAGAATTTTAATGTTGGTGTTTGGTTTTTCACCTTAAGGAAAAGTTATAGAACACTTGCATTTTGCTATTGCTGAGATAGATCCTTGGTGGTCTAACTTTGTAATTTCATGTCGTAAAGATGCTGATTGTGCTTAAAAGGTTTCTTATGGTGTATAGAAGTGATTTGTAAGCATAAGAGTGATATTAGAGTAGCAAATCAGATTTGAGACACTTAGATAGGTCACCAGACTTGTGAAAAGTCTTAGAAATGAAGTTGAGAGTATTTTTGAGAGTAAAAATACTAATTTGTTCACAAAGAAGGATTTTGTGATTCTAAAGTAGTAAAACCTTCTTGATATTTTTGAGAGCATTAGGACTTCTTCTTATAATCTTTTTTGATACAAATCTTTCTTAGACATGGCTTCAAGTGAAGGTGAAGGATTGAGAGTTATTGAAAAATTTAGAGGTGAGAATTTCTACCATTGGAAGGTAAAAATGGAGCTTTTGTTGGCATCTTTGGATCTTTGGGATATTATAGATGAAAGTGAAGAGGCTCTAAGCATAGATGCTAATATGAAGGAGAAGAATGAATTCAAATATCATGAAAAAAAGGCTTTTGGATTGATTGCAACCAATGTAGATGAAGCCAACTTCTCCCACATTATCTCTTGCAAAGGACTAGCGGAAGTATGGAAGACTCTTTATAACATCTATGAGATGAAGAACTTATCCAAAATCATCTATACAAAAAAGAAGTTCTTTACTTGCAAGATAGAAGAAGGTAAAGACCTCATGGCTCATGTCAATAAGGTAAAGGTCCTTACAAACCAACTAGTAATTGTTGACAAGCCTTTAGAAGAAAGTCATATTGTCATGACCTTGCTGATGAGTCTTCTTGAATCCTACAACTATTTTATTGTGGCATTGAAGTCCATTAAGCTAAAAGAGCTTACAATGGACTATGTGATGGCAAGACTTATACATGAAGTAACCAAGAAAAAAGAAAAGGAGCTTCAAAGTGAAGATTATGCACTCTACTCACGTCAAGGCAAGAGCAATTATCCAAATCAATGAAGTAATGTCAAATCTTATTTTATTTATAGCAAAGTTGGCCATTTTGCTAGAAATTGCTACAAAGGCAGAAAGATAGAAAAGAAGAATGCAAATAGTATGCAAAATGAATTTAGAAGACAAGATTATGCATTCACAGCAACAAATAAGACCTCTATGGCTGCCATATCAAGAGGGATTGTGGATTCCCATTATTCTAAGCATATGACACCTTATAAGTGTTCATTTGACACTTATGAGGCTATTCCAGCATCAAACGTGATATTGGCAGATAGTGGTACCTATGAAGCCATTCGAATTGGCTCTATTATGGTGGAGGTGGTTATGAATGGACAAACTAATAGGATCAAATTCAAAAACGTCCTTCATGTGCCTAAGATGAAGCAAAATCTACTTTTGGTGAGTAAACTTGTAATGGAAGGTTTTAAAGTTTAATTTGACATGAATGGATGTTTTGTATGAACATTGAATAGAGACAAGGTCTTCAAAGGCTTAAAAGAGGGAAATTTTTATTACTTCATTTATAAAAAGGTGAATGGAGTGGATGTAGCTGTATTTGTTGAGTTTACATCAAATCAAGACAAGTTGAATATATGGCATTGTTGCCTTGGCTATTTGAATGTGAAGAGCATGAGAGAACTCAAATCTATGATAAGTGGCTTAGATTGTATGAAGTCCAAACTTGATGCAAAAGGTACAAAGTATGTGTTTTTTGATTATTGTGAAGGTACTAAGGCATATAGGCTAATGTGCTTGGAAACCAAGAAGATCATCAAAAGTCATGATGTTGAGTTTTTGGAGCATAAGAGTACTTGTGAGCACTTGGAGATGTGTCCAAGTACAAGTAATGGTGTGTTTGTGGATACATTTTTGAATTCAACAAAGAAACAAGAAGACGAAGACAATGAAGATGATGAAGATGAAAAGCCAAAGAAGGTTGAAAAAATGAAGGCTCATACAATTACTAAGACTAGTAATAAAAGAAATGAAGATGTTGAAGATTGGAATGATGATAATGATGAAGAATATCAACCATTGAATGAGAAACTACAAGGTTTAAGAGAGAAGAAGGTTGGAAAAGAACATAGAGTACAACAAGATGAATGTTCTTCTATAAGTGAAAGGAGATATTCTTTGAGAGAAAAAAGGTAACATGGCAAATAATGGAAGGATCACATCTTCCTTCAAGTAAGTAAAGAATATACAAATATTGCTCTTCTTGTTGATTCATTGTCTTTGTGTGATACTATGAAGTAAGAAGATACAATCAAATAGGAGAAGACTATAGAAGAAGAGTAAATTGATCTAGTGTTGGTTGTTAGTAGGTGTTTAGGACTAAAAGAGATGCAATGGATGTGATGGTCGAGCACAAGCCAAGATTAGTTGCCAAAAGATATTTATAATTTGCTGAAATTGATTTCAATGGGACTTATGAACTCATTGCCAAATTCACCACCATTAGGATCATTGTAGCAATTGGAATAGCAATGGATTTGAAAATACACCAAATAGATGTGAAGATGGCCTTTTTGAATGGAAAATTACAAGAAGACATCTACATAGATCAACTTCAAGTATTTGTACAATAAGGCAAAGAACATCTTATATGCAAATTGAAGAAATCCTTGTATGAATTGAAATAATCACTAAGGGCATGGTACCAACGAATTGACACCTTTTTTGTTAATGAAGAGTTTGTGAGGAGTGAGGGTGATCATTTATTGTATGTGATGCAATCTAGAGAGTTCTTGGTGATTGTAATCCTTTATGTTAATGATTTGATCATCTTGGCTAATAATATAGAAAAGATGGATTGGATGAAAGCCAAATTACAGAAAGAATATGGGATGAGTGATTTGAGAGAGTTGCATTACTACTTGGGAATGGAATTTGTAAGAGATCATGGTAACAAGACCATTACAATGAGTCAAACCAAGTACATTGAAGAAGTGTTGAAATGATTCAACATGGAGAAGTGCTAGTCCATCGGAACACCCTTGGAGGCAAATTTGAAGTTGATGAAGCTCACAGATGAAGAATTTGCAAAAATTGAAGGTGAGATGCAAAGTGTTCCATACAAGGCAGCAAAAGGCTCATTCATATATGTAATCATAGCTATAAGAGTGGATCTTGCATATGTGGTGAGTGTTGTAAGTCAATACATGTCTAAGGCTGAACCATTGCATTGAACAATGGTAAAGAGGATATTGAGGTACTTAAAAAGTACAAAGGACTTCAAATTGTGCCTTGGTGGTAAGAACATTGATTTGTAAGGTTATTATGATGTAGATTCGGCTAGACATATAAATGATAGAAGTTCCTAAATGGGATATGTATTCTTCATAGGAATAGTAGTCATTTCATTATATTACAAGAAACAAGCTACTATTACAAGATCAACGATGGAGGCAGAATATATGGCAGCAAGTCATTGTGTAATAGAGGCATGTTGGATAAGGGAACTCTTAAAAGACATTGGTCTAGTATAATTAGAAGTAATTCTAAATATGTATGACAATCAAGGATGTTTTGCATTTACCAAGAATTCAAAACATTGCTAAAGGACCAAGTACATTGATGTTCAACATCATTTCATATGACAGAAGATTAAAATTGGAATAATAGGTATGAAGTATTGTACTACAAAAGACATGTTTACTCATGTGCTTACAAAGGTATTAGTGAAGGATAGGCATCATGACTTGATTCAGAGATTAAGATTAAAAATCTTTTAAAAATTAGCAAAGTAGGAGTGTTGAAGATCAAGAAGTTCTTACTTAATTACCACCACATGAAGATTAATCATAGTATGTTGCTAATAGTCAAAAGGCAGCAAATGATTAAAAGAAGTTACTATGATGGTGGCTAAGGTTTTAAAGAGGCGGCTAGACTAAGATGAATCTAGCTCTAATTGGAAGGATGAAGGTGACTCTGGATGAAGTCCATATACTTGGGATATAAACTCTACCTATAAATAAAGGGTATTCGAAGTAAAAGATACATTTCTCCATACTTCTCTTAGAGTAAAATCCTTGCTAATGTTAAGTATTTGTAGCTTTTAGACTTCTTTTCTGTAATAGAAACTTGGTCAATAAGTTAATCACATGTTGATAGCTTGCAGAATAAGCTAGTTATGTAGTGCATATATAAAAAACTTATCTTACAAGTTAAAGTATATGTCTTATATAGTCAACATATTTTGGAGGTCTTACAAGACATCACCAAGTAGCTCCAAGTTAAGAGTATATGTGGAAGCAAGAGTGAAGCCTTCTTCACTCTTATCAATGCCTTTCTAGTCTTTAGTCTTATTTCAAGACTTTTTAATTTTCTTATTTTTGGCAATAGCCATTCTAATTCAATACTATATCATCTTTTAGTGACTTTTTACTTCTTTTTGGTGATATAAGAATATGTTGAGGATTTGCTTTCTTCTACATTCATGTCTTTAAAAATGCATTTGATATCACAACTTGAGAAGAGACTCTTGATGTTTGGTGATTTTATTGGACATAGGATCAAATCTTGATGATGTTATAAATTTTTTGCTTGAAAGAAGTTATGAAGGTTTCAACAATGATCAAATAAGTATGTATATTAAAAAAAACCTGGTCTTTCTATCCTAAAATAGAATATTACCATTGAATGAGAAGACTTATCAACTATCTTCAAAAGAAAAAAAGATCAGAGTATGTAGCAAATACAATTTGTCGCATCTTAATCTTCTTCAATATATGATCACCGCTCCTTGTAAAACTTCTCCTCAAAAGAGGGGATAATGTCATGCATATATACCTACTATAATTATGACTTAAATAACATGAATAGGTAGAAGTAAATAAAAATAAATTAATTTCATAATACCTTCTAGAGAAGCTTCCTAGAAGCTTTTTAGATGTTGTTTTGACTTTACATGTATTTGTAATTGATTGGTAGGTTAGAAACTTGATAAATAAGCTAAAAACATACCACATGTATTCATAGCTTATAGAATAAGCTAATTATGTAGCATCCACATAGAAAACTTACCTTGCAAGATAAAATATATGTCAATACGTTTGTGAAGGTCCTATAGAACAACACCACATAGATCTTAGATAGATAGTATATATAAAGATAAGAATGAATCTTTCTTCACTCTTATCAACTCTTTTCTTGCTTCTAGTCTAGTTTTAAGAGTCTTTAGTTTTTTTTATCTTTTGACAATAGACATTTTAGTTTTTTTTAATATACATACTTTTCTATTTCTATTTTGTTATATTTCTTTGAAAAAGTCTCACTTCTTTATTTGCTTTCTTCAAGTTCTTATCCTTGACATATAGCTCACACTGACTCTGATCTTGATGATGGAAGTGTTGTGGTCTAATTCTTTAGCACATACCAAAATATATGTAGATTTAAAAAATATAATTCTTATCATGCTTTTAATTTAAGTGCATCAAATTTATTTGAAAGGTAATTAGTTTTACTTATAGGGAAGAAAAATACAATGATAATAAGTTTATAAATATGAATGAGATTTTGAATAGAAGATTATTGCCTTAGATAGATTATTTATGCTTTGAGAGTATTATCTTTTAAGATATACACCTGGCTCTATAGAGATTCAAGGTGGATATTGGAGGGAGGTTAGGGTGGATATTTTCTGATATCAAAGGATTTTCCTTGGGCTAATGTCATATGGGAGGAAGATCACTAGAATTTTGGAGTGATGAGATTTAAGACTAGTTTGGATTTTTCCATGCCATCTACTGCATTTTTATCTTTTTATTTTGAAATTTTGAGAAAAACTAGATCTTATTGTTAGATTTTTAATAAGTCTTTTTATGAAAGAAAAAAATCTATGATAATAAAGATCTATGCAAATTTATAAAGAGATTGTTGGAATTTTTGGATAGCAAGATTTAAGATTGGTTTAGGATTTTCATGTCATTTATTACATTTTTATCTTTTTGTTTTGAGATTTTGAGAGAAGGTAGATCTTTTTTTCAACTTTCTTAAAAGTTTTAATAGGCAAGAAAATAAGTTATGATGAAGAAGATCCAAAGAAATTTTTAGGCTGAAGATTGCTGGAATTCTTGAGTGGCAAGTTTCAAGACTAATTTAGAAGTTTCTATGCCATTTATTGGATTTTTATCATTTTATTTTGAAAGTTTGAGAAAAGCTAGATCTTATTATTAGCTTTCCAACAAGTCATTGCATGCAACAAAAAGAAATGATGTAAGGAAGATCCAAGCTAATTTATAGATAGCAATTTTGAGAGTTGTGGCTACAGCAAGAGGCGATCTTTTTCATTAATTTGGCTTTTATTTTCTCTAAAATTTTTTCATTGACTTTAAAAATTATAAATTTTTAGCTTAAGTTAAGCTCAATGAGCTAAATTATATAGATTGAATTAGTATTAAGTGAATTATAGATATTTTAGTAAAAAGAAGTTTAGATTTGAGATCAAAATTAGAAATTGAATGCATCTTAGTATAAGAAAGGAATCAATCTAAAATTTGAACTTATCCTTTGAGTTTCTTTTTTATATTTGAGTTTATTTGAAACAATACTATACTTTCTTGCAATCCACTTATAATCATAGATCCCATTGTCGTATTGCGTGTTTTTCTATTTGTGAATACACTAAATACCTAGTTGTAGAGAGTTTAGTTTTAACTTATTGGCCAAGCTCCAATAAGTTATTTAACCTTAAAAGTAGAAGACAAATAAATACTACAATATCAAAAAGATATTGTACTAATAAATCCTTTTATATTTAAGAAGGTTTGTACATAAGGCTTTCTAAAATATCTAGAATTTTTCTAACATTCTTGGCTATATCAAATCATAGCTAATCATTTGCTGATAGATTAGATTTTCAATAACTTCAAAGGAAATCTACAATCTCCTCTCAAAAACTCATCTTTATACAAAAATTCAATTATAGCTCCATATATCCATCTTCAATATATATATAAATTCTTATCTCCCAAAATACTCTATTTTGTATAAAATGCTTAAGTTGTAATAAAATCACTTCAAAATATAATATTCCCACAAAAGATTTATTCTTTCTGAATTTTAGAAATTCATATCTCTTGATCCAACCATTCAAATTTTTCTAAGTTCATGAATATCATAGAATTAATTCTTAAGCTTTATCTTACAAAAGTTCAACTATAAATTCGCTACCAATTCTTTGGCATCTTAAAAATCCTAGCAGGTGCTCTAAAACCCTAATTTACAAGCACCTAAGTACTATTTTCTTCATATCTCACAAATCCAAAACTCAAATATCTTAAAACTTATATATAAAGTTTGATTATATAAAAATACACATTCTTGGAAATTTTTAGCCAAAATCTTATCAAATTGCACAAGATATAACTTAAAACACAACCACTAGCAATTCGAGTCACTTACTACTTTTAGATTTGCAAGTGCTGACTTCAATCTCCAATATCTCTTTTTTTAAAACTTTAAATCCATCAAATAATATACCAAAAATATAGCCAAGAGAGTTCTCTCTCCAACCCTAGTTGTCGATTCTCTGTTGCTTTCTGTACGCGTGTGTTATATCCAAAAGAGCAACAGTAGGTACAAAATCAACACCCTAACTTTGAGCGCCCATATCTCTTTCATATAAACTCCAAATCAAACAAAATTTGCACCAAAACTGTAGAAAAAAACCTAAAATTGATGATCCTAGCCTCCAAAGCTAAAATTCCTTCGAAAAACTGATCCTAATCTCTAATATGGCCTTGGGCAGCCTCCTCGAAGTCCATTGGTCATGATTTTTGACCAATAGGAATGGAGATTTTCATCATCCATCTCCATTCATCTATATGGATGCCCTAAACTCTCTTTTTGCTACCAAAATCCCTCTTCAATTCTTTTCTTCAAAAGATTTACTCAATATATGCCCTAAACACCAAATTAAAGAACCAAAATAAGACTTCAAAGATCACCAATGTCTAATAAAGGTGATTCTAAATATTTAAAGTTACTACCAAAAAAATCAATCTCAAAAGCCACTATCAAAAGAAAATAAAATTATAAAAATTCTAATAGTAATCCTTTTAAATAACCTCCTTTTAAAGTAGTAATTTAACCACACTCTACAACCAATTAATTTCCAGTAATATGGCTCTCACCATGTTGCTAAGTAAATTATACATTAAATACATAATCACATTATTTTCACATGATAGCCGAACCACAATATGACATTGTATTTTTTTGAAGAGGTTGACTCTCTTAACAACATCTTTGAGAGATTTTATTTTATTATTAGATAAAAAAAAAATCAATTATCCCTTATCCAACTATTATATGGAAATATCCTCTAGTGGATGTTATAATTTTTGGTTTTTTAAGATTCATGTTCTTTAACAAAATAGATCATTGTTTGGGTGTCTAGATGTACTTAAATCAATGATTCAATTATATTTGAGTGTCTAAATGTCATAAGCTTTAATGCATCTAATGTGACTTAATTATTGGATAGATTTTGTGAATGAGACTCATTAAAATACTCTTTTGTAATATTCACTCCTAAATTTGATATGTTGTAATATCCTATAATAATATAATTTGTGTCAAGCTATTGGTGCTCTAATGAAAAAAACTTAATTAGTAGAAGATCAATATAGAGGGTCTACAAAAGCAAGAAGTATGTCTCAACTTCCCTCACCAATGACAAATGATGGTTTTTATTTATTGTCCAATAAGATTCTATTATTAATAAAAATATTATTAGTAGTGTTAGTTAAATCTCAAAGGTTAATAATGTGCATTTCTTTGATTGAATCTTTGATTGTAAGTATTTATAATTTTCATTAAAAATATTTCATTTAAGACTTCATGAAGTTTCTTGAGGATTACATTTATCTCTTCCATGTATATTCTATTCAATAGTTTTTGGAGAGTGGATATAATTTTTTCTAATTGAATCTATAGTATTAGTTTTTCAAACTTGTTAGGCTAGTGGTTTGGAATGCAATGGACTATATCCTTGTTTGATTGTATTTGATTTATTTCCTTGAAATCATAAAGAATGTCATTCACATGTTGCATGAAGATTAAAATATTATATTGGTTAGTCATACAAAGATGCTTCTACTAATTCAAGATGATCATTATATTAAATATGGTGTTTGTGCAAAATATGATATTGAGTAACTTCCATGTTTGATGGAGATTTAAAATGTCAATAATATTATGTCAAAGCTCTGAAATAAGTAACAACTACAATATAGCCATTTCTCTCCATTTTTATCTATGAACTGTATCTATATGAGTTTTTTCATTGTTTGATAAAGATTTTTTTCTTTCTAGTATCTCAGTTGCAATGCTTGATGATAAAATTATTTGTAGTGATTTGTTAAAGTTCCACAAATCTTTTTCTTTAAAAATACTTTGTATAGTGATGGACTAGTGTTTATAGTTTTGTGGTCCCATTAGTATGGTTTTTCGTAAGCAAATGCTTTTGAGATTACTCATCTAGTCTTGTAAATCTATACTATATTTCTTTTATTATTTCTAAAAGAAATAAGAACATTACTTCTTAATATTGAAGAGATAGAATCATAGATCTATTAATATCAGAATGGTTGAAAAAGTTAATGATTATAATATATTGTGTTGTATTATCAAAAGAAGATTAGTTTATAATATCAAAAGAAGTTTAGATCAGTGATTGACATATGGCTAGGAACTAAGAAATATAATAATATAAGAAATTTTCTAATCTAATATCATCAAAGATAAATATAATAAGATTAAAAAATAAAAATAATAAATAATAATAATACAATAGTGATGTGAGACCTACACATTGTAACTATAGTAGTCACAAGTATAAATATACTTGAAATTAGGCTTAATATCAAGTACATTGCTATGATTCTAAGATCTAATTTTTGTCTACAATAGTTATCAATGAAGATGATTAGGTAGGATGAATGTTCTAACACACCTTTCTTTTCCATTTAGCTCATCTCTTCATCCTTACAAATTAGGCCATACTTATTCAAGGCATTTGTATTGATTAGTTTGCTCAAAAATAGTTATCATCTAAAAACAAGTTGAAATTGTTGAATTCTATATTTCAAAATTGACTATTGCAATTCTAGAGAAGGTAGGGAGATAAAATTTTCTCTTTGTGAGAATTATGACATTTCTATCCATTGATGCCAACAAGGCATGCAAAGAGGTGGATGCTATAGATTTATGATGCCTTAATAAATACAAGCACAGAGCGGTCTCCAAGTACAAGAAGAGATAGTTGGTACAAGCCATATTCGGCATCACTTTCTCACTTCTTAGTGGCTCTTTTAAGACTAACTCCAAACTCCCTTCTATCCTCCCTCCTTCTTTCCCATCTTCTTCCTTCTCTTGCTTCTTAATAGTTTCTTCACTATAAGTCCACTAATAGTCAAAATCTGGATGCTTTGGCCATAATAAGAAAAAGGAGTATCCACAACAGGCTATTGAGACCACTAAATGGGCCATAGTAGAGCTTGTTTTGAGGTTAGAGTATTCAACACCATCATTGGTGCTAATAGGAATTCCTTGTCTTAAGATGCTCTAAAAATATTTTCTTATGTATATATGTATATATATATATATATATATATATTTTATTGTCAATTAATAAGACTATAATGCATATTGAAAGTTATATTTTTCAACTTCTTTAGAGTTATATATAGCTTGATAATTTGTTTCAATCTATTTTTTTTTTTTTATATGTATGCATATTCCTTAAATAGATAAAAATTATATGTCTATATATGTATGTATATATATATATATATATATATACTTCTATGTAATACCATACCTTTAATTATATAAACAATATCAAAGTCATTTTTTTAAATCTAATAATTATTGTCTCAGTATAGTCTTGTCTTATCTTAATTAATTACTTATATCTATATATATATATATATATATATATATATCTATACAAATATCACATCTACATCCAATTCAAAAGCTATTCAGGATATGATTGCTATAAAGAAGTATTAAGCTTTGTACAAGTGATAGACTTTTTTTTAATCTTGTCTTAAATTGCACAATAATCTACAAAAGAAACACATATTTGATGATTTTTTTAACATAAGAAAGAATATTCATATGAAAAAATTATTTGATATTTATGAAAATAGAAATCTTAAATTTTTTAAATTTCAAAAAAAAATATTATACTTGATATAGAAAAAAAATTACCTCAATTTTTTTGAGGATTTTGAGCTAATTTTTATAAGTACATAAATTAAAATTTAATAGCCTTTAAGGAATTAATATTTTTTAAATTATTAATATTTTCATTAATTTGAATAGATATTTAAATTTTTTTAAACTTTATACATTATAATAATTAAGTTTGGTATTATTTTCTATATTTATTCATTAATATCATAACTGTGCTAATATACTAGCACCATAATTTGCCACACAATATTCCAGTTTTAAATTAGATATTTATTTAAATATTTATGTATAGTTTTTTATTAAATATTATTTTTAATTTTTTAAATTACTTAGGTATGTATTTGCATTTATTATTTTTTTAAGGCTCTAAAAATAATTATTGATTGAAATTCAAAGAATTGGTGAATTTCAAAAAAACTAGGAATATATTTAACTAAAAAAATAATAAAATTATTTGAAAAGGAATAATTTTATTAAATTTCACTAAGAGATTCATTACATTTAAACTCTCAAACACACATATTTTGAGTATTAAAATGATATTCATGCTAATTTCGCTTTCACAAATTAAAAAAAAAAAAAAAAAAAAAAAAAAAAACTTACATAATCAGTTCAATTTGAAATTAACAAGTAACATAATTAAAAAGACCAAAGCTTGAACACCCTCTTTTTACATACACATCAAAAACAAAAAAATATTCCGGTTTTTTTAAGTTATTATTATTATTACTATTATTACAAAAGTGACGAAAAAAAAAGTATTCAAATCTTTCAGTATATTTGTGAATATATCGATTGGTAAAACAAAAAGATATCGTATAAATAGTGGATTGTTTTAAATGTAATACTCAAAATGGAATATGCATAAAAACAAACGAGTAGAAGTTGGAAACCCAGCATGTAGAGGACAATATTGAGTATGGTTTGTGATGAAGGATTTGCATGTATTGCTCAAACGTTGCGTCTCCGAATCAGAGAATTGAGATGTCCCCCTCCACTGTTCAGGGCATCGCTGCTCTGAGGTCACTCGCCTCTCCTCTCCTCTCCTCTTATCTTTCTTTCCAATTTCACGTTGCAACCAGCTGATTACGAATTACAACAGCTGCAAACAAAGCGCCTAGATACTACTGCCTCAGCCTACAGTTTTCGATTCAAAGCCCTGCAGCAACTTTCTACAGCAGTTCGTTATACTAATGTTGACCACTCACACATTCCCCGACCTCTGCTTTCTATCACTTTCCAGCTGAGAAGGATGTGAACCCACAACTCAGTCGATTTCATGATCATTCCTTCGTGTGAACCATGGAGGTGAGAAGCTGTTGAATCGGAGAAGTCGTGCGAGGGTGGACTCTGGCAACAGACTTGGTGATGCATCTGCATTTGGGTCTTGAGGCAGGCCTCCATCATCGACAAACACCGGCCTCTCTGCAATTGTGCGAACTACCTCCTTTGATCGTGATTGCTTTGTTGCTGTTTTGGCCACCAGGCGAATGTTGCCTATCAACCCCGACACATCACCTGCACTTTCACCGACAAAAGTGAGCTATCCGCTCCAGCGTCCCTAGCTAACTAGTGTAACGCTAGAAGAGGAGGGTCAGAGGCCAGAGCACTAGAAAGTTCTTGAAATCATCATCGCTTCTCCAGGCCCGCGTCATCCGCAATACTATCAAAGAACCATATCATATGACGTTTACAGAACTGACCTGATTGCCTGACCAAGTTCTCAAATCTCTTCAGAGGACAACAAGCGCGTGCATGTTCGTCATCAGTCGGAACACCACGGTCAACCTGATACACCTCAACTTACAATGCACTTCGATCAACAGACTTAATGGACTGATCGAATGAATCGAGTATGCTTCAAAGGAATACATTAGAGACGTGTGATCAATAGTATCTCTAAAGATGTTTATGCCTTGGCAGCCACAGGCAACAATGTCGAGCACGACAATGGGACTGCAAGCGAAACGAACAGACACTCTCACAAAAGAGAGGAAGCAGCGAACGGAAGCTAGTCTGTCCAATGAACACAACAACATGGATTGACCAAACCCCGTGCCATTTGTTCTCGAATCTAGAAAAAACTCAGAAAACCCGTTCCAGATAAGAAACATGATAGAAGGGAATGAGTACCTTGATATCCTCGAACTCAGAGACCGCCTCCCAGCAGCTATAGGCCTCACCGATGTCAAGATGTGTACAACACTCTGCAAACCCAAAAAAAAACCAGAGCTTTGTCGTCAGGTGGATACCAAAAATTAAGCCTCATATCAAATTTGTCGAAAATTGCTAGCATCACATGTTGGACGACAGTTCCGAGGATGCATACCTGCAAGAGCATACTCTGCGTTTTCTAATAGTGATGGCTGGCTCATGAGGTGGCTGAGAAAACTTTTATTAAATGACCCCAGTTTTGGAATATTCTGACCATGGCAGCCGTTGATTTGCACGCCTTCTGACGTCAGACTGGATACCATGCCTCTGCTGCTGCCGCTGCTGCTACTGCCGGGATTCAATGCCATCACTAATTTGCCGTTTAGGGACGTGACTTGGTGTTTCTGTGCTTGGGCCTGGGGAGCTACGGCGTGCAAGGGTACAGCGATGAAAGGTGCCATCATTACAAATGACCGTTCCTCTCTTACCCCTAAACTAAGATATTCGTTTTCACTACGCCTTGAGCTGCGTGTGTTCTACTTCAGGATAGGGAAAAATTACAACTAGAAAAAGCCTCAAACAGAAGGGTATATACTCTCCTCACAGTTTCCACCTATGGAGGACTCTTGATGTAAAAAGAGAAGGTACAGTAAATTGTTTTCCAATTCTTTGTTTTGGCACAAAAAGTCGACAAATTGGGAGTTGATAAGATATGAGCACGCTCCGCTCTGCAGATCAGTATAATCATGTTATGAAGGCTTCGCTATGTACCTCTCTGCCACGTTCCAAGACAAGCTCCTGATGAAACCATACTTCTTTCGAGCCATAGAAAGCATCAGTTTGCGTTCTCTGAGACCATCAAGTTGATCCTCATCTATTGAACTGATACGAACTGAAAGAACAAAACGATTCAGAAAGCTAACTACTCACAAAATGCGAGAAAATCTTGCAAGAGAAGTTATTGATTCGAAGCCAATAGAAAATAACGAAGAAAATCGTAGCGATGGAGGATGTTGACCATGAAATTAAACAACCAGATTGAACAATCCAAATCCAAGTAGAGAAATTCTGCAACTCCACTGTCAGTAAGCACAACCTCGGCGTGGAAATCATCAAGATTTTCCAAATGTATTCCCTAGCATAAACATGAGAAAAAACGACAGGCGTCGAGAAAGAGCCGCTTACCTATGTTAGCTGCGCCCATGGCGCACTAAGAATCGCGCTATGATCCATGCTGATGCTCGCCGCTCCACCAAAGTGCTTTTGCTGTCAGTGAACAGAGAGTCGGCGCAAGAGAACCTACAAATATCTTGCTTCTGAGATTCCAGAGGAAAGACTAGGGCTGTCACGGATGCGATTGTCCCGGTCATGCGAGGATCATCGATAGGAGATGCATCGAGGGTACATCCTTGTTTTCAGCCATGTCTAATGCGACGCTGCGAGATGGTCATGAGAGATGGAAGAGCAGTAATGACAGCAAAAGGTGGTGCGTGAGTTTCTGACACGTATGACGCGGATGCATGTGTCGTTTCCCCGCAGCATCTTTTCTTCGCTTATCCACTCTTCGTTTTGACCGCCTCCGTGGATATATCACCACGACCCTACCTTTTCATGATTCCTTTTAATCTTCCTTGTGCATTTCAAATCGGCTATTGTCCAAGAAATCCTGTCTGCTCTGTTACCTGCGGCTTGGATTTAATTTTTTTCCATGACTGCTTCATCGCGGAGCTGAGTGCCAGTCTTCTTTTCCTCCCATCTTCGTCGACTTCAGCTTCTATATATGTAGAGAGAGAGAGAGAGAGAGAGAGATATGTTTCAAGGGATTCTGCAAGAGTTAAAATGGTGAAAGCTCCACATCCAGTGATTTTGGTCCTCTTTTGCAGTCAGTTATTCTTGCCATAGTGTTCGGCAATTGTAGCATCACTGCTTAGAACAGTGTATCACATCCACAAAACAAATCAATTTGATATACATACCATTTCCACTGTAACTACAAGCATGGAAGAATTGAGGCTGATTGCGATGGAAACAACAGATGGCCAAATTTGGGTCACACCATAATACAGAAGTATATGATACATTGTACTCCATATGGCGAACAAAGTGTTCGCGTAGCCCACCGGAGTTCAGCTAACTTCTATACAGTAAATGAATCTGAACAGTCAATAGTGGCTTGGCAGATTGAGCCTATCCGATAATCGTCAATAATGACAGTCTTAAATATTTGAATCTTGTCCACAATTTAGCCGATATATTTGCATGTCACCGGCAATGGGACAGGAGAAAGTAAATACAAATGAATGTCCAAAATGCATCGATGGTCATTCACAATAGACAGTACATCATATGTGTCGTCTCCAAAACCAAGATGTCCGATTGCGTGCCACTACCGGCTCTACTGAGTCTTTGTCCAACAATCTGGAACCTGCATCAGCAGTAACCCTCCTGTTTAGATTCCAGTCTGCCAGTAGTAACAAAAACATTTTAAGTGCGCGTGCACAAACCTGACGTAGTGGTCGAGATCACGCAATGTTCGTCCGTCTCGATGACTTGCTGGACAGTCTCCACACTTTCTTCACAGACAATCAGCTTCCAGGTCTCGAAACCAACATCCACGGCGCTGCTTTGGTTAACGCCATGGTCGAGCTCGTGCTTCAAGCTGGGCCTTGGAATAAAAACGAAATCCCACATTGGATCATAGAAAGGGTCTGGCTCACCCACTTTCAGAAAGTGTTTCAAAATCCGAAAGAGGCGTTCGTCCTTCAGGATGCCACGATGATCCCCGGGTATGCCGATTCTCATGGCAGCATTCAATTCATCGCCCTGAACACGCGCACTTATTGCAAATAAAATCATATCGTCCTTATCAGAATATTATGTGAAGCCTAAAACCTGAACCTGAACACACACAACTTGTTTCAAGTACATTTCCGTGGGAGGGAGAAGTCCGCGGCGGTTGATGAGGACAGAGCATACCATGGATGACTCAAGAGGAACGGTCCCATCCCCATCCACGAAGGAGAAATTAGCCTCCAATTCAAGGATGTCGGTGAGCTGCTCAATTGGATTCTCCTTGGTGCCGTAGCTGCCATTCAAGACGTACAATGAATGATGCGAATTAGATCGTTTTCTACTGGAAACAATGCCCCACATCATGACTACCAACGATCTACGTCATGCAAGAAGTTTTGGTGAACAGCAGCGGCAACTTAGCAGACCAGGTGTGGAAAGGAGTGTCATTCGAGGTCCCCACGATATTGTAAAACTTGCAGCTGGCAGGCATCTCAGAAATTTCGAGAATGCGCCTGGTTTTCTCCGCCCACTTGAGGATTTCCGTGTTCATGGGTGTGGGAATGATTTCTCCGTTGAAATTCATCTGCATCATCCTCACCATCAATAAAAATTAAAAAGAGCCGACTTATTTAGGGACCTAATAACACATGAACTGCCAATACCTAAGCGATGATCACTGTGCAAGAAAAGGTTGCGGCAGGAAATGCAGACAATAGACATCCTACTCAAAAAAAGTGAACATACCGTGTTTCCTCGGAGTGCGGCACTCATTACTTCGAGATAAACTTTCGGTCCGTATCGTTCCAAAACTGATTCAGTTTTAGTATTTTCTCTATCCTCACCACTACTTTGTTTCCGCCACAAGCGTAGCTCAGGGGGTTCAGCCCATGGGAAGTCTTCAGAAGCCATCATTTCGTACACCGAAGGGCACTCTATTAACTGCAGCTCAAAAAACAAAAACATATTTCGTATCAATGGCTTGATATCGCCAGAAGAGTACATACGCATGTGTCGAGTATTTCAATCCAACTGAGGAAGAAAATTACAATTGCATTCAGTGATTCAAGTCGACTGAGTCAGCGGTGGTTAAATCCAACATTGTACCAGTTGATGCATACTCCATTTAGCCACAAAGAGCTGCCGCTGCCAACCCTTGACGAACTCCACGCCGGTGAGCAGGCAATCCATAATGAATCCGGGAGCACCTTGAAAGGGGGCCGCGATTGCAATCCAGCTATTTACATGCTGCTCAAAGAACTGCCGCACGGATTTTTTATAACATTAGCACTTTGATTACGATCGACACTAATCCCAAGGCACAGCACCAAAGAACACAGACAGCATGGAAAGGCTTCAGAATCAAAGATGAAAACTTCGTGGTGGAATAGTAATTCGTAGGTTACATCGTGGTGAAGAGCCAGAAAGCATTTGACAAAGACACCGCCCATGGAGTGAGAGATGATGTCAGCTTTCTTGCCCCCAGATGCTTTGTGCATACTCTCCAACTTCGCTTTAAATTTATCCATGTGCTCCGCCAACCTGTTGCTTTGCCGGAAGTCGTAGCCGAAGCCGAATAACGTGGTGCCTTCCTGGTAGCCCCAGTCTGTAAGTTGCTTGATCAGATCATGGAAGTAGTAGACATCGTCCATCCGGAATATCTGCCACATGCAAGCGCAGGAACCAATCCTTAAAAACCGTCCATTCAAACAGGTGCAACAGAAGGAAACAAAAATAAATCTATAATAGTTGCAGAAACGAGGAAGATTACCACAGCCGGGTCGAGGATATCGCAGCTATAAAGCCCGTAACGATCATCGGGAACCTCAATGGTAGTGTTGGGATCCAGAGAATTGGTCTTTCCCGTGAGAGGATCATAGAGTGAGAAAAGCTTGGCCCGAAACTCATGGTCTGCGGCGAAGAGCCGCACCCAGATACGCTCCACGCGACCCTTCTCGTTCACGGCATTCAGGATGGAGCCTCCAATTCCAGGCACTAGCAGCACCGGGTTTAGGTCAGCCACATCCGCCTGACCGTCGTCGTCGTCGTCGTCTCCTCCAGGCCATGGCCATGGCCACCACCCTCCAACCTTGTTGGGGAAGTTGTGGACGTTTATTCGCATACTCAGAAATCTACAACAATCTGGACCTCGGTCACATTGACTTCAACAAACCCCAACATATACATGTGAGCCCAAGAATAATTTCTCAAGATGTCCAAATTGTAAACCATCCTTTGAGTGTTGGATTTCAATCGTTCTTATGACTAATTAGTGTTGCAACAAATTGCGGGTGCTGTGGGTACACTCAATATCAGACCAACTCTGCACCTTCTTTATGATCTTAAAATGCATTAGGTCAGGTTTTTGTGCAAAGACAACAATTAGATTGCTTGTTTCAGCAAAGAAACTTCGACACTGCTGCTACCAGACGGTGAAAATTTTAACAACCTGAATTTCGGCGATGTTCACAACAAGATTAGGGCGGAAAGAAGAATCCCACCTGTATTTGGTCCAACCGCGGCAATTCTGTATCGTCAAGGTCTTATCACCATCGAGGACAAAACATTGAACAATCCGTCACCGCGCAAGCAAAGGGCTGTATTCAATCGCGCGCGCGACAGAGAGAGAGAGAGAGTGTGATAAATCCTTGGTGAAGCTGTGCGAATCACTAAACAAAATATTTTAATTTCTCCAAAGCATTCACAACCATCGACGTCAGTGCACTAAATTTTTTCTCGAATCCACCGCTTAAAATGAAATGTTCTAATCCAACTCCAGTGATCCTTCAATTCGGTGATCGAACTCCGAATTTCGTCTAGAGAAGGGCTTCTGGCCACGCGCAAGCTCTCCAGTCAGGTGAAGAGCACCAAGTCTCCATAATCGAAGTGCGACCCTGTTGTCACCGCCACGACCCCTTCAGTTCATCACAAGATAGGGTCTGACCCATTCTCGGTCACTCTCAAACTCGACGGAAACTCGCTCTCAACCAGGAAGCTGGTTTCTCGTGGGATGATCGCGCAGGTGTTGCCAAAAAAGAGAAATGACGAGCGGCATCACTTGCTCGGTCTGTATCCCTCCTGGGTAAAGTAAAGAATCATCACGGCTGCAGTTGGCGCAGGACGGGCACGTGGAAGGCATTGCACTCAAGCTCTAAACCAACCCACAACAGTGTCTTCCTCAGGAAGTAAAAATAAATAAATAAATAAATAAAAAATCAAAGGACGTCGGAAGGATAATGAATCGGAATAAGAAAGCGGGGACTTGCTTGTCGCACAAAGATCCTCAAAGGATGGCATTCAACGGGATGGAGTGCAAGTTTGCGATATGGATGAGTAGCGGTGGCAGCGTGACGAGGATGAGCGAGTGGCGGGCGACAGATGTCTGCCAAGTTGAACGAGGTGAGCCCTCGGATATTCTGCCAGCTCTGGTGTTGGCTCCTTCCTGTCCCATGCCCTCTCGGCTCGTGTTTCACTTCCCTTGTGCTGCTGCTGCTGGTGTCGTGGAGGGCGCCTCATTGCGGGACGGACTCCATTGCCCTCCAGCACCAGAGTGCACGACACTCCACACTCCCACATGAACGAAAAAATCCCTGCAAGGATCGCCTTCGCTCAAAGAGCCCACCAATTCTAAATCTATGAAGATTAAGAGAACCTGCTGACGCAGGCAACCTCATTTGTTGAGGGTTTCTGCTATTCTATCATGGCAAATCTACGTGGCATCGTTTTTAGACGGATGTCAAACAAAAAGTTCATTCACAGCAGTTTGATGAAGCAAAGCTCAAAGTCATACATGGATGTCAAACTTTGTAAGTGGATGTAAAGTGGGCACACTCAAGGTAGGTGGTTCACCTCAGGTTGATGCCCGGTCCAATATAATTACCTAGTTGGATTGCTTCCTTCTGGCTTGAGGATTAATGCAGCACAAAGTGCAACTCTTTCTCTTTTTGGGACATTGGAGGTGGCCATGCCATCTTAGTATTAAATGCATAAGATTAAGAATAGGGGCAAAGGGAAATTGGGACATTAGTATTCAAATGTTCCATTTTAATAACTTTTGATTGTTTGGGTTTCAAGTTTTATTGTACTCAATTAGATTTGATATTAAGTTGCCAAAAAAAATACAAAATTGAGGCCGAAACTTAGATTTTTGTTATTTCTAGTTTCAACATTCTCTATTCTTGAATCACACATGTAGATTTTTTTTCCATTAATAATATTATTATTAATATTAATTCTTTTGTATTGATAATTGTTCTTATCATGAATATTTTGTCTATTGTATTTTTTTATTTTTTGTTATAAAGAAGGTTTCTCTTTCTAAATTCCAAAACAAAGAGTATGCATTAAATCAATTATAAAAATAAAAATAAAAATAATATGTCCATAATTAATTTAAATAATTTAATTTTTTAATACTCAAATTTAAAAAATAAAATTATTTATAATAATAAGAGATAAATAATAATAAAAATAATTATATCTATATTTGTGATAGATTTTATACAAGATAAAAAAAATACTACTTTGATTAGACAATGTATCATAAGAAATATAGTTGTAAGAAATATAGATTAGTAGATTTGTAATAAAATCTTTTAAAACAAATGACTAAAGTTACTTTAGAATATGTCGAGGTTGAAGAAATACATAAGGTAAATGATATAAGGTTTTTACTTTGGACCAAGTTTCATAAGATTAAACTAATGCTTTTATTTCTTTCCTCATTTGAAGCCACTAACAAAATCTTTTGAGATAAGCTCTAAAGTTTTAATTTATCCAAATTATTGTGTTGTTAAAAAGTCATATTGTGGTTGTAATACATGTAATTATAATTGATCTTTTGAAATATCTATTCATTTCAAATAATCAAGAAGATTGTCTTTAAAATCTAATTTTTTAAAGATATAAAAAAACTTAATTTTAATACTAAGAATAATAATATTTATTAAATTAATTGAATAAAATTTATATTAATTATAATTTAGAATTTAGGATTTAGTAATATCAACTAAACTTATAAATTTAATAGCTTGAAGATGTAGTTGATTTAATTTTACAAGAACAATTTGTTGTTGATCATATACAATGTCTCTTTCTTTTGATGCAAGATAAAAATACCTAGACAAGTCTTTTGATAAGCATTATTTTCTTTAAAAGAACATATAAGATTAAATAAAAATTTTAATAAAGATATAATTTGACAAACTTTGCAATAATTTAAGGTATGCATAGATATAAAATTCTTAAGATATTGTAATTAGTACAAAATATAATTGCATGAGAAGTACCTTTTAAATAGTGATGTCATTTATAGAGTGAACTTCTAATAAAAAATTATTTGTTGTATATTTTATGATTAATGTTGGAAGCTTAATTATATTTTAATAAAAAACCAATATGATGGAGTCTTTTATCTATATCTATTTATAACAGAATTGCACATAATACAAAGTTTGATACATTATTTTCCATAAAAAATGCCTTTAAAAAGTTTAGATGATATAAAATAGGAGTTGAGATAACAACTATTTTAAAATCTTAGAATGATGTTTTTACATCTTTATTCTATTCCAATTTGACTTTAGAAATTAATTGTGTAAGCCAAGCAATAACTTAAAAGAAGTTCTTAATATATACTTCATAATAATTTGTAAATTTTAAAAACCATTATAAATAAAATTTTATATTAAAATTTTAAAAATCTATTATAAATAAATTTTATAGATTTATTTATAAATTATCCTTTAAATTAATACATCTCAAAATTTCTACTTGAATTGTCTATATTATACATTTTTCTATCTTAGCATATAATCTTACATCTTTAATTTTTTGTAATATAAAACATGTATGTTATTCATATTCCTCCATATTCTTGGAATAAGTAAAGATTTTATTTAAGTAACATATACAAAATTATTTAAATATTTATTAAATAAATTATTTATTAAATATAAGAAAGTAGTTAAAATATTTGTAAGTCAAGAAGATATGATATTTTATTCAATATAGCCATACTTAGTTTAGAATTTAATCTTTTATTTTTTTTTTTTTCAATATACATCTAATTATAGGTCTTTCTTAAATATATCTTAATATAGATTTTAGCTTTATTTAGTTAATTAAGAAGCTCTAATATTCAAGACAAATAATACTAATTCTTAATGGTCAATCTTTTTGAGCCTAAAATTATTTAAATATATTTATAAAGATCTATTTTTTCTTTATAAAAAAAATTGGTGTAATTTTAAGAAATTTCGAATGTTGAAAAAAATTCTTTATAAGATTTTGATTAATACACTTCTTTAAAACAACTAGTTTGTTTTATAACAAATGAGAAATTAGTCAAAATAGTGGTTGAATCTATTTTTAAAAATTAATTTTATAATTATAAGGTTTATGATTTGATAATACATCAATAGTTTATTTTTTAAAGATATTGTAATATTCTTTGAATTTCTCCACAGTTATATAATAACTTTCATTTGATTGAGGATTTGATTCTATATAAATGAGAAATAGATTTTTTTTTCTTTTGCAACTTATATGAATGTTTTAGGTTCAAAAAATAATTATCAATATATTTCGTTGAGATTTAGATTAGATCTCAATGTAATATTATAAAATTTTTGGATAATTTTAAGATTATATAATTCAAAAAATAAGGCAAATTCGCAAGACACATGTCTTAACTTCTAGGGCAAGTTTCTTATATGTAAGCCATATCATTAGCTTGTACCACAAGCTATTTTACATGCAACACATGGCTAATTTGTTGGCTTGGTTTTTAACCTATCAAACACCTATAGATATGTATGAAGATGAAATCACATCTATGAAGCTTATAATTTTTTTTTTAAAAGATATTATAAATTTATTTATTTTTATTTACTTCTATCTATTAATATTAATTAAATAATTATTAGAATAAATATATATTTCTATCACAATACTCCTCTTTCTAAAGAAAAATTCCATAAGAAGTGGTGATTATATATTGATGAAGTTTAAAATACAATAAATTATATTTGTTATATATTTTAATTTTAATTTTTTTTTTAAGGCAGTTGAAAAGTCCTCTTAGCCATTCATAATATCCCATTGTAAAGCAAGAAGACCACCTTTATTATTTGATTATTGTTGGGGCCTTTATAACTTCTTTCAAAAAAAACATTTGTTACAACATCAAGAGTCGTTTCTACCTCCAATAAAATCACCAAATATTGAAAGTCTCTTCTAAGGTTGTGATACCAAATGCTTTGTAACTTACCATTCATTTAAGGAAGAACATTTTTTTCTTGAAGGTCTTCATCTTGATTACATCAACTTAATGGTTGTAACAATTATAATATCTTATCCAATAAGTCAGAAAATAATGGCTCTTGAGTTGAATTTGCTAATTTTAATTTTTTTTATCTCATTAGTTTCATAAAATATAAAGAATTTACAATAAAAAATAGAAGATAAAATATAATTTCTATTGGACATTTTTTGTTTTATTGTAGGAAATTACTTGACTTTTCATCTTAGTTTTATTGGAAGTCATTGATAAAAAGTTCAAATCTTCTTTATTGCATTTATAAGATTCTTTGTTGACTCCTATATGTATTTATTAATATCATATCCATGCCAATGAATAAGATATTTCAATCTATTTTAGTGCCACCTTTAATCTTAGACTTCTTCTACTTTGAATTCTTGAATTTTATCCACTTTTATAAGAGGCAATGGCATTTTTCTTATTTTTGAGATATAAATTGTTTTATATGGCTCAAGAAGAGACATAAAAAATATATGAAGGATCTTTATAGACCCTAGTAGATGTAATTAATAAGCAATTTGTTTGACTTATTTAAATATAAGAAATGGTCTAATTCTACAATAATCTAACTTATCATAAAGGCAAGTAGTCTTGATATTTTGATAAAGTAATCATATCTTATTGTCAATGTGAAATTGAAGTTTTTCTTTACAATAGGCATCCATATTGATATTTTTTTATTCTTAAATTTCTTTTAGATGTGCCTTTATTATTATATGTAATTCAAATAAATTATTTGTCAAATCTTTTGCTATAAAATTATCAATTTTTGAAAAGTCAAAAGTATTAAATCATAGATGATAATTATAATTAAAAAAAAAGGTGTTTGTTGTATAGAAGAATGTATCATATCATTGTAAGAAAACTCTAATAAATAGCAAAAAAATTATCCAATCATCTTATTTCTACTTCATACTAAATCTCAAATACTGCTCCAAAACTTCATTTATGCACTTTGTTTGTCCATAAATTTAGAATAAAAAGCCAAAGATAATTTTATATATATCTTTAGAATCTTAAAAAGAATTTTTTATAATCTTGATATAAATTAAATTTCTTTATTCAATATAATATCTCTTAAAAATCTATCATAGTATTAAAAATGGTCAAAGAAAAACTTAGCTACAATGATTTAAAAAATTATTTGAATATTGACATATTTTCGAAAGAATAGTGTACTACTAATGAATTCTAGTGAATAATGACACGTGGTTTGTATAGCAAATAAAGTACTTCTTTACAGCTACCAAATGAGTCTAAGTTGAAAAAAATCCATTAGATAATTGTAGACCTATGACCAATTTAATTTAGAGTAGTATTGAAACAATTTTTTGAGTGTGGTATCTAATTTTTGGATTTTGTCAATTACTCAACATTACAATATTCTATCATCATCAAATTTATTATAAAAATATCATTATTAATCTAATGACATCATTAATGATTACTGGTAGTTATAAAACTACCATTCTTAATCATAATTCTAGGATGGACATATCCCAAATTACCACATTCTAGGACCTTTTAGAATCTTCTACAAGTTATTAGAACCTTTTAGATACTTATATAATCTTCCTCAATCTTTTAGAAAGTTCTATAGGCTTATAGAAGCCTCTTTAGACTTCTAAAAACTTCCATAGAAAGTACCATAGACTTTTGTAACCTTCATTATAGTATAAATATGAGCCTTTTGAATCACTTTTGCTATCAATGTAATTCTTTGTCTTTAATCTTGACATATTTTTTTGTCAAATTCTTGTGGCCTTGACAATTCCTTGAACAACTATGAGATCCAATCTCCATTTTTTCCAAAATAACATCACCACTACTCTTCTTCATTCTCAAAAATCTTATGGCCAAATTACTTCTGAACATGGATGCAGTAAAGTTATTATTTCCAAGCTAAAAAAATGTTATTTTTAATAGCAAGAATCTAAAATTCAGTAGACCATAGAAGTTCACTGAAGTAGATGAAAGGACAATCATTTGTCAAATCAACAATGAGAAGGCTAAAAATTCTATTGAGGTTGCTAAAAATCTTAACAATATTATCAATAATCTTGTATCAATCCAAAATATTTGAAATATTTTTAAGAAATGGAATATGAAAGCCATGGTGAAAAAAAAAACCACTACTATCTACCTACCATTAAAAACAATGCTCGAATTTTGCTTTGAAGTACAAAGAATGGACTATAAAAGATTAAAAGAGCGTTATTTGGTTAGATGAGGCAACAATCAATAAATTTGGGTCAAATAGCTAAAAGTGGATGTAGAAATAAAAGGATCAATCTTTATTTGATAAGAAGATTCAAAAAATAGTTAAGTATGGGGGTAGAAATATAATAGTATAGAATTGTATAGGATAGAATGGAATTAGAAGGATGACAAAGATTAAGGGGAGGATGTATGTCAAGCAATTTGTAGAAGTTCTTGAAAAAAACCTGCTCCTTAGTATTGAAGAATGTGACATTTTTGAGGACGAGGTCATTTTTCAACAAGATAACGATGCCAAGCATAATTCAAAAATAAGATCCTATAAAGTACTAATATGTAATTAGATATCACACTCAAAAAAATATTTTAATATTATTTTAAATTGGATTAGTCATAGCTTCGCAATTATCTACTAGATTTTTTTCAACTTGGGCTCATTTGATAGTTGTAAAAAATTAATTTATTTGCTATATAAACCACATGTCATTATTTACTATAATTCATTTGTAATATACTATTTTTTCTAAAATATGTCAATATTAAAATAATATTTTTAATTTTTATATTTCTTTATTTTTAATAGATTTTATACATAGTACAATATATGCCATCTTAATGAAATAATTTACTATCACAAATATAGAGTTATGAAAATTTAAGAATAGAAGATTTGTGATAAAATCCATAAAAATAAAAGACAATGGTTATTTTGGAAAAAATAATGGTTAAAAAAGTTTGTAAAGTTGATAACAAAGAATTGTTTATCTTAAAAAAATATCACATGATTGCATAAAATATTAAACTATATTTCACATTTGAAGCCATCAAAAAAATTTAGATATTAACTTCAAAGTCCTATTATATCAAAAATATCTTACTGCTAAAAAGTTGTGATGAGCTTAGAAAACATATAATTGTAACATAAATTAAAATAGATTATTTTTGAATTCAAACTTAGAAGTATCATGAGATTTTGAAGAATTTTTCTTAATATCATATACAAAAAGATCAAAGGACATATTTGAGTGAACTTGCTTAAAAAAAGTTGACTCAATGATTAGTGTTGATTTCATTGTGTGGTTGTCGTTTTACTTATTCTACAAATTCCTTTCAGAATAAATCCATAGAAGGGGATTTGAACACAAGAAAAGACTATCACATGAGCTTATATGTTAAAATCACATAATTAATCATAATTCAAATCACTAAAACACCAAAAAATATTACAATGCTTTCTCCCAGTAATAATATTCCTTCATCAACTGATAACAACAATATGCAACCTTTCACTCTCAAAAGATTGCTCAAAACACATAAATTCCATCCAAGACCAGAAATAATAAACTTCACACTAACCAATCTGGATTCACACAATTTTTGTAATCATAGACTTTCTCTATCGAAACACATACAACTTTCAATGAACAAAAATTATAATTTTCTATCCATAATCAATCTTCCAATAACTTCTCATATAATTCAATCACACAGTACTCTAATTATATAAACAAAAACTGATAAATCAATCTCTAATTTATTCCACAGATTCACTTCTTAGTATTCAGAAACTATTCATTACTCTCCAACAACAAAGAAACAAAGTGGTAGCACCAAGCTTACCCTAGCTCATGACTATCGCAATCTGGCCCTTACAATATCTTCTTCAACTTACTTATGCTTTACTTCTGAAATTCCAGATTCTAATCATCATTTCCTACTTAACCATTTTTCACAATTAATTCAATCACCCATCTTACTGAATTGACTATCTTAGAAATGATTAATTTACTTTATCAATATCTTACAAAAACAAATTTCTACTCTTTCTATATAGCCTCACTCCTAATTGTACAACGTCTTTGTGAGTGGATTTTTCTCTTCTCACTTAAATTTGATTTAATTAGATCATAACTTACATCAGTGCCCAATACTAATTAATGTAGAGATGCAAATCATCTATAAGATAGGAAAACCAAAATGAGGTAATAATCAAGATTAATCCAACAACACAATAAGTTAGTTATACTTTTTTATGATTTAATTTTTAGCATTTGTAGTTCATTTAGTTAAGTACCTTCCAAGACTTATTCTATCAAACTTAAACTCTGAAAATTATGAATTAGAATAAAATAAAATAAAAAAATGAATACCATGCTAGAGTGCTAGTCTAAGGCAATCCAAGGTAGTATTAATCATATAAATTGGAATTCTATATAGGAAGTTATCTATAGATGAAGTTTTTATGACAAAACTTCATCTAGAATTAGAAATTCAATAATAAACACCCTTAAATATTTAAATTCAACACTAACATGATGTTAAGATTTTTTTTAAGATAAAAGATGAAAGTTGGAAGATTAAAAAATAAAATAAAATAAAATAAAAATAAATTAATTAATTAAAATTTACATTAGATTTAATAATTAAAAATTAAGTAAAAATTTAAAAGTAACAAAAGTAAAAGTTGAAGGTTAAAAGTTAACGTTAAAAGGTTAAGATTAAAAGAAATAGGAAAACATTAAAAGATCAGATTAATTTTTATTTATTTATGTATTTTTTTTATTTTATTTTATCCTCAAAGGAAAGAATGGATGAAAAGATAAGAATTTAAGATTAATTTCCGAGTGAGATAAAATTTCTTTGAAATTATTAAATAACATTAATTGAAGATAATTAGACGAATGAGTTATAATATAGCAATTTAGGTGTTAAGGAATGTCATTAGAGGGTGATAAGGGAAGAAAAACTAACTTAGAGTATGTCAAGTTGAAGGCAGCGGATCCCTTGTCATTCAAAACTTTGCTAACAATTCCACACAATTCCTATGTACTTGAAATTTTTCATAGTTGAGGTTGGTGTAGAGTTGCTCCTATCTACCAAATTTCACGGTGATTCGAGGTTTGACATTCAAGATGTGTGTTTTCAAAGCAAGGCGACTTGAGATGCCTAGGCAGCAGATATTCTTGTACTTAAAAATTCACTAAAAATCAGTTAATAGTTTAAAATTGACAAGTATAATTTTTTCCTAAAACCACACTTAGTAGAATTTTTTTTTCAACAAATTCTAGAAAAAAAATATAAGTGAGTACTAAGATACAATTTTTCAAAATTGGTTGTTCAACATTGCCAAGGCAATAGATTTCTTTACAATTAAAAATTCATTAAAAATTTGATATAGATCAAGAATTAGTGATTTAAATTTTTTAGTATACTAAGCTTTAGAGTGCATTCATTTCAATAATCCATATTAAAGTTGAGTTAGAGGTCACCAATTTATAGATTTTTTAAGCCGATGCTCCTACATTGCCAAGGCAGTAGATCCGTGCCACCTTGAAAACTTGCCAAAAATTCGTCACAACTTCAAATCAGGTGTGCTTTATGCCGTTACAAAGCTAAGGGTGAGTAGAAATTGCTTACAAGGTTTTATAAATAGAAAATAAAAAGAAATAGACTGAGCGAGTAAAAATTGAGGCCAAGTTTAAAAAAGAAGATTTGCATTTACAAGATGGAGGAACATTTTGCCATGGCTTTGCCACAAGAAGATAGAGAGAGAGAGAGGGAGCTCACTCACCCAAGCCCTCTTAATCAGGTGGGAGGAGGTCCAAAAGTAGCAAATACATCTCCACCATCAAAATCAAAAAATCCCTGACCAAGATCAAGGATCCTCAATAACTCTTAGCCCAAATCCAATTTTAAGGCTGCAAATGCCTAGAACTCAAAAAATAACATCTTTTTGGTGAAACTAATACCATCAATGTCTCTAAAACACATTTTTATCCCAAGATCAACTATTCACAAGCCCAAATCTGAGTTCTAAATGATAAGAATTAATTAATTTGTTAATTTAATTGTAAATTTTAACTATAATTTTAATTCTAATTAGCTGTCATGGACACAAAATACAGACTTGAAATCTAATAAGAAGTTCAAGAAGAAGTGGCAGAACTAGATTAAACAGATGAGTACAAGAACAACACCAGAAAGGTGAGCTAGAACTCCAAGAGATGTGTTGTCGAGACTGAAGAACTCTTCAGCCTCGATCCCTATATATACTCCTACTTAAAAAGCTTCTCGAGCTACTTCTATTAACTAGGAAGCTTCTAGAAGGTTCTAGAGGCTTCCTTTCTAGAAGGTTCTAGAAACTTCTCGAGCTACTTCTATTAACTAGGAAGCTTCTAGAAAGTTCCAGGGGATTTCTTTCTAGAAGCTTCTAGAAACCTCTCTTCTAGAAGGTTCCAGAGACTTCCTTTCTAAAAGCTTCTAGAGACTTCTCTCTAAAAGGTTCTAGAGGCTTCTCTTCTAGAAGGTTCCAGAGGCTTGTTTTTTAAAAGGTTGTAGAAACTTCTCTCTAGAAAGTTCTAAGGAATATGTCCCTAACATCACCTCCTCCTTTAGCATCGAGGTCTCTGAGAAGCAATGTTATTGATCAGTACCAACGCAAGAAAATGAAGATCTATCGCATAACTTTTGCTATGAACTCCAACTGTTGTTCACGAGGCAAGTGGTTCATCGACCCTTGAAGCCAATGGTAGTGGCCCACGCCTTCGACTTCTGACCAAGCATGAACTTCCGTGTCGTCATTGTGAAATTGTCCTGCAAACACGCCTTCTGGTTGACCATCGTAAGCAGACTCGATCTCAAATACGATCACCAGTGGTCGGTTACTCTGTATCCTCCGTCGTCGTCGTGGTACATGTAGTTCTTCATCTCGGGGTCGCCTTCATGAGCTACTCGGTTGCGATACTCTGACTGGCATAGTATCTATCTCTTGGCTATCTATATCAAAAGACCAAACTATGATCTAACTTGGAGAAAATAACTACATCAACTATGAATTTTGCTGGTGCTTTCTCCTTTTCTTATATTGTTGGGAGAACAAGCTTCAGAAAGAAGCTATCATCGAATTGATTTAGGTTTATCGGGATGTCGTTGATGAAACTCCTGTATCTTTTGTGGCGCATTTGCAAGATTTTCAGCTGGCTCCCATGTTCGCTCATTAATGTCATAGCCGCACTAATGAACAAGATATTCTAACTTTCTCCACCTTCGCCATGAATCCAATACCTTTTCAACCTCATATTCTTCGTGGTTCTCGATTTCAATACTAGGTGGCGGACATTGCACTCTTCCAGGAAAAGATGACTCTCGATAAGGTTCCAACAGAGAAACATGAAAGAGTGGATGTACCTTCATAGAAGCCGGTAACTCCAGCCGGTATGCCACTTGATTAATTTGCTTCTGGATGATAAATGGTCCCAATCTTCGATAGTCCAACTTATCACATGGTCGCTTGGTCTTGATATTTCATCGAAGAAGCCAGACTTTGTCTCCAACTTTGAAAGTAGGTGCTTCATTCCAAAATCTATCTGCAGACGTCTTATAGGATTCTTGAGCGGATTGTAATTGAAGCTTCAACATAGTTTGAAGCTCTGATAGTTGCTTCGCAAATCCTTCAGCTGCTGGATTGTTATTTGTTGATGGACTCAATAAATCAAGCTTCGGATGATACCCATAGTTAGAAAAGAATGGTGTTTATTGAGTCGACGCATGGAGGGTGTTGTTATATGCAAACTCGGCTAGCGGTAGATATACAGTCCAATCGTCTTGCTGATAGTTGATGCTGCATCGTAAGTACTGCTCCAAGACTTGGTTCACCCGTTCCGTTTGGCCATCAGTTTGAGGATGAAAAGCTGAAGAAAGCTTGATATCCACCTTCAATATCCCAAAGAGAGATCTCCAAAACTTTGACACGAACTGGGTACCTCGATCTGATATGATATCATCTGGTAGTCCATGATATCGATACACATTATCGAGAAAGAGTCTTGCTGTGACTTCACTGGACGATGTCTTCTTACAAGGAACAAAGTGTGCCATCTTCGTAAGCCGATCTACCACGACAAAGATGCTGTCAAATGAGTTTGATGATGGCAAGTCCGTGATGAAGTCCATAGAAATTGAAGACCATGGTCGACGTGGAATTGGCAATGGCTGTAGAAGTCCATAAGGGCGATGCCGAGGATTCTTAGATCTTGAACAGATGTCACAAGAGAGGACAAAATCTTTCACATCCTTCCACATTTGGGGCCACCAAAAATCTCGGGAAATAAGCTCCAAGGTCTTGTTGAATCCAAAATGTCCTGCACTTGGAAAATCATGGCAAGATTGAAGAACTCGGAGTCGTGCTAGTCCTTTTGGAATGTACAATCGCTCTTCAAAGTATAAAAGATCTTCCTCCACCTTGAACTTGTCGTCATTGGTACGTTGCTTGATATCAATGGCTACTGAATCTTTAATGGTCATAGCACGTACCTGGTTTAGGAAGTCAGCATCAAATGATACAATAGTAGCACAAAGTTGAAATCTCTCTGGCTTCAATAACATTGTATACTGTTGATCAAACGCTGCTTCTCCAGCCTTTGGTGCAAGATACGATCTCCTTGATAAAGCATCGGATAGTCCTTGCTGCCTCCCAAGTCGATAAGTGATAACAAAATCGAATTTAAATAGCGACATATTCCACCGAGCTTGACACCGATTTAAAACTCGAGCCATCATGAAATACTCCAAATTCTTGTGATCCGTATATACGGTTACTAGATGTGCAACTCCTTCAAAAAAGTGATGCCATTCTTCGAAAGAATCCACTATAGCAAGAAGTTCCTTATCGTGGATCTCATAATTGATTTCAGCAGCAGAGAACTTTCGAGAATAGAATGCAATTGGATGGAGCTTCTTATCTTCACTCATTTGTGAAAGCACAGCTCTCAAAGCAAAATCTGAAGCATCAGTTTCTAAATAGAAGGCCTTTGTAAAGTCTGGATGTACCAAAATTGGAGCTGTAGTAAATGCTGTCTTCAAATCTTGAAACGCCTTCTCTGCCAAAGGTCCCCATTCCAACTTATCCTTGCATGTTAATCGAGTGAGAGGAGCAACAACTTGAGAATAATTCTTGATGAAGATCCGATAGAAGTTAGCAAAACCAAGAAAGCATTGTATGTCTCTAACCGTCTTCGAAACCTCCCAAGACATGATTGCTTCTACTTTCTTGGGGTCTATCTTCAAACCTTCTGTAGTCGCAATGAACCCCAAAAATTCCATCTCCGTCTGGTGAAATAAACACTTTTCTAATTTGGCATATAGTCCTTGCTTGCGTAGTTTCTCCAAGACCAAACGAACATGCTCCTCATGCTCTTTCTCGTTTTTAGAAAATATTAGAATATCGTCCAAGTAGATGACAACAAAATCGTCGAGGTGTTCTCGAAAGATGTCATTCATCATATGTTGGAAAACCGCTAGAGCATTGGTAAGACCAAAAGGCATGACATTATATTCGAAATGACCATACCTTGTACGGAATGCTGTCTTCCACTCATCTCCTTCCTTGATTCGTACGAGATTATAAGCTCTCCTTAGATCAATTTTTGTAAAGATCTTCGCACGTCCAAGTTGTTTTAAGAGACTAGAAATCAAGGGTAATGGGTAACGATTTTTCTTTGTTACCTTGTTGAGGCCTCGATAGTCCACACACATCCGTAATGATCCATCTTTCTTCTTCATAAATAAGATGGGTGCTCTAGTTGATGATTTTGAATGACGAATGAAGTTCTTGGCTAGATTCTCGTCGATGTACTTTCGCAACTCTGCCAACTCTGTTTGCGATAGATTGTAGATTGGGCCAAAAGGTGGTTGTGCTCCTTCTTGCAAGTCTATGGCACAATCATATGGTCGGTGTTCCGGTAGTATGTCGGCGTTCTTCTTTTGAAATACGTCTTCAAAATCCTTATATTGCTCCGGTATACTTGTTGTTGAGATCTTCTCCTCGGTAGTTGGAGCCACATAAATGACAAATGGAGTGCCTTCCTTAGATGATCTTATAAACGCTCTTGCTCCAATGAATAAGGATTTCTTTTTTCGAGGTATTTTACTAGGTTTTTTCTTGGGTGGTTTTGTGGGAAAAGTCATCTTTTGCAACCTCCAATCTATCAATGGATTATGTTTTTCCAACCAAGAAAGACCAAGAATAATAGGATTTGATGGGGTTCTAATAATATTAAAAATAATATGACTACTATGGTCTTTAAACGTTACTTCTATAGGTTTTGATTCATGGGTGATGCTACCAGACAATAAAGGTCGCCCATCTATGACCTCAACATGAACAGGTTTTGATTTTTGTACTAAAGGGATCTTATGACGCTTTGTAAATTCTTCGTCTAAAAAACAAGCAGATGCTCCTGAGTCTAGTAGTGCTAAGGTTCTCAGTTTTTGAGGGCCGATAAACAGAGGGATTATAAAACAAAGTGCAGGTTGGGCAGAAAGAAAGGAACTTGATTGTTGTTGGGATATTTCATTGTCCAGTCGCATGGTTCCTACTGTGGCTGGGCATCCTTGTTTTCCTGAACAAATACTCCCTTAGTCTTGACTATGCCTCGATTTTGCTTTTTGGAACAGTTTTCGACTTTGTGGCCTTCTCCACCGCAATATAAGCATAAATTTTCCTCCATACGTCGCTTTTTTTCTTTTATAGTAAGAGATTTGATATGTACTGCATCAACTTGCATGTCTTCCACCTCTGAATGTGAATTCACACCGCTTGTCGACACAGTTGGAGCATGGCGAATTGTATGTTGTCTTGAGCGTTGGTCTTGGCGACGTTGGAATAGGCGATTATCGCACTTCACAGCTTGGTTAATGGCTTCACTGAGCGTTCGTGGATCAGGAAGAGTTAACAGCAAATCCTTCACATCATCTCTTAAACCCCAATAGAATTGACTCATCAACGCTTCTTCATCCCAATTGATGTCGCATACTAATTGCTTGAAATCCGAAGCATAGACTGATGTAGAACGCATCCCTTGTCGTAGCGACCGGATCTTTGTTGTAGCCCATCGAACCTTATCGTATTCACCAAATGCTTTCGCAAATGCTTCCAAAAAGGTTTCGAAGTTGTTTAATATGGATGATCGTTTCTCAAACAAAGGAGCAAATCATGATAGAACTTGCCCCGTAAGTAAGGTTCCAACAAGCCCAACACGTGACTCCTCCATTGGATATCGTTCGGGCTGTAAAACTATTATCAACCTGATTTGATTGACGAATCCTCGAAACTTGGAATGTGTTCCATCAAACTTATCTGGAAGGCTAACTTGAGGCTCCTTATGTTATAGAACTAGTCGTTCTTGTCGAACCTGAGGTAAGGTTGTTTTTCCAAGTGCCAAAATTTGAGGCTGGTATAGTTTAGATTGAGCTATCCCAGATACTCCATCATTATGAAGCCTTGCCACCACTCCTTCAATCTCTGTAGTTCTTTGTGATAACGTAGCAAGGGCATTCATAATAGCATCTAACTTAGACTCCAAACTTTCTGTCATACTAATGTCTTGACCTCCGGCCATTCTAAAAGAAGGACAAAAATGACTCTACAAGTGGTAATATTGGTTTATAGGAGGGTAATCCACAACTTATAAAACGCCTTAAGAATTTCAAGAAGAGAGGTAATCTACTCTCTTCAAGAAGAATAAGACTCCAATATTGTAACAGAAGAAGTATCAGTTTAGAGGAGGGTAATCCGCAACCTCTAAAAAATGCTAGTATACCTTCAAGTAGAAGGATAATCCACACTCTACTAAGAAAGAACTAGCTCTGATATCTCAAGTTAGTGTAGTCTCGACAAACTCTTACGGACACAAAATACAGACTTGAAATCTAACAAGAAGTTCAAGAAGAAGTGGCAGAACTAGATTAAACAGATGAATACAAGAACAACACCAGAAAGGTGAGCTAGAACTCCAAGAGATGTGTTGTCGAGACTGAAGAACTCTTCAGCCTCGATCCCTATATATACTCCTATTTAAAAAGCTTCTCGAGCTACTTCTATTAACTAGGAAGCTTCTAGAAGGTACTAGAGGCTTCCTTTCTAGAAGGTTCTAGAAACTTCTCGAGCTACTTCTATTAACTAGGAAGCTTCTAGAAAGTTCCAGGGGATTCCTTTCTAGAAGCTTCTAGAAACTTCTCTTCTAGAAGGTTCCAAAGACTTCCTTTCTAGAAGCTTCTAGAAACTTCTCTCTAAAAGGTTCCAGAGGCTTCTCTTCTAGAAGGTTCCAGAGGCTTGTTTTTTAAAAGGTTGTAGAAACTTCTCTCTAGAAAGTTCTAAGGAATATGTCCCTAACATTAGCTTACTTGGAAATCAGCAAGGGTTCTTGCCATCAAAGCCTTCATAATCACCATTCTTCAATTTAGACTTAAGCATGAGCTCTTGGAAAATCCAAAACCTAATTGCAAATTGGCCTTGAATTTGTGATTTTTTTCAAATTTTTTTTTTTTTTTTCAACTTCAAGTAGTGATTAAAATCACTATGAGAGGAAACTCCACCAAAAATTTAGCTTGTCTCCATCTTTTTAAGATCATCATTAATTTAACAATGAGACTTTATATTTTTAATCCAATTAAATTATAAAATGAAATTTAAGCTTAAATATCTTCAAAATTAATTAAGAAGATAGAGCAATTAGATTTAGGGAACTTTCTAACCATAGTCAAATTAGAAATTAGCTTTTGGATTGAAAATTAAGATTGTGGATTAATTTAAAATATAATTCCTAAGAATTAGAAGAGAAATTCCACTAAAATTGTAGTTTTATTACTAAAAAAAAGATTCAAAGTAATTCAAGAAAAAAAAACATAGACCTTCTAAATTTACTATTTTCTCTTTTGAGTTTTAAAATAGTTAATTAATCTATTAATTAGAAGTATCTATCTAATTAATATTATAAAGATATGATCAAAGTCATAATTAACTAAAAAACTAATTTAAATCTATTAATTAGTTATATTGGCATTAAAAATTAATAAAAATATTTTAAAAATAAGAAAAAAAAATTGTAACTAATCATTGGAACTTTTAATTATGCTCATAGTCCTTACAAATATAGAATCAATACATATCTAAAATAAACTAAATAAAACTCTACCAAATTGCTATCCCTCTGGTCTATTCAATTGATCTACTACCGCATTATCTATTGTTGCATCCACCAATTTTCGTTCCAAATATAAACTTTCATCCTCTTCTAATCCTTCTATCGGCTCCATCCTCAATTAGGCTGATAGGTCTTCATTGTACTGGCCCAATTCACGGACTTGAGCCTCTGTAGAATAGGTAAATAAATTTTGTGGTAAGTTACTGGTTGGTTATTGATAACCTTGAGAATTATACTTATGGTTAGGCAGTTTAGTTGGTAGGTTGTTAGTGGAATAAATGGTTAAGAATTCAAAGGATCATAATCTTTGGAATCCACTGGCCGATAGATCATCTTTTGAGTAAGATAAAGAGGTTGAAAAAAGAAAGCCAAGAGCCAGATTGTGAGAGTCGTAAGCCAAGGTAAGCTTGGTGCTACCTCTTTTTGTTTTTCTTGTGAAGAATTAGGATTGAGAGAAGTATTATTGAAACTGTGATTAGAATATTATGGAATATGATTTTGGATTTATCATTTTGGAGAAGATCTGTAGAATTGAGATTATCAAATTATATTGTGTTAAGTGAAGATATTGAATACTGTGTGATGAATTGAGAAATTGAATATAATAAATAAGTTGGAGATCAGTAATTGAATATATAAACCACAAAGAGAGTGACTGAGAGATGAACTGATAAGAATATAAAAGTATTGTTGAATTGATAGTCATAGAATGGATTATATATTGAATTAAGTTAAAAGTAATAAGCCTTGGTGTTTTGTAGTTTGATAATTGATTTTAGATAGCCAGAGTACAATCAATTGTGATACTAACAGATCCAATTCATATAACCAATCTTTTCCTGTATTCAAACCCACTTCTATTAGTTCAATTGCTTTGATATACTGAAGCTTGAACACAAAGAGAACAACATTTTGGTGCTATTGTCGGGGAAATGATAACAATATGAAATGTTAGAAATTGAATGTATGAGAAGAATGAAAGATTATGAGTGATAATCATGAAGGGGAGGATTATCAAAGAATTAATTGAAAAGCAAAAGAAAGACAAGAATGATTACGCATAAGAAATCTCCTACGGTAATGACAAAAAGGAATTGTAGGTCCAAGTAAAACCAAAGGAAGAAAAATTCAAATTCAAATAGCAAGGAGACTAGTCATAACACCAATGGCCATGGGAGTGTCAGAAGTACTAATTGTAGTACAAATGGGAGCAAAAGAAGACCGAACTACAAAAGTAGCACCATTACCTACTTTTAGTGGTTGGCTGGGCTCTGATCTTGATTACCATATATCTCAATTCTTGACAGCCTGCGTGGCTAATAATGGTAAAACTAAAGACATTTGGTTGAGATAGTTGCCAGCAACTTTAAAAGATACAACTTTTGAATGGTATATTCGGCAACCAATGGATAGATTTTACAATTGAGAGGCCTTGAGGAATGCCTTCTTAACCCATTTTAGACCAATTGGATTTGAAGATTGGCTTAGAGAAAGTTTTATGAATTACAAGATGTTTACGAGAGAATCAGTAGAGTCCTATTATGGCCGAGTCATGGATATACTTCATAAATGGTCAAATAATCAAATGCCAGATGCGTTTATATTGTCGATATTAATCAATGATTTGCATCCATTAGAATTAAAAATATTTATAAAAGAAGCTCGACCAGCTATGGTAGAGGCATCGTTAGCACAAGCAAAGATGTGAGAAGAATGTCATTATGACCAATTGTTAACAATGGAGGCCACGATGATTTCAAGTTCAAGAAGCCAATAAATACAACTGAGAAATATATCGATAGATAATTATCCACAAATGGCTGCCTCCAATATGAAGAATATTATGTTGCAACAACCAATTAATGCTACACCACTCCAAGCAATAGTGCTAATAACAATGACACCTTATTTTACATCACCAACCTATCAACAATCAAAGTTGTTTACAAATGTGACTGTTAAAGATCTAAATGAAGCCTTGTTATTAAATCTAACAAAAAAGATGGAAGAATTGGCCGTAAATTTGGCTAAAGATAAAGAGAAATGACATAAGCCTTATAATACGAGACCTAATGTATGGTGTAATAATTGTAAGAGACAAGGTCATTTTGATACGGAATATCTATCATCGAGACAAACATATGTTCAATGTATATTTTGTGGAGGAAAGCACCCTATCTAAAACTGCTAGCATTTACACAGGCAACTACACTTCAATAACTAGATGTTAATACAGCCAACTCAATGGGATATTAATCTAGTACAGATTAGAAATATGAGTGCTTAGAATAGTAATCGTCCAAATTGACCTAATCATGGCTTTGGGAATTTTCAAAATACTAATTATAATCTGGTTTATGGAACAAATATGTAGAATCGTGGAAATAATCAAGGAGATAATTCCCAAACTATACCAATTCAGTTGTCCAATTCTTGACCAGTAGCAACTAATCAAGTAGGATCATTTACTATGGCTACCTAGAATTGGCCTAGTAGATATATTCTAGTGGAGACTCCAAGTATACCTAACGGTGTCGTGTTGTGGTTCGGCTACAATATAAAAATAATATAATTATGTACTTAATATATAATTTATTAAGTAATATGGTGAGAGCCATGTTAGTAGATTTTAGTTGGTTGTAGAATATAATTTGATTATTACTTTGAGAAGAGGTTGTTTAAAAAGATTACTATAGAATTTGTATAAATTTAATTTCCTTTTGATAGTGGCTTTTAAGATTGGTTTTGGTTGATAGTAACTTCTAAATATATAATCACCTTTGTTAGAAACATTAGTGACATTTAAAAACTTATTTTGGTTCTTTTATTTGGTGTTTAGAGCATACATTAAGTAAATCTTATAAGAAAAAGGATTGAAGAAGGATTTTGGTAGCAAAGGGAGTAATTAGGGCACCAATATAGATGAATGGAGATGAAAAATAAAAAATCTCCATTCCTATTGGTCAAAAATCATGACCAATGGGCTTTGAGGAGGCTACCCGAGGCCATATTAGGAATTAGGATTAGTTTCTCGAAGCATTCGAACTTTGAAGGCTAAGGTCAGAAGGTTTAGGTTTTTGGTTAAGGTTTTGGTGCAAGTTTTGTGTCATTTGGGGTTTTTATGAAGAAGTTATAGGTGCTCAAAGTTAAGATGTTAGTTTTGGACCTACTGTCACTCTTTTGGACATAACGCACGCGTACGGATGGCAATTGAAGATCGGTGACCGTGACTAGAGAGAGCACTTTTGCGGCTATACTTTTCACATACTGCTTATTGGATTCTAAGTTGGGATGAAGGAGTTATTGGATTTTGAAGTCAGCACATGCAATCTAAGGGTAGTAAGTAAACCGATATACTAGTGTTTGTCTCTTGAGCTATATCTTGAGCAATTTGACAAGGTTTTGGCTCAAAATTTCAAGGAATGTGTAATTTCATGTTAATAAACTTCATGCATAATTTTTATGACATTTGGAGTTTGGATTTTTGAGATATAAGGAAAATAGTTTTTTGGGTGCTTGTAAATTAGGGTTTGGAGTGTCTGCAAGGGTTTCTTAGATGCTAGAAGATCGGGAGTGAATTTGCAGTTGAGTTTTTTTGTGGTAAAAGTTAAGGATAAATTAAACCTATCTTGTAAATTTGAAACAAACTGAACGGTTAGATCAATAGTTATGATTTTCTAAAATTTGGGGCGAGTAAATCCTTCGCGGGAAAAATATGTTTTGAAGGGATTTTGTTATATTTGGAGTTTTATACAAAAATAAAGGAGTTTTGGAAGCTAAGAAAAGAATCATATAAAGGTTTAAGGTACACTCTCTACAGTTAGATACCTAGTGTATTCCCAGATCGCAAATTATGCCATACGACAACGGTATGGATCGAAAACCACTTCATTGCTATTAATGCTGGCAAATTGGTCATTATGTGAGTGAATATCCTAATTCAAGGTTTATAAAGGAATATGCTCTAATATGTAGAAATTACAAGAAATCAGGTTATTTTCATTATCAATGCAATGTTTTATTTAACTCTAATAATGATGATCAGAAGATACAATTGACTGTGCAAATTATAAAAGAAAAAAATAACGGGATACTTGAATCACTAATTCATCGCGTAGAAGTAGTACAAGCTGTCCTTACAAGAAGTCAGCAAAGGAGAAAAGGACCAATTCAACAGTTGGGTCATCTTGAAGTAAAGGGCCAATTGAACCCAATTATGGGGCCATCCAATCCAAGTCCTGATATGGGTCCTTTACTCAGTATAAGACCTGAATCCATTGTACATCCTAATGTGGTACCGATTACAGAGGCTTTGGTTCTGTTTCAAGCTGTTCCGTTCTCTACATAGTTTTAAAAAACATCCTTTCCATTGAAAGATCCTCTCAGAGGTATGAATGCCAAGGAACTAATATGAGCCCAATTGAGAGAACAATCTTACCCATTGAAAGAGCCGATTTTACAGGCTCCGTCAAATTCAATTCTAGTAGCTTTACCAATATCCAATGTAGAGAAAACCAATTTATTTGCATCGGTGTCTAGGACTGGGAAGAAGAAACGGACATTAGAAATTACCACTAATACCAAACCATATGATATTCTAAAAGATTTGGACACCATATAGCCCACAATCTCTATGAAGCAACTATTGGCGGTAGCACCTGAGTGCCGAATTATCTTGAATTCCTCATTAATTTGTCGCTGATCTTGAAATAAAAAAATTCGAGAAGTAAGTTTGAATCTCAATTTAGGTGCACCAATGATTGATGTCTCAATTGATGGAGTATTAGTATCGAGAGTGCAAGTAGACGCAGGATGTAGTGTAAGTCTTATGAATGCCGTTACAATGAAAGAGTTGGATTTGGATCACCCATTGCCTAGTACAGTAGTTTTGAGAATGGCTGACTCTAGTCGAGTTAAACCTATGGATATTTTACGAAGTATTGATATAGTAATTGTAGGGATTACCTACAAAATTGATTATATTGTTTTCTGATTACGAAGCTCTATATTGTCATACCCAATTTTATTGGGGCGATCGTGGTTGTATCAAGCTAAAGCTCGAAATGACTGGGGCCATGGTACATTGACAATTAGAAAAGGTAATGATAAAATTGTGCTTCAAATGTATCCAATCCAATATCATGGAGAAACTCAATTTGCCAGTTCAGAATTCACGTCGAGTTGTGAAGATGAGTCTACAAAAGAAGAAATTGGTGCACCTGACCCAATTTATGCTGATACAAGGTAAGTTGTTGAGCACACTAGAATGAAATACCAGTACAAGGAATCGAAAGAATACTTAGTTCTTCCACATGTTATTGACGATTCTGATCATATGATTGCATATTGGATGAATAGATGGGATGTTAATCATCTTAATGCTATGGAACTGGAGTTAGAAAGTTCTAATTTGTTGGATTTTATGAAAAATTTTAGAATTGAATAGAACATTATTCTAGCAATTCTTGAAATTCCATGTAGTCAACCAATTAATTTAGGTATAAGGCAGGCTCCCCAAATCATTCAGATTTATGACAATATAAAAGGCAAGGAGAAGGAAATTTGGGTGGATTACTTTTTAATGCATGAAACTGCTTTCACATGATCATATGTAGATTTGAAAGGAATTCTAGCTGAAGTTTGTGAGCATCGAATTATATTCGAGGAGAACGCTATACCAGTACACCAAAGGCAACATTGCATTAATCCTAAATATTCTCTCATGGTGAAGGAGGAATGAGACAAGCTTCTTGTGGTTGATTTTATTTATCCAATACAAAACAATGAGTAGGTTTCTCCAATCATGATGGTGCCAAAAAAGAAAAAGAAAATCATAATTTGTCAAGATTTTGGAAAACTTAATGTGGCTACCAAGAAAGATTACTTTCCATTATCTTTCATGGATAGTATGGGTAATATGTTGTTATTATCGCCAGGTAGTAAAAGAATAGGGATAGGGCACCAGTTAAAGTCATTTTGTGGTGTTGTTTTGGATTGGTTGGAGTACCATTTCTTATATTCCCTATGTTTTTGAGAGTAATAGTTCCAGTTAAGCGCTTGACAGAGGGAGCATCATGGCAATTGAAAGTACAAAATGAGCTATGGACAAAGAGGACAGTGGCCAAAATGTGAAAGCTAAATGCACATCAAAACCACCTTCTGTGATAATCGTTACCAATATGGAGCCGATGAAGTTAGAGATCTATTGGATGCCAAGAAGAATAAAAGACTTTCGGAATGCGTAGTTGGACCAAAGGAAATAGTAATTTTATAGAATTTGATTAAGTAGTTTTTAGGAAGGTAACAATTGTGTATTTGCGAGGGCACTGCAGAATTAGGAGTGGGGCTATGTAGAATATGTAAATAAATTTAGTGGTAAGTTATTGGTTGGTTATTGAAAACCTTGAGAATTAGACTTATGGTTAGGTAGTTTAGTTGGTAACAGTAGATTGTTAGTGGAACAAATGAGTAAGAATTGAAAGGTTTATAACCTTTGGAATCTACTGGATATGATGCATCTTTTGGTAGGATAAAGAGGTTGAAAAAAAGGAGAGCGGGGCCAGACTGTGAGAGTCGTAAGCTGAAATAAGCTTGGTGCTACCTCTTTGTTTTCTTTGCTTTCATTATTTGCTTGTGAAGAATTGTGATTGAGAGAAGTATTGTTGAAACTGTGATTAGAATATTGTGGAATATGACTTTGGATTGACTGTTTCGGAAAAAATTTGTGACCTTGAGAATTGAGATTATCGAATTATGTTGTGTTAAGTGAAGATATTGAATTCTGTGTGATGAATTGAAAAATTGAATATAATAAGTAAGCTAGAAATCAGTAATTAAATATATATAAATCACAAAGAGAGTAAGTAGAAGATGAATTGATAAGAATATGGAAGTATTATTGAATTGATATTCGTAGAATGGATTATGTGTTGAATTAAGACAGAAGTAGTAAGCCTTGGTGTTTTGTAGTTTGATAATTGATTTTAGATAGCTAGAATATAGTCAATTGTGATATTAATAGATCCAATTCATATAACTAGTCTTTCCCTGTATTCGAACCCACCTCTATTAATTCAATTGCTTTGGTTTATTGAAGCTTGAATACAATGAGAAAAATATGCATTTTTCAAAATAAATCATTTCTTAAGCTTCTCACTAAATATAAGTAGAAATATTTGGAATGTCAAAAACTAAATTATTTCACTATACTTCAGTGAAATCACATCCAGAACGAATAAATCAGCATCATGAAGTACATCAGGAATAGGTTTATTGCCTAGGATATTAGACAACCGAAATAATTCGTCAGCACTCACATGGTTCTTTCTAGGTCTTACGATAATAGTAAAATTGAATTCTTATAGTAGTAATACCCATCTAGTAATACATCCTTTCAATTGAGGCTTATTAATTGTGATTGTCATTTTATTTATTCTACAATTTCTTTGAAAATAAACCTGTATAGGAGAATTCGAACACAAGGAAAGACTAAGTGCATGAGTTTTACTTGTTAGGATTACACAATTAACTGTATTCCGAACCACTAAAATACTAAAAAATACTATGATGTTTTCTCCCAGTAACAATACTTCTTCATAAACTATTAATAATAGTGTGTAACCTTGCACTCTCAATAGATCGCTTAAAACACAATAATTTCTATCGAACACCAGGAATAACAGATTTTATTCCAACAATTTGAATTCACATAATTTTTGTAATCACAGACTTCTTCTATCCAAACACACACAACTCTCAATAAAAAATAATCATAATCTTTCAATAACTCCTCATATAATTTAATCACTCAGTATTCCAATTACATAATCAATAACTCATAAATCAATCTCTGATTTATTCCACAGACTCACTTCTAAGTATTCAAAAACTATCCATTATTCTTCAACAACAAAGAAACAAAGAGACAAAGAGGTAAAGAGGTAGCACCAAACTCACTCCGGCTCATGACTATCACAATCTGGCACTCCAACAAACTTCTACAACTCCTATATAATTACTCCTAATTTCGAGATTCTAATTGTAATCCTATAACTAAATCAATCATTCGTCCTCCTGAACTGACTATTCTATGGACTATTAGTCTATTTTACCAATATCTAATAGAAATGAACTAATATCTATTTTACATTAATCATGTATTTTAGGGCATCATAATCCACATAAAATACGAATGGATAATCCAACAAATAATGCCAAAATTCCTAAATCAAATATTCTTTTTTTATCTTTTTAACTTAACACAGATCCAATAGCAATATTAGATGCATCAAGATACACATGAAATGGATTTATCCAATAAGGTACCACTAATACTGCTACAGATACTAATTTTTGCTTCAATTCTTCAAACGCTACTATACACTCTTTGATCCAAACTAGACTGGTCCCATCCAACAAAGGTTTCTTTAAAAGATTAGTCAAAGGTTGATAGAAGACTGCTAACGAATGAATAAATTATCAATAATAACTAATATGGCCGATGAAACCGTGAACATCCAACATTGTCTCTAGTCTTCGTAAATTCATTATGTACTGAACTTTATCTGGATCAGTGGCAATACCACGTCTAAACACTACGTATTCCAAGAGTTTTCCAGACGGAATACCAAATTGACATTTATTAGAGTTCAATAATATCCCGTATGTAGTACATTGATCCAAATATTTGTCTAGGCATTTCAAAAGTTTCTATTTTGTACTGAAGTATAAAAATCATCTAAAAATATTTCCATAAATATTTATAAATAATCTTGAAATGCTTGAGTCATCATCCACTGAAATATAGCTGGTACATTATATAATCCAAATGACATAACCCGATAAGCAAATATTTCCCAGTCCATAATAAAAGTAGTCTTTCATTGATCTTCCTTTGTAATTTTAACTTGATTATAACTAAAAAATCCATCTAAGAAAGGATAACATTCATGCCCTGCTACAACATCCAATATATTATCCCTAAAAGGTAATAGAAAGTAATCTTTCTTAATAGCTGCATTTAATTTTTGAAAGTCCTAGCAAATTTTGATTTTGCCATTCTTCTTTGATACCATTATGATTGGAGAAATCCACTCACTCTTTGGTACCAGATAAATAAAACCAATCTCAATAAGCTTGTCTAATTTTTCTTTCACCATTAGAGAATATTTTGGATTAAGTTGGTATTGTCTGTAATGGACAAGTTTAGCACTCTCCTCCAAAATTATTTGATGCTCACAGACTTTTGTAGGGATACCTTTCAAATTAGTATAAGTCTAAGCGAAAACAGATTTATGGTGAATGAAAAATTCTTTCTAGTATGTCAACTCTTGATCTTGAATACCTTTATAAATTTTAATTGTTGAGGCATTTTGTTTGTTGGTAAGTTAATAATTTGATATAAAGATTCAGATGCCTTTTTTTGTTTCAACTCTTTCACTGGTTTTGATCCATTTGTACAATCCAACATAGTGGAGGTACTCAATTCTGATTCCAATGCACTAATCCAGTACACATCATGTTTGGTCATCCAATCTATAATAACATGATCAAATTTTTTTATATCCAATAGGTATATCAAATATTTTTCCATCCTCCACATTGATACACTACTCCATGGTGTTGAGTTGTCTCAAAGGACAGTCTTTCTTTTGGTACAACAGTATTTTCATGAGAACTGAGCTTATCATCAGATATCAATTCAGATGCTGGCATTTGAGATTCTCCATGATAGTATACTAGGTGCACTTGTAACACCATCTTGTTGCCACCTTTTTCGATTGTCAAAGTACCACGATTCCAATTGTTCTTGGCTTTCATTTGATAAAGCCAAGGTCGTCCCAATAAAATTGGATATGATAAAATTAAACGTTGTAATCAAAAAACAATATAGTCTATTTTATATTCAATATTGGTAATTATAGTTCGAATATTTCAAAAGATATCCATGAATTTAATTTGATTATGATCTGCCATCCATAATACCAATGTCATGGGTACTAAATATACTAAGTCCAAAGCATCCATTATATTTGTGTTCATTAAATTGACGCTGGAGCCACCATTCACTTGGACTCCAAAAATCATAATGCCGTCTATTGATACGTTGATAGTTGGCACCTTTGTCAAGGTTCAAACTGTCTTCATAAAATTCTTTGTTGTGTTGCTTGCTCTACGTTAACAATGAATTCAATATAGAACGACACTCTGATGCTATTGCTAGAAGCTGCTTCATTGAAATAGAAGGCTGAATATCATAAGGTTCCATGTTTAAAGAAATTTCTAATGTTTGCTTTCTTTTCATTTGTTTCAACTTTATTCATTGACGTAATATAATTTTCTTTCTTGGACTCAGAATTGAAACAGTTGAAAGAGCTTTCATAGAATGTTTGTCCACGAGAAGATCTTTTAATGGATAAGACATCTCTTAGAACGGCACAGAAGATAAAACTGGTTTAGATTGAGTTGAGACCTCAATGGTTGGAACCTCATTGGTTTGCATAGACAAACTAGGCCTCATCATCGATAAAATGCCCATTATAGGAATTGGATTTGGTATTCCCACAATTGGATTAAATTGGTCCTTTGTAATTGATTTATCCAAGTATTGAATTGGTTCTTCGCTCTTTTGTTAGCTCCTAGTAAGTATTGCTTGGACACATTCTATCCAATTTATTAGAGAATCTTAGAGACCTTGATTATTATCCTCGATCTTACTTTATAGCTAAATCTACTGATTATAGTTGTTAAAATTGAATGGAGCATTACATTGTTGATATGTATATCCCAACTGCTTATAATTTCTACAAACTAGAGCATACTCATCACTAGCTCTTAGATTAGGACATTCACTATCGTAATGACCAATCTGCTTGCAATGGTAATAACAAAGTAGTCTTCTTCCACCTCCATCATGTATATTGGTTGTTTCTATCTATATATACTAGCTCAGCCTATTCCAAGTTGAATTGGTAAATGATCTTGATTGTCCTGTTGGTATGGAGAAAACTAGAATTGATTGCGGTGATGGAAAATATTGCTGATATCTTGGTTGTTCCTTCACATAATTATGGAAGTTTGATGCAAAACTCAGTATCGTATTGCGTGATTTCCTATCTAAGAATGCAGTCAGTATCTAGCTGTAGAGAGTTTAGCTTAAATCCTTATGTGAATCTTGTCTTAGCTTCCAAAACTCTTTTAATTTGCATAAAATTCAAAATATAACAAAATCCCTTCAAAACATATTTTTCTCGGGAAGGATTTTTTCTTCTTGAACTTTAGAAATTCATAACTCTTGATTCAATCGTTCAATTTGTCTCAAGTATATAGAATAAATAGAATTCACCCTTAACTTTTATCACAAAAAAAATCAACTATAAATTTACTCCTAATCTTCTAGCATCTAAGAAACCCTAGCAAATACTCTAAATCCTAATTTACAAGCACTTGAGCACTATTTTCTTAATATTTCAAGAATCCAATATTCAAATATCATCAAACTTATGTATAAAATTTATTAACATAAATTTACACATTTTTTGAAATTTTGAGTCAAAACTTTATCAAATTACTCAAGATATAGCTCAAGCCACAACCACTAGTAAATTGGGATACTTACTACCCTTAGATTGCATGTATTGACTTCAAAATCCAATAACTCGTTTCTTTCAACCTGAAATCTAGCAAGCATTATGCAAAAAATATAGTTGTAAAAGTGTATTCTCTAGTAGCAGTCGTCGATCCTCAATTGCTATCTATACGGGTGCGTTATGTCAAAAATAGTGATAGTAGCTCTCAAATCAACACCTTAACTTTGAGTGCCTATATCTCTTTCATATAAACTCCAAATTATACAAGATTTGTACCAAAACCACAGCTAAAAATCTAAACTTGTTGATACTAGTCTTTAAAGCTTAATTTTGCCTATTAGAATAAGTTCCATTCCAACCAAACATATTTCTCGTTTAAACTTGATTGACATTCCATTGAGTGGGTGGGATTATGGTTTGAGTACCAAACTATTGTTGCTTTTTCTAATTCTAACAATTAGTTGCCAAATGCTTTCATCCACATAATTTACATTGCACCATCATTTGTGGAAGAGAAGGACATTCTGTTACCAAATGATCTTGGCCCTTACAATTACTGTACCATACATTGGACCTAGTAATAATAGATTTTTTCCTCTTTTCATTATCTCTTGTCATATTGACTTCCATTTCTTCCATTTTTTTAGTCAAATTTAACAAGGTTTCATTAGAATCCTTCGGAGCTAATATTATTGGAAACTCTGTCGTAGTCAATGATTGTTGCTAATAAGAGAAGTATGGGGAGTGTAAAGTGCCATGCATTATAATATAGCTTGCAACGGGATGACATTATTTTTTTCTTTGTATTAGCACCTAAATTGGCTCCTATATCAAACATTCTTAGATAATTAATCACTACTCCATTCTATGCCAGGATTTGATAACCTCCTTGAACTGGAAGCATAGTAGCTCCCGTAGTTAAAAATTAATCATAATGGCATTCTTTCCTAACCTTGGCTCGATTAAGAGATGCAATAACCGTATTTGGTTGAGCTTCTTTTACAAACATTTTTAGTTCGTGTAGATACAATCCATTGATTAATATGGACAATACAAAAATCTCTTACATTTGATGATTTAGCCACTTGTAGAGTATATCTACCACACAGCCATAGTATGATTCCACTACCTCTCTAGAACTCATTTTGCTATTCATTAATCTTTCTTGAAGTCGATCCTCAAAACCAATTGGACAAAAATGGATTAAAAATGCATTCTTCAATGCTTCTCAATGAGAAAATTGACCCATGGTTTGGCAGTTATACCATTAAAATGTCATATCTTTTAAGGTGGCTAGCAGCCATCGCAACCAAATATCTTCAATTTTACTATTATTGGCTATACATGTGGTCAAAAACTGAGATAAGTATTGATCTAGTTTTCCACGTGGCAAGCCTCTAAGAGTAGATAATGGAGCCATGCTAGTGGTGCGATCATCCATGTCATCCATTTGGACTACTATTGGAATTGCTGGACCACTCATTGTCATTGAAGAGTACAATGTGCTGCTTAATTTCTTATTAAAATTACCACTAACTTTTTCAATTTTCTTTTCCAAACTTTTCAATCTCCTCAATTTGTAATTATTAACCTTGAATAAGTTTATTAGTTGAATTGAAGGTAAAAACAATGGATTTTGAAGTATGCTAAATTGGCCTTTAGTGGTAAGTAATTTATGCCATTCTACGGGACCAATTTTGACAGAATTGGTAGTTTTTGATATTAAAAAGGTATCCAATGGAGTATTCAATTCTTTTGTGTTTCTTCTAGTTACAATTAACAAGCTCAAGAGATATGCTGAGCTATTGACAAAATTTCTCACAAGCGCTCTTGGCAATTTCTTTAATGGTATATATGTCTAAAATATTAGAGGTCGGTCAGCTTTTGGATATGCTCGGATATGCCAATAAGCATGCAACGATGGCTTAATCCAACTTTGTCGACGCTTCTTTTTTAACCAACATTATAGCTTGTTTTATAATAATTCTTTTGCTAATGCTCTTTCTTGTCTTTCTTTTGATTGGCGTATTCTCTTTACTATAATAGCTTCATTCTTAATAACCATAATCTTTCATTATATACTGCTGAATTTGCTTCCTATTTTCTATTTGACTATACAATTTTCTTCACTTTCAAACTAATTTCAATTTTATAACCTCTTCGCATAACATCCAAAACTACTTATTTGGCCATTAATTCTTAATACTCAATACTACTATCGTTTTTTGGCAACGATGCCAAAATATGGTTATTGTTTTACTTACTCTACAAATTTCTTTTAAAATAAACCCATAGAAGGAGATTTGAACATAGGAAAAGACTATCGCATGAACTTACATGTTAAAGTCACACAATTAATTGTAATTCAAACCACTAAAATATCAAGAAATATTACAATGTATTCTCCCAGTAATAATACTCCTTCATCAACTGATAATAATAATGTGCAACCCTGCACTCTCAAAAGACCACTCAAAATACATAAATTCCATCCAAGACCAAAAATAATAAACTTCACACTAACCAATTTAGATTCACACAATTTTTGTTATTACAAACTTTCTCTGTCGAAACACATACAACTCTCAATAAACAACAATTATAATCTTCCATCCATAATCAATCTTTCAATAACTTTTCATATAATTCAATCAAATAGTACTCTAATTACATAATCAATAATTCATAAATCAATCTCTGATTTATTCCACAGATTCACTTCTTAGTATTCAGAAACTATCCATTACTTTCCAACAACAAAGAAACAAAGAGGTAGTATCAAGCTTACCTCAACTCATGACTATCATAGTCTGGCCCTTATAATATCTTCTTCAACTTACTTATGCTTTACTTCTAAAATTCTAGATTCTAACCATCATTCCCTACTTAACTATTTTTCATAACTAATTCAATCTCCCATCCTATTGAATTGACTATCCTAGGAATGATTAATCTACTTTATCAATAACTTACAAAAATAAATTTCTATCCCTTCTATACATTTTTTAAAGATGAAATATCTCTAGTTATAAGAGAATTACCTTTTGTTGATCAAAAGCCACATTTTATTTTTTTGGTGTAAGATAAGATTGTTTAAAAAGAGTATCTAATAAACCTTATTATTTTTCTAATTGATAAGTACTTTAAAATTAAAATCTTAACAAATACATGCTCTAATAAACTTAGTAATGATTCAAAATACATATTGATATAAAATACTTAAGGTTCTTTTGATTCATATTTACAAAAATTAGATTAAAATATTTTTTAGATAATAGTGCAATTTTTGTAATAAATTCTCAATTGCAAGAAGTTCTTTGTTGTGGATATTGTACTTGATCTCAATTATTAAAAAATTTCTTGAATGAAAGCTATTAGGTGAAGTTTATTATTTATACTTATTTTTGTGAATACAACATCCAATGTAAAATTTAATGCATATATTTCTATAAAAAATGGCTTGAAAAAGTTGATGCTATCATATTAGAAAGAAGCATAATATATAAAAATAATATGAAATGTTATGAAATTTTGAATTATAATTAAAATAAATAAATAAATAATCTAATTTATTTAAGCTTGTAGTTTAAGTTTTGTAATTAAAGATAGAAGTTGTAGGATTTATTAATAAGACATTTAGAAGGGCTTTGGTGTCAATAATATAAGATTTTGACTCTTAGGCCATCCTATATGGGTGAATAAGGTGAATAATAGAGGTCTTCATTTTCATTGGTAAGAAGTCATGTCCAATAGACTTTAAGATGTTATTTGATACCACATTGGAATTTGGGACCACTTTATAAGGGCCCATTCAAGGCAAGGTGAATCATTTAAAGTTTAGAAGTTGGATTCAAAAAATTTAGATTTTAGACTAAAAATAGAATAAAAAATATATTTTTAAGATTTTAGATTTAAAAGATATTATTATTTGAAATTAAAGTATATTTTTAGATACCTACTATTATTCTTTTAAGCATATAAAAAATTTTACAAAGGCATTTAATAATCAAAAGGTGGCATTAAAAAGCTGACTTAAAGAGCTATATGTTATGCAAAGGAATTGATAAATTTTGATTTGGAAAAAAGGATAAAGAGCTATTGAAGTTAATGCTTCAAAATTAGAATTTGTAAGTGAATTCTTTTCATAGAGGTTTTGGTTTGGACCATATCTTGAATTTTTGGAAAATATTTTGGCTCAAATATTCTATAAGTGTAGATGATTATGTTAAGAAGTTGTATATGAAAAATTCATGATATTTGAATATTGGATTTTTGAAATCTGATGGAATTTGTGTGTGGATGCCTAGAAATTGACATATTTAGTACTTACTAAAAAATAAGTAATATTCAAAGATTTGTAATAAATTTATGATTAAATTTTTTTGTAGAAGTAGTTAAGGATATAAGATAATTTGTAGAAAATTTTGACTCCAATTAGATGGATAGATTTAAAGTTATAATATAATAAATATTTAAAAAGAATTTTCTTAAGAATAGAAGTGATTTTAGGATATCTAGTGACACCTTGGAATTCTTGTGCATCCTAAACTTGTATATTTGATATAAATTTTTTTGTAAAGATAAATTATAAATAATATTTGTATATTTATAAACTTACAACTTGTTTGAGCAATCAATAGCAACCAAAGGTTCATTTCTTTTTTAAAGAAAACTCTCTCTATTGCAACAATACAATATAAAATTGATGTAAAAACAAAGATGATTTTCAAAACTTCAAATGATGCTTCTACTTCTTGATTCCAATGAAGTTTGTCATTATAAGTCAAATATACAAGTAGAATTATAACTTGAATCTCAAAAAATTACCAATTAGAAAAAGTAGAATTATAATTTGGACATCTTTTATTCTTTTTGACATCTATCAATTTATAATGGTTTAAACTTTCTTAGGATCTATCATGAGTCCATCATTTGAAATAATGTATCCTAAAAAATTCACTTAAATAGTATAAAATATAATTTTTTTTATCTTGATATAAAACCTTTTATGTCTTTGTTCTTGTAATACACAACAAACTTGAAGTTCATGTTCTTCTATATTATTAAAGTAGTTTAAGATGACATCTCAATAACAAATAAAAAATTTATTTTAAAACTTTCAAAAGACATTATTCTTTAGATGTTAAAAAGTTGATAGTGCATTTATAAGTTCAAAAGGCATGCCATTGTATTCAAAATTTTTATATCTGATTTAGAATATAATCTTCTATTCATCTCTTTTTTTGATGCATACTAAATTATATGGTCCTTATAGATTTATTTTTGTATAGATCATAGCTTAATTTAATTAGTCAAAGGGTTTGAATATCAAAGGTAGTGGGTACCTATTCTTGATGGTAGTCTAATTTAGCTCTTAATAATTGATACATATTTGTAATAATTTATCTTTTTACTTCACAAATAAGATTAAGGCTCTTGCTAAAAATTTGAAATGGTGTATGAAATTCTTGCCTGAATCTCTTCAATATATTCTTTAAGTTTAGTTAATTCATTTTTTGATAAACTATAGATTGGTCCAAATAGTGATTGAGCTCTCTCTTGAAGATCAATTGAGTAGATTTAGAAACAACGTTTTGAAAGAATATTTACGTTCTTCTTTTTAAATACATCCTAAAAATCTTGAAATTGACTTGAAATCCTAATTGAAGTCTTTTTATCATTAAAAATTGAAAAATCATAAATAACACAAGGTGATTATTTTTTTATAGCATGTAAAAAAGCTCTTATACCTACAAATACGGATTTAGTTGTACTAGACTTATGACTTTCTATTTCCTTAGAAATACTCTTAGTTATATTCTTAATAAAGTCAAGACTATCAAAAATCCAATCTATTTTAAGGTTATATAATTTTAATCATAATAAATCCAAAATGATTAGAATAGAGTAAGATTTAATGATATTAAATATTATAAAGCTATTAAAATAATTAATTTTTATTTCTATAAAAAAGATTTTATAAATAATATCTTTAAAAGACAACAGATGACCATCTATGATTTTTACATAAATAAATTTAGTTTTCTTTATTAAAAATATGCTATGACTTTTAACAAATTTTTCATCTAAAAAAAGAAGCTAAGACACTTGAATTTAGTATGGTAGAGGTTTTGTGATGTTTAGGTCTTAAATTAACATCTATTATAAAACAAAGAAAGAATTTTAAGCAAAGAATATGATCTTTATTAGATATTGTATAAGGTTTTAGCTGCAAGGTCTCTATTGTAGCTAGACAAATTTATTTTTTGACATACTATCTACATTGATAACTATACTTTTTATTTTGTAGTTGCATCACTTTTTTGGATAATATTAAAAAATATGTTTAGGTTCTTTATAATATAAGCACAATCCTTTATGATGACAACAAGTCTTTACTTGCTTAATGAGAGGTTTGAAATATATCACATTAATTTGCATATCCTCTACTTTTGAATGTCTGTATTGCCACTAAATTGAAATAATGTTAAAGCCTACTTGTGCAATTTTTGGATTGAAATTCAAAAAACTAGTTGTCACACTTCATAAAAAAATTGATTGTTTGACTTAATGTTTGAAGATTAAATAAATTAAATATCAATTTCTTTATCTTATATTGTAATCCATAAGGAAATTCGCTAATAAATGTAGCATCATTCCACTTGATATCAATTACAAGTTATTAAAATTATGAAGCATATAACTTTATAGATCAATTACTTTGTTACAAAATATTGATTTCATTTGTTGTAACACAAATTGCATCATATTTTTTATACATGGATCAAAATTCTACCAAAAAAACCTCTAAATTATTTAATATTGGATTACATCATTTAAAAAAAAAATCATCATAATTTAGAATTTGAAAGAAATATATCAATAAACTTGACTTGTTATTTTGGAATTGGATAGCTTTAGTATTGATGTTTAATTGCTAGTTGTACTTGATTGATGAATCCTCAAAATTTTGATCTTATGCCATCAAACTTCTTTGACAAGGTAATTTTTAGTTCTCTAATGTTTGAATAATGTTTCGTCATAGAAGAAGTACCATTATTTGATGTAAATATCAAAGCAACTCCAATTATATCTATCTTTTTATTACTTATCAATGTTGTTGTTCCTTGTGGTGATAAATTAAGTTGATGCATAAGAAGCAATAATTCCCTCAATTGCTCTTGTATTTGTACTATTTTTTTTATATATATTTTAGTAATTTCTTTTATAATTACAAAATAATAAAAAAATATCTAATATCACTTAAGATAAGTAGAAGAGAAGATTGGAAAATAAAAGAAATTCTAAGAACAATATCAATTTAGAAGCAGATAATCTACAACCTCTCATATACTTATGTCTTATAAAAAAAGAGTAATCCATTGTTAATCAAGAAGAGACAAAGCTTTGATATTATAATTGCACTCTTGTCAATTTATTAAGGACAAGAATTCAATAAAGACAAATAAAGAAGTGAGATTTTTTTCTAAAAAATAAGAAAAAATAAAAATAAAGAAATATGTATATTAAAAAGAAACTAAAATGACTATTGCTAAAAGATAAGAAAATTAAGAATCCTTGAAATTAGACTAGAAATAAAAAAGAAATTGACTAGAGTGAAGAAAACTTCATCCTTGCTTTTGAATATATTATCTACCTAAGAGCTACATGACAACATTCTATAGGACCTCCAATACATGTCAAATTTGCTATGCACATAGCTTAATTTGCAAGGTAAGTTTTCTAAATGTGTACTATATTATTAGCTTGTACTATAAGCTACAAATACGTGTGGTATATGGCTAACTTCTTGCCCAAGTTTCTAACCTATCAATTATTCATAGACATATTGTTATTCTTGTTGTGTTCAAGCTTTAATATACTAAAGCAATTGAACTAATAGAGGTGGATTGGAACACGGGGAAAGACTGGTTATATGAATTGGGTTTGTTAGTGTCACAATTGATTGTACTCTGGCTATTTGAAATCAATTATCAAACTACAAAATACCAAGGCTTACTACTTCCATCTTAATTCAACCTATAATCTATTCTATGACTATCAATTCAATAATATTTCCATATTCTTATCTGTTCATCTCCCACTTACTGTCTTTGTGGTTTATATATATTCAATTATTGATCTCTATCTTACCTATTGTATTCAGTTTCTCAATTCATTACACAGAATTTAATATCTCGGCTTATGACTCTTACAGTCTTGCACTCCAAACTAACTTCTCAGTATTCAAAAACTATCCATTATTCGTCAACAACAAAGAAACAAAAAGAGGTAGCACAAAGCTTGCCCCGGCTTACAATTATCATAGTTTGGCCCCTTGGCTTATGACTTTCACAGTCTGGCCCTTTGGCTTATGACTCTCATAGTCTGGCCCTTGGCTTACAACTCTCATAGTCTGGCCTCTTGGCTTACGAGTATCATAGTCTAGTCTTTGGCTTACGACTCTCACAGTCTCATTCCGATCTCTCTTTCCTCAACCTCTTTATCCTACCAAAAAGATGATCCGTCGGCTAGTAGATTCCAAAGGTTATGATCCTTTTGAATTTTTAACCATTTATTCTACTAATAACCTATTGTTATCAATTAATTTGCCTAACCATCAATCTAATTTCCAAGATTATCAATAATCAACTAGTAACTTATCAAAAAGTTTATTTATCTATTCTACATAGCCCAACTCCTAATTGTGCAGCGCCCTCGCAAACACACAATTGTTACCTATCTAAAAACTACTTCACAAAACTCTACAAAGGTACTATTCTCTCTGACCCATCCAATTGATCATTTGTTGCATTATCGAATGTGCATTCCACCGAATCTAGTTCCAATTGCAAATCTTCTTCTTCTTCTTCTTCTTCCAGTCCGTCCATCGACTCTTTTTTCAACTAGTTTGAGAGATCTTCATTATACTCTTCCAATTCACAGACTTGAGCTTCCAATTTCAAGATCTGGACATCCCGAAGTTTTAATTGTTGATGCTACTAACTCATCTATTCTGGAACATCTTCAAACAACATTTGTGACTGGCTCCTCAATATTAATTCTTAATTGGAACTACTATTCTTGAAAATACAAGATATACATGAAAATGGCACTCCAGCCAACCTAAAACAACACCACACAATGACTTTACCTAGTGCCCCACTCCTATTCTTTTACTACCTGGTGATAATGACAACATGTTATCCATACTGTCCGTGAAAGGTAATGGGAAGTAATCTTGCTTAGTGGCCACATTAAGTTTCCCGAAATCTTGACAAATACAGATTTTTTTGTTTTTTTTCGGCACCATCACGATTAGAAAAATCCACTCACTATTCAGTACTGGATAAATAAAACCAATTGTAAGAAGCTTTTCAAATTCCTCCTTCACTATGAGGGAATATTTAGGATTAAGGCAATGTTGCCTTTGCCATACAGATTTAGCGTTCTCCTCTAAAATGATATGATGCTGACAAATTTCAGTGGACATACCTTTTAGATCAACATAAGTCCAAGCAAAAGGTGATTTATGATGCAAGAAAAATTTTGTCTAGCAGATTAACTCCTGTTTCTTAATACCTTTATATATCTTAATTGTTCGAGGCTTTTCTGTAGTTGCCAAGTTGATAGTTTGACATAAAGATGCGATGGCAATGTTTGGTTTTAACTCCCGCATTGGTTTAAAATCAATCGATAAGTCTGACATGTGCAAAGAATTGAATCCTGTGTCTAGAGCACTCACATGGTGCACATCATACTTGAACATTCAATCAATACTAACTTTAGAAGAGATTTTTGAATCCGTCGGATATATCAAGTACTTTCCTAGATCACGATATTGGTACACCACTCCAAGGTGTTGGTCTGCTTCCACGGATGCCTCCGTAATTAGTGCTACTGCATCATCATTGGTGTTAAGCTCATTGCTCGACGTCAATTCAAATGCTAGCAATTGAGACTCCCTGTGATAGTGTACTAGGTACATTTGTAATACCATTTTATCTCTGCCCTTGTCAATTGTCAAAGTATTCCAATTCTAATTATTCTTGGCCTTTGTCCAATAAAGCCAAGGTCGTTCCAATAAAATTCGATACGATAAAGTCAAACATTATAACCGAAAGTTGATATAGTCAATTTCATATGTAATACCAGAAATTATAGTTTGAACACTCCATAAAATATCCATTGGTTTTACTCGGCTATTATTTGCCATCCGTAATACCAATGTTGTGGGTACTAAGTATTCTAAATCTAAAGCATTCATTGTATTAGCATTCATTAAATTGATGCTGGAATCACCATCCACTTGAACATCCGAGATCATAATATTGTCAATTGAAACATCGATGGTTGATGCACTTGAGTCAGGATTCAAACTCACTTCACAAACTTCCTTATTGCGTTGCCTATGCCGTATTAACGATGAATTCAATATAGAACGATATTTTGGTGCGATCGCTAGAAGTTGCTTCATAGAAATAGAAGGCCAAATAGTATCCAGATCCTTCAAAATGTCATAGGGTTCCATATATAAGGTAATACCCAATGCCCTCTTCCTTTTCATTGGTTTGAATTTAACTTTGTAAGGAAAGATATTCTTCCACCCTAGATTTGGAATTGGAACAATAGACGGAGTTTCTTTGGAATTTGTTCCCCCAAGAGGATCTTTCAACGGATAGGATGTTTTTCAAAACTATATAGGAAACAAAATATCTCTGTAATTGGTACTTAATTTGGGTGCACAATCGTTTCAGGTCTTATATTAAGTAAGAGGCCTATGTCAGGACCTCGATTAGATGGCCCCATAATTGGGTTCAATTGACCCTTCACTTTAGGATCACCCAAATATTGAATTGGTCTTTATTCCTTTTGCTCACTTTTTGTATGGACAGCTTGGACTACTTCTACTCAATGAACTGGTGATTCCTATATCCCATTATTTTTTTCTTCTACCATTTGTACAGTCAATTGTATCTTCTGATCATGATTATTAGGATTAAATAGAACATTGTATTGATAATGAAAATAATCCGATTGCTTGTAATTTCTACATACCAAAGTATATTCTTCTATAAACCTTGGATTAGAGTATTCACTCGCATAATGACTAATTTGCTGGCACTAGTAGCAATGTAGTGGTTTTTGACCAATACCATCAGGTATACTTGGAGTCTCCACCAGAATATATCTACTAAGCTGATTCCAGGTAGCTATAGTAAATGATCCTTGCTGACTAGTTATTACTGGTTGAGAATTGGACTGCTGAATTGGTATAGTTTGGGAATTACTCCCTTGATTATTTCCACCATTTTGCATCTTTGTTCTATAAACCGGATTATAATTAGTATTTTGAAAATTTCCAAAGCCATGATTAGGTTGATTTGGGTAATTACTATTCCAACCATCTATATTTCCAGTCTGTACTTGATTAACATTCCATTGAATTGGCTGTATTAACGTCTGGTTATTGAAGTATTGTTGCCTTTGTAAATGCCATGAGTTAGGATAGGGTGCTTTCCTCTACAAAATGTACATTGAACACCTGTTTGTTTGAGTAATAGACATTCCGTATCAAAATGACCTTGTCCCTTACAATTATTATATCATACATTAGGTCTCGTATTAGAAGGCTTATGTCATTTCTCCTTATCTTTAGCTAAATTCACGGCCAATTCTTCCATCTTCTTTATTAGATTTAATAACAAGGCTTCATTTGGATCTTTAACGGTCGTATTTGTGAGCAACTTCGATTGTTGATAGGTTGGCGATATACAATAAGGTGTCATTGTTATTGGTGCTATTGCTTGGAGTGGTGTAGCATTAATTGATTTTTGCAACATAACATTCTTCATGTTGGAGTCAACCATTTGTGGATAATTACCCATCGATACATTTCTCGATTGTATTTGTTTGCTTCTTGAACTTAAAATCATCGTGGCTCCTATTATTAACAATTGGTCATAATGACATACTTTTCACACCTTTGCTCGTGCCAATGATGCCTCTACCATAGCTGGTCGAGCCTCTTTTATAATCATTTTTAATTCTAGTAGATGCAAACCATTGATTAATATCGACAATATAAACACATCTAGAATTTGATTATTTGTCCATTTACGAAGTATATCCACAACCCGATGTCGTGTTGTAACACGAGTATACCATGAAAATATAAAGAAAGGGGACTTTTATTAATGTTCAGTTACCTCGAATATTGGGAGCAACGACCAACTCCAGTGTAAATACTGAGTGGCCAGGTTCAGTCACCCCGTTACAATCAGCTGGGGCATACTGAAATGCTCCATTCGATTCCAATAACGGGAGTCAGCAGGAAGGGAAAGGACCAATTCACACGACGGGTGAGCCTGGTTCGAAGAGCCAATTGGATCCAATTTCAAGAATCCAATTCGGGTCTTCTTACCCAATATGAGACCTGAATTGGTCGGGCAACCTAATGCAGTCTAATTATGGAAAAATCTAGGTCTTACTATGGGCCTCAGCCAATCTGACGTGAAGCACCAATTTGATCCAATTTTGGAAACATCCGGGTCTTACTACTGGACTCTTAGCCAATATGAGACCTGAATTGGTCGGGCGACTCAATGTGGTCCCGATTACGGGGTTTCGATTCTGTTTTAGGCTGTCCTGTTCTCTGTGCCGTTTCAGAGAACGTTATTTTCGGTAAAAGGATCTCTTAAAGGTAAAAATGGAGGAGAAAGCTCTGACGACGAGAGCCAATTTCGGATCAAGCTCTGACGGTGGGAGCCAATTCCGAATCCAAGATGGAGGATTGAGGAAATTCAGAATTAAGGTTGAGAAATGAGAGGGGGGGAGAATAAGTTTGGGGGAGTTTTTTGTGAAGGATCGGGGGAGCTAGCTTTGTGCTTCGGGCGGGGAAAGAAGACAGAGAATTGGATTTTTTTTCTTCATAGGGTTTTGGGAAGACTGAGGCAATTGTTGCTGAAGTTAGTGTTGTAATGGTGAATCGGGATTTTTAATGAAGTGAGTTTGATTACTCTTGACTGTTTTATGAAATCGAGTTACGTTTGTGATGAAGAATTCAAAGGGTATCTATAGGATTGAGTATGCGGAGTGAATGAAATTTATTGGGTTAATCTAACGAGACAGTCAGTGGATACAAGATCGTGAGTATAAAGTGATATCGAAGATTAGCAGTTTGGGTTGTTCGAGATTCTCTGTAACGTCTAGAGACTTGCCAGCTGGGGCAGAAAGGACTTCGACAAGCAGTCGAAGGGCATCCGTATAGATTTGCAGTGTATTCTTGCACTCGTTTATATTCCAACAGTCAAAAACTGATAGACTGCTTGACTATTGGCGAATCTCTATACTACCTTCTACAGCCAGACGTCCGGCGCGTTCTCGAGCAGGAAAGCACATAATACGACACCGACCATAATAGGACTCCACTGATTCCCCCACAAACATCTTGCTATTCATAAAACTTTCTTTAAGCCAATCTTCAAATCCAATTGGTCTAAAATGGGTTAGGAAGGCATTCCTCAAGGCCTTCCAATTGGAAAATCTACCCACTAGTTGCCAAATATACCATTCAAAAGTTGTATCTTTTAAAGTTGTTCGCAACCATCTCAACTAAATATCTTTAATTTTACCATTATTAGCCACGTAAGCTGTGAAGAATTGAGATATATGGTGATTGAGAACAAAGCTCGACCAACCACTACAAGTAGGTAATAGTGCCACACTTATAGTTCAGTCTCCTATTGCTCCCATTTGTACTACAATTGATACTTTTGGCACTCCTGCGACCATTGGTGTTATTACTAGTCTCTTTGCTATTTGAATTTGAAATTTTCTTCCTTTGATTTTACTTGGACCTACATTTCTTTTTTGTCGTTCCCGTAGGAGATTTCTTATGCATGATTGCTCCTGTCTTTCTTTTGCTTGTCGATTAATTATTTGATAATCCTCTTCTTCATGATTATCACTCATAATCTTTCATTCTTCTTTACAAAATTAATACTTCTTTGAATTATAACTCACATATTTATAACCCTAAAGCTGGTTCTTCTCACATTCTCATTCAACATATAATTCCATCTCCCATTCAATCAATTTCTAATATTTTATATTGTTATCATTTCCTTGGCAACGGCACCAAAATGTTGTTCTCGTTGTGTTCAAGCTTCAATATACCAAAGCAATTGAACTAATACAAGTGGATTCAAATACGGAGAAAGACTGGTTATATGAATTGGGTCTATTAGTGTCACAATTGAGTATACTCTGGCTATCTAAAAACAATTATCAAACTACAAAACACTAAGGCTTACTACTTCCATCTTAATTCAACCCATTATCCATTCTACGACCATCAATTTAACAATACTTCCATATTCTTATCCGTTCATCTCTCACTTACTCTCTTTGTGTTTTACATATATTCAATTATTGATCTCTAGCTTACCTATTATATTCAATTTTTTAATTCATCACACAGAATTCAATATCTTGGCTTACGACTCTAACAATTTGGCTCCTTGACTTACGACTACCAAAGAGTGGCCCTTAGCTTACGACTCTCACAGTCTGGTCCTTCGCTTACGACTCTCACAGTCTGGCTCCAATCTCTCTTTCTTCAACCTCTTTATCCTACTAAAAAGATGATTCGTCACCTAGCGGATTCCAAAAGTTATGACCCTTTGAATTCTTAACCATTTATTCCACTAACAATCTACTGTTACCAATTAAACTGCCTAACCATTAGTCTAATTCTCAAGATTATCAATAACCAACCAGTAACTTACCACAAAGTTTATTTACCTATTCTACACATATATAAAGATAAAATTGCATCTATAAAGTTTTTAGGAAGCTTATCTAGAAGATATTATAAAAATAATCTATTTTTATCTACTTTTATCAATTCACATTACTTAAATAATTATTAAAGTAAATATGTATGTTAATAATACAAGGTCTTTATTGAAATTAAACATATATATATATATATATATATATATATATATATATATATATATATATATATATATATTTAAATTTTTATATATTATTATAAATCTTATTGATTTCTTATAACAATTATATAATTTATGATCAAGTATTTTATTATATAGATACAAGTTTTAAAATAATATTTGATATTTTTTATGAATTTTAATTGCTTAAATTGAATTGTATTAATTTTCATAGATTTTTGCATTAATAAATAGATTTCTAAAGACTTTTAAGTTATTATTGTTATTTAATTTATTCATCTTCAACCAAAACTTTGCTCTTATTATCTTTTAAAGAGTCAATTTTTACATATAATTGCTTGAATAATAAATTGTATTAATAATTTTTTTGACTTAGTTAATAATAAATTCTATATATGTTTTTTTTTAATCATACAAAAATTGATTGATAAGAGTTTTATTAATCAAATCCACATTGCCAATAATTCATTAAAACTTAGTAATTGAATATCATGTTTGAATATTAGTTTTGATTATAATTTCATGATTATATGATTGCAACATTTTTTGCAAAAACTAATGCTTTTTTCATACTATTCTTTTTATATTTTTCTCAATAAATATGATAAAAAATTCAAATAAAATGATCTTAGGTTGTATAAAAGATGAGAATTTTTTCCAATCAAAGATAAAAATTACATAAAAATATTTCCAAATTGAAATATGTTTATAAATTCAACTTAAGTAATTTTATTATAATGTTGAAAATAATATAATCTTAAAAAAAACTTAATTTTTATAATTTTTTTTTAAAAATTTTGATTGTATATCATTAAACTTCTTTAATATACTAATATTTGATTCTTTTATATTTAAACTTTTAGAATTCACTTGCAAAGTTAATTTGCTTATACTTGTTTCATTTAATTGCAGAACTTTTTGGCATAAAAATTAGACCTTATGGTTGACTTATTACATAGGCATAGTTATAGTATTTTCATAGTAGAGATTACTAATACATGATTTTTTTTGCTCCAAAAATATTTAAAATTTCTTAAAAATCTATAATAGTTCTAAATTTATTCTCATTTTTATCAAATGTAGTATTTGTAGTTTTCTTTCTTCTATCTTAGTAATTAACAACAAAAACAATAAAAGATGATGGAAATAAGAGTCATCATCTTTCATACTTCTCTTTGTGTATAACCTTCTTGGTGCTAAATGTTTAGTTTTTTTGTTATTTTATTTTATTTTATTTTTTTAATAAAATTTTGGAGCTAGTTAATTTTTTTTTTGTAAATATTAAGTTATTTAAAGTCTTTTTTTTTTTTATATAAAAAATAAATCATCTTGTTGTTACTAATGTTAGAATTTCTGATCTTTTAATCTTTAGATCCAAATCTAAATTTAAATTTAGTTTTGTACTCACTTATAATTGAGTGTATTTATAGCTTTTGATGTTTATTTTACATTCTAAAGAAATATTTTAGAATAATTTTATTGAGTTTTTTCACTAAATTAGATCTTTAATAGACTAACTTTATGATTCAAGGTATAAAAATAACTTGAGATATTTCAAAAGCATCATATAAAATTTAAAAGTGATTTAAAAATATAATTATGATTTAAAAATAATAAATTTTATTTATAAGGTTTATCTTATTTATAGAATTTATTTTAAAAATTAAAAATTAAATTAATTATGTATTAAAATAGAATATTATTAATTTATTTATAAAAAGGACTTTTAAGATTCTATAGCAACAACACTTTTTTGATGCTTTTGGAAGCTTTAGGACTTATTTGCTAGTTATTTTTTAATACACCTCTTCTTTAAATAAGATCTTTAATAAAAATGAGAGCTTGCAAATCATTAAGAAGTTTAGAGGTAATAATCTCTATCATTGGAAGGTAAATTAATAGCTTTTATTGAATTCTTTAGATCTTTGAAGTATTATAGATGAAAATAAAGAGCCTTCAAGAATTTTTGCTAATATGAAAAAGAATAATAATTAAAAATATTCTGAAAAAAAGGCTTTTAGATTGATTGCAACTAATATTAATAAAGTCAATTTTTTTTCATATTATTTTATTCGAAGGACCTACAAAAGCATAAAAGGCTTTTTCTAATATCTATGAGAACACAATATTGTTTAAAATTTTCTAAAAAAGGAGGAAAAATCTCATTTATATGATAGAATAACACGAAATTATCATAACATGTGTTAATAAGGTGAAGGTACTTGCAAACTAGCTTCAGATTGTAAATAAGCTAATAGAAGATATAGATGATGTCATAATTCTACTTTTAGGCTTGTACAAATCCTACAACCATCATATTATAGCATTGGAGTATATTAAAATAAAAGAATTTATAATAGACTATGTGATATTAAGATTTAACTATAAAATGAACAAAAAAAAAAAAAAAAAAAAAAAAATTCTAAAGTGAGGATTTAGCAATAGATTTCTGTTAAAATATGAAAGGTATTCAAATCAATACGATGATGTCAAAACTTACTTCATTTATAGCCAAATATAACATTATTCTAAAACCAGCTATAAAAATAAGAAGATGGAAAAAGAGGATGTAAATAATATTCAAGATGAATTTAGAAGACAAGATTATATATTAATAGAAAAAAATGAACCATCATGGCTGCCCCATTATAATAAATTGTAGATTCATGTTGTTATAAGCATATAACACTTTATAAATATTCATTTGCTACTTTTTAGATCGATCCAATATTAGACTTGATCTTGGCAAATAGAAGCACATGTGAAAGTTTTGGAATTGAATATATTATGATAAAAGTAGTTGTAAATGGATATACTAATTAAATTAGTTTTAAAGATATCTTCTATGTACCCAAGAAAAGGCAAACATTACTTTTAGTTAATAAAATTATATATAGTTTATTTTAGTATGAATGGATGTTTTATAAAAATATTGATTAGATATATAATTTTGAAGGATATATAATTTCTTTCTTTAGACTCAAATCAATTTTAAGTGGTTTAGATCTTAAGAAAACAAGCCAAAATAAAATACAACTTGAATATAAAAGATATATACAAGAAAATCAACAAAAACATCATTTTCAAGTAGTATAGCAAGAAGTACTACCAATTTGTTAGAGATTGTTCATTTTGATGTATGTGGACTAATAGAGACTTCAAGTATTAGAAAAAAAATGATTTTATTTTTAATTTTTATTAATGATTTTACAAAAATTATTTGGATCTATATTTTAAGATTAAGAATGCATGTTTTTGGAGATTTAAGAAGTTTAAGCCACTCGTTAATAAAAATAAGTCTAAAATTAAGGTATTTTATGTTAAAAATAGAGGTAAAAACATATCTAAGATATTTGATGCTTAATTAAAGATTTAGAGAATAATTAAACAACATACACTTCTATGTATTCCAAAACATAATAATATTTTTAAATAAAAAAATAATACCATTATAGATACAATAAAGAATATATTTTATATTAAATATTTTAATTATAAATTTTATTATGAAATTACTGTCAATATTCTTGTACAAAAAATATGTATCTAATGATTTTTCTTATATCAATAACACAAAAATATTCTTGGAGTAGGAAACAACCCTATATTTTATATATAAAATCTTTGATTATATTACATATATAAAAGTAATTAATTGTATAAAGTCCAAACTTGATGTAAAAAATAAAAAGTGTGTATTTTTGGATTATTATGAAGGTATGAAGATATATAAATTTATGCATTTGGACAACATCAAAATCATGAAAAATTATGATATAAAATATTTGAATTATAAGAATATTTTTGAATACTTAGAAATATTTCTAAGAAGAACTAAAAATATATTCGTAAACATATTCTTAAAAAATAAAAGAAAAAAATAATGAAGAAATATATTGAAATAGATAATCTATATTAAAATCATAAATCATAAAAAAATTTTAAAAAATAATATATAATTATAATAATAAAAAAATAAGAAATAGATATAAGATAAAAACTTGAATGGCTATTTCTAAATACAAAGAAACTAGAGATTCTTGAGCTAAGATAATATCAAAAGAAAGGCATTGAAAAGTGTGACAAAGGCATCATTTTTATTTCTATATATACTATTTTAAAAATTAATTATATGATAATATTTATTAGGTCATAAAATACATGTCCAATTTATAAGATACATGGTTAACTTGCAAAATAAGTTCTTTATATGTATAACATATGAAAGATTTATTAGCTAATTTTTTAACCTATTAATCATCCAAAAATACTTGAAAAAACAAATTTGCATTTACAAAGCTTCTAAAAAGCTTTTATATATGATATTATCAATTTTATTTTATTTTATTATTGTTACATAATTTTTTTATCCTGCTAATTTCTAATATTGATGTCTATGACATTACTCTCTTTTGTAGAAACAAGTCCTATAAGGAGTGGAAATTAAATGTTGAAGAAGTCTAAGATGTAGTAAATTGTATTAACCACATATCTTCATCTTTTTTTTCTTTAAAGATATTTGATAAGTTCTTTTAACCATCAACAGTGTCACAAATTAAGGCAAAAAGATTACCTTATTGTTTAATTATTATTGAGACTTTCATAATTCTTTTTAAATAATACATTTGGAATAGTATAAAGAATAGTTCATATCTCTTATATTAACACAAAACATCAAAAATCTCTTTTAAAGTTATCATATCAAATGTATCATATCTTATTATTTATTTATAGAAATAAATATTATTCTTAAAAATCTTTATCTTATTTACATTGTCTTAAAAGCCAAGGCAATCTCAATGCCTCATCTAGTAATTCAACATAAAATGAACTTTGAATTGAATTTTCTGATTTTTGATTTTTCATCTCTTTAATATCACAAATATACAAAAATTATAAATATTAAAATATACCAAAATCATAAAATTATAAAATAATATAAGATAAAATATAATCTTCATTAATCATTTCTTCTATAATATATATATATATATATATATATATATATATACATAAATTGAAAGCATCAATCTTCTTTTCTGTATTTGCAAGATTCTTAGATGGCTCACATGTATATTTAATAGAATTATATTTATGCCATTGATAAGATATTTCAATCTATTTTGGTGTCACCTTAAGTCTAAGACTTCTTTTATGTTAATTTTTTTTTTATTATTGTCCATTTATATAAAAAGAAGTAGAATTTTTCTTTTTTTGGTATATTTTTTCTCTTATATGGCTTAAGTAGAGACACATAGAATATAAGATGGATTTGTATAGACTCCAAAAGGTATAATAGATATGGAACTCGATTGATTTTTTTTACAAATAAGAAATGATTTAAGTCTATGGTAATTAAATTTTTTATAAGGAAAAATAGTAATAATATTACAAAAAAATAATTATATCTTATTGTTAATATGAAATTGGAGTTTTTTCTTGGAATGGATATTTTTATGATTTTTTTTTCTTTTTTTTTGAGCTTTATTTAATTACACCTTCATTATCACATGTAACTCTAATAAATAATTTATCAAATATTTTGTTTTAAGATTATGAATTTTTGAGAAGTCAAAATTATTAAAATAAAGATAATAATTATAATTAATATAAAAAATATTTTTTGAATTTTAAAATTTAATTTTTTATTATAAGTAAATCTTATCATAAGTAAAAGAACTATCTAATCAACTAAATAATTTATGATAGATCTTTTTGTATTTTTGGCTAATAAATAATATTTAATTTAATACTTAATAAAGATATAATTCAATTTTTTTGGAAAAAATTCAAAATACATATTAATATAAAATACTTGAGGTTATTTTGATCTATATAAAAAATAATTAGACTAAAAGTACTTTTGAGATTATGACTCTATTCTTAAAGTAAATTTAGAAATACAAGAAGTTCTTTGTTTCTTATTTTATAATTAATCTTAGTTATTAAAAAGTTTTTAAATAAAAAGCTATAAAATAAAATTTATTATTTATTTCTATTAGTAATAACTTTACATCTAATATTAAATCTAATAGATTTTTTTCCAAAAATAATAGCTTAAAAATATGACACTATATAATTTCTTTTATAATAATGACTATCGTCAAAGCTTTAAATACTATTTCACCTTCTTTATTTTGCTTAAGTTTGTCTTTATAAGTCAAATATATCATTGGAAACAACTTGAAAAATAATTCTTGAAAAAGATCCAATAATAACTCTCAAATCTCAAAAAATATTAAATTTCTTTCATTATTTTTTGAATCTTTGAAATTATGATAATATGGAATTTCTAAAAATCTATCATGAGGCTATTATTTGAAAATATATCCTAAAAAATCAAGTTGAATTATATAAAATATACACTTCTTAATTTTGGCATATACCTTACATCTTTAAGTTTTTATAATACATACCAAATATAAAAAATATATTTTTTATTTTATTTTTAGAATAAAATAAAATATTATTTAAATAAATTATAATATAATAATTTTAAAAATATTAAAAAAAAATCATTCATTAGATATTCAAAAGCAACTGATACATTTATAAGTCTTAAAGGTATAATATTATATTTAAAATTCTTATATCTACTTTAAAACACAATCTTTCATTCATCTTTTTTTCCATACATACTAGGTTGTATGCTTCTTTTAGATCTATTTTTCAAAAGATCTTTGTTTAATATAATGCTCAAGACATGTTAATATCAAATGTAAAGGATGTTAATTTTTAATGGTAATGTTGTTGATTACTTAATAATCTACATACATTTGCAATGATCTACATTGAATAATCTACACATATTTGTAGTGATATATATTGAATAATTCACAAATATTTACAATGATCTATATTAAATAATCTACACACATACTACAAGATATTATCAAATCTATCTTTACTTCTCATTTATCTAATACTTCATATCTATATAATTATATGTATTTATAACATTATCTTATTTCTATAAACAAGTTCTATAAAGAGCTCTTATTATATTTTGATTATTTATTTTATTTTTGATAGATAATATTAATAAAAAAAATATCAACCTTATTTGGTGCATTTGCAAAATTTCTTGCAAGCTCATATATACATCATATATGTATCAATATACAAGATATTTCAACCTATTTTGGCAGAGCCTTGAATTTAATTCTTGATAATTGTCCATTTCTATGGAATAAAGTAACAATTATCTTCTTTTTGATATATCTACTATCTTTTATGGCTCAAGAAGAGACATATAAAATATGAGATGGATCTTTATAAATTTTGGTAGGAATAATTAATATGCAATTGAATTGATCTCTTTCCAAATAAGAACTAGTTTAAATCTACAATAATCAAATTTAATACAAGACCAACTAGTCTTAATATTATAACAAAGTAACCATAGCTTATTGCCAATATAGAATTAAGGTTGTTCTTTGCAATAAATATATACATTGATCTTTTTTTTATTCTTGATCTTTTTTCAAGGATATAAATTTTAGAGAACTAAAAGATTAATAAAATCTTGTATTATTCCAAAAGATTAAATAATTATTAAAAAAATTATAATATTAAACTAGAATAGCAATTACAAAAGAAAAAAAGAATAATTAGCTTTGAAATAAGACTAAAGACTAAAAGACATAGACAAGAGTGAAGAAGGCTTCACTCTTACTCCTATATAAACTATTTAACTAGGAGCTATGTAGCAACATTGTCATGAGGCATGATTTGTAATGTGGAAATACACAAGGTATCTAGCTATAGTGAATTTAGTTATGACTTATTGGCTAAGCTCTAATAAATAATTTATTCTACTTTTAATTTATATACAAAGTCTTGGCTCTAAAAACCTCTTCTTTTTATATAAAATATCCAAATTGTATCAAAATCCCTCAAAACATATTTTTTCTATAAAAGATTGTTTCTTCCCATACTTTAAAAATTCATATCTCTTCATCCAACTATTCAATTTTTCTCAATTTTTTTATATAATATATCTATTATTTTTAAGCTTTACTATAAAATAAATCATAAATTTGCTACTAATCTTCTATTATCTTAAAAACTCTAGTAGGTGCTCTAAATCCTAACTTATAAGCACATGAGCACTATTTTCTTCATATCTCAAAAATAAAAAATTTAATTTCCACAAAATTTGTGAATTTCTTTTTTTAACATAATTATATACATTTTAGGAAATTTTGAGTCAAAATCTCATCAAATTATTCAAGATATAGCTCAAAATACAACTATAAGTGAATCATGTCACTTACTACCCTTAGATTTGAAGTGCTAACTTCAACTTCTAATATCTCTTTTATTCTAATTTGAAATTCATTAAATAGTATACAAAATATATAGCAAAGAAAGGTTTTTTTTTAACTTCATTTGCCAATCCTTCATTGCTTTCTATATGCATGCATTATATTCAAAAGAGTGATTGTAGGTAAAAAATCATCACCTTAACTTTGAGCGTCCATATTTCTTTCATAAAAACTATAAATCATACAAAATTTGTACCAAAATCATAGCCAAAATCCTATACTTGTTGATCTTAGCCTTCAAAGCTCGAATGACCTTAGAAGAGTAACTCTAATCCTTAATAAGGCCTCAAGCAGCCTCTTTGAAGCACATTAAGCATTATTTTTGGCCAATAGGAATGGAGATTTTTATCATACATCTCCATTCATCAATATGAATATCCTAACTTTTCTTTTTTGTCACCAAGATCCCTCTCTAATCTTTTTTCTAATAAGATTTATATAATATATGTCGTAAAAATCAAATAAAAGAAACAAAATAAGACTTCAAGGATCACTAATTTCTAATAAAGGTTACTTTAAATATATAAAATTTACTATCAATCAAAATTAATCTTAAATGCCACTATCAAAAGAAAATAAAGTTATGTAAATTTTAATAGTAGTTCTTTGAAACAACTTTTTTTTAAAGTAGTAATCTAACTACATTCTACAACCAATTAAAATCTATTAACATGGCTCATATTATGTTACTTAGTAAATTTTATATCAAATATATAAACATAATATTTTTACATGGTACCTGAATTATTGCATGACAACATTCTTTAGAATCTCTTATTTATATCTAATTTTTGAAACATATGTTTAACTTGCAAGACAAGTTTTTTATATATATATGCCACATTATAAGCTAATATTATAAGCTATGTACATGTGTAAAACAAGGCTAACTTATTGGCCAAGTTTTTAATCTATCAATTAATTATAAACATATATAAAATCAAATATGTACCTATAAAGCTTTTAAGAAGATTTATCACAAGATAATATTAAATCTATCTATATTTATTTTTATCTAATACTTATTAATTAAATAAATATACATATTTGTCACATTATTCTTTCTTTGAGGAACAAATTTTATAAAGAGCAATCATTATATGTTGAAAAGATTTAAAATATAGCAAATTATATTTGCGACATACTCTAATCTTTGATCTCTTTGAAGGTAGTTGATAGGTCCTCTCAACTATCAATAATATCTCATACAAGGGCAAAATAACTACTTTATTATTTGATCATTTTTTAGGCTTTCATAACTCTTTTTAAATAAAATATTTGAAACATCATAAAAAATTATTCCTACCTCCAATAAAATTATAAGACATAAAAAGTCTCTTCTAAGATTATAATATCAAATATGTTATATCTTGCTATTTATTTGAAAAAAAACATGGTATTTTTGAAGATCTTCATCCCTATTATGTCATCTTAAAGATTGTAAAAATTATAATATCTTCTTTTATAAGTCAACAAATAATAAATTTTAAGTTGAATTTGTTGGCTTTTGGTTCTCCATCTCCTTAGTACTACAAATGCAAAGAAATTACAAATAAAGATAGAAAGTAGAATGGATTTTTTTTTTTAATCTTGTTTCTTTTATAATAAAGATTTATTATTCTTCATTGTACTTTTGATGGATGTTGTCAATGAAAAGCATCAATCTTTTTTGTCGCATTTGTAAGATTCTTAATAAGCTTCTATGTGCATTTATTAATATATTATTTATACCAATAAACAAGATATTCCAATCTATTTTGGTACTGCCTTAAATTTAAGACTTCTTTGACCTTGTATTCTTGATTATTATTTACTTTTGTAAGAAGATAAGACATTTATCTACTTTCCAAGTTATTCATCATCTTATATAGTTTAAAAAGAGATACATGGAATAGAAGATGGATCTTCATTGACTCCAATAGATATAATCAATAAGCACTATGATTGATTTGCTTACATATAGAAAATGGTGCAAGCTTATAATAATCTAACTTGTCACAAAAGTGGCTAGTCTTGATATTATGAGAATGTAAGCATATCTTATTGCTAATTTAGAATCAAGGTTATTTTTTTCAAGGATAAGAATCTAAAAAAAATACATAAAAAATAAAATAAGTATCAAAAAGAGATGACAAAATAATGATAAGAAAGTATATATATTCAAAAAGAAACTAGAATAGCTATTGCTAAAGACTAGAAATCTAAATTTTTTTGAAACTAGAGTAGAAGAAAGAAAAGAATTGATAAGAATGAAGATAGCTTTATTCTTGCTTCTATATATACTATCTATCTAGAAGCTAAATGATAATATTCTATAAGACCTCCAATATTTGTTCAACTTACAAGACACATATTTTAACTTATAAAATAAGTTATCTATATATATATATATATATATATATAGCTTGTATCACAAGCTACCAATACATGCAATCTGTGGCTAATTTTTTTACTAAGTTTTTAATCTATCAATCACCTATAGACATGCATAAAGATGAAATCACATTTATAAAGTATTTAGAAAGCTTGTCCATAAGATATTATAAAATTAATCTATTTTTATCTATTTCTACTTATTTATATTATTTAAATAATTATTATAATAAATAATTGTATCTATGATATTATTCCCCTTTTTAAGAACGAACTTTAAGAGAAGCAATGATCACATATTGATGAAGTCTAAGATATGGAAAATTATATTTACAATGTACTTTGATCTTTATTTCTTTTGAAAGAAGTTAATAGGTCCTCTCAATCATCAATATCAAGGCAAGAAGACCATCCTATTATTTGATCATTATTGATGCCTTCATAGCTTCCTTCAAATAAAATATTTAAAATATTATTAAGGGTGGTTTCAATTTCTAATAATATCACCAAACATCTTGAGTCTCTTTCAAGGTCATGATATCAAATACATTGTACTTTGCCATCTATTTAAGAAAAAATATGTTGTTCTTAAAGATCTTTATCTTTATTCTATCATTTAGGAAGTTGTGACAATCATAATGTCTTGTTTAGAAAATCAATAAAAAATGATTTTTGAATTGAGTTTGTTGATTGTTGATTCTTTATTTTTAATGTTAACAATATGTAAAATCACAAACTACAATAAAATATAATCTTTATCAAACTTTATTTTTTTATAGTAATATATTATTTTATTCTTTATCTTGATTTTAATAGATGTCATTAATAAAAAACATCAACTTTCTTTGCAATGTTTATAACATTTTGACTGGCTCTATATACATTGACTAATATTATATTTGTACTAATATATAAAATATTCTAACTTATTTTGGTGCATCTTTAAGTTTAAGACTTTTTACACCTCAAATTCTTCATTATTATCTATTTCTATAAGTATCAAGGATAAAAACTTGATAAAAATAAATAAAAAAGTGAATCTTTTCTCAAAGAAAAATAAAAAAATAGAAATAATTAAATATATATATTAAGAAAGAAACTGGAATGGCTATTATCAAAAGATAAGAAAATTAGAGACCCTTGAAAGTAGACTAGAAGCAAAAAAATGAATTGACAAGAGTGAAGAAGGCTTCACTCTTGCTTCTATATATACTATCTACTTAGGAGCTACTTGGCGGCTTTCTATAGGTTCTCCAAAAACGTGTTGACTTTGCACAACACGTATCTTAATTTACAAGGTAAGTTTTTTATGTAGGCGCCACATAGTTAGCTTCTTCTGCAAGCTACCAACATGTGTGGCATGTGATTAATTTTTTGACCAAGTTTCTAACCTATCAATCAAATATAAACACATGTAAAGTCAAAGCAGCATCTATGAAGCTTCTAAGAAGCTTTTGTAGAAGCTATTATGAAATTAATCTACTTTTATCTACTTCTATATATTCATATCACCTAGGTAATAATTATAGTAAATATATGTCCATGATATTATCCCCCTTCTAGGGACGAGTTCCATGAAGAGTGGTGATTATATGTCGAGGAAGTCTAAGATGCGGCAAATTATATTTGCTACATACTTTGATCTTTGTTCTCTTCAAAGATGATTGATAGGGCCTTTCAACTATCAATAGTGTACCATACCAAGGTGAAAAGACTACCCAGTTGTTTGATTGTTGTTGAAGCCTTTATAACTTCCTTCAAATAAAATATTTGGAATACTATCAAGAGTTGTTCCTACCTCTAGTAAAATCATCAAATATTGGGAGTCCCTTCCAAGGTTGTGATACCAAACACGTTCTATCTCACCATCTATTCGAGGTAAATATTTCGTTCTTGAGGATCTTCATCTCAATTGTGTCGTCTTGAATATTGTGACAATCATAATGTCTTATCCGACATGTTAGCAAATAAAAGTTCTTGAGTTGAATGTGCTAGTTTTTGGTTCTCCATCTCCTCAGCATCACAACTACAAAGAAGCTACAAACAAGGATTGAAAGTAGAATGTTATCTTGCATAGATCTTGTTCCTTTATAAAGAAGGTTTTCATCTTAATTTTGATAGATGTTATTGATGAAAAGCCTCCACCACCTTTTTTGTATTTGCAAGATTCTTTATTGGCTCCCTTGTGCATTCACTAATTCTTATATCCGCACCAACGAACAAGTATTTCAATTTATTTCAGCGCCGCCTTGAATCTAGGACTTCTTCCACTTCAAACTCTTTATTATTTTCCAGTTCTATAGGAGGAGATAGAGCTTGTCTTCTTTTTGGTATGTCCACTATCTTGTATGGTTGAAGAAGAGACATGTAGAATACTAGATAGACTTTTATTGACTCCGATAGGTGTAAATGATATGCAACTGGATTGATTTGTGTAGAAATAGATTCTTTTCAAGTACCGGAGATTATAATTGAGAAAAAATATAAGATAGTAGATAAGAAAGTTAAACCAATTACCGGATCTTTGTCAGAAGATTGTAAAGAATAAATGAGAGAAGCATCAAGAGAAAGGAGCTTGAGAGATCCAAAGAATATTGATCACAAATTTACTAAAGAAACTTTTGAAGATTTGAAGATTGGTTTTGATGGTTCTTTATTGCTAGAGGAAACTACTTGCTTCAAAGAGATGTTGGCAAAACAAGGTAGATCATTTGCCTTTGAATCTTATGAAATTAGGTATGTAGATCCAAATATTATAATATCTATGGTTATTTTCACTGTACCACATGTACCTTCAAATCTAAGGCCAATTCTAGTACCAAGGGCACATTTATCAAGCTTGGTGGAATTATTAAAAGAAAAAATGAAGATGAAGATTTTAAAGCCCTCTTTTGCACTATATTCTAGTCGATGGTTTACAGTACCTAAGAAAAATGGGTCATTACATTTTATTCAAGATATGCAACCAGTGAATGCAATAACTATCAGAAATGTACAAATTGGATTATTATCGGTGAATTATCTATCTATTTGTAATTATGTACTTAAGAGATTTGTCAAGGAAAGGTATATAATTACAAATAAATAGATAAATCACCGATAATAACTGACATAGTCGATAAATGCTCGAACACTCGTAACAGTGTCTAGTTACTTTAATTCTACTATAATCTTTATTTTATCCAGATCTGTAGCAATGCATGCCATCGAAACTATATGATGCAATAGTTTATGAGAAGGTACACCAAATTGGTACTTTTCCAAATTTAAAGAAATTCCATATTTGTCACATTGATTCAAATATTAACCTAGACATTCTAAATGCTTGGCTCTCGTACTAAATGTACAAAAATCATCTAGAAATATTTCCATTGAAATTTGTAGATAATCTTGGAATGCTTACGTCATTATCCTTTGAAATGTAGTTAGTACATTATAAAACCCAAACGACATAATCTTATAGGCAAAGGTCCCCAAATCTGTAGTAAAAGTAGTTTTTAACTGGTTTTCTTTTGTAATTTTAACTTGATTATAATCGGAGAATCCATCAAGAAATGAATAACATTCATGTCTAGCAATAGCATCCAATATACTATCCGTGAATGGTAAAGGAAACTAATCCTTCCTAATAGTTGCATTTAATTTATAAAAATCTTGACAGATATGAACTTTTTCATTTTTTTTTGGTACTATAACAATTGGTGAAACCCATTCACTGAAAGGAATCGGATAGATAAATCCAAATTCTAAGACTTTATCCAGTTCTTCTTTTATCATAAGTGAGTATTTTAGATTAAGTCGATATTATCTTTGCCGTATTAGTGTAGCATTCTCTTCCAATATAATTCGATGCTCACAAATTTTAGTTAGAATTCCTTTCAAATCTACATACGACCATACAAAAGTAGTTTTATACATTAAAATGTAATCCATCCAAATTTCTTTCTCCTTGCCTTTTATATCATTGTAAATCTGAATGATTTAGGGAGCCTCCCTTGTACCTAAATTAATTGGTTGACATTGTGGAATTTTAGGTGTCTCTGGAATAATATTTTACTCAATTCCATAATCTTTCATAAAATCTGACACATTAGAACTTTCCAACTCCAGTTCCATAGCACTAATGTGATTAACATCCCGTCTATTCATCTAGTATGTAATCATATGATCAGAATCGTCAATAACATCTAGAAGAACTAAGTACTCTCTTGGTCCCCTGCACTCGTATTTCATTCTAGTGAGCTCGACAACTTGTCTTGTATTAGAATAAATTGAGTCAGGTGCACCAATTTCTTCTTTTGTAGACTCATCTTCACAATTTGACATGAATTCTGAACTAGCAAATTGAGTTTTTTTGTAATATTGGACACGATACATTTGAAGCACAATTTTATCATTATATTTTCCAATTGCGAATGTATCATGGCCCCAGTCACTTCGAGCTTTAGCTTGATACAACTACCGTCGCCCCAATAAAATTGGATATGATAATATAGAGCTTCGCAATCAAAAAACAATATAATCAATTTTGTAGGTAATCCCTGCAATTACTGTATCAATACTTCATAAAATATCCATAAGTTTAACTCAACTAAAGTCAACCATTTTCAAAACTATTGTAATAGCTAATAGGTGATTCAAACTCAACTCCTCCATTGTAGTGGCATTTATAAGATTTACACTAGATCTTCCGTCTACTTGCACTTCCAATAATAATATTCCATCAATTGAGACATCAATTATTGGTGCATCCAAATTGAGATTCAAACTTACTTCTCGGATTTCTTTATTTCAAGATCTGCAATGAATTAATGAAGAATTCAAGATAGTTCGGCACTCAGGTGCTATCACCAATAGTTGCTTCATAGAGATTGTGGGTTGTATGGTGTCCAAATCTTTTAGAATATCATATGGTTCTATATTAGTAGTAATTTCCAATGTCCGTTTCTTCTTCTAAGTCCTAGACATCGATGCACGTAAATTGGTTTTTTCTATATTGGATATTAGTAAAGCTACTCAAACTGAATTTGATGGAGCTTGTAAAATCGACTTTTTCAATAGATAAGATTGTTCTCCCAATTGGGCTGACATTGATTCTTAGGAATTCACGCCTTTGAGAGGATCTTTCAACGGAAAAGACGTTTTCTAAAACTGTGTAGAGAACAGAATAGCTTAAAATAGAACCAAAGCCTCCGTAATCGATATCTCATTAGATTGTCTAACTGATTTGGATCTTATACTGAGTAAGAGGCCCACGACAGGACTTGGACTGGATGGCCCCGAAATTGGGTCCAATTGGCTCTTCGCTTCAAGATCACCCAAATGTTGAATTGGTCCTTTCTCCTTTTGCTAACTTCTTGTAAAGACAGCTTGGACTACTTCTACCTGATGAACTAGTGAATCTTGATGATCTTGATTTATCTCCTCCATTTTTTCTTAGCTTTGGATCTGCTGATCTCGATTATTGAAATTCAATGGAATATTACATTACTGATAAGTATATTCTGACTGCTTATAATTTGTACACACTAGTATATAATCATCACTGGCTCTGAGATTGGGACATTCACTGGCATAATGACCAATCTATCTACAATGGAAACAATGAAGTGGTCTTCTTGCACCTCCATCTGGCATATTGGGTGTCTCCACCAGTATATACCTTCTAAGCTTGTTTCATGTAGGATTTAAAAATGATCCTATGTCAAGGACATACTCATATAAGCTAGTAATTACATATACAAATAGGTAAAAGTTTATAAAAAAAAGTTGTTAAAAGTAAGTTAATTTTATAGTATTTAATATAGAAGCTTCCTTGAAGCTTCATAGATGCTGCTTTGACTTCATAGGTATCTTTAATTGACTTTTTGGATTAGAAACGTGGTCAATAAGTTGGCCATGTACCACACATGTTGTTAGCTTGAAGATCAAGCTAACTATGTGGCCCACATGTAGAAAAACTTACTTTGTAAGTCAAGGCATGTGTCTTACAAAGTCAACACATATTAGAGGTCCTATAGAATGTCGCCATGTAGCTCCTAGTTAGATAGTATATATAGAGACAAGAATGAAGCCTTCTTCACTCTTGTCAACTTCTTTCTTGCTTCTAGTCTAGTTTCAAGGGTCTCTAGTTTTCTTGTCTTTTGGCAATAGCCATTCCAGTTTCTCTTTCAATATACATACTTATTTATTTATATTTTGTTACCTTTCTTTGAGTGAAGGCTCACTTGTCTGAATTGCTTTTTCATCGAATTCTTGTTCTTGACAGATTGACAAGAGTGCACCTACAATATCAGAGCTTTGTCTAATCTTGATTAAGAATGGATTATCCTTTTTTCTTGATAAGATATAAGCATATTAGAAGTTGCGGATTACCCTCTTCTAAACTGATATTGTCCTTAATATTTTCTTTGTTCTTAAGTCCTCTCTTCTATTTGTCTTGAGCGATATTAGACATCTTCTCTTTTCTAAGTGTTATCATGGTAGAACTTGTTAAAATGAAGAGTGTAATGGCACAAATATAAGAGCAATTGAGGGAATTAATGCTTGTGATGCATCAACTCAATTTACCACCACAAGGAGCAACAAGATTGGCAAGAAGTGAAGATATAGAAATGGTTGGAGCTGCTTCAACATTTGCACCAAACCATGTCCTTTCTCCTATGGTGGAACGCCCTTCTAGTGTTAGAGAACCAAAAATTATCCTATTCGAGAAGTTTGATGGCACCAGATCCAAGTTTCGAGGATTTATCAATCAAGTGCAACTTGTAATTGAACTTCAACCCCAAAGCTATCCAACTTCAGGATCACAAGTTAGATTCATTGGTATGCTTCTTTCAGGTTCAGCACTATCATAGTTTTCATCTTTTCTTGAACGACAAGATCCAATATTAGATAATCTAGAGGCTTTTCTAACAAAATTTTGATCCATGTATAGAGAACATGATATAATTTGTATTACAACCAATAAGATCTCTATTTTACGACAAGGCAATCGATCAGTAACGTTGTATGCTTCACAATTTTAATAACTTGCAACTGATATCAAGTGAGATGATGCTACATTTATTAGCCAATTTTTCTACGGATTACAATATGAGGTAAAAAAATTAACGCTCAACTTACCTGATCCTCAAACATTGAGTCAAGCAATTGACTTTGTTGTGAAGTGCGATAATCACCTTTTTGAATTTCGATCTGAGAACCGTACAAGTGGACCTCAATGTTACTATAATTTTATGGCAATACCAATACCTCTTCAATACATACATTCAGAAGTAGAGGATATGTAAATTAATGCAGTATGTTTCAAACCTCTTACTGAGCAAGAAAAGACTCGTCGTCATTAAAAAGGATTATGTTTATATTGTGGAGAACCAAAACACACTGCTCAACATTGTCCAAAGAAATGACACAATCACAAAATGAGAAATATGGCTGTGAAAGAAGACAATATGTCGAAAAACGAATTTGTCCAACTACAATAGGGACCGTGCAGCTGGAACCTTGCACAACATCTAGTAAAGGTCCTATTCTCTCCTCAGAGCCCTCTCCTTGTTTTACATTAAATGTTATTTTAGGACCTAAATATTACAAAGCCTCTGCCTTGTTAGATTCAGGAGCCTTGGCGTGTTTCTTAGATGAAGAATTTACGAAAAGACATAGCATATCTTTAGTAAAGAAAACTAAACCTGTTCATGTAGAAGTCATAGATGGTCGTCCATTGTCTTTTGGAGATATTACTCACAAAACCCTTCTTATAGAAGTAATAATCAATGGTCATAATAGCTTTGTAGTATTTAATATCATTAGATCTCTCTCTAATCCAGTCATTTTAGGTTTATTGTGGTTAGAAAAATATAACCCTCAAATAGATTGGATTTTCCAAACCCTTACTTTCTCTAAAAGTATAACTAACAATGTAGTTAATCAAGTAGAGAGTCATAAGTCCAGTTCAATTAAACCCGTATTTATAGGTGCAAAAGCTTTCTTGCATGCTGCTATGAAAGAATCACCATATATTATTTATGCCACACTTCTTTCTACTGGTGGAAAGACTTCAAGTGGCATTCCAAGCCAATGTCAAGAATTTCAAGATGTATTCAAAAAAAAGAATGTGGATACATTTCCGGAACATCGTTCCTATGATTGCTCAATTGACCTTCAAGAAGGAACACAATCGCCATTCGGACCAATCTACAGTTTATCACAAAATGAGTTGACTGAACTCAAGGAGTATATTGAAGAAAATCTATCCAAGAATTTCATACACCATTCTAAATCTCCGGCAAGAGCTCCAATTCTATTTGTGAAGAAAAAAGATGGATCATTGCGGATGTGTGTTGATTATTGAGGACTCAACAAGATTACCACCAGGAACATGTATCTACTATCTTTAATATCTAGACTTCTTGATCAGCTGAATCAAGCTAAGATCTATATAAAAATAGATCTCTGGGGAGCATACAATCTAATACGCATCAAAGAAGGAGATGAATGGAAGACTGTATTTCGAACTAGGTATGGACATTTTGAATACAACATCATGTCTTTTGGACTTACAAATGCACCAGCAATTTTTCAACATCTAATGAATGATGTTTTTCGAGAGTTTTTGGATGATTTTGTGGTCTGTTATCTAGACGACATCTTGATCTATTCTAAGAATCTAGAAGAACATAAACTTCATGTTCGTCATGTGTTACAAAAATTAAGAGATATAGGACTCTATGCCAAGATAGAAAAGTATGTATTCCACACTACTCAAGTCAATTTCTTAGGTTATATCATTTCAAATGATGGACTTATGATGGATCCTAAGAAAGTTCAAACTTTTATAGATTAGAAGATCTCAAAAATAGTAAAAAATATCCAATGCTTTTTGAGATTTGCCAACTACTATCAGATCTTCATCAAAGACTTCTCTCGAGTTGCAGCTCTACTTACACATTTGACTTATAAAAACAAACTCCAATGGAATCAAGAAGCAGAAATTGCTTTTGAATCTTTGAAGACAACATTTATTTCTACACCAATCTTGTATCGTGTTGATTTTTTCAAAGCATTCTTTATGGAAACAGATGCATCAGACTTTGCTTTGGGTGTGGTTTTATCACAAATGGGAGCAGATGACAAACTTCATCCAGTAGCCTTTTATTCAAGAAAATTCTCAACAGCAGAAATCAATTATGAGATCCATGACAAAGAACTTCTTATAATTATAGATTCTTTTCAAGAATAGCATCATTATCTAAAAGGTGCTTCCAAAACAGTCACCATATATACGGTGTCGTATTACGTGCTTTCCTGCTCGAGAACGCGCTGGGCGTCTGGCTGTAGAAGGTAGTATGGAGATCCGCCGATAGTCAAGCAGTCTATCAGTTTTTACTGCTGGAATATAAACGACTGCAAGAATACACCGTAAATCTTTACTGATGCCCTTCGACTGCTTGTCGAAGTCCTTTTTTTTTTGCCCTAGCCGGTAGGTCTCTAGACGTTACAGAGAACCCCGAACAACCCAAACTGTTAATCTTCAATACCCCTTTGTACTTACGATCTTGTATCCACTGACTGTCCTGTTAGATTAACCCAATAAATTTCATTCACTCCGCATACTCAATCCTATAGACACCCCTTTAATCCTTCAATCACAAACGTAACTCGATTTTACAAAACAGTCAAGAGTATTCAAACCCACTTCATTTAAAAATCCCGATTCACCATTACAACACTGACTTCAGCAGCGATTGCCTCAGTCGACCCCAAAACTCTACGAAGAAGAAAAATCCAAATTCTATGTCTTTCCTTCCCCGACTCGAAGCATGAAGCTCCTCCCTCTAATTCCCTTGATCTTCCAAAAACCTCCAATGAAAAATGAACTGGTAACCTTGCAGAAGCTTGAAAACTCGCTCCCCCCCCCCCCCGATTTCCCCTCAAAAAGAAAACCCACACCACTCCAAAACTATATCCCCCCTAACCTTATCCTCTGAATTTCTTCAATCTTCCGTCTTAGATCCGGAATTGGCTCCCACCTCAAGCTTGGATCCGAAATTGGCTCTCACCTCAACTTGGATTCGAAATTGGCTCTCGCCGCCAAGCTTTCTCCTCCGTTTTTACCTTTAAGAAATCCATTTACCGAAAACAACGTTCCCTGAGACGGCACAGAGAATAGGACAGCCTGAAACAGAATCGAACCCCGTAATCGGGACCACATTGAGTCGCCCGACCAATTCAGGTCCTATATTGGTAAAGATGCCCGTAGTAACTTGGATGTTCCCGTAATTGGGTCAAATTGGTCCTCGCGTCAGATTGGCTAAGACCCGTAGTAAGACCTGGATTTTCCGTAACTAGACTGCATTGGGTTGCCCCACCAATACAGGTCTCATATTGGGTAAGAGGACCCGGATTGGATTATCGAAATTGGATCCAATTGGCTCCTCGAACCCGTCGTGTGAATTGGTCCTTCTCTTCCTGCTGACTCCCGTTATTGGAATCGAACGGGGCATTTCAGTATGCCCCGGCTGACTGTAACGGAGTCACTAAATCCTGACCACTCAGTATTTGTACTGGAGTTGGTCGATGTTCCCAATATTCGAGGTAACTGAATATTAATAAAATTCCCCTTTCTTTTTATTTTCACTGTATACTCGTGTCACAACACGACATCCACCCCCTCTGAACCTGTGCATCCTCCAGTATGCACCAATTTATCCAATTGCTGTTTGATTCAGAATATATTCCCTACGTCTTTGTCCAGTTTGTCTTCGTCACCTTCATTATCCATATCACTTTCATCTTCTTGCTGCGGAATCTCTGTACCTTCATTAAGGTCTTCCATATTCATCTCTGCGTGTCTTCGTTTAAATGTTTTTACTCTCTTCCCTGCAATTGGTATTTTCAATTTTGTACCATCTAACTCCCGTAATGAGTAAGTCGCATTATCATGAACAGTTGTTACAACATATGGTCCAAACCAACGTTTTGAAAATTCCCGCAAAGTACTATGTTGATTATCCAGACTATTGTCATAAACAAGTACCCAGTCACCTTCCTCGATTGCTTTTGGTCTCAATCGATGTTGCTTATCGAATCGCGCCTTGTTTTGTAACCTTGTTCTTTTTAACCTTTCCAATGCTATCTGGACATCTTCCGTTCTTTGCTCCAATTGTCGAATCCTAATAGCCAGAAGTTCTTCTCTTGTCAATCCATCTTCCCATGGTAGCATACTCCAAGTAAGTACCTTTTCTTCAATCGGCATAATTGGTTTTTGACCTGTCATAAGTTCTACTGGCATATATCCTGTCACCGAACTATGTGTTGTTCGATCAGCCCATAATGCAAATGACAAAAGCCGTGGCCACTCTTTAACCTTCCCATTACAAGCTTTAACCAATGCTTTCACAATCGGCGGGTGACCGCGTTCGCTTTTCGCATTCCCTTCCGGATTATAAGAAGTAGTCAGTGATAGTTTAACTCCACATTTTTCAAAGAACTTACGAGCTTCTTGTGCATTTAATTCTCCACGATCTGCAGTGATTTTTCCTACGCACCCGTAACGGCAAATGACATCTTCAAGCAAAAACCTACAAATCCCCTCTGTAGATTTTGTCCTCAATGCTCTTCCTTCTACTTGATTTGATAATTCTTCACGAGCTAAAACCAAATATCTCATCTGCCATAACCCAACCGGCATAATAACCAAATCAACAACCCATTTAAAATGAATAGCCAGAGGATACGTAGGATGAAGACCATCTCGATGTCGGATATTAGAATACGATTGTTAGATTTCACATGACTCTACAAATGAGAGCACATCTCGATACATATTTTTCCACCAATATCGTTCCTTGAGTTTAGCAAAAGTAGCCCAGATTCCTCTATGCCCTGCCCATAAACTATCATGAAACTCCTTTAATAATTTTAGTTTTTCTTCCCTTTTGCCTATCACTCGTTGTGGCATCCCAATTCCTTTCTTCGGTCTCTTACATAAGAATCCATCTCGAAGTAAAAATCCATATGCTTTTTTTCTTATTTTTTTGAATTTTTCTGTAGACCAATTCCTCTGCTTAGACAAGGTATTCAAATAATGACCAATATCCAATAATTCTCCTTCATAAGCTTCTTCAAGAAATAGCTTGTCTTCTCTGTTGAGATTTGATATTGAATAGAATTTCAATCCGACATCATCAATGTCTTCAACCATTTCGTCCTCCCTCTCGTATCTTGCTCGAGATAGCATGTCTGCTACTAAATTGTCCTTTCCAGTGATATGCTTAAATTCTGGATTTAGTGACTTAATATAAGCAATCCATTTCAACATTGCAATATCTGGCGTTGAACAGTTAATAATCATTCCAAGCAATGGCAAGCAATCTGTTTCAATTACTACTACTGCCCCAATCAAATAGTCCTTTTCAGCTTTCATAGCCGAAACGACTCCCCAAAGTTCTCTTTTGACTTGCGAATATGCACGCTGATGAATACTTAAAACTTTAGCCCCAAATCGAACTGCAAATCTACTCCCATTCGAATCATCTTGACCCACCGCCCATCCAACGACAATTGGACTAGCGTCTACAGTAAGAATCACTGGTCTATTGCACTTATAATCAACCTTCCTCAATATTGGAGGTGACATCAATAATTTCTTCAATCTTTGCATTGCCTGAATATGCCTTTCTTTCCATTCAAATCGGTAACCCTTGCGTAACAGTTCATATAAAGGATCCGCTATGTGAGCAAAATGAGGGATCCAGATTCGATAAAATACACATGCACCTAAAAACCTGCGAACCTCTGTTAAAGAACCACAATCCTCTTTCATCCTTCCAATTGCATCAACTTTAGTCGGATCTGGTTTTCTTCCGTAAGATCCGCATAAATGTCCAACAATTACAACCTCTCGCACTCCAAATACGGACTTCATACCCGATAATGTAAGATGAACTTCTCCAAGCCGAGTTAAAATCTTTTCACAATCTTGTATATGATCAACAACATATCTGCGACACCCCTTCGTATCTAAAGTTTCATCCTTGTCTCCTTCTCTGCACCCTTTTATTGGAACATCATCCAGAAAAGGCATAGTCTTTTCCGGAATAAAATCTCTCAATACCTTATTCATCCCATTCATCATATGCGCAACTGAGTTGGTCGCGCCTTGAGGAAGAATGCACATTCTAACCAATCCAAGCGGTGTCCTCATCGTTGTCATATCTCTACTTCCTTCGGCAAGTTGAAATTGATCATAACCTGAATACAAATCACCCATTGAATAGATCGCCCTTCCAGCAAACGCCTCAGTAAATTCATCCACAATAGGTCCAATTCCTGCATTCCTGACAGTTACAGCATTCACCGGCTGCATATTTTGAATAAACCGCAGTGATCCATTCTTCTTAGTTACTGTAAACCATCGACTAGAATACGGCGCAAATGAAGGTTCCAATATTTTCATCTTTATCTTTTCTTTCAATAGTTCCACCAATTTAGGTAAATGTGCCCTCGGTACTGGAATCGGTCTTAGATTCCAAGGTACATGCGGTACAGTGAAGATAACTATAGGTCTTACAATATTTGGATCCATACACCCAATTTCATGAGATTCGAAGGCAAACGATCTACCTTGTTTAGCCAACATCTTTTTGAAGCAAGTAATTTCCTCCGGCAATAAAGAACCATCAGAACCAATCTTCAATTCTTCAAAAGTCTCTTCAGTAAACTGATGTCCAATACTCATTGGATCTCTTAAACTTGCTTCTTTTGATGCTTCTCCCATTTGTTCTTTAGAATCCTCTGGTAATGGTCCGGCAACAGGCTTTACCTTCTTATCTGCCGTTTTATATCTCGTCTCTACTGTGACTTCTGGTGCTTGAAAAGATTCAAGCATGGTATAAACCTCTCTCGAATGAATCTCAACAATCTTATCATTATCCCCTAACCCAATAGATGTAATCAATTCCAATGAATCTTCCAGCCCATTTTCTTCATAAACACCCAAAATCCTCTCATCATCTTGCAATGTACCTATCTTGCGTAATTGTCCTTCAATATCATATAATCTTTTTCTTTCTTTTCTTTTAAAATCATCAACTTTTTTATACATAATATTTCCATTCTCCAATATACCAATAAAACTCGCATCAAAGGCACCTTCATCTTGCGAGAGTACCTCCTCTTTTGTACCTCCATAATCTCGCTTTACAGTGGTACCTCCCCAAAATCCTTAAATCCTTCAACAATCTTTGGCAATGGTTTCTCCCTCAACCTATCTCGATTCCGTTCATGGTTAGGAGGTACTGTTAGAAATTGTACAGCTTTCCTCCCATCTTCGCTCCGTACCCTTGCATAAGCAGAATCATCGTCAAGTACCTTTGTTTCCATCCGTATTGCCGTGATATAAGGTTGTCCTAAAATCAACGGATAAGACGTTGTATCTTGAACGAAGAAATGTTGCTCCGTAGCAACATCCCCAATCCGAATTTTGACATCTAGACAAGCTCCATATAATTCGCCTCGTGTGTTATTAGCGGCTCATATTGCCCATCCATGTTCCATATCAATTGGCCATTTTTGCTTCTTATAAAGATCTTTAGACATGAGATTTATTTCAGAACCATGGTCCACCAAAGCAACTATTGGTTCTTCTATATCTCCTACCTTCACCAATACCTCAGTAGTTGCCCTTGCCCAATGCTTTCGAGTATAATGGCTCAAAGTTTCCATTTCCTTGTCACTAGAATCTTCGAAACGTACTCGCTGATTATACCCATTCTTTTCATTTGTTGGTTGCTTGTAACCAATAACAACCTCTTCTTCATCTCTACATATTCTTGCGTGAATAGCATGACTCATTCCAGTTTCGCTCATTAATTGCCTCTTTCGCTTAATGCTGTCAATGATAACATCATGAAACTCCTTCTTTGCAATTTCCAAGACTTCTTTCAATGTGAATTCCACCTTAGCGTTTAATATACGTTCTTCCAACACCCCTTTCAAATTTGTTGCCGCTTCAATGTCAAAAAGTAGCTTATAAGCAATTGATTTGCCCTTATCTTTTGTCTCCGTTGTTTTTTCTCCCAATGATGCTGAGGTATCCTTTACAGGCAATTCTTGTGAAGCTGCCTCCCGAGCCTTGTCTCCTCGAGTTTGCCTCTTAAAAGAATTTTCTTCTCTAGTATCATCAAAATTTCCTCGTCTTTTTTCTTCCATCAAAGCTTCATGTTGGCTCTTAGCAATATATGCATGAACTGAAAGAGACTCAACAGGATCCTCTCAACCTGTTCTTCTTTGTATTGTAGCTGCAGTTCTCAATAGCGCTTCTCGAGGTAATTTCCCTTCTTGCATTGTAGAAACGGCAGAAGCCCAAAACTCACTAGTTTCCGTACTTCCACCAATTTCATCCTCTACTCTAGCACCATAACTTGCACTTTCTCGTACTACTGTTTCATGCTCTTTTAAGTAATCTTGAACCAATGCTCTCATTCTTCCCTTGCCAAAATCGGTTTGAAGAAGATCCTCCCTATCTTTCAATGTTATCTTCCCATCTTTCCAGCAAATAATTCCCTGCCATATCATATTATTAAATTCATTGCAATCTTTTCTAATGTGTGAAGCATCATCACACCAAATGCATCTTTGTACATATCCTTGTTTTGAAACATTCTTCGAATTGTTTATAGAAGTATTCTCTTCAAGTCTTGCTAATTTGATTTGAAGATCTCGCATTCCTCGTATAATTTCTTCCATATCCATATCTGCTTTCTTTGACAAGGATGACGAAGGTTGAACTGTAGGCATTGTCGGTGGTGTTGTACGTACTGGAGCTTTGGGTGCTTGTACTGTTTTCGGAATATTGCTCCTATCCTTCCTCCTTTCTTTTTTTTTAAGCAACCCCACCGCATCTTCAACGTTCTTCCACTTCGTTGTCAATCCTTCATCTTCTTCTTTGTCTTCAAGAAGGGGTTCTAATTTCTCTTGCAATTCTCCATCAGCAGCTTGAAGAAATAGATCAACTTTGTTCGGCTCCAATGTCAATTTTTCTACCTTCGATAATTGAGAGTACTGCCTCTCAAATTCCTTTAGTAGCTCTGTTGCTTGCAAATTCTTATTGGGCCGTTCAATCCATCCCAGAAACAGCTTCTTAGTAACGCGATCAGCATCTTCCAAGAAATATTCGTCTTTCAATGCATGTGAAAAATCCTCCCATGAATTTCCACAACGATCCGTAATCAATGTAATGTGGTCCCTTATCTCCGGTATCGTGGCAAGTCCAAATAGTGCAACCATTTTCTTCTCAGAAACCCAATTTAATTCCATTTCACGAACATAACATCTTAAATACCTTGAAATATTCCTCCCATCAAATTGATCAATTTTAGTGACCACTGCTTGCAATGCTTTGGTTGCCAAAGCTTCCTTTCGATCATTGCTTTGCTGTTGCTGCATTGACAATGAGAAGGCTTGAAACAAACTAGCAATAGATGGATCCATGTGCATACCTTGTCCTTTAGAAGACTCCCCACCAGAAACTTCTCCCAAAAATCCTTCAAAATTTTTATTTTCGTTTTCCATAAAAATAAAGATAAAATCAACCGAAATCCAATACCTTCTATCTCAAGCTTTCACGTCGGATTCACCACTTATGTCGTATTACGTGCTTTCCTGCTCGAGAACGCGCCGGGCGTCTGGCTGTAGAAGGTAGTATGGAGATTCGTCGATAGTCAAGCAGTCTATCAGTTTTTACTGCTCGAATATAAACGACTGCCAGAATACACCGTAAATCTTTACTGATGCCCTTCGACTGCTTGTCGAAGTCCTTTTTTTTTTGCCCCAGCCGATAGGTCTCTAGACGTTACAGAGAACCCCGAACAACCCAAACTGTTAATCTTCAATACCCCTTTGTACTTACGATCTTGTATCCACTGACTGTCCTGTTAGATTAACCCAATAAATTTCATTCACTCCGCATACTCAATCCTATAGACACCCCTTTAATCCTTCAATCACAGACGTAACTCGATTTTACAAAACAGTCAAGAGTATTCAAACCCACTTCATTTAAAAATCCCGATTCACCATTACAACACTAACTTCAGCAACGATTGCCTCAGTCGTCCCCAAAACTCTACGAAGAAGAAAAATCCAAATTCTATGTCTTTCCTTCCCCGACCCGAAGCATGAAGCTCCTCTCTCTAATTCCCTTGATCTTCCAAAAACCTCCAATGAAAAACGAACTGGTAACCTTGCAGAAGCTTGAAAACTCGCTCCCCCCCCCGATTTCTCCTCAAAAAAAAAACCCACACCACTCCAAAACTATATCCCCCCTAACCTTATCCTCTGAATTTCTTCAATCTTCCGTCTTAGATCCGAAATTGGCTCCCACCTCAAGCTTGGATCCGAAATTGGCTCTCACCTCAACTTGGATTCGAAATTGGCTCCCGCCGCCAAGCTTTCTCCTCCGTTTTTATCTTTAAGAAATCCATTTACCGAAAACAACGTTCCCTGAGACGGCACAGAGAACAGGACAGCCTGAAACAGAATCGAACCCCGTAATCGGGACTACATTGAGTCGCCCGACCAATTCAGGTCCTATATTGGTAAAGATGCCCGTAGTAACCTGGATGTTCCCGTAATTGGGTCAAATTGGTCCTCACGTCAGATTGGCTAAGACCCGTAGTAAGACCTGGATTTTCCATAACTAGACTGCATTGGGTTGCCCCACCAATACAGGTCTCATATTGGGTAAGAGGATCTGGATTGGATTATCGAAATTGGATCCAATTGGCTCCTCGAACCCGTCATGTGAATTGGTCCTTCTCTTCCTGCTGACTCCCGTTATTGGAATCGAACGGGGCATTTCAGTATGCCCCGGCTGACTGTAACGGAGTCACTGAACCTGACCACTCAGTATTTGTACTGGAGTTGGTCGATGCTCCCAATATTCGAGGTAACTGAATATTAATAAAATTCCCCTTTCTTTTTATTTTCACTGTATACTCGTGTTACAACACGACAATGGATCACAAGAACCTCGAGTATTTTATGTCAACACGCATATTAAATCGTTGTCAAGCTCGTTGGAGTATGTCTTTATCAAGATTCGAATTCATCATCACTTATCGACCAAGAAAATAACAAGGTTTGTCCGATGCCTTGTCTAGACGTTCTTATCTTACACCAAAAGAAGGAGATGTAGCTTTTGAGCAACAAAGAATGGTTCTCTTGAAGCCGGAGCAATTTCATCTTCGAGCAATAAAATCAACATTGATTGTTGATTTAACTTTTCTTAAGCAACTCCAGTTAAGTATGTCTTCAGACCCCCTTATTCATGCTATCAAGAATAATTCTTTTAAATCTCATAATCCTTCTAAATTCGAGTTCAAAAACAACCTACTCTATTTCAAAGGACGCCTATATGTTCTAGAAGGAGAAGCACATTTACGTATTCTTCAAACTCGTCACGACTTCCCAGCAGCAGGACATTTTGGATGCAATAAGACTTTGGAGCTGATATCTAGGGATTTTTGGTGGCCTCAAATGTGGAAGGCAGTTAAAGATTTTTTACAATCATGTGATGTTTACTCAAGATTAAAAACTCCTCGTTATCAAACTTTTAGACTTCTTCAGCCATTATCCATTCCAAAACAACCATGGTCTTCTGTTTCTATGGACTTCATCACGGATCTTCCAATTTCAAGTTTTTATGACTCTATATTCGTGATAGTAGATCGTTTTACCAAGATGGCACATTTTGTACTATGTACAAAATCTATCACAGGTGAAGAAACAGCTAAGTTCTTTCTTGACAATATCTATCGCTATCATGGATTATCTAAGGATATTATATCAGATAGGGGAATTCAATTTATATCAAGATTTTAGCAGACTCTTTTCAAGATTCTAAAAGTGGATATAAAACTATCTTTGGCATTCCATCTTCAAACTGATGGACAAACGGAGAATGTTAATCAAGTTTTGGAGTAATATTTAAGATGTACCATTAACTACCAACAAGATGATTGGACAACTCTTTTGCCATTGGCAGAGTTTTCTCACAATAATACGGTACATTCTTCTACAAAACAAATACCTTTCTTTGCTAATTATGGTTATCATCCATGACTTGATATTTTTGACTTTTCAAAAGATGATAATCTTATTGCGAAAGATTTGGCGATTCATTTATCAGAGCTACATGCAACAATGAAGGCATAGTTAAAAGAGGCTCAAGAACAACAAAAGGACAATGTAGATGTCTATCGAAAGAAACAACCACCATTCCTCTTGGATGATTAGATATGGCTACTTCGTCACATTATCAAGACCACTCGTCCTTATGACAAGTTGGACTATCGAAGACTTGGACCATTTTCTATTTCTACACAAATCAATCCAATTACATATCGTTTATATCTATCGAAGTCAATGAAAATCCATCCAGTATTCCACGTGTCTCTTCTTAAACCATACAAGATAGTGGAGATACCAAGAAGACGACAAGCTCCACCTCCTCCTATAGAAGTGGACAATAATGAAGAGTTTGAAGTAGAAGAAGTCTTAGATTCAAGGCGATGCCAAAATAAATTGGAATATCTTGTCTATTGGCGTGGATATGGTATTAGTGAATGCACATGGGAGCCAATAAAGAATCTTGTAAATACAATAAAGGAAGTGGAGGCTTTTTATCGACGACATCCATCAAAATCAAGATGAAAACGTTCTTTACAAAAGAAACAACATCTAGGCAAGATAGCATTCTACTTTCAATCCTTGTTTGTAGCTTCTTTATAGTTGTGATGCTCAAGAGATGGAGAACCAACAACCAACGGATTTGACTCAAGAGCCTTCATTTGCTGACCTGTCGAACGAGACATTATAATTGTCACAACCTTCAAGATGATGCAATCAAGATGAAGATCTTTAAGAATGACATGTTCTTCTTTGAATAGATGGCAAGATACAATGCGTTTGGTATCACGATTTGGAAAGGGACTCCCGATGTTTGGTGATTTTACCAGAGATAGGAACAACTCCTAATGGTGTTCCAAATGTTCTATTCGAAGGAAGTTATGAAGGCCTCAACAATGATCAAATAACTAAATGGTCTTTTCGCCTTGGTATGAAACACTACTAAAACACAATATTCATTATTTTGAGAGGTTTGATGTCTCTCAAAATAAAACAATCAAATAGAAGTAACAAAAATTGGATTATATGTATAGTCAAATAAGGTCAATGAGGTAGCAATTCAGTACTTGTGATAAGTAATTTCCTTTAAAATGAGAGTTTTTATTATTTTGCAAGGTGTCAAATACAGATGTGATTGAAAATAATAATGCTCTAACTTAATCAAATATTTTGATATAACTTTATACAAGTAATTTTTATGTACATATAAAACTATAGTTAAGGAATATCTACAATAGTTATCTATAAAACTAAATCAAACTAAAATCACTTATTATACACTACGAGTTCTACTACCTTTGTCACAATACTATAAAATTTTAAATACTATGTTACCAAAATATGAATATTCAAATCACAATGACAAATTTGTATATTTCATTCATACATTTTTAATATACGATGCAAGACTCTGCTTGATTATTTCAATTTGTGGAGCCGGAATTTTGATCACGCATTCACTTGTGTCCTTTCTGATTCGTGGTGACCACGCTGTCATAAGAGCATTCATTTCTTCCCAAACAGGAGGTTCATTCTCTTCAATCTTCCAATGCAAACCTCTCTCGCTATCCCAACCTGTATAGAACTGTTGTACATCCACACTTCTTAAGGTCGGATGAAAATACTGAATGAGAATGCAGTTTGGCTTCTCAGGATTACAATCTGGGTTCGACAAAGCCCTAGCTATCTACACTGGTTGTATTTCACCTTCTGCAAGTCGAATTGCAACAAAATATCCTTCTCGAACATCTCGACCTACCCTAAAAGATGGTTGTGGGCGACCTCTCAAAGGACCAACATATGGATCATCTTCTCCAAATTCCTCATGATCCTCGCCATCATCTGATAATTAATCTGCAAGATTTTCTCTCACACGGGTAATTGGCCAAAAACCTTCTCTCAGAACATTACAAGGAATGATTGGTTCATGCAATGCATCCTTCACGTTACGCCAATACACCACCAAATGCTCATACCGTCTTCGATACTCTCCAGTGACATCAACATTGCACAAATCCTCCCAATATTTCACGAACCCTGATATTCCTTTCTCAATATCCTCCACACCTCTCATTGTACGTTGTGGAACAGGCGATGGCTCACCACGAGGCCACAAACTACATCCCTGTGCATCCTCTTTCCAAATTTTAATGCCTGCTCCTTCCTCTCCTAGCCACTCTACATCGGTACAAAACAATTTGTATTTCATTTTTGGACACCCTGTTGCATCCAAGTAAAATTTGACTTGTTGTGGTTTTGTGTGACCTACAAGAACTTCACTTTTGTCTAAAATAGATCCAAGTATAAAATTTTTAAAATCTGGCACCTCCTCGATAAGATAAGGGATAGTGGGAATAGATTCCACGTCCATGAACGAATTCATAAGTACAGGGATAGTAGAGAAGTTCTCTTTCTTCAAAAGTATGCTCCATCTTCCAAATAAGGCGTCGATGTCGTCATGTGTATGTCCTACTATCATGAAATTTACATACACTTCGCAAAAGATCCGCTTTGCCACAAGTAGGGACCAAAAAGCAAAAACATGTCTATTTTTGTTCTCTCCTGTGGCATTATCCATTTGCACATTCAAAATGGGTGGCAACGGTGTTGCTCCTACTAATCTCTCAGGTTGTGGATCTAGTGATGTTTTGCACATCTCCGCACCCTTGAGAATGCTACGAAATAGAGCTGTGGAGCCAGAGCCCAAAAATAATTCTCGGGAAGATGATTTTGGAGGTTCCTCCAAATCACGCAACAACTTTGTCATCGATCTAATAGTATAATTTGAATCATGGGGAAAGATATCCAATCCATAATGAGCATAACGCACGTCACCATGTCCATGAGCAATCATGCCTGTCACAGATACAGGTAGCTTCACCAAAGCATCCAATTCTTTGTTCTTATGTGAAAATACCGGAGATGCAGTTTTGGCATGATCCGTCTTGTCATGCATGATTGTCACGCACTCATCGGGATAAGTTTGCGAGTAGTATCGCTTAGCATAATAGTACTCCCTATGAGCACGAGCAATACCAAGATGTTTCTCCAACTTCCTCGTCCACTTCATAGCCTGTTCAGATCCTCCAATGGCACCCTTCCTTAGCTCTTTGTACTTGTCGCAGGTACCACATCGTGCAAAATTATCTCCGGGTCTTTTGACATCGAATTCTGGAAACCTAGATGCTTTGATCTTCCTTAAGTTTGAAGAAGAGACCTCCCTCAATCCAAAAGCAGTATTAACTTCGTTGATTTTTGGAATTTGATCTTTCCATTGAAAGGTAGCTGGGAGAATCATCGAAACCATCTTCTCCCCAGATTTTGTACTGCGAGTACGATGTGGCATGTGATTTGCCTCCTTCTCGAGGATACACTTCAACGTAGCTGTCGCTTGTTCAGTGTGCTTCCTTGGCTTCGGTAATCCAGTGTTGCCATGGTCCCTCGCCTCCCGATTAGCTTTTACATATGCTTGGTAGCGGTAGAATGTTGCTTCTGATACCCCAGAAATATGCATCCATGCACGCAAGCACACGGTGATCCCCTCCATTGTCACCATCTTCCGTCCGCTTGCATCTCTATGAACCGCCCTATGCACATCTAACTTCATATGGGCTCTGAACTGGAATGTAGATCCATTATACATTCGCTCGCGGAATGATTTAATCTTCTCTCTTGGAAAAGGCTGCACGCAGTTCCTCATACAGCACACTTTACTTGACACCAAGTTGATAGACTCTTCGCTGAGGAGTTTTTTGTACTTTAGAGGTGACTCTTGAGAGGGATTTCGGATACCATTCATATATGGCCTTTTGGACTTTGAGAGCGCCGAGTTTGCCCGAGCTACATGTAATTGATTGAAGTTATCCTTAGCCTCGTGGTCGTGGAGACTAGCACCATGGCAATGGACTAGCTTTGTAGGCCACGCCACAAGTGCGTACACAGATCTTGGGGGATGTCATCTTGGGAATGAGTTTTGCAAATGTGGACTGCGACCTGAGTGCCACCAAGAGGACCATTAGCGCCGAGCACAAGATCAGAATTAACACTATGGCATGTACCCTTGCTTACCAATTTTCCATGTGCATTATAGAGGGTCACACACTTCGTAATCCACAGACGTCGAGGAAGTCCTTCGCACTCGGGAACTGCAGGACTGATGGATTCAGCGTCCTCAAAATCATCCCCTGATGAATGAGCCATGTACACTTTGTATTCCGAAGCGTTTACGAGTCCTCTGGACAAAAACAACCACTTCATCAAAACGATGAAAGAAACCTTACGCCAACATCCAGACACAAGAGGCAGTATTCATACTTATCAGATCGAGTCGATCTGATTAGCGGACATGTATGGATGAAAAAAAATTGTACAAAGCAAAACGATGAACCACATTTCAGTGAATGCCAATTTCCGAATGGCAGCGCACATCTTCGCACTGATAAAAATACGTGACACGTACATCAGCTCGAGTCGAGCTGATAATGGATGTTAGAATTCACTCACAAGGACGTACCTGACGTCTAATTAAACCAGCTCAACTGAAGTTGATTATGGACATTGGTTCTCCAATACGAGGGCGTAATAGAGCACTCAGAAAATCAGCTCGACTCGAGCTAATTCAGATTGTTAGTTATTTAAAGGAGGACGAACTGGACCTCACACAGAATCAACTCGATTCGACTTGATTCTGGATACTGGTCTTCAATAACGAGGACGAACTGGACCTGTCATTGAATCAGCTCGAATGAAGCTGATTCTAGCTGTTAGTTTTCTTTAACGAGGATGTTCTGGACCTCTCAGAGAATCAGCTCGACTCGATCTGATTCTAAACGTTTGTTTTCAGTATCGACGACGTAATACACCTCTCAGACAATCAGCTCGACTCGAGCTGATTGTTGATATTAATACTTTTGAATGAAGACGTAATGGACGTCTCAGAGAATCAGCTCGACTCGAGCTGATTTTAGATTTTTGAAAACAATAAAAATGTCGAACTGAACCATTCATAGAATCATCTCAACTTGAGCTCATTCTATACAAAAAAATTTAATAACAAGGACGCATGGGACCTTTCAGAAAATATGGACCTCTTAAAGAATCAGCTCGGCTCGATCTGATTCTGAACGATTGTTTTTAGTATCGAGGACGTAAATTACCTCTCATAGAATCAGCTCGACTCGAGCTGATTGTTGACCTTAATACTATTAAATGAAGACGCACTCGACGTCTCAGAGAATCAGCTCAACTCGAGCTGATTCTAGACAACAGTTTTTAATAACAAGGACGTATTGGAACAATCAAAAATTTTGGACCTCTCATAGAATCAGCTCGACTTGATCTGATTCTGAACGTTTGTTTTCAATATCGACGACGTAATACACCTCTCAGAGAATCAGCTCGACTCGAGCTGATTGTTGACATTAATACCTTTGAATGAAGACTTACTGGACGTCTCAGAGAATCAGCTCGACTCGAGCTGATTTTAGGTGATTGTATTCAATAACAATGACGCAGTGGACCTTTTAAAGAATCAGCTCTACTCCAACTGATTCTTGACAATAGTTTTGAACAATGAGGACGTATTGGACCTTTCAGAAAATCAGCTCGAGTCGAGCTGATTTCCATAGCACATATTATAAATTATCAGAGAAACATAGTTATAAAGCGAGTCATCTGCACTATTGCGGAATTGTATGGGTACGTGTTACTGTAGCAAGACAAGATTGTACCGAATTCTGGATGAACAGTACTATATTAAAAAAAAATGCCCCTCCGCATCATTAGGTCATTGCAGGACCTCACTTGTCGAAAATGTAATAAACGAGAGCACAAAGAGAAGACTAATCCATACATTACTCTTGCTGGGGGATGACCGCAACAGCCCAAACGGCTGGACATGAAGACGTACAAAACTTAAGAAGAAAACCAACACAATGGGCAACATCGGAACCCGCTTCAATTCAGACATGGAAGCTCACCTAAAAATTGGAAATTGCAAGTACAGAGAATGAGAGCAAAATTAATTCTAGCGCTGGTGCGTTATCAATCGTAAGTAGACAAACGAAGGGACGTTTGGAGGGCATACCACTTGGACACTGGAGGTCGACTAAGCCGCCAAATCGAAGAACGTAGCTAGTGTGCGAGCAAAGAGGAATGCAAAACACAGGATTGACATTGGCAGAACTGACTCTACGGGAATGCAGTCAACGCAGCCCACCTACCCTGGGCACGACGTTATCCATCGTCGATCCTCCACAACAGATCTGAACCGTCCATCGTAATAAACAGGGGCAACGCCAAGGATCCAGGCACGGTTCGATACTTGGGTGTCGAGGGTATGTTGCTGCAGGGCAGGACTCCGTGGAGAATTGATGCTGACAAGACATCAATCGGGATGTGGGATGCGGATTTCTAAAACGTTCATATTTCAAGTTCAATTCTGTATGCTACTTCATATATCAATTGTCTTGCTATGACATTTTATTCTTTGATAAGTGATAAAATGATTATATGAAAGAAGGACAAGTGAATTACTTGTTCGTTTAATCCTTCATTACAAATGTGTGCATACCTCTAAAAGTAAATATGATTTAGATATTTTATGTGTCGATATGTAATCATCTTAAATGCATAACATTGACTATATTTATACATTTATGTGATAAAAGAAAAACTAAAATAAAACATATTAAGTAATAGTCCTTGTATTATGCATATCTTGTATAAATTATTGTGCATGTCGATAATATCAACATTTGTTAAATTGAGTCTTTTTATAGTCTTAATTTAATACTGATCTTATATCTGTAATTGATTTTTTGATTGATCTTATATTTTTAATTGAAATTTTTATTATAGATGGAAAAGTTATCCTCGACTTGAGATTAATTTATAAAAAGAAAGGATAATTTAAAATAATAAAGGATAATTTATAAACATGATATGAATATATTATGGAATTTTGAAGTTTGTAGGTTAATGTGAGTAGTATAAGTAATCCGTTGTCGTGGGGTTAGTCACATTAGTCACATTAGTCACATTTGATTTGGAAACTTCAAAATTCCTTATTATATTCATGTACTAAAAGTAAACTATTCATTAGACGTTCAAAATGAATGAATGTCTTGAATGTCATACTTGAGTAATTAATTAGTATTTTTTTATTCACATTGATTCAAGTTTTGAGAATGAAATGGAAGAAAAGGTAGTATTTGCAATGACATGAATGGTTTTTTGATTAAGAAATTGGAGTAGATGAAAAAGGTTGGGAAATTTAAAATAATCATGTAAATTAAAATTATCTTTTTTAAAAAACTTTACATATACAACCAAATGCAATCCACTGATTGTATTAGTTTGACCTGCTAGTGTGAAGAATTGATTTTATTTAAAGGCATGTTTTGTTTTCAATCATTTGGATTTTGTTGTGAAATGTCAGAAAACGGTCATTATATACTTTCTGTACACACATTATAGGAATGATTTGAAACTGAGATTTTATAGAAAAGAACGTCGTTTCTCTCCAACATTTCCCATCCTGTTCCCCAGCAGTTTTCGATGAGTTCCCGTGAAAATGACGTCGAAGCTCCCAACGAGTTCCCGCCGAAATCGCGCAAGGGAACACGGCCGGGGCACGTGAACGCATATGCTCAGGGTGGGGGTTAAACAACATTACCGCCCACAAATTTCTCCTCTTCCTCTTTTTTGTTGCGCACATCGCTCCTAGCGCATTTTCTCTGTGCTTCGTGACGTTGTCGTGACCCTCGCTTCTCTCCTCTGCTTTGCTGTTCCTCACTTCTTGTTTGCTATTCCTCACTTCTCCTTTGCTGTTCCAGCTATTTTATTGCACTGTCAATCCTAGGTGACGAGGGCAGGAGCTTTTGACGCCACAGAGAGCTGTTTTGATTCCCCTGTGCGTGACGCTGCCTACGTTCCTGTAAGTGCCGACTTGTATTTGTCTACGGTGTCGAATTCTTGGGTCTCTTCCTCTTCGTTTTCAATCACATTTGTGTTAGACGTTGTATTTCATTTATTGGTTGTGAAATTGATCTCCTTTACTGCCTGGTGTCGTCTTGGATCTGTAGTGTCACGGTGCGCGGTTTTTGTATTCGTACGATAACAAATAGGGCAGAACAGGAGGACGTCTGCGGCCGGGCGCACATCACGTGAGGAATCACAGTTGCGCCCTTACGTCATCAGTATCTCGCAAATCCAGTTCCCACAGGTAATTCTCTACAAAATCAGTGTCGTTCCATTCGAGCCGAGCTGATTCAAGAGTTTCTTATTACCATACACATGGCAATAGAAACTCTGACGTGGACGAAGATCAACTCGACTCGGGCTGATTCGTGCGATCCCTCTGACCTGCCATCAGCTCGACTCGAGCTGATTCATGCAATCTCCCTTACCAGCCATCAGCTCGACTCGAGCTGATTCATGCAATCTCCCTTACCAGCCATCAGCTGCACAAACTCTGAATCTTGCAATCGTTCGACCTACCATTAGCTAAACTCTAACTATATCTTGCGATAGCCCCGACATGTCATCAGCTCGATTCGAGCTAATTCTTACGATAGCTTCGACATACTATCAGCTCGAATCGAGCTGATCCACGAGCTTCATTTCAATGACCGCGTAAAAGGAGGAATTCAGTCTTCGAATAAGATCAGCTCGATTCGAGCTGATTCGTTCAATCGCATGAAGCTACATTCTCCTTCAAATATTCTGATTTAGTTTACGCACCGAAATATTATTGAGGCCAGAATAATTAGTCATAATCCAAACAAATTAAGTTAACTTCTCTTAAAAATTGCTGAATGCATATCAATTGCTACATTCACATAGGAATATAAAATGAACCATAATATTAGCATAAAAAATGACACCATTTTAATTAAATCTAATGTAGAAAACTTATAATTCTAGCGTCATCATTGACGCATAAACTCCATGTACCCCGAGTTCGCTCTTTCCTCCGGTACAGAATCCTTTACAAAATTACTACGCATAACACCATAGAATCAGATCGAGTCGATCTGATTTGACGTAAAGAATATATAGTAGATTTCCATGTTTCGGCATTAAAAACACATTAAGATGAATCATACAATTGGAAAACCTGACTAAAATCATAAATTCGTATTCGTAATCGTTGTTTTCGAAAATACTAACATTGGCCTACATAGAACACCCTACGCAATACGAGTACTATAAATCAGCTTGAGTCGATCTGATTTCATATATAAGATTATTGTTCTTGTGTCCAATAATACATTTGATATAGTAAGAAGAGTTTAAAACGTTCATTGGAGTAACTGTGTCATTAAGTCGATGGGACATAATCTGACATGTTTGCTTCTATGTCTGTTGCAGATGGAGGACATCAAGGCATCATTGTCCATGTACTTGGATAAGCTCGAGCGGCGTGCCGATGACAATGATGAGACCGACCCGCGGTTGATTTATGGAACCTCGTGGAAGTTTTTTGACCTAGAAGAGCTCGAGGCATGGAGTCTAGCTATGATTCCATTCACGCACGACATCCAGTTTTTGTTCAAATTCAAGAAAAGCCAAGCATTCTTGAAGCTCACGACAGCAGAGCGGGTAAAGGATGTCGAGTACTTAGACGGCGACATGATCCTGGTGAAGTGCGTAACTACCGGAGTTTTGATAGATCCCACAGATGAATATCACTTCACAGTTCTCATACCCTCGAAGCGGATCCCCTTCACAATGTCTCTCTTCCTCGAAAGCCTCGAGCCCACTGAATACAGTGGAGAGGTGAAGCAACTCGAGGCAAAAATCGACAGGGGAGACTACACTGAGAAGGACGGGTCCCCAGCTTTTGGCAAGCGGCTTTGCACCAAGATAAATTCACTTCTGCAAGATTTCTCCGTCATCAAAGGTAAACTAGAGACGCAGAAACTATTAGCTGCCCCGCGGTCTGTCCGGAGAGAAGTTCGAGCAGTAGGTGGAAGTCAAGCTTCGGTCGATACAGCAGCTCCTGCGCCTTCAAGCAGCCGGGGAAAAGCGAAGCCACGATCCAGCTCTGCAGGGCGAGGATCGACGAGAAGTAGCTCCATTGCGCCTTCTGGAGATCGCCGAGCGGCTTCGGGCAGCTCCCAGGTGTCGGAGGTTCAACATCCGACCCTTGCCGATGCGATGACTGACGTTCCATCGTCGTATGAACCCCAGAATAAGCCCGACTTCAAGCACATCACCGCAGTGTACAAGAAGTTCTGGTCAGAGTGCGAAGATGCATACATCTTCGGGGTCAATACAAAGAAGGGCATCTCCATAGATAAACTCATTGATGCACCTATGGAGTTCAACATTCGATCGAAAGAGGACAAGCTCGTTGATGCAATGGTGGTGTATCTCATGAACCTGCCCGATCGAAAGGCCTGGCAAACGTTATACGTAATGCCCACGAACAGAACCTCAAAGCCGACAACGTAGGAGGAGATCAAAGACGGAGAGTTTTTTGTCATCAACGGGCAGCACAGTGTTGCAGCCAGCAAGGTCATAACCGACGAGAGTAACGTGGTTGATGACGATGTGAAGAGCGACTTCCGCGTCTGGAGTTGCTTTATTGTATGGTCGAGCGATCCGGAGATACTGAGGTCCATATCAGCATACTACAATAGGATCAATCACTTTCAGATGATACAGCCGTCATGGATGACCAACATCCTCGGAGCACGATCGGTTTGGGTGAGTATGGGATGCCCAGAGAATCCTTCCCAGATCACAGCCACCGGCACGACAGCTGGGAGAAGAGCTTCGGACATTCAATGTAGAACGAAGGGATTCAAGGTAAGAGAATCAGATCGAGTCGATCTGATTTGTATTATGTGAATATCTTGACTTGGGATTAGATCGAGTCGATCTGATCTGAACGGTTGTACTTTCCATCACAGTCAAATTATTTTTGATGTGACGACATTTCTCGAGTGACTTAATAGTCTGATATTATGAAGGCTTGTTCAGAGGATATCAGCTCGACTCGATTTGATTTGCTATTCTTATTCTTTTGAATTGAATTCTTTGCTATGATTCAGAAAATAAATATTAAACTTCTTCTATTTGCTCGCAGGTATTCGAGAAAGCAATGACTTTGAGGTTCTCATTGATTGACGTCAACAAGTCATTGAGAATTTCGCGCACCAAGGGTGCAGAGGAGAAGCTTAAGCTCGTTAATGAGCTAAAGATCATCACTGCCCCGGAGCCCATCTACAACCTCTGGAGTGAGGTTATTTCCAGTGTTGCCCACGGGGAGCTCTACAACCCCAACACCTCTGCGAAGTTCAACGAGAAAGAGAATTGGAAGCAGGAGAGTTGCATGCTCAGCCGCGAGTACTTCAAGTGGCTCGGCAACCTGAGCCTGAATGATTTGGAGAGGCTCGCGAAACACCTTCTTAACCAATCTGGGGAGAAGCGAAAGTTCCCCTATCCAAAGGTGACGATTAAATCAATCTCGTCTGTACTTGAGAGCTGCTGTAGCACGAAGGACTGGGTGGAGAGGAGGAAGAGGAAGCAGCTAGTGAAGAAGGAGCTCGACAACATAGACCCAAGCTTGGGATTAATCAACACGGAGGGCGACCTCATTCATGAGAATTGGAAGGCGTTCAAGACGGCTCGTAATATCACGAGTACATCAATAAACGTCCTCCTTGAGCGGCCTGGAGAATCCTACTTTGCTGAAGCGAAGCAACTGAAGTCCAAGAACAAGACCTGCGCGCAGATTTCTCCGGCCGCAGCAGAGTTCTTCAAAGTTTTCTTGAATCATAAGAACGGGTTCCAGGTGCCATACGCGTGTGCCTATTACAAGACTTATGATGTGAGGACGAACACCTTCAGTAAGTGGAAAGATAACGCATGAAATAACGAGAGCGCTCGTGATATCGGGCTTGGAATCATCGACCTCCGAGAGCTTCCGGGGGTGGAGGATGATCTTATAGAACAAAACACCGTCCCTTATTTCCATCAAGTTCTTGCTGCTCTGGAGAAGAATAGAAGTCCATACTTCGCAGATGGAAAGAGGTGGCTCTTCATATCCGGCTGCGAGAGCCATAGACTGCAGACAATGGACTTCATCAACTCGCACGGGGCCTTCAAAGGCCTACACATTGACTTTGCAGACTACATTCCTGCAAAGTTCGAGCATCTTGGAGATTCCTCAGTTGGACAAGCGCCAAGGACACGTCCGTTGTTGTGACACGAGTATACAGTGAAAATAAAAAGAAAGGGGAATTTTATTAATATTCAGTTACCTCGAATATTGGAAACATCGACCAACTCCAGTACAAATACTGAGTGGTCAGGATTCAGTGACTCCGTTACAGTCAGCCGGGGCATACTGAAATGCCCCGGTCGATTCCAATAATGGGAGTCAGCAGGAAGAGAAGGACCAATTCACACGACGGGTTCGAGGAGCCAATTGGATCCAATTTCGATAATCCAATCTGGATCCTCTTATCCAATATGAGACCTGTATTGGTGGGGCAACCCAATGCAGTCTAGTTACGGAAAATCCAGGTCTTACTACGGGTCTTAGCCAATCTGACGCGAGGACCAATTTGACCCAATTACGGGAACATCCAAGTTACTACGGGCATCTTTACCAATATAGGACCTGAATTGGTCGGGCGACTCAATGTGGTCCCGATTACGGGGTTCGATTCTGTTTCAGGCTGTCCTGTTCTCTGTGCCGTCTCAGGGAACGTTGTTTTCGGTAAATGGATTTTTTAAAGGTAAAAACGGAGGAGAAAGCTTGGCGGCGAGAGCCAATTTCGAATCCAAGTTGAGGTGAGAGCCGATTTCAGATCCAAGCTTGAGGTGGGAGCCAATTCCGGATCTAAGACGGAAGATTGAAGAAATTCAGAGGATAAGGTTAGGGGGGATATAGTTTTGGAGTGGTGTGGGTTTTTTTTTTTCGAAGGGAATTAGAGAGAGGAGCTTCATGCTTCGGGTCGGGGAAGGAAAGACAGAGAATTTGGATTTTTCTTCTTCGTAGAGTTTTGGGAAGACTGAGGCAATCGTTGCTGAAGTCAGTGTTGTAATGGTGAATCGAGATTTTTAAATGAAGTGGGTTTGAATACTCTTGACAGTTTTGTGAAATCGAGTAACGTCTGTGATTGAAGGATTAAAAGGGTGTCTATAGGATTGAGTATGCGGAGTGAATGAAATTTATTGGGTTAATCTAACAAGACAGTCAGTGGATACAAGATCATAAGTACAAAGCAGTATTGAAGGTTAACAGTTTGGGTTGTACGGGGTTCTCTGTAACGTCTAGAGACCTATCGGTTGGGGCAAAAAGGACTTCGACAAGCAGTCGAAGAGCACCCATATAGATTTACGGTACATTGTTGCAGTCGTTTATATTCCAGCAGTCAAAAACTGATAGACTGCTTGACTATCGGCGAATCTCCATACTATCTTCTACAGCAAAACGCCCGGCGCGTTCTCGAGCAGGAAAGCACATAATACGACATAAGTGTTGAACCCGACGTGAAAGCTTGAGATAGAAGGTATTGGATTTCGGTTGATTTTATATTTATTTTTATGGAAAACGAAAATAAAAATTTTGAAGGATTTTTGGGAGAAGTTTCTGGTGGGGAGTCTTCTAAAGGACAAGGTATGCACATGGATCTGTCTATTGCTAGTTTGTTTCAAGCCTTCTCATTGTCAATGCAGCAACAGTAAAGCAATGATCGAAAGGAAGCTTTGGCAACCAAAGCATTGCAAGCAGTGGTCAATAAAATTGATCAATTTGATGGGAAGAATATTTCAAGGTATTTAAGATGTTATGTTCGTGAAATGGAATTAAATCGGGTTTCTGAGAAAAAAATGGTTGCACTATTTGGACTTGCCACGATACCGGAGATAAGGGACCACATTACATCGATTACGGATCGTTGTGGGAATTCATGGGAGGATTTTTCACATGCATTGAAAGACGAATATTTCTTAGAAGATGCTGATCGCATTACTAAGAAGCTGTTTCTGGGATGGATTGAACGGCCCAATAAGAATTTGCAAGCAACAGAGCTACTAAGGGAATTTGAGAGGCAGTACTCTCAATTATCGAAGGTAGAAAAATTGACATTGGAGCCGAACAAAGTTGATCTATTTCTTCAAGCTGCTGATGGAGAATTGCAAGAGAAATTAGAACCCCTTCTTGAAGACAAAGAAGAAGATGAAGGATTGACAACGAAGTGGAAGAACGTTGAAGATGCGGTGGGGTTGCTTAAAAAAAAAGAAAGGAGGAAGGATAGGAGCAATATTCCGAAAACAGTACAAGCACCCAAAGCTCCAGTACGTACAACACCACCGACAATGCCTACAGTTCAACCTTCGACATCCTTGTCAAAGAAAGCAGATATGGATATGGAAGAAATTATACGAGGAATGCGAGATCTTCAAATCAAATTAGCAAGACTTGAAGAGAATACTTCTATAAATAATTCGAAGAATGTTTCAAAACAAGGATATGTACAAAGATGCATTTGGTGTAATGATGCTTCACACACTAGAAAAGATTGCAATGAATTTAATAATATGATACGGCAGGGAATTATTTGCTGGAAAGATGGGAAGATAACATTGAAAGATAGGGAGGATCTTCTTCAAACCAATTTTGGCAAGGGAGGAATGAGAGCATTAGTTCAAGATTACTTAAAAGAGCATGAAACAGTAGTACGAGAAAGTGCAAGTTATGGTGCTAGAGTAGAGGATGAAATTGGTGGAAGTACGGAAACTAGTGAGTTTTGGGCTTCTGCCGTTTCTACAATGCAAGAAGGGAAATTACCTCGAGAAGCGTTATTGAGAACTGCAGCTACAATACGAGGAAGAATAGGTTGGGAGGATCTTGTTGAGTCTCTTTCAGTTCATGCATATATTGCTAAGAGCCAACATGAAGCTTTGATGGAAGAAAAAAGACGAGGCAATTTTGATGATACTAGAGAAGGAAATTCTTTTAAGAGGCAAACTCGAGGAGACAAGGCTCGGGAGGCAGCTTCACAAGAATTGCCTGTAAAGGATACCTCAGCATCATTGGGAGAAAAAACAACGGAGACAAAAGATAAGGGCAAATCAATTGCTTATAAGCTACTTTTTGACATTGAAGCGGCAACAAATTTGAAAGGGGTGTTGGAAGAACGTATATTAAACGCTAAGGTGGAATTCACATTGAAAGAAGTCTTGGGAATTGCAAAGAAGGAGTTTCATGATATTATCATTGACATCATTAAGCGAAAGAGGCAATTAATGAGCGAAACTGGAATGAGTCATGCTATTGATGCAAGAATATGTAGAGATAAAAAAGAGGTTGATATTGGTTACAAGCAACCAACAAATGAAAAGAATGGGTATAATCAGCGAGTACATTTTGAAGATTCTAATGACAAGGAAATGGAAACTTTGAGCCATTATACTCGAAAGCATTGGGCAAGGGCAACTACTGAGGTATTGGTGAAGGTAGGAGATATAGAGGAACCAATAGTTGCTTTGGTGGACCATGGTTCTGAAATAAATCTCATGTCTAAAGATCTTTATAAGAAGCAAAAATGGCCAATTGATATGGAACATGGATGGGCAATACGAGCAGCTAATAACACACGAGGCGAATTATATGGAGCTTGTCCAGATGTCAAAATTCGGATTGGGGATGTTGCTACGGAGCAACATTTCTTCGTTCAAGATACAACGTCTTATCCGTTGATTTTAGGACAACCTTATATCACGGCAACACGGATGGAAACAAAGGTACTTGACGATGGTTTTGCTTATGCAAGGCTACGGAGCGAAGATGGGAGGAAAGCTGTACAATTTCTAACAGTACCTCCTAACCATGAACGGAATCAAGATAGGTTGAGGGAGAAACCATTGCCAAAGATTGTTGAAGGATTTAAGGATTTTGAGGAGGTACCACTGTAAAGCGAGATTATGGAGGTACAAAAGAGGAGGTACTCTCTCAAGATGAAGGTGCCTTTGATGCGAGTTTTATTGGTATATTGGAGAATGGAAATATTATGTATAAAAAAGTTGATGATTTTAAAAGAAAAGAAAGAAAAAGATTATATGATATTGAAGGATAATTACGCAAGATAGGTACATTGCAAGATGATGAGAGGATTTTGGGTGTTTATGAAGAAAATGGGCTGGAAGATTCATTGGAATTGATTACATCTATTGGGTTAGGGGATAATGATAAGATTGTTGAGATTCATTCGAGAGAGGTTTATACCATGCTTGAATCTTTTCAAGCACCAGAAGTCACAGTAGAGACGAGATATAAAACGGCAGATAAGAAGGTAAAGCCTGTTGCCGGACCATTACCAGAGGATTCTAAAGAACAAATGGGAGAAGCATCAAAAGAAGCAAGTTTAAGAGATCCAATGAGTATTGGACATCAGTTTACTGAAGAGACTTTTGAAGAATTGAAGATTGGTTCTGATGGTTCTTTATTGCCGGAGGAAATTACTTGCTTCAAAAAGATGTTGGCTAAACAAGGTAGATCGTTTGCCTTCGAATCTCATGAAATTGGGTGTGTGGATCCAAGTATTGTAACACCTATGGTTATCTTCACTGTACCGCATGTACCTTAGAATCTAAGACCGATTCCAGTATCGAGGGCACATTTATCTAAATTGGTGGAACTATTGAAAGAAAAGATAAAGATGAAAATATTGGAACCTTCATTTGCGCCGTATTCTAGTCGATGGTTTACGGTACCTAAGAAGAATGGATCACTACGGTTTATTCAAGATATGCAGCCGGTGAATGCTGTAACTGTTAGGAATGCAGGAATTGGACCTATTGTGGATGAATTTACTGAGGCGTTTGCTGGAAGGGCGATCTATTCAATGGGTGATTTGTATTCAGGTTATGATCAATTTCAACTTGCTGAAGGAAGTAGAGATATGACAACGATGAGGACACCGCTTGGATTGGTTAGAATGTGCATTCTTCCTCAAGGCGCGACCAACTCAGTTGCGCATATGATGAATGGGATGAATAAGGTATTGAGAGATTTTATTCCGGAAAAGACTATGCCTTTTCTGGATGATGTTCCAATAAAAGGGTGCAGAGAAGGAGACAAGGATGAAACTTTAGATACAAAGGGGTGTCGCAGATATGTTGTTGATCATATACAAGATTGTGAAAAGATTTTAACTCGGCTTGGAGAAGTTCATCTTACATTATCGGGTATGAAGTCCGTATTTGGAGTGCGAGAGGTTGTAATTGTTGGACATTTATGCGGATCTTACGGAAGAAAACCAGATCCGACTAAAGTTGATGCAATTGGAAGGATGAAAGAGGATTGTGGTTCTTTAACAGAGGTTCGCAGGTTTTTAGGTGCATGTGTATTTTATCGAATCTGGATCCCTCATTTTGCTCACATAGCGGATCCTTTATATGAACTGTTACGCAAGGGTTACCGATTTGAATGGAAAGAAAGGCATATTCAGGCAATGCAAAGATTGAAGAAATTATTGATGTCACCTCCAATATTGAGGAAGGTTGATTATAAGTGCAATAGACCAGTGATTCTTACTGTAGATGCTAGTCCAATTGCCGTTGGATGGGCGGTGAGTCAAGATGATTCGAATGGGAGTAGATTTGCAGTTCGATTTGGGGCTAAAGTTTTAAGTATTCGTCAGCGTGCATATTCGCAAGTCAAAAGAGAACTTTGGGGAGTCGTTTCGGCTATGAAAGCTGAAAAGGACTATTTGATTGGGGCAGTAGTAGTAATTGAAACAGATTGCTTGCCATTGCTTGGAATGATTATTAACTGTTCAACGCCAAATATTGCAATGTTGAAATGGATTGCTTATATTAAGTCACTAAATCCAGAATTTAAGCATATCACTGGAAAGGACAATTTAGTAGCAGACATGCTATCTCGAGCAAGATACGAGAGGGAGGACGAAATGGTTGAAGACATTGATGATGTCGGATTGAAATTCTATTCAATATCAAATCTCAACAGAGAAGACAAGCTATTTCTTGAAGAAGCTTATGAAGGAGAATTATTGGATATTGGTCATTATTTGAATACCTTGTCTAAGCAGAGGAATTGGTCTACAGAAAAATTCAAAAAAATAAGAAAAAAAGCATATGGATTTTTACTTCGAGATGGATTCTTATGGAAGAGACCAAAGAAAGGAATTGGGATGCCACAACGAGTGATAGGCAAAAGGGAAGAAAAACTAAAATTATTAAAGGAGTTTCATGATAGTTTATGGGCAGGGCATAGAGGAATCTGGGCTACTTTTGCTAAACTCAAGGAACGATATTGGTGGAAAAATATGTATCGAGATGTGCTCTCATTTGTAGAGTCATGTGAAATCTAACAATCGTATTCTAATATCCGACATCGAGATGGTCTTCATCCTACGTATCCTCTGGCTATTCATTTTAAATGGGTTGTTGATTTGGTTATTATGCCGGTTGGATTATGGCAGATGAGATATTTGGTTTTAGCTCGTGAAGAATTATCAAATCAAGTAGAAGGAAGAGCATTGAGGACAAAATCTACAGAGGGGATTTGTAGGTTTTTGCTTGAAGATGTCATTTGCCGTTACGGGTGCGTAGGAAAAATCACTGCAGATCGTGGAGAATTAAATGCACAAGAAGCTCGTAAGTTCTTTGAAAAATGTGGAGTTAAACTATCACTGACTACTTCTTATAATCCGGAAGGGAATGCGAAAAGCGAACGCGGTCACCCGCCGATTGTGAAAGCATTGGTTAAAGCTTGTAATGGGAAGGTTAAAGAGTGGCCACGGCTTTTGTCATTTGCATTATGGGCTGATCGAACAACACATAGTTCGGTGACAGGATATATGCCAGTAGAACTTATGACAGGTCAAAAACCAATTATGCCGATTGAAGAAAAGGTACTTACTTGGAGTATGCTACCATGGGAAGATGGATTGACAAGAGAAGAACTTCTGGCTATTAGGATTCGACAATTGGAGCAAAGAACGGAAGATGTCCAGATAGCATTGGAAAGGTTAAAAAGAACAAGGTTACAAAACAAGGCGCGATTCGATAAGCAACATCGATTGAGACCAAAAGCAATCGAGGAAGGTGACTGGGTACTTGTTTATGACAATAGTCTGGATAATCAACATAGTACTTTGCGGGAATTTTCAAAACGTTGGTTTGGACCATATGTTGTAACAACTGTTCATGATAATGCGACTTACTCATTACGGGAGTTAGATGGTACAAAATTGAAAATACCAATTGCAGGGAAGAGAGTAAAAACATTTAAACGAAGACACGCAGAGATGAATATGGAAGACCTTAATGAAGGTACAGAGATTCCGCAGCAAGAAGATGAAAGTGATATGGATAATGAAGGTGACGAAGACAAACTGGACAAAGACGTAGGGAATATATTCTGAATCAAACAGCAATTGGATAAATTGGTGCATACTGGAGGATGCACAGGTTCAGAGGGGGTGGATGTCGTGTTGTGACACGAGTATACAGTGAAAATAAAAAGAAAGGGGAATTTTATTAATATTCAGTTACCTCGAATATTGGGAACATCGACCAACTCCAGTACAAATACTGAGTGGTCAGGATTTAGTGACTCCGTTACAGTCAGCCGGGGCATACTGAAATGCCCCGTTCGATTCCAATAACGGGAGTCAGCAGGAAGAGAAGGACCAATTCACACGACGGGTTCGAGGAGCCAATTGGATCCAATTTCGATAATCCAATCCGGGTCCTCTTACCCAATATGAGACCTGTATTGGTGGGGCAACCCAATGCAGTCTAGTTACGGAAAATCCAGGTCTTACTACGGGTCTTAGCCAATCTGACGCGAGGACCAATTTGACCCAATTACGGGAACATCCAAGTTACTACGGGCATCTTTACCAATATAGGACCTGAATTGGTCGGGCGACTCAATGTGGTCCCGATTACGGGGTTCGATTCTGTTTCAGGCTGTCCTGTTCTCTGTGCCGTCTCAGGGAACATTGTTTTCGGTAAATGGATTTCTTAAAGGTAAAAACGAAGGAGAAAGCTTGGCGGCGAGAGCCAATTTCGAATCTAAGTTGAGGTGAGAGCCAATTTCGGATCCAAGCTTGAGGTGGGAGCCAATTCCGGATCTAAGACGGAAGATTGAAGAAATTCAGAGGATAAGGTTAGGGGGGATATAGTTTTGGAGTGGTGTGGGTTTTTTTTTTTCGAAGGGAATTAGAGAGAGGAGCTTCATGCTTCGGGTCGGGGAAGGAAAGACAGAGAATTTGGATTTTTCTTCTTCGTAGAGTTTTGGGAAGACTGAGGCAATCGTTGCTGAAGTCAGTGTTGTAATGGTGAATCGGGATTTTTAAATGAAGTGGGTTTGAATACTCTTGACTGTTTTGTGAAATCGAGTTACGTCTGTGATTGAAGGATTAAAAGGGTGTCTATAGGATTGAGTATGCGGAGTGAATGAAATTTATTGGGTTAATCTAACAAGACAGTCAGTGGATACAAGATCATAAGTACAAAGCAGTATTGAAGGTTAACAGTTTGGGTTGTACGGGGTTCTCTGTAACGTCTAGAGACCTATCGGCTGGGGCAAAAAGGACTTCGACAAGCAGTCGAAGAGCACCCGTATAGATTTACGGTACATTGTTGCAGTCGTTTATATTCCAGCAGTCAAAAACTGATAGACTGCTTGACTATCGGCGAATCTCCATACTACCTTCTACAGCCAGACGCCCGGCGCGTTCTCGAGCAGGAAAGCACGTAATACGACATCGTGACCGTGTCGAGATCTGACCGGAATTTCTTCCTCCCGACACACCAATGTTTACTAAGCCTCACGGCTACAACGAGTAGGAGTTTCGAGTATACAACACCGAACTACGAATAGAGTTCTATCTCTGGCTAGTGCGGAAGTTCTGCCGTCCAGGGGGGTCCATTTTTTCACTATGGGGGGGAGGCAAGATCACTTGCGCGACAATGGTAGGTACTCAATCAGCTCGAGTCGAGCTGATTTGCTTCTCAATCAGCTTGAGTCGAGCTGATTTTCTTCTCAATGAGCTCGAGTCGAGTTGATTTGCTTTTGAATCAGCTGGAGTCAAGCTGATTTTCTTCTGAATCAGCTCCAGTCAAGCTGATTTGCTTTTAAATCAGCTCGAGTCGAGCTAATTTGCTTCTCAATCAGCTCGAGTCGAGCTGATTTTCTTCTAAATCAGCTCGAGTCGAGCTGGTTTTCTTCTAAATCAGCTCGAGTCGATCTGATTTGCTTCTCAATCACATTCATTTCTTTTTTTCATATCCACTAAGCTGTCCGCGTGCCATTTCATGCAGATGAGTTCCGTGGATGTCTTTGCGATCGGAGGGACCGGAGAGTCGGATCGGTGGGAAGAGATCTCTAGGAAAGCACTCACTCTCGACAGAGATGACTTCCTTCCCAGTGGATACAAGGTGAGTGCAATATACAAGTCTATGGCCACCATGTCCACACGGTCAAGAGTTGGAGCACGGCTCAGTGACCGCTTCGAGTCTTCTCCATCAAAGAAGCGGAGGACAATACCAGTTGACAACGTCCTCGTTATATCTGATGAAGACGACGACAAAAGGAACGACCACGACTACGACCCGGACGAGGAGAAAGAAGTTGAAGAGAAGGTCAAAATCGACGACGACGACCTTCAAGAGTTGGATCCCATTCAGCCCAACGCCACACTACCTAAGCGGCGATCTCGGGTTATTCCGCAGTCAGCACAAGCATCTAATAATCTACCTTCCGGTGGAACTCCTGGTGCGTCATCTTCTGGGGGACGGAGGAGGAAGAGGAAGGACATGGACTCTGTGGCTACCGTCATGGAGTCCATTTCGGCGATTCTGGCAGACAGCCAGCGGAGGCACGAGCAGCAGATTGCAGAAATCAATGCTCGACAAGATCGTGATCATGCCGAGAGCATGAGATTGTTCGAGGAGTCACGGAGGATGCACGAAGACACATCCCGCATGATGCTGCAGCAGCAGCAGCAGACAAATCTTCTCCTCTCTGCCTTCGTGAGGCTTAATCCCCAACTGCCAGACGCCCTTCCCGCCCCTCTTTCCCAGCCTCCGTCGCTGATGCTTGGGAATGCGCCATCTTGATCTGTCATGAGCGGATCCAGTAGTGGACATGCGGAAGCCGCAATCCTTCCGCATTCAAGTGCTATCAATGTCTCGAGCGAAGTGCCTCCTACTACATCTCAACAACACAGTCCGACGTCTCCGGCAATCAATTTTTCAATCGGTGAAGTTTTCAGAGTGGAGGCAGCGTCAGTAGAACCACATTCCATGGAGCGCCCCACAAATCTAGAGGACGATACTCTAGAGATAGCGGTTGGCAGTGATCAATTAGCCTTTCCGGATCCAGATGCAGGTTTTGACACATAATCACTCGCTGTCAATTTTTTTTAGCTCGACTCGAGGTGATTTGTGTTATTGGCTAGTGCGTCTAGAGTATAGTTGAATAGGCAAATTGTTTTTGATACGGAGTTCCTAATGGAACCAACCAGGGAGCTCAATACTTTTGATATGAATTTTGTACATTTTTACTCAGTCGATGAGTTTCAAATACTTGAGGGGCTCATTTGCTTCTACATTGAATCATAGGTGATGAAATCCTTGCAACTTTGTCAGCTCCTTCTGCTTCTCCCTCTGCGCTGTTTTATCCCACCTCGATGGCATTCGTTGTTTCTGCCAAGTCGTTGCCTGAGTCGCGGACCGTGATCTCTGACAGTCGGTCTGAATCATTCCCCTCTTCAAAGCAAAAGGTGTGTTTCATTATCCCATGTTCTAAACTCCTCTGGTATGTGTGTCTTCCACGGTGCGCTTCTTTGTCTATGGCATATAATTGTATGGTGCATTTCGGGATCGTCGCGCTCATTTGTAGTTAGTGAAAGGCATAATTGGCTCCTTCGTGGGTCGTTTGTTTTAGCAGGTATCCCATCCTCCAGTTCGTAGTGAGGGGCCGTTGGAAGACCTTGGTCGTCCATTGAGGTCCAGGGCGGTTGACAAGTGGCTGAACGTCATTCTAGACCTCAATGGAATTCTCTGTGTTTGCGAGGATTGGAAGTCTAATCAAAGCACAAAGCAATATAGCAACTCTTCGGCGCCGCACTCAGCCACGATTGGCGCCATTGTGGGAATGAAAGTTGTCTACATGCGGCCGAATTATTTGAATTTTTTGGCGGAGCTAGGAAAAATAGCCAGGATTAGTGTATGGAGCTCTATGAAAAGTTCGAACATCCAAGGCGTTGTAAATTATCTTTTTCCAAAAGAGATGTTGCCAGGCCTCGTACTAGGGCAGGATTCGTGTACGACAATTCGGTTCCGAGACTCCTCAGGACGATTGACCACCTTCATGGTTCCTGGAATGCATAAAGAGTTGTTCTTGAAAAATTTAGACACTCTATTCTCTGGTTATAAGGGAATCTTCAATTTAGAAAACACAATCATAGTGGACGACAGTCCTCTGAAGCACATCATGAACGATTCAAAGAATGTCTTGCTTCCAAACTCTTGGTCTAATGATGGGAACGGGAACCGGGACACATTCCTCCTCCGCACCTTGCTTCCTTGGTTTCAACGACTGCACCTTGCTCGTGACCAAGGATTAAAGTTATTCCGAGAACATGGGCCAAACAGGATTGGGCAAAAAATGTTGTGCGATGAACGGAATCGCACTGAATATAACAAGGTCATGGAGCTAGTTCGAGGATCTTCTCCTAATTATAATTAGGACAGCCATGCACGTATGTATTGTAAGAGTACGTATCTCCGTAGAGGACTGTGATTCAGATCGAGTCGAGCTGATTTGTCAATGTATTGGATCAATGGACATTTGTTTACTTGTCATGGATGTGGAAATAGGAGTTGGAGGTCATGTGCAATTCTCTGATGGATAGTGTTGTATAGTGTTTCATGCAACGTGGTCGTGATGTACCATGTATCTTATTGCAACTGTATTTCCAGTTCTTGATTTATGTGTTTACATCCATGTCAGTACTTCACGATAGTACGAGAATGTTGTGGATGACAAGTACAAGTGTTTGTATGGATAGATAATCGGATTTTTCGTTTCAAATTGTATTGATCTGAAATTTTTGATGGATTGAAATAGGTCCGTCGATTGCAATGCGAAGTGTCTACAGATTCCATCATGGACTACGGCCAGAACGTTCTTCTCAGCACAGGAAACTTCCTTTGCTCTGCTCCTTCTGTCAATTCGACTATGGACTTCTCTAAGAAGCCTGTTGACGATGGGGTGGTCGATAGTCCTTTGGAGAAGAAAGTGCAGTTGTCTGACCTGGACAGGCCTTCTACACTGCGTGCAATAGAAGTTGAGGCTCCGACCATGTCCCTATTAACTATTGTAAGATTGATGCAAAAAAAAGTATATGGAGATGCTAATTATGACAAAGTGTTGCCGAAAGTACCGGATTATCTTCGAGATGAAAACCATGACATACTTCGTAATGCAGCAAAGTCTACATCAGCACAACAAGACATAAAGCCCTTTCTACATTGCAATATTTGAAAAGGAAATGTGAGCCATGACATTGTTGTAGAAATAACTACTCCAATTCATTGTGCAATGCTATTGTGCTCAAATCTTGTAGAGTACAGCAACTTGACTACTGATACAAATTTCAATAAATTTCAATGGGGTGTAATCGCTGAGTACAACTGCGATAAGCCATTACAACTCTGAAGTGTACATTGCATGGCTGATAGTTGATTATTTCTGAGGTTGTAGATGAGGTTTTCTAAGTTTACAAATTATTTAGTAAGTTCTACACTCACGACATGTATATTTGGTGATTATTTGAAATAAAATTCTTTACATTTCAATTTGAATTCATTGTACTCCACCAATTTTCAATGTTCTAGAAGGACCTCTACTTCATGCTTTTGGTTTTTAAACCTCCTCAACACTCTCAATTCACTGGAATTCTCTCAAAATAATGAATATTGGGTTCTAATGGTTGAAAGGCCCTATCAATCATCTTCGAAGAGAATAAAGATAAGAATATGTGGCAAATACAATTCGTCGCATCATAAATTTCCTCAACATATGATGATCGCTTTTCATAGAACTCGTTCCTAGAAGGAGGGGTAATGTCATGGACATACTCATGTAAGCTAGTAATTACATATACAAATAAGTGGAAGTAAGTGAAAGTAGGTAAAAGTAAGTTAATTCTATAGTATTTAATATGAAAGCTTCCTAGAAGCTTCATAGATACTGCTTTGACTTCATAGGTATCTTTAATTGACTTTTTGGATTAGAAACGTGGTCAACAAGTTGGCCATGTACCACACATGTTGTTAGCTTGAAGATCAAGCTAACTATATGGCCCACATGTAGAAAAACTTACCTTGTAAGTCAAGGCATGTGTCCTACAAAGTCAACACATATTAGAGGTCCTATAGAACGTGGCCATGTAGCCATTAGTTAGATAGTATATATAGAGACATGAATGAAGCCTTCTTCACTCTTCTCAACTCCTTTCTTGTTTCTAGTCTAGTTTCAAGGGTCTCTAGTTTTCTTGTCTTTTGGCAATAGCCATTCCAGTTTCTCTTTCAATATACATACTTGTTTATTTATATTTTATTACCTTTCTTTGAGTGAAGGCTCACTTGTCTGAATTATTTTTTTATCGAGTTCTTGTCCTTCACATTGTGGTTGTCTCGTTGGTACGGAGGATACTTGGTTCAATGATGCCGGTGGAAGATATTGTTGATACCTCTGCTGCTCCTTTTTGTAGTTTTGGGGGTTTGATGCAGACCCTTGATTAAAATTGGAACTTTGAAAGTTATTGTATGCTCAATTTTTTCGATTAGATCGATTTCCATTCCATCTATATATATTTTCCATTTGAACTTGATTGACTTTCCACTGAGTCGGTGGAATCATGGTTTGATTACTGATTCATGTTGCCTTTGTAAATGCCAGCAGTTTTGGGTAGGGTGCTTTCCTCCGCAAAATATACATTGAATCCTCATTTATCTAGGTGATGGATATTCCGTATCAAAATGACCTTATCCCTTATAATTGTTATACTATACATTAGGTCTTGTATTAGAAGGCTTATGTCGTTTCTCCTTAACTTTAGTCAAATTCACGGCCAATTCTTCCACCTTTTTTGTTAGATTTAATAACAAGGCTTCATTTGGATCTTTAACAGTCACATTTGTGAACAACTTCGGTTGTTGATAGGTTGGCAATGTAAAATAAGGTGTCATTGTTATTAACGCCATTGCTTGAAGTGGTGTAGTATTAATTGATTATTGCAACATAACATTCTTCACATTGGAGGCAGCCATTTGTGGATAATTATCCATCGATACATTTTCCGATTGTATTTGTTGGCTTCTTAAACTTGGAATCATTGTGGCCTCCATTGTTAACAATTGGTCATAATGACATTCTTCCCATACCTTTATTTGTGCCAACAATGCCTCTATCATAGCTGGTCGAGCCTCTTTTACAAATATTCTTAATTCTGATAGATGCAAACTATTGATTAATATCGATAATATAAACACATCTGGCATTTGATTATTTGACCATTTACAAAGTATATTCGTGATCTAGCCATAATAGGACTCTACTGATTCCCTCACAAATATCTTGCTATTCATAAAAATTTCTCGAAGCCGATCTTCAAATCCAATTGGTCTAAAATGGATTAGAAAGGCATTCCTCAAGGCCTTCCAATTGGAAAATCTACCCACTGGTTGCCAAATATACCATTCAAAATTTGTATCTTTTAAAGTTGCTAGCAACCATCTGAACCAAACATTTTCAGTTCTACCATTATTAGCTACGTAGGCTATCAAGAATTGAGATATATGGTGATTGGGATCAGAGCCCAACGAACAACTAAAAGTACGTAATGGTGCCATACTTGTAGTTTGGTCTCCTACTGCTTCCATTTATACTAGAATTGGTATTTTTGGCACTCTCGCAGCCATTGGTATCATCACTAGTCTCCTTGCTATTTGAATTTGAATTTTTCTTCCTTTGGTTTTACTTGGATTTACAATTCTTTTTTGTCGTTCTCGTAGGAGATTTCTTATGTGTAATTGCTCTTGTCTTTCTTTTGCTTGTGAATTAATTCTTTGATAATCCTTCCCTTCATGATTATCACTCATAATCTTTCATTTTTCTCATACATTCAATTTCTAACATTTCATATTGTTATCATTTCCCTGGCAGCGGCACAAAAATTTTGTTCTCATTGTATTCAAGCTTCAGTATACCAAAGCAATTGAACTAATAGAGGTGGATTTGAATATGGAAAAAGACTGGTTATATGAATTGGATCTGTTAGTGTCACAATTGACTATACTTTGGCTATCTAAAATCAATTATCAAACTTCAAAACACGAAGGCCTACTACTTCCATCTTAATTCAACACATAATCTATTCTACGACTATCAATTCAACAATACTTCTATATTCTTATCAGTTCATCTCCTGCTCACTCTCTTTGCGATTTATATATTCAATTATTGATCTCCAGCTTACTTATTATATTCAGTTTCTCAATTCATCACATAAAATTTAATATCTTCATTTAACACAACACAATTTGATAATCTCAATTCTACAGATCTTCTCTAAAACGATCAGTCTAAAATCATATTCCATAATATTCTAATCAGAGTTTCAACAATATTTCTCTCAATCCTAATTCTTCATAAGAAAAACAAAAAGAGGTAGTACCAAGCTTACCTTAGCTTACGACTCTCATAATTTAGCTCTTGGCTTACGACTCTCACAGTCTAGCTCTTCATTTTCTTTCCTCAACCTCTTTATTCTACCCAAAAGATGATCCATCGGCAAGCGGATTCCAAAGATTATGACCCTTTGAATTCTTAACTATTTATTCCACTAACAACCTATCAACTAAACTGCCTAACCATCAGTCTAATTCTCAAGGTTATCAATAACCAACCAGTAACTTACCACAAAATTTATTTACCTATTCTACATCTTGCATCAAAGACACCTAGATCTTATAAAAGTATCTTTTTTTTTTGTATCTCTATAATCTTGCTTTATAATTATACTTCTCCAAAGTTCTTTAATTCTTCAATAACTTTCAGCAATGGTTTTTTTCTCAACCTATCTTAATTTCATTTATAATTAGGAAGCACAATTAAAAATTATATTGCTTTCTTTCCATCTTAACTACATATTTGTGTATAAGCTGAATCATTATTAAGTTCTTTTGTTTCTATCCATATTATTGTAATATATGGTTGTCTTAAAATCATTAGATAAGATATTATATCTTAAATAAATAAATGTTACTCTTTTATAACATCTCCAATCTAGATATTAACATTTGAGCAAGCTCCATGTAATTTACTTTGTGTATTATTAGTTGCTTGTATTGTCCATCCATGCTCCATATCAATTACTCACCTTTGCTTCTTATAAAGATTCTTAGACATAAGATTTATTTTAGAATGGTGGTCAACTTAAACAACAAGTAGTTCTTCTATATCTTCTATCTTCATTAATATTTCTATTGTTGTCTTTGTCCAATACTTTTGAGTATAATGGCTTGAAGTTTTTATTTTCTTTTTATTATAATCCTCAAAATATATTATTTGATTATAATCATTTCTTTTACTTATTGATTGCTTGTAACCATTATCAATATGTTCTTTGTCCTTAAATATCCTTACATCAATAGCATGACTTATTCTAACTTCACACATTAATTATCTCTTTTTTTTAATATTTTCAATAAAAAAATTATAAAATTCCTCTTTTATAATTTTTAAAATCTCTTTCAATATAAAATCTACTTTAGCATTTAATAAAAGTTCTTTCACCATCTCTTTTAAATCTATTGTTGCTTCAATATTAGAGAGCAGTTTATAAGCTATTGATTTATCTTTATCTTTTTTCTTTTTATTTTTTTTCTTCTAATATCATTGAAGTACCCTTTGTAGATAATTCTTGTGATGCTACGTCAAAATTCATGTCTCTTTAAGTTTACCTCTTAAAAAATTTCCTTCTCTTATATTATCAAAATTCCTTCCTTTTTTTTCTTCTACCAAGGCTTTATGTTAGCTCTTAATAATAAATGCATGAACAAAAAGAACCTCTATAGGATCTTCTTAATCGATTAAATTATAAATTATAGCTATAGTTTTTAATAACGCATCTTGACGTGTCTTTCTTTTTTATATTGAAAAAATGGCAGAAGTCTAGAATTCACTTGTCTCTATACCTTCATCAAAGTTATTATCTATCTTAACACCATAACTACTACTTTATTGTATTGTTCTTTTATGTGCTACTAAATAGTCTTGAATCAATGCTTTCATACCTCCTGTCAATCCTTGTCTCCTATCAATGCTTTCGATAGACATCTACATTGACCTTTTGTTGTTCTTGAGCCTCTTTTAACTATGCCTTCATCGTTGCATGTAGCTCTGATAAATGAATCGCCAAATCTTTCGCAATAAGATTATCATCTTTTGAAAAGTCAAAAATATCAAGTCATGGATGATAACCATAATTAGCAAAGAAAGGTGTTTGTTTTGTAGAAGAATGTACCGTATTATTGTGAGCAAACTCTGCCAATGACAAAAGAGTTGTCCAATCATCTTGTTAGTAGTTAATGGGAGATCTTAAATATTACTCCAAAACTTGATTAACATTCTCCGTTTGTCCATCAGTTTGAAGATGGAATGCCAAAGATAGTTTTATATCCACTTTTAGAATCTTGAAAAGAGTCCGCCAAAATCTTGATACAAATTGAATTCCCCTATCTGATATAATATCCTTGGATAATCCATGATAGCGATAGATATTGTCAAGAAAGAACTTAGCTGTTCCTTCACCTGTGATAGATTTTGTACATGGTACAAAATGTGCCATCTTGGTAAAACGATCTACTATCACGAATATAGAGTCATAAAAACTTGAAATTGGAAGATCCGTGATGAAGTCCATAGAAACAGAAGACCATGGTTGTTTTGGAATGGATAATGGCTGAAGAAGTCCAAAAGTTTGATGACGAGGAGTTTTTAATCTTGAGCAAACATCACATGATTGTACAAAATCTTTAACTGCCTTCCACATTTGAGGCCACCAAAAATCCTTAGATATCAGCTCCAAAGTCTTATTGCATCCAAAATGTCCTGCTGCTGGAAAGTCGTGACGAGTTTGAAGAATACGTAAATATGCTTCTCCTTCTGGAATATATAGGCGTCCTTTGAAATAGAGTAGGTTGTTTTTGAACTCGAATTTAGAAGGATTATGAGATTTAAAAGAATTACTCTTGATAGCATGAATAAGGGGGTCTGAAGACATACTTAACTGGACTTGCTTAAGAAAAGTTAAATCAACAATCAATGTTGATTTTATTGCTCGAAGATGAAATTGCTCCGGCTTCAAGAGAACCATTCTTTGTTGCTCAAAAGCTACATCTCCTTCTTTTGGTGTAAGATAAGAACGTCTAGACAAGGCATCGGACAAACCTTGTTATTTTCTTGGCCGATAAGTGATGATGAATTCGAATCTTGATAAAGACATACTCCAACGAGCTTGACAACGATTTAATATGTGTGTTGACATAAAATACTCGAGGTTCTTGTGATCAGTATATATGGTGACTGTTTTGGAAGCGCCTTCTAGATAATGATGCCATTCTTGAAAAGAATCTATAATTGTAAGAAGTTCTTTGTCATGGATCTCATAATTGATTTCTGCTACTGAGAATTTTCTTGAATAAAAGGCTACTGGATGAAGTTTGTCATCTACTCCCATTTGTGATAAAACCACACCCAAAGCAAAGTCTGATGCATCTGTTTCCATAAAGAATACTTTGAAAAAATCAACACGATAAAAGATTGGTGTAGAAACAAATGCTGTCTTCAAAGATTCAAAAGCAATTTCTGCTTCTTGATTCCATTGGAGTTTGTTTTTACAAGTCAAATGTGTAAGTGGAGCTGCAACTCGAGAGAAGTCTTTGATGAAGATCTGATAGTAGTTGGCAAATCTCAAAAAGCATTGGATATTTTTTACTATTTTTGAGATCTTCTAATCTTTAAAAGTTTGAACTTTCTTAGGATCCATCATAAGTCCATCATTTGAAATGATATAACCTAAGAAATTGACTTGAGTAGTGTGGAATACATACTTTTCTATCTTGGCATAGAGTCCTATATCTCTTAATTTTTGTAACACATGACGAACATGAAGTTTATGTTCTTCTAGATTCTTAGAATAGATCAAGATGTCGTCTAGATAACAGACCACAAAATCATCCAAAAACTCTCGAAAAACATCATTCATTAGATGTTGAAAAATTGCTGGTGCATTTGTAAGTCCAAAAGACATGACGTTGTATTCAAAATGTCCATACCTAGTTCGAAATACAGTCTTCCATTCATCTCCTTCTTTGATGCGTATTAGATTGTATGCTCCCCAGAGATCTATTTTTATATAGATCTTAGCTTGATTCAGCTGATCAAGAAGTCTAGATATTAAAGATAGTAGATACATGTTCCTGGTGGTAATCTTGTTGAGTCCTCGATAATCAACACACATCCGCAATGATCCATCTTTTTTCTTCACAAATAGAATTGGAGCTCTTGCCGGAGATTTAGAATGGTGTATGAAATTCTTGGATAGATTTTCTTCAATATACTCCTTGAGTTCAGTCAACTCATTTTGTGATAAACTGTAGATTGGTCCGAATGGCGATTGTGTTCCTTCTTGAAGGTCAATTGAGCAATCATAGGAACGATGTTCCGGAAATGTATCCACATTCTTTTTTTTGAATACATCTTGAAATTCTTGACATTGGCTTGGAATGCCACTTGAAGTCTTTCCACCAGTAGAAAGAAGTGTGGCATAAATAATATATGGTGATTCTTTCATAGCAGCATGCAAGAAAGCTTTTGCACCTATAAATACGGGTTTAATTGAACTGGACTTATGACTCTCTACTTGATTAACTACATTGTTAGTTATACTTTTAGAGAAAGTAAGGGTTTGGAAAATCCAATCTATTTGAGGGTTATATTTTTCTAACCACAATAAACCTAAAATGACTGGATTAGAGAGAGATCTAATGATATTAAATACTACAAAGCTATTATGACCATTGATTATTACTTCTATAAGAAGGGTTTTGTGAGTAATATCTCCAAAAGACAATGGACGACCATCTATGACTTCTACATGAACAGGTTTAGTTTTCTTTACTAAAAATATGCTATGTCTTTTCGTAAATTCTTCATCTAAGAAACACGCCAAGGCTCCTGAATCTAACAAGGCAGAGGCTTTGTAATATTTAGGTCCTAAAATAACATTTAATGTAAAACAAGGAGAGGGCTCTGAGGAGAGAATAGGACCTTTACTAGATGTTGTGCAAGGTTCCAGCTGCACGGTCCCTATTGTAGCTGGATAAATTCGTTTTTCGACATATTGTCTTCTTTCACAGCCATATTTCTCATTTTGTGATTGTGTCATTTCTTTGGACAATGTTGAGCAGTGTGTTTTGGTTCTCCACAATATAAACATAATCCTTTTTAATGACGACGAGTCTTTTCTTGCTCAGTAAGAGGTTTGAAACATACTGCATTAATTTACATATCCTCTACTTCTGAATGTATGTATTGAAGAGGTATTGGTATTGCCATAAAATTATAGTAACATTGAGGTCCACTTGTACGGTTCTCAGATCGAAATTCAAAAAGGTGATTATCGCACTTCACAGCAAAGTCAATTGCTTGACTCAATGTTTGAGGATCAGGTAAGTTGAGCGTTAATTTTTTTACCTCATATTGTAATTCGTAGAAAAATTGGCTAATAAATGCAGCATCATCTCACTTGATATCAGTTGCAAGTTATTAAAATTGTGAAGCATACAACGTTACTGATCGATTGCCTTGTCGTAAAATACGGATCTTATTGGTTGTAACACGAATTGCATCATGTTCTCTATACATGGATCGAAATTTTGTTAAAAAAGCCTCTAGATTATCTAATATTGGATCTCGTCGTTCAAGAAAAGATGAAAACTATGATAGTGCTGAACCTGAAAGAAGCATACCAATGAATCTAACTTGTGATCCTGAAGTTGGATAGCTTTGGGGTTGAAGTTCAATTACAAGTTGCACTTGATTGATAAATCCTCGAAACTTGGATCTGGTGCCATCAAACTTCTCGAATAGGATAATTCTTGGTTCTCTAACACTGGAAGGGCGTTCCACCATAGGAGAAAGGACATGGTTTGGTGCAAATGTTGAAGCAGCTCCAACCATTTCTATATCTTCACTTCTTGCCAATCTTGTTGCTCCTTGTGGTGGTAAATTGAGTTGATGCATCACAAGCATTAATTCCCTCAATTGCTCTTATATTTGTGCCATTACACTCTTCATTTTAACAAGTTCTACTATGATAACACTTAGAAAAGAGAAGATGTCTAATATCGCTTAAGACAAATAGAAGAGAGGACTTAAGAACAAAGAAAATATTAAGGACAATATCAGTTTAGAAGAGGGTAATCCGCAACTTCTAATATGCTTATATCTTATCAAGAAAAAAGGATAATCCACTCTTAATCAAGATTAGACAAAGCTCTGATATTGTAGGTGCACTCTTGTCAATCTGTCAAGAACAAGAATTCGATGAAAAAGCAATTCAGATAAGTGAGCCTTCACTCAAAGAAAGGTAACAAAATATAAATAAATAAGTATGTATATTGAAAGAGAAACTGGAATGGCTATTGCCAAAAGACAAGAAAATTAGAGACCCTTGAAACTAGACTAGAAGCAAGAAAGAAGTTGACAAGAGTGAAGAAGGCTTCATTCTTGTCTCTATATATACTATCTAACTAGGGGCTACGTGGCGACATTCTATAGGACTTCCAATATGTATTGACTTTGTAGGACATATGCCTTGACTTATAAAGTAAGTTTTTCTACATGTGGGCTACATAGTTAGCTTGATCTTCAAGCTAACAACATGTGTGGTACATGGCCAACTTATTGACCACGTTTCTAATCCAAAAAGTCAATTAAAGATACCTATGAAGTCAAAGCAGCATCTATGAAGCTTCAAGGAAGCTTCTATATTAAATACTATAAAATTAACTTACTTTTATCTACTTTTACTTACTTCCACTTATTTGTTTATGTAATTACTAGCTTACATGAATATGTCCGTGACTCCTCCTTTACCAAAAATGATTTAAAAGAGATTCTCTATATCTTTTAATGCCATTTTTCCATCTTTCCAAAAAATAACTCCTTGTCATATCATATCATCAAATTTATTATATGCATTCTTAATATGAAAAATATCATTATATCAAATATATTTTTATACATATATTTATTTAAAAATAGCCTTCAAATTATTTTTAGAAATCTCTTTTTTAAGTCCGATCAATTTTATTTGAGGATCCTACATCCTACAAATAATTTCTTCAACTTTTATATTATCTTTTTTGATGTGAATACTAAAAATTAAAAAATAGGAATTATTAATTTTATTATATACACTTAAGTTTTATATGCTTATATTATTCTTAGAATGCTAAATTTATTATTTTTCTTTCTCATTTTGCAAGCAAATCCAATGTATCTTTAATATTTCTCCACTTTATTGTCAATCTTTCATCTTCTATTTTGTCTTTAAAAAGCAACTCCAATTTTTTTTTTTATAATTCTCTATTAGTAGCTTGAAGAAATAATTCAATTTTATTTGGCTCTAATGTTGACTTTTCTACCTTTAATGATTGAAAATATTGTCTTTCAAACTACTTTAATAACTCTATTAATTATAAATTCTTATTAGGCTACTCAATCCATTCTAAAAATAATTTCTTAGTAACGTGATTAGTATCCTCTAAGAAATATTTACCTTTTAATGCATGTAAAAATGTCTCCTATAAACTTTCATAATGCTTTATAATTGTTATAATAAGTTTTTTTTATCTTAAGTACTTTGACAAGCCTAAATAATTCAATCATCTTCTTCTCATAAATCCAATTTAACTCTATTTTTTACATATAACTTCTTAAATATTTTAAAATATTTCTTTTACTAAATTGGTTAACTTTGTTAATTATTACTTGTAATGCTTTAATTGCCAAAGCTTTCTTACAATTATTTCTTTGCTTTTGTTATATAAAAAATATAAAAGCTTGAAATATACTTGTAATGGTTGGATTTATGTATATACCTTGTATTTTAGTAGAAATTCTATTGAAAGCTTTACTTGAAGCTCCACTTAAAGCTCTTTGCATAATTCTTTTAAAATTTTTACTCTTATTTTTTATTAAATAAAAATAAAAATAAAAATAAACAAACTGTAAGACCTTCTTCCTCAAGCTTTTGGTGTAGGATTCACCAAATATGTCATATTATGTAAATTCTTGCTTGAAAGTATATCAAGCACTTGGTTGTAGAAGAAAATTACAATAACAAGTTTTATCAATTTTAAAAAAATCATATTTTAATTGCAATTAAATCTTTAAAAATATAATCAAATATTAATTAAGTTCAATTAAATTTTCGAATAAATTATAATAATAAAAAAATAAAAAATCTTTAAAAAATTATAATCAAATCTTTGAAAAATCCTAATCTAATCCTTATCAAATCCTAGATAAATTCTAATCAAATTTTAAACAAATCCTAATTAAATTCTAGATAAATCCTAATAAAATCTTAAATCCCAAAATAATGCTAAATCTTAAATAAATTCTTAATAAATTCTATGGTAAGTTGAAACTTCCATAATTACAAATTGAATTATTAATTTCAACTCAAATTTTATACATCTTTCAATAATTAAGCTAACAACAAGAATAAATATTTTAAAGTAGATCCAGTTTACCAAATAGAAGCTAAATCCTAAAATATTGGCCAGCCTCCTTTTCCGATCTTGATGCTAATTTCTTTGAGCCAAAATCTCTTAATTCTATCATTAAATATCTTTTAAAATTCACATGTATGTTAAAAATCAAGCCTATTATTCATATATACATATTTAATTTTAATCCAATTAAAAAATTGCTTAAGATCTTAGAAACCTTCACTAACCTTTAAAACCTCATTTTTGAGACCTCAATCTACTTCAACTTCAATATCCTTTAATTTAATGATTTGATTATGATCAAATTTATAACATGCAATAATAAAAAGTATTATCACAAATCCACAAATATTTACTTATAGATCTACTACCAAACTCACAAATTTCTTCCAGATGTAAACATTTTTTTTATTTTATAAAACCAAATTTACAAAAAAAAAAAACCTTCTTTTTCCAAGGCTTTTACAAATTCATTAGAAACTCAAATTTTTTAAAATCAATACTCAATTTTTTTTTCATGAAGTCTTCTCTCAAAATCCACTCTTTGATTTATAAAAGAACCTCAAATTTACCATAGATGCATGGATTTGTGCCTCGAATTCTAATTTTGATCCAAATTAATAATGGTCATCCTTAGGTATAAAATTTTGATAATTTGAAGTAATTTTTACTTTAATCTATTTTTAAATATTTTTTAAATATTCCTATATCAATTTTTTATCTTATTTACTTTGATTTGATTCATTTATACCTCTACAAAGTAAATAAAAGTTCCTTCTATAAAAAATAATATTAAGACTAAACTTTTTATTATCTTTCTATGATTAATCTTTATTTCTTTATCTTTTTACTAAGTTTTTTTATAATAATATCCATGTTTTTATTTTTTTATTATATAGCCATATTATGATAAAATAATATTGCTCCTAATTAAATATAATATATAGAGGTAAGAGTGATGCTATTGTCATCATGTAATACGACTATATAGTGAAACTATAATCAAAATTGAATTTCTAATTAATATCTAATTATCTTCATTCAATAATATATCAAGATATCTAAACATGGATTTTATAAAAGCCTCTTAGGTTATTTTCTTATCTTAGTAGTTAGCAAATTGAAGGTTGATTAGTACTTTTACCTTCTAGAATGTAGAGATTCTTTTACTACTTTAGAAAGACCATAAATTCATAAAATCATATTATAAGAGGTAAATAATTAATAAGGTTGATACTAAGGATAAGTTGAAGGTAGGATTGGGCTAAAAAATCCTTAGGATAGGTTAGATTAATACCTAGGGGTTGACCATTTGTGAGATAGGATCAAAATCAGACCTTTAGCTACAAAAACAACTACCTAAGGCAAAATAGATTTTCATTCAAAGATCGGAGACTAGGTTTTGAGAGTTAGGTTAGAGCTTGTTCTAAAAAAATAAGGCTAATTTTAATAGGATTTTTTTGGACTTAAAAATTTTTATTGAAAGTTAGGGTTTGTATTGGCATATTGGAATTTATGCAATAAAATTAGGACTAGTACTCTTAGCTAGTTCAATAAATTGTTGTCACATCTATAATTCAAATTTTGAAAGTCCTCGGTTAATTAGGTGTGCTAAATGTATGTAAAATTATGTAATAATTCAATAGTGAAATTGAAAGATATCTAGATTTTGATACAAGAATATATTGAAAGTTGGCAGTTTGGGGTTGGATAGGATTTCTATGATATTTAAAGATCTTCCAGTCAAATCAAGGTGAAATTTGGCATGGTTTTGGAGGACTTAAAGGTCAAGCTACATATCAATTTTGAGTTGAAGTTAATAATTGGATAAGGAGAAATCACAGCTGGAACGTTTACATCAACTTTTAAGTTGTCAGCCAAGTAACATTAGTGTGATTTTTGGATATTTTCTTACAATATGTAAGTTGGATTACAGTGAATTCTTTTTAAGCACATAGAAGATTTATTGTAGCATTTTTATGTTAAATTTTTCTCCAAGTAAACGATTAAATCATAAGCTATAGTTTGCTAAAGCTTATTGATTAGAATTAAGATTTACAAAGAAAGTTTGAAATTACATAATTATTGAAGTAATAAGGTAATTGGAATTTATGTATAATTAAGACTACTAAAAAGAGTGTTTTTGAGCACTTTGTATTGAATTTAAGCACTTTTGAATTAAAATTTAAATTGCATTCTTCTTATAAAGATGAAACATATTAGGATTTTTGGATATTTATAAAACACAATCCCACCTTCTATAGCTAGATGCTCGATGCATTTCCAAACAAGACGACATGTAATATGACATAAATGGTGAATCCAATGTAAAATTTTGAGGTAGAAGGTATTAGATTGTATTTGTCGTTATTTAGAACTGATGGCACAAGAAGGCAAGAAGGTATAATTTGGTGTCTAAAATAACTAATAAGTCAATTTGATGACTCACAATTTTGCATAAAATATCCAAATTATAACAAAATCTTTTCAATATATTTTTTTCTTCTAAATTTTTTTTTCCAAACTTTAATATATCTTATTTCTTGATTCAATTGTTTAATTTTTTTCAAATTTTAAGATAATAAAGCATTTATTCTTAAGCTTTTCTACAAAAAAATGAATCATAAATCTACTATAAATCATTTGGTATCTTAAAAATCCTAATAAGTGCTCTGAATCCTAATTTACAAGTACTTGAATGCTATTTTCTTCATATTTTAAAAACCAAAAATCTAAATATTATAAAATTTGATATATAGCTTTATAATATAGTAATACATATTTGCCGAAAATTTTAGCTAAATTTTTGTTCAAATATCCAAGATATGGCTAGAACCAAATTCCTCATTAAATTGATTTATTAACAAACTTCAATTTAAAAGTACTATCATTAAGCAGTCATTGTTCATCTAAATAAATTTCAAATCTTTTATTATTTATATGCAAAATAAAGGCTTTTAAACCAAATTTCTAATGGCATATTTTGACCTTCAAAAGTTCTTCATATGCATGTACCATGCTCCAAAGAATAACAATAGGTACAAAATCAATGCCTTAACTTTCATTGCCTATATCTTCTTCATAAAAACTCAAAAAGTCACAAAATTTTAATCAAAATCATATCTAAATTTTTAAATTTGATGATTCTAATCTTTAATGTTCAAATGCTCTCAAAAGAAGAATCTTAATTCCTAATAAGGCCTCAAGTAACCTCATTGAAGTCCATTGGATATGACTTGTGGCCAATAAGAATAGAAATTTTCATCATCCATCTCCATTCATTCATATGATTAGCCTAATTATATCTTTTTATACAAAAATCCTTCTTTAATCTTTTTTTTTAATAAGTTTTACATAGTATGTGTCCTAAATACCAAATAAAAGAAACAAAACATGATTTCAAGCATCACCAATATCTAATAAGGGTGGCTCTAAATATTTAAAAACTATTACAAATATGAAATTAACTTCAATAATAGCCCTTTTAAATTAACTACTTCAAAGTAGTAATCTAATTATATTTTGTGACCAACAAAAATCTAATAACATGGCTCTTATTATATTATATAGTAAATTACATATTATATATATATATATATATATATATATATATATGCATTATTTTTACATAATAGCTGAATTACAACATAACAACATGTATCTTTTTGAACCATATAAGATAGTAAATATTTCAAGAAGAAGAAAAATGCCACCTTCTTCTATAGAAATGGATAATAATCAAGAGTTTGAAATAGAAGAAGTCTTAGATTTAAGGCGACTTTTAAATAGATTAAAATATCTTATTTATCTTGTGGAACTTTTTTCTAAAAATAGAAATAATATTATTAATACATATATATATTTATATATATATATATATTTAATAAAATAATTATCTATATGATTAGATATAAATAGATAAAATTAAATTAATATCATAATATCTTCTAAAAAATCTTTTTAAAAGCTATATAGATGCAATTTTGATTTTATATATATTTTTAGTTGATTAATAGGTTAGTGACTTGATCAACAAGTTAACCATGCATCACACATATTGATACCTTATAGAACAAGATAATTATATGGTACACATGTAAAAAAATTGCCTTGTAAGCTAAAATATATATTTTATGAAGTTTAAATATATGTGAGCCCTCAATTATGCTCCAAAATTTAAATTTTTGTTATTTCCTTATTTTATGATAATTGAGCATATTAGATTAGAATTTATATAAGAAAAATTTATTTTTATATAAATTTTTAGGATTGTAACCTTTGATGGTATAAATCATAGCTTTATTCCTTAAATTAGGTTAATTAGGACCAAAGTGATAATAATTAAAAAATTAAAATCGTAACTTAGTTAATTTTAACAATTTAGAAGTTATTAGTCACTACTATGAGGGTTGACTAAGAGCCTATGAATTCACCTACAATCATCTCATATAATTTAGAGTGAATTAGAATTATAATTTTCTAAAAGATCTAGTGAAGTTTAACAATGGCAATTTTGAGGTTTCCTCCAAATTCAACAAATCCAAAAGGTATAGTGGTTCTTCTAATTAATAGAGGTCTTTTAAATGCAATGGTGGAAATAGATTCATCCCATGTAGTGAAGAAAATAAGATCAGCACCTTCTCCTTCAAAATACAAGTGAAGCAATGAAATTCTCATTTTAAAGAATTTTACAAGAATTACCAAAATCCTTGTAGGTAAAAACTTCCATAAAAATAAGCATGGATTGAAGCATGTAAGTAGTCAATCTCAACATCAAAAGGTATTTTGAATACATTGGTGAAGTTAAATTTGCCAAAAAGTGCTTTCTTTGATGACTTACAAGAGCCATTAGCTTTGAAAATAAAATTAGCTTTTGGATGAATGAAGGCCATATATCTACATTGGGGATCTTAGAAATCAAGGGTGGAGATGTGGCCGCCCTCCCACAAGCTACCACTCAATTGTGTAAGAGTGGTTTGGTTCCTCAAGCCCTCTTTCTTTCTTTCTCTCTCTCTCTCTCTTTTTGGTGAAGGGCAAAGCCATGCCAAATTTTGGCCTTAAATCATAATTTTAATTTTAATTTTGGTTTTAAATCTCATTGTACACTTTTTGGATGTGTATGCATGGATCTTGAGTAGTGAATGATGGTCGTTGGATTTTAAAACATACTACATTGTGGTAGAACCCTCGACCTTTAAAATACTCTAAAGGTTCTAAGAGCCTTGGATTTCCCTCAATTAGTCATTCAATTTTTTTAATTTTAATATAAATTTTTTTATGGTCATAGCTTTTGATTTTAGATTTCCAATAAGATAAGGATCACTTATTTTGGAGTAAGGGCAAAGTTTGGAGAATTTTTGAGTGTGAGGAGGTTGAATGTCTTAGTAGTTTAGATCAACCACATTTCTCAGTGCCTCCCAATTGGATTATTTTTAATTTTTGGGAATAAGTGCATCTTTAAGCTAAGCTTCTAATGGCACAAATTTTACCGAATTTGAAGATGAATTGAATTTTTGATGAATTTCCAAGTGGAAGTTGGTTGCCTACCATAACAATTTCAGTCATTCAACTTTGAAGGAGCAATTTTTGCGGTTTAGGTACTAGATTTAATTGAAAATAATTGGAGCAAGAGCGCCTTTAAGTTAACCTTGAAAAAAACTAAAACTTATTCACTTTGGAGTTAATCACAACTTTTGGCAAACTTTGGAGTGAAAGGAAATTTACTACCCTCAATTCTTAGGTGTTATCAAGGTACCTTTGCTTTTATCTATCTTAGTTCCATTTTTATTTTTATTCTTCAAGTAACTCATAACTTCTATATTTTACTTTATCTTTTAATTTTTAATCTTTAATTTTTAACCTTTAATCTCTTCTCTTTTATTTTTAATTATTATTTTTAATTTAACCTTTAAAATTCTTATTTTTATAATGGATTAATGGTAATAATCTAATAAATTATTTTTACCATCAATTATTTAAGAAATAATAATTTTTAATTTTTAATTTTTAATTAATTAATTATTCTAATTAATTATAATTTTTTAATCACATAAAATTTAATAATTAAATAAGAACCATATAAATGATCTTGAACAAACTATTGAGATTTAAGTAGAGATCATGCAAATAGCTTTGAAAGACCATAGTTAATTTCATTAAATCTTTTTATTAATATTGGTAACTATTGCTTGGAAGGCTTAAAGTTAATTAAATTACAAATACCAAGATTTAAATTAATTTAATAAATTTCCTCCATTCCACGTCCTAAACTTATTGTGTGGCATCAATTTCATTAAGTAGTGAAATTTGGGCTCATTACATACATTGCCTCATAATTCTTAATTAGATAGTATATATGGATGCAAAAGTGAAACCTTTTTCATTCTTATCAATGCCTTTTTTGTTCTTAGTCTAGTTTCAAGAATCTAGATCCTTCTTACCTTTGATAATAGCTATTTTAGTTTAATATTATACCATCTTTGAATGATTTTTTAGTCTTTTTGAGCGACATAAGGATGTATTGATCTTTTAGTTTTCTGAGATTTATATCCTTGATACCAAGTTTCTAATCTATCAATTAATTATAAACATATATAATCTAAAAAGCTATACTACAAAATAATATCAAATCTACCTACATTCATCTTCTATCTAACATTTTTTATCTTAGTAAATATATATATCCATAAAATTATCCTTCTTTTTAGGGATAAGTTCTATAAAGAGCAATCATTATATATTGAAGAAGTTCAAAATGTAGCAAATCGTATTTGTTACATACTCTAATCTTTGAATTCCTTGAAGATAGTTAATAGGTCTTTTCAACCATCAATAGCATTTCATATGAAGACAAAAAGACCACCCTATTATTTGATCATTATTGAGGCTTTTGTAACTCCCTTTAAATAGAATATTTAGAACATTGTCAAAAGCTATTCCTACTTCTAATAAAATTATCGAAAATTCAAAGTCTCTTCTGAGGTCATGATATCAAATTCATTGTATCTTGCCATTTATTTAATAAAAAACATATTATTTTTGAAAATATTCATTTCTATTATGTCATCCTAAAAATTATAAAAATTATAATGTTTCATCTCACAAGTTAGTAAATGATATCTTTTGAATTAAATTTATTGATTGTTGACTTTCTATCTTTTTATTACCATAAATATATAAAAATTATAAATAAAGATATAAAAAAAGAATATAATCTTTCCTAAATCTTATTTCTTTTATAGTTTTGTTATTCTTTATCTTGATTTTCATAGATATTGTCAATAAAAAACATAAATTTTTTTTTGCATTTATAAGATTCTTAGCAAGCTCTTATGTACATTTATTAATATCATATTCATACCAATGAATAAGGTATTTTAACTTATTTTGGCACTACCTTCAGTTTAAGACTTCTTTGAGCTCATATTTTTTATTATTGTCCATTTTTGTAAGAAGACAAGGCATTTTTCTTGTTCCCAAGTTATTTATTCTTTTCTATGATTCAAAAATAGGCATATTGTTGTATGGCATGATTTGAAATCTAAAAATACATAAAATATCTAGCTATAGAGAGTTTAATTTTAACTTATTGGCTAAGCTTCAATAAATGATTTATCCCACCTTTAATTTATATACAAAATCTTGGCTTCTAAAATCTCTTTTTTTTATATAAAATGCCCAAATTGTAGCAAAATCCTTCAAAACATATTTTTCTTAAGGATTTATTTTTTTCCAAATTTAAGAATTTCATATCTTTTGATTCAATTATTCAATTTCTCTCCAACTTCTAGATAGTGTAGTACTTATTTTTAAGCTTTACTACAAAAAAAAAAAATAGTAAATTTACTATCAATCTTTTGGTATCTTAGAAATCCTAACAGGTGCTTTAAATCCTAATTTATAAGCATTTGAACACTATTTTCTCTATATCTCAAAAATCCAATCTCCAAATGCTATAAAAAAAATTTATAAAATTTATTAATATAATAATACACATTCATGGTAATATTTTGCTAAAATTTTATCAAATTACTTAAGATATGGCTTGAAATACAACCACTAGTAAATTAGGTCACTTACTGCCTTTAGATTGCAAGTATTAACTTCAACTTCCTATAACTCCTTTACATAGTTTAGAATTCATTAAATAATATATAAAAAGTGTAGCAAAAAAAATACTCTATTCAATTCCAGTCACCGATCCTTCATTTCTTTCTAAACGTACATGGTATGTCCAAAAGCGTGACATTAGGTACAAAATCCACACCCTAACTTTGAGCACCTATATCTTTTTCATAAAAACTCCAAAGCACAAAAAAATAGCACCAAAACTATAGTCAAAAATCTAAAATTTCTAATTCTAGTCTTTTAAGTTCAAATTTCTAAAAAAAATAACCCTAATTCTTAATATGACTTCAAGCAACCTCCTTGAAATCCATTAGACATGATTTTTGGCCAACAGGAATGGAGATTTTCATCATCTATCTCCATCCGTCCATATAGATGTCTTAACTTCTCTTTTTTCTATCAAGACCCCTCTCTAACTCTTTTTCTAATAAGATTTATATAATATATGTCCTAAATAACAAATAAAAGAAACAAAATATAATTTCAAGAATCACCAATGTCTAATAAAGATGGCTCTCTTTCTCTCTCTCTCTGCACACATATATATATATATATATATATATAAAAAAAACCAACCTCAATAATAGCCCTTTTAAATAATTATTTCAAAGTAGTAATCTAACTATATTTTGTGACTAACTAAAATCTAATAATGTAGCTCATATCATATTATATAATAAATTATACATTAAATATTTATGTGCATTATTTTCACATAGTAGTGGAACCACAATACAATAATATGAAATATGGGATGGATCTTCATAGACTTTAGTAAATATAATTAATAAATAATATGTTGATTTTTTTATATATAAAAAATGATCTAAGCCTACAATAATTTGATTATCACAAAAGTAGCTAGTTTAAATATTATAACAAAGTAATTATACCTTATTATTAATATAAAATTGAGGTTGCTCCTTATTAAAGGCATCCATGGTTGTCTTTTGTCATTCTTAAGCTTCCTTTAATTATATCTTTGTAGTTGTATGTAGCTCAGATAAATGATTTGTCAAATCTTTTGCCACAAGATTATCAATTTTTACAAAGTCAAAAGTATCAAGTCATAGATGATAACCATAATTAGTAAAAAAAGATGTTTATTGAATAGAATAATATATTGTATTATTATAAGAAAATTCTACTAATGAATAAAAAATTTCTAATCATCTTGTTAGTAATTAATGGTGAACCTCAAATATTGTTTCAAAACTTAGTTTATGCACTCTATTTGTCTATTGATTTAAAGATAAAAAACAAAAAATAGTTTTATATCTATCTTTAGAATCTTAAAAAGAATTCTTTAAAATCTTGATACAAATTGAATTCCTCTATTCAATATAATATTTTTGAGTAATCCATGATAGCAAACAATATTTTCAAAAAAAAGCTATATTATTTTTTTATATATGATGGATTTTGTATATAGTAAAAAAATATGCCATCTTGATAAAATAATTAAATATTACAAATACAAAATCATAAGAATGTGAGATTGAAAGATCCATAATAAAATCGATAGAAACAAAAGACCATGGTTATTTTGAAAAAGGTAATAGTTGAAGAAATCCATAAGATCAATGAAGAATAGATTTTTATTTTAAATAAAAGTTACATAATTATACAAAGTCTTTGATTATCCTCCATATTTGATGCTATCAAAAATCTAAAGATATTAGCTCCAAACTATTATTGTATCTAAAATATTTAAGTGTTAGAAAATTGTGATAAGCTTGAAAAATACGTGATTATATTTTGCCTTCTTAAATACATAATTGTCCCTTAAAATAGAGTACATTATTTTTCAACACAAACTTAGAAGTATTATAAAATTTAAAAGAATTATAGTTAATATCATAAACAAAAAGATCAAAAGACATAAAATTGAACATGATTAAAAAAGGTTGAATCAATAATTAATATTTATTTCATTGCTCAAAGATGAAAATGCTTTGATTTCAAGAAAATCATTTTTTATTAATCAAAATCTACATCTTTTTATTTTGATGCAAGATAAAAATATCTAGAAAAGATATCTGATAATTCTTATTATTTTTTGGATTGATAAGTGATTTTAAAATAAAATCTTAATAAAGACATGCTTCAATGATCTTGGCAACAATTCAAAACACATGCTATTATGAAATATTCAAGATTCTTATAATCCATATATATAATGACTAGATTAAAAGAGCATTTTAGATAATGATACTATTCTTGAAATGAATCCATGATTATAAGAAGTTTTTTATTGTAGATCTTATAGATGATATACGCTACTAAATATTTTCTAAAATAAAAAGCTATTGGATGGAGCTTATTATTTACTTCTATTTGTAATAACACTACACTCACAATAAAATTTGATGTATCTATTTTTATAAAAAATACTTAAAAAAATTCAACGCTATACAAGCTTGGTCCAAAAATAAATATTGTCTTGAAGGCTTTAAAAGATACTTTAACTTCTTAATCTACTTAAATTTGTCTTTACATGCCAAATATGTATGAAGAGCCATAACTTGAGAAAAGTTCTTGATAAAGATTTGATAATAATTGACAAATTTCAATAAACATTGGATTTTTTTTTTGTTTTTGGAACCTTCAAATTCATAATAGTCTGGACCTTCTTAGAATCCATCATAAGCTACTATTTGAAATAATATATCTTAATTAGTCTAAAATATACACTTTTGCAACTTGATACATAATCTTACATTTCTTAGTTTTTGTAATACATGAAAAATATAAAATTCATGTTTTTTGTGTTCATAAAAAAGATTAAAATATTGTCTAAATAATAAATAATAAAGTCATTAAGAAATTCACAAAAGAAATTATTTATTAAATTTTGAAAAGTAGATAATACATAATGAGTCTAAAAGATATAATAGTATATTCAAAATACCCATACATGGTTTGAAATGCAATTTTTCATTCATATCTTTTTATGAAGCATATTAAATTATATCTTCTACATAGATTTTTTTTTGTATAGATCTTTGTTTAATAAAAGTAATCAAGAAGTCTTAAAATGAAAGATAAAATATCCCTATTTTTTATGGTAATATTATTGAGTCCTTAATAATCTACACAAATCCATAGAGATCCATCTTTTTCCTTCACAAATAAGATAAGGGCCATTTTTGGGGATTTAGAATAATAAATGAAATTCTTAGCCAATTTTTTATCAATGTATTCTTTGAATGCAACAAACTTATTTTTTAATAAGCTATAGATTAGTTTAAATTATAGTTAAGTTCTTTCTTTAAGATCAATGGAATAATTATATGGATGATGTTTTGAAAGAATATTGACATTCTTCTTCTTAAATATATCATGATAATCTAAATATTGGCTTGAAATACTATTTAAAGTATTTTTTTGATTGAAAATAGGTGTCACATATAAAGCAAAAGCTAACCTTTTTTTAAGTGCATATATAAAATCTCTTGTATATATCCATAAAGATTTGGTTGTATTGAGTCATGGTTTTCTATTTCAAAAGAAAAATCTTAGATTAAATTATTAAAAAAACTAAGATTATAAGAAATCTAATCTATTTAAAGATTATACTTCTCTAATCATTATACTCTTTAAAAAATTAGATTAAAAATAAATATAATCTTTTATAAAATATTACTATACTATTATGATTTTTAATTGCTATATCTTAAAAAAATATTATATAGATAATATTTCCAAAGGACAACAAGCAATCATTGATAACTTTTATATGCAAAGGTTTAATTTTCTTGACTAAAGATAATTCTTGTTTTTACACAAAATCTTTATTTATAAAATAAGTCATGGCTTTTAAATCTAATAAGGGAATAATTTTATGATTATTCGATCCTAAAAAAGCTTCTATTGTAAAATAAAGTAAAGAATTTGATGAAAGAATAAAATCTTCACAAAATATTGTACAAAATTTAAAATGTACATCTTCTATTATAGCTAAAATAAATCATTTTTTAAAACATCGTCCTCTTCCACAACCATGCTGTTTATTTTGTGATTAAATTGCTTCTTTGAACAATATTGAAGAATGAACTCTGGTTCTCTACAATATAAGTATAAACCTTCTTAACAATGTTGAGTCTTTTTTTGCTTAGTGAAAAGTTTAAAATATATCAAATCAATTTGCAAAGGCTCTAGCGTAGATAAATGGGCTTCCAAAAATTTAAAAGTTGTTACTATGACTTGACTTGTACTTCTTCAACCAAATCTTTGTTTTTAGCATCTTTTAATGAGTTAATTATTGCATGCAATAGCTCAAGCAATAAATTGCTCTAATGAATTTGCTTTCAACATCATCAACAATAAATCCTTAATATTATCTTTTAATCCATATCAAAATTTATTGATAAAAGCTTTGTCATTCCAATCCACATCACAAGCAAGGTTATAGAATTCAACAATATATATGGTAGTTGAATGTGATCCTTATTGTAAAGATACGAGTTTTATTTCTACTACCCCTTTTCAATAATTTTTTTCAAATATAACTTTAAACACTTTCAAGAATGAATTCAAATCATAGAACAGTTGTGCATCATTTTCTATCAAAGATACAAACCAAAAAAGAGTATTTTTAAATTGAAGCATATTTATGAATCCATCTTGAGTAAATCCATTAAGATATTGAAAATTATGCAACCTTAGATAGAGCTTTACTTATTGTAGTATCTTTTAAAACTTTGATCTTATTCTGTCAAATTTTTTCAATATACTTATTCTTGTCTCCTTCAAATTTTAAGAAACAATGCTTCTTGCCTTCAATTATAAACTTGATCTACTTACTTCTCTCAATTAGACAACTTCTTGGAATAATCTTTAAACTTCATTGTTGATTTTTTTTTATGGGCATAAAAATAATCCTTCTATGATTCACATTAGAAATACATGAAATTTTAATCCTAAGAGTATTGACAAGCTCATGAAGATCTGCAATAGTTACAAATCTATTCTCACTTCTATCAAGAGTAGCATCTATAATTTTTTCTTTTATAAAAAATTCAAATAAATTCATAGATCAAATTAAAAGAAGATAATCTGGAAGATCTAATGCCAAATAAAATTTTCCAAAAAAAAAAAAAATCTTCTTTGTTTAAAAAAATTAATAAATATTAAAAAAATAAATTTCAATTTTAAGGTTAATAATTTGTAACCTTCAAAACATAACAATAGAAGTTGGATAATCCACTCATTCCTAAAAAAAAAAAAAACACGAATAATCAATTGGAACTCTTATCAAATTATCAAAGACATGAATCTTAAAAAACTAAAAAATCAATACATTCTCATATTACTTAAAAAGACTAGAAAATCACTCAAAGTTGATATAATATTAAACTAGAATGGCTATTGTCAAAAAAAAGAAGACTAAAAAGTCTTAAAATAAGATCAAGGATGAAAAAGATATTGACAAGAGTGAAGAAGGTTTCATTCTTGCTTCTATATATACTAACTAACTTAAGGCTATGTAGCAACATTTTATAATACCTCTAATATGTATTGAATTTATAACACACATGTCTTAAATTTCAAGGCATGTTTCTTATATGTGCACCATATTGTTAGCTTGTACCACAAGCTTCCTACATGTGCAATACATAGCTAGTTTGTTGGCTTAATTTCTAACCTATCAATCAACCATAAACATGTATAGAATAAAATATCCATCTATGCAACTTCTAAGAAGCTTTTCTACAAGATAATATCAAATTTATTCATATTTACCTTTTACCTAGCACTTCTTATCTAGATAAATATGTATGTTTATGGCACCTTTATTTAATTGTAGCTTCTTTGTTGCATGTAGTTTTGATATATAATTTGTCAAATTTTTTGCCATAGAATTATCAACTATAGAGAAGTCAAAAGTATTAAATAATTGGATAAAAAATATAATTAGTAAAATATATTATTTTTTGGATAGAAGAATTTATTATGTTATTTTATGCCAACTCTATTAATGCCAAAAATATTGTCCAATCATCTTAATTTTAATTGATAAAATATTTTAAATATTATTCTATAACTTAATTCACTCATTTTGTTTATTCATCTATTTGAGGATAGAAAGTAAAAAAAAATTATATCTATCTTCAATATTTTTACAAAATATTCTTTAAAACCTTGATACAAATTGAGTCCTTTGATTTTATAAAATAATTTTTAGCAATCCATAATTAAAAAAAAAAAATTCAATAAAATATTTAGTGATTTTTTTACTAGTGATAGATTTTTTATGTAGTATAAAAGGTGTCATTTTAGTAAAATAATTTACTATCATAAATATATAATCATAAAAATTTGAAATAAAAAGATCTATGATAAAATCCATTGAAATGGAAGACCATGGTTATTTGAGTATATGTGATGGCTGAAAAAGTCCATAAGGTTGATGATAAGAAGTTTTTGCTCTTGAACAAAAATCATATGATTGTACAAATTTTTTGACTACATTCCACATGTAAGGCCACCAAAAATTTCTAGATATTAGTTCCAAAATCTTGTTGTATCTCAAATGTTTTGTATCTAGAAAAATTATAATGGACTTGAAGAACACATAGTTGTGCTTCACCTTTTAAAACATATAAGTGTCCATTAAAATTGAGTAGTTTTTTTTAAAATTAAAACTTATAAGTATCATAAAATTTAGATAAATTATTTTCAATGTTATACAAAAGAAAATTTAAGGACGTATTTGATTAAAATTGCTTAAGAAAAGTTGAATCAATAATCAATATTAATTTTATTTCTTAAAGATGATATTCTTCTAGCCTTAAAAGCATCATTTCTCATTGATCCAAAGATGAGTCTTCTTCTTTTGGTACAAAATAAGAACATCTAGAAAAGGCATTTAATAAGTTGTTGTTTATATTACAAGTATATGCTTTTGAATTCAAAGCTTGACAAAGACATGCTCCAATAAGCTTGGAAACAATATAAAATAGGTATTGACACAAAATACTCAAGATTCTTATAATTCGTATACATGGTGATTGGACTAGTAATAAATTTTTTTGAAATGAATCCACAATTGTAAAAATAAATTTGTAGTGGATCTTATAGTTGATTATGGCTATTGAAAAAAATTAATTAAAAACTACTAAATAAATTTTATCATCTATTCTTATCTATGATAATATTGCACCTATTTTTTTATAAAAAAATACTTTATAAAATTCAACTTAATACAAGATTGATGCAAAAGAAAAAAATATATATTTAAAGCTTAAAATGATATTTCTACTTCTTCATTTTAATCAAATTTATCTTTACAAGTCAAATATACAAGATTATCATTTGAAATAATGTATTTAAAGAAATCAACTTGACTTGTATAAAATAAAAACTTCTCCATCCTAGCATATAGTCTTGCATTACGAAGTTTTTGTAACATACAACAAATATGAAGTTCATGCTCTTTTGTATTCTTAGAGTAGATTAAAATGTTATTTAGATAAAAAAATTTTAAAAAATCATCTAAAAACTTTCAAAATATATCATGCATTAGATATTGAAAAGCAACATGTGTATTTACAAGTGCAAATGATATGACATTATATTCAAATGCTCATACCTAGTTTAAAACACAATCTTCTACAGTCTCTTTTTTTAATGCCTACTAAATAGTATGATCCTTGTAGATCTATTTTGATATAAATCTTTGCTTGATTCAATTAATTAAAAAAATATTAAAATAAAAAATAGATAATACTTATTTTTAATAGTGATTTTATTAAATCTTTGATAACCCACACACATTGGTAGTAATCTATCTTTATTCTTCACAAATGAGATGGAAACTTTTAGTAGAGATTTTGAATGGTGTTTAAAATTCTTAGCTAGGTTCTTTTCAATGTAGCCATTTTATTATGTAATAAGCTATTGATTTGTCCAAATGGAAATTGAACTCCTTCTTGAAGATTAATTGAAAAATCCTAAGAACAATGCTTTGGAAGAATATATACATTTTTCTTCTCAAAAAATTCTTAACAATCTTGATATTGGCTTAGAATGCACTTCAAATTCTTTTTGTTATCAAAAATAGATGTGGAATAAATAGTAAAAGATGACTATTATTTTGCAACATGCATGAAAGCTCTTGTATTTACTATTAAAGATTTGGTTGTATAAAACTTATGACTTCTTACTTTGATAATAGAATTTTGGATAAAATTACAAAAACAATGAAAGTTACAAAAAATCTAATTAATTTGAGGATTATACTTTTTTATCCATAATAATTTTTAAATAATTAGATTATAAAAGAGAGCTAATAATATTAAATATTATTAAGCTATTATATCTATTAGCTACTATATACAATAAAAAAGTTTCATGGTAACATCCCCAAAAATATATAAACAATCATCTATGACTTCTACATGTATGGACTTAGCATTCACGATTAAAAATAAATTGTATATTTCAAAAAAGTCTTTGTCTATAAAACAAGTTGAAGCTCTTAATTCTAATAGGACAAAGACTTTGAAATTTTTTGGTCATAAACAAACATCTATTATAAAATAAGATAAAGAATGTAAAAAAGAAATAGGACCTTTAGTGGATATTGTATAAGATTTTAGCCGCACAATGTCTTTTGTAGCTAGGCAAACTTGTTTTTTAATACATCATCTTCTTTATCAACCATGTTCTTTATTTGTGATTGTGTTTTTTCTTCAAATTATGTTCACTAATGTGCTTAAGTTCTCCACAATATAAGGACAATTTTTCTTATCAATGTTGAGTCTTTAATTATTTAGTGAGAGGTTTAAAAAGTTCCATATCAATTTGCATAGGTTTTAGCCTTGATATCAAAATTTCTAAAAATTTAGATGTTTTTGTCATAACTTGATTTATTCTTCTTCAACCAATTTTTTGTTCTTAGCATCTTTCAAAAAGTCAATTGTTGCATGCAATGGCTTGAGCAATAAATTATTTCAATTAATTTGCTCTCCACATTGTCAATAATAAATCTTTGAGATTATCTTTTAATCCATATTAAAATTGATTGATAAGGATTTTGTCATTTTGATCTACATTGCAAATAAAGTTTTAAGAATTTAACAACATATATGGTGGCTAAATGTGACCTTTATTGTCAACATAGAATTTTGATATTTTTTATTCTTTTTTTATCACTTTTTTTTGAATGTGGCTACAAATACTTCTAAGAATGAATTTAAAATACAGAGGAGTTGTAAATCCATTCCAATCAAAGGTGCAAACCAAATGAGAGCACTTCCAAAAAATAGTACAACTATGAATCCAACTAAAGTAAATCTATCTAGGTATTGGAAATGATGCAACTTTAAATATAGCTTCACTTGTAATCAAAATCTTTAAAATTTTGATCTCATTTTTTCAAACTTCTCTTATATATTGATCTTTGTTTCTCTTTCTTATTTATAGTAGTAAAACTTCTCGGATTCAATTGTAAAATTGATCTACTTGCTTTGCTTAAGTCCACAACTTATTAGCATAGACATTGAACTTCATTATTGATTTCTTCTATAGGCCTAAGAATAATACTTTTATGGTTAATATTAGAAATACATGAAGTTTCTACCCTAAAAGTATTGACAAGCTTATAAATATTTGTAATAGTTATAAATCTATTTTTACTTTTGTCAAATAAAACATCCATAGATTTTTTATTTTTTATTTTTTATTTTTATATCTTCAAAAATATAATAAAAGCAATAGGATAATCTTTTCACTTCTAAAAAAATAGAAATGATGAATTAGGATTCTTGTCAAATTCTCAAGTATTCAAATTATAAACAATAAAACACTTAATACATTCTTTTTTTTACTCCAAAAAGATGAAAAATCACTTATAGATGGTATAATATTGAAACTAGATTGGCTATTGCAAAAGATAAGAAGATTAGAGACTTTTAGAACAAGACTAAGAACAAGAAACACATTGACTAGAACGCAGAAGGCTTCACTCATGCTTCCATATATATTCTATAATTATGAATTATATGACAACATTCTATAGGACTTCCAATATGTATCCAACTTGTGAGACATGTGTCTAATTTACAAGACAAGGTTCTAATATGTCCACCATATGACCAATATGTGTAATATATGGACAACTTGTTGGCCAAATTATAATCTATCAATCAACTATTAATATATATAAAGCCAAATCTGTATCTATAAAGCTTCAAAGAAGCTTTTCTACAATATATTATTAAAACTACCTTCATTAACCTTCTACCTAATACTTCTTATCTAAGTTATTATATATGTTGGTGACAAGTATAGCCAAGATTAAGAGATAAATCTCAAATACCTCCAAATTATGTTATCATGTATCAAATGTCAATCCGCAATATGTAATTATATATAATTAAGGATGTACTACTTTCTACAAGACATACTACAAAATAAAATAAATTACATATTAAGATGTATTATAAAGTGGTGTATGTGAGCAAACTTAATTAATCTCAATAGTAATAAATTCAAGAAAATAGGATATATAAACAAATTAAAATAAAAACATATATATTATTATAATATACACCATAAGAATAAAAATATATATCAAAGAAGGACAAAAATCAAAGTTTTTTCAATATAACACAAAGGTGTCATCTTATTATAATGTTTTTGTAATACTTATAACAATTTGTTAAAAAAATGAGATTATCTAACAAAATTGCCTTCTTTAGAAAAACAAAGAAAAATTTGACATAAAATAAGTACATTGATTGATGCCTAAGAAATAAGACAATAAGAATTTTATAGATAAATCAATAAAAAATAAAACAAAAAAAATTAAAATTTCATCATTTCTTTTCATTTGAGATGCCAAGAATCACATTAATAATACATAGGAGCAAAAAATTATGGTTCATTGAAGAATATTGATTATTGTTGAAATGCATAAAAATAATAAATATATTCTTCAATATCAGTTGATTATGTAATTTATCTTTGTAGAATGCCCTAAACTATATGTTTCTAAACCATTACATTTTGTAGAAGGTTTTACATGTTTGTTTTAACCAAATTTATTCTAATACTATGGTAGTATTTTTAGAATCCAATACAACCTTTTACAATTTCAACCTCTCCAATCTTTGAAGTACATCTTGGTGTTGTAGTGACTTGAATGAATGATTATTGCAATTTGCATTTCAAAAATATACCGACAACAAAAGATAGCAAAGATATTATAAATATCATTATTACATGATGTTCAAACAAACACACAATAAACATAACCTAAAACACAGATTAAAGTTCACATCCACAACTGATGCAAGATATGAAAATATAGTAAATGAAACCATGCATAGATGGAGTGAGTTGTTTGCATGGCAATGAAGGATCATCTTAAAAACCACTAACTGCCTTTGTGGTCATGCTACGGAATTGTGCACTTTTCTTGTGCTTGGGGGTCACGCATGATGAAATAACGTGAAGTGTGAGAAATTGTTATACTTGGTACAATCACCATCTCTTTCTTCTTTCTTCTACCAAGCAGGTTGTACACTTGGCTTCTGCCGGCAATGCCATAATTAGCATGTGGCTAACTTGCATAGAAGTTTGTATAGGTGCAGAAGACACTGAACTTCTACGCCAACTCGTCATCCCGTGATGAATCTGAGCTGTCTTGTCATGTCCCCGCGAGATGGACGGTGCTTCGATGCAGTCTCTTCTACACTCGACGGCTCCAAACTGGCTTTTGTAATCTGCTTCGTCTCCGTGTCTGTGCTCTGCCAGTTCACTGTTCGACTTGATGATCACGGTTCGCCCTTACACAGCTCCTGTCGAGCCACGCCCAGAAGCTTTGCGCCCGGTTTCGCTGGCTGGCTGGTAATTTGAGATTCCCTGCTGCGAGGTGTGCACGACGACTCCTACATTCCATGAACTGTCGGTGGAAGACTCCTGTCCATGTGGATAGTAGCGAAACGCAAGATTTGGATGGGTCAGGAACGCCGCGAAAGGTCCAATGCTTTGTTGAGTCGGAACTTTCCAATATTGAGAATTCGATGATACCGTTCGCAGGTGAGAACAGTTTAGTCGTTCCCCTGCAACTGCGGAGGGCTGTTGAGCCCTCAACTGCGGCGTGGTGGTGATCAAATGGGGCTTAAATACGAACAAAGACTCCTCCACCGCTGGATGATGAGGAGCTAGACAGCGTAGGAACTCATGCAAACAACAATCACGAAGGCGTAGGTGCCACACCTCCTCTGAAAATGGCAACGCATCTTGCACGCACTGGTCTGATATTACAAGTCAGAAACTCTGACCACTCTCACATTCCAGCTATTGATATTGGTCTAAAAAAACCGTATCAACCGCTAATATATATCGACTTTGAACTCCATTACTGCAGCGGTGAAGACTCGGGCTGCGAAGACCGACCCATGCGACCTCAAACGTCCTTCATCCGTCCGCCTGCCGAAGTACGTCTGTCGGACTGGCTACCTGGAGCACCGCTATCAGTGCCGGCATTGACTTTGCCCTGCACGTTAGTGTTTCCATGTGCACTCCCAGGCGCACCGCCATTGCTAGTCATGCGACTCGGACCAGTAGTTTCGGTAGACGCGAATCCCGTTAATGGTGTACCCTCGTCTTAATCTCAGTGAAACACCTGTGCAGGATCGCCGCTGGTGCGTCCCAGCTTCCCAGAACGGGGATCTACTCCATTCGAAGCATCACCTTTCTTCTTATTCTTTTTCGTTATACGGTTCACACACGACTTCTTCAATTTTTTAAGTTTCTGCTTCCAAGTTTCATTGCTCCCAGGGGGCTTTTCTGGGTGTTGCAATGGCAATTTGGAATCAGGCCGTTGAACGTTTGCACCAATGATGAGTGTCTTGTCCACATTGGCCACAACTGTTTCATCCTGAGGGCCACTCAAGGAAAGCGAGACTTGGCTTCCAGAATCCCGTACTCCTGGCGTTGCACCTGCACCTTCGAACTGCTCAGGTCGATTCAATTGCAGATTATCCACTAAATTCGACGAAATGTTCATGGGCTCAAGCCGACCTTCTCTGGGTGCGTCTATCACTCGGGTTACCTCCGGGGCCCTCCGCTCTGGCCGTTCATGTCGGTGCGCACCATTTTCGTCAACTTCAGGTGATTTGGGTTTGATCGTTGTTGCGTTAATGTCCTGCGAAGGCACCGACGGTCCTGGACGACAAATGGCGATGGCACCAACGGGATACCATTCAGAGGGCATGTCAACAATCTCACGCTTCCCACGAGCCTCTCTAGTGGCAGCCTGTGGCTGTTCTATCTCTGCCGTTTCGTTGCCGTGCTTTGCTTTCCTTCCCTTGCCTGGTTTCATAATATACGACCTCCACGGCACCCTTTTTAAGTCTGTATAACTGCTAGACCTCCTCAACTTCGACGTCGTAGCAGCGGAGGGTGACTCGTAACCAACAGCTGCATTACTGGCCATAATCTCCAATGGGACAGTCCGCGCCATAGCCTGCACCACAGGGAAAAACTGGCTTTACGATGAAGAAGACTATCGACCTACTCCCGGATGGTTAGGGCAAAGAAAGAGAAATCCACTTCAGATGAACCAATCGCCGACAGGACACGCAATAAATGGAGGAAGTTCGTGCGGGAAAAACAGCCCGCTGCGGTTGCACCGACGAAGTGGTAAATGACAGAACTGATCGGCAACTCGTCTGGCCCTCAGCAATCTACAGCGGTTTACAAATTTCGAGTAACAGCTGCAGTACCTCAGTCTCAGCCTCGGCCTCGGCCCCAGCATTGCTCGGGCGTGGTTCGTCAACCGTATGAAGGGGGTCAGAGTGTTTCATGGTGATGGCGAATCGTAAGCGGCCTGGTATTGGATCGTTGCAAACGAAGGGCTCATCAAATTTATGGTAGGGATTTTTTTTATACTCATTGACAGCAACGACGACGAACCTGAGCAACAGCAAAGCAAATACATCACTTTGCAGTTCCATGCCGAACTAGGAATGCTTCGGAACGGGACAAAACATCAAGTTTACGAATGAACCATTATATTCAGGGTACACAAACAAAAACAACTTCGCTAGCGCCTAGCACGAAGATCGGACATCGTGCAAATCAAGGCGCTGTTTCAGCATTCGAAGAAGTTCGCCGTCCACTCACAATCTGAATAAAGGCCGATACAGGACCCATGAACGAAAACATAAGGTGGACAAACCTCCTACTTGTTTGATTGTCGAGGTTCATGTTGTCAGGTGTGAGATTTGACAAAATGTATGATACATACTCGCAGCCTCCCAAACCCCACCGACTCTTTGAATAGATTCTACATCCACGATAAGCTTCAGTTAGGCAGAGAAGGAAACATACCCAAGCTCCGTGGAAGGTTCAATCACGTTTTTCACTTTCAAAACTAGAAAATTTGACCTGCCCCAGCTTTCGATGAAGAATTCATGTTCTTCCTTTTCCCACGTTGGATTTAGTGTTTGGTGGCTAACTCCAGTTTTCCTTTCCTGGTGGGTCCCAAATTGCACGACCACGATCGGGTAAGGAAGCTCTGTGGACAACTCACAATAAGGTCACAGGGGTAAAGCAAAACGATGGAGCGTTTTCCACGTGTCCACCCGGTTTTTCTTAATGGAAATTGTCAAAGAATGTAACTCAAATGGACGGTGCACTTGAAAGGCCATACGCAACACTAAAACTTCAAGTGTAACATACAAACATGGATTCTCATAACCGTCCAGTCGTTTGTAAGACCTCAAACCACGTCTATGCTGGAGGACACGCCTGGAAAACTACTACTTTTAATCACCGACGACTACAAAATGGAAGTTAAGCAAATACACAGAGATACTCACTATTCCCGTCAGAGACCTTGAGATTTGTAGCGCCGAAGATTTCCACCATAAAAGCGGCCTTATTCCCTTCTCTGGAAATCCCTGCTGCACCTGCCAGATGCAATGTAACATCGATTTCCTTCATGTCAGAAACAGCCTCCTCTTAGAAGACTCTCAGACAATGCAGTGTTCCTAAGAGGTGCTTTTGAAGGGTGGAACCTCATGGTAATCATGAGTAGTCCCTCCACGATTTGGGTACTAAGTGCTAAGACACCCGAATGAATACCTACGCAAAGCGTTACAATCCCAAAATCCATAGAACACTTGAAGACAGTCTTCTCGTTGATTTAGTGTGGATTATGTCAGCACTTTTTCAACAATTTGTAACGCAATAACCTTGGGCAAATGTGCAGCCAGTTCCATCGTGAGGCTTACTTTCTTACATTGTTGAATCAGAAAAGAACTTCCCTGCTATTGCATCGACGTCCACCTCTAAGTAGTTCGGCTGCACAGGTGCGAGTAGTATTAAAGTGAGTTCACGACTTTTGAAGAACGACTGCAAGACATGATTACTGTGCCGTACGAAACGGTCGTGTCTCATATTGCTGAAAATTGGACACTGAGTAAGCGTTGAGGGACAGATACAAATACAGAAGACGCTAGAGCAAAACAAATAGAAGACAGAACAGCTGCACATGCCCAAGGCTGAATTGCTACAAAGAAAAACCCATTGATACGAGCTGCATCAAAAGTGAAAAGTTGCTGCAAGCGTGAAACATAAGAAGTTGTGGTTCACCTCAACAAAGCAATCCTCCAATACCTTACGCAGCACCCTATCCTGATGAACCAGTCCAAAAATCGCTGAGGGTTCTTCAATTCGAGTACTCTCCTTGACCCAAATTACCAATGATAATTGACTTTGCGCTTGCACAACATTGTGTTGAACCAGGATTTACCAAAACCTCAGGAATGTAGTATCAAAGGAGGGTAACGTGTGAATGTTTGCACAAGAATCGAAACACGCAGACAGGATACGTAACCTGTGAACTTACCACTCGCTGCTTTACATAGCCATTCCTCACGTCACGAAGGAACTTAAACCCATATTTCACGTCTACAGTTTCAGGCTTAGTTTTGAAGCAGAAGCGCACTTGCTTGACAAATGGCCAACCTTTCAGAAACTTCGCTGATATCCTGACCTGCAATCTCGCACAGCTATGACTTGTTAAAGCGTTTGGACAAACTCTGAACACGAATGGTCCCATTATTAAAATGAGTTATGCTACTCTTGCAAGGTATAATGTTCTTTCAGTACCGCCAAGAGGCTGCCAAACTCAGACTTTGTACAGGATCAAATCTGAAAGTTTGAGAAAAGAATTTGGTCGCCAGTTGACAGCACAAGCTGCCTTCATGATAACACCTAAAACAGGACTATGATTGCAGGTCTGATTCCTCATCTCATTTTTTTTGCGAGCGGAACAAAAGAAGTTGGTGCAGAAGCAGCATGCCAATACAAGACAAGGGGAACATTGTGCCATGATTACTGTCGAACACGGAGATGGTCAAGAACCATTACACACCGTTCCCTCAATTCGCAGACCTGAGATGTAGATATTGTACGTCCCTAAAAAATTCAGAACTACCTTCATCTGAGCAGTCATGCGCTCATCGGCATGGAATACCATCCTTGCCTCGTATGCCTATTCAAGCAGATCAAGATGTTAGTGAACGGATGGATTTCATGACAAAACCGAATAAGTCGTCCTGAGTCTCCGTGTTCGGTGCAGCACGCACGCAAACCACTACGAATCAAAGATCAGGCCAATTGCAGTGGAAGCTCACCACATCATAACCATCCATAGATTGCTCAAGCGTCTGAATGCAATAGAACTCTGGTGGCGTGTTTCCAAGGCACAAAGTGCTGACATCTATCGTCGCTTCCTGCCACATGCGGATGTTTGTCCGAACATTACCCAATCACATCAGAGTTTCGGTTGAACGACTACCTTGAGACTTGTTCAGAAGCAAAGGCAACAACCTATAAGCTCTTTTAGGCCTTCACCTGCATACTAACCCAATTGCTGGCGCTCTGAGAAGCCAAGCAACAACAGACTGTCTAGCATTGGCTGAAGAGGGATACCATATGTTATACCGATTGTAGCAACTTGATTAGTATGCTATTCTCAACGAGCTGAAATGATTCATGAGAAGCTACAGAAGTAACAGAACCGAGCATATCTAAAACATCTTGAACGATGTCACACAATTTCATATCACATAATCGTCAATATCAACAGAGGCAGTAGCTAAAGGAACCAGCACTTCTTTTCTAAGAACTTTGAAAAACATCGCAGTTGGATGGCAAAGACACTGCGTATGCAAAAAGGCCTGCGCATCTCTTTGAGGCGCACGCATCCTCCCTCTCTCTCGCGCTCTCTACATCCTCCTGTCCCATCACGATGAAAGCATAGAAGTTACAGACATTGTGTTTAGTGCAGTGTTTCTTTCACGCAGGCGATCGACAATGTGCTTTCTGCGACATGACGTTGAGGGTTACATACCACCAACCCCGACCCCCGAGGCTTGTATTTATCTAGAAACGTCGAAGCCATTGGACCAAAAAAATAAGTTGATGCAAACTCCGTGCTCATCGGCCATATTCTCTTCATGCCCTCGTTTAGCCATCTTAATGACTCTCCCTCCTCACATGTCTGCAGCAGCCAAATATGATTACGGAAAAGATTGTCAAAATGTCCGAAGATGGATGCGAACCAGAATAGAATTCTTGGACTAAGCCAAGCTCAGATGACTGCTGACTTCCTCACAAGGACTGTTTTTTACATCGCCGTTCAAGGGGATTGACATTGTACCCGTTTTTTATTGACCCTGCTCCGCTCTGCGTCATCCATTCGACTTCGTTCTTCCGCCCGGTATCGTACTTCTTCCTAACTCATGGACGATGACACGGCACACATGTCAAACAGTGTAACCTGTGGATGTAAGCCAAGGTCTCCTTGGAAATGAGCAAGAACCCAATATGAGCCTACGAAGGGGCGTCAAGACCATAAACACGGATGAAAGCAAGTGAAACAGCAACATTCTCTCGTGCCCCAATTGAGGTGTATTCTCTCGTGCCCCAATTCAGATGTGTTCTCTCGTACCAAGAAATCTATCACAGTTGCCTGAATACAATCATAAGCCATCTATCAGGTGGTGTGGTCAGAAACACGTATTTTCATCTACGTCGAAGGTGCCACCTACAACTGGAAAGACTCGGCACTCTATTCAGATTTGCCAATTCTCGCTCGCACGTTGGGAAATCGTTCAGCCCCCAATCAAATCAAACTCCATGCAAGTTTGGGTAAGTTCGGTAATATGGGTATCAGAACCTCCCTTGCATTAATAACCTTAAAATCAGGCACCCCCAACAACTTATAGTTGCATCAACTATTGGTTACGACCCCTACAGCAGCCCATGGTACCCGGGGAAGATTGATGTGCTCAAGTTCCAAGAATTACATTAGCAGGATATTTGCATAAACAATTTTTGGGCTCATAAACGTGTCAAGAACAGCATCCTTTTCGTACTGTGCCCATAGATACAAACGTCACGCACTTGCATAATCATCCAGACAAGCTTCTGATAGGATACACGAATTTGCACCTTGATGACGAGGACGATGAAGCTGCACAAACAGATGAATCCTAATAGGCTGACAGGCAAGAACAGCCACGTGGTGACGACCACCAGCACCAGGAACAATAAGAAACGAGCCGCGCCCATGGCATTTGCTGGCTCAGACTTCTTTTCGGTCTCCGCTGAGTTCACCATGCCTCCTGATGCCTTAGCCCAAGCTCCTAACTCAACGCATCCCCTCTCTAAGTTCCTCCAACCCCAATTCCACCACCTTGTACCACCATTCCCGCCACCGCCTTCAATACAACAGTTCCTGCTTGTGTTTAACTGCCAACCTTGGAACTAGAATGCGCCGATATTTCAGATTGCACCCAAGCATGGACAGAGTCTACTCGGGCTATGGAGTTAAATGAGGGATGCGACGTACCCTGGACTACTGTACATCATTCCCACACCAAAGTGTTGGGATCGTCAGAGAGGAGGAATAGAGCCTTCTACCAAGTTCTGGACCGCGGTTTCCCACCGTAAATGACGAGATCTCTAGAGTTTGATTGCTTAACACACCAAACTAAAAACAAATCCATGACAAGCCAAGCCCAAGAGGATCACTTTCGCGAGTTACTGTACACTTGGTACAGGCAGATGTTTTGAACTTGTTGAATGCCTATCCAAACGTGGCGGGCAACCTTGATGATGTTCTTGCCATTGCAACACACCAGGATGTTCAGGCTGGCTGTTACGCCATGCAAGCACGGAAAAGACGACGCAGTACTCAAGGAATGATGATGGGAGGCAAAAGTAGCGACTTCCAAACTCAGAGAAGGTTATTCTCTCACTCTTCTTCTCCACAGAGATCGCTCCAAAAAAATTATATAGACATAACCATAGAAAAATATATCCACTGATCTGGCACCCGCACGAGAATAATCAGCTTGACTCCATAACAAAGATCATGCATAGAGTACCTACAAAGCGTGTAGGAGAAAGCTTGAACATCGCTTCAAATGGCAACCTCAAAACTGCTAGGGGGCTGATTGCAGCTCCACCAACCTCAACCCCTCCGCGGTCGTGCTTCGAATGGCATGCTATCATTACCCCAGCCTGAAAGCCCCCAAACCATGAAAGAAGGAAGCCACCGACGCAGAATCTTTACCGACAGACACAGACACATCTCCCGAGACGTGGACAATAAGAAGCGGGGGGCTGAAGACGAACGGGAAAGTGAAGCACCACCCAAAACGCGGCATTGGGCAAGAGCGACGGAAGGGCCCCACAGTAGCGTAGGATGAGAGTCCAAGGCCGTTCCTGTTCGATCATTGGGCCAACGTGGCAACGCTCGACCAGAAATGTGAGATTTGACCCACCCCAGCACCCAGCAGCATAATTCTAACATAAACAATTCGAAACCACTTGAAACTCGCTCAACGAAGCCTTGGAATGTTTTGCAGAAAACCAATGCAGCGAGGATCCCCATTACAATCCTGTCCGAACTGCCAACTTTACTGACCATTCAACTGGGGTCACACGAAAACAGCGATCTGGGGGGAGCCTGAGATCGGGTGGGCATTGAAAACAGTGTCGGAGAGGCAACGTCTACCTCTCCGACCTCGTCAGAATCATCTCCACCGCTCCGGTGATCCAGCTCACGGTACTCAGCCGATACCAGTATTCGTCCGCGCGGTGTCGGTACCGAGTGAGGGTTGGATGTGGACCACTGTCCATTCATAATTTAAAATTATGGGACAAACTGTAAAATGTTCAGAAATGTATAGCTGAGTCAGCAATCCGATGGGCATAGCTGGCTGCAAACCAGCAAGGGCATTGACTGCCATGGCCGCATATGGGCAGGCGGTGAGTGGACAAAAGTCGACACCAGGTTTGGAGAGGGAAGCCAACCTGAGCAAGCAAGGATGACAGAAGATGCCGAACAACGCTATCCAAAATCCACAGCAGACACAATGGTACTGGAACACGGCACTAGAAGTCGGAAGGTGGGGGAATGGAACAGTGGGGAGGAAGCAAAAGCGCGTAATCGCGGTGAAAAAGCATGCTGCTCTCTTGGAGTCTCGTTACCTTCGGGCTCGAGACCGTAGACGTGCGCAGCAGAAGGGCACGCGGCAGCTCTCCGCGCCTTTTGTCGGTGTGTGCCTGCAACTGCAACTGCCTAGTGCATGGCATCAATCCTAGTCCATGCGTGCAGGCCAGTAATCGCGTGATGCCCTGACAACCAGCACCGAAAAATGCCAAAGCTGTGGAAGCTGGAGTCCAGTAAGCCTTTTACTGCTGTGCCTTGAAGCACCCACCATGCCAAGGACCTCCCCAACCATGGCCTTCCCCATATATGTACAATAAATGCTCTGGGTGAAATAATATTATGTGTCCATCCATTAAGCACTACCACTTTCTTTTTAGGACGCTTTTCTTCATTCTGTAAAATAACTATTCTCAAAAGCATTCATTGGGTGCTTTTGCATTTTTAATTTTAAGAGACTTCACAATACCAAAAGAAAGCAGTAACAATGGATCAATTTATTAGAAAGAAATTGGGTCATGTGCATTCTTAAGAAATAAATTTATGATGCATTTTCCTCCTTTGATGATCTGTAATGCAAGTATCACACAACATCTCAATCAATGTTTATTAATAAAGTGCACACACACAATTTCTAAAATCACCATCTCAGTAGCTTTGGTCCCTGTCTAAGATTTCACTTCAATTCAATATTGAACATCCACATTTCTTATCTAGAACAAAGAAAGCTTTTTTAGTACACCAATTTAATTCTAATTTGAGTAGTTATAATCTAAATTATTAAAGCTGTCATCTGTTTATTTATTTTATCATATATTCTACCAATTACTCAACATTTAAATCCATACCATCATTCGAAATTCCAGATATATCAAAATCACATCATTTTTTTAAAATTTACTAAAACCTTAAAGTTTTATTTCTTAGTCATGTAAGTAGTAATAATATATAATAATAATATATATATATATATATACATACATACATCTTGGGTCTTCTAAATCCTATATCTTAGTTCAACCATTCAATTTTCTTCATACAATTCAATACTAACATTCTTTGCTATTACTTCTTAATTTTTTTATATAAAAAATTATATTTATTCTTAACTTTTTATAAGTTTTTTTTCTTTAGTCTTTCATAGTATTTACTATAATATCATCAAAACTACATGTTAATTAAATAATATTTTTTATTTTTATTTTTTCTTTCTCTTTTTTATCCTTTAAAGTATCAAACTATGTAAAAGAATAAATTATCATCCTTTAAGCTTTATTGTGTTGTTTTTACTTTAAATTATAAAAAGCAGATCAATACTCATCTTTGTTTGAAATAATTTTATGTTAATACTAGAATATTTTTTAGTATATCCAAGTGTTTCTTAATTTAATACTTGTAGGTCTTTCTTGGCTTAAGAATTATAATCCACACATAGATCAAATGACATGCAATCTACAATAATATTTTCATTAATGAAATCTATTAAATGCTTGCAAAAGATATCAACATATTTCATACTTATGTTTATTGGAGCAAAAGAATTAATAAAAATATTAAGAAAGTATATCTATATTATAATAATAATAATAATAATAATAAACCACCAAAAAACAATCTTGCAAAAGAATAATATTCAACATTTTATTAAAATTTATGGATACTTTATAAAATATAAATAACTATAAATATTTATAAATGTGCAATGATTATCATATCTTGAAAATAATACCAATAAAAAATTTCCACCTATTGTCATAAATATAAAGATATTTTGACTACCAAAGTAAAGCCAAATATTATATTAATATAGATTTTTAAAATCCTACAATTTAATCCTTTTTTTTTTTATTTAACATTAAAATAAGTTAAAATTTATATATGAACCTATCTCCATTGCTCAATCAATGCCACTACATGCCTAATATAAAACTTTGTCTTATTTGAAGCAAAGCTCATTTAGCAACTTATAAACAAAAATTAAAATTTTAATTTAGAAATACAATTCCAATGTATGATTCAAAAGTAAAGAATTTGATTCAAGAAAAAATTAAAATTAAAAAAAAAAAAAAAAAAAAAAAAAGATGATGTAGGAGGGTTTTATCAAGCACACAAAACATTAGATAGTAACAACACATTTGCCTTGGACTAAGTTCTAAGCAAGCTAGACAAATGAAGTACTAGAGTTACAAATAAAATTGCACAACAATCACACAAAAATCTAAGGTGCAAATACATGCAAGAATGGGATGTCAAATCCTAAACAAGAAGAGGAGGTGTAATCACAAGCAAGAAAAATGAGTTGTGGCAAGATAAAAGCAATTGAGGTTGTGTACAAGAGACAAGGAGCAAGGAAATTAAGGGGCCACTAATGCTAGTCAAGCGCCAAGGCTAGCTCACTCAAAGCTAGTTATGTATTGATGCTAGCCACCAAGCTTGCCAAGACTTAGGACTTCAACAAGTATCCAAGAGCGGTAGTACTAAGAGTACAACTAATTTTGGTCTTGCAAAAGACAAGTAGGCTTACTTCTAATAATTGGACTTAAGATTTGGTAATCCTAAATGAGTCATGCTACCTTGTTGGGCCATCACAAAATTGCCTTCAAACTTGAGGATAGACAAAGATGAATTTTTGAAACATATGTTCATTTAAGGGAAATCCAAAGTTTTTTAGGTAGGCTCAAAAATCTTTGGTGTGCTTACATTGGCCATGAGAAAATGACTAGTGCAAATCACAAGGAAGTAGAGTGATGCAACTTACTAGAAAGTACAAGTGCCAAAAGAAAAGAATAAAGTAGAGATTCAAAACTTTCCAAATGCAATGTGGGAGTGCCCTAAATATCAAACTACAAACTACTCTATCTTAGTGACCACCTCAATTAATATACCTAATCGCTCTAGTGTTTGCCTCCTACCCAATATTTTAGAACAAGCAAGCAATAGTGAGGAGATAGAGGATTTTGAAATTTTTATAAGTAAAATTAGAATCAAATACAAATTATTTTTTTATATTGAAACCAATCAAGTTTCTTGTGACATATCTTGTTCAAATAATTACTTGATCTAGAATAATCTAAATAAAGTTTTAAGATTCATTTTCAAGATAAAAGATTCATGAATTTTTCCAAAACAACCTCTCCAATCCCCACCATCATTCAATGTCCAATCTCCACCACATTCTTCGTACAACAAAGAACTGAAGAGACTACCACTCAAATAAATCACAACCAACAAATATATATATATATATATATATATCCACGGTTTTTCCTCTAAGTGACCAAAATTATCACCAGCACATTACCCTTCAAACAACACACAATTGTACTTGCTTGCTTACAATGCAAGGGGGTGGCAAACAAACAATGAAAGTCAACTCATGTGGCTTAACGAGACAGCCCGAGCCTTGCCTAAGAAAACAGGATCCAACTCACGACACCATTGTTTTAATAATCGAGTGACAAGAGCAATGGACGGTAGTATCATCACAGACTTGCTCGCGGCCAAAAGAAACTTCATCAATGACAAGATGGAAAACGACTCGTCTTGCTCGAATAAAAACTACGACAGCTAATGGCAGAGCCACGCTTCATGGAAAGCAGAAAATGCTAAAACTAGCTGATGCCTTGGATATTCCATGACGAATTCGGGACAATTTTGCTTTGTGGGGCTTGGCAGAACGGCCACTACGATAACACCGCGTCAGCAGCAAGACACCATCAGACACAGCCGTATCATTACCAACTCTACCCCCGGCAGTACACCGAATACCTCTCCGTGGCAAAGCAAAGGGAATCCACACAACTCACAACGTTGAGCACACTAATAACGGCAGCAAGTGGCTGATTATGTGGCTCCCATAAAAGAAATTACAATCAGACGCAAAATTCGCTCGGAAATTCTCCATATATTCTAATTATAAGGAATTTGGCCTCATTTGCGACCCACATACCTCTCTGCCCTAAATCTGCAACTCAAAGCCTCTCGAGGCTGGATTTCCTACTCTTTCCTCTCTTCAGACTAGCATGCATAATGTACCATAGAACAAAACGCAAATGGGCAGAACCGACAGGTGAGAACGAGGTGGATTCTAACAAAGTAGTCGCTCCAAAACTTTACACAGGATCCTTCCTCAAGCAGACCTTGAGGAAATGCTGCTTCCGGCCCTCGTGCTTCCGAAGAACTTTCCGCGACTTACAGAAGATCCGCAACATTAGATGGAAGCTCCTCAATCACAGTGTTGTAGAACCTCTGAATATCCTGGAGCATGCGCTCATCCTCCTTCGTCACAAAATTGATGGCCACTCCCTTACGCCCGAATCGCCCACTGCGACCGATACGGTGAAGGTAATTCTCCGGCTGGGTTGGCAGGTCGTAGTTTATCACCAAAGACACCTGCTGCACATCAATGCCACGCGCCAACAGGTCCGTTGTGATCAACACCCGGGAAGATCCTGAGCGGAACTCACGCATGATGATATCCCGGGTGTTCTGGTCCATGTCTCCGTGAGTAGCCGACACGGTGTGATCACGAGCTGCCCCGCCCACATAAACAACCCATCAACTGTCAGAGAGCATCATCCAAGCAGGATATCATGAGATTTCGCCATCGTCCATATGCGCACACACATTGCCGACCCCAACAACGCGGTCACACCCATGCCCGCCCATGTCCAATCCAATGCTCCACTACACATTTCTAAAACGCAAGATCCGACCTGTCAAACCCCACCACCAAAGGACATCGTTCACCAACAACCAACACGTCATCCGCTGTTGCTTACCGCGCATCTTGTCAGTCAACCAGTCCACCTTCCGGCGGGTGTTGATGAAGATCACACTCTGGGTGATCGCCAAAGTTTCGTACAGGTCGCACAGGGTGTCCAACTTCCACTCCTCGCGGTCTACATTCACGTAGAACTGCTTGATGCCCTCCAGAGTCAATTCGTCTCTCTTCACCAAGATCTTCACCGGCTTGTTCATGAACTTCCTTGTGATCTCGAGGGCTTCAGGAGGCATGGTAGCAGAGAAAACACCCACTTGAAGCTTCTGGGGCAGCAGCTGAAAGATGTCGTAAATCTGCACGTATTGGACATCACTGCAAGTAAGCGGCCTTTTCACCGTAACAGTCACCAACACCCCTATCAAAACAGTGCGACATACTCAGACCACTCAACACAAGCGTCTACCATACACAGAACACCATCCTACAAGCATATCAAGGTCTCAGTCTTCTTGATTTCACAAGGACGAACCGATCCACCCGTTCGGAAAGATAGCACAAATTCTACACATCATTGGCCATCGCACCTAAACCAATGACCCCGTCACCCTCATTCCAGACTGGCTCAAAACAGAGGCACAAACAGACTTGAAAGACGCCCATCCCTGCGTGATGCAATCCCCCTGCTCCAACACCGAACGGAATACCTGATCCTTAAACCCCCGAGAAAGCATCTCATCGGCCTCATCCAGCACAAAGCACTTGATGGAGTCCGCGCGCAGTGCGTTCCTGCGCAACATGTCGTACACACGCCCAGGTGTACCGACCACAACGTGAACACCGGCCTGCAAAATCCTCTGGTCCTCTCTCACACTGGTCCCTCCCACGCACGCGTGTACCTTCACCTGCAGGTAGTCGCCAAGGGCGCGCATCACCTTTTCGATCTGCTGTGCCAACTCGCGGGTGGGTGCCAGCACCAAAGCTTGGCACTCCAAAAGCTGGTAGTCCAACTGCTGCAAGATACCAGAGCAAAATGTCGCGGTCTTGCCTGTGCCGGACTGGGCTTGTTGGATAACATCCAGACCCTTTGTGAAAGGGACAATTCCACGCTGCTGGATGGCGGACGGCTTCTCGAAACCGTAGGCGTATATACCCCTGAGAAGGTTCTCGTGAAGACCCATGACGTCAAACGTCTCGTGGACCTCTTCCCAAGTAGAAATGAAATCATCTCCCTCGCCGCTCAAGCTGAGCTCAAGCAAAAATCGGGTTAGTGGGATTCGAAAGAAACACTCTCATGAAATAGAAAATTCGCCCCCGAAAAATTTAAGATCCAATGCTTTTGGGGAACAGACGACATTGCCCAAGCAAAGTTATCACAGAACGATGTGGTTCATGCAGTCACAGGCCAAGTTCTTAAATGTCAGTAAGCAGTGGTAGCACTGACATATCAAAATGTTGGATCCAAATATGGAGGCTTTAGAAAGTGCATGATGATAATAGCGATGATGGATAGAAACGCTCTTACATATTCTCCATCTTGGCGTCATATTGGCGAGCATCGAACTGAGACCCTTCGGGTGCAGATCCAGCCATACTACTTCGCTGCTGTATTTCAAAGAAACAAAAGCATGGTCAGCTCCGACACCCTGGTAAAACGCTGAATAACACCTATTACAAGAATGTGACAACCTGCGTCAGAACCATGACCGGCCACGAACACATGACCAACAGAGCTGGCGTCTGCAAAAATCGTGGCAGCTTAACATGCTAGCCGCACTCGATCCCTGCAATGCAGCAAACCTTCGATCTAGAGCCTACATGTGCGTGGGGTGATCAAGTTCCAGTACCAAAACAAACAACAGCGTACCATAACCGTATGCTCTGTGGGGTTTCTAAAACGTGGAAGACCCAAAGAGCCTCGAAGATCGACCGTATCTGCTAAACTTTAAAAGGGACTCCGCCAAAACAACAAAGAAACAAACTCCGACGTTGCATTCCTACCCGAGCCCTCATGAGCCTCTCCAAGGAAACGGCTGCTCCGAACACATAAAGCGTACCAAACATCCAAAAATTGATGCCCAAATAGCGTCATGCCCCCGCGATCTCAATCCATCGCTGCACTAATCTCACGGATGTAGTGCAAATGAGAAAGGTTTAGGGGGCGCATCATGTGCGTTTCGATTCGCGCGCACAGCGAGAAGTCGAGAAACCAACCATAGCGGTTGGCGGCCAAGTTCGAAGCACACAAATGCCCCCACTCTAAGCCTCCGCCCAGAGAAACAACGCGAGGACAAGGGCACCCACAGCTCACCCCGAGCACGAACGCAAAAGCAGGCGTAAATGCTCTCGATCCCTAACATTAGACCAAAACCTGATAAATGCATCGCCTCTTGATGCATCCTCTTCAAAAACTTGGTGGCAAATACAAAACTCCAACTCAAAAAAAGTAAAATAAAATAAAAATTGAAGAGCTCCCACAGCGGCCAATCACGTCGTTCCTCCCCAAACACCGCGACCAGCAACACATGTCCACCAAACCACACCTCCCACTCCCTAAAGTGTCACAAAAATCTGTCGCAGCATCGGAGGGGCGGGAGAGAAACCCTAACCTAAAAGATGCAATACACCACCAAACGTGGGGTAAAAGGCTTCACGAGATACAGCACACATAAATGAGAAACAAAGGCAGAAAAATGCAAGACTGCGTTACCGGGCAATTGCGGAGGAAGTGGAAGAGAGAGCGTCAAAGGAAACGAGCGTGACGGCGCTGTCGGGGATTGCAGCCAAGAGGAAGAGCTGACGCTTCTCGTCGCCTCAAGTGGGTAGGACTACTCCCCCATTCCTCCCACTCCTCCCATCCCCCAGCCCCCCCTCGCCCGCTCGAATGCCGGGTGCCCGGGGCCCCCGCCCCTACCACCTCAGTGGGGTGTCACTCTCCTATAGGTTAAAGTAGGATGGCGCTTTTAAAGGGATGAGCTTTTGGGCGAAGTTGCACTTTATTTCCAAAACCCTTGAGCCGCTTCGCCCAAAAGCTCATCCCTTTAAAAGCGCCATCCTACTTTAACCTATAGGAGAGTGACACCCCACTGAGGTGGTAGGGGCGGGGGCCCCGGGCACCCGGCATTCGAGCGGGCGAGGGGGGGCTGGGGGATGGGAGGAGTGGGAGGAATGGGGGAGTAGTCCTACCCACTTGAGGCGACGAGAAGCGTCAGCTCTTCCTCTTGGCTGCAATCCCCGACAGCGCCGTCACGCTCGTTTCCTTTGACGCTCTCTCTTCCACTTCCTCCGCAATTGCCCGGTAACGCAGTCTTGCATTTTTCTGCCTTTGTTTCTCATTTATGTGTGCTGTATCTCGTGAAGCCTTTTACCCCACGTTTGGTGGTGTATTGCATCTTTTAGGTTAGGGTTTCTCTCCCGCCCCTCCGATGCTGCGACAGATTTTTGTGACACTTTAGGGAGTGGGAGGTGTGGTTTGGTGGACATGTGTTGCTGGTCGCGGTGTTTGGGGAGGAACGACGTGATTGGCCGCTGTGGGAGCTCTTCAATTTTTATTTTATTTTACTTTTTTTGAGTTGGAGTTTTGTATTTGCCACCAAGTTTTTGAAGAGGATGCATCAAGAGGCGATGCATTTATCAGGTTTTGGTCTAATGTTAGGATCGAGAGCATTTACGCCTGCTTTTGCGTTCGTGCTCGGGGTGAGCTGTGGGTGCCCTTGTCCTCGCGTTGTTTCTCTGGGCGGAGGCTTAGAGTGGGGGCATTTGTGTGCTTCGAACTTGGCCGCCAACCGCTATGGTTGGTTTCTCGACTTCTCGCTGTGCGCGCGAATCGAAACGCACATGATGCGCCCCTAAACCTTTCTCATTTGCACTACATCCGTGAGATTAGTGCAGCGATGGATTGAGATCGCGGGGGCATGACGCTATTTGGGCATCAATTTTTGGATGTTTGGTACGCTTTATGTGTTCGGAGCAGCCGTTTCCTTGGAGAGGCTCATGAGGGCTCGGGTAGGAATGCAACGTCGGAGTTTGTTTCTTTGTTGTTTTGGCGGAGTCCCTTTTAAAGTTTAGCAGATACGGTCGATCTTCGAGGCTCTTTGGGTCTTCCACGTTTTAGAAACCCCACAGAGCATACGGTTATGGTACGCTGTTGTTTGTTTTGGTACTGGAACTTGATCACCCCACGCACATGTAGGCTCTAGATCGAAGGTTTGCTGCATTGCAGGGATCGAGTGCGGCTAGCATGTTAAGCTGCCACGATTTTTGCAGACGCCAGCTCTGTTGGTCATGTGTTCGTGGCCGGTCATGGTTCTGACGCAGGTTGTCACATTCTTGTAATAGGTGTTATTCAGCGTTTTACCAGGGTGTCGGAGCTGACCATGCTTTTGTTTCTTTGAAATACAGCAGCGAAGTAGTATGGCTGGATCTGCACCCGAAGGGTCTCAGTTCGATGCTCGCCAATATGACGCCAAGATGGAGAATATGTAAGAGCGTTTCTATCCATCATCGCTATTATCATCATGCACTTTCTAAAGCCTCCATATTTGGATCCAACATTTTGATATGTCAGTGCTACCACTGCTTACTGACATTTAAGAACTTGGCCTGTGACTGCATGAACCACATCGTTCTGTGATAACTTTGCTTGGGCAATGTCGTCTGTTCCCCAAAAGCATTGGATCTTAAATTTTTCGGGGGCGAATTTTCTATTTCATGAGAGTGTTTCTTTCGAATCCCACTAACCCGATTTTTGCTTGAGCTCAGCTTGAGCGGCGAGGGAGATGATTTCATTTCTACTTGGGAAGAGGTCCACGAGACGTTTGACGTCATGGGTCTTCACGAGAACCTTCTCAGGGGTATATACGCCTACGGTTTCGAGAAGCCGTCCGCCATCCAGCAGCGTGGAATTGTCCCTTTCACAAAGGGTCTGGATGTTATCCAACAAGCCCAGTCCGGCACAGGCAAGACCGCGACATTTTGCTCTGGTATCTTGCAGCAGTTGGACTACCAGCTTTTGGAGTGCCAAGCTTTGGTGCTGGCACCCACCCGCGAGTTGGCACAGCAGATCGAAAAGGTGATGCGCGCCCTTGGCGACTACCTGCAGGTGAAGGTACACGCGTGCGTGGGAGGGACCAGTGTGAGAGAGGACCAGAGGATTTTGCAGGCCGGTGTTCACGTTGTGGTCGGTACACCTGGGCGTGTGTACGACATGTTGCGCAGGAACGCACTGCGCGCGGACTCCATCAAGTGCTTTGTGCTGGATGAGGCCGATGAGATGCTTTCTCGGGGGTTTAAGGATCAGGTATTCCGTTCGGTGTTGGAGCAGGGGGATTGCATCACGCAGGGATGGGCGTCTTTCAAGTCTGTTTGTGCCTCTGTTTTGAGCCAGTCTGGAATGAGGGTGACGGGGTCATTGGTTTAGGTGCGATGGCCAATGATGTGTAGAATTTGTGCTATCTTTCCGAACGGGTGGATCGGTTCGTCCTTGTGAAATCAAGAAGACTGAGACCTTGATATGCTTGTAGGATGGTGTTCTGTGTATGGTAGACGCTTGTGTTGAGTGGTCTGAGTATGTCGCACTGTTTTGATAGGGGTGTTGGTGACTGTTACGGTGAAAAGGCCGCTTACTTGCAGTGATGTCCAATACGTGCAGATTTACGACATCTTTCAGCTGCTGCCCCAGAAGCTTCAAGTGGGTGTTTTCTCTGCTACCATGCCTCCTGAAGCCCTCGAGATCACAAGGAAGTTCATGAACAAGCCGGTGAAGATCTTGGTGAAGAGAGACGAATTGACTCTGGAGGGCATCAAGCAGTTCTACGTGAATGTAGACCGCGAGGAGTGGAAGTTGGACACCCTGTGCGACCTGTACGAAACTTTGGCGATCACCCAGAGTGTGATCTTCATCAACACCCGCCGGAAGGTGGACTGGTTGACTGACAAGATGCGCGGTAAGCAACAGCGGATGACGTGTTGGTTGTTGGTGAACGATGTCCTTTGGTGGTGGGGTTTGACAGGTCGGATCTTGCGTTTTAGAAATGTGTAGTGGAGCATTGATTGGACATGGGCGGGCATGGGTGTGACCGCGTTGTTGGGGTCGGCAATGTGTGTGCGCATATGGACGATGGCGAAATCTCATGATATCCTGCTTGGATGATGCTCTCTGACAGTTGATGGGTTGTTTATGTGGGCGGGGCAGCTCGTGATCACACCGTGTCGGCTACTCACGGAGACATGGACCAGAACACCCGGGATATCATCATGCGTGAGTTCCGCTCAGGATCTTCCCGGGTGTTGATCACAACGGACCTGTTGGCGCGTGGCATTGATGTGCAGCAGGTGTCTTTGGTGATAAACTACGACCTGCCAACCCAGCCGGAGAATTACCTTCACCGTATCGGTCGCAGTGGGCGATTCGGGCGTAAGGGAGTGGCCATCAATTTTGTGACGAAGGAGGATGAGCGCATGCTCCAGGATATTCAGAGGTTCTACAACACTGTGATTGAGGAGCTTCCATCTAATGTTGCGGATCTTCTGTAAGTCGCGGAAAGTTCTTCGGAAGCACGAGGGCCGGAAGCAGCATTTCCTCAAGGTCTGCTTGAGGAAGGATCCTGTGTAAAGTTTTGGAGCGACTACTTTGTTAGAATCCACCTCGTTCTCACCTGTCGGTTCTGCCCATTTGCGTTTTGTTCTATGGTACATTATGCATGCTAGTCTGAAGAGAGGAAAGAGTAGGAAATCCAGCCTCGAGAGGCTTTGAGTTGCAGATTTAGGGCAGAGAGGTATGTGGGTCGCAAATGAGGCCAAATTCCTTATAATTAGAATATATGGAGAATTTCCGAGCGAATTTTGCGTCTGATTGTAATTTCTTTTATGGGAGCCACATAATCAGCCACTTGCTGCCGTTATTAGTGTGCTCAACGTTGTGAGTTGTGTGGATTCCCTTTGCTTTGCCACGGAGAGGTATTCGGTGTACTGCCGGGGGTAGAGTTGGTAATGATACGGCTGTGTCTGATGGTGTCTTGCTGCTGACGCGGTGTTATCGTAGTGGCCGTTCTGCCAAGCCCCACAAAGCAAAATTGTCCCGAATTCGTCATGGAATATCCAAGGCATCAGCTAGTTTTAGCATTTTCTGCTTTCCATGAAGCGTGGCTCTGCCATTAGCTGTCGTAGTTTTTATTCGAGCAAGACGAGTCGTTTTCCATCTTGTCATTGATGAAGTTTCTTTTGGCCGCGAGCAAGTCTGTGATGATACTACCGTCCATTGCTCTTGTCACTCGATTATTAAAACAATGGTGTCGTGAGTTGGATCCTGTTTTCTTAGGCAAGGCTCGGGCTGTCTCGTTAAGCCACATGAGTTGACTTTCATTGTTTGTTTGCCACCCCCTTGCATTGTAAGCAAGCAAGTACAATTGTGTGTTGTTTGAAGGGTAATGTGCTGGTGATAATTTTGGTCACTTAGAGGAAAAACCGTGGATATATATATATATATATATATATTTGTTGGTTGTGATTTATTTGAGTGGTAGTCTCTTCAGTTCTTTGTTGTACGAAGAATGTGGTGGAGATTGGACATTGAATGATGGTGGGGATTGGAGAGGTTGTTTTGGAAAAAATTCATGAATCTTTTATCTTGAAAATGAATCTTAAAACTTTATTTAGATTATTCTAGATCAAGTAATTATTTGAACAAGATATGTCACAAGAAACTTGATTGGTTTCAATATAAAAAAATAATTTGTATTTGATTCTAATTTTACTTATAAAAATTTCAAAATCCTCTATCTCCTCACTATTGCTTGCTTGTTCTAAAATATTGGGTAGGAGGCAAACACTAGAGCGATTAGGTATATTAATTGAGGTGGTCACTAAGATAGAGTAGTTTGTAGTTTGATATTTAGGGCACTCCCACATTGCATTTGGAAAGTTTTGAATCTCTACTTTATTCTTTTCTTTTGGCACTTGTACTTTCTAGTAAGTTGCATCACTCTACTTCCTTGTGATTTGCACTAGTCATTTTCTCATGGCCAATGTAAGCACACCAAAGATTTTTGAGCCTACCTAAAAAACTTTGGATTTCCCTTAAATGAACATATGTTTCAAAAATTCATCTTTGTCTATCCTCAAGTTTGAAGGCAATTTTGTGATGGCCCAACAAGGTAGCATGACTCATTTAGGATTACCAAATCTTAAGTCCAATTATTAGAAGTAAGCCTACTTGTCTTTTGCAAGACCAAAATTAGTTGTACTCTTAGTACTACCGCTCTTGGATACTTGTTGAAGTCCTAAGTCTTGGCAAGCTTGGTGGCTAGCATCAATACATAACTAGCTTTGAGTGAGCTAGCCTTGGCGCTTGACTAGCATTAGTGGCCCCTTAATTTCCTTGCTCCTTGTCTCTTGTACACAACCTCAATTGCTTTTATCTTGCCACAACTCATTTTTCTTGCTTGTGATTACACCTCCTCTTCTTGTTTAGGATTTGACATCCCATTCTTGCATGTATTTGCACCTTAGATTTTTGTGTGATTGTTGTGCAATTTTATTTGTAACTCTAGTACTTCATTTGTCTAGCTTGCTTAGAACTTAGTCCAAGGCAAATGTGTTGTTACTATCTAATGTTTTGTGTGCTTGATAAAACCCTCCTACATCATCTTTTTTTTTTTTTTTTTTTTTTTTAATTTTAATTTTTTCTTGAATCAAATTCTTTACTTTTGAATCATACATTGGAATTGTATTTCTAAATTAAAATTTTAATTTTTGTTTATAAGTTGCTAAATGAGCTTTGCTTCAAATAAGACAAAGTTTTATATTAGGCATGTAGTGGCATTGATTGAGCAATGGAGATAGGTTCATATATAAATTTTAACTTATTTTAATGTTAAATAAAAAAAAAAAGGATTAAATTGTAGGATTTTAAAAATCTATATTAATATAATATTTGGCTTTACTTTGGTAGTCAAAATATCTTTATATTTATGACAATAGGTGGAAATTTTTTATTGGTATTATTTTCAAGATATGATAATCATTGCACATTTATAAATATTTATAGTTATTTATATTTTATAAAGTATCCATAAATTTTAATAAAATGTTGAATATTATTCTTTTGCAAGATTGTTTTTTGGTGGTTTATTATTATTATTATTATTATTATAATATAGATATACTTTCTTAATATTTTTATTAATTCTTTTGCTCCAATAAACATAAGTATGAAATATGTTGATATCTTTTGCAAGCATTTAATAGATTTCATTAATGAAAATATTATTGTAGATTGCATGTCATTTGATCTATGTGTGGATTATAATTCTTAAGCCAAGAAAGACCTACAAGTATTAAATTAAGAAACACTTGGATATACTAAAAAATATTCTAGTATTAACATAAAATTATTTCAAACAAAGATGAGTATTGATCTGCTTTTTATAATTTAAAGTAAAAACAACACAATAAAGCTTAAAGGATGATAATTTATTCTTTTACATAGTTTGATACTTTAAAGGATAAAAAAGAGAAAGAAAAAATAAAAATAAAAAATATTATTTAATTAACATGTAGTTTTGATGATATTATAGTAAATACTATGAAAGACTAAAGAAAAAAAACTTATAAAAAGTTAAGAATAAATATAATTTTTTATATAAAAAAATTAAGAAGTAATAGCAAAGAATGTTAGTATTGAATTGTATGAAGAAAATTGAATGGTTGAACTAAGATATAGGATTTAGAAGACCCAAGATGTATGTATGTATATATATATATATATATATTATTATTATTATTATTACTACTTACATGACTAAGAAATAAAACTTTAAGGTTTTAGTAAATTTTAAAAAATGATGTGATTTTGATATATCTGGAATTTCGAATGATGGTATGGATTTAAATGTTGAGTAATTGGTAGAATATATGATAAAATAAATAAACAGATGACAGCTTTAATAATTTAGATTATAACTACTCAAATTAGAATTAAATTGGTGTACTAAAAAAGCTTTCTTTGTTCTAGATAAGAAATGTGGATGTTCAATATTGAATTGAAGTGAAATCTTAGACAGGGACCAAAGCTACTGAGATGGTGATTTTAGAAATTGTGTGTGTGCACTTTATTAATAAACATTGATTGAGATGTTGTGTGATACTTGCATTACAGATCATCAAAGGAGGAAAATGCATCATAAATTTATTTCTTAAGAATGCACATGACCCAATTTCTTTCTAATAAATTGATCCATTGTTACTGCTTTCTTTTGGTATTGTGAAGTCTCTTAAAATTAAAAATGCAAAAGCACCCAATGAATGCTTTTGAGAATAGTTATTTTACAGAATGAAGAAAAGCGTCCTAAAAAGAAAGTGGTAGTGCTTAATGGATGGACACATAATATTATTTCACCCAGAGCATTTATTGTACATATATGGGGAAGGCCATGGTTGGGGAGGTCCTTGGCATGGTGGGTGCTTCAAGGCACAGCAGTAAAAGGCTTACTGGACTCCAGCTTCCACAGCTTTGGCATTTTTCGGTGCTGGTTGTCAGGGCATCACGCGATTACTGGCCTGCACGCATGGACTAGGATTGATGCCATGCACTAGGCAGTTGCAGTTGCAGGCACACACCGACAAAAGGCGCGGAGAGCTGCCGCGTGCCCTTCTGCTGCGCACGTCTACGGTCTCGAGCCCGAAGGTAACGAGACTCCAAGAGAGCAGCATGCTTTTTCACCGCGATTACGCGCTTTTGCTTCCTCCCCACTGTTCCATTCCCCCACCTTCCGACTTCTAGTGCCGTGTTCCAGTACCATTGTGTCTGCTGTGGATTTTGGATAGCGTTGTTCGGCATCTTCTGTCATCCTTGCTTGCTCAGGTTGGCTTCCCTCTCCAAACCTGGTGTCGACTTTTGTCCACTCACCGCCTGCCCATATGCGGCCATGGCAGTCAATGCCCTTGCTGGTTTGCAGCCAGCTATGCCCATCGGATTGCTGACTCAGCTATACATTTCTGAACATTTTACAGTTTGTCCCATAATTTTAAATTATGAATGGACAGTGGTCCACATCCAACCCTCACTCGGTACCGACACCGCGCGGACGAATACTGGTATCGGCTGAGTACCGTGAGCTGGATCACCGGAGCGGTGGAGATGATTCTGACGAGGTCGGAGAGGTAGACGTTGCCTCTCCGACACTGTTTTCAATGCCCACCCGATCTCAGGCTCCCCCCAGATCGCTGTTTTCGTGTGACCCCAGTTGAATGGTCAGTAAAGTTGGCAGTTCGGACAGGATTGTAATGGGGATCCTCGCTGCATTGGTTTTCTGCAAAACATTCCAAGGCTTCGTTGAGCGAGTTTCAAGTGGTTTCGAATTGTTTATGTTAGAATTATGCTGCTGGGTGCTGGGGTGGGTCAAATCTCACATTTCTGGTCGAGCGTTGCCACGTTGGCCCAATGATCGAACAGGAACGGCCTTGGACTCTCATCCTACGCTACTGTGGGGCCCTTCCGTCGCTCTTGCCCAATGCCGCGTTTTGGGTGGTGCTTCACTTTCCCGTTCGTCTTCAGCCCCCCGCTTCTTATTGTCCACGTCTCGGGAGATGTGTCTGTGTCTGTCGGTAAAGATTCTGCGTCGGTGGCTTCCTTCTTTCATGGTTTGGGGGCTTTCAGGCTGGGGTAATGATAGCATGCCATTCGAAGCACGACCGCGGAGGGGTTGAGGTTGGTGGAGCTGCAATCAGCCCCCTAGCAGTTTTGAGGTTGCCATTTGAAGCGATGTTCAAGCTTTCTCCTACACGCTTTGTAGGTACTCTATGCATGATCTTTGTTATGGAGTCAAGCTGATTATTCTCGTGCGGGTGCCAGATCAGTGGATATATTTTTCTATGGTTATGTCTATATAATTTTTTTGGAGCGATCTCTGTGGAGAAGAAGAGTGAGAGAATAACCTTCTCTGAGTTTGGAAGTCGCTACTTTTGCCTCCCATCATCATTCCTTGAGTACTGCGTCGTCTTTTCCGTGCTTGCATGGCGTAACAGCCAGCCTGAACATCCTGGTGTGTTGCAATGGCAAGAACATCATCAAGGTTGCCCGCCACGTTTGGATAGGCATTCAACAAGTTCAAAACATCTGCCTGTACCAAGTGTACAGTAACTCGCGAAAGTGATCCTCTTGGGCTTGGCTTGTCATGGATTTGTTTTTAGTTTGGTGTGTTAAGCAATCAAACTCTAGAGATCTCGTCATTTACGGTGGGAAACCGCGGTCCAGAACTTGGTAGAAGGCTCTATTCCTCCTCTCTGACGATCCCAACACTTTGGTGTGGGAATGATGTACAGTAGTCCAGGGTACGTCGCATCCCTCATTTAACTCCATAGCCCGAGTAGACTCTGTCCATGCTTGGGTGCAATCTGAAATATCGGCGCATTCTAGTTCCAAGGTTGGCAGTTAAACACAAGCAGGAACTGTTGTATTGAAGGCGGTGGCGGGAATGGTGGTACAAGGTGGTGGAATTGGGGTTGGAGGAACTTAGAGAGGGGATGCGTTGAGTTAGGAGCTTGGGCTAAGGCATCAGGAGGCATGGTGAACTCAGCGGAGACCGAAAAGAAGTCTGAGCCAGCAAATGCCATGGGCGCGGCTCGTTTCTTATTGTTCCTGGTGCTGGTGGTCGTCACCACGTGGCTGTTCTTGCCTGTCAGCCTATTAGGATTCATCTGTTTGTGCAGCTTCATCGTCCTCGTCATCAAGGTGCAAATTCGTGTATCCTATCAGAAGCTTGTCTGGATGATTATGCAAGTGCGTGACGTTTGTATCTATGGGCACAGTACGAAAAGGATGCTGTTCTTGACACGTTTATGAGCCCAAAAATTGTTTATGCAAATATCCTGCTAATGTAATTCTTGGAACTTGAGCACATCAATCTTCCCCGGGTACCATGGGCTGCTGTAGGGGTCGTAACCAATAGTTGATGCAACTATAAGTTGTTGGGGGTGCCTGATTTTAAGGTTATTAATGCAAGGGAGGTTCTGATACCCATATTACCGAACTTACCCAAACTTGCATGGAGTTTGATTTGATTGGGGGCTGAACGATTTCCCAACGTGCGAGCGAGAATTGGCAAATCTGAATAGAGTGCCGAGTCTTTCCAGTTGTAGGTGGCACCTTCGACGTAGATGAAAATACGTGTTTCTGACCACACCACCTGATAGATGGCTTATGATTGTATTCAGGCAACTGTGATAGATTTCTTGGTACGAGAGAACACATCTGAATTGGGGCACGAGAGAATACACCTCAATTGGGGCACGAGAGAATGTTGCTGTTTCACTTGCTTTCATCCGTGTTTATGGTCTTGACGCCCCTTCGTAGGCTCATATTGGGTTCTTGCTCATTTCCAAGGAGACCTTGGCTTACATCCACAGGTTACACTGTTTGACATGTGTGCCGTGTCATCGTCCATGAGTTAGGAAGAAGTACGATACCGGGCGGAAGAACGAAGTCGAATGGATGACGCAGAGCGGAGCAGGGTCAATAAAAAACGGGTACAATGTCAATCCCCTTGAACGGCGATGTAAAAAACAGTCCTTGTGAGGAAGTCAGCAGTCATCTGAGCTTGGCTTAGTCCAAGAATTCTATTCTGGTTCGCATCCATCTTCGGACATTTTGACAATCTTTTCCGTAATCATATTTGGCTGCTGCAGACATGTGAGGAGGGAGAGTCATTAAGATGGCTAAACGAGGGCATGAAGAGAATATGGCCGATGAGCACGGAGTTTGCATCAACTTATTTTTTTGGTCCAATGGCTTCGACGTTTCTAGATAAATACAAGCCTCGGGGGTCGGGGTTGGTGGTATGTAACCCTCAACGTCATGTCGCAGAAAGCACATTGTCGATCGCCTGCGTGAAAGAAACACTGCACTAAACACAATGTCTGTAACTTCTATGCTTTCATCGTGATGGGACAGGAGGATGTAGAGAGCGCGAGAGAGAGGGAGGATGCGTGCGCCTCAAAGAGATGCGCAGGCCTTTTTGCATACGCAGTGTCTTTGCCATCCAACTGCGATGTTTTTCAAAGTTCTTAGAAAAGAAGTGCTGGTTCCTTTAGCTACTGCCTCTGTTGATATTGACGATTATGTGATATGAAATTGTGTGACATCGTTCAAGATGTTTTAGATATGCTCGGTTCTGTTACTTCTGTAGCTTCTCATGAATCATTTCAGCTCGTTGAGAATAGCATACTAATCAAGTTGCTACAATCGGTATAACATATGGTATCCCTCTTCAGCCAATGCTAGACAGTCTGTTGTTGCTTGGCTTCTCAGAGCGCCAGCAATTGGGTTAGTATGCAGGTGAAGGCCTAAAAGAGCTTATAGGTTGTTGCCTTTGCTTCTGAACAAGTCTCAAGGTAGTCGTTCAACCGAAACTCTGATGTGATTGGGTAATGTTCGGACAAACATCCGCATGTGGCAGGAAGCGACGATAGATGTCAGCACTTTGTGCCTTGGAAACACGCCACCAGAGTTCTATTGCATTCAGACGCTTGAGCAATCTATGGATGGTTATGATGTGGTGAGCTTCCACTGCAATTGGCCTGATCTTTGATTCGTAGTGGTTTGCGTGCGTGCTGCACCGAACACGGAGACTCAGGACGACTTATTCGGTTTTGTCATGAAATCCATCCGTTCACTAACATCTTGATCTGCTTGAATAGGCATACGAGGCAAGGATGGTATTCCATGCCGATGAGCGCATGACTGCTCAGATGAAGGTAGTTCTGAATTTTTTAGGGACGTACAATATCTACATCTCAGGTCTGCGAATTGAGGGAACGGTGTGTAATGGTTCTTGACCATCTCCGTGTTCGACAGTAATCATGGCACAATGTTCCCCTTGTCTTGTATTGGCATGCTGCTTCTGCACCAACTTCTTTTGTTCCGCTCGCAAAAAAAATGAGATGAGGAATCAGACCTGCAATCATAGTCCTGTTTTAGGTGTTATCATGAAGGCAGCTTGTGCTGTCAACTGGCGACCAAATTCTTTTCTCAAACTTTCAGATTTGATCCTGTACAAAGTCTGAGTTTGGCAGCCTCTTGGCGGTACTGAAAGAACATTATACCTTGCAAGAGTAGCATAACTCATTTTAATAATGGGACCATTCGTGTTCAGAGTTTGTCCAAACGCTTTAACAAGTCATAGCTGTGCGAGATTGCAGGTCAGGATATCAGCGAAGTTTCTGAAAGGTTGGCCATTTGTCAAGCAAGTGCGCTTCTGCTTCAAAACTAAGCCTGAAACTGTAGACGTGAAATATGGGTTTAAGTTCCTTCGTGACGTGAGGAATGGCTATGTAAAGCAGCGAGTGGTAAGTTCACAGGTTACGTATCCTGTCTGCGTGTTTCGATTCTTGTGCAAACATTCACACGTTACCCTCCTTTGATACTACATTCCTGAGGTTTTGGTAAATCCTGGTTCAACACAATGTTGTGCAAGCGCAAAGTCAATTATCATTGGTAATTTGGGTCAAGGAGAGTACTTGAATTGAAGAACCCTCAGCGATTTTTGGACTGGTTCATCAGGATAGGGTGCTGCGTAAGGTATTGGAGGATTGCTTTGTTGAGGTGAACCACAACTTCTTATGTTTCACGCTTGCAGCAACTTTTCACTTTTGATGCAGCTCGTATCAATGGGTTTTTCTTTGTAGCAATTCAGCCTTGGGCATGTGCAGCTGTTCTGTCTTCTATTTGTTTTGCTCTAGCGTCTTCTGTATTTGTATCTGTCCCTCAACGCTTACTCAGTGTCCAATTTTCAGCAATATGAGACACGACCGTTTCGTACGGCACAGTAATCATGTCTTGCAGTCGTTCTTCAAAAGTCGTGAACTCACTTTAATACTACTCGCACCTGTGCAGCCGAACTACTTAGAGGTGGACGTCGATGCAATAGCAGGGAAGTTCTTTTCTGATTCAACAATGTAAGAAAGTAAGCCTCACGATGGAACTGGCTGCACATTTGCCCAAGGTTATTGCGTTACAAATTGTTGAAAAAGTGCTGACATAATCCACACTAAATCAACGAGAAGACTGTCTTCAAGTGTTCTATGGATTTTGGGATTGTAACGCTTTGCGTAGGTATTCATTCGGGTGTCTTAGCACTTAGTACCCAAATCGTGGAGGGACTACTCATGATTACCATGAGGTTCCACCCTTCAAAAGCACCTCTTAGGAACACTGCATTGTCTGAGAGTCTTCTAAGAGGAGGCTGTTTCTGACATGAAGGAAATCGATGTTACATTGCATCTGGCAGGTGCAGCAGGGATTTCCAGAGAAGGGAATAAGGCCGCTTTTATGGTGGAAATCTTCGGCGCTACAAATCTCAAGGTCTCTGACGGGAATAGTGAGTATCTCTGTGTATTTGCTTAACTTCCATTTTGTAGTCGTCGGTGATTAAAAGTAGTAGTTTTCCAGGCGTGTCCTCCAGCATAGACGTGGTTTGAGGTCTTACAAACGACTGGACGGTTATGAGAATCCATGTTTGTATGTTACACTTGAAGTTTTAGTGTTGCGTATGGCCTTTCAAGTGCACCGTCCATTTGAGTTACATTCTTTGACAATTTCCATTAAGAAAAACCGGGTGGACACGTGGAAAACGCTCCATCGTTTTGCTTTACCCCTGTGACCTTATTGTGAGTTGTCCACAGAGCTTCCTTACCCGATCGTGGTCGTGCAATTTGGGACCCACCAGGAAAGGAAAACTGGAGTTAGCCACCAAACACTAAATCCAACGTGGGAAAAGGAAGAACATGAATTCTTCATCGAAAGCTGGGGCAGGTCAAATTTTCTAGTTTTGAAAGTGAAAAACGTGATTGAACCTTCCACGGAGCTTGGGTATGTTTCCTTCTCTGCCTAACTGAAGCTTATCGTGGATGTAGAATCTATTCAAAGAGTCGGTGGGGTTTGGGAGGCTGCGAGTATGTATCATACATTTTGTCAAATCTCACACCTGACAACATGAACCTCGACAATCAAACAAGTAGGAGGTTTGTCCACCTTATGTTTTCGTTCATGGGTCCTGTATCGGCCTTTATTCAGATTGTGAGTGGACGGCGAACTTCTTCGAATGCTGAAACAGCGCCTTGATTTGCACGATGTCCGATCTTCGTGCTAGGCGCTAGCGAAGTTGTTTTTGTTTGTGTACCCTGAATATAATGGTTCATTCGTAAACTTGATGTTTTGTCCCGTTCCGAAGCATTCCTAGTTCGGCATGGAACTGCAAAGTGATGTATTTGCTTTGCTGTTGCTCAGGTTCGTCGTCGTTGCTGTCAATGAGTATAAAAAAAATCCCTACCATAAATTTGATGAGCCCTTCGTTTGCAACGATCCAATACCAGGCCGCTTACGATTCGCCATCACCATGAAACACTCTGACCCCCTTCATACGGTTGACGAACCACGCCCGAGCAATGCTGGGGCCGAGGCCGAGGCTGAGACTGAGGTACTGCAGCTGTTACTCGAAATTTGTAAACCGCTGTAGATTGCTGAGGGCCAGACGAGTTGCCGATCAGTTCTGTCATTTACCACTTCGTCGGTGCAACCGCAGCGGGCTGTTTTTCCCGCACGAACTTCCTCCATTTATTGCGTGTCCTGTCGGCGATTGGTTCATCTGAAGTGGATTTCTCTTTCTTTGCCCTAACCATCCGGGAGTAGGTCGATAGTCTTCTTCATCGTAAAGCCAGTTTTTCCCTGTGGTGCAGGCTATGGCGCGGACTGTCCCATTGGAGATTATGGCCAGTAATGCAGCTGTTGGTTACGAGTCACCCTCCGCTGCTACGACGTCGAAGTTGAGGAGGTCTAGCAGTTATACAGACTTAAAAAGGGTGCCGTGGAGGTCGTATATTATGAAACCAGGCAAGGGAAGGAAAGCAAAGCACGGCAACGAAACGGCAGAGATAGAACAGCCACAGGCTGCCACTAGAGAGGCTCGTGGGAAGCGTGAGATTGTTGACATGCCCTCTGAATGGTATCCCGTTGGTGCCATCGCCATTTGTCGTCCAGGACCGTCGGTGCCTTCGCAGGACATTAACGCAACAACGATCAAACCCAAATCACCTGAAGTTGACGAAAATGGTGCGCACCGACATGAACGGCCAGAGCGGAGGGCCCCGGAGGTAACCCGAGTGATAGACGCACCCAGAGAAGGTCGGCTTGAGCCCATGAACATTTCGTCGAATTTAGTGGATAATCTGCAATTGAATCGACCTGAGCAGTTCGAAGGTGCAGGTGCAACGCCAGGAGTACGGGATTCTGGAAGCCAAGTCTCGCTTTCCTTGAGTGGCCCTCAGGATGAAACAGTTGTGGCCAATGTGGACAAGACACTCATCATTGGTGCAAACGTTCAACGGCCTGATTCCAAATTGCCATTGCAACACCCAGAAAAGCCCCCTGGGAGCAATGAAACTTGGAAGCAGAAACTTAAAAAATTGAAGAAGTCGTGTGTGAACCGTATAACGAAAAAGAATAAGAAGAAAGGTGATGCTTCGAATGGAGTAGATCCCCGTTCTGGGAAGCTGGGACGCACCAGCGGCGATCCTGCACAGGTGTTTCACTGAGATTAAGACGAGGGTACACCATTAACGGGATTCGCGTCTACCGAAACTACTGGTCCGAGTCGCATGACTAGCAATGGCGGTGCGCCTGGGAGTGCACATGGAAACACTAACGTGCAGGGCAAAGTCAATGCCGGCACTGATAGCGGTGCTCCAGGTAGCCAGTCCGACAGACGTACTTCGGCAGGCGGACGGATGAAGGACGTTTGAGGTCGCATGGGTCGGTCTTCGCAGCCCGAGTCTTCACCGCTGCAGTAATGGAGTTCAAAGTCGATATATATTAGCGGTTGATACGGTTTTTTTAGACCAATATCAATAGCTGGAATGTGAGAGTGGTCAGAGTTTCTGACTTGTAATATCAGACCAGTGCGTGCAAGATGCGTTGCCATTTTCAGAGGAGGTGTGGCACCTACGCCTTCGTGATTGTTGTTTGCATGAGTTCCTACGCTGTCTAGCTCCTCATCATCCAGCGGTGGAGGAGTCTTTGTTCGTATTTAAGCCCCATTTGATCACCACCACGCCGCAGTTGAGGGCTCAACAGCCCTCCGCAGTTGCAGGGGAACGACTAAACTGTTCTCACCTGCGAACGGTATCATCGAATTCTCAATATTGGAAAGTTCCGACTCAACAAAGCATTGGACCTTTCGCGGCGTTCCTGACCCATCCAAATCTTGCGTTTCGCTACTATCCACATGGACAGGAGTCTTCCACCGACAGTTCATGGAATGTAGGAGTCGTCGTGCACACCTCGCAGCAGGGAATCTCAAATTACCAGCCAGCCAGCGAAACCGGGCGCAAAGCTTCTGGGCGTGGCTCGACAGGAGCTGTGTAAGGGCGAACCGTGATCATCAAGTCGAACAGTGAACTGGCAGAGCACAGACACGGAGACGAAGCAGATTACAAAAGCCAGTTTGGAGCCGTCGAGTGTAGAAGAGACTGCATCGAAGCACCGTCCATCTCGCGGGGACATGACAAGACAGCTCAGATTCATCACGGGATGACGAGTTGGCGTAGAAGTTCAGTGTCTTCTGCACCTATACAAACTTCTATGCAAGTTAGCCACATGCTAATTATGGCATTGCCGGCAGAAGCCAAGTGTACAACCTGCTTGGTAGAAGAAAGAAGAAAGAGATGGTGATTGTACCAAGTATAACAATTTCTCACACTTCACGTTATTTCATCATGCGTGACCCCCAAGCACAAGAAAAGTGCACAATTCCGTAGCATGACCACAAAGGCAGTTAGTGGTTTTTAAGATGATCCTTCATTGCCATGCAAACAACTCACTCCATCTATGCATGGTTTCATTTACTATATTTTCATATCTTGCATCAGTTGTGGATGTGAACTTTAATCTGTGTTTTAGGTTATGTTTATTGTGTGTTTGTTTGAACATCATGTAATAATGATATTTATAATATCTTTGCTATCTTTTGTTGTCGGTATATTTTTGAAATGCAAATTGCAATAATCATTCATTCAAGTCACTACAACACCAAGATGTACTTCAAAGATTGGAGAGGTTGAAATTGTAAAAGGTTGTATTGGATTCTAAAAATACTACCATAGTATTAGAATAAATTTGGTTAAAACAAACATGTAAAACCTTCTACAAAATGTAATGGTTTAGAAACATATAGTTTAGGGCATTCTACAAAGATAAATTACATAATCAACTGATATTGAAGAATATATTTATTATTTTTATGCATTTCAACAATAATCAATATTCTTCAATGAACCATAATTTTTTGCTCCTATGTATTATTAATGTGATTCTTGGCATCTCAAATGAAAAGAAATGATGAAATTTTAATTTTTTTTGTTTTATTTTTTATTGATTTATCTATAAAATTCTTATTGTCTTATTTCTTAGGCATCAATCAATGTACTTATTTTATGTCAAATTTTTCTTTGTTTTTCTAAAGAAGGCAATTTTGTTAGATAATCTCATTTTTTTAACAAATTGTTATAAGTATTACAAAAACATTATAATAAGATGACACCTTTGTGTTATATTGAAAAAACTTGGATTTTTGTCCTTCTTTGATATATATTTTTATTCTTATGGTGTATATTATAATAATATATATGTTTTTATTTTAATTTGTTTATATATCCTATTTTCTTGAATTTATTACTATTGAGATTAATTAAGTTTGCTCACATACACCACTTTATAATACATCTTAATATGTAATTTATTTTATTTTGTAGTATGTCTTGTAGAAAGTAGTACATCCTTAATTATATATAATTACATATTGCGGATTGACATTTGATACATGATAACATAATTTGGAGGTATTTGAGATTTATCTCTTAATCTTGGCTATACTTGTCACCAACATATATAATAACTTAGATAAGAAGTATTAGGTAGAAGGTTAATGAAGGTAGTTTTAATAATATATTGTAGAAAAGCTTCTTTGAAGCTTTATAGATACAGATTTGGCTTTATATATATTAATAGTTGATTGATAGATTATAATTTGGCCAACAAGTTGTCCATATATTACACATATTGGTCATATGGTGGACATATTAGAACCTTGTCTTGTAAATTAGACACATGTCTCACAAGTTGGATACATATTGGAAGTCCTATAGAATGTTGTCATATAATTCATAATTATAGAATATATATGGAAGCATGAGTGAAGCCTTCTGCGTTCTAGTCAATGTGTTTCTTGTTCTTAGTCTTGTTCTAAAAGTCTCTAATCTTCTTATCTTTTGCAATAGCCAATCTAGTTTCAATATTATACCATCTATAAGTGATTTTTCATCTTTTTGGAGTAAAAAAAAGAATGTATTAAGTGTTTTATTGTTTATAATTTGAATACTTGAGAATTTGACAAGAATCCTAATTCATCATTTCTATTTTTTTAGAAGTGAAAAGATTATCCTATTGCTTTTATTATATTTTTGAAGATATAAAAATAAAAAATAAAAAATAAAAAATCTATGGATGTTTTATTTGACAAAAGTAAAAATAGATTTATAACTATTACAAATATTTATAAGCTTGTCAATACTTTTAGGGTAGAAACTTCATGTATTTCTAATATTAACCATAAAAGTATTATTCTTAGGCCTATAGAAGAAATCAATAATGAAGTTCAATGTCTATGCTAATAAGTTGTGGACTTAAGCAAAGCAAGTAGATCAATTTTACAATTGAATCCGAGAAGTTTTACTACTATAAATAAGAAAGAGAAACAAAGATCAATATATAAGAGAAGTTTGAAAAAATGAGATCAAAATTTTAAAGATTTTGATTACAAGTGAAGCTATATTTAAAGTTGCATCATTTCCAATACCTAGATAGATTTACTTTAGTTGGATTCATAGTTGTACTATTTTTTGGAAGTGCTCTCATTTGGTTTGCACCTTTGATTGGAATGGATTTACAACTCCTCTGTATTTTAAATTCATTCTTAGAAGTATTTGTAGCCACATTCAAAAAAAAGTGATAAAAAAAGAATAAAAAATATCAAAATTCTATGTTGACAATAAAGGTCACATTTAGCCACCATATATGTTGTTAAATTCTTAAAACTTTATTTGCAATGTAGATCAAAATGACAAAATCCTTATCAATCAATTTTAATATGGATTAAAAGATAATCTCAAAGATTTATTATTGACAATGTGGAGAGCAAATTAATTGAAATAATTTATTGCTCAAGCCATTGCATGCAACAATTGACTTTTTGAAAGATGCTAAGAACAAAAAATTGGTTGAAGAAGAATAAATCAAGTTATGACAAAAACATCTAAATTTTTAGAAATTTTGATATCAAGGCTAAAACCTATGCAAATTGATATGGAACTTTTTAAACCTCTCACTAAATAATTAAAGACTCAACATTGATAAGAAAAATTGTCCTTATATTGTGGAGAACTTAAGCACATTAGTGAACATAATTTGAAGAAAAAACACAATCACAAATAAAGAACATGGTTGATAAAGAAGATGATGTATTAAAAAACAAGTTTGCCTAGCTACAAAAGACATTGTGCGGCTAAAATCTTATACAATATCCACTAAAGGTCCTATTTCTTTTTTACATTCTTTATCTTATTTTATAATAGATGTTTGTTTATGACCAAAAAATTTCAAAGTCTTTGTCCTATTAGAATTAAGAGCTTCAACTTGTTTTATAGACAAAGACTTTTTTGAAATATACAATTTATTTTTAATCGTGAATGCTAAGTCCATACATGTAGAAGTCATAGATGATTGTTTATATATTTTTGGGGATGTTACCATGAAACTTTTTTATTGTATATAGTAGCTAATAGATATAATAGCTTAATAATATTTAATATTATTAGCTCTCTTTTATAATCTAATTATTTAAAAATTATTATGGATAAAAAAGTATAATCCTCAAATTAATTAGATTTTTTGTAACTTTCATTGTTTTTGTAATTTTATCCAAAATTCTATTATCAAAGTAAGAAGTCATAAGTTTTATACAACCAAATCTTTAATAGTAAATACAAGAGCTTTCATGCATGTTGCAAAATAATAGTCATCTTTTACTATTTATTCCACATCTATTTTTGATAACAAAAAGAATTTGAAGTGCATTCTAAGCCAATATCAAGATTGTTAAGAATTTTTTGAGAAGAAAAATGTATATATTCTTCCAAAGCATTGTTCTTAGGATTTTTCAATTAATCTTCAAGAAGGAGTTCAATTTCCATTTGGACAAATCAATAGCTTATTACATAATAAAATGGCTACATTGAAAAGAACCTAGCTAAGAATTTTAAACACCATTCAAAATCTCTACTAAAAGTTTCCATCTCATTTGTGAAGAATAAAGATAGATTACTACCAATGTGTGTGGGTTATCAAAGATTTAATAAAATCACTATTAAAAATAAGTATTATCTATTTTTTATTTTAATATTTTTTTAATTAATTGAATCAAGCAAAGATTTATATCAAAATAGATCTACAAGGATCATACTATTTAGTAGGCATTAAAAAAAGAGACTGTAGAAGATTGTGTTTTAAACTAGGTATGAGCATTTGAATATAATGTCATATCATTTGCACTTGTAAATACACATGTTGCTTTTCAATATCTAATGCATGATATATTTTGAAAGTTTTTAGATGATTTTTTAAATTTTTTTTATCTAAATAACATTTTAATCTACTCTAAGAATACAAAAGAGCATGAACTTCATATTTGTTGTATGTTACAAAAACTTCGTAATGCAAGACTATATGCTAGGATGGAGAAGTTTTTATTTTATACAAGTCAAGTTGATTTCTTTAAATACATTATTTCAAATGATAATCTTGTATATTTGACTTGTAAAGATAAATTTGATTAAAATGAAGAAGTAGAAATATCATTTTAAGCTTTAAATATATATTTTTTTCTTTTGCATCAATCTTGTATTAAGTTGAATTTTATAAAGTATTTTTTTATAAAAAAATAGGTGCAATATTATCATAGATAAGAATAGATGATAAAATTTATTTAGTAGTTTTTAATTAATTTTTTTCAATAGCCATAATCAACTATAAGATCCACTACAAATTTATTTTTACAATTGTGGATTCATTTCAAAAAAATTTATTACTAGTCCAATCACCATGTATACGAATTATAAGAATCTTGAGTATTTTGTGTCAATACCTATTTTATATTGTTTCCAAGCTTATTGGAGCATGTCTTTGTCAAGCTTTGAATTCAAAAGCATATACTTGTAATATAAACAACAACTTATTAAATGCCTTTTCTAGATGTTCTTATTTTGTACCAAAAGAAGAAGACTCATCTTTGGATCAATGAGAAATGATGCTTTTAAGGCTAGAAGAATATCATCTTTAAGAAATAAAATTAATATTGATTATTGATTCAACTTTTCTTAAGCAATTTTAATCAAATACGTCCTTAAATTTTCTTTTGTATAACATTGAAAATAATTCATCTAAATTTTATGATACTTATAAGTTTTAATTTTAAAAAAAACTACTCAATTTTAATGGACACTTATATGTTTTAAAAGGTGAAGCACAACTATGTGTTCTTCAAGTCCATTATAATTTTTCTAGATACAAAACATTTGAGATACAACAAGATTTTGGAACTAATATCTAGAAATTTTTGGTGGCCTTACATGTGGAATGTAGTCAAAAAATTTGTACAATCATATGATTTTTGTTCAAGAGCAAAAACTTCTTATCATCAACCTTATGGACTTTTTCAGCCATCACATATACTCAAATAACCATGGTCTTCCATTTCAATGGATTTTATCATAGATCTTTTTATTTCAAATTTTTATGATTATATATTTATGATAGTAAATTATTTTACTAAAATGACACCTTTTATACTACATAAAAAATCTATCACTAGTAAAAAAATCACTAAATATTTTATTGATTTTTTTTTTTTTAATTATGGATTGCTAAAAATTATTTTATAAAATCAAAGGACTCAATTTGTATCAAGGTTTTAAAGAATATTTTGTAAAAATATTGAAGATAGATATAATTTTTTTTTACTTTCTATCCTCAAATAGATGAATAAACAAAATGAGTGAATTAAGTTATAGAATAATATTTAAAATATTTTATCAATTAAAATTAAGATGATTGGACAATATTTTTGGCATTAATAGAGTTGGCATAAAATAACATAATAAATTCTTCTATCCAAAAAATAATATATTTTACTAATTATATTTTTTATCCAATTATTTAATACTTTTGACTTCTCCATAGTTGATAATTCTATGGCAAAAAATTTGACAAATTATATATCAAAACTACATGCAACAAAGAAGCTACAATTAAATAAAGGTGCCATAAACATACATATTTATCTAGATAAGAAGTGCTAGGTAAAAGGTAAATATGAATAAATTTGATATTATCTTGTAGAAAAGCTTCTTAGAAGTTGCATAGATGGATATTTTATTCTATACATGTTTATGGTTGATTGATAGGTTAGAAATTAAGCCAACAAACTAGCTATGTATTGCACATGTAGGAAGCTTGTGGTACAAGCTAACAATATGGTGCACATATAAGAAACATGCCTTGAAATTTAAGACATGTGTGTTATAAATTCAATACATATTAGAGGTATTATAAAATGTTGCTACATAGCCTTAAGTTAGTTAGTATATATAGAAGCAAGAATGAAACCTTCTTCACTCTTGTCAATATCTTTTTCATCCTTGATCTTATTTTAAGACTTTTTAGTCTTCTTTTTTTTGACAATAGCCATTCTAGTTTAATATTATATCAACTTTGAGTGATTTTCTAGTCTTTTTAAGTAATATGAGAATGTATTGATTTTTTAGTTTTTTAAGATTCATGTCTTTGATAATTTGATAAGAGTTCCAATTGATTATTCGTGTTTTTTTTTTTTTTAGGAATGAGTGGATTATCCAACTTCTATTGTTATGTTTTGAAGGTTAAAAATTATTAACCTTAAAATTGAAATTTATTTTTTTAATATTTATTAATTTTTTTAAACAAAGAAGTTTTTTTTTTTTTTGGAAAATTTTATTTGGCATTAGATCTTCCAGATTATCTTCTTTTAATTTGATCTATGAATTTATTTGAATTTTTTATAAAAGAAAAAATTATAGATGCTACTCTTGATAGAAGTGAGAATAGATTTGTAACTATTGCAGATCTTCATGAGCTTGTCAATACTCTTAGGATTAAAATTTCATGTATTTCTAATGTGAATCATAGAAGGATTATTTTTATGCCCATAAAAAAAAATCAACAATGAAGTTTAAAGATTATTCCAAGAAGTTGTCTAATTGAGAGAAGTAAGTAGATCAAGTTTATAATTGAAGGCAAGAAGCATTGTTTCTTAAAATTTGAAGGAGACAAGAATAAGTATATTGAAAAAATTTGACAGAATAAGATCAAAGTTTTAAAAGATACTACAATAAGTAAAGCTCTATCTAAGGTTGCATAATTTTCAATATCTTAATGGATTTACTCAAGATGGATTCATAAATATGCTTCAATTTAAAAATACTCTTTTTTGGTTTGTATCTTTGATAGAAAATGATGCACAACTGTTCTATGATTTGAATTCATTCTTGAAAGTGTTTAAAGTTATATTTGAAAAAAATTATTGAAAAGGGGTAGTAGAAATAAAACTCGTATCTTTACAATAAGGATCACATTCAACTACCATATATATTGTTGAATTCTATAACCTTGCTTGTGATGTGGATTGGAATGACAAAGCTTTTATCAATAAATTTTGATATGGATTAAAAGATAATATTAAGAATTTATTGTTGATGATGTTGAAAGCAAATTCATTAGAGCAATTTATTGCTTAAGCTATTGCATGCAATAATTGACTCATTGAAAGATGCCAAAAACAAAGATTTAATTGAAGAAGTATAAGTCAAATCATAGCAACAACTTTTAAATTTTTAGAAGCCTATTTATCTAAGCTAGAGACTTTGTAAATTAATAAGATACATTTTAAACTTTTTACTAAGCAAAAAAAGACTCAACATTGTTAAGAAGGTTTATACCTATATTGTAGAGAACTAAAGTATATTCTTCAATATTATTCAAAGAAACAATGTAATCACAAAATAAAGAGCATGATTGTGAAAGAAGATGATGTATCAAAAAACAAGTTTGTTTAGCTACAATAGGAATTGTGCACTTGAAATCTTAAGCGATACCTACTATGAGTTATACAATTGACTCATTTGTGTATTTAGTAAAAAAAATATTCTTTTAGTAATTAAATTGTCAATTTATGGAATTAATATAAGAACTTTTGAGATAAATAGCAATTAATTGAATATAATGTTTGAAGTAGATCAATGAAAAAGTTTCCTTAAGAGAGAATTCCAAAATAGATATTCTTTTCTCAATTTAGCTAATATAAGTCTTGATGTAATAGTTGTGGTTTTTATGGGCATTAAAATATTTTATGTAGGTTAAATAGGAGGTGGAATCCTTGATTCAAAGCATCCAATAAGAAGAAAAGAAAGAAACAAAACCATAAAGAAGAATAGGTAAGCAGAGAAAGAGAGGAGCAAAAAGGAAAGGAAAAAAAATAAAATAAAGAAAAGATGGGATTGGGGGGCATGAGGCTGCCCCAAATTCCCCCAGCTCTCTGCCGGTAGGGGTTCAGGCCGCCCGGGATCCACTTGCTTTTATATCCTCTTGTTTTGATTTTTGTGTCGTTTTTTCTAAGCTCCGAGCCCTACGGACTGGCTTTTTTTCCTATCTCCTTTGTGTTGGAGGAGTGCTGCGGTGAAGCACTTCTTGATCTCTCATTTATTTATTTTATTTACTGATTTTTTTTCTTTGTGCAAGGAAAAGCTCCGTATCAATCAGGGTTGCGGCTGGGAATCCCCATCTACTATTTAGTATGAGCGGCTCGATAGGCTGAGTTTTTTGTTGCAGCGTCAAGGGTTGTGCGGCAACGGACTGTGCCTTGTTGAGCAGAGCAGCACTCGGCAAGTAGGAGCAAAAGTGTTGAATTTTGAGCTCCACCTATTACAAGCTCTTTTGATTGTTTTCCTTCTTGTGTGCGACGTAGAGATCCTAAGAACCGGGAACATGCACGCTGGGTGGTTTTGTTATTGTTCTTGTCTTGACGTGGTTGTGAAGAAGGTCGGGCTACAGCTGTGTAGTACGTGGTCATGGTGCTTGGACGACAGTTACTACTAGGTAGTGCATTTACGACTAAGTTGGGTTGTTGTTCTTTTCCCCGAGCTGGTGTTGGGTCTAGCATTGCGGCATTGAGTGGCGGCTATGCAGTGTTGAAGATATAGTGACGTTGCGATGGAAGGCATTGCCGATTTTGATATTCTATTGTCATATAGTGGCACCATCTTGATTTTTTAACAATAATTGATTGCGGTTGTAACTGCAACTTAGATTGCGTCACCAACCACATTCCGTGAAGTCATGGCTGCTGTTGCAAGTTCTTGAAGAGAGTAGTGGAGGTTTGGTCATGGTTGGTAGCCATCGAGAATATTGAGATCATTGCTATCTTTTGATCCGCGGTTTTGTCGGTTCGGATGCGAAAGGACTAAGTTTGTGTTGCAGTGCTATCAACTGGGCTGGTGATCGACTTAAATTGGCTCTTTTCTAAATTTTCTTCCTTGTTATTGTGCTCATTTCTCTCCGATTGTTGATTGGGCTCCGTTCTTCTTCGACTATCACTGAGTTCTAATCAACATCATTGCATTCAATCGGCACCCTCAGTGTCCTATTTCAGAAGCTTTGATGTACATGCCTTCTTATCCTCCTTTGCTGCCATCGTCGGATTGCAAGAGGATTGAATTTCATACCTGATCAAATTTCTTCAGGTGTTTTTTTTTCCATAGTTGTAGTTCAAGCTTAATTGAGGACATATATTGTTGTGTAAATGGCTTTTGCTTACCACTCATTTAAAAGTTGCTTATGAAGTAACATGCATCTTATTCTCTTAAATAATGTTTGATTCTTGGATTTTGCAACTCTATTTTGTTGAGATGAATAAGACATCAAAATTTGTCTTTCAATACCATATTGCTCACAAAATTGCTTGAAGACCTTAGATGTATATTTACTACTATTGTCACTATGCAATTTCTTAATCTCTAAATTCATTTGTTTTTTTAATAAGAGTCCTAAAAGTCAAAATTTATGCATGACTTCCAACTTTTGATTCATAAAAAAGATAAAAGTCTTTTTCAAAAAAATCATTAATAAAAGTGATAAAATACTTTGTTCTTCTATAAGATGTAATCTTCATACAACCATTAACATAAAAATATATTATTCCAAGAGTTTGATTGCACAAGTACTACCTTTTGTTAAAAGGGCATCATAATTTTGTTTTCTATAAACACATCTTTCACAAAATTCTAACTTAGTATTTTTGCTCAAATCTAGATGAGTAACTATATTACTTGCTTGTAGTTTCTTCAAGCCTAAAATGCCAAGATGACAACATTATTGACACCAAGGATTTGTCTTATTCAAATTTTGTTTCATTTTTATAACAAGAAAAGTCTTATCTTCATTTTAAAATCCTAATAGCTTATTCAAGCTTCCATGTCTATCCTTGATTGTAATATTGTCTTGTTTTATGAGACATGTATTAGCTTTAAAATTGACTTCATAACCCTGATCTATTATTTTGTTGAGAAAAAAAATATTCTTAGCCAATCCTTCAATATGTAAAATATCATATATATTCCTTTAATATTTCTCAAAAGTTAAAAAGATATCTATATCCTTTTCTTTATCAACAAGTCTAGTATCAACTTCAAAATAAATCTTAAAATCCAATGGTAGATTTCTATATTGAAAACCAACTTCACTTTCTTATCATGCATTGACAAGCACAAAAATTAATGTACCACTCCTTATCACTTATAGTAATAGACAACACAACTATAAAGATAGACTCATCTTCTTTCTTTTGATATTTTTTTTATTGTATTAGCTTAATGTTTTTAAAAAGTCTTTCTTAACTTCTTTAATTTCATGTCCTCTTTAATTTAACACTCTCTTTTGTAGTAACCTCTCTTTCCACAATATCAACATTTGACATCCTTCTTGTAATCATGTGAAGACCTTGTATGATTGTGAGTATGAAAATATGATTTGGTCTTATTATTTTCCATCAATGCTGCCTCCAAGGTTGAGTGCACATTCTTATTGTGAGACTTGTATTATAATAGTTGAGATGTGACCATTTGCAATGTCAATTTTGTTGGAAGTCTTGTTCCTAATGTCACCACTAATGTCTAATATAATTTTGGGAGACTCCTTGAAAACACCATTACAAAGTATAAATCAAAAACTTTCTTGCTTATAGAAGAAAGTTGCTCAGCTATCTCTCATAGCTTACCTATATACATAACAATGTTGTCATCTTTACTCATTTGTATGGTATAATACCTGAAAATTAGGTTTAATAAGATTGATGTATTTTTCACCTTGTATGTTGCTTCAAGTGCCATGTTGTCTATGTACTTTTTGCCCTATTTGTAGTGAGAAATTTTGTGCATATAAGATGTAAGAAAATTAAAAATAATGGCCTTTGGTATGTATCTTCTCATTTTTCAAACTCTACTAGATCTATAGATAACCAAGTAGGTTTCTTATACTTTCCACATACAACCTTCTATTATCCTTTTTCAATAAAAACAAACCAATTTTTTTTTATTTCTAAAAGTGCTAATTGTCTCTATTAAATTTTTCTATAATATGGTATTCTATTTCCATCTTGCAAGAAACAATCCAAATAGAAAAAGGTGGAAGAATTGAGGAAGATATAGAAGGTGAATAGAATTGGTGTCTAGGTGAGGTTTAATATCCTCATACAGCTTACTTGAATATTTATAAAAATTCTAAATTTTCTTGAGGAAAAAAAAAAAAAAACAAACAAACAAACAAAAACAAAAACAAACAAACAAACAAACAAAAAACTAGTTTGGATGTGGATAGTATAATGCCACTAGGATACTCAAAACATTTCAAGTCAAAACTCACAAAATCGACAAAAACTTCCTTGAAGGTGATTGAAAGACCACATTTTACAAAACAACCTCACATATGTATTCAACCTTCAAAGGGCTATTTAAGAGATATATATGTATATATATATATATACAAGCATTTTTAAAAATATAAGCATTAAAGATGTAAGCATTATACAAAAATAACCAAATTAATCTATCTTATATTTCAGTAATGGTTTATGGGTATATTAATTTATTATAATATTACTATTTTCAAGATTTTTCTTTAAAAAAGATAATTTTTTTTAAAGAAATTGAATGTAGTTTTATATTTTGAATTTTATAATTTATAAGATTGTGAATCATAAAGAAAATGCATATTTTTCAAAAGATATATATATATATATATATATATTCATATATTTTATCAATGATATTCTAATTTTTTTTAACATAAACACAATTGAAGCTAATGTCTGCTAATGTTAAAAATCGGGGTACAATGCAATTTAAATTTTAACTGTTTTCTTACAAAGATTGAAACAAGATTTAAATCTTCGAATGGTATTTAAAAAAAATTGTAATAAAACATCATCCATGGAGTTGAAAAGGAAAATTTAGAAAAATTTGCACAACTGATTTAAACATAAAATAAAATAAAACGATATTCTGAATAATTGTTGTAAAAATCAACATTTGTTTTATAATAAATCAAATTTTATGCATAGATATAACTTATTAAAAATAATCAAGTTTTTTCATTGTGTCATAAAGAATAAAATTTGCCATATTGATTTTGTATGAATATATATAAAAACTTAAGTTTACATTGTTACATGTAAGCATTTTGAATATTGAATGAAATGAGAATAATGGTATATCTGTTAATTTTTTAATATTAGTTTTTTTGTATGATTTGAATGTTCAAAATCGGTTGCTTAAGCAAAGGATTAAAAGTTTACAGAGAGTATGCCGTAGTGTGCAGGTGAACTTCAAGTGACAGATAACTCCTTATTGCACCGCCCGTGCGCAACGAGTTCAGTCACCAAAAGTAGAAATGTTGGAGAGGTGTGCTGGAAAGAAGCGACAAGTGACTTGCGGCCAGTTTCACAAGAAAGATGTGTCATGCATTCCCTTGTTGCTAATTTTACAAGCAAAATTCTGTCGGGAAATACAGAATTACCATCTAGGCCGATTCAACTTCTCATGAACCTCATTTTACTCTATACACTCTTACAGCTCATGCTCTTAATACTCCTTCGCTGTGCTGTACTGTGAAGGAGTCGAACACGTTCATATACAAGTATCATTCTAGTCAAGATTGTGGTGACGGTGAGTGATAGTGGTGCTTTGTTCACAACTCCTCATGCTTAGCACCAGTAACACTCTTCACCTTCTCGCCCACATCACTGGCCAATTTTGAGGCCGCTTTGATCTGATCATTGATAGCAGCAGACGCTGCCTTGTATTGCTCATTCAGTTTCTCCTTTGTTGCCTCATACGTAGTTTGCGATTTTCCCTCTACCTCGGTGGCTGTCTCCTGCGTCTTTCCCGTAGCACTTTCCGCCCCTCTGTAAGCCTTGTCCTTAACAGATTGCGCACCCTCGTAGACCTTGGACGCTGTATCGCTGCTTGTGCTCTTCAAATAATCTGCGCCCTCGGTTGCTTTGCCTACTATCCCTTCTGAAGCTACCTTTCCCGACTCTGCCATGCCTGACACTCATACCACCCAAGTTAATAACAACTTTCTTGCTCTCTCATCTTCACGGCATATCTTTCAATTGATCTCGATCATCAAAATTTGCCACTTTCATGTCTGAGACACACAAAGGAATCAGATTCATTAGCGAGTGAGGGTATCCTTGCATGATTGTTAGAGCTATCTACCTACCTTTTCCAAATCTGCTGATGCTATCTGAAATAATTTTGATGCGGTTGCTCAAAGTCTTCCAGTATCCTGCAACAAGAACAGTCCGCACTAGCGAAGCCAAGTCACCGCCACTCACTTCATGAAAAACTTTTACTCAGAAGGTAGCAGTATCCATCATAACAAGAGTTGTGACCAAATATAGGGGAAGCATTGAGCTGGGTATAAATAAGTAATACTGACATAGACACTTGCAAACACAGCGAGAAAAGTGTTCCACAATATTACTCTAACCTGATGTGGTGTCTGCTGCAGCATCCTTGCTTTCCTGGGCCTTGCTTCCTGCTACGTTGGCAGCATCAGTGGCAGTCTCCTCTGCACTTTTCGTTGCCTCAGTGTGGCCCCTGGAGTGTGCATCACCGCAAATGCCCGAAATTATAATAAGCACCAACGCTTTCAAGATTTGATGTCACGATATTAGGACACTCAAATTGTAGTGCAAATGATATCAATTTCAAAGACGAACGCCGCTAACATAATGAAGAACATCAGCATTACAAACTTCTAATGCAGCAGTGATGGTGCAGCAGTTGACAAATGATGCAACAGAAAGAGAGGGTCCTACTTGGAGAAGAGGTTGAGCTTGTCCTTAGCCATATCCATCCAGGAATTGGTGGAGTCTTGAGCAGCGGAGGCAGCATCAGCTGTGCTTTGTTTGGCGTGATCAGCAGTGGAGTCTACAGAAGAATGAACGACAAGAAGAGACACCAGGAGCACCAGCAGCACAATTGCTCCCAAGGATGAACTGCGCACACTAATCATCGCCATGGCTACAAAACCACGACGAGAATAAGTTTGAATGGCACGCCTAAAAAACACAAACTAATAACTATAAGTTCAACAGCATGCACAAAAAATCGTAGGAGAGGGGATTGTAGGATTACATGGAGATAGCGAAAGTAGAGTGTTTGAGATAACTATGCAGCAGCAAGGGCAGAGCAGGGCAGGGCAGAAAAGGAAGAAGATATGTCAACATCTGGTTAGGTCTGCAATATGTTACTCTCACTCCTCTGCCCTGTCACTGCCTACGTGGCGATTTGATTCCTTACACGTGTCGCTGTGAGGCTTAAGGCTCTTCCATTGTCCCACGTGTTCTCTGGACACGGTGCATAGTGCCATGTGGCGTATGATTTTCCTTCCTTGCTCCAGAAAAATTCACTCCATCCCTGATTGGCACACCCAGCATTCAATTATGGAAGAAAATTCTGCACTGAATGGCCCAGCCCAACTTTAAAATAAAATACCATCATCTGGAACAAATCTCACACGCCAATTTCATAACTTTTGATTTAAAGTTGTCCTCAGGGAACTTAATGACCTTTACTGTCCATCCGGCAGTGTAAGTGCTGACTTAGCATTCTTTCAGTGCTGGATACAGTATGTATTTCCAGGCTATTCAAGAAATCCGCGAAGGAAATGCACATATTGTTCTATGTACTCCGGTTTTGTGGGAATGATATGTCCGTAATCATGCTTAATGATTACACGATCGTCTCTGTGGAACAAGCTAGCTAATTGCTCTGACATTTCGGAACCTATTTGACGATCTTGTCCACCATATATATGCAGAGATGGACAACGGATTCCTGCTTCACTGGACGTGATCTTCGCATGCAAGGGAACAGGCGATGAATATCCGGAGCACAGAACTGCAAATCTAAAATGCACAGCAGCATCGATAACATCGTTGTTGAGGGGTCGAGTGTGGCGAAGCGAGCAGAGAGCAGCAACTACAGCTGCACCTTGCGAAAACCCCAACACTCCATCAAAGGGACCCAGATCTTGGAAAACTCTTTGCAAACACTCCCATGACTTCTCCCACCCTTCTGTCTGTGTTTCATACTGCCAAGGCTCAAATCGTGTGTTCCTTCTCTCCCCTTCCACTCCTGATTCCTCCTCTTTCATAGCCCGTGCATCGCCAGGACTTATTAGCCACGCATTCTTTCTAGTCGGTTTCTGACAAAATGCCCTTTTCAAATCTCTTTTTGGCCCCACATCACTCCAATCTTCGGTTCGTTCTTGTTGGATAAAAGGGAGAGAGTGAGGTGCATCAACAAACACAAAATCTGCAATGTGTTTTAACTTCTTCTTTAGAGACCCCAATCGACCTTGGAAGCAACTTGCATTTTGACGGAAGCCATGCAAGCAAAGAAGTCTTAATTTCCGCTTCGTTGCCAATCCTGGAATAAGCATTTCATACATCAGAATCATTTCACAAAACAGTGTTATTCATTTAGGAAAAACAACAAGATGATATTTAAAATGAAGCAGGAACTGACCGTGTAATAAAGACGTTTTCAAATCCGTTGGTGATGTCATAGCTTTTGTTATCGGTGCACCACTCTTAATACTATACACCTCTCCTGTCTCTGATCCCCCAAAAGCCTTTTGGTTCACTTCACAGAGTTCACAAACATACTTCGCAGACGATGCAGGTGAGTTTCCAGCACCCTACACCACTCGGCAAACAACTGTTAAAACTATCCTATTTATCACGCATGCTCGAAACATAAGCTATATCTACATACGATTTTGTTCTATATGAATACGTTTTCAGAATGACTAAATCTCGTTAAAGCATTAAAAGTTCTGCATTCACTGAACCCGAATATCTTCAAACTGTCCATGGTATCAAGCATTCTCACTGTCATAAGCACCACGTAGGGAAAAATAACTTCTTGTCGGGAACTGAAAATCATACTACAATGACCACAACAAAACAAGAGCAAAAAGAACATTATTCGCCAAACCTGACAAGTTGGGCAGATGAGGACAAGAAGTCTGCACAAAGAGCACCGATTTCGAGCAAAGTAGTCGTCGAAGGGAGCTTTGCAGAGAAGGCAACGGCCCACAATCTCCTCACTACTGCTTGCGACAGCCATTCTGTCCACAAATACCCAATGAATCCAGTCTGCACCACTACTCCACGCTAAGCAGTAATCCGCAGAACAACAACGGTACGGTCAAAAGAACATAGCTATATTGCTTTCCTTGATTTTGATGATGCAATGTATAGAAACACTCAAAACTAGAACACGATTTTAGACAAGCATCATGTCTATGGATAACTGAAGTCGCAGTTTAATGCTTTGGATGGCAGGAAACTTATGACTGCTAAGGATCCCGAACCAGGAAGGCAATCGTGCAGATTGTAGCGAGAAAGGATTGTAACGTGCGTAGTTACTGGTTACATAATGTTAAGTTGTACCTATGATCAAATACAAAATTCTTGCCCTTAAAGTAACCTCCATCGGTAAAATCCTCCAAGTACCGATGAATGCCTCCTGAAAGCTGCCAGGAAGAATTGAATGGTAGATATCAGAAGACGAGGCCATGTTGAAAATTTTAGAACGTAAAGAAGACAGAAAGTATCATAATTAAGGTCGGGAAACCTGTACCAAAAATTTCTACAAGAAACGCCAACTTTCCAGCGATACCTGCATGACATCTTCGAAGTCTTTCCCTTTGCTCCGCAAATAGGATGACGCAAGTTCGCACCGTACACCGCCTGTGCAGTACCTGCGCAAAATGTGATCACAATCAAGACTATATATTCCAAACTCTCGTTATCAAAAAAAATTCCTATTTGCCTTGTGCTGTCGTGAAAAATATAAAACTAAACAAGTCAGGATCCACTTCCCGATAAAAGTCTCAACCAAGTCCAGGGATGCGCAGTAATTGATCTGCCGTTGCATACGCAACAATATACGTAGCTTTGGATTAAAAAAAATATTCAAATTTGCGCCATCCATAGTAACACATTGAAATCATTGACTCACATGAGAACGCGTTTGTTGCGCAGTTGCTCCTGGTGAGCATCGAGCCAACCTGAACCACATCAAATTCGTCACGTTGTTCGAGACTAACAGTTTTCTAATCGAGATGATGCAGATCAGAACTTTAAAACCCTTGACAACACTTGATCAATGGGGGCATCATTATGACGGTCTCAGATTGGTGATGTACTCCAGCAGTGTAAGTATTCCTGATTGAAGAGTGTAAATGTGTACCTGATTAAAAAATCGCCACTAGTTTAAAAATGCAAACTCTTATTGAAGAAGTTAACAAAGCGAGCTATGACATAGAAACCTGACCTGGCAAGTCGCTATATTGTCGCAGCAAGGGATCAAAGAACTGGACCTCCGAGGGAGGACAGAACTTGCCGATACGAGTTTCATAAATGTTCCGAGCATCAATGAGAACAGTCGATTTCAACTCGGTGTGTTCAAGGAGGGAGTGGAATTGGTGGGGTGAAACATGGGGACCGGCATTGGTGATAGGAGGGGGATTGGGCGCAATAGTGATGAGGTGGGGGACGAGGCGAACTGAGAGTGAGGCAAATCCACAGTCAAGAGCGAGGTGCGGGGGGACGGCATCGAAAGGGGGAGCAGGGGAGAGCTTGAAATCAACGGAGGGGAAGGCGAAGAGGGGGTGGGCTCGGATGGCGGAGACGTGAGAGTAGAGGGCAGGCAGGGTCCCTGTGACAGTGATATTGACGCCATCAGGGGCGATGCGGACGCGACCGCGAAGGGAGAGAGAGGTGCAAAGCCGGTTGAGGTAATCAACCACACGCGCAGGCTCTGCGATGACCACGAACTTATAGTAGAGCAGCACGCCCCAGTCGTCGTGATGGAGGTCGGGGTGAGGCAGGGCCATGTTAAAAGTGAGAGAGGCAAGGCAAGGAAAACCTAAGAATTCGTTAGCAAGCTAAATGAGAAGCGGTGGCAGTGATGAAGATGCAAGGGCATTGGAAGGTGAGGTGGTTGCGCACGGAAACTGCGTAGGTGCACGACAAAAGGCTGAAAGAAGAAAAGGAGAAATCTAAACAACAAATACAGAACAAAATAGAAAAAAGAAAAGAAAAAATAACGCAGTCTCATTCGCAGCACTGCAGATTCCGTCCTTTCCACTCTGAGCCTTCCTGGCTGCCGACAACAAAAGTAAGGATCTGGAGTGGGTTGCGTGCTTTGAGAACGAAGACGGGGCGTGCATCCCCCCCCCCCCCCGTTTCATTCCCACCCAGTCAGTCGGCCCTTCTCTTGCTGCCCCTGCTTGCTCAGATAATGGGCAGCTATTCCCTTCTCCACAATTCGCAACTCGCCCGAGGTGGCACTCATTCATCCATCTATGCTCTTCATCTTTCCCCTTCTGTCCACTCCACCAAGGTCATCGATTTTTCCACCCTTCATTTGCAACCCCAATTAGCATCAACCAATCCCTACTGCTTGCCACTAGCCTTGCCACAAATTTCTTTTTCTCATGGGTGATCCACAACATATTTTCTCCTTACACCACCATGAATCTCACAAACCCACCAGGTTGCAAACATGTGTCCCATCCAGTCTTGCAAAACTAAGCCAAGACATCTTGCTCATTAGTTTTGCAAAACAATGTCTTGGCTTAGTTTTAGTGGCTCATCAGTTTTAGTAATCTCATGTTCTGGTCTGCCTTCTTGCATAAATGAAGGAGCTAATGTGAAGAATATATTTGTGCCATGCAAATGGTGCTGATGCAAGAACATCCATATTCATGTAAAGAATATTAGCTATAACTTTCCTATCTGCTTTTCTGCCATATTCCTTTTTGAATAATAAATAACTTGAATTTCTTTCAAGCTGTGCTTCATTTTGTAACTTTAACTGGTAAAAAGCAGAGAATGATTTATTGTGAAGCATTGTTTTGCATTTATAACATGTGCATATATGTGCATTTATAACATATGTGCATATAAAGCATTTATCTTGAAGCACATATTACTTCTGGGAACACATGCTTAAAAATAAACACAAAATATATGTTTAAATGGACAACAAAGTCAATAAGTATGAACTTATTAATCAATCTTGGTAGTAATAGATCATATTATATGTATTACATTACAAAACTATTATAATGATAAAAGAGTTAATGAATTACAACATCCACCAAACAAAGACAAAAATTTGTATTTTCATAATATACCTATATATTTATTTATAAATAATATATATATATATTTTTAAAATAAAATTTATAGATTTTTTTAAATATAAAATTAATATAAAATATAATAGAATTAATATAATAATTTAATATATAATAATTATTATTATTATTATATTTGCTTATACTAGAATGCAAAAAATCACATTAATAATATATAGGAACCAAAGTGTATAGATCATTGAAAAATATTAATTATTATTGTAATGCATAAAAATAAAAATATATGTTTTTTATTTTAATTGATTATAAAATTTATCTTCCAAGAATGCCTTAAATTCTTATATCTAAATGTCATAGATATATACATTTATCTAGATTAAGAGAATAGATAGAAATAAATAGAAGTAAGTGAATTTGCTAATATCTTGTGAAAAAGCTATTTAAAAGCTTAATAGATGCGGATTTGATTTTATATGTGTTTATAGGTGATTAATAAGTTAGAAACTTGGCCAAAAAATTGTCCATGTATTATACATATTAATACCTTATGTTAAAAATTAGACATATATCTCACAAGTTGAATATGTGTTGGAGGTCCTATAGAATGTCACTACATAGCTTCTAGTTAAATAATATATATAGAAATAAGAGTGATTTTATTTTTATTTTTATTTTTATTTTTTAATTCTTATCAATGTCTTTCTTATTCTTAATTTTGTTTTAAAAACCTTTAAGTTTATTGTCCTAAGTAATAGCCATTTTGGTTTAATATTATACCATCTTTGAGTGATTAAATATTCTTTTTAAGTGACAAAAGAGTAGATTGAGTCATTGATTTTTTGTGATTTAAATTCTTTATAGTTTGATAAGAGAATTAATTTATTGTTCTTATTTTATTTAAAAATGAATAGATTATTTCTCTTCTTTTGTTGTATTTTGAAGATTGTAGACTACCTACTTTTAAACAAATATTTTTTTTTAACATTGATTTTTTTTATAAGAAAATAGATTACATGTCAAGGATATGAATCTCAAAGAAAGAAATCCTCAATATATTCTTATAATACTAAAAATAACTATAAAGTCACTTAAAGATAATATATTATTCAATTAGAATGGCTATGGCTAAAAATAAAAGACTAGAAAGTTAAAAAATAAGACTAAAGACTAGAAAGGCATTGACAAGAGTAAAAAAAGCTTCATTCTTGCCTCCATATATACTCTTAACTAGGAGCTACATGATAATATCCTATAAGACCTCCAAAATGTGTTTACTTTGCAAGACACGTTGTTATGTTATAACATGACTATATGGTGAAAGATGATAATATGGATCTTATTATAAAAGAGCCAAGTTAAAAAATAAAGTAGAAAAATATGAATAAAAGATAGGAAGGTAATAAAACTTTTAGTAGTAAAGCTGCCTTTTTTAAAAAGTAACTTCTACTTATCTTGTAGAGCCATAAATAAGGTAAAACAAAGTAGATTAGAAAATTAAATGATATAGGCATCTTTAGGAAGAAGTTAAGAGTGAATTCTAGCAAAAATTACATAGAAAAACTAGATATTGATACTGTGAGAGGGCCGGTTATGAACCAGGGTTGAAATCACACTCTAAGGCACAAAACCAAGCCTCGATGGTGATTCTAGGGTTCTTTGGTAAATTAGAGAGTAAGATCACATAGGAGACTTGATAAAGTTTCAATGAAAATTATTTTGAGGTGATTTGAATTCATATTGACTTTGTATGAGCTTTTCATAATTGGGGTTTGTTTTAAGTGACTCTGGATTTATGAAATAAAATGGGAGATATTTTTTGGAGAATTTTATAAGTTTTGCAGTAGATATATAGGTGAAATTTTGAAGGTTTTTAGGTTTATATGTGTTCAATAAGTGCTTTGAGTTTGAGCTTGATCGAAGGGTTGGATCAAGGACAATTGAGGTTTAAGTAGGTGAAAATCTCGGAAAGTAGAGATGTAGGTCTAGTGAGGATTTCTAAGATTTCTTGCAATCTATTGATTGGATTGTAGTAAAAATTATTTTTATGCATAGTAGACTTATTTTCCTATATATATAAGAAATTTGAAATCAATTGAAAAGTTTGATGAGGAGATATTGGCACTAGAAATTTAACATTCAGATTGAAGAAGGAGGCTAGCCAACATCCAAGAAAATAGTAGGATTGATCTTCTTTTTGGTGAGTTCGATCTTCTTCAAAATTTTTTTATTTGTTTTCAACTTAATTGTAAAGAGGTGTGCAAAATTTGAGTTAAAATCAACGGTTCATTCATTAGGTATTGAAATTTAAATCTGCTATAGGAATTACTTGAAATTATTTAGGATTTGGTTAAGATATGTTTAGGATTTGATTAGGATTTCGTTAAGATTTGTTTAGGTTTGTTTAGGATTTGATTAAGATTTGATTAGAATTTGATTAGAATTTGGTTAGATTTTGTTTAGGATTTGATTAGTATTTGGTTAGGATTTGTTTAAGATTTGATTAAGATTTGGTTAAGGTTTGTTTAGGATTTGGCTAGGGTTTGGTTATGGTTTGTTTAGGATTTGATTAGTATTTTTTAGGATTTGACCAAGATTTGGTTAGGATTTTTTTAGACTTCAATTAAGGTTTATTTAAGATTTGGTTAGGATTTGTTTAAATTTTTTTAGGATTTGACTAGGATTTGTTTAAGATTTGACTAGGATTTGTTTAGAATTTGACTAAGGTTTATTTAGGATTTGTGTCACGGACACAAAATACAGACTTGAAATCTAACAAGAAGTTCAAGAAGAAGTGACAGAACTAGATTAAACAGATGAGTACAAGAACAATACCAGAAAGGTGAGCTAGAACTCCAAGAGATGTGTTGTCGAGACTGAAGAACTCTTCAGCCTCGATCCCTATATATACTCCTACTTAGGAAGCTTCTCGAGCTACTTCTATTAACTAAGAAGCTTCTAAAAGGTTCCAGAGGCTTCCTTTCTAGAAGGTTCTAGAAACTTCTCGAGCTACTTCTATTAATTAAGAAGCTTCTAGAAAGTTCCAAGGGATTCCTTTCTAGAAGCTTCTAGAAACTTCTCTTCTAGAAGGTTCTAGAGACTTCCTTTCTAGAAGCTTCTAGAAACTTCTCTCTAAAAGGTTCCAGAGGCTTCTCTTCTAGAAGGTTCCAGAGGCTTGTTTTCTAGAAGGTTCTAGAAACTTCTCTCTAGAAAGTTCTAAGGAATATGTCCCTAACATCATCCCCTCCTTTAGCTTCGAGGTCTCTGAGAAACAATGTTGTTGATCAGTACCAACGCAAGAAAATGAAGATCTGTCGCATAACTTCTGCTATGAACTCCAACTGTTGTTCACGAGGCAAGTGGTTCATCGACCCTTGAAGCCAACGGTAGTGGCCCATGCCTTCGACTTCTGACCAAGCATGAACTTCCGTGTCCTCATTGTGAAATTGTCTTGCAAACATGCCTTCTGGTTGACCATCGTAAGCAGGCTCGATCTCAAATACGATCACCAGTGATCGGTTACTCGGTATCCTCCGTCGTCGTCGTGGTACATGTAGTTCTTCATCTCGGGGTCGCCTTCGTGAGCTACTTGGTTGCGATACTCTGACTGGCATAGTATCTATCTCTTGGCTATCCATATCAAAAGACCAAACTACGATCTATCTTGGAGAAAATAACTACATCAACTATGAATTTTGCTGGTGCTCTCCCCTTTTCTTATATTGTTGGGAGAACAAGCTTCAGAAAGAAGCTATCATCGAATTGATTTAGGTTTATCGGGATGTCGTTGATGAAACTCCTGTATCTTTTGTAGCGCATTCGCAAGATTTTCAACTGGCTCCCACGTTCGCTCATTAATATCATAGCCGCACCAATGAACAAGATATTCTAACTTTTTCCACCTTCGCCGTAAATCCAATACCTTTTCAACCTCGTATTCTTCGTGGTTCTCGATTTCAATACTAGGTGGCGGACATTGCACTCTTCCAGGAAAAGATGATTCTCGATAAGGTTCCAACAGAGAAACATGAAAGACTGGATGTACCTTCATAGAAGCCGGTAACTCCAACCGGTATGCCACTGGATTAATTTGCTTCTGGATGATAAATAGTCCCAATCTTCGATAGTCCAACTTATCACATGGTCGCTTGGTCTTGATATTTTGTCGAAGAAGCCAGGCTTTGTCTCTAACTTTGAAAGTAGGTGCTGGATTCCGAAATCTATCTGCAGACATCTTATAGGATTCTTGAGCGGATTGTAATTGAAGCTTCAACATAGTTTGAAGCTCTGATAGTTGCTTCGCAAATCCTTCAGCTGCTGGATTGTTATTTGTTGACGGACTCAACAAATCAAGCTTCGGATGATACCCATAGTTGGAAAAGAATGGTGTGTATTGAGTCGAAGCATGGAAGGTGTTGTTATATGCAAACTCGACTAGCGGTAGATATGCAGTCCAATCGTCTTGCTGATAGTTGATGCTGTATAGTAAGTACTGCTTCAAGACTTAGTTCACCCGTTCCGTTTGGCCATCAGTTTGAGGATGGAAAGCTGAAGAAAGCTTGATATCCACCTTCAATATCCCAAAGAGAGATCTCCAAAACTTTGACACGAATTAGGTACCTCGATCTGATATGATATCATCTGGTAGTCCATGATATCGATACACATTATCGAGAAAGAGTCTTGCTGTGACTTCACTGGACGATGTCTTCTTACAAGGAACAAAGTGTGCCATCTTTGTAAGCCGATCTACCATGACAAAGATGCTGTCAAATGAGTTTGATGATGGCAAGTCCATGATGAAGTCCATAGAAATTGAAGACCATGGTCGACATGGAATTGGCAATGGCTGTAGAAGTCCATAAGGGCGATGCCGAGGATTCTTAGATCTTGAACAGATGTCACAAGAGAGGACAAAATCTTTCACATCCTTCCACATTTGGGGCCACCAAAAATCTTGGGAAATAAGCTCCAAGGTCTTGTTGAATCCAAAATGTCCCGCAGTTGGAAAATCATGGCGAGATTGAAGAACTCGGAGTCGTGCTAGTCCTTTTGGAATGTACAATCGCTCTTCAAAGTATAAAAGATCTCCCTCCACCTTGAACTTGTCGTCATTGGTACGTTGCTTGATATCAATGGCTACTGAATCTTTAATGGTCATAGCACGTACTTGGTTTAGGAAGTCAGCATCAAATAATACAATAGTAGCACAAAGTTGAAATCTCTCTGGCTTCAATAACGTTGTACATTGTTGATCAAACGCTGCTTCTCCAGCCTTTGGTGCAAGATACGATCTCCTTGATAAAGCATCGGATAGTCCTTGCTGCCTCCCAGGTCGATAAGTGATAACAAAATCGAATCTAGATAGCGACATATTCCACTGAGCTTGACGCCAATTTAAAACTCGCGCCGTCATGAAATACTCCAAATTCTTGTGATCCGTATATACGGTTACTGGATGTGCAGCTCCTTCAAGAAAGTGACGCCATTCTTCGAAAGAATCCACTATAGCAAGAAGTTCCTTATCGTGGATCTCATAATTGATTTCAGCAGCAGAGAACTTCCGAGAATAGAATGCAACTGGATGGAGCTTCTTATCTTCACTCATTTGTGAAAGCACAGCTCCCAAAGCAAAATCTGAAGCATCAGTTTCTAAATAGAAGGCCTTTGTAAAGTCTGGATGTACCAAAATTGGAGCTGTAGTAAATGCTGTCTTCAAATCTTGAAACGCCTTCTCCGACAAAGGTCCCCATTCCAACTTATCCTTGCATGTTAATCGAGTGAGAGGAGCAGCAACTTGAGAATAGTTCTTGATGAAGATCCGATAGAAGTTAGCAAAACCAAGAAAGCATTGTACGTCTCTAACCGTCTTCGGAACCTCCCAAGACATGATTGCTTCTACTTTCTTGGGGTCCATCTTCAAACCTTCTGTAGTCGCAATGAACCCCAAAAATTCCATCTCCGTCTGGTGAAATAAACACTTTTCTAATTTGGCATATAGTCCTCGCTTGCGTAGTTTTTCCAAGATCAAACAAATATGCTCCTCATGCTCTTCCTCGTTTTTAGAAAATATTAGAATATCGTCCAAGTAGATGACAACAAAATCGTCGAGGTGTTCTCGAAAGATGTCATTTATCATATGTTGGAAAACCACTGGAGCATTGGTAAGACCAAAAGGCATGAGATTATATTCGAAATGACCATACCTTGTACGGAATGCTGTCTTCCACTCATCTCCTTCCTTGATTCGTACGAGATTATAAGCTCCCCTTAGATCAATTTTTGTAAAGATCTTCGCACGTCCAAGTTGTTCTAAGAGACTAGAATTCAAGGGTAATGGGTAACGATTTTTCTTTGTTACCTTGTTGAGGCCTCGATAGTCCACACACATCCGTAATGATCCATCTTTCTTCTTCACAAATAAGATGGGTGCTCCAGCTGATGATTTTGAATGACGAATGAAGTTCTTGGCTAGATTCTCGTCGATGTACTTTTGTAACTCTGCCAATTCCATTTGCGATAGATTGTAGATTGGGCCAAAAGGTGGTTGTGCTCCTTCTTGCAAGTCTATGGCATAATCATATGGTCGGTGTTCCGGTAGTATGTCGGCGTTCTTCTTTTAAAACACGTCTTCAAAATCTTTATATTGCTCCGGTATACTTGCTGTTGAGATCTTCTCCTCGGTAGTTGGAGGCGCATAAATGACAAATGGAGTGCCTTCCTTAGATGATCTTATAAACGCTCTTGCTTCAATGAATAAGGATTTCTTTTTTTGAGGTTTTTTACTAGGTTTTTTCTTGGGTGGTTTTGTGGGAAAAGTCATCTTCCGCAACCTCCAATCTATCAATGGATTATGTTTTTTCAACCAAGAAAGACCAAGAATAATAGGATTTGATGGGGTTCTAATAATATTAAAAATAATATGACTACTATGGTCTTTAAACGTTACTTCTATAGGTTTTGATTCATGGGTGATGCTACCAGACAATAAAGGTCGCCCATCTATGACCTCAACATGAACAGGTTTTGATTTTTGTACTAAAGGGATCTTATGACGCTTTGCAAATTCTTCGTCTAAAAAAGAAGCAGATGCTCCTGAGTCTAGTAGTGCTAAGGTTCTCAGTTTTTGAGGGCCGATAAACAGAGGGATTGTAAAACAAAGTGTAGGTTGGGCAGAAAGAAAGGAACCTGATTGTTGTTGGGATATTTCATTGTCCAGCTGTACGGTTCCTACTGTGGCTGGGCATCCTCGTTTTCCTGAACAAATACTCCCCTAGTCTTGACTATGCCTCGATTTTGCTTTTTGGGGCAGTTTTCGACTTTGTGGCCTTCTCCACCGCAATACAAGCATAAATTTTCCTCCATACGTCGCTTTTTTTCTTCTATAGTAAGAGATTTGATACGTACTGCATCAATTTGCATGTCTTCCACCTCTGAATGTGAATTCACACCGCTTGTCGACATAGTTGGAGCATGGCGAATTGTATGTTGACTTGAGCGTTGGTCTTGGCGACGTTGGAATAGGCGATTATCGCACTTCACAGCTTGGCTAATGGCTTCATTGAGCGTTCGTGGATCAGGAAGAGTTAACAGCAAATCCTTCACATCATCTCTTAAACCCCAATAGAATTGACTCATCAACGCTTCTTCATCCCAATTGATGTCGCATACTAATTGCCTGAAATCCGAAGCATAGACTGATGTAGAACGCATCCCTTGTCGTAGCGACCAGATCTTTGTTATAGCCCATCAAACCTTATCGTGTTCACCAAATGCTTCCGCAAATGCTTCCAAAAAGGTTTCGAAGTTGTTTAATATGGATGATCGTTTCTCAAACAAAGGAGCAAACCATGATAGAGCTTGTCCCCGTAAGTAAGGTTCCAACAAACCCAACACGTGACTCCTCCGTTGGATATCGTTTGGGCTGTAAAACTATTATCAACCTGATTTGATTGACGAATCCTCGAAACTTGGAACGTGTTCCATCAAACTTATCTAGAAGGCTAACTCGAGGCTCCTTATGTTGTAGAACTAGTGGTTCTTGTTGAACCTGAGGTAAAGTTGTTTCTCCAAGTGCCGAAATTTGAGGCTGGTGTAGTTTAGATTGTGCTATCCTAGATACTCCATCATTATGAAGCCTTGCCACCACTCCTTCAATCTCTGCAGTTCTTTGTGATAACGTAGCGAGGGCATTCATAATAGCATCTAACTTAGACTTCGAACTTTCTGTCATACTAATGTCTTGACCTCCGGCCATTCTAAAAGAAGGACAAAAATGACCCTATAAGAGGCAATATTGGTTTATAGGAGGGTAATCTACAACCTATAAAACGCCTTAAGAATTTCAAGAAGAGGGGTAATCCACTCTCTCCAAGAAGAATAAGACTCCAATATTGTAACAGAAGAAGTATTAGTTTAGAGGAGGGTAATCCGCAACCTCTAAAAAATGCTAGTATACCTTCAAGTAGAGGGGTAATCCACACTCTACTAAGAAAGAACTAGCTCTGATATCTCAAGTTAGTTCAGTCTCGACAAACTGTCACAGACACAAAATACAGACTTGAAATCTAACAAGAAGTTCAAGAAGAAGTGACAGAACTAGATTAAACAGATGAGTACAAGAACAACACCAGAAAGGTGAGCTAGAACTCCAAGAGATGTGTTGTCGAGACTGAAGAACTCTTCAGCCTCGATCCCTATATATACTCCTACTTAGGAAGCTTCTCGAGCTACTTCTATTAACTAGGAAGCTTCTAGAAGGTTCCAGAGGCTTCCTTTCTAGAAGGTTCTAGAAACTTCTCGAGCTACTTCTATTAATTAGGAAGCTTCTAGAAAGTTCCAGGGGATTCTTTTCTAGAAGCTTCTAGAAACTTCTCTTCTAGAAGGTTCTAGAGACTTCCTTTCTAGAAGCTTCTAGAAACTTCTCTCTAAAAGGTTCCAGAGGCTTCTCTTCTAGAAGGTTCCAGAGGCTTGTTTTCTAGAAGGTTCTAGAAACTTCTCTCTAGAAAGTTCTAAAGAATATGTCCCTAACAATTTGACTAAGATTTATTTAGGATTTGGTTAGGATTTGTTTAGAGTTTGTTTAGGATTTGACTAGGATTTGGTTTAGGTTTGTTTAGGATTTGTTTAGGATTTTATTAAGATTTGATTAGGATTTATTTAGAATTTAGTTAGGATTTGTTTAGGATTTGATTAGAATTTATTTATAATTTGGTTAAAATTTGACTAGTATTTAAATAAGATTTCTATTTTAATATTTTATTAAGATTTTTATTTTAATATATTTTTGAATTTCTATATTATTTCTTTATGATTCTTTAAAGGATCTCTAGGAATACTTTGTGTTTCTTACATAATTCTTTTGAAATTTTGATTGAATTTTATTGATGTTTGATTATTTTTTTTAATCTTTAATTTTAATTTATTTAAGAATCTATTAGAGTTGTTAGGGCTTATTGTTGAAATTTTTCTTTTATCTTCTCCAGTTAGGTGCTCGGTGTATTGTGAAGCCAAACGCCATATAATACAATAACATATTTTAACTTACAAAGCAAGTTTTTATATGTGCACTAGATAGTTAGCTTGTTTTGCAAGCTACCAACATGTGGTTAACTTGTTGACTAAGTTTCTAACCTACCAATTAACTATAAACACATATAAGGTCAAAGCAGCATCCATGAAGCTTCTACAAAGCTTTTTTTTGAAAATATTATGAAATTAATCTACTTTTATTTACTTTTACCTACTTCAACTTAATTATATAAATATTTATTAGAGTACCTATGTATAGTAGTGATACTATCCTTCTTTTTAGAAATTTTTATTATATATTAAAAATTATGGATTATCCTCTAATTTAACTTGTAGATTTTTTAAAGTTTTAGGTTATAGAGACGAAAGAAAAAATTATAGATACTATACTTGGCAGTAGTAAGAATAGATTTGAAACTATTATAAATCTTCATAAACTTGTCTTAGAGTAGAAATCTCATGCATTATCAATGTAAACTATAGAAGTATTATTCATATATCTATAAAATAAATAAACAATAATATTTGATATTAATGCCAAAAAGTTGTATAGTTGAGAGAAGTAAATAGATCAATTTTACAATAAATTCAAAAAGACTTATTATTACAACTATAAAGGAGACAAGAATCAATATACTAAAGAAGCTTAATAGAACAAGATAAAAAATTTGAAGATTTTTATAAGTCCAATTCTATCTAAAATTGCATACTTCCAATATTTTCATAGATTTATTTAAGTTGGATTAATAAAAATATTTTTATCTAAAATCACTTTTTTTTATTTTCATATTTGATAGAAAAGGATTTATGACTCTTTTATGATCATAATTCATTCTTTGAAGTATTTTTGGAAACATTTAGAAAAAGTAATTAAAAAATAATAATAAAGATTAATTTTTTAATTTTTATAATAAAGATCATATTTAGCTACCATATATGCTATCAAATTCCAAAACCTTACTTATAATATTGAAATGATAAAGCCTTTATTGACCAATGTTATAGACATATATATTTATTTAAGTAAAAAAATTAGATAAAAGATAAATATGAGTAGATTTAATAATAACTTATAATAAAGCTTTTTAAAAGCTTTATAGATGTGGACTTGACTTTAAATAAAAAAAGAGTGGATTATCTCTAAGATCTAAGATCCTTTCAATCTATAGTAATATGAATTCTATTACAACATAAAATAGCATGGACCAAAATAAAACTAAACAAAATAGAATATGAAAGGCAAAATAGAACAAAAGAGATTAAAAAAATTGTTATTGAAATTGTAGACAGCCATTGCCATAGCAAAGATAGCAATACTTCAAAATATTTTCTACTTTATATTTTTTTTGGTCATCAATTACAACTCGTGGTAGTGGTAGTAATTGGTGTCACTTTCAAAATTACTTTAGCTTAGTATGAAATTCCTTGAATTGCAAAACATAGAAGATCCAATGAACTAAAATATATGGCGAAAGCTTAAGGTAATATGCAAGATTAGAAATAACTATAGAAATATGAAAAGATCTAATCCATTAAAGTATTAGCTTATAAATTTGAATTGATTTAGTAAGTGGAAAGTTGGCATTAAAGAATAATACTTAGTTATTCTCTCAAAAAGTCTTATATTGCTAGTAGTTATTTGCATACTACTTCTGTGAATTTTGTACAATAAGGAGGCAATGTTGTACTTTCTATAAGGCTATTATAAGCCATTATATAAACTCTTTTGTATCAAATTATTAGTATCAATGATATGATAAAGAGTTGTTGGTATAATTGAATGCTGATTGATATTAAAGAAGAATAGTAAATTATCAATACTTGGTTGAATACTATCATTATAAATAAACTCTAAAAATATCAAATATTCATTCCAATTATTATAATGAACTACCATGAATGCCTATAGCATATCTTTTAAGGTCTAATTTGCATGCTCTATTGTCGTACTATATGAAGTCTTACTTGAAAATATATCGGGCACGTAAGTGTAGAAAGTAAAAAAAAAACATTGTAACAACAAGATTGTAACAAATTTTGGTAGAATCCTAAATAAACTCAATTTCAATCTTAATAATGCTAATCAAGCTTTAATCAAATTCAAAAGAGATCTTAAAGAAATTACAAAAGAAACATGAAGAAATCCTAAAGAAATATTAAAAAAATCTTATATAAATTTTAAATAAATTTTAATCAAGTCCTATTTTAATCTTAATTGAAATCTTAATTGAACTTTACTAAATTCTAAATCAAATATTAATTAAATTCTAAATCAAACCATAAAAAAATCTTAAATTATAAAATAAATTCTAAACAAATCTTAAATCAAATTATAAACAAATATTAAATTATAAAACAAATCCTAGATAAATCCTAAATCCTAAATCAAATCTTAGACAAATTCTAAATCCTAAATCAAATCCTAAACAAATCCTAAATCCTAAATCAAATACTAATCAATTCAAACTAATCCTAAGATAGATTAGAATTTCCATATCTATTGATTAAACCATTGATCTTACTTAAAAATTTACAAACCTCTTAATATTTTAGTTAAAAATAAATATAATAAATTTAAAGATAATTTTATATACCGAATGAAAAAAAAATCCTAAAATCTGCTCAAATATTAGTTGGCCTCCTATTTCAATATGAATATTGAACTTTCGGCACCAATGTTTCTTTTTTGAACTATTAAATTTCTTAAAAAATTTACTTAAATTATTAAAAATCAAGTCTAATCTCCATATAAAAATATTTCACTTCAATCCAATTGATATATTGGTAAAGATTTGAAAAATACTCATTGACTTTCAAACTCCAATTTTTGAAATTTCAATCTACAAAAACTTTTACACACTTTGATCTAATTGTTTGATTGATCTTAAATTCATAATACACATCAAGTACAACTATATCCACCAACCTACAAAATTACATCCATAGATCTGCTACAAAACTTTTAAAATTGTCCAAAACATCAATCCTATTTTATTATATAAAAATCCATAACATCCAAAACAACCTTGACTTTGTAAAGCTCTTACAAAGTCATTGTAAATCCAAATCACAAAAAATTATTGCTTATAGAAATTCTATCAAGTCTACTCACAAATTTTGCTCTCTAATCTACCAAAGAATTTCAAAGACACTATAAGTGCATGATTTTGTACAGTGGGGTTTGATTTTGACCCACATTGACAATTGGTCCTCTCTGAATATCAATTCTTAGCTTCTTGAGATAAATTTTGCTAAAATCTACTCTTAACTACTTCTTACATATGCTTATATTATTTTATTTTTTAATCTATTTTTTTGTCTCATTTATGGTTGTACAAAATAAGTAGAAGCTTAATTCATAAAAAGGCAATAATAGTATTTTTTAGTTTTATTATTTTTTTAAATATTATCTTTATTTTAAGATAATTTATTATGATATTTTAAAAAGAGATATTTTATAATATAATATATTCTTTTCTTTTTCATTTATTAATTATGTTACATCATGATACCATTTGTCAATGTGTTTGAAAATAGAAAGTCGTGAAGATGGCAAGTCATGTATCTAATAGCTTAAATAAAGCTTGCAAAAAACTTCTTGTGAAGCATGGATTTCAATCTGAAATGATAATACAAAATAATCCATAGTGATGAAAGACAATATTAAAGAAGATCCATACAAGTCTTGAGGCATTAATGTCAAAGTGCACCTCAGCCAAGTGAAGTTGCTTTAAGAATTGATCTACATAGACAACAACCAAGGTACCATTGTGAAGAATTCATGGCATAGACATAATGAGATCTATAGTCACATGCTTTTAACATGCCAAAGATAATAGAATTAGCCAAAACAATCTAAGAGATGCTATGTTCTGTACTTTATTACATTGGCATGACTTGGAAGAGTGCACAAAAACTCAAATATTATGATCCAAACCTCCCTAAAATTATATCCTCAAGGTCCATTCTAAAGTCTTCTCATGCCCTAGATGTCCAAATATTGAAATGTCATGTTTTTCTTGAAGTATGTATATCTAGAATATATCATTGTTAGATATAGAAATCCTCTTCTTGAAATAGAATAAGCCATGACTAAGATGATAATTTCAATATTGCACATTTTCCACCTTCACTCAATCAATAATTATTTTGAAATAGGTATTTCAATGTATAGCTTCTTTCTATTTTGCTCCTTTAGTTAGATTTGAGATGATACTATTTATAATAGTAACTTTTATCTTATCCTCTAATTTATGCTTTAAGTTTGATTTGCGTAATAAGATATCTAGCATGGTATGTTATTGCCCTTGCTTGTATTCAAGCTAAATATCAAAGAATTGAAATTCTTCTTTCCAATGATGATGTTGTGATTTCATATTTTTTAGATGCAAATTTTATAATAAAGACCAATGGTTAGTCCAAACAATCAGTGGTTTCTCCAATAAATAGTGTCGCCACATCGTTGTGGCATGTATAATTACTAGTTGCTTTCAATTACATGTAGAGTAATTGTATCCTGTTCTTTTGAGCTTGCGTTGTCGTAATATGTGAAGTCTTCCTTGAGAATGTTCCGGGCACTTGGCTATGGAAGGAAGAATGAAAATTGCAATAACAACCTGGCTCACATATTGGTCGGCCTCCTTCTCCAACCTTAATGCCAATCTTCTAGAGCCAATATCTCTCCTTTGTACTATTCAATTGATCTCAAAATTCTCATACACATAGAAAAACAAGTCTAATATCCTCTTACATAAGTTTCACTCCAATCCAACTAGTAAATTACAAGAAATCTTAAAAATCCTCACTAGACCTAAAATTCTACTTTCTGAGATTGTGACCCTCTTAAACCTCAATATTCCTCAAATCAACTATTAGATCAAGCTCAAATTCACAACACATATTAAACACAACTATAACCATAAACCCACAAAATTTCACCCATAGATCTATTAAAAAACTCTTGAAATCACCCAAAACGTAAACCCTGTTTTATTTCATAAAACCCAAGTCATCTAAAACAAACCTTGACTTTGCAAAGCTCTTACAAAGTCATAACAACTCCAAATCATCCAATATTAATGCCTATAAAAACCCTATTCAATTTTCTATCAAACTCCACTCTCTAATTCACCAAAGAGACATGAAGTCATTGTCAAGACTCAGTTTTGTGCCTCAGGGTCTGATTTCGACCCTGGTTCATAACTGGACTTCTCCAGGTATCAATATCTAGTTTTTTTTAAGTAATTTTTACTAGAATTTACTCTTAACTTCTTCCTAAAGATGTCTATATCATTTATTTTTCCAATCTACTTTATTTTGTCTTATTTTTGGCCCTACAAGTAAGTAGAAGCTATTTTTTCTAAAAAAGTAGCATTACTACTAAAAGTTTTACTACCTTCCTATCTTTTATCCATATTTTTCTACCTTTTCTTTTAACTTGGCTCTTTTATAATAAGATCCATATTATCATCTTTCACCATATCATCGTATTATAATACAACAACGTGATTCATATACTATAGATTGAAGGCTCCTATCAAAGTCTTGTTGAAAGATTATACCAATAGCAAAGTTGGAAACATTAATGTCAAGTATACAAGGAAGATTAGGATCATACAAGTGCAATATTAGAGCAATAATAAGTGCTTCCTTGAACTTATTAAAGGCCCTTTTCTGCTCTAGTTTCCATTCAAATGGGGCACCTTTTTTGAATAGGCTTATGAATGAAGCAGCAATGTGTACAAAGTACCAAATAAAATAGTAATAATATCTAGTAAGGCCTAAGAATGAGTGGACTTCAGAATCATTCTTGAAGGTTGGCCAATCTTTCAGTACTTTCACCTTATTTTAATCTATATACATGCCTTTGGAAGATGCGACATGCCTAAAAAAGTGATTTCTAACTTCCAAAGTTCTCACTTTGATTGCTTGCAATAGAAGCAACTTTCTTGTAGTTGGCACAATACTTCTTATAGATGTTGCTCATGCTCTTTAAAGACCTTTATTATAAACTAGAATATTATTGATAAAAACAACTATATATTTCTTCAAAAGATTCTAAAATAATCTATTCAAATGACATATGAAAGAAGCTAGAGCATTGGTGAGGCTAAAAGGTAAAGTAAGCTACTCAAAATATCCATAGCATATATAAAATGCCATCTTTTCTATATCTTCTTTTGTAATAGGTATCTGCTAATAGCCATTCTAAAGGTCTAATTTCCTAAAGATGGTTGCACCTTGAAGTTGATCAAGAAGATCATCCATGCATGAGATTAGATATGTATTCTTTATAATCTACTTATTGAGGCCTTCATAGTCGATGCAAAGCCAAAGTCTACCATTTTTTTTAGATACAAAGAATACAAGTACTTCCCATGGTGACATGCTTTTTTGAATGAGGTCCTTTTCCAAGAATTTATCCAATGTCTTTTATAGCTCTTCAAGTTCATTTAGTACTAGGTAATAAATTTGTCAATTTTTCGGTTTGGTCTCAAGTAATAATTCTATTTGGAAGAAAGCACCTCGATCAAGTGGCATGCCACTAGATAAGTCAGTTAAAAAAAATCTTAATATTTATGTTTGAATTGCTTTATTCATCCTATTTCTTTGACTATCTTTTCCACTATTGAAGCAAGATTTAAAACCACTATATATATCAATTATTTATGTTATATTTGCTTCCTTATAAAGATCATTTCTACAAATAAGTTTTTATCTATAGATCATTTTTCTACCTTACTTAATATAGAAGTATAAAGAGTCACCTTGTATCTACCATCTTTGAAAGAAATTATCTTTATTAGCCAATTAATTTACTTATTTTCTATCTTTAGTCATAGCATATTAAGAATGTCATAATATTTGAGCTTTATTATCTTAAACTTCTTTCTTAAGATATATATATCACTTAACTTTAATATTTTTTCTTCACATGTTTCATTAAAATATTCTCTCAATTATCTATAAGATATATTTTCCTTTTGATCATCTTGGTTTTAATCCTAAGTTGATCAATAATTCCAATTGAGATATAATTTTTTATAGAGCCGTAATCTACAAGCACTCGACATAGTTGTCTTCTTAGTTAATTTTTTAGATACACTAATTGAACTTCTTGATAGTTTTGTAAGGCCATGCCATTTTTTTCTAAAAGACAATAGCTATTCCTAGTACTAGCTCTTGTTGTTTTTATTAGAAAGTTCCATTTCTCTACTCTATTTTTTTATCAACTTGCTAAGTTTAAAGATTGTGAACTCACTTTGATTTGTTGGTGCTTGAATTTTTGATGTTTTGAACAACTTGTGATCTAGTCGCTTAGCTCCCAACAATAAAAATATAATCCCTTCTCTGCCAATATTTGTCATTTATATAGTATCAATGATCTTTATAAGACATCAATTTCCATCAATGTTGATTGTTCTCTCATAGTATTGGATAGTAGCATAAAACTTTGTACTATAAGTCGTACTCTAAGATTTTTGAAATCTATAGTATCAACCTTCTTTACAATCCTAATTGCCTCCTTAAATATTTATAAATTTCTTATTTCTACTTATCGCTGGACCATAGATTTCAACCCTTGTACAAACTGATCTGTTATCTCTATCTTTAAAATATTACAAATTTGATGACATAGGAACTTAAATTGGGAGATATAATAGTACATTGAATTGAATTGTGTAAGGTTAGCCAATTGATTGTGTGCTATTTCTTTTACATTGATAGGCTAAAATTGATTCTTTAACTTGGTCTCAAATTTCCTTTGAGTTATAAAATCCACCTTCATCTCCATAGCTTTTAACTTGATGTTGCCACCAAATGGTTGTTGTACCTTTCAACTAGCTGACAGTATATATAATTCTTTTGGTGATATTTGTCCTAGATAGTTGAAAGTATAGATGCATGCTGAAAAGCCATTGATATATATATCTTCTTGCTTTGAAGTTCCAAAGTATGTATTGAGCTTAATTAATTTTAGTCTAAAAAATAACAACTCACTTGTCCTAAAAGCTTCTATTTATTCTGATAAAGTAGCTATTTGGCCTACGAGATATTATATTTGAGTCTCTATTTGGAATTACTTTGCCATAACTTCTATACTATAATTTCTATACTGAACTCTAATGTTGTGATGTCTTTTCTTCATCTAGTTGTCTTCTTAAAAGTAGCTTGTGGTAGCTCCAAAATAATACTTAATATGACTGCAACAGTTGACTTCTAGGTAGATGGTGGCTATCAATACACTACTGAAGAATAGACTAACACTTGCTTTGATATCAATGAAATGGGATTAAATTATCTTCAAGATCTAAGATCCTTCCAATTTATAGCAATATGAATTCCATCACAATATAGAACAGTGTAGACCAGAACAAAATTAAACAAAACTAAACAAAATGGAATATGAGAGGCAAAATAGAAAAAAAGAAAATAGAATAAAATTAAATAGAAAAGTAAAAAATCAAACTTTACTACGAAAAAGAGACCAAAGCCATATATGACGAAATATCCAAATAGCCTTGATCAATCTTATTTATACTTTATCCAATCATTTTGAAACTTTTAGAATGTTCCTAATGATGGATCCTACCTATATAAACATCTTAAGTCTTTTTTAGAATATTCTATATTAGATCCCATATAGACTATCAAACTAACTCTAATTCTAGAAACTTTTAAAAAATTTCTAAATATAGATTCAACTACCTGTCTCTATATGTTGACGATATAAATATTTTATTCATATCTCATTACATTAGACATGTTTATAATTGATTGATATGTTGAAAACTTGACCAAAAAGTTGGCCACATATTACACATATTGGTAGCTTATGATATAAGTTGGTTATGTGGTATATATTCAGAAAACTTATCTTGCAAGCTAGACATGTGATTTATAGATTAGACATGTATTAGAGATTCTATAAAATATTGCTATATAGCTTTTAGTTAAATAATATATATACAGATAAAAATGAAGCCTTTTTCATTCTTATCAATGCCTTTCTTGTTTATAGTTGTGAGCTAAAATAAACCTCTACTAGTTAGAAGTTTATTCTAAATCACAATAATTAATTTCACTATGTAACTATTAAAATTTAACCTTTATTTAAATCCTAATCAAATCACTCTTAACCTCTTTAAATCATCCATGTGTGAGATAAAAATAAATTCTATTAATTGTAATTATTCCTAACTCACAAAAATTGAATTAATTATGCAATTTTGATAAATTTTAGTTCTTATTGAATCAATTTAATTCATCCAAAAAATTCCTTAATTCATCCAAGTAATAAAATAATTCCAACTATTCATACATAAGAAAATAAGACAATCCAAAATGTTATAATTTAAAAAATATCATAATTATTATTTCAATTTATTTTATTTTATTTTATCTTATATTTTATAATAGTTAGTATTTAATTATTTTAATTTCGAATTAATATTAATCCATCAGTAAAAATTCATCTTTCAATGATTATTCATCCATATATAATAATTCATCTAATTATATAAATTCATTCATATACTTTGTCTATTGTTAAAAATTTATCTTTAATTAATTTCATCTAATCTAATCATCCATCCAACTAACCTAATTCAGCCCTAATCCTTGTCGATTCCTTCTTAATCTAGAATCCTTCTATGAATCTTGAATTCACCTTGATTACAATCTTCTACTACCTAAAACAATTACAAAAGAGCTTGCTTCCACCGCTAGCTCCCTTCACTTCGGGTGCTACTACTCTTATTCTATTCCAAATAGGGACTCATCCTTGACTCTACTCGATGTCTTTGAACCTTTGGTGGTGCTCAAATTCTTTTGTCTATATGCAAGTCACAAGAAAAGCAGCGTTTAAATTAGATCTCTTCACTTTGGAGTTTAAAAAGAGGTCTAAAAATCCTTTGAGGTAACTTTCCAAAAAGTCTATAACAATTTTTGTAGATAAATTTCAATGTGACACAAGGATTCTTATATTTTTCTTGATTGAGATCAAATACACTGAAATTATCGTCCTTTCATGTTTTGCACATCTTCTCTTACTTGTAAAGAGTGGCACTTGACTAATTGGTCTGTATATATACACATGTAAGCCGTTGCAACTAAATGGCAAAGTAGATGCTTAGATTTTTATAAGTTCAACTCTTACACATCTATAAAAAATTCTAGACGTCGGTAGGAAGCTACATTGTGGTTTAAACCACAGGTATTTGACCTTTACTATGCATTTCTAAGAAGCTCTAATCAATTGAGGAGTCCTCTTTGCTTAACAATTTGAATACCATTTTACCAAATCCTACTCTGATGATCAGAATCTTTGATCATGCTCCATGTAGAGAGGTTAGACATCTGCTCGTTGAAGAATAGAACAGTATGTCAAGAAGTAGATTTGATCTACAAACAATCAGACGTGTCAATGTAGAAGTTGATTCAACCAAGTTGCAATTATGAATAAAACTATCTTGAATCAGAATTCATTCTATTCAATGCACAAGTAATCACTTCTAACACTATTCAATTCGAGGCTAATTACTTGATATTCAAGCTGTCCACTTCTTAAACCTTGATTACGTTGTTGTGTTGTGACACAATTATATGGTGAAAATATGACTAAAAGTGATTTTTTAATTAATAGTCTATTATATTAGTTCAAGAAGAATTCAAAATATTTTAATAAGGATTCTATGAAAGTCTCTTAGCCTATTTTCTTGTCTTAATAGCAAGTAAATAAAAAATAGTTAATATTTTTACCTTCTAGGATATAAATTTTTTTTTTATTACTTTAGAAAGGCCATAAATTATTAAAATCAGGATAGAAGAAATAAATGGTTGATATGGTTGATACTAAGGTCAAGTTGAGGATAGGATTGGACTAAAAAATCCTTAAGATAGATTTAATTGATATCCAAGGGTCGACCATTTAAGAGCCAGGGTCAAAATCAAACCTTTGGTCATTAAAATGAGTGCCTAGAGCAAATTAGAGATTCATTCAAAGTTCAAAGATTAGTATTTGAGAGTTATCTTGAAGTAATTTTCAAAGGCATAAGGATTTTTTTTGTAGGGTTTTTGAAGACTTGGTAATTGTTGTTCAAAGTCAGAGTTTATATTGGTAATTTGGATTTTATATAATATAATTAGGATTAGCAATTTTGGCTAGTTCGTGCAATTGGTATAACATCTATAGTTCAAAATTTGACACTATTTGGATTATTAGATGTGCTAAGTGTGTAAATTTTTTTGTAATAATCTAACAATGTAATTTAGAGATATCTAGTTTTTAGCATGAGAGGGTTTCAGAAGTTGGCAATTTAAGGTTGGATAGGATTTCTATGATATCTAGAGATCTACAAGTTGGATCAAGGTGAAATTTGGCACAATGTTGAAGGACTTGAAGATCAAGTTGCAAACCAATTTTGAATTAAAGTTAATAGTTTGAGAAGGAGAAATCACTATTGAGATTTTTGCTTCTCTTTTCAAGTTGGTGGCTGAGTGATATTAGTGCAATTTTTGGAGGTTTTCTCACAATCTATAAGTTAGATTGGGCTGAAAATTCTTGAGCGTATAGAAGGATTACATTAAAAATTGCACGCAAAATTTTACATCAAGTGGATAGTTAGATTAGAAGTTACAGTTTATTAAAGTTTACTCATTAGGATTTGGGCTTATAAGAAAAATCTAAATTGCTTAAATATGAAAGTAACAAGATAATTGAGGTTTATGTGTGATTAAGGCTATTAAAAAGAGTATTTTTTAGTACTTTCGAATTAGAATTTGGATTATATTCTTCTCATATGGATGAAATCTATTAGAGTTTTTTTGGATATTTGTGAAATATAACCTCACCTTTCACAGTTAGATGCCCGATGCATTCTCAAGCAAGACAACACATAATACAACAACATTCTGTTAAAACTATAGATGCTCTCTGTAATAGAGTGGTATCCAATGTGGTATTAAAAAAATAAGATCTAGCATCAAATTATCCACTTCAACATCGACATAGGTGGCTCATGGGATTCCTTCATTACCAACTTCCATTCCAATTGCTACAGCCCTTTTAGCCATCGATCACAGGAACATCAAAAATAAAGATAAAAACAAGGACTATTGATCTCCTCTTCAAATCCGAGTAATACCATATAAGCAAATCCAAGACAAGAAAGAATTGTGTAACGACCTGGTCGCAATGCTTCCTTTGACAATAAGTAGAGAACACATAATATCATTTAATCACTGGATTACAGCCTATATGTAGATCCAGCAACAACCCATTGTCGTAATGTGTGAAGTCTTGCTTGAGAATGCTCCGGGCACCTGGCTGTAGAAAAAAGAATAGAAATTGCGATAACAAAATCCCAAATAGAATACTAACAATGCTCTAATTAGACTATAATAATGGTAAACAAACGTAATCAAATTCAAAACAACTCAAAGAAATTTCAAACAAACAATAAAATTCTTAAAGAAATATTAGAATGATCACAAATTTTACTCAAATATATGTCAATTCAACCTTAATTTAATTCTAGTTAAACCCTATTGAATTTCACTCAACTTTAGACCAAACCTAATTAAATCTTAAACCCTAATAATTCCTAAACCCTAAGTCAAATCCTAAACAAATCTTAAATTAAATCCTATTCCAAACCATAAATCCTAAACCAACCCTAAATCAAACCCTAAACCAAACCCCAATCCAACCCTAAACCCTAAACCAAACCTTAAATCAAATCCTAACCAAACCTTAATCCAAACCCTAAATCAAACCCTAACCAAACCCTAAACCCTAATCCAAATCCTAATCCAAACCCTAATCCAATCCTAAATTCTAATCCAAATCCTAAACCCTAAATCAAATCTTAAATCAAACCCTAACCAAATCCTAGTCCAAACTCTAATCCAAATCCTAAATCAAATCCTAACCAAACCCTAATCCAAATCCTAAACCGAACTCTAGCCAAACCCTAATCCAAATCCTAGTAATTCCTATCACAGATTTAAACCTCAATATCTAATGAATAAACCGTTGATCTCAATTCAAAATTTGCACACTTCTTAAAAATCAAGTTCAAAACAAGAAAAATTTTTTTTGAAAAGGATCGGAGTTACTAAATTGACGAAAACCTCAAAAATGTATTCGGGTGTTAGCCGGCCTCCTTCTCCAATCTTGTTGCCAACCTTCCAGAGCCAATTTCTCTTCTTTGCGCCGTTCGATTGGTTTCAAATTTCTCATGGACATAGGAAAACAAGTCTAATATCCTCTCACATAAGTTTTACTCCAATTCAACTAGTAGATTGCATGAAATCTTAAAAATCCTCATTGGATCTAAAATTCTACTTTTTGAGACCTTGACTCACTTAAACCTCAATATCTCTCAGTTCAACCGTCAGATCAAGCTCAAATTCATAGGATGTATTCAACACAACTATAATAATAAACCCAAAAAAATTCATCCGTAGATCTGCAACAAAACTCTCGAAATCACTCAAAACATAAACCTTATTTTATTTCATAAAACCCAAGTCATCCGAAAAAAACTCAACTTTGCAAAGCTCTTACAAATTCATATCAACTCCAAATCATCCAAAATCAATGCCCATAGAAACCTTGTTCAACCTTCTCTCCAATCCCACTTTCCGATCTGCCATAGAGTCCCGGAGTCGTCATTGAGACTCGGTTTTGTGCCTCAGGGTCTGATTTCGACCCTGGTTCATAACCGGCCCTCTCCGGGTATCAATATCTAGTTTTTCTAAGTAATTTTTTTCTAGAATTTACTCTTAACTTTCTTCTAAAGATTCCTATATCATTTATTTTCCCAATCTCCTTTGATTTGCCTTACTTATGGTACTACAAAGTAAGTAGAAGTCACTTTTCTAAAAGGCAACATTGATACCTTTTAATTTTTCTACCTCTTTGGCTATTAACTATATTTCTAAGATAATTTGTTCTAATACTTTGAACTAAGATCTCTTAAATTATAATAATCTCCATACTCTTTCACCTATTAATTGTGTTATATCATGACACCATATAATATCGAGCTCTTAGTATCAATGTAAGGCAGCCAAGTCGTATACCATCGAAACTAAGTTGAGAACAAGGTTGTTGATAATTGGTGCCAAAACTAAGAAGGAAGAAAAGATTGACCAACACAACCACTACTAAGAGCATACTGTAGGATAGTTCAATAATTCATGCCATCAATTATTTAGATAGATCCAATGCGACACACAATAATAGTTGGTTTTTCAACAAAGGCACCACCACCTTCGTAACACCATGCTCCAACAACAACTATTACGCTCTGGTGATAACTACCTATGCTTTTGCTCCTGAGTCAATAGAAGGAAAAAAAATGGGCTTCTCTACCACTTGAACACCTCACAAATGGATTTTAGAAGAATACCAAAATCAAACTTCAACTCCTAGCTCTTTGCATGTAACAAAAAAAAGAGAAATGTTGCACTGTAGCATCTCTGTGATTCACTGAATTGACTCACTTGAATATTTAGCATAAAAAATGCACTTATTATGCTTAAAATCACAAATTTTGTGAGTTGGTAGTAGAAAAATAGAAAATGCATTGTTAGCAACAAACATGCAATCCAAGATAGAATATAATTACAAAAATTCTATAAAGAATATATTTTTTAGTTAGCTAATATTAGATGAAGGACCAAAGAAAATAATCTTTGTATAAAAAAGAAAAAGAAAAATTTATTTATTAATAGTTTTAAATATATATATATATATATATATATATATGATAAGAAATAAATAAAAAATAAAAATAGAAGCAAAGTCAAAGAAGAAAAAATTCTATATATATATTTATATATAATAGAAAAAAGAAATAAAAAGGCAAAAAAGAATAATAGAAGAAAAGAAAGAAGAAAGAGAATAAATAAATAAATAAAAATAAATAAATAAATAGAAGTTGATAAGGAGGGTGAGAGGTTGCCTATAAATTCGAGTAGTTTCTTTGTCAATATGTCTGTGTGTGTGTGTGTTTTTTTTTTTTTTTTTGATTGTTGTTGGAGAGGTGTGGCTTTGGTTGTGGGAGTGCTAAATCCGATTTTCACAAATTCCAAGCACTCGAGGTCAAAGGCTCTGTGGTGCGGCACCCTAGCTTTATTCGGTAAACAACATTTTGTTGCATTATTTTTTTCTTTCCCTGCATTAGACTTGCCATTGCAAGACTAGTTTGCTGTGGAGTTGGTGGCGTCAACGGTGGTTTTTATTTCGAGTGTTGGCAGTCAATACTCTTGTGTTCTTATGTATGACAGTGACGGTGGTGAAGTCAACCACCTCTAATTTGACTTGAGGGTCTTTTTGATTGTTGTTGGATATGTGGACGCAGTGGTGCGGATTAAGTTTGTTTTTTTGTTATATTATTTGTTCCGTGGATGTGTTGTGGTGCAGCATCTTCTTCTTGTATTATTTGTGATCTAGTAAGAGAGCTCTAGGGATTTCAAAATGTCTTCCTTACCTATATGTGTAGCTAGGTTGTTTTTGCTTTGTGCAGATGAAGTGCTGGGGGCAACATTGTGCTTGTTTTAGGTAATCAATGTAAAACTCATGTTTGGCACGGTGGTTATCATAATATTTTGTTACTGGTTTTTTTGTATTGTTGTGGCTGCTTTGTCAAGCATCAAGGATATTTTGCATTAACATCAAGGGAGGTCGGCATTATTTTTGCTGATCAAACAATTGGTGACAAACAAAGCATAGAACAAAACTATTTCTTGTCCATTGAGGCACTGTGGTGTAGAAGCAATTGTTTTTGGCCAGCATGGGGCTCCAAGCAGTGACAATCATGAAGTGTTGGTAGGGTAGCATTAAACTTTCTCTGTGATCATCGAGGGCACTGATCCATCTTTTTTGTTAGTGGTGTGGAAGGAGATTTACAAGGATTCTGCAATGACTCAATTAGGGCGGTGGTTGAAGTATGTTCGTTGAAATTGTGCGATCTAATTGTGGAGTAACATTTAGGTGGTGATATAATAGTGCCAACTGTGTTCTATTCCCTATCAATGGTTAAAGTGTATCTAGCTATAAAGAATATCAACAACGTAGCAAAAGAAGGCGCAAGTTTGATAAGAAGCGCTTTCAATCGAGCTGCTGTTATTATTGTGAATGCCAAAGTCAATAGCTCGCTGAAAGCAAAGAAACCTTGTGGTGCCATCGCACTAAAGAGAGAGCGTCAATTAGCCCAGATGTCCAAAGCAAAGTCGACATTGCTCCAAAAGGGCAGTGTTGGACTTCACCACTAGGTATGAGAACCTACCATTACGACCTGGATGAGGCGCAAGGCTTCCACACTTGAAGATTTTGTTGGCAAAAGCGCGCCTAGAGCAAGAATTCTTATTCATCATCTATTCCAATTAAAGAAGACAAGGTGAACTCAGGCTCTCAGTCAGTTAATATAGAAGTAGGAAATTAGGGTTTAATTGAAAAAAAGAAGAAGGAGGGAATTTATAATTAATAAAAATTCGATAAATAATTCAATCAAAGATAAAAAAATTCATAGATGAATAATAACGGATGATTATAATTAGATGAATTGAACTATGGATGATAACTCATTTTTAGATAAATTATCCTACTTTGATGTTATTTTTAGATGGATTAATTTTAATAAAATTATAAATAAAATTAGATAGACGAAATAATTCTTAATTGCACGAATTTTGAAATATTATTTTATTAAAAAATTAATTGATGATGAAATTATTAACTTGACTATTTTGGTGTTAAAGAAGATTAAAGGTGATTTAATTAGATTTTAAATAAAGGTGGAAATTTTTAAGTTTCACGTGATTGATTTATTTGTTGTAAATTAGAATAAACTTTCAAGTAATGGAGGTTTATTTTAGCTTATATTTTGGTGTGTTTACTAGAATGATTTATCTTATAAGTCATGGACCTACTTAGAAGGTAATTATTTTATTATTTTATATTTCTAAATTATTTTATTTTATATTAATACAATCTTTTGATAATGTTGTAGATTGTTGTTGTGTAGGAATTCAAATTGAAGATGGATCTTAAAAAATTTTAAAATAAAGTAAAAAGAACTTTAGTCAAGGATTTAGAATTATTTTAAGAATTAGAATTAAATTAGGATTAAACAAGGATCTTCATCAAAAGTAAAACTCTTCTTTAAAATTGGTCATTACTTCCTCTCTTTGTTAATTCCTTCTTGAAGGCCTATCTCTAGTAGTTGGAGGAATTTAATCACCTCTTCTATCCCTCATATCATCTCTTTTTATTTAATTATAATTTCTTTGTTAGTGCCAATTTTCTAGTAGTAGAAGGATTTAATAACCTTCTCCATTTATTATATTCTTCCTATTCATAGATATAGAATAGAAGCAAAGTCCATTAAAATAAATAAGTAAGATTAAAAGTAGAATAAGTTACCTTATAAAAGATATTATCTTAGATAAGTTACTAATAGTCAAAAGATTGACTTTTGGTGATTAAGAAAGGCATCCTATGGATATAGGACAAGGTCAAGGACTAAGAGTCAAAGTCAAGAGGATAAGGTATGAACTATAAAATATTCAAAAACTAAATAAGAATAATTAGTATTTGGCATAGGATATCCTCATAGTTAATAAGATGCTGAAGGATTCTAAGACCATGTATGCAAAAGTTAAAGAGTAGAAGTTGTCTTCTAAGATAGCAACCACCACCTATAAGTATTAAATCTTAGAAATAAGAAATATCTTACTCTATACTCTCTTTGTGTGCAATCTTATGGATATTAAGTATTATAACTTCATAGTGCTTATTTTTCAATAGGTTATGGATCCACTCACCTTTAATTGTGTCACGGATATACTCATGTACGTTAATAATTACATACATAAAGTAGATAAAAGTAAGTTAATTCTATAATATTTAATATGAAAGCTTCCTAGAAGCTTCATAGGCACTGCTTTGACTTCATAGGTGTCTTTAATTGACTTTTTGGATTAGAAACGTGGTCAACAAGTTGGCCATGTACCACACATGTTGTTAGCTTGAAGATCAAGCTAACTATGTGGCCCACACGTAGAAAAACTTGTCTTGTAAGTCAAGGCATGTGTCCTACAAAATCAACACATATTGGAGGTCCTATAGAACGTCGCCATGTAGCCCCTAATTAGATAGTATATATAGAGACAAGAATGAAGCCTTCTTCACTCTTGTCAATTCTTTTCTTGCTTCCACTCTACTTTCAAGGGTCTCTGGATTCTTTGTCTTTTGACAAAAGCCATTCCAGTTTCTCTTTCAATATACATACTTGTTTATTTATATTTTGTTATCTTTCTTTGAGTGAAGGCACACTTGTTTGAATTATTTTTTCATCGAGTTCTTGTCCTTGATAGATTGACAAGAATACACCTATAATAATAGAGCTTTGTCTAATCTTGATTAAGAGTGGATTATTTCTTTTTCTTGATAAGATATAAGCATATTAGAAGTTGCAGATTACCCTCTTCTGAACTGATATTGTCCTTAGTATTTTCTTTGTTCTCAAGTCCTCTCTTCTATTTATCTTGAGCGATATTAGACATCTTCTCTTTTCTAAGTGTTATAATAGCAGAACTTCTTGAAATGAAGAGTGCAATGGCACAAATGCAAGAGCAATTGAGGAAGTTAATGCTTGCGATGTATTAACTCAATTTATCACTACAAAGAATAACAAGATTGGCAAGAAATGAAGATATAGAAATGGTTGGAGCTGCTTCAATATCTATTCCAAATCATGTCCTTTCTCCTATAGTAGAACGCCCTTCCAATATTAAAAAACCAAGAATTACCCTACTCGAGAAGTTTGATGGCTTTAGATCTAAGTTTCGAGGATTTATCAATCAAGTAATACTTGTGATTGAACTTCAATCCCAAAGCTATCCAACTCTACGATCACAAGTTAGATTCATTGATACGCTTCTTTTAGGTTTAGTACTATTGTGGTTTTCATCTTTTCTTAAACGACGAGATCCAATATTGGATAATCTAGAGGCTTTTCTGGCCGAGTTTTGATCCATGTATGGAAAACATGATGTAATTCGTGTTGCAACCAATAAGATTCGTATTTTACGACAATGCAATCAATCAGTAACGTTGTATGCTTCACAATTTTGACAACTTGCAACTGATATCAAGTGAGATGATGTTGCACTTATTAGCCAATTTCTCTACGGATTACAATATGAGATAAAAAAATTAATACTCAACTTACCTGATCCTCAAACATTGAGTCAAGCAATTGACTTTGTTGTGAAGTGCGACAATCGCCTTTTTGAATTTCGATCTGAGAACTGTATAAGTCGACCTCAACGTTACTATAATTCAATGGCAACACCAACATCTCTTCAACACATACATTCAGAAGTAGAGGATATGCAAATTGATGTAGTACGTTTCAAACCCCTTACTAAACAAGAAAAGACTCGTCGTCATCAAGAAGGATTATGTTTATATTGAAGAGAACCAAAATACACTGCTCAACATTGTCCAAAGAAATGACACAACCACAAAATGAGAAGTATGGCTATGAAAGAAGATAAAATGTCAAAAAACAAGTTTGTCCAGCTACAGTAGGGACCGTGCGGCTAAAACCTTGCACAACATCTAGTAAAGGTCCTATTCTCCCTTTAAAACCCTCTCTTTGTTTTACATTAAATGTTATTTTAGGACCTAAACATTACAAAGCCTCTGCCTTGTTAGATTCAGGAGCCTCAGCGTGTTTCTTAGATGAAGAATTTATCAAAAGACATAGCATATCTTTAGTAAAGAAAATTAAACCTTTTCATATAGACGTCATAGATGGTCGTCCATTATCTTCTCGAAATATTATCTACAAAACCCTTCCTATAGAAGTAATAATCAATGGTCATAATAGCTTTGTAGTATTTAACATTATTAGATCTCCCTCTAATCCAGTCATTTTAGATTTATCGTGGTTAGAAAAATACAACCCTCAAATAGATTGGATTTCCTGGACTCTTACTTTCTCTAAAAGTATAACTAATAGTGTGATTAATCAAGTAGAGAGTCATAAGTCCAGTTCAATTAAACCCGTATTTATAGGTACAAAAACTTTCTTGCATGTTACTATGAAAGAATCACCATATATTATTTATGCCACACTTGTTTCTACTGGTGGAAAGACTTCAAGTGGCATTCCAAGCCAATATCAAGAATTTCAAGATGTATTTGAAAAAAAGAATGCGGATACACTCCCACAACATCATCCCTATGATTGCTCAATTGATCTTCAAGAAAGAACACAATTACCATTCGGACCAATCTACTGTTTATCACAAAATGAGTTGATTGAACTCAAGTAGTATATTGAAGAAAATCTAGCCAAGAATTTCATACGCGATTCTAAATCTCCAACAGGAGCTCCAATTCTATTTGTGAAGAAAAAAAATGAATCATTGCAGATGTGTGTTGATTATCGAGGACTCAACAAGATTACCATCAAGAACAGGTATCCACTACCTTTAATATCTGGACTTCTTGATCAGCTGAATGAAGCTAAGATCTATACAAAAATAGATCTCGATGAAGCATATAATCTAGTACGCATCAAAAAAAGAGATGAATGGAAGACTACGTTTCGAACTAGGTATGGACATTTTGAATACAATGTCATGCCTTTTGGACTTACAAATGCACCAACAGCTTTTCAACATCTAATGAATGATATTTTTTGAGATTTTTTGGAAGATTTTGTGGTCTTTTATCTAGACAACATCTTAATCTATTCTAAGAATCCAGAAGAACATGAACTTCATGTTCATCGTGTGTTATAAAAATTAAGAGATGCACGACTCTTTGCCAAGATAGAAAAGGGTATATTTCAGACTACTCAAGTTGATTTCTTAGGTTATATCTTTTCAAGTGATGGACTTATGATGGATCCTAAGAAAGTTCAAACTATTGTAGATTGGAAGATCCCAAAAATGGTAAGAGATGTCCAATACTTTTTGGGATTTGCCAACTACTATCGGATCTTCATCAAGGACTTCTCTCGAGTTGCACCTCCACTTAAACGTTTGACTTGTAAAGACAAACTCCAATAGAATCAAGAAGCAGAAGTTGCTTTTGAATCTTTGAAGACAGTGTTTGTTTCTGCACCAATCTTGTATCGTGTTGATTTTTTCAAAGCATTCTTTATGGAAACAAATGCATCAGACTTTGCTTTGGGTGTGGTTTTATCACAAATGGGAACAGATGACAAACTTCATCTAGTAGCCTTTCATTCAAGAAAATTTTCAACAGCAAAAATCGATTATGAGATCCATGACAAAGAACTTCTTGCAATTGTGGATTCTTTTTAAGAATGGCATCATTATCTAGAAGGCGCTTCCAGTCCAGTCACCGTATATATGGATCACAAGAACCTTGAATATTTTATGTCAATACGCGTATTAAATCATCGTCAAGCTTATTAGAGCATGTCTTTATCAAGATTCGAGTTCATCATCACTTATCGGCTAGGAAAACAATAAGATTTGTCCAATGCCTTGTCTAGACATTGTCGTATTGTAAATGCTTACAGTATGTAAAAATTAGCTAAAACATGTTATATGTTGATAAATCTAGATGTGTGTTAGAGTGGCTAGTAGATTAAATTAAAAGGAGTTGGTATAAGAAACTTTACTTTGTTTCTGTACTTTTGATTTTGACATTAGAATATATATATATATATATATATATATTGGACCTAAATGTTTAGTATGAAGCCTTGGGAGAAGGTGGAAACCTAAGGATGAAAATCTAAACTAGTAGGAGGCTAATTGGAAGGGATGAAAACAAGGCATGGTCGGATGAAGGCAAGGAATGGGAAACTTCATCCCTATTGGTCGAATACCATGCCCAATGGGCTTTGAGGAGGCTGCCCGCGACCTTAAGAAGGGTTTCGGCCACATAAAAGAAGGAATTTGGAGATTAGAAGCTAGAATTGTAAAGTTTAGGGTTTGGAGAACAATTTTTGTACAAAAATTAGAGGATTTGGAGTTAGAATGAAAAAGTTATAACCGTTTGAAGTTAAGGTATTTATTTAAGACATACTGTTACTCTTTTGAGAGTACGAGGAGTTTTACAGCAGATTTTGAAGATCGGAAGGTGTGATTAGAACGGCGATTTCAAGGCCTACATCTTTCATGAAAGAATTATTGCTTTTGGAATTCATATGAAGGAGTTGTAAGGAGTTGAAGGCGGCGCTTCCAAATCAAAAGTAGTAAGTAAGCGAGTTTGTTTGTAGTAATGGTTGAAGCCATAAATTGAATTTTCGGACGACTTTTTGGCTCAAACTTTTTGGAAAATGTTAAATTTTGTGTTAAGAAGCTATATATATAAATTTCGTGGCATTTGAGCTTATATTTGGTGTGATATGAAGAAAATTGCACGCGGATGTATAAAGACAAGGGTTTGAAGCGGCTGTTAGGGATTTCAAGATATCTCAAGATCTGCAATGAATTTGCAGTTGAAAATTTTTGTAGAAGTTAATAAGAATACATCAGTACCTGATGTATAATTAGAGTTTGTTTGGATGGTCGGATTAAGAGATATGAGGTGTTGAAGTTCGGAAGAATCTCCACATAAGAATAAACAATGATTTAGAAGATTTTATCATATTTTGGAAGTTGTGGATTACTTGAGGATTGTGTATTTAGTGTAATTACTCAAAAAGAGAAAAATTACATATAAACTTAGGACTTCTCTTATTTTCAAGCTTGATTGAATAATTAATGATAGCCAGAAGTCCAGCATTTTCTTGAGGCAAACTCTCTGTACCCCGACAACGTTCTTATCTTGCACCAAAAGAAGGAGATGCAGCTTTTGAGCAACAAAGAATGGTTCTCTTGAAGCCGGAGCAATTTCATCTTCGAGCAATAAAATCAACATTGACTGTTGATTTAACTTTTCTTAAGCAAGTCCAGTTAAATATGTCTTCAGATCCTCTTGTTCATGATATCAAGAATAATTCTTCTAAATCTCATGATCCCTCTAAATTTGAATTCAAAAAAAACCTACTCTATTTCGAAGGATGCCTATATGTTCTAGAAAGAGAAGCACATTTACGTATTCTTCAAGCTCGTCATGACTTCCCAACAGCAGGACATTTTGGATATAATAAGACTTTGAAGCTGATATCTAGGGATTTTTGGTAGCCTCAAATGTGGAAGGCAGTCAAAGATTTTGTACAATCATGTGATGTTTGTTCAGGATCAAAAACTCCTCGTCATCGACCTTTTGGACTTCTTCAACCATTACTTATTCCAGAACAACCATGGTCTTCTGTTTCTATGGACTTCATCACGGATCTTCCAATCTCAGGTTCTTATGACTCTATATTTGTGATAGTAGATCATTTTACCAAGATGGCACATTTTGTACTATGTACAAAATCTATCACAGGTGAAGAAACAGCTAAGTTCTTTCTTGACAATATCTATCGCTATCATGGATTATCTAAGGATATTATATCAAATAGGAGAATTCAATTTGTATCAAGATTTTGGTGGACTCTTTTCAAGATTCTAAAATTGGATATAAAACTATTTTCGGTATTCCATCTTTAAACTGATCGACAATCGGAGCGTATTATTCAAGTTTTGGAGCAATATTTAAGATGTACCATCAACTACTAACAAGATGATTGGACAACTCTTTTGCCATTCGCAGAGTTTGCTTACAATAATACGATACATTCTTCTATAAAACAAACACCTTTCTTTGCTAATTATGGTTATCATCCACAACTTGATACTTTTGACTTTTCAAAAGTTGATAATCCTGATGCAAACGATTTGGCAATTCATTTATCAGAGCTACATGCAACGATGAAGGTGCAGTTGAAAGAGGCTCAAGAACAACAAAAGGTCAATGCGCATGTCTGTCAAAAGAAACAACTACCATTCTACTTGGGTGATAAGGTATGGCTACTTCGTCATAATATCAAGACCACTCATCCTTGTGACAAGTTGGACTCTCGAAGGCTGGGACCATTTTCTATTTTTGCACAAATCAATCCAGTTGCATATCGTTTACATCTACTGGAGTCAATAAAAATCCATCAAGTATTCCACTTGTCTCGTCTTGAACCATACAAGATAGTGGACATACCAAGAAGATGACAAGCTCTATCTCCTTCTATAGAAGTAGACAATAATGAAGAGTTTGAAGTAGAAGTCTTAGATTCAAGGTGACATCGAAATAAATTGGAATGTCTTGTCCATTGGCACAGATATGATATTAATGAATGCACATGGGAGCCAATAAAGAATCTTACAAATACAGCAAAGGAAATGGAAGCTTTTCATTGACGACATCCATCAAAATCAAGATAAAAAACTTTTTTATAAAAGAAACAATATCCAGGCAAGATAACAATCTACTTTCAATCCTTGTTCGTAGCTTCTTTGTAGTTGTGATGCTCAGGAGATGGAGAACCAACAACCAACGGATTCGACTCAAGAACCTTCATTTGCTGACCTATCGGATGAGACATTACGATTGTCACAACCTTCAAGATGATGCAATCGAGATGAAGATCTTCAAGAACGACATGTTCTTCCTCGAATAGATGGCGAGATACAATGCGTTTGGTATCATGATTTGGGAAGGGACTCCCGATGTTTGGTGATTTTGCTAGAAGTAGAAACAACTCCTGATGGTGTTCCAAATGTTCTATTCGAAGGAAGATATGAAGGTGTCAACAATGATAAAATAACTGGATGATCTTCCTGCCCTGGTATGGGACACTACTGATGGTTGAGAAGCCCTATCAATCATCTTCGAAGAGAACAAAGATCAAAGTATGTAGTGAATACAATTTTTCGCATCATAGATTTCTTCAACATATGATGACCGCTCCTTGTGGAACTTGTTCCTAGAAGGAAGGGTAATGTCACGGACATACTCATGTAAGCTAATAATTACATATACAAAGTAGATAAAAGTAAGTTAATTCTATAGTATTTAATATTGAAGCTTCTTAGAACCATTATAGATGCTGCTTTGACTTTATAGGTATCTTTAATTGACTCTTTGGATTAGAAACATAGTCAACAAGTTGGCCATGTGCCACACATGTTGTTAGCTTGAAGATCAAGCTAACTATGTGGCCCACACGTAGAAAAACTTTTCTTGTAAGTCTAGGCATGTGTCCTACAAAGTCAACACATAATAGAGGTCCTATAGAACGTCGCCACGTAGTTCCTAGTTAGATAGTATATATAGAGACAAGAGTGAAGCCTTCTTTATTCTTGTCAACTCCTTGATTGCTTCCAATCTAGTTTCAAGGATCTCTAGTTTCTTTGTCTTTTTCCAATAGCCATTCCAGTTTCTCTTTCAATATACATACTTGTTTATTTATATTTTGTTACCTTTCTTTGAGTGAAGGCACACTTGTTTGAATTATTTTTTCATCGAGTGCTTGTCGTTGACAAATTGTGACTTTTGAAGTTCTTTGAAGTCTTATTTTTTGTGAAGAGTAGATCTTTTGATTGTTGTTAATATTAGGATTTGATATCATCTAACTCTATTGTTGCATCTAGTTCTTGATGTAGTTTTATTCTACTTGTTATAAAGGGCATTGATAATCTTATAGGTTGATAGATATCTTAGAATGATGTTTTAGAATATTATTATTTTTTTTCTTTTCTTAGTTACATTATTTGTGAGGTCTTTTCATAATAATAAAAAATATTTTGTAAAATTAGAAATATTGTATGAAAGAAGAATAGTGATTAAAGAGTAGAAGAGCTTATATAAGAGGTTTAAATTGAGTATAAGACTTGTAAAAATTCCTATAAGTGAAGTTGAAAGTGATTAAAGAATTATATCACTAGTTTACTTATAAAGAGGGCATTTTAAGTTTTAAAGGAAGCAATACCTTCTTGTTGATTTTGAGAGCTCTTTCTTTTCTTTTTTTAATTTTTTTACATATGAAAATAGACCAATTTCTTGATTTCAAGACTTTTGGAATGATTTCTAATTTATCATGTCAATAAAATAAAAGTACTTACAAATCAATTAGTAGTTATTGACATATTAGTTAATAATAGAGAAATAGTATTGACATTGCTTATGAGCCTTCTAGAGCCCTACAACTACCTCATTGTGGTATTGGAGTCCATCAATATAAAAGTGCTTATCATGAATTATGTCACATTAAGGCTTATCTATAAAATTATCAAAAAAATAAAAAATAAACTTTAAAGTGATAATTTGGCTCTATTTTTAAGATAAGGCAAAGATAGCTATTCTCACCAATGTGATAATTTAAAAAATAATAAAAAAAAATTCTATATTTATAGAAAATCAAATCATTTTGCTAAGAATTACTACAAAGCCAAGAAAAGAGATAAGGTGAATACAAACAATGTTCATCATAACCTTGGTAGAAATGACTATGCTTTCATGGCAAGTGAAGGAGCCTCCATGGTGGCCATGTCTAAGTGAATTATAAATTTGCATGCTATTAAGTACATGACACCATATAAGTATTCATTTGATACTTATGAAGAAATTTCAGCAATTAACATTTGGTTGGGAGACAATGGTATGGTATAAGCTATTGGAATTGGAACTATTATAGTAAAAATTATTGTGAAGGACCAAATTAAGAGAATCAAGTTGAAAGAAGTCTTACTTGTGCCAAAGATGAAAAAGAATCTCATTTTAGTGAATAGACTTGTATCAAATGATTGTAAGGTTCAATTTGATATGAATGGATGTTTTGTGAAGCCATTCAATGGATAATAAGTTACCAAAGGTCTAAAAAATGGCAACTTCTACTTCATCAATTGTAAGAAGGTGAATGAAGTTGAAGTGGCAATATTTTTTGATTTTCTACAAGATCAAGATAAGTTTGGAATTTGATATCAATAAGTTAGTTATTTGAATTCCAAAAGAATGAAAGAGCTTCAATCCATAATAAGTCGCTTGAATCTTGGTCAATTCAACTACAATGCCTTGAAACTTGTTTGTCAAGGTTGTATATAAGATAAACAACAAAAGACTATATTTTCAAGTAGAGTTACAACATGTACAAGAAAATTATTAGAGATTGTGCATTCTAATGTTTGTAGACCAATGAAGACACCAAAAATTAGAAAAGCAAGATATTTTTTCAGATTTATTGATGATTTTTCAAAAAAAGTATAGATTTATATCATTAAAGCCAAGTATGAATATTTTTCAAGATTTAAGGAATTTAAGGCTCTTATCTAAAAATAATATAAGTACAAGCTTAAAGTATTGTGTACAGATAATAGAGTTGAGTATATGTCAAAATATTTTGATGAATTCTTAAAGATTTAAGGTGTTGTAAGACAATCTTCTATTTGTTACAATCTACAATAAAATAGACTTGCTGAAAGAACAAATTATACTATTGAAGAAATAATAAGGAGTATGCTTCATGTACAAAATCTTGAGCATGAGTATTGGTGATAATCAAGATGTTAAAAATAATATTGATGATGATGAGTATTAATCTTTTAATGTGAAGAAGTAAGTTTTAAGAAAGAAGAAGCATAAAAGAAATCTTAGAGTGAAAAAAGATAATTCATCAAATCAAAAGAGATATCTTTTGAGAAATAAAAAATAACTTGGTATATAGTGGAAGAACCGCAACTTTCCTCAAGTAAGTGAAGAACATGCCAATGTTGCACTTTTTACTAATCTATTGAATTTTTATGATATAATGAAGTCCACAAATGCTATGAAGTGGAAGAATGTAATAGAAGAAGAATACAAATCATTCATAGATAATAGAACATGAGAATTGACTCAACTTCTACCGAATCAATCTTCAATTGGTTGTAAGTAGGTATTTAGAACCAAAAGGAATGCAATGGATAATGTTGTTAGATATAAGTTTAGATTGGATGTCAAAGACTATTCACAAGTTTTTGGTATAGATTTCAATGAGACATTTGCTCTCATAGCTAAATTCATCACTATTACAACCATTGTAGTAATTGGAGCAACAATGGAGTTTGAAATGCATCAAATGGATGTGAAGATGGCTTTTTTAAATAGAAATCTAAAAAAAATATTTATATAGATAAACTTCAAGGATTTATAAAAAAAGGCTAATAAAATTTTGTTTGTAATTTAAAAAAAAACTTTATATGGACTCAAGCAATCTCCAAGAATATGGTACCGATGCATTGATATATTCTTTGTGAATGAAGGATTTGGAAAGAGAAAAATTTGATTATTTTTATATGTGATAAAATTAAGTGATTTCATATTAATTTTTATTTTTTTATGTTGATAATTTAATCATGTTAATCAACACCATAAAGATGATGGACTGATTGAAGACAAAGTTAGAAAAGGAGTATCAAATGAATGATTTGGAAGAGCTTCATGTGAGTGGATTTTTTTCCCCTCATTTAAATTTGATTTAATTAGATCATAACTTACATCAAAGTCCAATACTAATTAATGTGGTATTGGACACATACAAATGGGTACCGTGATCGCTAACCAATTCCTTCAGACATCCAAATCGAGTAATAATATTCTCGTATAGAAAAGTGGCCATCGTACTGGCATTATCATTGCGGGTAGCAATAGCCTCCACCCATTTGGTTATATAGTCCATGGCGACTAAAATATACCGCTTTTGTCTATGTCTCGATGCTGGTGCAATGGGTCCAACAAAATCAATTCTCCATTTCTCAAATGGTGCCTGTGCCAAGATTGGTACCAACGGCATCGCTGAAGTACCCGTGGGTTGATCAATTCGTTGACAAGGATCACAACGACAAACAAATTGGTGCCCATTAGAAAACATTGTGGGCCACCAATATCCGGCTATTAAAGGCTTGTGAGGAGCACTGTCTCCCGCAAAATGTCCACCACAACTATCCAAATGACATCCTTCTAGTATCGATTGTACTTTATTGGAAAAGATGCAACGACATAGAATTCCATCCCAACCTTGCTTATACAAGGCATTGTCGTATTACGTACTTTCCTACTTGAGAACGTGTCGGGCGTCTGGCTGTAGAAGGTAGTATGGAGATTTGTTAATATTCAAGTAGTCTATCGGTTTTTGACTATTGGAATAGAAATAATTGTAAGAATATATTGTAAATCTATATGGATGTCCTTCAACTGCTCGCCGAAATCTTTTTTTTGCCCCAGCCGGTAGGTCTCTAGACATTATAGAGAACCCCGAACAACCCGATCTGCTAATCTTTGATACCGCTTTATACTCACGACCTTGTATCCACTGACTGTCTTGTTAGATTAACCCAATAAATTTCATTCACTCTGCATACTCAATCCTATAGACATCCTTTTAATCCTTCAATCATAGACGTAACTTCGATTTCACAAAACAGTCAAGAGTAATCACACCCACTTTATTAAAACCCCGATTTACTAGTACAACACTGACTTCAGCAACGATTGCCTCTGTCTTCTCAAAACCCTATGAAGAAAAAAAATCCCAATTCTTTGTTTTTTTTTCCCGCTCGAAGTATGAAGCTAGCTCTCCGACCCTTTAAAACTTATTCTCTCCTCTTCATTTCTTAACCTATCCTCCCTTTTAACCCTAATTCTCCCCTCTTTCAAACCCTAGTCTTTGAATTTCTTCAATCTTTCGTCTTGGATCCAAAATTGGCTCCCGCCACCAGAGCTTTTTCTTCCATTTTTACCTTTAAGAGATCCTTTTACCAAAAGAACATTCCTGGAATGACACAAAGGATAGAACAGCCTGAAATGGAATCGGAGCCCCGTAATCGGGACCACATTGAGTCGCGCGATCAATTCAGGTTTCATATTGGCTAAGAGGCCCGTAGTAAGACCAGGATGTTCCCATAATTGGACCGCATTGGATTGCCCGACCAAGTCAGGTCTCATATTGGGTAAGAGGCCCGTAATAGGACCTAGATTGGATGTCTTGAAATTGGATCCAATTGGCTCTTCGAACTAGGCTCACCCGTCGTTGAATTGGACCTTTCCCTTTCTGCTGACTCCCGTTATTGGAATCGAATGGAGTATTTCAGTATGCCCCGACTGACTGTAACGGGGTGACTGAACCTGGCCTCTCAGTATTTGCACTGGAATTGGTTGTTGCTCCCAATATTCGAGGTAACTGAATATTAATAAAAGTCCCTTTTTTTTATATTTTCACGGTATACTCGTGTTACAACACGATAGCATCTCTCATCATTGTTCACTTTTTAAAAACAGTCATTTCTTGAGTTTCTCACTATATGTAGGTGAGAATGTCTGAAATATCAGATATTGAATCAATTCACTATAGTTGATTGTAATCACTTCGACGGCAAATAACTATGCGTCAAGAAGTGTATCATTAATAGGCTCATTACCCATGATATTGGACAATCGGGACAAGTGATCCACATTAGCATGTTTCTTTCGTGGTCGTACATTAATAGTAAAATTAAATTTTTGAAGTAATAACACCCATCGAGCAATGCATCCACTCAATTGAGGCTTATTAATCATGTATTTGAGAGCATCATGATCCATATAAAAGACAAATGGATACCCAAGCAAATAGTGCTGAAATTTTTGAACCGAGTATATCATACCCAACACTTCTCATTCAGTAGTAGTGTGATTACGTTCGGTAGCCACCAATTATCGACTAGCATAAAAGATAGGATGATCCTGATCCTGGTCATCCTTCTGACTTAGCACCGATCCAATAGCCACATTGGATGCATCAACATACACATGAAAAGGCTTGGTCCAACGAGGGATCACCAATATTGGTGCAGAGACTAATTTTGACTTCAATGCTTCAAAGGCCATGATACACTCTATGGTCTAGATGGGACTAGTTCCATCTAACGGAGGTTTCTTCAGTAAGTTCGTTAAAGGTTGACAAATAACTGCAAACAAACGAGTAAATCGTCGATAATAACTGACATGGCCGACAAACCCTCGAACATCGAAGACCATCTCTAGTCTGGGCAAGTTCATTATATGTGTCACTTTATCCAGATCCGTAGCGATACCATGGCTAGAGACGATATGTCCCAATAATTTTCTTGACAGAACACCAAATTGATACTTATCCGAGTTCAACGATATTCCAAACTTAACGCACTTAGCCAAGCATTTGCAGAGACAATTAAGATGATCTTGTTTTGTACTGAATGCACAAAAGTCATCTAAAAAGATCTCCATAAATAGCCAGAGATAGTCTTGGAAGGCTTGAGTCATCACTTACTGAGTATATTAGCCACTCGGCCATAGTATGATTCTACTGCCTCCCCTAGGATCATTTTGCTATTCATTAACCTCTCTCAAAGATGGTCCTCAAAACCAATTGGCTAAAAATGAGATAAAAATGTATTCTTCAATGCTTCCCAATTCAAAAATTGATCCACTGGTTGGTAGTTGTACCATTCAAATGTCATATCTTTTAAGGTCATTGGCAGCCATCGCAACCAAATATCTTTAGTTCTACCATTATTAGCTATACATGCTATAAAAACTGAGACAAATGTTGATCGAGATCCGCACCCAAAAATCCCCAAAAAGTAGGTAGTGGCACGACACTACTTGTACGATCGCCTACTACACCCATTTGTACTGCAATCGGAATGGCTGGTCCTCCTGACGCCATTGAATTTCTTGTTCCACTAAACTCCATTTTAAAATAATCTCTGCTTTCCCTTATTCTAATTTTCGAGTTGTTAGTGCTCCTCAATTTATTTTTATTTTTTACAAATAGTTTTATTAGTTGAATTACAGATGAAAACGTCAAATTTTGAAATACAATATAGTTATCTTTATTGGCGACCAATTTGTGCCAATCTAAAGAGCCACTATTACTCGTTTCAGCGGTACCCCTTACTGAAAAAATATCCAATGGAGTACCAAATTCTTCTACGCCTCCTTCTCTTTCAGTTAACGGCCTCAAGATTTCTACTAGAATGTTAACAAAATTTCCCGTGAGTGTTCTTGGCAGATTTTTTAATGGTACATACGACTACAGAATTAACAGTCTGTCCGGTTCTTGATATGTTTGGATGCACCGACAAGCTTGCAACCATGGTTTAATCCAATTTTGTCGATGCTTCCTTTTAAGATTACGTTCTTGCTCCTCTCTAAGTAAGTTCCTTCCTTGCGCTCTTTTTTGTCTTTCTCTCAACTGATTTGTTTTCCTCGATGCAATGCTCTCGTTCTTATTAATCATAATCTTGCTTCAAATACTACTGAAATCATCTTCCATTGTCAATTTTCTCATACATTTGGTAATTAATTCCTAACATTCAAAGCTATTATCACTCCCCGGCAGTGGCGCCAAAATGTGATTGCTCGTTTTACTTATTCTAAATTAATCTAATGGGAAAAAACCTCATAAAGGGAGATTCAAATACGAGAAATGACTAGTTGCTTAAGCGTTCACGTTAGGGTCACACAATCAATTACCTCTTGAATGTATCGTCTCTATTTTCAATATCTGAATATATAAGGAAACTATAATCTCCTCCTTCACCTTATCGGTCTCTTCCTTACAGCAATTCAGTCATACTAATAACTGCTATTTCCACCAATATATTCACCCTCATAATTTCCAACTGTAATACTACGCCCTTACAACTTTCAGCGCACAATTACCCTCATTCCAATCACTAGAATTCTTCACACAGAACTGTCCTTCACATTACAGTGTTTCACACAAACACAGACTCATTCTCTCTACTGAACTACAATCAGATTTTAGCATTCAATCTTTCTTCTTCTCAAATAATATCAATCACATTTCCATTCCATAATTTACTTCACAATATTTAGAAACTCTGAATCCTCTTATTCAAAAAAAATAACAAATAAAAGAAAAGAAGTAGCACCAAGCTTACCCCGGCTCACAACTATCACAGCAATGGCCATCGACTCATGACTATCACAGTCTGGCACCCTAATTAATTTCTACAACTCCTATATACTTTCCCCTGATTCTCCAGATTCTAACCGTAATTTTGTAATTAACCACTTTTAATAACTAAATCATTCATCAGTCTTCTTGAATTTCCTATTATATGGACTATTAATATATTTTACCAATATCTTTCAAAAACGAATTAATATCTATTCTACAGAGATTCAAGTCATCTATAAGATAAGAAAATCAAAATGAGGTAATAATTAAGATTAATCCAACAAGACAACAAGTTAGTTACACTTTTTTATGATTTAATTTTTAGCATTTGTAGTTCATTTAGTTAAGTGCCTTCCAAGACTTACTCTATCAAACTTAAACTCTAAAAATTATGAATTAGAATAAAATAAAATAGAAATAATGAATACCATGCTAGAGTACTAGTTTAGGGCTTTCCAAGGTAGTATTAATCATGTAAATCATAGTTCTATATAGAAAGTTATCTATGGATGAAGTTTTTATGACAAAACTTCATCTAGAATTGGAAATTCAGTAATAAACAGCCTTAAATATTTAAGTTCAGCACTAACATGATGTTAAGATTTTTCTTTTTTTAAGAAAAAAGATGAAAGTTGGAAGATTAAAAAAATTTAAATATATATATATATATATATATATAAATAAATTAAATTAAAATTTAAGTTAGAATTAATAATTAAAAGTTAAGTGAAAGTTTAAAAGTAATAAAAGTAAAAGATTAAAATTAAAAGTAAAAGTTTAAAGTTGAAGGTTAAAAGTAAAAGCTAAAATGATAAGGTTAAAAGAAAAAGTTAAAAGGTTAAGGTTAAAAGAAATAGGAAAAAATTAAAAGATCAGATTAATCTTTATTTTTATTTTTTATTTTATTTTATCCTTAAGGATAAGAATGGATGGAAAGATAAGAATTTAAGATTAATTTCTAAGTGAGGTAAAAGTTTTTAAAATTATTAAATAACATTAATTGATGGTAATAAGACGAATGAGTGATAATATAGCAATTTAGGTGTTAAGGAATGTGATTAGAGGGTGATTAGGGAAGAAAAACTTACTTAGAGTATGTCAAGTTGAGGGCAGCAGATCCCTTGTCATTCAAAACTATGCTAACAATTCCACACAACTCCTATGCACTTGAAATTTTTTGTGGTTGAGGTTGACGTAGAGTTGCTCCTATCTACCAAATTTCATGGTGATCCGAGGTTTGAAATTCGAGATGTGTGTTTTCAAAGCAAGGCAACTTGAGCTGCCTAGGCAGCAGACCCCCTTCTACTTAAAAATTCACTAAAAATCACTTAATAGTTCAAAATTTACAAGTATAATTTTTTCCTAAAACCACACTTAGTATAATTCCTTTTTCAAAAACTTTTAGCAAAAAATGTAAGTAAGTATTAAGATACAATGTTTCAAAGCTGATTGTTCAACACTGCCGTTGCAGCAGACTGCTTCGCATTTAAAAATTCATTAAAATTTTGATTTAGATCGGAAATCATTGATTTAAATTTTTTTGTAAACTAAACTTTAGAGTGCATTCATTTTAACAATCTACATCAAATTTGAGTCAAAGATCACCGAGTTATAGATCTTTTAAGCTGATGCTCCTACATTAGTAGTACATCCCTTCCACCTTGAAAACTTGCCAAAAATTTGTTACAACTTCAAATCGGGCGTGCCTTATGCCATTACAAAGCTAAGGGTGAGTAGAATCTGCTTACAAAGTTTTACAAAAAGAAAACAAAAAAAATAGACTGAGCGAGTTAAAACTGAGGCCATACAAGTTTAAAGAAAATTTGCATTCACAAGATGTGGAAACATTTTGCCACGGCTTCACCACAAGAAGATGGAGAGAGAGAGAGAGAGGGAGCTCAGTCACACAAGCCCTTTTAACTAGGTGGGAGGAGGCCCAAAAGTGGCGGACACATCTCCACCATCAAAATTGGAAAATCCATAACCAAGATTAAGGGTCTTCAATAACTCTCAGCCCAAATCCAATTTCTAGGCTGGAAATGCCTAGAACTCAAAAACTAACACTTTTTTTGTGAAACTAACACCACCAATGTCTCTAAAACGTATTTTTATTCTAAGATCAACTATTCACAAGCCCAAATCTGAGTTCTAAATCATAAGAATCAATTAATTTGCTAATTTAGTTGTAAATTTCAACTACAATTCTAATTCTAATTAGCTTACTTGGAAATCAACGAGGGTTCTTGCCATCAAAGCCTTTATAATCACCATTCTTCAATTTAAACTCCCTTAAGTATGAACTCTTAGTAAATCCAAAACCTAATTACAAATTGGCCTTGAATTTGTGATTTTTTCCAATTTTTCTTTTTTTTCAACTTCAAGTAGTGATTAAAATCACTATGATAGGAAACTCCACCAAAAATTTAGCTTGTCTCTATATTTTTAAGATAATCATTATTTAATAATTAAACTTTATATTTTTAATCCAATTAAATTACAAAAATAAAATTTAAGCTTAAAAATCTTCAAAATTAATTAAGAAGATAGAGCAATTGGTTTAAGGGACTTTCTAACCATAGTAAAATTAGAAATTTGATTTTAGATTAAAAATTAAGATTGTGGATTAATTAAAGATATAATTCGTAAGAATTAGAAGAAAAATTCTTCTAAAATTTTAGTTTTATTTAAAAAAAAAAGATTTAAAGTAATTCAAAAAAAAATCATAAACCTTCTAAATTTACTATTTTTTCTTTTGAGTTTTGAAATAGTCAATCAATCTACTAATTAGAAGTATCCATCTAATTAATAATCTAAAGATATGATCAAAGTCATAATTAACTAAAAAATAATAATTTGGATCTATTAATTAATTATTTTAGTATTAAAATTAGTAAAAATATATTAAAAATTATAAAAAGAATTGTAACTAACCATTGGAGCTTTTCATTATGCTCACACTTCACTATTATTTAGAAGGGGAATTTGTCAGAGATTGTATTAAAAAGACCATTACAATGAGCCAAAGTAAGTACATTAAAGAGGTGTTGAAATAATGCTACTTGAAAGAGTGTAAGTCTATTGGAACACCTTTGGAGGCCAATTTGAAGTTGATGAAGAGTAAGCTGAGGTTGAAGGTCAAATGCAAGGTGTTCCATACAAGACAATAGTGGATTCACTTATATATGCAATGGTTGATATAAAGGTGGATCTTACATATTTGGTCAGTGTTTTGAACCAACATATGTCAAAGGCTGAAATAATCCATTTGATAACCATCAAAAAGATCATGAGGTACTTAAACAATACTTTGTATTTTAAATTTTGCCTTGGAGGTGATAATATTAGTTTGCATAGTTATTATGATGCAAATTGGGCTAAAGATGCAAATGATAGAAAATCAACAATAGGATATATATTCTTTATTAGAGTAGGAGCTATTTTGTGAAATTACAAGAGACAATCAATAATTATAAGATCAACGATGGAGGTGAAATACATGGCAACAAGCTATGAAGCAATAAAGGCAATACGGCTAAGACAACTTCTAGAAGAGATTAAAATATTGCAAATGAAAGCAATTCCAATAAAGTATGACAACCAAAGATATCTTGTATTTGTAAAGAATCCAAAGCATCATTCTAGGACCAAATACATTGACATTCAACATTACTTTATGTCAAGAACAAGAATTTGATGAAAAAGCAATTTAGACAAGTGAGCCTTCACTCTAAAAAATATAATAAAATATAAATAAACAAGTATGTATATTGAAAGAGAAACAAGAATGGCTATTGCTAAAAGACAAGAAAACTAGAGACCCTTGAAACTAGATTAGAAGCAAGAAAGGAATTGACAAGAGTAAAGAAGGCTTCACTCTTGTCCCTATATATACTCTCTAACTAGGGACTACGTGGCAACATTCTATATGACCTCCAATATGAATTGACTTTGTAGGACACATGCCTTGACTTACAAGGCAAGTTTTTCTATGTGTGGGCCACATATTTAGTTTGGTCTTCAAACTAATAATATGTGTGGCACATGGCCAACTTGTTGACCACGTTTCTAATCCAAAAAGTCAATTAAAGACACTTATGAAGTCAAAGCAATGTCTATGAAGCTTCTAAGAAGCTTCTATTTCAAATACTATAGAATTAACTTACTTTTATCTACTTTTACTTACTTCTATATATTTATATATGTAATTATGAATATGTCCATGACATAACCCTTCCTTCTAAGGATGAGTTCCACGAGGAGCGGTCATCATACATTGAAGAAATCTATGATACGACAAATTATATTCACCACATACTCTGATCTTTATTCTCTTTGAAGATGATTGATAGGGCCTCCCAACCATCGATAGTGTCTCATACCAGGGCGGTGTCATATTACGTGTTTTCCTGCTCGAGAACGCGTCGGGCGTCTGGCTGTAGAAGGTAGTATGGAGATTCGCCAATAGTCAAGCAGTCTATCAGTTTTTGACTCCTGGAATATAAACGACTGCAAGAATACACCGTAAATCTATACAGATGCCCTTCGACTGCTTGTCGAAGTCCTTTTTGCCCTAGCCGGTAGGTCTCTAGAAATTACAGAGAACCCCGAATAACCCAATCTGCTAATCTCCGATACAGCTTTGTACTTACGATCTTGTATCCATTGACTGTCTTGTTAGATTAACCCAATAAATTTCATTCACTCCGCATACTCAATCCTATAGACACCTTTTTAATCCTTCAATCACAGACGTAACTCGATTTCACAAAACAGTCAAGAGTAATCAAACCCACTTCATTAAAAAAAATCTCGATTCACCATTACAACACTGATTTCAGCAACGATTGCCTTAGTCTTCCCAAAACTCTATGAAGAAGAAAAATCCAATTCTCCATCTTTTCTTCCCCAACCCGAAGCATGAAGCTCCTCTCCAATCTCCTTGATCTTCAAAAAACCTCAAATGAAAAAAAACTCGTAACCTTCCCAAGAGCTTGAAGCTAGCTCTTCCCTGATCCCCAAAAAAAAAACCCCCCCTTGATCTCATTCTTCTCCTAACCTTATCCTCTGAATTTCTTCAATCTTCCGTCTCGGATCCGGAATTGGCTCCCATCATCAGAGCTTAGATTCGAAATTGGCTCCCGCCGTCAGAGCTTAGATCCGAAATTGACTCCCTCCGTCAGAGCTTTCGAAATGACATAGAGAATAGGACAGCCTGAAATAGAATCAAAACCCCGTACTCGGGTCCACATTGAGTCGCCAGACCAATTCAGGTCTCATATTGGGTAAGATGCCCGAAGTAAGACCTGGATTTTCCCGTAATTAGACTGCATTGGGTCGCCCGACCAATTCAGGTCTCATATTGGATAAGAGGACCCGGATTGGATTCTCGAAATTGGATCGCATTGGGTTGCCCGACCAATTCAGGTCTCATATTGGGTAAGAGGACCCAGATTGGATTCTCAAAATTGGATCCAATTGGCTCTTCGAACCAGGCTCACCCGTCGCATGAATTGGTCCTTTCCCTTCCTACTGACTCCAGTTATTGGAATCGAACGGAGCATTTCAATATGCCCCAGCTCACTGTAACGGGGTGATTGAACCTGACCACTTAGTATTTGCACTGGAGTTGGTCGTTGCTTCCAATATTTGAGGTAACTGAATATTAATAAAAGTCCCTTTTCTTTATATTTTCACAGTATACACGTGTTACAACACGACAGCGGGAAGACCACCCAGTTATTTGATCATTTTTGAGGCCTTCATAATTTCTTTCAAATAGAACATTTGGAACACCATCATGACTTGTTCCTACCTCTAGCAAAATTGCCAAACATCGGGAGTCCCTTCCCAAATTGTGATACCAAACGTATTGTATCTTACCATCTATTCGAGGAAGAACATGTTGTTCTTGAAGATCTTCATCTCGATTGCATCATCTTAAAGGTTGTGACAATCATAATATCTCATCCGGTAGGTCAACAAATGAAGGTTCTTGAGTCGAATTTGCTAGTTGTTGGTTCTCCATCTCCTGAGCATCACAACTACAAAGAAGCTACGAACAAGGATTGAAAGTAGATTGTTATCTTGCTTGGATGTTGTTTCTTTTATAAAAAAGTTTTTTATCTTGATTTTGATGGATGTCGTCAATGAAAAGCTTCCATTTCTTTTGCTGTATTTGTAAGATTCTTTATTGGCTCCCATGTGCATTCATTAATATCATATCTGTGCCAATGGACAAAACATTCCAATTTATTTTGACGTCGCCTTGAATCTAAGACTTCTACTTCAAACTCTTCATTATTGTCTACTTCTATAGGAAGAGATAGAGCTTGTCATCTTCTTAGTATATCCACTATCTTGTATGGTTCAAGACGAGACAAGTGAAATACTCGATGGATTTTTATTGACTCCGGTAGATGTAAACGATATGCAATTGGATTGATTTGTGCAGAAATAGAAAATGGTCCCAGCCTTCGAGAGTCCAACTTGTCACTAGGACGAGTGGTCTTGATATTGCGATGAAGTAGCCATACCTTATCACCCAAGTGGAATGGTAGTTGTTTCTTTCGACAGACATGTGCATTGACCTTTTGTTATTCTTGAGCCTCTTTCAACTGCACCTTCATCGTTGCATGTAGCTCTGATAAATGAATTGCCAAATCGTTTGCATCAGGATTATCAACTTTTGAAAAGTCAAAAGTATCAAGTTGTGGATGATAATCATAATTAGCAAAGAAAGGTGTTTATTTTATAGAAGAATGTATCGTATTATTGTAAGCAAACTCTGCGAATGGCAAAAGAGTTGTCCAATCATCTTGTTAGTAGTTGATGGTACATCTTAAATATTGCTCCAAAACTTGAATAATACGCTCCGATTGTCGATCAGTTTGAAGATGGAATACCAAAGATAGTTTTATATCCACTTTTAGAATCTTGAAAAGAGTCCACCAAAATCTTGATACAAATTGAATTCTCCTATCTGATATAATATCCTTAGATAATCCATGATAGCGATAGATATTGTCAAGAAAGAGCTTAGCTTTTGTTACATAGTACAAAATGTGCCATCTTGGTAAAATGATCTACTATCACAAATATAGAGTCATAAGAACGTGAGATTGGATGATCCGTGATGAAGTCCATAGAAACAAAAGACCATAGTTGTTCTGGAATAAGTAATGGTTGAAGAAGTCCAAAAGGTCGATGACGAGGAGTTTTTGATCTTGAACAAACATCACATGATTATACAAAATCTTTGACTGCCTTTCACATTTGAGGCTACCAAAAATCCCTAGATATCAGCTCCAAAGTCTTATTATATCCAAAATGTCCTGCTGCTGGGAAGTCATGACGAGCTTGAAGAATACGTAAATGTGCTTCTCTTTCTAGAACATATAGATGTCCTTCGAAATAGAGTAGGTTGTTTTTGAACTCAAATTTAGAGGGATCATGAGATTTAGAAGAATTATTCTTGATATCATGAACAAGAGGGTGTGAAGACATACTTAACTGGACTTGATTAAGAAAAGTAAAACCAACAGTCAATGTTGATTTTATTGCTCGAAGATGAAATTACTCCGGTTTCAAGAGAACCATTCTTTATTGCTCAAAAGCTGCATCTCCTTCTTTTGATGCAAGATAAGAATGTCTAGGCAAGGCATCGCATAAACCTCATTGTTTTTCTAGCCGATAAGTGATGATGAACTCGAATCTTGATAAAGACATGCTCCAATGAGCTTGACGACGATTTAATATGCATACTGAAATAAAATACTTGAGGTTCTTATGATCCGTATACACGGTGACTAAACTGGAAGCGCCTTCTAGATAATGACACTATTGTTAAAAAGTATCCACAATTGCAAGAAGTTCTTTGTCATAGATCTCATAATTGATTTTTGTTGCTGAGAATTTTCTTGAATGAAAGGCTACTAGATGAAGTTTGTCATCTGTTCCCATTTGTGATAAAATCGCACTCAAAGCAAAGTCTAATGCATCTGTTTCCATAAAGAATGCTTTAGAAAAATCAACACGATACAAGATTGGTACAGAAACAAACGCTGTCTTCAAAGATTCAAAAGCAACTTCTGCTTCTTGATTCCATTGGAGTTTGTCTTTACAAGTCAAACGTGTAAGTGGAGCTGCAACTCGAGAGAAGTCTTTGATGATGATTCGATAGTAGTTGGAAAATCTCAAAAACCATTGGACATCTCTTACCATTTTTGAGATCTTCCAATCTATAATAGTTTGAACTTTCTTAGGATCCATCATAAGTCTATCATTTGAAATGATTTAACCTAAGAAATCGACTTGAGTAGTGTGGAATACATACTTTTCTATCTTGGCATAGAGTCGTGCATCTCTTAATTTTTGTAACACACGACGAACATGAAGTTCATGTTCTTCTGGATTCTTAGAATAGATTAAGATGTTGTCTAGATAAAAGACCACAAAATCATCCAAAAACTCTCAAAAAACATCATTCATTAGATGTTGAAAAGTTGCTGGTGTATTTGTAAGTCCAAAAGACATGACGTTGTATTCAAAATGTCCATATCTAGTTCGAAACACAGTCTTCCATTCATCTCATTTTTTGATGCATACTAGATTATATGCTTCATCGAGATCTATTTTTGTATAGATCTTAGCTTGATTTAGCTGATCAAGAAATCCAAATATTAAAGGTAGTAGATACCTGTTCTTGATGGTAATCTTGTTGAGTCCTCGATAATCAACACACATCCGCAATGATTCATCTTTTTTCTTCACAAATAGAATTGGAGCTCCTATCGGAGATTTAGAATGGCGTATGAAATTCTTGGCTAGATTTTCTTCAATATACTACTTGAGTTCAATCAACTCATTTTGTGATAAACAATAGATTGGTCTGAATGGCAGTTGCGCTCCTTCTTGAAGATCAATTGATCAATCATAGGGATGATGTTGTAGGAGTGTATCCGCATTCTTTTTTTCAAATACATCTTAAAATTCTTGATATTGGCTTGGAATGCCACTTGAAGTCTTTCCACCAATAGAAACAAGTGTGGCATAAATAATATATGGTGATTCTTTCATAGCTGCATGCAAGAAAGCTTTTGCACCTATAAACATGGGTTTAATTGAACTGGACTTATGATTCTCTACTTGATTAATCACACTATTAGTTATACTTTTAGAGAAAGTAAGAATCCAGGAAATCCAATCTATTTGAGGGTTGTATTTTTCTAACCACGATAAACCTAAAATGACTGGATTAGAGGGAGATCTAATGATATTAAATACTACAAAGCTATTATGATCATTTAATATTACTTCTATAGGAAGAGTTCTGTGGATAATATGTCGAAAAGATAATGGACGACCATCTATGACTTCTACATGAACAGGTTTAGTTTTCTTTATTAAAGATATGCTATGTCTTTTAGTAAATTCTTTATCTAAGAAATATGCTGAGCCTCCTGAATCTAATAAGGCATAGGCTTTGTAATATTTAGGTCCTAAAATAACATTTAATGTAAAACAAAGAGAGGGTTCTAAAGGAAGAATAGGACCTTTACTAGATGTTGTGCAAGGTTTCAGCCGCACGGTCCCTATTGTAGCTAGACAAACTTGTTTTCCAACATATTTTCTTCTTTCACAGCCATACTTCTCATTTTGAGGTTGCGTCATTTTATTGGACAATGTTGAGCAATGTGTTTTAATTCTCTACAATATAAAAATAATCCTTCTTGATGACGATGAGTCTTTGTTAGGGACATAGTCTTTACAACCTTCTAGAGAGAAGTTTCCAAAACTTTCTAGAGACAAGCTTCTAAAACCTTCTAGAAGCAAGTCTCTGGAACCTTCTAGAAGCTTCCTAATTGGTAGAAGTTGCTTGAGAAGCTTCCTAAATAGAAGTTTATATCAAAATCGAGGTTGAAGAATTCTTCAGTCTCGACAACACATCTCTTGGAGCTCTAGCTCACCTCTCTGGTGTTGTTCTTGTTTTCATCTGATTAATCTAGTTCTTGTCAATTCTTCTTGAACTTCTTGTTAGATCTCGAGTCTATATTTTTGTGTCCGTGACAATTTGTCGAGACTGCACTCACCTCAGATATCAGAGCTAGTTTCTTCTTTGTTAGAGTGTAGATTATCCCTCTACTTAGAAGTGTACTAGCATTTTAGAGGTTGCGGATTACCCTCCTCTAAACTGATACTTCTTTTGTTACAATATTGGAGTCTTATTCTTCTTGGAGAGAGTGGATTACCCCTTTTCTTGAAGCTCTTAAGGCATTTTAGAGGTTGTAGAGTACCCTCCTCTAAACCAATATTGACTTCTTGTAGAGTCATTTCTGTCCTTTTCTTAGAATGGCCGGGAGCGAAGACATTAGTATGACGGAAAGTTCAGAATCCAAGTTGGATGCTATCATGAATGCCCTCGCTACATTATCGCAAAGAACTGCAGAGATTGAAGGAGTCGTAGCAAGGCTTCATAATGATGGAGCATCTGGGATGACACAATCTAGGTTGCAACAGCCTCAAACTTCTGCACTTGGAGAAACAACTTTGCCTCAGGTTCGAGAAATATCGCTGGTTCTACAACATAAGGAGCCCCGAGTTAGCCTTCCGGACAAGTTCGATGGTACGTGTTCCAAGTTTCGAGGATTCGTCAACCAAATCAGGTTGATAACAGGTTTACAGTCCGAACGCTATTCAACGGAGGAGTCACGTGTTGGGCTTATTGGAACCTTACTTATAGGACAAGCTCTATCATGGTTTGCTCCTTTGTTTGAGAAACGATCGTCCATACTAAACAACTTTGAAACCTTTTTCGACGCATTTGTGGAAGCATTTGGTGAACACGACAAGGTTCAATGGGCTACAACAAAGATCCGATCACTACGACAAGGGATGCGCTCTACATCAATCTATGCATCGGACTTCAAGTAATTAGCATGCAATATCAATTGGGATGAAGAAGCATTGATGAGTCAATTCTATTAGGATTTAAAGAACGATGTGAAGGATTTGCTGTTAACTCTTCTTGATCTACAAACGCTCAATGAAGCTATTAGCCAAGCTGTGAAGTACAATAACCGCCTATTCCAACGTCGCCAAGACCAACGTTCAAGATAACATACGGTTCGCCACACCCCAACTATGTCGACAAGCAACGTGAATTCACATTCAAAGGTAGAAGACATACAAATTGATGCGGTACGTGTCAAATCTCTTACTCTAGAAGAAAAAAAGCGGCGTATGGAAGAAGGTCTATGCTTGTATTGTGGTGAAGAAGACCACAAAGTTGGAAACTGTCCCAAGAAGCAAAATCGACGTATTATCAAGACTAGGGGTGCATTTATTCAGGAAAACGAGGATGCCCAGCCACAATAGGAACCGTGCGGCTGGACAGTGAAATATCGTAATAACAACCAGGTTCCTTTCTTTCCGCTCAACCTGCCCTTTGTTTTACAATCCCTTTGCTTATTGGCCCTCAGAAATTGAGAATCTTAGCATTATTAGATTCAGGAGCATCTGCTTGTTTCTTAAACGAAGAATTTGTAAAGCGTCATAAGATCTCTTTAGTACAAAAATCCAAACCTGTTCACGTTGAGGTCATAGATGGACGACCTTTATTGTCTGGTAGTGTCACCCATGAATCAGAACCTATAGAAGTGACGTTTAAGGACCATAGTAGTCATATTATTTTCAATATTATTAGAACCCCATCAAATCTTGTTATTCTTAGTCTTTCTTGGTTAGAAAAGCATAACCCATCCATAGATTGGAAGTTGCGGAAGATGATCTTTCCCACAAAACCACCCAAGAGCAAGCCTAGTAGAAAACCCCAAATAGAGAAATCCTTATTTATTGGAGCAAGAGCGTTTATAAGATTGTCCAAGAGAGGCACACTGTTTGTCATTTATGTGGCTCCAACTACCGAGGAGAAGATCTTGACAGCAAGTATACCGGAGCAATATAAGGATTTTAAAGACTTGTTTCAAAAGAAAAATGCCGACATGCTACTGGAACACAGACCATATGATTGCGCCATAGACTTACAAGAAGGAGCACAACCGCCTTTTGGCCCAATCTACAATCTATCGCAGATGGAGTTGGCGGAGTTGCGGAAGTACATCGATGAAAATCTAGCCAAGAACTTCATCCGTCATTCAAAATCGTCAACTGGAGAACCCATCTTATTTGTGAAGAAGAAAGATGGCTCGTTGTGGATGTGCGTGGACTATCGAGGCCTCAACAAGGTAACAAAGAAGAATCGTTACCCGTTACCCTTGATTTTTGGTCTCTTAAAACAACTTGGACGTGCAAGGATCTTTACAAAAATTGATCTAAGAGGAGCTTACAACCTCGTACGAATCAAGGAAGGAGATGAGTGGAAGACAGCATTCCGTACAAGGTATGGCCATTTTGAATATAATGTCATGCCCTTTGGTCTTACCAATGCTCCAACGGTCTTTCAATATATGATGAATGACATTTTCTAAGAGTACCTTGATGATTTTGTTGTCATCTATTTGGATGATATTTTGATATTTTCCAAAAATGAGGAAGAGCTTGAAAAACACGTTCGTTTGGTATTGGAGAAACTACACGAGCGAGGACTATATGCCAAGTTGGAGAAGTGTTTATTTCACCAAATAGAGATGGAGTTTCTAGGGTTCGTTGCGACTACGAAAGGCTTGAAGATGGACCCCAAGAAGGTGGAAGCAATCGTGTCTTGAGAGGTTCTGAAGACGGTTAGAGACGTACAATGCTTTCTTGATTTTGCCAACTTCTATCGGATCTTTATCAAGAATTACTCTCAAGTTGCTGCTCCTCTCACTCGATTGATATGCAAGGATAATCTGGAATGGGAACCTCTAGCAGAGAAGGCATTTCAAAACCTGAAGACCGCATTTACTACGGCTCCAATTTTGATACATCCAGACTTTACAAAGGCCTTTTATTTAGAAATTGATACTTCGGATTTTGCTTTGGGAGCTGTACTTTCACAAATGGGAGAAGACAAGAAGCTCCATCTGGTTGCATTCTATTCTCGAAAGTTCTCTATTGCTGAAATCAATTATGAGATCCACGATAAGGAACTTCTTGTTATAGTGGATTCTTTCCAAGAATGGCGTCACTTTCTTGAAGGAGTTGCACATCCAGTGACCGTTGTCGTACTGTAATTACTTACAGTATGTAAAAATTAGTGAAAATATGTAATATGTTTATAAGTCTTAATGTGAGTTAGAATAGTTAGTATGTTAATTTAAAATGAATTGAAATAAGAAAAATTATTTGGAAGTTAATCTAGTTTGATCATAGAGTTTATATTATATAGGATTTAGATAGTTAGTATAAAGATTAAGGGAAGGGAGGAGTTAAAAGATGAAAATATAACTAGAAGGAGGCTTATTGGGAAGGATGAAAGTAAGGCATGGTTGGATGAAGGCAAGGGGTGAAGAACTTCATCCCTATTGGTCGAATACCATGCCCAATGGGCTTTGAGGAGGCTGCCCGAGGCCATATTAGGAATTAGGGTTCCTCTTTCGAGGCCATTCGAGCTTTTGAGGCTAGGGTCAGAAGGTTTAGGGTTTTGGGTATAATTTGGGTGAAGATTTTGTGTGATTTCGAGTTCTTATGGAAAAGATATGAATGTTCAAAGATAAGGTGTCAATTTCGTATCTACTGTCTTTTCTTTTGGGCATCACATACGAATACGGAGAGCAACGGAAGATCGGCGACTGAATTTGGAGGGAGCATTTTCTCGGCTATACATTCTACTTACTGTATAGTTAATTCTAAGATTAGGTGAAGGAGCTATGAGGCGTTGAAGACAGCACTTGTAATTTGAAGGCAGTAAGTATATCGTTTTGTTACTAGTTATGGGTGAAGCCATATCTTGAGTTTCTGGACGAATTTTTGGCTCAAAATTTCCATAAGTGTGTGTAATTGGGTTAAAAAGCTTTAGATCAAAGTTTCATAGTATTTGAATAATTACTTTGTGAGATATGAAGGAAGTTGTACACGGGTGTAAAAAAAGCTAGGGTTTGAAGCTACAGTTAGGGTTTTCAAGATATCACAAGATCCAAGACGAATTTACGGTTGAATTTTGGTGTGGTAGTTGTTAAAGATATATCAGTACTCCATGTAAAATTTGGAGTTGTTTAGACGGTTAGATCGTAAGTTATGAGCTATTGAACTTCGGGAAAAATTCCTCATAAGGATATATAAGTTTTTTATAACACCTTATCAAGTATTTTGGTGTTCTTTGGATTTTAAGGCTTGTATATTGATGTAATTGCTCCAAAGGAGAGGAGTTTATATATATAAAATTTTTACCCTTATAGTTCAAACTTGATTGAGTATTTAGTGACAGCCAGAAGCCCAGCGCTTTCTTGAGGCAAAGTCTCTCTACCCCGACACCGTATACACAGATCACAAGAATTTGGAGTATTTCATGTCGGCTCGAGTTATAAATCGACATCAAGCTCAATGGAGTATGTTGCTATCTAGGTTCGATTTTATTATCACTTATCGACCTGGAAAGCAGCAAGGACTATCTGATGCCTTATCAAGGAGATCGTATCTTGTACCAAAGGCTACAGAAGCAGCGTTTGATCAACAATGTACGACATTATTGAAGCCAGAGCAATTTTAGCTTTGCGCTACTATTATGCTAATTGATGCTGACTTCCTGAATGAGGTACGTACCGTAACCATTGAAGATTCAGTAGCCATTGATATTAAGCAGCGTGCCAATGACGACAATTTCAAGGTGGAGGGAGATCTTTTATACTTTGAAGTGCGGTTATATATCCCAAAAGGACCAGCACGACTCCGAGTTCTTCAATCTCGCCACGATTTTCCAGCTGCGGGACATTTTGGATTCAATAAGACCTTGGAGCTTATTTCTCGAGATTTTTGGTGGCCCCAAATGTGAAAGGATGTAAAAGATTTTGTCCTCTCCTGCGACATCTGTTCAAGATCCAAGAATCCTCGGCATCGCCCTTATGGACTCCTACAGCCATTGCCAATTCCACGTCGACCATGGTCTTCAATTTCCATGGACTTCATCACGGACCTCCCATCATCGAACTCATTTGACAGCATCTTTGTCGTGGTAGATCGGCTTACAAAAATGACACACTTTGTCCCTTGCAAGAAGGCATCGTCCAATGAAGTCACAGCAATACTCTTTCTCGATAATGTGTATCGATATCATGGACTACCAGATGATATCGTATCAGATCAAGGAACCTAGTTCGTATCAAAGTTTTGGAGATCTGTCTTTGAGATACTGAAGGAGGATATTAAACTTTCTTCGGCTTTTCATCCTCAAACTGACATTCAAACGGAACGGGTGAACCAAGTCTTGGAACAATACTTACGATGCAGCATCAACTATCAGCAAGACGATTGGACCACATATCTGTCGCTAGCCGAGTTTACATACAACAACACCCTCCATGCGTCGACTCAATACACACCATTCTTTTCCAACTATGGGTATCATCCAAAGCTTGATTTATTGAGTCCATCAACAAATAACAATCCAGCAGCTGAAGGATTTGCGAAACAACTATCAGAGCCTCTAAATACGTTGAAGCTTCAATTACAATCCGCTCAAGAATCCTACAAGGCGTCTACAAATAGATTTCGGAATCAAGCACCTATTTTTAAAATTAGAGATAAAGCATGGCTTCTTCGATGGAATATCAAGACCAAGCGACCATGTGATAAGTTGGACTATCAAAGATTGGGACCATTTATCATCCAAAAGCAAATCAATCCAGTGGCGTACCGTCTAGAATTACCGGCTTCTATGAAGGTACATCTAGAATTTCATGTCTCTTTGTTGGAGCCTTATCGAGAGTCATTTTTTCCTGAAAGAATGCAATGTCCGCCACCTAGTATTGAAATCGAGAACCACGAGGAATACGAGGTTGAAAAGGTGCTGGATTCTCGGCGAAGGTGGGGCAAGTTGGAGTATCTTGTTCATTGGTGCGGCTACGACATTAATGAGAGAACGGAGGAGCCAGCTAAAAATCTCACCAATGCGCCACAAAAGGTACAAGAGTTTCATCAACAACATCCTCATAAACCTAAGCTGGTTCGACAATAGCTTCTTTCTGAAGCTTGTTCACCCAAGAATATAAGAAAGGGAGAGAGCACCACCAAAATTCGTAGTTGATGTAGTTATTTTCTCCAAGATAAAATAGAATTTTTTTAGTAGCCATAGTTTGGTCTTCTGATATGGATAGCCAAGAGATAGATACTATGCCAGTCAGATTATCTCAACCAACTAGTTCACGAAGGCGACCCCGAGATGAAGAACCACCTGCACCATGACAACGACGGAGGATATCAAGTAACCAATCACTGGTGATTCTATTTGAGTCCGAGCCTGCTTACGATGGTCAACTAGAAGGCATATTTGCAGGACAATTTCACAATGAAGACACGGAAGTTCATGCTTGGTCAGAAGTTGAAGGAGTGGGCCACTACCGTTGGCTTTAAGGGCCGATGAACCACTTACCTCGCGAACAACAGTTGGAGTTCATAGCAGACGTTATGCGACAGATCTTCATTTTCTTGCATTGGTACTGATTAACAACAACATTGCTTCTTAGAGACCTCGAAGCTAAAGGAGGGGGTGATGTTAGGGACATAGTCCTTAGAACCTTCTAGAGACAAGTTTTCAGAACTTTCTAGAGACAAGCTTCTAGAGCCTTCTAGAAGCAAGTCTCTGGAACCTTCTAGAAGCTTCTTAGTTGATAGAAGATGTTAGAGACATAGTCCTTAGAACCTTCTAGAGATAAGTTTCTAGAACCTTCTAGAAAGAAGTCTCTGGAACCTTCTAGAAGCTTCTTAGTTAGTAGAAGTTACTTGAGAAGCTTCTTAAATAGAAGTATATATTGGGATCGAGGCTGAAGAGTTCTTCAATCTCGACAACACATCCCTTGGAAGTCTAGCTCACCTCTCTGGTGTTATTCTTATATTCATCTGATTAATCTAGTTCTTGCCAGTGCTTCTTGAACTTCTTGGTAGATATCAAGTTTGTATTCTATGTCCGTGACAATCTTTTTTTGTTTAGTAAGAAGTTTCAAACGTACTGCATTAATTTGCATATCCTCTACTCCTGAATATATGTGTTGAAGAGATATTGGTGTTGCTATTGAATTATAGTAATATTGAGGTCGACTTGTATGGTTCTCAGATCGAAATTCAAAAAGGTGATTGTTGCACTTCACAACAAAGTCAATTGCTTGACTCAATGTTTGAGGATCAGGTAAGTTGAGTATTAATTTTTTAACTCATATTGTAATCCGTAGAGAAATTGGCTAATAAGTGCATCATCATCCCACTTGATATCAGTTGTAAGTTGTCAAAATTGTGAAGCATACAACGTTACTGATTGATTGCATTGTCATAAAATACGAATCTTATTGGTTGGAACACAAATTGCATCATGTTTTCCATACATGGATCGAAACTCCACCAAAAAAGCCTCTAGATTATCCAATATTTGATCTCGTCATTCAAGAAAAGATGAAAATCATGATAGTGCTGAACCTGAAAGAAGTGTATCAATGAATCTAACTTGTGATCCTAGAGTTGAATAGCTTTGGGATTGAAATTCAATCATAAGTTGTACTTCATTGATAAATCCTCGAAACTTGGATCTGGTGCCATCAAACTTCTCGAGTAGGACAATTCTTGGTTCTCTAATACTGGAAGGACGTTCCACCATAGGAGAAAAGATATGATTTGGTGTTGATATTGAAGCAGCTCCAACCATTTTTATATCTTCACTTTTTGCCAATCTTGTTGCTCTTTGTAGTAGTAAATTGAGTTGATGCATCGGAAGCATTAACTCTCTCAATTGCTCTTGTATTTGTACTATTGCACTCTTTATTTCAAGAAGTTCTGCCATGATAACACTTAGAAAAGAGAAGATGTCTAATATCGCTCAAGATAAATAGAAGAGAGGACTTGAGAACAAAGAAAATACTAAGAACAATATCAATTTAGAAGAGGGTAATCCGCAACTTCTAATATGCTTATATCTTATCAAGAAAAAGGAGTAATCCACTCTTAAATAAGATTAGACAAAGCTCTGATATTGTAGGTGTACTCTTGTTAATCTGTCAAGGACAAGAACTTAATAAAAAAGCAATTCAGACAAGTGAGCCTTCAATCAAAGAAAGGTAACAAAATATAAATAATTAAGTATGTATATTGAAAGAGAAAATGGAATGGCTATTGCCAAAAGACAAAGAAACTAGAGACCCTTGAAACTAGACTAGAAGGAAGAAAAGAGTTGACAAGAGTGAAGAAGGCTTCATTCTTGTCTCTATATATACTATCTAACTAGGATCTACGTGGCGACATTCTATAGGACCTCCAATATGTATTGACTTTGTAGGATACATGCTTTGACTTATAAGGCAAGTTTTTTTATGTGTGGGCCACATAGTTAGCTTGGTCTTCAAGCTAACAACATGTGTGGCACATGGCCAACTTGTTGACCACGTTTCTAATCCAAAAAGTCAATTAAAGACACCTATGAAGTGAAAGCAGTATCTATAAAGCTTCTAAGAAGCTTCCATATTAAATACTATAAAATTAACTTACTTTTATCTACTTTTACCTACTTCTACATATTTGTATATGTAATTATGAGTATGTCCGTGACACTTTATAAGAGAGAAGATTAAAATATGAGTGATTGATATAAAATATTATGAAACAAAAGATATGCTTGTTAATTCATTGATAAAAGCATTAATAAAGAATAGACATCACATATTGAAAAAGGGATTAGGATTTAAAGTCTTTTGATCAATAGCAAAGTAGGAGTGTTAAAATAAATAAGTAAGATTGAAAGAAAAATAAATTTACCTTATAAAAGATATTATCTTAGATAAGTTAATAATAGTTAAAATATTGACTCTTGATGGTTAAAAAAGGTATCCTATATGCATAGGATGAAATCAAGGACCAAGAATCAAAATCAAGAGGATAAAGTATAAACTACAAAATATTTGAAGATTAGATAAGAATATTTAGTATTTGGCATAGCATATCCTCATAGTTAATAAGATGCTAAAGGATTTTAGAACCATGTATGTAAAAATCATAGAGTGAAAGTTGACTTTTAAAGTAGCAACCACCAGATATAAGTATTGGATGTTGGAAGTGAAATATATCTTACTCCATATTCTCTTTGTGTGTAACTTTATTGATATTAAATATTATAATTTTATAATGATTATTCTTCAATGAAACCTTCAAAAATTATTTTAAAAAATACTTTATAAACAAGTCAAAAAAGTTATTAGAAAGAAAAAAAAAACAAAAAAAGAGGTGGAATTAATAAAAAAAAATAAAAGAAATTTTAAAATTCAAAGTCTAAATTTTAAAGGTAAGTCTTTTTGGGACAATCATTTAAGCTTTTAAATTTTTATTAAACTAACATAGGTTATATATTGAAAAAGAGAGAACTAAAAAAAGAAAATTTGTATTAGGAAAATAAAAAAATTCAGTTAAATTTCTTAGCATTAATGAATTATTTCAATTATTTCAAATTTTAGTGAATATGTGTGGAGTAAGGAGTAAAGAGTTGGAAGGTAGAACCTAAAAAGAAGAAATGAAAGAAATATTCATTTGTTCCTTTTTTTAGGATTCGGATATAGTAGATTAAAATAGAACCTATACTTATGACTCTACTTTTTAAATCTATTTTGTGATTGATTAAGGGGATATTTTAGAATTTTTTTGCAATAATTTGTTAATAAGTAATAGAGTGGCTAGTGATTCAAGGAAGTGAATTTTCTTTCAATTAAGATTAATGCATGTAAAGAATATTTTTACCTAATACACTTTGTCTTTAATCAAGTAGTGAATAATTTCTTATCTATATTGATTTAATAGATAAATAAAAAATGAGAGTTCACTTTTCTTGCCTGCAACAAAAAAAAATTGCATTAAATATTACTTGTACTCAACTTTACATGAGGTAGTTCTATATAATAATCTAAGAAAAAAAGGCCTTGCTTGAAGTGATATTCAAGTAAGCATTCTTCTTTTAGGTTTTATATTTTTGTATTTTTCTTCTTTGTTAGAAGGAGTATTAAAGTAGAATGTAAGTTGATAAACAAAAGATAATAAAAAATTAAATTTTATAAGCTATTTTTATTTATTTATTTAATTATTTAGTTTTTAATTTTTTAAGATAAAATTGTGATTGTAGAAGTTAAATGTATTGCTTCACTAGATCCTATAAATCCATATTAGTATAAATTTTAAAAAATCTAAAATCTTTAAGAATTATTAGATTCCTCTTATCAAACATAGAGACTTTAACTTTTAAACCTTATTTAAATTTGCCTAAAAATTTCTTTGAAGAATTTGAAGACATTTTTTTTAAAGACCTTAAAAAAATTCAAAAAACTTATTTTCAAACCTTTTGGTAGATAATACAAGTAATTTGGATCCAGGAAGTACTCAACCACCAAAGAAAATAGATCCAAATAGAACAAAAAGAGAAGAACCACCATCCATACTAATTAATTCTTTAATTCAACCAATGAATTTACTTATTCAAGTTTTAGAGGGTCTTAGTGCTTCTATATACCTCTTAATCTTTTTTAATTTAAAATTTTAAGGAATAAAGATCTTTCAATCCATGTAGAGTATTTCATAGAAATATTCACTATATTGTCATGATATAAATACATTCATGTATAGAAACCTTACTTGACTTACTTTTCTTTGAACTTTTATTAAGTTTTTTTTTCTTACCAATCTAGTTCTTCTATAGTTTTGAGAAAATTTTACCACTTTTTTTCTTTTTTCTTTTTTAAAATTTTGGCTAAATTTTATTTTATCTTTAATTTTAACTTTATCTTTGGTTTAGCCTTAAAAACTTCTTTTATTCTTTTTATTTTCTTTATAATCTTTGATTTTAGTAGATTCAAAGTTATATTTGTAGATATAAGAAGAACTTTGACTTTGAGGTTGTATTTAGATTTTTATTAAAGACAAATGGGAGTTTGGATAGAATTAGTCGGATTCCATTAATAGTGCTGACTTAGAAGATTAGATTTGGTGTTTGTTTAACTTTAAACTATTAGTTTTTGACTTGGACTTCAAAAACCTTGGCTGCGACTTCTTTGGTAAGTTTGGAAGCAAGAAGAAGCTTTTTTGGGACAAGTTGAGGAGTATTCAAAGAGAAGAGCTTCTTTGCATAAGTTTAGATAGAAAAAATACATGAATTGGAGCTCAAATGAGAGAGTTATGCTTGTTTAAACTTAGGCTATTAATTTGATACCTATTGTCACTTTTCCCTGCATATTAGGAGTTTTAAGATACTAACAAGAAATTAGAGAATTGAATTAGAAACTAGACTTCAAGTTGAACATTTGATATTTAAAGATTGATAGAATTGAGTCTAAAATGAGTAAGATATGGCTAGTTAAAACCAGCAAACTAAAACTAGGATTTTGAAGAAATTTGAGAAATAGAGGATTTTGGTTCTAAGCTAGAACTTAAGCTTCAAGACGAATTTGAAGCTCATTTTTTGTGTACGTATTACTTATAATATAAAGAGCCTATGTCTAAAATCTCATGTCAATTGAGACTTTGACTTAGGAGAAATAGTGAAATTTATTCTTAGGTGTTTAAGGTTTTGATTTTCAAAGGTACTTGCTACAGTTTTGGTGATATCAAACGATTGGTAATAAATTTGCAGCTGAAAATTTTTGTAATGATGTTCAAAGATATAAATTTTGTATTCCCAAATTTTGAGCTTATTTAAATAGCTGGAACTTAGGATATGGATTTTCAAGTTTTTAGTTTGGTTTTAACTTACAAAAGTACCTTCTAAAGTTTTGGTGATATCAGACGGTTGGTAATAAATTTGTAGCTAAAAATTTGTTTAATGATGTTAAAAGATGTAAGTTTTTTACTCCCAAATTTTTAATTTATTTAAATTTTTGGATCTTGGAATATGAATTTTTAAGTTTCAAGTTTGGTTTTGACTTTCAAAAGTATCTTCTAAAGATTTAGTGACATCAGACGATCTGTAACAAAGTTGGAATTGTTCTAGAAAGATACGTTGGATATTATTCCAATTTAAGAAGGTGCTAGGAGAGTAGTTGCAATACCACTCATATATTCCTTCTTTTAATGTAGTTAAAAATTATACTAAATAATAATAGCCATTTATTATGAAACACATTGTCATAGCAAGAGTCTGCTTTGGATAGATGCAAGGTCCATCTTTGCATTCAAGTTGGATCCAATATACACAAAAACTTCTTAAATTCTCCTTTGAGTATTTATAAAACTATTTTTGTAATACACCAACAAACTTGAAGCTTGAAAATTCATAATCTAAGATCTAGCTATTCAAATAAGCTTAAAATTTAGGTGTAAAAAATTTAAAATTTTGATCATTATCACACAAATTCTTAGCTGCACAACCTTAATTATTTTATCTTTTATTAAACAAAAAAAAGATAAAGACACTATATTGTATATTTGATATTTCAAATTAATAGTAACAAGGTTTTTAAGAACCTTATTCTTTGACAATACTTTGAAGCATTTTTTCATTCAAAGATTTACTAAAGTAAAAACTATTAAAGTAATCCTTCATGCATGTTGTGAAAATCTTATAGTAATCAAATATACAACAAAAAAAGTAGAAAAAATAAAAAAAAAGTATGAAAGGCTATGGCATAAAGAAGACCACAATATCCCTAGCTTCATACCATACATACTAGGATTCTTTATGCATCAAGTTCTTAAATGCACAAATTGAATTCTAGTAACTCTCCATCAACTCCATTAACTCAGAATCTACAATAAAAGCAATAGTATAAGAAAAATTAGTAATGGATATTGACAAAGTATAAGTATAGCCAATAGTTGTTCTTACAACAATAACAAAAAATCCAAGCAATTTTCTTATTAATAAAATCAGCAACAAAATCAATTTTGAGTCTAGCATCAATGCCATAAAAAATCCAAGAGAAAATTTAGATGAAAATACTAAGAAAAATGTGGCTACACCATAGCACTTCAACAAACAAGAAAATAAAATCTTCAATGCCACTGCCACTAAGTGTATCAATCCAACAAAAAAACTAACAATATCTTTGTTACCAGACTGCTAAAGCAAGTATAAGATCATGAACATACAACATCATTGCTGGCAATCCAAAAGCAGAAAATACAACCATCTTTAATTCTAGGATCTTCAATTGAGTATGTCACAGTGTTCCAAGATATCGTTATCAAATTATTCTAATTTTTAATCAAGATCAGCAACCTAAACATCCAAATACAAAGCCATGGGAGTGGCTTCTAACACTGCATAATGCGAACCTTTGACATTTCATTTTTTTGTAAAAGTGTTGCTTTTCAACCAAGTAGATTAAACCTAGTGCTGCATCCCAACACTCCTACAATAGAAAAGAGAATAAAAAATAATTTGAGAGCACCTGTAGCTACTAAATTGAAAAGAAAAAAAAAATGGAACCAAGAGAATTGAACATAAGAACCAAATCAAAGAGCCTTGAACCGCCCTTTGCCAATCCATTGTACCAAAAAGATACTTACAACACCAAGGCAATGAAAAACCGATCACCACATGCCCTAGCCGCAAAAAATATCCAGATTGCAAAGCTTTGGAAATAAGCAAAAAAAATCAAAGAAAAAAAAAAAAAAAAAATGAAGCTAAATTTTGAATATTTCTAGATTCCAACAAATCTTCTTAAAGAAGCTATATTAAATACCATCTAAAAATATTGAGAAGATGAGTTATTCTCTCTTTTTATTATTATTATTATTATTATTTTCTTATTTTTCTCTTCTTCTTTTTCTCTTCTTCTCCTCTTTTTTTTGATTTGATTTTTTTTTTTGAATTTTTTTGAATTAGTGATTTAATTTTAGCTTTTAGCCAATTAAAATTTTAATAATAATAAATTATTATATTAAAAAATATACATCTATATTAGCTAAATTAAAAAGAAAATATTTAATTTAAAACTCTTTTTCAAAAAAACTTTATAAGAGATCCAATCCTATATTGAAATCCTATTTTTTGCTATTTATCTCAAAATTCATATATTTATTTATTAGATTGGTGATTTTAAGCACCATAAGTATAATTTTTATACTAAACATACAAGTTTATGAATTATGTGACTCACATATGGCGACCATCTAGAACAACTTGAAAAAATAGAGAATCCATAACCATTGCTTTAGAAGCAAGCTCTTATTTAAAATTATTCTATTTTTTTGAGATATCCTATTTGAAGTAAAAAAAGTAGTATTAAAAAATATAAATTAAATTTTTATAAAAAGATTATAGTTATTATTAATTTTATTTCTATCTTTCAATATTATTTTAATTAAGATAAAAATACTATTAAAAAAATAATCTTTTTACTAAGTTATGTATAATAATTCTATAGAATAAGAAAAGAGACAAAATAAAAGAGGTAAAAAAATAGAAAAGGGAAGAAAAATAAAATATTTGGAAGTAAAAAATCTAAAAGTAAGTACTATATAATTCTTATGTAGAGAGAAGAATTTAGGTTAAAAGCTGTGAAGCCTATATATTCTTTAGATTGCTCAAGTTGGCCACTTTCCTACTCTAATACTAGCTTGTATAAAAAACTCTTTATATAGATCAAATTCAAATCCAAATCACTTCTTACATAACTACTTTCGTCACAAACTACCGAAAAATCTAATGATGCTAATTAATTCTAAATTATATCTAAATGCTATAATATAAAGAGTATTTTTATATATATATTTATTTATTTATATATATATAGGATTTATGATCTCCTAATAAGTAGAAGAGATAATATTCTAATAAAAATAAAACCATGTAAAGAATTATTCTTGTCTCTTTAATGAATTAAGATTACTATTTTCTTGATAAAAATGAAGTTTGATTAAATTGTTGTCTCAAACATATACATGTATTTCAATAGTTACTTATATGATTAGGTGTTAGGGACATAATTCTTAGAACCTTCTAGAGACAAGTTTCTAGAACCTTCTAGAAGCAAGTCTCTGGAACCTTCTAGAAGCTTCTTAGTTCGTAGAAGATATTAGAGACATAGTCCTTAGAACCTTCTAGAGATAAGTTTCTAGAACCTTCTAGAAGCAAGTCTCTGGAACCTTCTAGAAGCTTCCTAGTTGGTAGAAGTTGCTTGAGAAGCTTCCTAAATAGAAGTATATATCAAAATCGAGGCTGAAGAGTTCTTCAATCTCGACAACACATCTCTTGGAGCTCTAGCTCACCTCTCTGGTGTTGTTCTTGTTCTCATCTGATTAATCTAGTTCTTGCCAATTCTTCCTGAACTTCCTGTTAGATCTCGAGTCTATATTTTTGTGTCCGTGACAATTTGTCGAGACTGCACTCACCTCAGATATCAGAGCTAGTTTCTTCTTTGTTAGAGTGTAGATTATCCCTCTACTTAGAAGTGTACTAGCATTTTAGAGGTTGCGGATTACCCTCCTCTAAACTGATACTTCTTTTGTTACAATATTGGAGTCTTATTCTTCTTGGAGAGAGTGGATTACCCCTTTTCTTGAAGCTCTTAAGGCATTTTAGAGGTTGTAGAGTACCCTCCTCTAAACCAATATTGACTTCTTGTAGAGTCATTTCTGTCCTTTTCTTAGAATGGCCGGGAGCGAAGACATTAGTATGACGGAAAGTTCAGAATCCAAGTTGGATGCTATCATGAATGCCCTCGCTACATTATCGCAAAGAACTGCAGAGATTGAAGGAGTCGTAGCAAGGCTTCATAATGATGGAGCATCTGGGATGACACAATCTAGGTTGCAACAGCCTCAAACTTCTGCACTTGGAGAAACAACTTTGCCTCAGGTTCGAGAAATATCGCTGGTTCTACAACATAAGGAGCCCCGAGTTAGCCTTCCGGACAAGTTCGATGGTACGTGTTCCAAGTTTCGAGGATTCGTCAACCAAATTAGGTTGATAACAGGTTTACAGTCCGAACGCTATTCAACGGAGGAGTCACGTGTTGGGCTTATTGGAACCTTACTTATAAGACAAGCTCTATCATGGTTTGCTCCTTTATTTGAGAAACGATCGTCCATACTAAACAACTTTGAAACCTTTTTCGACGCATTTGTGGAAGCATTTGGTGAACACGACAAGGTTCGATGGGCTACAACAAAGATCTGATCACTACGACAAGGGATGCGCTCTACATCAATCTATGCATCAGACTTCAAGTAATTAGCATGCAATATCAATTGGGATGAAGAAGCATTGATGAGTCAATTCTATTGGGATTTAAGGAACGATGTGAAGGATTTGCTGTTAACTCTTCTTGATCCACAAACGCTCAACGAAGCTATTAGCCAAGCTGTGAAGTACGATAACCGCCTATTCTAATGTTGCCAAGACCAATGTTCAAGACAACATACGATTCACCATGCCTCAATTATGTCGACAAACAGCATGAATTCACATTCAGAGGTAGAAGACATGCAAATTGATGCGGTACGTGTCAAATTCCTTACTATAGAAAAAAGAAAAATGGCATATGGAGGAAGGTCTATGCTTGTATTGCGGTGAAGAAGGCCACAAAGTTGGAAACTGTCCCAAAAAGCAAAATCGACTTATTTTCAAGACTAGGGGCACATTTATTCAGGAAAACGAGGATGCTCAGCCACAATAGGAACCGTGCGGCTGGACAGTGAAATATCGTAATAACAACCAGGTTCCTTTCTTTCCGCTCAACCTGCCCTTTGTTTTACAATCCCTTTGCTTATTGGCCCTCAGAAATTGAGAACCTTAGCATTATTAGATTCAGGAGCATCTGCTTGTTTCTTAGACAAAGAATTTACGAAGCATCATAAGATCCCTTTAGTACAAAAATCCAAAACTGTTCACGTTGAGGTCATAGATGGGCGACCTTTATTATCTGGTAGTGTCACCCATGAATTAGAATCTATAAAAGTGATGTTTAAGGGCCATAGTAGTCATATTATTTTCAATATTATTAGAACTCCATCGAATCCTGTTATTCTTGGCCTTTTTTGGTTGGAAAAGCATAATCCATCCATAGATTGGAAGTTGCGGAAGATGATCTTTCCCACAAAACTACCCAAGAGTAAGCCTAGTAGAAAACCCCAAATAGAGAAATCCTTATTTATTGGAGCAAGAGCGTTTATAAGATTGTCCAAGGAAGGCACACCGTTTGTCATTTATGTGGCTCCAACTACTAGGGAGAAGATCTCAACAACAAGTATACCAGAGCAATATAAGGATTTTAAAGACGTATTTCAAAAGAAAAATGCCAACATGCTACCAGAACACAGACCATATGATTGCGCCATAGACTTACAGGAAGGAGCACAACCGCCTTTTGGCCCAATCTACAATCTATCACAGATGGAGTTGGCGGAGTTACAGAAGTACATCGACGAGAATCTAGCCAAGAACTTCATCCGTCATTCAAAATCGTCAGCTGGAGCATCCATCTTATTTGTGAAGAAGAAAGATGGCTCATTGCGGATGTGCGTGGACTATCGAGGCCTCAACAAGATAACAAAGAAGAATCGTTACCCGTTACCCTTGATTTCTGGTCTCTTAGAACAACTTGGACGTGCAAGGATTTTTACAAAAATTGATCTAAGGGGAGCTTACAACCTTGTACGAATCAAGGAAGGGGATGACTAGAAGACAGCATTCCGTACAAGATATGGCCATTTTGAGTATAATGTCATGCCCTTTGGTCTTACCAATGCTCCAGCAGTCTTTTACCATATGATAAATGACATTTTCCGAGAGTACCTTGACGATTTTGTTGTCATCTATTTGGATGATATTTTGATATTTTCCAAAAATGAGGAAGAGCATGAAAACATGTTCGTTTGGTCTTGGAGAAACTACATGAGCGAGGACTATATGCCAAGTTGGAGAAGTGTTTATTTCACCAAATAGAGATGGAGTTTTTGGGGTTCGTTGTGACTACGAAAGGCTTGAAGATGGATCCCACGAAGGTAGAAGCAATCGTGTCCTGAGAGGTTCCGAAGACGGTTAGAGACGTACAATACTTTCTTGGCTTTGCCAACTTCTATCAGATCTTTATCAAGAATTACTCTCAAGTTGCTGCTCATCTCACTCAGTTGACATGCAAGGAGAAGCTGGAATGGGGACTTCTAGCGGAGAAGGCGTTTCAAGACCTGAAGACAGCATTTACTACGGCTCCAATCTTGGTACATCCAGACTTTACAAAGGCCTTTTATTTAGAAACTGATGCTTCAGATTTTACTTTGGGAGCTGTACTTTCACAAATGGGAGAAGACAAGAAGCTCCATCTGATTGTATTCTATTCTCGAAAGTTCTTTGCTATTGAAATCAATTATGAGATCCACGATAAGGAATTTCTTGCTATAGTTGATTCTTTCCAAGAATGGCGTCACTTTCTTGAAGAAACTACACACCCAGTGATCGTATACACAGATCACAAGAATTTGGAGTATTTCATGTCGGCTTGAGTTCTAAATCGACGTCAAGCTCGATGGAGTATGTTGCTATCTAGGTTCAATTTTGTTATCACTTATTGACCTAGAAAGCAACAAGAACTATCTGATGTCTTATCGAGGAGATCGTATCTTGTACCAAAGGCTGGAGAAGCAGCATTTGATTAACAATGTACGATGTTGTTGAAGCCAGAGCAATTGCAACTTTGCACTACTATTGTGCCAATTGATGCTGACTTCTTGAATCAAATACGTGCCGCAACCATTAAAGATTCAGTAGCCATTGATATCAAGCAGCATGCCAATGACGACAAATTCAAGGTGGAGGGAAATCTTTTATACTTTGAGGAGTGGTTGTATATCCCAAAAGGACGAGCACGACTTCGAGTTCTTCAATCTCGCCACGATTTTCAAGCTGCGAGATATTTTGGATTCAACAAGACCTTGGAGCTTATTTCTTGAGATTTTCGGTGGCCCCAAATGTGGAAAGATGTGAAAGATTTTATCCTCTCCTGCGACATCTGTTCAAGATCCAAGAATCCTCGACATTGCGCTTATGGACTCCTACAGTCATTACCGATTTGACGTCGACCATGGTCTTTAGTTTCTATGGACTTCATCACAGACCTTCCATCATCGAACTCATTTGACAGCATCTTTGTCATGGTAGATCGACTTACAAAGATGGCGCACTTTGTCCCTTGCAAGAAGGAATCGTCCAGTGAAGTCACAGCAAGACTCTTTCTCGATAATGTGTATCGATATCATAGACTACCAGATGATATCGTATCAGATCGAGGAATCCAGTTCGTATCAAAGTTTTGGAGATATCTCTTTGAGATACTGAAGGTGGATATCAAGCTTTCTTCGGCTTTTCATCCTCAAACTGACGGCCAAACGGAACGGGTGAACCAAGTCTTGGAACAATACTTATGATGCAACATCAACTATCAGCAAGACGATTGGACCACATATCTGTTGCTAGCCGAGTTTGCATATAACAACACCTTCCATGCTTCGACTCAATACACACCATTCTTTTCCAACTATGGGTATCATCCAAAACTTGATTTATTGAGTCCGTCAACAAATAACAATCCAGCAGATGAAGGATTTGCGAAACAACTATCAAAGCTTCAAAATACATTGAAGCTTCAATTACAATCCACTCAAGAATCCTATAAGGCGTCTGTAGATAGATTTCGGAATCAAGCACCTACTTTCAAAATTGGAGATAAAGCATGGCTTCTTCGACGGAATATCAAGACCAAGCGACGATGTGATAAGTTGGACTATCGAAGATTGGGACTATTTATCATCCAGAAAGAAATCAATCCAGTGGCGTACCGTCTGGAATTACCGGCTTCTATGAAGGTACATCCAGTCTTTCATGTTTCTCTGTTAGAGCCATATCAAGAGTCATCTTTTCCTAAAAGAGTACAATATCCGCCACCTAGTATTGAGATCAAGAACCACAAGGAATACGAGGTTGAAAAGGTATTGAATTCACGTCGAAGGTGGATCAAGTTGAAGTATCTTGTTGATTGGTGCGGCCTCGACATTAATGAGCAAATGTGGGAGCCAGCTGAAAATCTCGCCAATGTGTCACAAAAGGTACAGGAGTTTCATCAACAACATCCTCATAAACCTAAGCCAGTTTGACGATAGCTTCCTTTTGAAGCTTGCTCATCCAAGAATATAAGAAAGGGGGAGAGCACCAACAAAATTCGTAGTTGATGTAGTTATTTTCTCCAAGATAAAATAGAATTTTTTCAGTAGCCATAGTTTGGTCTTCTGATATGGATAGCCAAGAGATAGATACTATGCCAATCAGATTATCTCAACTGACTAGCTCACTAAGGCGACCCCGAGATGAAGAACCGCCTATACCATGACGACAATGGAGGATATCAAATACTCGATCACTGGTGATTGTATTTGAGTTCGAGCCTGCTTATGATGGTCAACCAGAAGGCGTATTTGCAGGACAATTTCACAATGAAGACACGGAAGTTCATGCTTGGTCAGAAGTTGAAGGAGTGGGCCACTACCATTGGCTTCAAGAGTCGATGAACCACTTGCCTCGTGAACAACAGTTGGAGTTCATAGCAGACGTTATGCAACAGATCTTCATTTTCTTGCGTTGATACTGATTAACAATAACATTGCTTCTCAGAGACCTCGAAGCTAAAGGAGGGGGTGATATTAGGGACATAGTTCTTAGAACCTTCTAGAGACAAGTTTCTAGAACCTTCTAGAAGCAAGTCTTTGGAACCTTCTAGAAGCTTCTTAGTTGATAGAAGATATTAGAGACATAGTCCTTAGAATCTTCTAGAGATAAGTTTCTAGAACCTTCTAGAAGCAAGTCTCTGGAACCTTCTAAAAACTTCCTAGTTGGTAGAAGTTGCTTGAGAAGCTTCCTAAATAGAAGTATATATTGGAATCGAGGCTGAAGAGTTCTTCAGTCTCGACAACACATGTCTTGGAGCTCTAGCTCACCTCTCTGGTGTTGTTCTCGTTCTCATTTGATTAATCTAATTCTTCCCAGTTCTTCCTGAACTTCCTGTTAGATCTCAAGTCTGTATTTCTGTGTTCGTGATATTAAGTAGAAGTAGATAAATATAGATTAATTTCATAAAGTCTTCTAAAAAAGCTTCTTAGAAGCTTTATGGATGTGGTTTTGATTATCTCACTTCTATTTTTGTGTTTTGAAGGTTGCGGACTATCTACCTTTAAATAAAAAATCTTATTTTTCAACATTGATCATTTCTTTAAAGAGAGTGGATTATTCTTCTTTGTGGAATTTTTTTAATAGAGGTTGTAGATTACCCTTATCTAATTTGATTTTTTAAATTTATTTGGGTTGTCTATGGAAGGAAAAATTATGGATGTTATTTTTAACAAAAGTGAGAATAGATTTGTAAATATTGCAGATTTTTATGAGCTTGTTAATACTCTAAGAGTAAAAATCTCAGATATTTTCAATGTGAATCATAGAGGTACTATGTCTAAGCCTATAGAAGACATTCAAAGTCTGCGATAAGATGTTATGCAGTTAAAAGAAGCAAGTAGATCGACCTCACAAAAAAATTCAAGGAATTTTTTTTTACAAGTATGATAGGAACAAGAATTAAAATGCTTGAGAAGTTTGATGGAATAAGATAAAATTTTTGAAGATTTTTGCAATAAGTCAAGTTCTATATAAGGTTGCATCTTTTCCAATATCTCAATGGATTTACTCAAGTTAGATTCATAGACACACTTCTATTAAGAAGTGCTTTCTCTTACTTTGTACCTTTAATAGAAAAAGATTTGTGACTTTTTTATGATTCGAATTCATTTTTAGAAGTGTTTACGATTATATTTGAAGAAAGTCATCAAAAAAGAGTAGTAGAGACTAAGCTCTTATCTTTATAGCAAGGATCATGGTTAGCTATTGTATACACTATTGAATTCCAAAACCTTACTTATGACATGGACTGGAATGACAAAGCCCTTATCAATCAATTTTAATATGGATTAAAGAATAATGTCAAAGATTTATTACTTATAATACCAAAGATAAAATCTTTGGAATAATTTATTGTTGAAGTTATTGCATGTGATAATCAATTATTTAAAAGATATCAAGAATAAAGATATAGCTAAAGAAGAAAAAAACAAATAATAATGAAAACTCTTAAATATTTAGAAACTTATTCATCAAGGCCAAAGCCAATGCAAATTGATACTATATATTTTAAATTCTGTACAAAGTAAAAAAGAGTCGACAATATCAAGAGAGTTTATACTTATATTATGGAAAAGCTAAATATACTAATCAATATTGTCCAAAGAAATAATGCAATAACAAAATGAGAAACACAATTGCTATAGAAGACAATATGTTGGAAAACAAGTTGCTCCAGCTACAATAGGGACCATGCGCCTATAATCATGTGTAACATCTAATAAAGGTCCTATTCTCTCCTTATCTTTTACCTTATTTTACAATAGAAGTCTATTTAGAATCAAAAAATCACAAAGTCTTAGCCTTGTTGGATTCAAGAGTCTCACCCTATTTTATTGATGAAGATTTTTTTAAAAAATAAGATATATATTTAATTAAGAAAATCAAACTTGTACATGTAGAAGTAATAGATAAATGTTTATTATCTTTTGAGGATGTTATACATGAAACTATTCTTATAAAAGTAGTAATTAGTGGTTATAATAGTTTAATAATATTTAATATGATTAAATCTTCTTCTAACCCAATCATTTTAGGATTACCATGGTTGAAAAGATATAAATTTTAGATAGACTAGATTTCTTATAATCTTGATTTTTTCCATAATTTAGCTTAAGATCCTACTAGGCAAGTAGAAATCCATAAGTCTAATACATCCAAACTCTTATTAGTAGATACAAGAGCTTTCATGCATGCTATATATGAAGGGCCATCTTTTGTTATATATGCTACAACCATTGCTGATGCTGAGAAGATATCAAGTAATATTCCTATCAGTATTAAGATTTTTAAGATATTTTTGAAAAAAAGAATGTAGATATTCCTTCAAATCTTCATCCTTATGATTATTTAATCAATCTTCAAGAAAAAATTCAACCACCAAATGGACCAATCTATAGCCTATTACAAAATGAATTGGCTGCACTCAAAGAGTACTTTGATGAAAATTTGGCTAAGAACTTTATATGCTATTTTAAATCTCTAGCTAGCACTCTAATCTTATTTATAAAGAAAAAAGATGGATCTCTACAGATGTGTGTGGATTATTGAGGACTTGATAAGATCACCATCAAGACTAGGTATCGTCTACTTTTGATTTCATGACTTCTTGATCAACTAAATCAAACAAAAATCTATACAAAAATAGATCTATGAAGAGCATATAACCTAGTCTACATCAAAGAAGAAGATGAATAGAAGTCTGCTTTTCAAACTAGGTATGGACATTTTGAATATAATACCATACCTTTTGGACTCACAAATGTACCATCTACTTTTCAACATCTAATGAATGATGTCTTTTGTGAGTTTCTAAATAATTTTATCATTTATTATTTGGACGACATTTTAATCTATTCTAAGAATAGAAAAGAGTATGAAGTTCATATTTGTTGTATATTACAAAAACTAAAAGATACAAGGTTATATGTAAAGATGAAAAAATGGGTATTATATACTATTCAAATTGACTTTTTGAGGTACATAATTTCCAATGAAGGCCTAATGATGGATCTAAAGAAGGTCCAAATTATCATAGATTGAAAGATCTCAAAAACAATAATAGATGTGCAATGGTTTTTGGACTTTGTCAATTATTATCAAATCTTTATTAAGAACTTTTTTCAAGTTATAACTCCACTTACATGTTTGATTTGTAAAGACAAATTTGAGTAGAATAAAGAAGTCAAAGTATTGTTTATTGCTAAGAAGAAAGAATTTACTTCTGCACCAATTTTGTATTGCATCAACTTTTTTAAGATATTCTTTATAGAAACAAATGCATCACACTTTGCCTTAAATGCAATATTATTACAAATAGGAAAAAATGACAAACTCCATCTAATAGTTAATTATTCTAAGAAATTTTCAACAAGCAAGATTAACTATGAAATCCATGATAAAGAACTTCTTGCAATTATGGATTTATTTCAAGAATGGCATTATTATCTAGAAGGTGCTTTAAATCCAATCACAATATATATAGATCACAAGAACCTTGAGTATTTCATGTTGGTATGTGATTTGAATCATTGCTAAGCTTGTTGGAGCATATCATTATTAAAATTTGATTTCAAGATCACATATCAAGGTGAAAAACAACAAGGTTTATCAGATGCTCTTTTGAGATGCTTTTATCTTATACAAAAAGAAAGAGACGTATCTTTTAATCAATAAAGAACAATCCTCTTAAAGCTAGAGGATTTTTATCTTTGAGTAATGAAATCAACATTGACTGTTGATTTGACCTTTGTCAAATAAATTCAATTAAGTATGTCCTTTGATCATCTTGTTTATGATATCAAGAATATTTTTTCTAAGTTTCATGATATTTCAAAGTTTCAAAGTTTGAATTCAAAAACAACTTCCTCTACTTTGAAAGACCCTTATATATTCCAAAAGAAGAAATATATTTACGTGTTCTTGAAGCACATCATGACTTTCTAGCAGTAGGATATTTTGGATATAACAAGACTTTAGAGCTTATATTCAAAGACTTTTGGCACCCGCAAATATAGAAGGCAATAAAAATTTTTGTCCGATCATGTGACATTTATTTGAGATCAAAAACTCCTCGTCATTGATCCTATGGACTTCTCCAATCATTGCTTATATCCAAACAACTATGGTCTTCTATTTCTATAGATTTAATTACATATCTTTCAAGTTCAAGTTCTTTTGATTTTATATTCATAATCGTAGATTACTTCATCAAAATGGCATATTTTATATCAAGTACAAAATCTATTTGAGGTGAAGAAACAACTAAGCTTTTTATTGACAAAATCTATTCCTATTATGGATTACCAAAGGATATTATATCGGAATGGGGAGACTCAATTTATATCAAGATTTTAAAAATTTGTATTTAAGGTTCTAAATATGGATACAAAGCTCTCTTTGGCTTTTTATCTTCAAATAAATGGATAAATAGAACATGTGAATCAAGTTCTAGAGTAGTATTTGAGGTGTACTATCAATTATCATCAAGATAATTGGACAACTCTTTTACCATTGGCAAAGTTTGCATATAATAATTTGGTACATTCTTCTACTTAAAAAATACCTTTCTTTGCCAATTATGGTTATCATCTATAACTTGATACTTTTGACTTTTTAAAAGTTGATAATCCTATGACAAAAGATTTAGCAAATCGTTTATCCAAGCTACATGCAATAATGAAGACAAAATTAAAAGAGGCTCAAGAACAGCAAAAGACCTATGCAATATCGTATTACAAGGTTTTTTATCTGGAAATATATTAGATACCTAGTTGTAGAGAGTTTACTTTTAACTTATTAGCCAAGCTTGAATAAGTTATTTAACCTTTAAAATAGAAGACAAATAAATACTACAATATCAAAAAGTTATCATACTAGTAAAATCTTTTATATTTAAGAAGGTTTGTATATAAGACTTTCTAAAATATCTAGAAATTTCCTAACATTCTAAGTTATATCAAATCATAACTAATCATTTGTTAGTGAGTTAGATTTTCAATAATTTTAAAGAAAATCAATAATCTCTTGTCAAAAACTCATTTTAATATCAAAATTTAATTATAGCTCTATATATCTATCTTTAATATACATAAAAAGTCTTGACTTCCAAAAAATCCCTTTATTTTGTATAAAATGCTCAAATTGTAATAAAATCTCTTCAAAATATATTTTTCATCCAAAAGGTTTCTTTTTCCAAAACATTAGAAATTTATATCTCTTGATTCAACCATTTAATTTTTGTCAAATTAATAGATCATATATAATTTATCCTTAAGCATTACTACAAAAAAATTCAATAGTAAATTTGCTACCAATCATCTAGCATCTTAAAATCCTAGCAGATGCTTCAAATCCTAATTCACAAATATCTAAGTACTATTTTTTTCATATCTCACAAATCTAAAATTCAAATGCTACAAAAATTTTGTATAAAGTTTAGTAATATGAAAATATATATTTTAGAAAGTTGTAACCAAAATATTTTTAAATTGCACAAGATATAGTTCAAAACACAACCACTAGTAATTCAAGTCACTTATTACTCTTTAGATTCCATACACTGACTTCAACTTCCAATATCTTCTTTATTCTAGCTTAGAATTCATCAAAAAATATACATAAAATATAGTTGAAAAAGTTTTTTTTCTAATTCTAGTTGCCGATCTTTTGTTGCTTTCCATATCCATGTATTATATCTAAAAGAATGATAGTTGATACAAAACCATCACCTTGACTTTGAGCGCCTATATTTCTTTCATAAAAACTCTAAATCATACAAAATTTGTACCAAAATCAAATCCAAAAACTTAAACTTATTGACTTTAGACTTCAAAGCTCAAATCCTTTTCAAAAGACTAATTCTAATTCCTAATATGGCCTTAGGTAGCTTCCTTGAAGTCCATTGGTCATGATTTTTGACCAATAGGAATGGAGATTTTTATCATCCATCTTTATTCATCCATATGGATGCCCTAACTTCTCTTTTTACTACCAAGTTTCTTTTCCAATCCTTTTTCTATTAAGATTTATATAATATATGCTCTAAATATCAAATAAAAGAAACAAAATAAGACTTCACGAATCACCAATGTCTAATAAAGGTGACTTTAAATATATAAAAGCCACTATCAACCAAAATTAAGCTTAAAAGCTACTATCAAAAGAAAATAAATTTATATAAATTCTAATAGTAGTTTTTTTAAAAAATCTCTTTTTAAGTAGTAATCTAATTAAATTCTACAACCAATTAAAATCTACTAACATAGTTCTTACCATGTTACTTAGTAAATTATATATCAAACTTATAAACATAACATTTTCACATAATAATTGAATCACAACATGACAGCGGATGCCTATCACAAAGAGCAATCACAATTCAATGTAGGTAAAAAGGTATGGTTACTTTGTTGTAATATCAAGATTACTCATCTTTGTAATAAGTTGGACTATTATAGGCTAGGCCCTTTTCCTATTGTGAAAAAATCAATCATGTTGCTTATCGATTACATCTACCAAAGTCTATGAAGATTTATCTTATATTTTATGTATCTCTTCTTGAGCAGTATAAGATAATAAATATTTTAGAAAGAAAAAAAATATCACCTTCTTCTATAGAAGTGGATAATAATCAAAAGTTTAAAGTAGAAGAAGTCTTAGATTTAAGGCAGTACCAAAATAGGTTATAATACCTTGTTCATTGGTATGGATATGATATTAATAAACTCACATGAGAGTTAACAAAGAACCTTATAAATGCAACAAAGAAGGTTGAGGCCTTTCATTAATAACATCCATCAAAATTAAGATAAAGAATTGCAAAGATCCATGAAAGATGATGATCGCTCTTCGTGGAACTCATCCCTAGAAGTGAGAGTAATACCACAAACATATACATTTACTCTAATAGTTACTTATATAATGAAGTAGAAGTAGATAAATATAAATTAATTTCATTAAGTCTTCTAAAAAAGCTTCTTAAGAGCTTTATAGACATGGTTTTGACTTTAAATGTGTTTATAGGTTAGAAACTTGATCAACAAGTTAATCACATATTGATAACTTGTAGAAAAAGTTAACTCTATGTAATAGCTTATGAAAGAAGTTAACTATGTGGTGCATACATAATTAACTTGCCTTATAAATTAAGACATGTGGCTAGCAAAGTCAACACATGTTGGAAATCCTAGAGAATATTGCAACGTAGCTCCTAGTTAAAGAGTATATATGGAGGCAAGAATGAAGCCTTTTTTACTCTTGTCAATGCCTTTCTATTCCTTAGTCTTGTTTCAAGACTTTCTAGTCTTCTTGTTTTTGACAATAGCCATTATAGTTCAACATTACATCAGCTTTGAGTGACTTTCTAGTTTCTTTTAGTGATACAAGAATGTATTGAGGATTTTATTTCTTTGAGATTCATATTATTGATAGTTGTTTAACTAGATTCTTACTCATTAAGATAAACAAAGAATATAATATCTTTTTTTTTAAGATATATTTTTTTTACAATTTATATTCTTTACATCTTTTCTCAGATATTTTTATTAAAAATATTTCACCATTTAATGTTTTTAATTGTATGAAATTATTATTGAAAACTTCTCAAATATGATAAATATTTAATCAAAGAGCATCAAATTTACCAAAAAAATCTATTTTCTAATAATACTAGTATTTTATATTATAAAACTTTCTTATATTTTTTTATCAAAAGTTTTTTTTTTTTTTTTTTTTGAATTGCTTCTATATGTTGAGCTTCAATTCTTTAAATTTAATTAAGGCCCTTCAATTTTTCTAATCAATTCTTCAAGGATTTTTGGATAATTAATCTATTATCGATTGCTATCGTAAAAAAAATAACTTCAAATTCTATTGGTAATATAGTTTCTACTCCATACACTAGGAAAAATGAAGTGGCGTTGGTTGTGATCTTATAGGTTGTATGATAAGTCTACAAATTTATATAATTAATTTTCTATTTTTCAATAGAAACTAAAGGCAAGGATATGTAGAAAAGGAGTATTATATGCAAATCATTTTTTACATAATATTGATACGCATCACATTATTTAGCATATTTATGTGCATCTTGAAATATGATAGGTCAATAATATCCTACTTTTATTGCCTTTTAACTTGTAAATCTACTTAAAAAGTGTCTCCTATACATATTATTGTGGCATGCCATTAATAAGGCTAATAATTCATCAACCATCATATATTATTTGACTAAACCATCTATTCTTTGATAATATAATTATTTCTTTATAATAGCAAAATGACTGTTATTAATTCTAATCTTACAATATTCATGTTTGAACAACTTTTCTAGAAATTGATTAGAATTTTAAAATTTTACAATGTGATTGTACTAAGTAGGATAGATTGAAATGATAAAAAAGAATTCATTTATCAAATTATCATCAATAGGAATAGGACATACTTTTCTTCTAATCTTCAAAGGTGATTGGATTGGTTATATAATTTTTGAAGTTTAATTCTACTTTGTAGTCAAGTTATTTAACCACTCAAATTTGCTTTGTCTATTAGGTATTTGATGACCATGTGGTCAAAAAAAAAATAACATGGAATTTAATAGAAGATAATTTCAAAATTTCTTCACAAAAAAGACCATAGTTAAGCATTTTTTTCCTATGGTCTATAATTTTTTTTTTCTACATTTAATTTTTTATAAGCAAATGCTATGGGATAATATTTATGTCCAACTTCTATTCATTGACATAATATATTAATTATTATTATAAATGAAGCATCACAATAAATATAGAAAGAAAGATCTTAATTAGGTGATTTTAAGATAGGATAGGAGTTTTTCAACACCTTTCTAAAATCTCTTCTATGTATTTTAGGTAGTCCTTGGAATTGGATTGGATATTAAAATTATCTATGAATACCATTATTAATTTTTGTAGTAAATTCAAAAAGAAAAATATCATAGCTCATTGGAAGGTAGAATGGACATTACAAAGTCCAAAAAGCATGACTAAAAAAATGAAGGTATTCCAAGGTTGATAAAAGTTATTTCATGGCAATCTTTTCGAACTATAGCAATTTGATTATAATCTAAATAACCATCCATAAACGTATAGGTTTTGTGATTTTCTACTTCATCCAAAATAATATTAGTAAAATAAAAGAAAAAATGGTCTTTTTTTAGGTGTGCTTGTTGAATTATTTATAATCTATGCACTCACTTAATTTACTATTTTTCTTATTTACAAGGACCATAAAAGATATCCAATTTTTTATTTCTACTAATTTAATAAAATAAACTTATAATAGTTTTTTTAACTCTCTTTTAATAATCAATTAAAGTTGGAAGTTCATATATCTTTCTTTTTGTCTAATTGCCTTGGCACTAAAAATAAGAAGAATATGATATTGAGCCACTTCAAGTAATATATCCTTCAATTCTTTATATCACCATGCTAAAATATCTTGATATCTCATGATCAAATCACAATATCTAATCACCTCTTTATTATTTAAATGACCTCCAATTTTATTGGTTTTAGACTCATCTCTTTCATGAAATACATCTATGAATTTTCATTCAAATTCTCATACTAGGAATTATCCTAAATTTGTTTTATACCAATCTCTAGTTATAGAAAGGTAGTTGATAATTTTATTGCTGACTAAAATTTTCAATGAAGTGTTTTAAAATCTAAGAGATAGAATTAAGTTGTTCTCTCTTCTAAGAACTATAATTTCTTCTTCTAATATTCTATCTACATCAATGCTAAGGACTAGAATTTTTTCAACTTTTGCAATCTTCAATGTTCATTTCAAAAAATTAATTAATTCAAAATAATCAAAATTAGAGTCTAAATAATCATTTAGCCATTGTTTAAATTCTCCAGCATTCTTTCAATGACAAAGGTCAAAACCTCATCATTCTATTTTTTTGAACCTTAGTCAATTAAATTGACCACTTTTGTTCATTTTTCATCTGATTTAGATTGTTGAATATCTTCTCAAGAGTTGTTGGAATTACTTTTTCTATGATCAAATACAAGTTGTATAGAGATTTTGATTCTATTTATCTATGGACCAAATGTAATGTAGGACTTATCTCTTCTCCAATTCACTATAGCTTCTAAATCTCTTTATTATGGCCTACCAATCAATAAAAAATAAAATAAAATAAAAAATCAATGTATGTATTTAAATGATATGATATATTAAGATATATTCTTTTTTTTCAATCTAAATATTATAGTTTTTTATTTGGTCCATTGAAATAGATGGGCTTTAATTTGTCACCTTGATAATAAAGAGAGATAGACTAAAAATATTCAATCTTGATTTTTTTTATGATTTAGAAGAATATAATATTCAAACCACTTTCACCATCTATAATATTATGGGATATTATCTTGTCTACAATGAAAACCTTAATTTCTATTCTTTTCATCTTACTTCTTTTAGTATATGCATCTAATTTTTTTACCATTCTAATCTTGGACCTTCTTTGATTTCTCATTGGAATGCAGTTTTTTAGTATCTTCTTAAGTATTGAAAAAATTTCCAATAATTGAGCAAAGGTGATATTAGTCTTTAAATTTCTAAGATCATCCTATAAGTTATACTTTCATTGGTTGGATTCTTCTATATTCTTTTATTGAAAGATTTTATATGTCGAAATTTTAGGACCCTTTCAACTATAGTTTTTTGGATTAAAACTTGACTCATCTTCAATCCTAGAATTTTAAAAGAATAATTCTTCTATCAATGGATCATATCTCATAGATTTGATAGTACTATTTTGAGTTGCCTTAATTATATCCCTTATGACTTGTTTCAAATTCAAGAAGCAAGATAGATTGTTTGAAGTACTATTTTATTTTTTTATTTTTTTATGGACATGTATAAATACCGCTCTAGATCTAATAATTACTGTAAGAATTGGTACTATGCATAAGTTTTTTTTTGCCTTTGATTGATTTTTTTCAAAGATTATTAAATTCAATTTTGAAAGAAAGGCTTCTTTAATACTATATTGTATGGAATTTTGAATAGATTCCAACTCTTCTATAGGCTAAGATACAAATCTCATATCTTAAAACCATTGGCTATGTCTTGGTTGATTAGAAGTATTTTGACCTTGAAATTGACCTTAATTAAAATTTAGTAGAATAAATCTAAAATTAATTTGAAGCTTATTAAATGCATTCAGATTTTGTCTATTATTTTCATAATCATAGTATAAATTTATTGGCCTCAAATAGTTCCTTATTGGAGGTTGTCTTTTTTTCTTATGATTATCATATGATTGTTGACTATAATTATCAAGTAGAGGTTGTAAAAGAACCATTCTATGTGGTTTTTGTATAAAAATCTATAGAATGGATATTTTTACAATTTCCACACTCTACTTGATTTTTAGTCTAACATTGATCAAATAGGTGTCTTTTTCTATTAAATACATGAAATTCTACTTATTGTCTTGTTTGACTCCTAGGATCTTGATTCTTAGAAATAAATCCTTGTTACTTTGAATTATATCCTTGAAAGATTTGACTTTTGTATGGGAGAATATATAATTAGAAATATTTATTTTGTAAAAGCATAGAGTTACAAAATTAGACTAAATACCTTTATTGTCCACATTAAATGCATCATAGTTGTGTTGTATATCTTTCTAATTCAATAGTAGGAGATGGAGGGTTGGAATTGGAATTTCTATCCAATCCAACTAATTTTTCTATCATCAATTTTATTTGATAAGAGATTTGGATTTGAAACTCTAATTGAGATGCCCTCATCTCTTTGTGTAAATTCTTCTTCTATCTATTATCCTCCAGAGGATATATTGAGGCCAATGAAAGAAGTGGAGGCCTTATATTTAAAGATAAGAAATAGGTTCTTAAGATTATAAGAACTAATGGTGATTATTTATATATCTAAGATCTTAATACATAACGAATTCTACCATGCATGGGTACAAAGCTAGAGATAATATAGTTTTCTTTACGCCATAGCCTTTCATGCTCTTTATTTATTTATTCTACTTCTTTTGCTATATTTTTGGTTGCTATAAGGTCTTTTGGATGTCCATGGAAGATTTCTTTAATTTTTTCTTCTTTAACAAATCTTTGAATAAAAAAATGCTTTAAGATGTTGTTAATGAGCAAGGTTCCTATTAATCTTGTTATCACTAATTCAAAACATTGAATATATAATATAATATATTCATCTATTTTTGTCTAATTGAAAATAAAGCAGTTAGGACCATACTTTGCTATACTTCAGATAAAATTATTCTAAGAAAGTATGTTAAATCAAATAAAAATGGTGCATTAAACTTCTATAATTATGATGTCATTTCTAAATAAATTAAAATAATTAAATCAAGCCAAGCTATGTAATCATGAAATTTAAGTTTTTAATATTATGTACTTATTAATTTATATTCTATCAAAATATTCTTTTTGATAGAAAAGAAAAATATAAAAAAATAATCTAAAAAAAGAATTCTTACTTGAATATCACTCTAAGTAAGTCTTTTTTTTTCTTAGACTATTATAGAGAATGACCTCATATAGGAGTGATACTAAAGAACATTCAATGCAAAGGAATTTTGTTGTTAGCAAGGAGCTTAAACTCTCCATTATTTTATATTTTGTACTAATATAGTTAGAAAATTATTCATCACTTGATTAACAAAAAAAATTTCTATACAAAAGATTTCCTTGCATACATCAATCTAATTTGAAAGAAAATTTACCTAGTTGCATTACCAACTATCTTGTCATTTATTAATAAATTATTATAAAAAAATTCTAAATAATCATTTTAATTGATGACGAGCTAATTTTAAAAGATAGGATCAAAAATAAAAGTTTTATTTTATTCTACTATATTTAAGTCATAGAAGAGAGAATAAATAATTATCTCTTCTATTTTTTCTTCTTAAGTTTTATTCTTCAATTCCTTACTCTTTGCTCCAAGCATTGTTGTAAGATAACACAACTAATGAATGAAAGAAAGAAAAAAAATATATTATAAAATATCTTATTTTAAAATATTATAGCAAATTATCTTTAAAATATAGATAAGAGTCAAAAGATAGTAAAATTAAAAAGTACTAATATATTTTTTTTTATAAAACAGATTTCTATATATTTTGTAGGACCATAAATAAAAAAAATAAAGTAGATTGGAAAATTAAATGATATAAGTATGTTTAGAAAAGAATTAAGAGTAGATTTTAGCAAATTTTATCTGAAGAAGCTAAGAATTGATACCTAGAGAGGACCAGTTGTCAATTTAGATTAAAATCAGATCCAAAGATACAAAAGTATACACCTATAGTGACTCTAGGATTATTTTTATAGATTTGAAAGTGGGAGTTGAATGTACACTTGAAAAGAGATTTTTAATTATTTATTTTATGCCATTTGGATTAATATTGAGATTTTGAGAGATTTTATAAAATTGTTATATTCTTGGTAGGATTAGGATTTGAGAAGTAAAAATATATTTACAAATTTGAAGGTTTCTTGAGTTTTTTAGTGTGCAAAGAAGTGAAATTTGGCCAATGTGTTGATATGCTAGTTATAAATATATCTGTAAATTTTGAATTCAATTGAATGGTTAGATTGAAGTATATGAAGGTTTTTATGAATTGAAGTCTAAAAATTTGAGTTTGAGGATTAGTAAATATCTCTAAGATATTTAGAAACTTGTCAATTGGATTAAAAATAAATATTTTTGTATAAATATTAGTTTAAATTTTTAATATTTTGATGAAATTTGAAAGCAATTCAATGATTTAAGAAGAAAATATTAGCACTAGAAGTTCAATATTCAATTTGGAGTAGGAGGCCAATCATCATCAAATTAGATTATCTTGCATTTTCTCTCAATTAGTCATTGCAATTGATTTCATCTTTCTTGTGCCGATTATTAATTATAATATTAAAAAATATGCAAATTTTGAATTGATATCAACAATTTGATTATTAATTATTGAGATTTTATTTTGCTATATGATTTATTAAGAGTTTTTTTAAAATCTAAGATTTGGTTCAAAACTTAATTATGATTTATTTAGGATTTTTCTATAATTTAAGATATTATTAGGATTTTATTAGAATTTGATCTAAGATTTAATTAAGAATTAATAAAGATTTTAATTAAGATTATATTAAAGTTTTTATTTTTATGGTTTATTTAGAATTTTTTATTATTTCTTTAAATTTTTATTTTTAGTATTTTTAAAATATTATTATTATCTCTTTAAATATTTATTTTTATATTTCTTTAAAAAAAATTGAAATTAAATTATAATGTGAACTCTTAGTTATGCTTCAAAATTTAAATTTTTGTTTTTTTCTTATTTATGGTAATTGAATAAGTTAGATTTTGAATTATATAAGAAAAATCTAATTTTTTAGAGTTTTGGAGGTTGTAACCTTTGCTTGTAAAAATCCTAGCTTAATTCCTTGAATTAGATTAATTTAGATAAAAAAGGTAAGATTTAGAAAATTAGAGTTGTAATTTAGTTAATTTTAATAATTTAGAAGTTGTTAGTTATTGCTGTAAGAATTGATTGAAAGCATATGAATTCACCTACAATTATTTCATATGATTTAAAGTGAATTAGAACTATGATTTTCTAAAAGAATTTAGTGAAGTTTAGCAATGGAAATTTCGAAGTTTTTCTCCAAATTCAACAAATCCAAGCAGCAAAGTGGCTTTTCGAATTAATGAAAGCCTTTCAAATTCACCTTATGGAGTGAAAAAAGTAAGATCAGCATCTTCTCTACCAAATTATAAGTGGACCCATGAAAATGTCATTTTTGAAGGACTTTTCAATAATTGCTAAAATCTTTGGAGGTAAATATTTTTATAAAAATTGCATATGATCATGGATAGGGCCATGTGAATAATCGACCTTAACAAAAAAGGTGTTTTGAATACAATGGTGAAGTTAGATTTATCAAAAAGTGCTTTTTTGATCACTTATAATAGCCATTAGCCTTAGTAATGAAAGTAGCTCTTGCATGAATGAAGGCCGTAGATCTAGATTAGGAATCTTAGAGATCAAGGATAGAGATGTGGCCGCCTCCTATGAGCCTTTACTCACATATATAAGAAGGCTTGGTTGCTCAAGCTCTCTCTTTCTCTTTATTTTGATGAAAAGCAAAGCCACACTAAATTTTGGCCTCAAATTTTAACTATAATCTCATTTGGATTTTAGATCTTATTGTGCACCTTGTGAATGTTTGGGGGCGTTGATTTTGTATATGAGTGGTGCTTGTTGTGGTTTAGAAGGCACACCATTGGAATTAGTGGTTCTCAAACATCTAAATAGTCAAAGAGATTTGAAGGGCTTTGGATTTTCCTCAATTAGTCTGTAGTTTTTATGATTTTGAAAGTGAATATTTTTAGGCACATATCTCTTGTTTTCAAATTTTTAACAAATTAAAGCTTACTTGATTTTGAGTTAGAAAATTTTTTTGGTGAATTTTAGAGTGCGAGGGGATTGGCTGCCTTAGCAGTTTGGATTACTCAATTTTGGAAAGACAATCCTCAATGTCTTATAATTGGATTCTTCTGAAATTTTTAGAAAAACAAGGTTTATAAGCTGAACTTCTAAAGTAATTAATTTCATAGAAATTGAAGGTGATTTAAATTTTTAGTGAATTTCCAAGTGAAGGGAGATAGGCTGCCCCCACAATTCCAATTACTCAACTTTGAAGGGCATTGCTTGTGGCTCAAGTATTGGATTGCTATGAAGCTTTTTGGAGCAAGAGCGTCTTCAATTTAGGTTGTCAATCAAGTAAGAAACATCAGATTTAAAGCTGATCCAAATTTTTGGAAATTTTTGGAAAAGAAAGAGATTTGTTGCCCTCAAGTAGAGCATGCTTGGGATTAGTTCTTTCCATTTTTACCTTGTTTTTTTCTTTTTACTCTTCACCTTCTAACTTTTGATTTAACCTCAATTCCAATTTTAACTACCAACTTTCAACTTTTTATTTATTTTAATTTTTTCTTACTTTTACTTTTATCTTTATTTTTTACATTTATTTTATTTTTACTTCTATTTCTATTTTACTTTTATATTGCTTTTACTTTTATTTTTACTTTTATTTATTTTTTAATATTTCATATACATGATTAATTTTATATACTAAAATAAATTAAAAATTTATTATTATTACAATATATATATATATATTAAAATTAATAAATAAATCATTTAATTTAATTTAATTATTTTTTTAAAAAAATTAATAATAATAATAAAATATTAATAAAATATTAATTAAAATAAATAATCATTTTTTAAAAGGCAATAAATTAAATTAAATTAAAAATACATACAATTGAATTAATTCAGTAATTGCACAAGTAGAAGTTTTCCATTCTACCTCTACAACTTATTTTGTAGTAGTAGTTTTACAAAGTAGTGGAATTTGGACTCAAACATAACTTCTTTGTGTTTTTTTTTTCTTTTTATTTCTTTTAAATTTATTTGGATAGGTTAAAATTTGATTGAAATTATTAAGAATTATTTGAAGTTCATTTAAGAGGATATTAGACTTATTTTTCTATGTGCATGAGAATTTTGAGATCAATCAAATGGTGCAAAGGAGAGATATCGGCTCTGGAAGATTGGCATCAAGATTGGAGAAGAAGGCCGGCCAATACGCGAGCACATTTTTGAAGTTATCATCAATTTGGTAACTCCGATCCTTTTCAATTTTTTTGTGCTTGTTTTCAACTTATTTTTTTAGAAGTGTGTAAAATTTGAGTTATGATCAACGGTTTATTCATTAGTTATTGAGGTTTGAATCTATTATAGGAATTACTAGGATTTGGTTCAGGGTTTGGTTAGGGTTTGGTTTAGGATTTGATTTAGAGTTTAGGGTTTGGTTTAGGATTTGGTTGGAGTTTATTTAGAGTTTAGGATTTGATTAGGGTTTGGTTTAGGATTTAGGATTTGGTTTAGGATTTTGTTTAGGATTTAGTTAGAGTTTGGTTAGGGTTTGATTTAGGGTTTAGGATTTGGTTAGGATTTGTTTTAGGATTTGGTTGGCATTTGGTTTAAGGTTTGTTTAGAATTTGATTCAGGGTTTAGGATTTTATTAGGATTTAAAATTCAATTAATTTTGGCCTAAAGTTTGAATGAAGTTCAATAGGATTTTAACTAAAATTAAATTAAGATTGAATTGAGATGTATTTGAGTGATACTTGTGATCCTTCTAATATTTCTTTAAGAATTTTTATTATTTGTTTGAAATTTCTTTGAGGTTTTTTTGAATTTGATTAAGCTTACTTAGCATTATTATGGTCTAATTAGAGCATTGTTAGTATTCTATTAGAATTAAGATTTTGTTATTACAATTTTCATTCTTCCTTCCACAGCCAAGTGCTCGAAGCATTCTCAAACAAGACTTCATGTATTACGATAGCGTGTTAATGAAGTTTTGGAGCAATATTTAAGATGTACCATTAACTACCAACAAGATAATTGGACAACTCTTTTGCCATTGGCAAAGTTTGCTTACAATAATACAGTATATTCTTCTATAAAATAAACACCTTTATTTGCTAATTATGGTTATCATCTACAACTTGATACTTTTGACTTTTTAAAATTTGATAATCCTGCTGCAAAAGATTTGGCAATATATTTGTCAGAGCTATATGCAACGATGAAGGCGCAGTTAAAAGAAGCTCAAAAATAACAAAATTTTAATGCGGATGTCTATCAAAATGAACAACCACCATTCCACATGGGTGATAAGGTATGATTACTTCGTCGCAATATCAAGACCACTTGTCCTTGTGACAAGTTGGACTATCAAAGGCTTAGACCATTTTCTATTTCTGCACAAATCAATCCACTTGCATATCGTTTACATCTACCAGAGTCAATGAAAATCCATCCAGTATTCCACTTGTCTCTTTTTGAACCATACAAGATAGTGGACATACCAAGAAGAAGACAAGCTTCACCTCCACCTGTAGAGGTAGATAATAATGAAGAGTTTGAATTGAAAGAAGTCTTAGATTCAAGGCGGCGCCAAAATAAATTGGAATATCTTGTCCATCACGGATATGATATTAGTGAATGCACATTGGAGCCAGTAAAGAATCTTACAAATGTAGCAAAGGCAGTGGAGGCTTTTCATTGACGACATCCATCAAAATTAAGATGAAAACCTTTCTTATAAAAGAAACAAGATTTAGGCAAGATAACAATCTACTTTCAATCCTTGTTTGTACCTTCTTTGTAGTTGTGACGCTTAAGAAATGGAGAACCAATAATCAACGGATTCGACTCAAGAACCTTTGTTTGCTGATCTATTAGACGAGATATTACAATTGCCACAACCTTCAAGATGATGCAATCGAGATGAAGATCTTCAAGAACGACATGTTCTTCCTCGAATAGATGACGAGATATAATACGTTTGGTATCACGACCTTGGAAAGGACTCCCAATGTTTGATAATTTTACTAGAGGCAGGAACAACTCTTGATGGTGTTCCAAATTTGATTTAAGATTTAATTAGGATTTAATTAGAATTTTAATTAAAATTACATTAGATTTCTATTTTTAATATTTATTTAAGATTCTTTGTTATTTCTTTAAAATTTCTATTTCTAGTATTTCTTTAAGATTATTATTATTTCTTTAAAGGTTTATATTTTTATTTTTTAAAGGTTTCTTGTTATTGTTCTTTGAAATTAAATCATAACTTCTATGTGCTTTTTTGTGACTTCTTTTAAATTTATTTAGAAGAGTTAAAGTTAAATTGGATTTATTAGGAATTACTTGAAGTTTATTTAAGGCTCTATTAGACTTAGTAGATTCTTTGTTGTATTTTTACTTACCTTCCATAACTAGGTGCCTAGTGCATTCTCAAGCAAGAATATATGTAATATGATGGTATATGTGCTAAAATTTGAATAATTGAAATAATGCAAAAATATTGAAAAACTTATTTGAATTTTTATTCTTCAAGTGCTAACTTTCTTGTTCTAGATCCTTGTTTCTAAAACCTACAACTTCTATTGATTTAATAAAAATTAAAAGCTTAATTTATTTTTTTTAAAAGAGAACTTACCTTAGAATTATAGCCTTTGAATTTCAAAACTTTTCTTTCTTTCTTCTTATGCTTTACTTCTACTCCTTCTTTATTTTTTTATCTTTTCTTTTCTTTTTTTCCAAAAATTTCTTGACTTGTTAATGAATTACTCTTGAATGTTGTTGAAGAATTTTTTTTTTCTATACTATACTTATGAATAGAAAGAAAATAGCGGGTGGAGAGGGTGATTAAATCCCTCCACTACTAGAAAATTACTGCCAATAAGGAATTTATAATTAGATGAAAAGAAAAGATACCAAAGATGGAGAAGGTGATTAAATACCTCTACTCATTAGAAATGGGCCCTCAATAAGAAATTGACAAGGAAGGAAAGTAATGACCAAATTTGAAGAAGAGCTCTACTTTTGATGAAGATCCTCATCTAATCTTAGTCTAATTTTTGTCTTTAAAATAATTCTAGGTCCTTCGCTAAACTTCTTTTTATTTTGTCCTAAGTTCTTCAAGCTTCTTCTTTACTCCAAGTTCCTGTACAACAACAAAAGATTGTACTAGCACCAGATAAAAACAAAACAAAATATAAAGTAATAAAAAAATTGCCTTCCAAATAAGCTTAAGACTTATAAGATAGAATTCTTGGTAGATGCAATAAAATGTGAGCTAAAATAAACCTCCACTAGTTGAAAGGTTATTCTAGTTCATAACAAGTAAATTAACTATGTGAATTTTAGAAGTTATAACTATTAATTAAATCCTATTCAATTTATTCTTTATTCTTCTTAACTAAATCACTCAATGAAGCCAAAACTTTGATATCAATTTATATTTACAAATTTCATCCATAAGAATCAATATCTTTACAAGAATAATTTTTACAATGGATTTTTATTCGACGTAGATAGTTCCTTAGCCAACTTCCTTTTGCAGTGATAGAGCCTCTGCGATGCAAGTTCCTTCTAACCAGGCTGAATGTTGAAGCTGTGTGGACAACTTGCAATCTACCAAATCTTGAAATCACAATCGGGTTGTTGGTTGATAAGGATGCTAACAGTAGAAGTTCAGACTTCAATCTCGACAACCCTCTCAACTACACACTTGACTTTCGAGAGGGCTTTCTTTTATCAAAAGTGAACTACTATATGATTCTAATTCTAAATTCCTCCTGAGGACACTGCTGCTACTTTTGCAAATCACGATTTGACCCAATGGCCAATCCTTGCGTCAATGGGTTGTCTACTCTACTTACCACTGGATTTCAAGAAAAAAAACAAAAAATGATAATGCTCCAAGTGAGTACTAGCTTTGCTGATTGCTTTGTGAGGTCCTAATGCCAAAATCTAAACACTAGTAGCGAGAATACGAGGGTGACGACAACTGGAATATATCAGATCATGTCGAAGCTGATCGTTGGTTCGACAAGGGAGCTGATAATTTGTCACCCACTTGGAACTCTTGGAAACATTTGATTGCTCTTACCTCTGCAAGTACCAATAGGATCTTGGGACTTAGCTATACAAAAGTCCAAGGTGAGCTGTTATTAAATCTACCATGCACCCTTGTGTTGAACAGCAATCTCCACCATGCCATCGACGACAACCAAATCATACTCCAACCGAAGTGAGTCCACCAAAGTCACCGCGTCTAGCCGCCAACGGGGAAGGGAAGAATAAAACAGGGACTAAGGTCGTTGTCCACTTCGAACAGTGATAGAACAAGTGTACAATACCGAAAAATCAACAATAAAAAACAACAGAAAGTTGTTGATGCGGGTTCCAGCATTCACCAACCCCGAAGACCGCAATCGCAACTTTGTTGAAATCGCCACATTAGGTGCTCACAAGCACTATCGATCAAGGACCACCCACCGAATGCTTCGTGATTCAATGCAAGAGGTGCAACCATAAACCAACCGTTGGCCTTACAACAGGTGGATTCACATGAGATACACCACAAATGTTTTTGATTTTTTTTATATTTTAATTTTTTTTATTATTAATTTCTTTTTAACAACACAAATGAGAGGGAAGGGAAACAGAACCAGTTGGCTCCAGTTTCACAGCAGTCGATGCCTCCGAGTGCAACAGCCGCTCGAATTCTAACTGCACCCAAGGAAAGCTCACCCCACAATGCAGGGCTTGCAAAATTCAGAACCAAAAAACACCATTGTCGATGCATACCCCAACTACAACCGTCTTCACTCTTGGACTAGCGCTGAACCACAGAAGTAACTTCTTAGTTGAGCTTCTTCTACCGCAGCACACACATCTCGAAAATGGAACTACAATAGAATGATGAAGTACTCTTGAATTCTAGTACCTCTCCACCAACTCCGTTAACCCACAATCCGTAGCAGAAGCAATAGTGCGAGAAAAATTAGTAATGGACATTGGCAGAGTTTAAGCACAGCTAACAGTTGTTCTTACAACAACAAAAGAAAATCCAAACAATTCTCTTGCTCACGGAATTAGCAACAGGATCAATCTTGAGTCTAGCATCAACGCCATCGAGGAAAATAAAAAACACAAGAGAAAATCCAGACCACAGCACTGAGGAAAACGTGGCTACACTGTAGCACCTCGACAAACAAGAAAATAGAATCTTCAATGCCACTGCCGTTGAGTACACCAGTCCTGCAGCAAAAAATTAGAGAGAGAAAAAAATGAGGCCCAGTTTTGAACATCTCCGGACCCCGATGAATCCTCCCAAAGAAGCTGATCCAGTATTCTCTCCTTCGTTTTTTCTCTTTTTTAATTTTTTTTAATTTTTTTTTCTCTTATCTTTTTCCTTCTCCTCTTCTTCTCCTTCTTCTTTTGATTTTCTTTTCTTCTTTTCTCTTTGGATTGTTTTGAATTAGTGATTCCAATTAAGCTCCCAACTAATAAAGTTTTTAATAATAATAAACTATTATATTAAAAAAATCTATATCTATATTTGCTAAATTAAAGAGAGAATATTTATTTTAAATTTCTTTTTTTGAAAGAAAACTCTATAAAGAATCCAATCTTGTATTGAAACCTTTATTTTTTTGTTATTTATCTCAAAATTCTTACATTAATTCATTAGATTGGTGATTTTAAGTAACACAAGTATATTTTTTTGTATTAAACATATAAGTGATTTAATTATGTGAGTTACATAAGGCAATCATTTGAAATGATGTATTCTAAGAAGTGAACTCAAATAGTATAAAATAAATTCTTTTACAACTTGGCATATAGTCCTATATCTTTTAGTTTTTGTAACACATAATGAACATGAAGTTTATGCTCTTTGTGTTTTAGAGTAGATTAAAATGTCGTCTAAATAACAAACAATAAAGTCATCAAGAAACTCACAAAAGACATCATTCATTAAATGTTGAAAAGCAATTAATATATTTATAAGTTTAAAAGGCATAATATTACATTCAAAAGGTCTATACCTAGTTCAAAATGTAATTTTTCATTCATCTCTTTCTTTGATGCGTACTAGGTTGTATCTTTTTCATAAATCTATTTTTGTATAGATCTTTGCTTGATTAGTTGATCAAGAAGTCTTGAGATCAAAGATAAAGGATACATATTTTTGATGGTGATCTTGTTGAGCCTTCAATAGTTTACACATATCTACAAAATCTGTCATTTTTTTTAGAAATAAGGTAGAGATTTTTGCTAGAGATTTAAAATAGTGTATGAAATTCTTAGCCAAGTTCTTGTCAATGTATTCCTTCAATGCAACCAACTTATTTTGTAATAAGCTATAGATTGGTTCAAGTAGAGATTAAACTCCTTCTTAAAGATCAATAGAATAATTATATAGATGATGCTTTGAAAGAATATTGGCATTCTTCTTCTCAAAGATGTCTTGATAATCTTAATATTGGCTTAGAATGCTACTTGAAGTCTTTTTTGATATTGAAAATATGTGTTGGTTATACAGCAAAAGCTAATCTTTCTTTTGTAGTATGCAAAAAAGCTCTTGCATCTACCCATAAGGATTTGATTGTATTAAATTTATGGATTTCTATTTAAGTAGCAAAATCTTAGGCTAAACTATTGAAAAAATCAATAATACAAGAAATTCAATCTATTTGAGGATTATACTTCTCTAATCACAATAATCCTAAAATAATTAGATTGGAAGGAGTTGTAATTACAATAAATACTACTAAATTATTATAATCTTCAATTGCTATATCTTAAAGAATTATTTCATGGATAACATTTCTAAATGACAACAAACAACCATCTATAACTTCTCCATATATGGATTTGATTTTCTTGACTAAGGATATTTCTTGTTTTTTAACAAAATCTTTATTTATAAAACATATTGAAGCTCTTGAATCTAACAAAGTAAAGATTTTGTGATTTTTTTATTCTAAACAAACTTCTATTGTAAAATAAGATAAAAAATCTAATAAAAGAATAGACTCTCTACTAGATGTGACTTAAAGTAAATCCCCTATTAGTTAGGAGTCTACTTGAATTCCCAATGATTTTAACTATCTAAATTATCTAATAAGTTCCTATCATTATTGAATTAAGTATCCAATAATTCCAATAAAAAATGCAATTGTGATCAACATAATTCATTGTAATAAGTAATATATTTAAATTCAATAATATTACTTAGCCTACAATTTAATTGATTAATTTGTCTCCTATTTTGTTTTAACTTCTTGATTTTCTACCAATTAAATTCACCTTCAAGTACTACCACACATCACAAAGCAACACAAGATATTCAATTAATTCAACAAAACACACATTTGGAAGATAATTTTTTATATGATTTAATTTAAGTCTATATAATTTTTATGTTATTTTATTTTATTTTATTTTATATTTTAATTTTTAGTCTTTTCTAATATTAATTATCATCCAAAAATTCATCCAAGATAAGTTCCATCCATGAATGAGTTTTCATTGGTGAATAATATTTCATCCATAAATAAAAATTCATCCAATTTCAATCAACTTCCATCCACCATTTATCATGCATTTTAAACCCTAATTCATCCAATTTAATTTATTTAATTAAAATGGATTGTAGTTTATTCAACATAAATTAAATTGATTGTATTTTATTAAAATACAATCAATTTCATTCAACATAAATTTAAACATTCAATTTGAGAGATTCAATTACAAGCTCAAGCACTTAGACAATAATGTGCAACTTTAAATCTAGCTACCATTCCACCTCTACTTCCTCCTTCATCAATGATGACATGTGTATAAGCATGTTTATTGGCAAAATAATAAGTAATTAATGAATCAACATTATCTTGGATTCCTTCCAAGTCTTTCATATCTTTAGTATGTATGATATACATTTTTTATACAAGCATTGATGAACTAATTATTATTATTGAAGCTATAAAAAGAGATAATACTTAGAAGTAGAAGGATGTAATGAATTTAGAATATTAGAGTCTCATTGACAATAAGACTTAGACTTTGGTACTTTTATTAATAAATAAAAAATCAATTAGTTGCAAAAATATTTTAAAGATTAAATACAATATAGATAGTTCAATGGAGCACTACAAAGTAAAACTAATTGCATAGAGTTATGTGCAAAAAGAAGAAATTGATTACAATGAGACTTTTGCTCAAATAGTAGAGATGACCTCAATTTGTATACTTCTTATATTAGTTGCAATTAAAGATTTAGAAATTCATCAACTTGAGGTTAAGACAACATTCTTGAATAGAGATTTAGAAGAAGAGATTTGTATGGATCAACATAAAGGTTATGTCTTAGAAGATAAAGAATGTATAGACTATAAGCTCTCTAAAATTCTATAGGCTCAAAAAATTTTAAGGGCATGATACAAGAAGATAGATAAGTACTTTGCCTCACAAAGTTAGAATAAATGCTTCTACAAATAAAAACATTAGTAGTTACATAAATTCCTAACAAATAATTATTTTACTTGAAGATATATAATCGAAATCAAACTCAATAAAAAAAATTAAAAATTAAAAATTAAAGTATATGTTTATAAATTAAAATCATTTATCTAATTTAGTTCCAAAAATAAATGATAAAAAAATAATAACTTGGCTACATCTAAGTTTTTTTTTAAATAATGAATAAAATTTTAAATAAAATTTAAATAATGAAGCTAAAATTTTTATTGTTCAATTTAAAAATTAGATTAAAAAAGAATAAAAATTTGAATTAAGAAAATTTAATAATAATAAAAAATTATTAATATAAAATATAAATATATTTATAAAGTAAAAAAAAAGTTAGAATAGATTTTAAATATTAATTTAAAAAATAAAGTATTATAATTAAAAGTATAAAGATAAATTACATTATGTTGCTCATATTATTTTATGATTGAATTTATTTAGTAATGAATTAAACTTATTATATATAAAACATATAAATCAACAAAATTTACTATAAAATAAAAATAAATTATATGTGGTTTAAGAAAGTAAATTATATATCAAATTAAGCAAGAATTGACAAAAATTCTAAAAATAAAAGATTGTATGATTATATAAATAATCTTAAGTTGAAACCAATACAATTAAGTAGAAAATTAAAGTCTTGTCTTAGCACTAAGTAGAAGTTATAATTCTAGAAGTTAGATTTGAACTTTATCAATATTATAGATTCTAAAAATATTCTATAAATATAATTTGATTACCACACAAAAATTACTTATTAGTAGCTAAATTGTTATACACACCACAACTAATTTATTTAATTTCTATTTAAAATATTTAGACCTTAAAAATCTTAATTAAATTATAAAATATATATTTTATATATATAATAAAATAAACATGTTGCTTCATTTTAGATTTAATCAATAAAAAACTATTTAGTATTTTTAGTAAAAAAAACTAATTAGTCCAAGATTGTATCAACTCTATTTAATAGAAATAAGTATTATGCACCTTTAATAAAAGAGTATTATAATACTATAATAATGAGACAAATTTAAAGGTAGTATTTAAAATTTGTTGAGTTTTGAAAATAATAAATGTAGGTTATCAATCTTTTTATATTTTATATTTTATAACATCAAATAATAGTTTGCATCAAGATCAAAATATAATAAATTATCCAAATAAATTTTCATTAAATATAATAATTTAGAAGAAGCTTTTCAAAAGCATGTTGCTAGAAGCTCATGTAGTCATGAAACTTAATAAGATTGTCTTGTGATTCTACCTCCTTCTTTCTATTCTTCCATTATTCTAAATAAAAGTTCTAATTAATCTAAAGGTCCAAAAAGGACTTTGTTTATTAATAGTATTAAATTTTGGATTATGAATATACTATCTAAACAAGAATATAAGTTTATGTTTGGATCCCACTAAAAAAATTAGCTATACATAAATTCTAAGAAAATTGTGGATATAAAATTAATAATTTCTAAAATATATTTTAAGAAATTTTTAAAATATAATAAAAAATAAAAAAGAACTTATTTAAAATTGGATCATGAAAGAATGGTTTCTTTTTCTTAAACATAATCAACGATTAGAAACACTACTAAAACTAATTAGAATAAATATATGTTTGTACAACTATGGGACCTCAAATTAACAAAATAGTTTACATGTAGTAGTAAATATGCTGGAAAAAAGTTCAAATATTATAATTGGTTAAAAAAAAACTTGCATAGATTAAACTTAAATAATATATGAACATTTCAATTACAACTTGGAGTTAGATTTGTACACGTACAATCCAAGATGCCAAAGTAATAATCACATTAATAATACTCTAAACAATTCTTTTTTTAAAGATACATCAATTACTATAATTATTGATTATTAGAACTTTGTTGTAGTACAATGATTATGTCCTAGGCAAAATGGTATGGATTTAAAGAAGCAATTGCTTCCTCTCACATCATTTATTTCAGAAATGAGAATCAAATTGAATGCCCTAGTCCCATGCTTATTTTGTGCAAATTAATTCACAAAAAAATTGACACTTAGACTCTGGAAAATGACATCAACAATTAAAGCATTGCAATGACCCATCCAACAATGAAAAATCTTTTTGCTAAATGAGGATAAGGACTCATTATGGCAATGACTGGAATGCGTCCAATTGTTTATTTTGAAAATGAATCGTTCATATTTCCGTTATGTGTTTGTCCACATCTTAATACGTAGGCTTTATGGCCAACATAACCAATGTATAACTGGGCCAGTACAAACAAGTTTGCACGAAACAGTCGATTACAAGCATTGGAGGGCTCATGACGTTCCTTGTGAAACTAGACCATTCGACGACTGTGTTTGTGTGACTGGTGTTTCCTTGGCACTGTCACTCTTGATTTTCCTTCTCACCACAGACATGTGTAATCCATTTGAAGTGTGGATCGTGGCTCCTGTAGTCATGCCCACCTGATAGACAATTAAGAAATAAGTAAGCACGAGACTTGGTAGATGAAAAAATTTAGGTGCCAACAAAATTAATTAATTAATACCGTGCAATACAATGTAAGCATGGAACATCAAGAAAGAGTAACTCACAGGAGGTGCATCAGGAGCAAGTGCAAATTCAAAGCGCCGAACAAGCATGGCTAATGCTGTTATGTTCTGCGACAAAAAGAAAGACGCCATTAATTGTCTGGAGATATAGTACACAAACACTACGCAAATGTAATACATCGTCACTTCTCAAAGTACCAGCCAGAAAGAAAATAAGGCGTCACGCATGCGGTGCAACTACATACCTCAAATGTGGCGAACATGTCACCTAGGCATTTCCGAGGACCTCCACCGAAAGGCAAGTATCTACCACATAACATAGTCACAGGTTAGTAACCAAGAGGATAATTAATAAGCATGTCTTCAACAAAAATTGCACCCGCAAAAAAAAAACAATTGCTACCTGAAGTTTTGGTTCGATTCTGTGGGATCTGGACCATCCAATGGAAAGCGCTCAGGCAAGAAGGATTCTGGATCTTCCCACAGGTATGGAGACCGATGAATATTCCATGTTGAAATAAAAATATCTTCGCCCCTGCCAGATGCAATCAAGATGAACACTCGACAAGTCATTCAAAGCTCAACGTCCTGTTGCATATCACCTACGTTATTTACTGAACTCGTAGGCGTTACAAAGAAGTATCAGTTCAACTTGTTTCTCACGCTTCTGAAGAGTTCCTTACTTTTACGGAGTTATTCATCAGAGAAGCTGAGTGCTCAGATACAATTTTACACAAATGGTTTTTACGCTTACTTGTTGATGCGATACTTTCCCAGCATATCACTTTCCAATGACCTTCGAATCAAGACTGGCGGTTGTGGATAAAGACGCAAGGACTGCCAAATACCACGCTTACTGTCGTCACTGGGTAAGGATGCATGCAAAGAACACAATGGCTAGTATAACAGCCTATGAATTCGGGTAGCAAAAAGTAGAAAAGTGGAAAATGGCTTCCACTTTGCTCGAACAACGCGTCTTATGAGTGCTCTGGAAAACAACTGACCTCATTAATAACCCTCGTTGTATATCTCAACTTTTTCATGTCTTCAACAGTTGGAATTCGATCTCCTAAGACCCTATCCACCTGTAAAAGTAAGTTTAATTAGATGAGCCTGTCAATTTTAGACTCTTGTATCCAAAACAGTGCGAATGAAATGTGAGTCACCAAAAAGCCTGTAACCTGATAACAACCAAAAGGTTGCAAATGCTTTTAATTCTGGTTGCATGTGCAAGCTTGTAGTGGTGAGACAGCTATCAATATTTTCTCCAAGAGGAGCAAAAAGTTGTTCATAAATGACTAATGAAGAATTCAACACACCTCCTCTTGAAGTTTTGCTACGGCACCTGGGTTCTGGTGAATTCAAGTGCAGGAAAACATGATAAGACGAAGTACTCAGCGTAAAAATCCTTAGAAAATAACTACATGAGAAACGTGTCTCCATCACATGTGTAAGACTTAAAAGAAACATAGGTCTAAAATCTTAAAACTTTAAGTCTTTAAGTCAATCACAGTGGAAAATTGTGAGGGGCAAACCTGAGCCAGTAGATAAAATGTCCACGTCAGTACAGCAGCGGAAGTTTCATGACCAGCAATTAATAAGGTCATTAAATCATCTCGTAGTTGTTTACTGGAAACCTGAAATTCACGATCCTCGAGATGAGAACGCCTCATAATGTTTAAATTGAGATGCACACAAACACTAGACGACGAGAAAAAGTCAACATTAGATTGAATATAATATAAAAATTTAGCCCCCCACGTTTAATCCACATCAGCTGTTTATTCCATACGGAAACAGCAATCCCAAACATCATCAAAAAGTAACAGAAACAATATACAAGAAAAACCTTCTCAAAAGTTTTACTTGATCACGGAAGTCCAGATTTCCAAAAATATCGTCCCTGCATTAAAACATTATTATGAACCGCCGGAAAGGTTACTTAAAGAATAACCCATGTGGGGCCATCCTGAGGAAGACACTCACCTCATCCCCCGCAGCCAATAAGAAATGAAGGATACTAGGGTCCCGATCATTTACATATTCGTCTTCAAATTGGACATCTTCCTCCTCCACCATCCTCTGCATGCACAATGACAACAATCAAGTTGCTGATAGATTTCCAAGTTAAACAGAAACCAAGTAAGAAGCATGAGTGAAGAACGTAGACATAATTAATACAAAAAGAATGGTAACTGAAACTTGACTGCAATCACACGTCAAATGAAATCAAATGTTGGAAACCTTGCAGATCGCGATCAAGTTATCCAGCACTTCATTAATCAAATTCAGTGCCTTCGCTACCCTCCGCTGCCGTGGTACAATAGCTCTCAAAATGGGTATATTCCAGTAAGGGAAAATGGCAATGCTCCTATCTTCCGCTTCTCTCAGCGTTATGTAAACAGCCTGTTGAACCGGAGTGTCAGCATTCACACGACGCATTAGCGGATATCATGTGGTCACGAGCAAAAATATGAACATATTTCAAGATTGACTTCCCCTTTGCTACATTTCGTGAATTTTTTTCCATAGCAATTTTACAAAATTTCAACCTCAACTTGGTTACCCTTAGTTATCCCAATTAGGAAAAAAAATGTCGTCTCAAGGACCAACCTCTACAATGCCAGCATCATTTGATAAGGAATCAAATTCGTAGTTGAATACAGCTTTTCCTATAACATCCAAGGTCAGCCTTGAGAAGAGCGACTCCATTTCCACACTGGTCTCAGAAACGGCTGCCTCGTCCAACTTGTCACACAAACGTTGTGTAGCCTGACCAAATACCTCCATCATCGCAGCAACATACTGCAAACTAGAACGCTTCCGTTAGCATGCATATGTATTTGTGCGTGCGTGTGTGCATATATATATATATATATATATATATAAGTATTTTTCCTCTCCATTCTTTGTGCGCGCAGGATGCATGTATGCCAATACAAGGCAATCAATACCCTTATTGCAGGAAAAATAACCATTAATGAAAGAGAAGACCCAATATCCTTCATTCCAACCACTATTCAATTAGAAAAAATTCTGAGCCCTATACAATCTTATATTTTCAAAACACCACATAACTATTGGTCAGAAAATGAATGCAATGAAAGGATTTAGTTGATGTGTAAAATTGGTAACTCCGAATCGAATCACCTTTCGATGCACAGCAGGAACAATGGCTCTACGACGCACACGCCACACTTCTCCATCTGCTGGTATAAGTCCAGTCCCCATCACGAATTCTAAAATTTCAGCCAATATTCCCTAAAGAGACATCACCACTACGTCAATTAGTGAGACGATCTCCAGCATGTAAATTTTAAATGAAATTAAGCAGTGAGAACATCTAAGATTGCTCCATTACGTTGCTTAGTCATATAAGATTATAGAGCTACTTTATTCGTAACCCAAATACATGCATAGGTATTGCATAGCATGCTCAAGCGAATGAAATTCATTTGCACCTTCGAGTATGCCTTTGCATTGTCCTTCAGCAAATGCTTCGCCACCATTGGATCCGAAACTATCACAAATGACTGCATTCCAACATATATTAAACACAAGGTTACGGCTAGGAGACTAAGATACAGTCGCAGCTGGTGCTAAGAAAATTCAAGCCTTCAAAATGCATTTAATCGCACTTCCAATTGGACCAGGGCAAGTCAACGATATCACTAATGACATTCAAAACTCTGAAGCAGAAGTTCGAACATCAGTGCAGAATGACTTGAACTCTACTGTGGAACTGAAAACATTAGGTCCAGTGATGTCAAACTAGGCGCCCATGATTAATACTTCATTTGATAATAGGAGAATGATAAAGAAACAAAGACGCATTGAGTCATTTTTATTAATGGGTTTATGAAGAAATTCACGAATTCCCATCACACACGCCTCTGAAAGAATGGTACCTTCGGTCCAAATGTAAGCCGAAACACACCCCCATAAATCAAGAACAACTTCTGAAGCGGTTTGAAAAATGGTTCACCAACAATAGCGCCGACATCCCCACGGGATTCAGGCATTCTCTCAGACTGCTCAGCCTTTATTCGGGCCTCATAAATAGCCAGCTGCAGGGCCAGTGCACGACCCGCTGGCCCTGAGTTAGCCAAAATCCGCCGGATAGTGAGCAAAAAGTCATTGCTGTACCCACAAAGCATATCTCGACAGTCAAGCTATGGTGGTGCCAGATATTATTCAAAAAAGGCTCCGCATTACTATTCCGTTCGGTAATTAATACAAGTCGAAATTCAGCTTGTAAAGGATGGCGACAACACGTACCTTGGTTGGGACACAGTGAATTCTCCGGATGCGATCCGTGACGCCAATTCATCTTGTTTTTGCAAGACTCGCAAGCGCTCCGCTTCATTCGCGTCATCTAGAACCACTTCCATCTTGTCTCCGCCGTTCAATGCAGCTCTAATTGTCCTTGCGCGTCCATCGCTAGCTAAATCCATCAAAACAATAGCAACAGCTCACAATAATTCATGCTGGGAAGGTACGACACCATTGCAATAAGATGTAGAATAGACATTTCAACGTTCGCAGATAAAATAAAGACATGAGGATTGAAAACAAGCACCTCGTGCCATGTAGACGACACTCACATGAATGAGGGACGCAGAAAGTGAGAGAGAAGGACCCCTGATAGCGAGTAGAACGCTGTGATGGCTGAAAACGCAATGTCGAAGGACCAAGGTTGCGAAGTCGAGAGTTGCGGGAGGCTCCCAAGGAGCACCGTCTCCCAACAGTTGTGGATGAGGATGGCAAAGGGGAGCCACCGGCGCAGGCTGCCATAACCACCTGCTGCTGCTGATGGGGCATATTATGGGAGCGAGGGGCAGTAATGCACGGCATAAGAGAAAACAGCAGAAGGAAGAGCAGAAGGCGACTACATCAGGCTTCGAGTGGACGAACGCGACAGGGAAGAGAAAAGCGGGGACGGGGGAGAGGTAGGCAGCGAGGATTGCGAGGGTGGTGGAATTCGTAAATAAAGCACGAAAGAGGCGAGGAGGAGGACGAGGCCTCCGCGCAACAGAAACGAGAGCATGCAGCAGCAAACTGGAGCCCCAAGAAAGACCCGTGACGCGACCAAGGTGACAGCCGACGACGATATCATCTTTATCATCCGGCTTCCGGGATGGCGGCGGTGGCCCAGGCAGGTGAAGAAGAAGAAGAAGCTGTACTACTACTCACTACTACTCACTTCCATCCGTCCCCGTGGTGCTCCCCCCCCCCCACCTTTCACAGCTCCAGGATAAGGTCCCCGTGCACCCCCCCCCCCCCCCCCCCCCCGAGGCACGGCTCGTCCCACTCCTCCTGCCCAGAATGGATGGATAGACGGACGGACGGGCGGACATGTGCAAGGATGTATGGATGGGAGGAGGACGTTCAAATGAATGGCAAGTATCTTAGCAGTGAGTTGGAATCATTTGAAATGAACTGTAGTTAACCATACTAGAAATATAAAAAAAAAAAATCAATAATATTTAAATCATAAAATGAAAAAATAACCTATAATTATTTTACTGTAAATAATTATCTTAAAAATAAAAAATAAACATTTAAGTTTTATTCACATTTTTTTAGGTATCAAAATGAAATTGTTTTTAAAATATATAAGTAATTTTCTTTTACCATAAGTACATATAATTATCTGCGTAAGATTTTTATTCAATAACTTATTCTAATTTAATATGAAGAAATAAAATTCTGTGTCACTTTTATTGAAAACACAATCATGCAGTTCATATTTTATTTTTTTCAACCATTGTAGTAGAACTTATCAGAATAATAATTATTATGACATTGAATGATACATTCATTTCTTTTCGATTGTTACATGATATGGGTACATATAGATATTTATAATTGTCAAAAAAAATTGTTTTCTAGAATTCTATTTTTTAAAATGGTTTTTACTTTTAATTTATAAGAATATTGTATAATAACTTCTATAGCATCTTTAACAAATTTCTTCTTTAGTTTCCTTGCAGAAAGTCTGCAAATGAACAGCTTTATGCATTTAATTTATTTAAAAAATAAAAATGAAACAAACAAAACAAAACAAAAAGATCATGTATGTATGTATGTATGTATGTATGTATGTATGTATTATCATGATCATTTATTTAAATTCTTCAATGTAAAAACAAATACAGAAACACTTGTAGATTGGACCACATACATGTGTATAAAGAATATGAATTTTGTATATTAACAAAGTATGTTTAAAAAGTGTAAAATATATATATATATACATAACATAATGTGAGATTCTAATCTAATGTACAAATACAAGGTTTCCTTGATTATATTTAAAATATTCAGGTAAATTATACTTCTAGAATATTAAACAATTAGGAAGATTATTTCTGAGTAAATAGATATGAGACCCTTAAATTAAGATTGGAGAATAAGAGAGGCACTTAGAAACTTAAAGATACATTAAGTCTTGCCTCTAAATGTAAAACCTGCTAAACAATTTATATTTAAACTTTTCTAGGACCAAAAAACTTGTATAGTAATTGTGTAATTTAAAATATAATTAGATAAAGTTTCTTTATTTCTTATATTTTTAATAAAAGTAATTTTCAAAACAAAGTCTAAATTATTTCTAAAAATAACTTTATATAATTTTTACAAACTTATACATAAATTGGAATCTTTTAAAAAAAATTCACTTCATAATCTTATTTTTTAATCTATAAAAACAAGTCTTATGAAAAGGGTAAAAAACTTAATTTTTTGATTTAGTTAAATATCTTTAAGGTTTTTAAAAAATATAAAAATTAAACTACATATAATAACTTTTAAAGATACAATTTTGTAAAAAAATAGGTATTCTTTTAATAAAAAATAATGATTATTTATTAGAAATAAATAATCAAAATATTTTATTTAAAAGTTTTGAAATATCTACTTTTAAAAAATTTGGTATATATTCTAATATAATAGTTTTTATTATTTTAAAGTAGATTTATTTTTTAATTTAATTTTATTTTAAAAATAAAAATAAACTATAAACTATATGATTTTAAATAAATTATAAATTATATTTCATCAAAATTTAAAAATTAGTCATTATACTAAAAAATAAAAATATTATTTGATTTTTTTAAAAATTAAATATTTGAATTATATATATATATATATATATATATATAATGATTTATAAATTTAAAAATTTTAAATTGCTATGTACACTTTTGATATTATTATATGCAAAAAAATAAGATAAAAGTAGAGGGTTCTTATTAATTGGTTGTTGTTATCTGGACTGTAATACCTACCACAACTGCAAAGAAGGGAAGGGGACACAGTGCCCTCTTTCAATGGTCATGCTGATTAGTCAATAGGCAAGGTCAAGGGGCACTACTTCTTACAAGGATTTTAAGGAGAAAAGTCTCTAAAAGAAAAAATTGAATTTAAACTCTGTTTCGCTTATAGTTGTTTGTTGATGTTATTTACCAATGTCCAATATCACCACTTACACTACATGCAATAGGTTTTGAATCAATGTTATGCTTTGTTTCTGCTAAGCTTTTATAGTGTTGGATTCAAGAGCATTGAATGAGCATCAAAGGTTTAAAAAGACATTGTTTGATAAATATATACTGCTCAAATTTTTGTTCGAGGGCTTTATTTACTAAAATTTCTAGATAGCACACATACCAACAAATTTGGAATTGTAATCTATATTTTTTTTAATCATATTTTAATCAATCTTGTTTATATGAATTAAAAAGTGCTAGTAATTGATACCACTTACAAGATCAACAAGTAAAAAATGTTACTCTTATATATTATTGGACATACATATTTTAATAGCTCTTTTATAGTGGTTCTTATTTTCATGGCCTTAGAAGAATTTAAATCTTATCAAATTTTTCTTGAACAAGTTAAAAAATTATTTGTTGAGGTACCTTTATCTAATATCATTATTGTAGATTACGAATTAATTCTTACCAATAAAATCAAGGAATTCTTTTTATCTGCAATCATTCTTCTATGCCTCTATTATATTAATAAGAACATCATAAAAATTTACAAACAAGATTTTATAAATGAGTAGTAGCAACAATTTTTACAAAGTTAGTATTTAGTGGTGTTTATACCATCTAAAGAAGAATTTGAAGCATAATGGAGCATCTATGAAGAGACTGGGAATAGCAATTTTTCCAAGGCAATTACATATATGAAAAATGCATTGATTAATATGGAGAAGAAAATATTCCTTGTTTTTTGGAGAAACAAGATTTATTATTTTTAAAAAAACTAATCTTTGCAACAAATAGAATATATCAAATGGTTAAGTAATATCTTAAATCAAGCAAGTTTGATTTATTTGACATATTCTAATAAATAGAGCTTTGCATTAGAAACATGCATAAAGAATATGTGGTGCAATTTTCTCATAAAAAGATGTCCATCTTTAAATTTATTAGCCAATTCCTTACATTAAAATCTTCTAAGATGCTAACCAATTGATCTTTCATTATATATTGAAAAAGATCTATGAACAAGTTAAGCTTGTATGTTTGCATGTTATATGCAATATTGAGCCTTACAAAGAGACCTTCATTAGAATACTTGTTATGCCATGATCTTGTCATATTTAAACCATACTACATGAGGAGTGGTGCTTCAACTTCAATAACTTTGACTGCAATTGATACATATCAAAGCCAATAATAATCATTTTTTTTATTAAAAATAGGTATAATTACTTATTTGGCATGTTAAAATAGATTTTATAACCATTAACAACTTTCTTATTACATTAATAGATGCTTGTGCTTGTAGAATTATAAATTATATCACAACAATAGCCACAACTTATTGTTGAATTACAGGTGGTGTAGATAAAAGAAAATTCTATATAGAGGAATAATACCAAAAGAGATCAATTTAGAGTTAAGCACTTTTAAAGTATTAACAATGTTCTTTATTTTTATAAAATTTATAATGTACAATTATTTTTATTAATAGTCATAAAAGTATAAATGAACTTTATTTTGAAGGTGTGTAATTTTTTACATGTGATCTAAATGTTTTGCAATAATTATTTGAAGTGTTTTTTTGAGAAGATTTTTTTTGAAACTTAACATTACAATCCAATTTCAAAATAATTGACTTGAATTCAAAAGGCTACATTTAAATTATATTAATACTTAAAAAGATTGATAAATTAAAAATAGATTTGCTTAGAAGGAGATAGTAAGCCTCTTAAAGAGCATATAGGTTTTTATATCATAAAACACCTCTCATAATAAAATTTTATGATTATTCCAAATATAATAATATAGAATATATTGATTGAATTATATTCCAACATCTACTTCATGTATTGGATTTAAATTACAAAAAATTCTTGAAACATAAAATATCTTCTTCTAGTAATTCTCAAAGGCATTAATAAATAAGCTAAAGTCAATAAATAAGCAACATTTGTTAGCGATATACAACAAACTAAAAAATATAATATAGATACTAAAGAATAATTGATTTGATGCTAAAAATTGCATCTTATTTTATTAAAAAAGAATTATGATATATAGATGACAAGCAAATATATTTAAGGTTCTAGATTCCAATTCCAAATAAATTTAGTAAAACCAAACTAAACCAAAATATTGATCCAAAACTTGATATATGCAAAGATATGAATCACATAAAACCAAAAGGTCAATACATTCTTGTGTCATTAAAAAGGAATAAAATATCATCTAAAAATGGTATAATATAAAGATAAAAATGGCTATTATGAAAGAAAAAAAGAGTTAAGACTTTTGAAAAAAAATTAATAATAATATAGGCATTGAAGAAAATAAGAAAATTTTTAATCTTATTTCCATATATACTATTTAATTAGGAGTTATATCTCAATTTTCTATAGAACTTTCAACATGTATCTAATTTGCAAGACAAGTTTTTTACATGTGCACCATATAGCCAGCTCTTGCTATTAGATACAAACATGTGCAATAAATGGCAATCATTTGGTCATGTTTTCAACCTATCAATCATTCAAAAACATGTTTAAAGTCAAATCCATGTATATAAAACTTTTAAAGATATTTTCACAAGATATTATTAAAATATTTATTTTTATTTATTTCAATATAATTCCTTTAATTTAGATACATAAGTATGTCCATGATACTATCTTTGCTTCCATGGATTCACTTTATAAAATATAATCATTACATATTGAAGAAGTCTGAGATACAATGAATTATAATTGCCACATATTTTAATCTTTATTCTCTTTGAAGATAGTTGATAGGTCCTTTTAGCTATCAATAGTCTCTCACATCAAGACAAAAATACCACTCTATTACTTGATTGTTATTGAGGCCTTTATAAATTAAAAATTTATAAAATTAGTGGTGGTTTTTATTTCTAAAAATATCACCAAATATTGAAAGTCTCTTCCAAGGTTATGATACCAAATACATTACATTTTATTATTTATTTGAAGAAAAAAAATGACATTCTTAAAAGTCTTTATTTTTATTATATCATCTTAAAGGTTGTGTCAATATTAATATATATATATATATATATATATATATATTAATAATTCAATAAACAATAGCACTTGAGTTGAATCTCTTAATTATTGATTCTCCATATTTGCACCAATGTATAAGATATTTTAACATATTTTGGTACTACCTTGAATCTAAGACTTATTTAATCTCAAATTATTAATTATAATCTACTTCTATAGAAAGACATAGTATTTTCTTTTGTTCGAAGATTTTTATAATTTCATATGGTTGAAGAAGATAGACATGGAACAAAAGATGGATCTTTATAGACTCCAACATGTATAATCATTAATTAATTAGATTAATCTATTTACAAATATAAAATAGTTCAAATTTGTCATAATTCAACTTATCACAAACACAAATAGTCTTGATTTTATGACATAGAAACTATATCTTATTTCTAATGTAAAATTAAGTTTGTTCTTTGCAATAGACATATGAATTAATATTTTGTTGTTCTTCAGTTTCTTTTAATTGTATCTTTATTGTTGCATGTAGCTCTAATAAATAATTTGCTAAAACTTTTTTCACAAGATTATTAACTTTTAAATAATAAAAAATATCAACTTATAGATGATAATCATAATTAATATAAAAAGATATTTTTTGAATAGATGAATATAAAATATTATTATAAGCAAACTATTCCAAAGGAAAAAAATAAAAATAAAAATAATTCAATTATCTTGATGATAGTTGATGATACATCTAAGATATTGATTCAAAATTTAATTCACATGTTTCATATGTCCATTAGTTTGAGGATGGAAAGTTAAAAATAGTTTTATATTTATTTTTAATTTCTTAAAAAAGTTTCTTTAAAATCTTAATATAAATTTGATTTGTATATCTAATATAATATTCTTTAGAAATCAATGATAGCAATAAATAATGTCAAAGAAAAAATTAGTTATTTTTTTACATATAATGATTTTTATACAAGGAACAAAATGTGCCATCTTAATGAAATAAAATACTATCACAATTATAGAATCATATGAATTTAGTATTAAAAGGTCTCTAATAAAATCCATAGAAATAAAAGATCATTTTTATTTTAATAAAAGTAGTAGTTAAAGAAGCCTATAAGATTGATGATAAAAAAAATAAAAAAATAAATCTTAAAAAAATATTACATATTTATATAAAGTCCTTAATTGTCTTATATATTTGAGGATATTAAAAATATATTAATATTGACTTCAAAATCATATTTTATAAAAAAGTTCCTATAGTTGAAAAATTGTATAGAGTTTGAAGAATATATTGTCAAGAAGTTTGTTATTGGTTTAGGATAGTACAAAGTTTCTTATTGTAGAAATATTTGTTGCTTATATATATTTTATTTAGTTTCTATCCTTCTCTTTACATTAGTTTATACTAATTTATCAACCAAATCTTCACTTATACCTAATTTAATGTACTTCATTTCAAATTCTTGTAACTTCATATAAAATCAATAGAATGATTTGAGACTTTTTGCAATAGATATAATATTTCATTTCTTTTTTATATTGTAATTTTTAAAGTGATTGATGTCTTAAAAAATTTATAGAAAATAAATCTCTTAAGCTAAGTTTTTAGTTACGACTTTTTTTTTTTATAATCCTATAACTAGTTAATCATTCATATATATATATATTTATATATATCTTAAATCAAGTATCATAATATCTTGAAACTTAATGAATGGATTATTGACTTAATAAAATAAATAAACTTTAAATTTCCTAATCATAGATCTCAATAACATCAAGTTATGATCCTTCAAATTTACTACCTTTGACTTAAAAAACTTGTTGGACTCTCTTTATTTTAGCACTTTTTTTCTCCTTAACTTGATTAGTTTTTGTCTTCAAACTTTGAATACAAGTGGATACACTTCTTCTTAAAACTTTTTTAAATTCTTACTTCGATAAAAGATATTAATTAATTACAATAGAATTCAATCAACGATAAAAAAAAATAAAAAAATAAAAAATAAAAAAATAAACTGCTTTCTTTATGAACCAAAACAAAAATACAACAACCATAACAACCACCTTTTATGCTTCTCTTCTCTTTCTTAAGTCATCTTGACACTTTAAAAATATCACTAAGATAAAATTACTTTGTCTTCCAAAGACTTGTTTGTTGTTGATTAAAAGTTTTATTTTTTTTCTTTTGATCTAAGATAAGTGTGTCTACAAAATATGTCTTATAAATTCTATCATTTTCTTGATTGATAGGTAATATAAAATTTAAATATAAAAAAATTCATGCTCTAAAAAATTTAGTGAAAATTCACAATATATCCTAATATAAAATACTTAAAGTTCTTTTCATTTATATAAAGAGCCATTAGAGTAAAAGTGCCTTCTAGATACAAGGGCCAATCTTGAAATGAATTCATGATTACAAGAAGATATTTGATATAGATCGTATAATTGATCTTCAATGTTGAAAATTTTCTTGAATAAAAAAACTATCAAAAGAAACTTATTGTCTTTTTCTATTTGTGATAATATTGCATCTAAAGCCAAGTCTATTGCATCTATTTTCTTAAAGAAGTCATTAAAAAAATTTAACATGATTTAAAATTGGTTCAAAAATAAAAGCTCTATTTAAAACTTCAGATGATACTTTAGCTTTTAAATTCCATTCAAGTTTTTTGGTACAAGTCAAATATATAAGTAATTCTATAATTTCACAAAAGTTCTTGAAAAAGATTCTCTAATAATTCAAAAATTCTAATAAAATATTAAATATTTTTTACAATTCTTGAGACGTTTTAATCCATGATAGTTTAATTTTTTTATGATCCATCATAAAATCATCATTTAAAATGATCTATTATAAAAAATTAACTTGAATTATATGAAATACATACTTTTTTAACTTGGCATAATTTCTTACATCTTCAAGTTTTTATAATATACAACAAAAATAGAATATATGCTCTTTTGTATTCTTAGAATAGATTCTTCTATTATTTAAATATTAAATAATAAAATCATCTAAAAATTCTTTAAAAATATTATTTATTAAAATTTAAAATAAAACTAATATATTTATGAGTCCAAAAGGCATAAAATTATATTCAAAATATCTATATTTATTTTAAAATATATTCTTTTATTTATCTTTTTTTTTTACAAACAAGATTATATGCTCATTATAGCTCTATTCTATATAAATCTTAGCTTGATTTAATTGATTAAAAAGTTGTAGTATCAAAGATAGAGTATACATATTCTTCATAATTGTAGATAAGATGAGTATATAATGAGCATAGCTATAATGACATGCATAACGGGATATAGATAAAATATTTGTATTGTTGGTGCATAGGAATAGATAATTGAAGCCATGTCTGAGAAGTTTATACCACCATGGAATATTGTAAAAGGGCTTAAGATGGTTATTTAGGTAGGATCCACCATTGAGAACATTCTAAAAAGTTCTAAGATATTTGAGCAAAGTATAAATAGTACTAACAAGGGTTATTTAGGCATCTGATTAGGAATGGCTTTTGACCCTTTGGCTTAGTAAAGTTTGATTTTATATCTCTTTATTGAGTTTTCTTCTATTTTCTTTTATTATAGTCTGTTTTGTCCTATATTGTGATGGAATTTATATTGTTGTAGATTTAAAAGATCTTAAATTTTTAAGATATTTTAATTCCATTTTATTGATATTAGAGTGAGTATTAGACTGTTCTTTAGTAGCATGTCAATAGCCACTATCTAATTTGAAGTTAATTGTTGCAGGCACATTAGGTACCATATTGAAGATACGATGAGCTACTTTCAAGAAGTCACCTAGAAGGAGAGAAGGTATTATAATAGTAGAGTCTAGTGAGAAAATTACAATGTAGGAGATATAGTGGAGCAATCTTAGATAAAAGCTCAGATACAACACTTCTTAATCTAGATAGCTATCTTGCAAGGGCAAATATAAGCCTCTAGGACAAAGAATTGATATCTACTAAATTGAAATTAAATAAGCCTGGTACATAATTTAGAACTTCAAGACTAGAAGATATATGCCAATGGCTCTTTAACATGGCATAATACCTACAATTATCTACGACAAATACTACTAAAGAAATTATGTATGCAACCAACTATTTGTGAGATGCGATAGCCATTTGGTTGCAACATTGACTTCAAAATTATAAAGCTTAAGGTGAATTTAGTAATTCAAAGGAGTTTGAGACCAAGTTTAAGAATCAATTTTGGCCCATCAATGTGGAAAAGATAGCACATTATTATGTAGCATGATTTGCAATGTAGAATATATAAGATATTTAATTGTAGAAAGTTTAGTTTTAACTTATTAATTAAGCTTGAATAAGTGATTTATTCCACTTTTAACTTATATACAAAGTCTTGGCTCCCAAAACCTCTTTATTTCATATAAAATATCTAAATTATAGCAAAATCCTTTAAATTATATTTTTCTTCCAAAAGATTTTTTCTTCCTATATTTTAGAAATTCATATCTCTTGATTCAAAAATTCAATTTTTTTTAAATTTTTATATTATGTAGCTATGATCCTTAAGCTTTACTAAAAAAAATGAACCATAAACTTGCTATTGATCTTTAGGCATCTTAGAAATCCTAGTAGATACTCTAAATTATAACTTACAAGTACTTGAGTACTATTTTTTTTATATCTCAAAAATCCAAAATTTAAATGCTACAAAATTTATGTATAAAATTTATTAACATGATTATACATCATTTTGGAAATTTTGAGCCAAAATCTTATCAAATTTTTTAAGATATAGCTCAAAATACAACCACTAGTGAATTAGGTTACTTATTTTCGTTAGATTATAAGTGCTAGTTCCAACTTCTTATATCTCCTTTATCTAAACTTGAAATTTATCAAATAATATGTAAAAAGTATAATTAAAAAAAAATACTCTCTTCAACTCCACTTGCCAATCTTTTATTGCTTTTTGTACACATGCATTATGTCCAAAAGAATATGAGTAGGTATAAAATCATTACCTTAACTTTGAGTGCCCATATCTCTTTCATATAAACTCCAAATCACACAAACTTTGTATCAAAACTATAGCCAAAATCCTAAACTTGTTGATTCTAGCTTCCAAAGCTCAAATGACCTCAAATGAGTAATCCTAATTACTAATAAGGCCTTGAGCAACCTCCTTGAAGCCCATTGGGCATGATTTTTGACCAATAAGAATGAAGATTTTTATCATCTATCTCCACTCATCCATATAGATGCCTTAACTTCTCTTTTTGCTACCAAGACTCTTTTCCAATCCTTTTTCTAATGAGATTTACATAATATATGTCTTAAACATCAAATAAAAGAAACAAAATAAGACTTCAAAGATCACCAATGTCTAATAAAGGTGACTTTAAATATGTAAAATTTACTATCAACCAAAATTAATTTTGAAAGATACTATTAAAAAAAATAAAGTTATATAAATTCTAATAATAGTTTTTTTAAACAACCTCCTTTCAAAGTATTAATTTAATTATATTCTATAACTAATTAAAATCTACTAACATGGCTCTTACCATGTTACTTAGTAAATTGTATATCAAAGATATAAATTTAATGTTTTTACATGATAGCCAAACCACAACACGACAATACGAATAATTGACAAATCTTACAGAATCTAGGTTGGTAGAAGTTTATGTCTCATGATTCAAGTCTTTATAAGGCAGAGATGATAGATTGGTTTCTATAAGGGTTGAAACCTAGGGTCTAATAAATAGTAGAATTTAGGGATCTACAAACATTTGAAGAAGGAATTAGGATTATAAAGAAGGTCAATACTATAGATTTCAAAAATTATAGAGTACAACCTATAGTATAAAGTCCTATGTTGCTATCTAATATTATGATACAATAATCAATTCCAATAGAGGTCAATGCCTTGCAAGGATCATTGACACTACAAAAATAACAAATATTGGCACAGAAGGGATTGTATTTCTATTGTTGAGAGCTAGGCCATTAAATTAGAAGTTGTCTAAAATATCAAAATTCAAGCACTAACAAATTAAAGCAGATTTATAGTCTCAAGACTCACCAAGTCAAAAACAAGATAAAATAGGGAAACATGGCTCTATAGTAAAAGCACCAAAGCCTAGTATTGGAGATAGATGTTGTCTCTCAAAGACCAATAGCATGGCCTCAAATAACTATAAAAAGGATTGATTGGCATATCTAATAAGATGATTAGGAAGACAACTATATCAAGTGCTTGTAAATTGAGACTCTACAAAAAATTACATCTTGCTTAAAATTGCCAACTCACTTGAAATTAAAATTAAGGTAATCAAAGGAAGGAATATATATCTTACAAATGATCGAGAGAATGTATTGAGTGAGACATGTGAAGAAAAAACCTTGATGCTGAGTCACACCTATGTCTTAAGAAAGAAGTTCAAGGTAATAAAACTAAAATATGATTTCATCTTTGATATACCATGGCTAAAAATAAAAAATAAGTAAGTTGATATGCTAGCAAGAACAATCTCTTTCAAAGATAGTAGACGCAAAGTGACTCTTTGTACCTCTATATTGAGTGATGAGAAAAAATAATCTACAACTAAAGACTTATTTCTAAGAATGACCTTTATAAAGAAGCAAATACATCATAAGTATTTGGAATATATGGTGGTTCCAAATCTTACGTTATTGGGGTAGAGAGAATTTGCCTTAAAAAAGCGCTGGGCTTCTAATTCCCACTAAATACTCAATCAAGTCTAAAATATAAAAAACCAAGTTTATACATATAATATATTCTTTTTTTTGGCAATTACATCAAAACACAAGCCCAAGTACTAAGAAAACATCCAAATGTATGATAAAGATCTTAAAATCTTATATATCCTTATGAGAGATGTTTCCCGAACTTCAACAGCTCATATCTTATGATTGGACTGTCCAAACAACCTAAAATTTTACATGACATACTAATATACTTTCAAGCACTACTACACAAAAATTCAATTGCAAATTCATTATGGATCTTGAGATATCATCAAAACCCTAATAGTAGCTTTAAACCCTAGCTTACATATACCAGTGTGCTAATTTCTTCATATCTCACAAAATAAGTATTAAAATACCATGAAAATTTGATCTATAGCTTCTTAACTTAATAACTCACAGTTTTAAAAATTTTGAGCCAAAAATTCGTCCAAGAACTCAAGATATGGCTCCAACCATTACTATCAACAAAATGACATACTTACTACCTTTGAATTACATGTACTATCTTCAAATGTCTATAACTCATTCATCTAGACTTGAAATTTGTCAAAAAATATATGTAAACTGTAGCCAAGAAAGTGTCCTCTCTAAATCCAGTCACCGATCTTTCATTGCTTTCCGTACACATATGTTATGCTTCAAAGAGTGATAGTAGGTACAAATTTGACACCTTAACTTCGAACACCTATATCTCCTTCACAAAAACTTAAAATTACATACACTCTTCACCCAAATTATACTTAAATCCCTGAACTTTCTGAAACTAGCCTCCAAAGCTCGAATGACTTTGAAAGAGAAACTCTAATTCCTAGTAAGGCCTCGGGCAGCCTCCTTGAAGTCCATTAGGCATGGCCTTCAACCAATAGGGATGAAGTTTTCCATTCTTTGCCTTCATCCAACCATGCCTTGCTTTCATCCCTCTCAATAAGCCTCCTATTAGTCAAGATTTTCTTCTTTAGGCTCTAATATCCTCTCAAGGCTCCATACTAAACATATAGGTTCTATAATTGTTTTTTGAAATACTACAACTAAAGAGATAAACTCAAAATAAAGTTTCTTAAATCCACTCTCTTTAAATTAATCTATTTAATCATTCTAACATACATCAAGAATTATGAGCAAATTATATATTCTAACTAATTTTTACATACTATAAGCTTTTAGAGTACGACAATGTCAATGGTAGATAAGATAGTCAAAGTTGTAGAACAAGAAAGCAACTCATACAAGAATATTTGGATGTTTTTCCAATCAATCTACTTACTAGCGTGCTTCTTGATCGAGGTACCCCATTTCAAATAGAAATATTGCTTGTAGCCAATTCAATAAGTTGACCAATTTATTGTCTAGCACTAAATAAATTTGAAGCATTGTGGAAGATATTTAATAAACTCTTAGAAAAAGGCTTCATTGAAGAAATCACATCACCACGATTAGCACATTTATTCTTTCATAAAAAAGAAATGGTAGACTTTGGCTTTGTATTGACTATCAAGGCCTCAATAAGTAGATTGCTAAGAATGTATATTCACTTCTACGTATAGATAATCTTCTTAATTAACTCCAAGGTGTAATTATATTTAGCAAATTGAACCTTTGGAGTAGCTATTAGCAGATATCTATCACAAAAGAGGATATAGAAAAGACGACATTTTATATGCACTATGGACATTTCAAATGGCTTATTTTATCTTTTGGCCTCACTAATGTTTTAGCTTCTTTTATAGGTCACATGAACAGATTGTTTTGAGATCTTTTGGATAAGTATGTAGTTTTTTTCATTGATGATATCTTAGTATATGATAAAACCTTTGAAGAGCATGAATAATATCTATAAAATATGATGTGTCAATTGTAAGATAGTTGTTTTTATTGCAAGCAATCAAAGTATGAACTTTGGAAGTTGGAAGTGACCTTTTTGAGGCATATAGTATCCTCCAAAGGTATGCATATGGAACAATATAATGTAAAAGCAGTGGAAGATTGAGTAACCTCTAAGGATGCTTCTAAAGTTTGTTCATTCTTAGGCCTTGTTAAATATTATTGCAACTTTGTTTATTGATTTGTATACACTCGTGCTTCACTGACAAGCCTATTGGAGAAAGATGTTCTCTTTGAATAGAAATTGGAGCAACAAAGTACCTTTGATAAGTTAAAGGAGGCACTTATTATTGCTCCAATATTACAACCATATAATCCCTATCTTCTTTATATACTTGACATTGATGCTTTTAACTTTGCTATTAGAGCGGTCATTAAACAAGACTTTATTAAAGGCCTTCAATCTATGGCGTATGAATTATGCAAGCTTAGAAGGACAAAAAGCATTTACTCTGCACTTGATGAAGAATAATTAATAATTATATATGCTATAAAAGTATGGCAAAACTATCTATTGGAGAAGTTAGTGATTATTCAAATTGACCATCAATCTATGCTATATGATTTACACTTAAATAATATGAAATCATGACATTATTGTTGAAAAGAATAGTTGCAACTTTTTGACATTTAGCTTGAGTATAAGCAACGGCAACAACATACTCTGTCAAACAGCTCATTGTAGAGACTAGACTTGAAGGCTGAATTGGAAGACAAGGTTCAAGTTACTACCATTAGTAGTATCATTTCAAACCTAACCAAAGAGAAAGAATAGAAAGAAGCTATGCATTTGGATGTTTATTTCAAGATAGTAAGTGATTGACTGAAAGTAGACAATGTATAGTATCAAAATTACAATCTTAGTGATCGCTTACTCTATTTCAAAAAATAGATTTATGTATTCAATAATGTTATATTCTAAACGCACATACTTTAAAAGGGACATGACATCCCAATATCTGGATATCTAGGGTGCAAAAAGACTTTAGAACAAATCTTGAGGATAAAATTTTTGGCAACTTTAGATTATGATGTTCGAGCTTTTGTAAGCTCCTATAAGTTATGTCAACATAAAAAAGCATGTAATATAGTATCTCTTAGACTATTGCAGCCAATTCTATTATCTACGGCATATTGAAAGCAAGTGGCTATGAATTCTATTACATGTTTGCCATAGATGCCTCACAGATTATACCACGGTTGTTGTCTTTGTAGATCAATTCTTGAAGCAACTTTATTAGAGCATAGTACATTCAGATATTGATGCCTTAGCACTTGCAAGGATCTTCTTTGATACAATCTTTTGTCACCATAGATTATCTTATCCCATTGTTTCAGATCAGGATCCACATTGTTAGGGTAGAGAGAGTTTGCCTCAAGAAAACACTAGGCTCTTAGCTGCCACTAATTGCTCAATCAAGTCTTGAGATAAGAAAGACCAAGTTTGTTTATATATATATATATATATATATACATATATATATATATACCACTTTTAGGTACTATTACACCAAATATATGTCTTAAATTCCCAAAAACATCCAAAATATGATAAAACCTCTAAATCCTTAAATATCCTTATGGAGTATTATTCCTAAACTTCAAAAACTCATATCTTCCAATTAGACTATTCAAACACACTCAAATTTTATATGAAATATTGATGTACTTCTAACAACTACTACAACAAATTTCAACTGCAAATTCATTGTGGAACTTAAGATATCACCAAAACTCTAACAGTAGCTTTAAATCCTAGTTTTTATACACTCGTATGTAATTTTCTTCATATCTCACAAACTAAATATCTAAATGCCACAAAATTTGTATTTATAGTTTTTCAATACAATTATCTACCTTCTCCAAAAGGTTTGAGCTCAAGATATGGCTCCAACCATTACTATGAATAAAATCACTTACTTATTGCCTTTTATTTGAATGTGTTGACTTCAACCTTCTATAACTTCTTCATCTGAATTCCAAATTCATTAAACAGTATATGAAAAGTGTAGTCAAAGAAGTGTTCTGTCCAATCCCAGTCACCAATCCTTTGTTGCTCTCCATAAACATGTGTTATGCCTCAAAGTGTGATAATATATATGAAATTATCACCTTAACTTTGAGAGCCAATAACTCCTTCATAAAAACTCCAAATCACACAAAATTTGCATCCAATCCATACTCAAAAATCTAAATTTGCTGATCCTAACCTTTAAAGCTAAAATGACTTCGAAAAAAAAACCCTAATTCCTAATAAAGCCTCGAGCAGCCTCTTTGAAGTCCATTAGGAATAGCCTTCGACCAATAGGAATGAAGATCTCCATTCTTTACCTTCATCCACCCATGTCTTACTTTCATCCCTCCTAATAAGCCTCCTATTAGTTAAGATTTTTATCTTTAGGCTCTAATCTCTTCTTAAGGCTTCATACTAAACATTTAGGTCCTATAATTTTTTTAAATGCTATAATCAAAATAGATAAAATTAAAAATAAATTTTTTTATATTCACTCTCTTTAAATTAATTTATTAACCATTCTAACATGTACCAAGATTTATGAACATATTATATATCCTAACTAATTTTTACATATTATAAGCAATTATAGTACAACATTGTTTTATGAGAAATTTTTGGCAAGCCTTTTTCAAGCTACTAAGGACACAACTTATTATGTCTACGACCTTTTATTTCTAAATAGATAGACAAATATAGCATGAAAATCAAATCTTAAAGGATATGTTATAAACATTCATAGGAGTTTGCTATAATGACCAAAATGAATATTTGAGGCCTTTAGAATTTACTTATAATAATAGTATTTAAGCAAATATCAATCATTCACTATTCTTCTTTAATATTGGTTAGTATCCAATTATGCCAATAATTCTCCATTTTCATATTGATACCAACAACCCAACAATAGAGGAGTTTATACAATAGCTTACAATGGCCTTATAAGAGGTATGATACCACCTTCTTACTACATAGAATGGAGAAAAGTAGTATGTGGATAACCATTGGCAGCATAAGATATTTCGAGAAGATGATCAAATATTATTTTCTAATACCAACTTGCCACTTGCTACATCACCCCAAATCCGTAATTTGGCACCTCAATGGCTTGGACCTTTCTACATTTTTGTAGTGATTTTTAATATCGTATGTCACCTTGAGCTTTTTCCACATACTTAGATCCATCTAATCTTCCATGTTTTACAGCTCAAGGAGTTTAATATTAAAGCAAAGTACTTTCCAGACTAATACCAACCACTACTACTAGTTGTAATTGATGAGTAATAAGAATATGAAGTAAACAGTATTTTGGAGCATTGCTACCATTGCCATTATAATGGATGTCTACAACTTTAGTATAAAGTCTTTTAGAAAGATTATTCCATCCATGATGCAATATGAGAACTTATATAGAACCTCATTCATTCCTAAGAAAAAATTTAGAGATACCATTAGAAGCAAAATAAAGATGTTCTACATTAGTGGAAGAAAATTAATTATAACAAGGTATAGATAAGATATTTGTATTGTTGACATATAGGAATAGATAGTTGGAACTATGTTTAAAAAGTTTATAGAAGTTTCTAGAATTAGAACTAGGTTATTGGGCTATGTAGGATCCACCATAGAACATTTTGGAAATGGCTTAGGATAATTATCTAGGTGGAGCCTACTATAGAACATTCTGAAAAGAGCTTAAGATGGTTATCTAGGTGAGATCCATCATTAAAAATATTCTAAAAAGTTCCAGGATGGTTGGACAAAATATAAATAGGACTGGCCAAGGTCATTTAGGCATCTAGTCAGGTATGGCTTTAAACCCTTTCTCTTAGTAAAGTTTGGTTTTGTATATTTCTGTTGAGTTTTGTTCTATTTTCTTTTATTGTAGCTTGCTTTGTTTTCTCTTGTAATAGGATTTATATTGTTATGGATTAAAAGAGTCTTAGATTTTCAAGATAGTTTGATCCCATTTTAATAATGATATTATTGAGTCATTAATAATCTACACATATCTATGGTGTTTTGTTTTGTTTTGTTTTGCTTTGTTTCTTTCTTTACAAATAAGATAGGAACTTTTGTTGGAGATTTTGAATGGCATATGAAATTTTCAGCTAAGTTCTTGTCAATTTACTCCTTGAAAGCAACCAACTTACTTCATAATAAGCTATAAATTAACCAAAATGGCAATTGAATTTTTCGAAGATTAATTAAATAATCATAGAGATATTACTCTGAAAATAAATATGTACATTTTTTTTAAAAAATATATCTTGATAATCTTCATATTGGCTTGGATTGCCACTTGAAGTCTTTCTACTATGAAATATAGGTGTGGTATAAATAACAAAAGATGACTATTTTTTTGTAACATATACAAAAGCTCTTCTCTTTATTAATAAAGATTTCTATCTAGACTTATGACTTTTTATTTTGATAACAAAAGTTTGGATTGTGCTATGAAAAAAATTAATATTATAAAATATCTAGTTTATTTAAAAATTATACTTTTTTAGCCATGATAAATCTTAAATAATTGGATTAAAAATAGATATGATAATATTAAATATTATTAAGCTATTTTTACTATTAATTATTATATTTTTAAGAAAAAATTTATGAATAATATCTCTTAAAGATAATATATATTTATTAATAATTTTTACATGTATAAAATTAATTTTCTTGACAAAAGATATTTTTATTTTTTAACAATGTCTTTATTTATAAAACAAATTGAAGCTGCTACATTTGTCAAGGCAAAGACTTTGCAATTTTTTGGTCGTCTAAGAACATTTATTATAAATTAAGGTGATGGATCTAAAGAAAGAATATGATCTTTATTATATATTACACAAGATTTTAACTACATTTTCTATTGTAATTGGACATTTTTTTTTTTTTTTGATATTTTGTCTTCTTTATAAATTATGCTACTCATTTTGTAATTGTGTTGCTTCTTTGGACAATATTGAGTCTTTTCTTGCTTAGTGAGAGATTTAAAATTTATATTATAATTTTTATAGGTTCAAGCTTTAATAAATAATTTTTTAAAAACTTAAGAATTGTTATCATGACTTAACTTATTCTTATCTAACCTAATTTTTGTTTATAGTATCTTTTAAAAAGTTAATTGTTACATGCAATAGCTTAAGCAATAAATTGTATTAATGAATCTATTATTGGTATTATCAGTAATAAGTCTTTGGCATTATCTTTTAATCTACATTAAAATTAATTAAAAAAACTTTATCATTTCAATCTATATTGCAAGCAAGATTTTAGAATTCAACAACATATATAGTTATTGATTGTGATCTTTATTATAAAGATAGGATTTGATTTTTGCTGCCATTGTTTAATTATTTTTTTTAAATATGGGCATAAATATTCTTAAGAATAAATTTAGATCATATAAGAGTAATGAATCATATTCCATTAAAGGTGCAAATTAAGAGAAAGTACTTCTAGATAGAATTGTGCTTATAAATTCAACTTGGTTAAATCCATCAAAATATTATGAAAGATGTAACTTTCAATAAAACTTGACTTGCTGTAAAAATTCTTAAAATTTTGATACAATTCTATCAAAAAATTTTAGCATATATAATAGTAAGAATTTATAAATTCAATTGTTAAATTGATCTACTTCTTTCAACTATAGAATTTCTTAAAGTCAATATTGAACCTTTTTGTTCACTTTTTTCATAAGCATAGACATAGTACTTTTATAATTGGTATTGATAATATGTAAAATTTCTACATGAAGAGTTTTAACAAACTTGTGAAGATTTATAATAAATGAAATTCTACTTTTACTCCTACTAAGTAATGCATTTATAATTTTTTCTTCCATTTATATGATAGATTACTTTAATAATTTATAAGTCAAATTGAACAAAAGTAATCCGCAATATCTATTATCAAATAAAAATTTCCATAAAAAAAAATATTCTATTTTCTTTTAAAAAAGAATCAATGTGAAAAAAACAAAAAAAAAAAACATTAACTTGAATCTAAATGTAATAAGTTTTTTTACAATATATTATCAAATTTATTTATATCCATTAATTTTAATCTAAATTTTTTAATCTAAATAAATATGTATATCTATAATTGAGTGTAGTAATGTTAAACATCAATAAACAATATTCACAAACAATGATGAATATAGCAAAGTCCAAATTTAATTTTTTTAATTTTATGGATTTTATCTTTAAAAACCTCCAAAGTAAGCAATGCCTCTCAACTCCACTTATTAAGTAATGAACAAAAAGGTGAACAAAAAGATTCAATATTGACTTTAAGAAATTCTATAGTTGAAAGAAGTAGATCAATTTTACAATTGAATTTATAAATTCTTGCTATTATATATGCTAAAAAAGACAACCACAAGGAGCTGCCATGTTATTACTATTTGCCCTTTTAGACCCCGTTTCTCTCTCCTTTCAACAATTATGGCAAATATTAAAAACTACACAACAATAATCACCCAATTAAAGCTTCTATTATTTCTGGTATATATATATAATAATATAATATATATATATATATATATATAGATATGTATGTAACACTATAGGATGTACTTATAACCTAATTCTCTAAACATTTACATATATAGTTAGTAAAAATTCACTCTATTGGACAGAAAAAATATAAGAACTTTTCAAAGCAATCTCCAAAAGTCCTATGTTCTTAGATTTACTTATCTTTTGGTTTCTTCTTTATAACTTTTTAAAATACTTCTTTCACACTCTATCTTCTATCCAAGCTGTTTAATGTAATATAGTATTTTTTATAAATATTGTGCCAAAAAGTCATTTCAAAAATCGAAATCATTATGTTGATGCTTTAAAAATCAATATTTTTTATTATTTTATTACAAAATATTCTGACTATATTATAAACCTAACTAGAATTGTTAATTTAGAGAATTTTTAAGTTAAGGTTCTATTAACAGAACTTAAATTGTTTACTTGATGAGTTGTAAGATTTATAACACCACGACAGAAACACTAGAATTATAACACAATAGTAATAACATAAGAGTAATAACATAAGAGTAATAACACAAAAGGATAGCAGCAGGAGGACACCACAAAGCAGAGAATGGCAACCATTGAATGTGAGGACAGCCACAGCAATTTAGATACTATGCAAGCGGGTAGCATTAAGGGTTTAGGCTGATGGACATCCATCCAAGTCCATCCCCATAATACAAACGAGCTAGATGTCGTCACAGAGTCCCCTTCTGGAGATGGTCTGAAAAAATATTTATGCCTTTCACGTGTTTCTCTTGAAGTTTCTTCCATCTATCATTTAGCACATTAGGGTGTCGGACATGAAAGTTATCTCGGATGACCACAGGTAAACCGAATGTGTAAACCAATGCTACGATTGCAAGTAAAAAAATAAAATGGAAATGAAAAAAGTAAATAAAGGAACAAAAGAAAAACGAAAAAGAACCTAAACAAAGGGAGCAGTATTTTGATACTTGAAATCAATCAACTCAAGCGTAAATTACTCAAGAGAAGAGCATGAAATAACGGCGACAACAAACTACGGCACATACATGAGCGGGGAAACAGGCTCCGATTCTCGAAGCTGGGATGCTCCAATCTCACCCTCTTCTCGACTGGTATCCTCCGTGCTGCATGTGTCACTAGAATCGTCATTACCCATCACAGTATCTCTGCCGTGAACATACGAGTTATCAAAGCCTAGTGTGGCTATATTGAGCGTTTCATTGACAACTTCATGCTCTCGTAATCTACGCAGCTCGGCGCCAGCGTGTTTGGGTGCTGTCTGACTCATATCCATGTCTACATCCATATTAAAGTCTCCTTCATTGAGAATCTTTCCTCCCTTGAAAGCTGCATTTCCTTCGGGATGTTTATCTCCAGCAATACTATTCGTGGCAACTTGACTTGCAGCATATTCTGCTCCATCATCACTGATCCTCCGACACTCTTCCTTCGCGCAATCACGTTCAGCACTGGAAGAGTCGGATTCCCCATGATCTGAAGCAGGCGTGGTTATTGCCCAGCTCCCAGCTACCTCTGATGCGATAAGATCTGCTGTACACAAGGAATCTCTACGACACCTTCTGACGTCTCTAGCGTCCTCTTTACATGTTGACCCTGCTCGTAATGTTGCAAGAGAAATCCTTCGATCTGCTGTAGACATATTTCCAAACCACAGATTACAAACTAGTAAACATAAGTCTCTGCTTTACACCCCTTAGGTGCAAACCAATTCACAACATTATAGATCTAAATAAACCTCAAGTCACGATACTGGAGGCAAACTCGAACAAGACATATGCAGGTAAACTTGATCCTTATAACAATTTCCTTACCATCCGCGCTATCTTCCCATCGCTCCGTATTGTCTAGCAAATACCCGGTACGAAGTCCCGCATGATCAGGCCGTGCAGTTTCTTCTATGATAGGTTCACCTTCATCTCTGTGAAGTGTCGGGGCACCATCCTGACTAGTGCTACGGTCCTCATTAGCACCAACCCCTCCAGACCTAGCTCTCGGAGATGGACCTGAAAGGCATAAACAAACTTTTATCTTCTGGAATCTCTTGCGATTAGTAACTAATTGACTACGGGAAGATTCAGTGACCAAGCAATACTCATGTCCAAGTTGGGGGTCCATGCTGATCGCAAGCCAGGCTTGGAGTGCATTCCTGCTTGAAGATGTATTAGTAGCCACGGGAAAGTACTAATGACATCTATTGTAATAGCAAATTAGATTCATCACGGAGCTTATTAGATTTCAAACCACGAAAACTCAATAAAAATTAACTTCAAACTAGATGCGCAAGTCTAAATAGACAGCCGCCCCAACATTACAATTTGTCAGCACTGTCAAGCACAATTATCTCCATCCTTCCTGTCAGTAACTAGTGGCAACCGAAGATCAAGTATGCTTATCATCAACCTTTTCCCCAGCAATTTCATGAGAATGTGAGTATCAATAGAAGATTGAGTGTTCAGATAAATTAAAATAAAATTGACATAAAACATCCTAAGAATCAACACAAAGCCATAATTCATGAGCTCTTCAATAAAAAGAATGCAGATGAACAGTCTTAAAAAAATACACTATTGAAACAAGGGTGTTCTCTGCTGTTTGAGGTAAAAGTGCCCACCACTGCCGCTGATCACTTTCAAGACTGTCTCATGCCAACCATGGATCGCAAACAAAATTCCTCCTCCACTTTAGCACCTGGCATTATAAGGGACATCGTTACACACCTTCCAATTTAGTTTCTTGATGAAGTAGCTGCGTACACCCGAAATCAGCATTTGCAGTCTGAATGGAACCAACTTCTCCATTCTCTAGCCGAGTATCTCCGACTTCACCGCTTGTTATTTGCAATAATTCACCCTCAAGCATGTGCTGAGAATGTCCAGTCTGCACGCAAGTGGGTGCCGAAACATTTCCAACATTTAGGACTTGTGTAGGAGGGATATAGACATCCGAGGACCGTATAGCAGATTGGGAAGCTTTGGAACAGTCCGCTTGTTGAGTATCTCCATCGGTATCATCATAGGTATCAGTTTCTTCGCTACTCTCGTCAACATGAACTAGAATGCGCTTGGTACCAATCTCTCCGCCCCTAAAAATTTGCATGGGCCGATCCCCCGATGTATTTGGAGATGTTCCTCGCAATTCCTCCATTCGCTTGCTGCTTTGGTGCTCAGAGTAATGTACAGGACCTGGATGTGCTTTAGCGTACGGACTTCTTATACGAACATTTGGAACATTAGTATGGTCGTAATCATTATCACTGTCACCATCTTCAAGAGTTCGAATCATCGTTGATAGCTGGTCCTGCTGCCTCTGCTGCAGTTCAGCTATTTCTGCGGCGGTGGAATGAAATGCTCGCAGTTGAGTTTCTCTGCTAGATAAACAAAACATGCACCTTAGGAGGCCACAACAGACATTGCTGACTACTTCCAAGTCTCGAGTGAAATCTTCGAGCTCATTCAAGGTGACAAAATAAATCTTGGTGGCAAAAAAAAAAAAACTTGTATCTTAAATGACATACAAAACTCAGTTTCACTCATCGTAAGGAATTAATACATCACTTTTTCATTAGAAAACCCACGATGTACTAGTGTAGTACGTACTCAGGGCCGATTTCATTGTCCAAGTGTCACCTTGAGAAAGTTGCTGGAGATAGAAACTGATGCAAAAACTGTCGTGCATAAAATGTTAAAATTAAGCAATGGGTGACATACCGAAGGACAATTCGTTCTCGTGCACCTTGCAATCGTTGCTTTTCCAGTTTAAGATCCCTGGATGCTGCTTCCATCTCCACTTCCAACCTCGCAATCTTTGCCAGGGCACCCTCCTTTGCTGTCTATTTGACACCATAAATCCTCAACATAAATACATGCTGGAAAATAAAAACAAAGGATAGTACCAAAGGCAGCGTATAGCAGAATAAATTTCTTCAATGAAAAGGATATACAACAGAAACGGCGCACCTTCTCATTTTCCAACTCTCTATTTGTCTGCCGAAGTTTATCTTCAATTTCAGCTGCTCTCTAAGACGTGGAAAGAAAAGCCCCACACATTCCGGGATCAAAAAATGCTTTGGATAAAGCAGACAAAGAGAAAAGTACATTTTATAAGATAGACGTGGTAAGGATTTCAAGTAAGAAAGTACACAAACAAATATGATGTAAGAATCAGCTCCTGAGTCTTGAACTTAACCAACATAGGAATTAAACAAGAGATCTTACATTATGAGCTGATAAGCTCAAAGCTTTTTCCTCCTGAAGTTGAGATTCTAACCGCCGAGCCCTATCTTCTGCAGCAACAACGGCACCCCTTTCCGAATCCTGAATGTAAGAGAGGATAATAGTGCAACACATTAAATTTGTGAATAGCGAAGGATAATTTCTAAAAAGAAATTCGCTGATGCTCGAATATAGCAACCAAAAGCAACCAATAGCTCTATTAACATGAATGAAAATGAGAGATTCCTATGAGCGTACAAGCTTCTTGCGCGAGATTTCAGCAGCCATACGGTACTCCTTTTCCCCTTCCTGCACAACTCAGGCGCAAATTAATGAGCAAATACTCTAATAGTTGTCGTGTCAGCTTGAGAGTAGGCTTGAAGCAATAAAATTGATCATAATGAGCTGGTCACATCCCCGTCCATGACATAAAGTATCGTTAAATAAGAGAGGCTCGAAAACGCAGTTACTCATACTTCGTATCAACGTTCCAATCAGAACATGATCAGAATTCTTGGACTACAAACGATCACGAAAAGGTGATCTAAGTCTTACAAGGAGGAGGGAGCAATGGACCTGAAGAGCTACGATGATATTATTTTGCTGCTCAAGCTGACGAGCGGCTGCTTCCTCGTGGCGTTTCAGCTCCTCTGCAGCTTCCATTCGGATTCGGTCCAAAGATGCCCTTAAACTAGCTTCTGCATCTGCCCGTTCTTTACTAATCTTGAACCGCTCATCTTCGAGACATCTTTGAAGCTCCTCCATCCTCATTTTTAAACTGGCAGTTCATGTACCACAATGATAATGTTAAGCATGCATGAATGAAAAACCATGATGTGCATAACAAAATATAACTACAAGCAGAAGCAAAGTTAAACCAAGCAACAATCAACGAAGAACCTGTCGCGTGTATGGAACTCATAAAATGTCTAATTGATTTACAAAAACATCATTTTATTCACAAAAGAATTCTGCATCGAGCAAAACATGAAAAGATATATACCCGTCTATAACTTCTTCAGCATCAACTCGAGATTTAGCTTCAGAAGCAAGTCGTTGTTCAAGGAGCTCAATACAACTTTCTTGTTGTAAACGTACTGCTGAACTTGTTTCAAGATCCAACTCTTTGGTGGCAAGAGATATCTTCAACTCCTCCAGTTGGGCATTGAACTTCTCTGCTAATGTTGTTTGTAAATCCTTCAACTCCTAAAATACTCATGAAGAGAAGTCAATACATATACACAAATTAATTCTCTAATATACTAGTTTTGATGCAGGAAACACTACAAGCTTAGAAATACCCAAGAACCACATCACCCAGAATAATCATGGAAAGCTTCTGAAAGAGAAAGCCAGCAATAGTCACAATGAAGAATGAGATGTAAAAATAAGTGGATAAAAAACTTCTGTGAGTAAACAAACATTAAGACTTGGATCATCAAACACATGAGGGAGGTACTAACAGAAGCATGACGAGTCTCAGCACTCCGATACTCAGAGCGCATCTTCTCAACCTCCAGCATGTAGGCCTCCACTTGGAGCCTTAGCTCCTGCCCCAATAATACCCGACGCCATCTCTCATGTGATTAAGAGCTTCTGAATTCATGTTATAATTGATGCACATGCAAATCCTTATTCTACAAAAAGAGCAGGATCAGAAAAATTACAGGTTCGTATTCAATACTCAAGATTAAATAAAGATTGAGGCCGGATATCCTTCAAGAGAATCTACAGAAAGGAAGTCTCGCGAGATATGCAACAAAGAGTATGGAGCACACTTCATTTGAACGTTGCAATTGGCGAACATCATTGAGCATGATGGGACCAGAAACTCCACCACTGCCAAGGCCCTTGATACGCTTTCCATCCCCACCAATTGTTACCCCATCATCTAGAACATAATACAATATGCAATCACGAAACAGAAGATATCCGGCTCTTCGAAATATTGCCCTAAGAACCAATTTGGTCGTATAGCGTCCAAAACATACTTTCGTACATTAGAACTAGTAGTGTAGTTCAGCTCTGAAATGGAAAGCCTAACGTACGAAGTCTTATTCACAAAGTTGATGTACGAGGATGGACAAAACTACTTCAAAACAGGGAAAAAGACGATGCAGCCCTGACATGCACATTATCACAGAGAGAAAGCTGTTTACCAGGGGGAGAGCCCTTCCGCTTGTTGGATGGTCCGTCAGCCTCGCTAGGTGGGATAGATGGAAGTGGCACAGGTCCGATTGTGGAATCAGATACCTCCCGGAAGACAAATGCAAAAGCAGTGACTGTTCTAGAAAGACACCAGAATATCTGGTTCAGACGTTCACAAGTCGTGCCAATACATGTGCAGACGGAATGTTGTAAGCACATGCGATGCATGCCCCGAAAACGAAAGTGCTAAAAACGCGAATCTTGCAAGGATTAAAATTGTAACTCACCGTCCTCTGGCGTACTTACTAAGGATATAACATCTCCATGTCGAAGCTGAACTTCCTCGCCGTTCCTCTGCAACCTTTGGAAATTGACAAAGGTTCCATTGGAACTGTACAATGCACCCAAATCCTCATATTACCAGATGTTTCGGAGAATCGGATTTGATGAGCACCTTGATTAAAAAAAATCGTAGTTCACGTACAAAACACGACGTCCAGTGAAGGAACGAAAGTCGGGTGACACACCTCGAGTCTCTTATGCACCCTACCAGTCGATCGGTAGCAGCATTGGTAATATTGTTGGTGGACAAGATTCTTCCATCTTCACCTAAATATCTTCGTGAAATGGTGCAATGCCGACCACTGACATTGGGGGAATTAAACTGGCAGCTGACCTCTTTGACAGTGCGACCCAAAACGTGGTCCGAGTTGTGCAACATGATGTGAGATCCCTGCGCAAAGTAGAAGATAAGTATAAAAGTGGGTAAAAATATGAGAAGAGAGGTTGAGGAAGGAGAGTAAGATATGTCGAACCTGGGGACGTTTGCAGGCATTGGCGGAGACAGCGGTGAGCATAGCCCAGGGAGCGGGGGCAGAGGAGCGGGAAAGAGGACAGGGCTGTTGGGCGAGGATGGAGGCGAAAGCCATAACTCCCATGGAGGAGCGCTCCGACGAGGAGGCAACGGCAGCGTTGGACAAGGGAGCGGGGACGGCGGACGAAGCCATGGCACAACAACCATAGCACAGGGGGCGCGAAAAGGGAAGTGAAGAGAAATAGAGAGACAGAACAATGGCGATACCAAGGAACAGAAGATGAAGAGGAGGGAAGGAGGGAGGGAGGGGTAGTGAAAATGCTTTAGAACGCAGAGATTCGGTCCGACCTTGCCTCGGTATATTCCCCGTTTGACTCCCTTTTCTAATCACCCCGCGGTTGAAGGTCTACAATCTCTCGCGGCTTGTTCGGGTATAGGTGCAGGTATTCACATTGGCGGCGCCACGTAGCGTCCCCCATGTGTGTCGTTCTCTGAGGCATGCCATGTTCGGGTATAGGTGCAGGAATTCACATTGGCGGCGCCACGTAGCGTCCCCCATGTGTGTTGTTCTCTGAGGCATGCTAATATGTAGGGATATGTGCCTATTCAGAAACTTCAAGGCCACAGTGACATAAGCCATCATGATGATTATGACTCCGCTTTTCGGCGTGTCATTCGGTAAAAAAAATATTTTCCAGACAAGTTGGTTGAAATTATGTTGGCAACAAATGCGATGCAAGTGGTGTGGTTTAAAGTGTTCGAATTAAATCTTGAAACCTACGAACAAATGTGTTAATTTGTTTAATAAATACTTGTGTATAGTATTGATGGATTGAGTTTTTTAAAAATATTGAAATTGAAATTCTTGTGAAATCCTATAAATACAATGACCTTTGAAGTTTTGTAAGATTTGGTTCAAAAAATAAATAAAAATAGAAAAAAATATTATTACAAAAATTATAAAATAATCAAAATATAGAATCTTTTTTAATTTGGATGTTTATGCTAAAAACAAATTGATGGTAAGTAAGTTTTTGAAATGAATTTATAAACGATAAGAAATAAAATACCATTGCTAAAAATTACATAACTTTTTTGACAATTATATCTAATCAAATTTTGCAATTTATGAAATAATTTCTATGTTTTATAACATAAAATATGTCGTTCATGTCTTAAAATATTATGTATCTTGGTAATCGATATATTTTGATTTGAAGAATAGATGGTGTGTTTAGTTGTTAGTTTTAAAGATTAGAGTACTAATCTTAAATATTCAATGTTCAGAACATTTAAATCTTGGTAAAAAAAATTAATTTAAAAAAAAATAATCATTTAAAAATTTAAAAATTCATGTTTGTATACTATTTTTATATAAAAAATTGTACTTAATTTTTTTAAGATGATTAAAATTATATACAAATTATTTCTAAAAAACTTTAAAAAATAATATTTTATAATTTAATAATATATTCTAAATTATGTTATTAATTGGTATTATTAATTAATATTTTTATTTGAATTAAAAAATATTTAATAAATATATTTATTTTAAGACAAATAATTTCTTTGTAAATTAAAATTTTAAGTAAATATGAGGAAATAAAGACCATTAATATGTATATATATATATATATATATATATATATATATGCATAATTAATATTTTGTATAAATAAGCTTTTACTATTAGAATTTGAAAATGGAATTATTGTTATTAACATTGGATTTTTATGACATTATTATTGAAGATCAATAAATCTTTATTAAGTCATCACTATTTAAAACTAAATTCTAATCAATTGTTAATAATAAAAAAAATAAGGATTTATGTAAGTAATTAAAGTAAGAACTATAATTTTTTTATAGCAGCGAGATTAAGAATAAACTAAGATTATATTGACTAAAAAAACGTGATGAAGATGATTATTAATGAAGTTTATTTATATTTGATATAATTATTTTTTTAACTTTTTAATATAAAGGATATTGATGTCAAGGACAAGAACCTAAAGAAGATATGTAAATAAGTAAAATTTATATGAAAGAGAAATGAAAAAATGGAAATAAGAAATTATATTTATTTAAAAAGAAATTGTAATGACTATTGCCAAAAGATAAATAAATTAGAGATCCTTGAAATTAAACAAAAAGTAAGAAATGAATTGATAAGAGTGAAGAAGGTTTCACTCTTGTCTTATTTATACTATTTAATTAGAAGATACATAGCGATATTTTATAAGATTTCTAATACATATGTAATTTGCATGACACATGTCTAACTGTAATAAAAGTTTCATATATGTGCACCACAAATTTAGCTTTTACAATAAGCTACTAATATGTGTGATATCTAACTAACTTATTGGCCAAAGTTTCAACCTATTAATCACCTGTAGATATGTATAAAAGTAAAATCATATCTATAAAGCTTTTAAGAAGTTATTTTATAAGATATTATGAAATTTATCTATTCCTACCTACTTCTATTTATACATATTATCTAGATAATTGTTAGAATAAATATATATGTGCAAGATATTTGTTAAAGTAACTAAGTAAAAATAAAAGATATTACTTTAAATAAGTTGCTTATTATCAAAGGATCGTAAGATCAAAGATCATAAAAGATATTCTAGGATATTTTGAAATATACTAAAATATGCTTGAATATGCTAAGATCCTAAAAGGTATCCTAGGATCTATTGAAGAAGAAGTACTATAAAGTCACAATACTTAACATCAGCAAGTTTGTATATAAAAAAAATATGGAATAAGATATTTCTCACTTCCAACATCCTTTATTTATATGTGGTGGCTTCTATCCTAATGCACAACTTTCATCCTTTAATGATTATATCCATCCAACATTCTATTGAAACTATTCATTGTTATCTTATCTACTATAAGAATATATTTTTAGCATATTTTGTACATTCTTAAAATCCTTGATTTGTTCATCTATTTTATCTCTTGGCCTACTTATATACCAAGAGCCAACCCTTTAACCAATAGCAACTAACCTAAAGTAATATCATCTATAATTTATTTCTATAGTTTAATACTCCCACTTTGCTATTGCTCAAAGACTTTCAATACTAATGCCTTTATCAACATATGATGTCCATCCTTTACTAATGCCTTTGTCAACAAATCAGCAAGTATGTCTTTTGTTGTACAATACTTTATATCAATCACTCTCATTTCAATTTTTTCTCTTACAAAGTGATGTTGAATGTCAATGTGCTTGATCTTTGAATGATGCTTTAGATTTGTTGCAAATAGAAGACATCCTTGATTGTCATACTTCAATAGAATTGCTTTTATTTACAATATTCTAATATCATATAGATGTTGTCTTAGCCATATTGTCTCCATTGTACCATGCCTTGGTACCATGTACTCCACCTCCATTGTTGATCTTGTAATTATTGGTTGTTTCTTATAATTCCATGAAATAGCTCCCACTCCAATAAAGAATATATATCTAGTTTTTGATTTCTATTATTTGTATCTCAAATTCGATTTGCATCAAAATAATCATGCAAATTAATGTTATTACCTCTAATATATAATTTGAAATATAAAGAACCTTTTCAGTACCTCGTAATTATTTTGATGGTTGTCCAATGGTTTGGTTCAACCTTTGATATATGTTAGCCACATCACTCATTGCATATGCAAGATCCATCCTTTTGCCAACCATTGTATATGTAAATGAACTCATTATTGCCTTGTATAGAAGACCTTGTATTTGACCTTTAATTTTAGCATACTCTTTATTAGTGAGCTTCATCAACTTCAAATTGACTTCTATAAATGTTTCAATAAGCTTACACTCTTGCATATTGAATTGTTTCAATATTTCTTCGATATACTTGCTTTCGCTCATTCTGATGGTCTTCTTAGCATGATCTCTCACAAATTCCACTCCTAAAGAATAGTAAAACTCTTCCACATCACTCATCTCATACTCCTTTTCTAACTTTGCCTTCAACCAATCCATCATCTTCATAACATTGATTAAGATGATCAAATCATCACTATAAAAGATGATAATCAATATGAACTCACTTAATTGCTTTACGTACAAAAAATAATCATATACATTCCTTTCAAATCCTTCATTCACAAAGCATGTATTAATATGTTGGTTCCATATCCTTGGAGATTGTTTGAGCCTATATAAGATTTTTTTCAACTTACAAATAAGATTTTGTTTGCCTTTTTTTATAAATCCTTGAAGTTGCTCCATGTAGATTTTTTTCTTTTAGATTTCTATTCAAAAAGCGATTTTTACATCCATTTGATGCATTTTCAAGTCCATTGTTACTCTAATTGCAATAATGATTCTAATGATGATGAATTTGGCCATGAGAGCAAATGTCTCATTGAAATTCATACTAAAAACCTTTAAATAGCCTTAAGCAACCAATCTAAACTTGTATCTCTTAATATTATCTATTACATTTTTTTTGATTGTAAACACCCACTTACAACCAATTGAAGATTAATTTGGTGGAAGTTGAATCAATTCCTATGTTCCATTGTCTATAAGTGATTTGTACTCTTTTTCCATAGCATTCTTTCACTTCATAGCATCCGTTGTTGTATTATGTGGCGTTTGGCTTGAAAATGCATCAAACACTTGGCTATGGAAGATAAAAAGAAAATTGCAACAATAAGTCCTAATAACTCTAATAAATTCTTAAAAAAATTATAATTAAATATTAGCAAATATAATCAAATATCAATCAAATTCAATCAAAATTGCAAAGGAATTATATAAGAAACACAAAGTATTTCTAAAGACCCTTTAAAGAAATCATAAAGAAATAATAGAAGAATTTAAAAATATACTAAAATAGAAATATTAATAAAATATTAAAATAAAAAACTTAATTAAATCCTAATCAAATTCTAAATAAATCCTAACTAAATCCTAATTAAATCCTAATCAAATCCTCATAAAATCTTAAAAAATCCTAATCAATTTTTAAATAAATTCCAATCAAATCCCAAAAAAACTTAATCAAATCCTAATCAAATCTTAAAAAAATCATAACCAAATCCTAATCAAATCCTAAACAAATTTTAATCAAACTCTAATAAAATCCTAACGAAATTCTAGTAAAATCCTAACAAAATCCTAGTCAATTCTAAATAAATCTTAATCAAACTCTAAACAAATTCTAACTAAATCCTAACCAAATCCTAATCAAATCCTAGTCAAATCCTAAGCAAATCCTAATCAATTCTAAACAAATCTTAGTTAAGCCCTAAACAAATTTTAATCAACCCTAAATAAATCCTAGTCAAATTCTAAATAAATCTGAATTAAATCCTAGTAAAATTCTAAAAAATCCTAACTAAATCCTATAAAAACCTAAAATAATCTTCATCAAACCGTAAACATATCTTAATCAAATCCTAAATAATCCAAGTAATTCCTATAGCAGATTTAAATTTCAATAACTAATAAATGAACAATTTATTTTAAGTCAAATTTTGCTCATCTCTTCACAATTAAGTTGACTACAAGCTTAAAATTTTTGAAGAAGATCAAACTCACCAAAAAGAAGATCAATCCTAATATTTGCTAGGATGTTGGCCAGCCTCCTTCTTCAATCTAAATGTTGAATTTTTAATGGCAATATCTCCTTATCAAACTATTCAATTGATTTCAAATATTTTATTTATATAGAAAAATAAATCTATTATCTACACATATAATTTTCACTCTAATCCAATTGATAGATTGCAAGAAATCTTAGAAATCCTTACTAGATTTAAAACTCTACTTCCTAAGACCTCAATCCATTCAAACCTCAATAATCCTTGATCTAATTCTTTGATCAAGCTAAAACTCACAACATATATTGAACACATATATACCCACAAATCTTCAAAATTTTACTTATAGATCTATTGCCAAACTTATAAAATTCTCCAAAATTACTCTCCTATTTTATTTCACAAATCTAGAGTCACCCAAAAAAATTTTCAAGTTTGCAAAGCTCTTACAAAGTCAATACACACTCAAATCACATTAAATCAATACTAAAAGAAAATCTATCAAGTCAGCTTCCAAGTCTTATTCTTTAATTTCCAAAAGATACCTATAATCATCATTAGAGCCTGGAATTGTGCTTTGAGGTTTGAATTTGTTTCTGGTTCATAATCGACCCTTTTTGAATATCAATATCTAGTTTTTTTAAATATTTTTTATTCGAAACTATTCCTAACTTCTTTCTAAAGGTATCTATATTATTTTTTTTTCTAATCTATTTTATTTTTTTGTATTTGTGGTCCTACAAAGTGAGTAGATGTTTATTTTATAAAAAGGCAATAGTGGCACCTTTAATTTTTCTATCTCTTCACTATTATCTATATTTCAAAGATAATTTGTAACTATATATTTAAAATAAGATCTTCAAAAATAAAATATTTTTTTAATCTTTTCACCTATTAGCCATTTTACATGATAATATTATTGAAGAATAAGTACTTTGAAGTAACAATACTTAGCATCAGCAAGGTTGCATACAAAAGGAAGTATGGAGTAAGATAACTCTTACTTCCAATACTTGTTACTTATAGGTGGTGGTTGCCAACCAACGAGATAACTTCCATCAATATTACATCCATTTCTATTTCATCCAATTAAATCCTAGGTTCTTTCTTAACGTAGCTACCACCTACAAATCCTACAAGCCACCAAAGTAACTTCCTTATACTCTTTGCTGTCTTTGGACCACTAGCAACTTACTAAAAGTAATACCTTTTAGTAAGTGACTTATTTCAATACTCCTACTTGGCTATTGGTCAAAGGACTTTCAATCCTAAAGCCTTTATCAATATGTGATCTCTATCCTTTACTAATGTCTTTGTCAACAAATTAGCAAGCATGTCTTCTGTTGCACAATACTTCATATCAATATGTTCTATTTCAATCTTCTCTCTTATGAAGTGATGTTGAATGTCAATGTATTTTGTCCTTCAATGATGCTTGAGATTCTTTTCAAATGCAAGACATCCTTCATTGTCACACTCCATTGGAATTGCTTCCAATGTCCTCCAAAAGTTGTCTAAGCCATATTCCCTCTATTGCACCATCGCTTGCTGCCAAGTATTTTCATGCATTACTGACCTTGCAATTCCATGATATAGCTCCCACTCCAAAAAAGAACACATATCTTAGTGTTGATCTTCTATCATTTGAATCTCCAGTACAATCTGTATTATAATAACTATGTAAAGTAATGTTATTACCTCCAAGGCACAATTTGAAGTTCAAAGTGCCTTTTAAGTACCTCATGATCTTTTTGATGGTTGCCCAATGGATTGGTCCAAACTTTGACATGCATTAGCTCACAACACTCATCGCATATGCAAGATCCACCCTTATGTTAATCATTGCATACATTAGTGAGCCTACTACTACTTTCTATGGAATTCCTTGCATTTGACCTTCAACTTCAGCAAATTCTTCATTCGTAAGCTTTATCAACTTCAAATTAGCCTCCAAAGGTGTTCCAATAGGCTTACACTCCTCCATGTTGAATTGTTTCACTACTTCTATAATGTACTTTCTTTGGCTCATTGTAATAGTCTTCTTAGAATGATCTATTACAAACTCCAATCTTAAACAATAGTAAAGCTCTCCCAAATCACTCATTTCATATTCTTTTTCTAACTTTACCTTCAATCAATCCATCATCTTTATAGTATTGGATAAGATAATTAAATCATTAATATATAATATGACAATCAATATGAACTCATTTGATTGTATTACATACAATGAATGATCAGCCTTCTTTCCTTACAAATCCTTCATTCACAAAGAAAGTATCAATGTGTTGGTACCATGTCCTTGGAAATTGCTTTAGTCCATACAAAGATTTCTTCAACTTACAAACAAGATGTTGATTGCCATCTTGTACAAATCCTTGAGGTTGATCTATGTAGATGTCCTTTTTCAAGCTTCTATTCAAGAATGCCATCTTCACATCTATTTGATGCATCTCCAAGTCCATTGCTGCCTCAATTGCCACAATGGTTTTAATGGTGGTGAATTTGGCCACAAAAATAAATGTCTCATTAAAATCAATACCAACAACTTGTAATAGCTTTTGACAACCAATCTAGCCTTATATCTGATAATATTGCCCATTGAATCTCTTTTGGTTCTAAACACCCACTTACAACCAATTATAGATCAATTTGATAGAAGTTGAGTCAATTTCCATATTTTATTATCCATGAGTGATTTGTATTCTTCTTCTATAGCATTCTCCTACTTCATAGCATCTGTAGACTTTATCGCATCACACAAATTCAATGGATCCCTAAGAAGAGCAATATTGGTATGTTCTTTACTTACTTGAAGAAATATATGGTCCTTCCACCATTCACCACGTGATTTTTTTTTTCTCAAAAGATATCTTCTTTCATTTGGAGAGGCTTCATTTTCTTACACTTCATGCTCTCTTCCAAGCTTCTTCTTCTTTAAAGCTTTTCTTTTCTTACTTAAAGGTTGATACTCCTCATCATTATCAATATCATCAATATCTTCATTATATTCATTTTTGATTCTAACAATTGAAGGCACACTATGGTCTACCTTCTTTGGTACTTCACTTTGATTTGCATTTCTTCCATCTTCATTGTCACCATCATCTTCTTCATCTTTCTTTGCTGAAATTGATGATGTGTCTACAAATACACCATTACTCCCACTTAGTCACATTTCTAAGTGCTCAAAAGTATTCTTATGCTCCAAAAATTCAACATTACGACTTTTGGTGATCTTCTTGGTTTCTAAAGATATTAGCTCGCATGTCCTTGTACCTTCATAATATCCAACAAATATAAATTTTTTACTCTTTGCATCAAGTTTGGACCTTATGCAATTTAGTACCTTTGCATAAGCAATACATTCAAAGATCTTCATGTATAAAATACAAGGTTTCTTGCCACTTCAAGCTTCTTGTGGAGTCATTGATGTGAGTGCACTTGTAGGACACCTATTCTTTGTATACACTGAAATAACCATAGCTTTAGCTCAATACTCATACCCAAGGTGTTGTGCATGAAGTATACTCCTTGTCATCTCTATAATGGTGTGATTTGCTCTTTTAGCAACTCCATTTAGTTGTGGAGTGTAAGGAATAGAGGTTTATCTTAAAACTCCTTGAATCTTTAAGAATTCAAGAAAATCCCTTGATATGTATTCACCTTTATTGTCCATATGCAATATTTTGATCTTGCACTCACATTGTTTCTCTATAAGAGCTTTAAACTCCTCAAACCTTAAAAAATACTCACTTTTAGCTTTAATGATGTAAATCCACACTTTTCTTGAAAAATGATCAATGAATGTGATAAAGTACCTTGCTCCTCCAATTGATGGTTTCTTCATTGGTCAACAAACATCAGAATGTACAATCTCTAATAATTTGGTTGCATGTGTTGCAACTCCATTTGGAAATGAACTCCTTTCTTATTTGCTTTGTATATAATTTTTACAAGTAAGTATTATGGCATTGTGGTTGAAATGACCAAGATCCAAGCCATTTACTATGGATTGAAGCTCTTTCATGTATTTGGCATTCAAATGACTAAGTCGTTGATGCCAAATTTCAAACTTGTCTTGGTCTTGTGGAAAATCAGCAAATACAGCCACTTCAACTCCATTCACCTTTTCACAATTGATGAAGTAGAGATTTCCATCTCTAAGGCCTTTGGCTATATGTTGTTTGTCCATTGTCTTTAGAAAGCATTCATTTATATCAAATTGAACCTTACAACCATGTGATACAAGTTTGTTCACCGAAAAGAGGTTTTTTTTTTATCTTTGGCACATGTAAGACTTCCTTCAATCTGATCCTCTTGATTTGGTCCTTTACAATGATCTTCTCAATAATTGAACCAATTCCAATGGCTTGTACCATGCCATTGTCTCCAACCAAACTTTGGTTGCTGGAATTTCTTCATAAGTGTCAAATGAATACTTATATGGTATTATGTACTTAGTAGTACCTGAATCTATAATCCACTTAGACATAGAAGCCATAGAAGCTCTTTCACTTGCTATGAAAGGATAGTCATTTTCACCAAAGTTATCACAAGCATTGTTTGTATTCTCTCTATCTCTTTTCTTGGCTTTGTAGTACTTTCTATGAAATTGACTTGATTTTCTTCAAATATAGTAATTTTTTATGTTACTCTTTAAACTATCACGTTGTTGAAAATAGCTACCTTTATCTTGTCTTGAGAATAGAACCAAATTCTTTTTTTTTGATGCTTTTTTTTTTTCTCTTGATTACTTCATGGATAAGTCTTGACATGACATAGTTCATAGTAAATCCCTTCATGTTGATGGACTCCAATGCCACAATGAGGTAGTTGTAGGACTTGGAAAGGCTCATGAGTAATGTCAATACAATTTATCTATAATCAACTGGTGTGTGAAGAACTGCTAGTTGGTTTGCAAGTGCTTTTATCTTGTTGACATGAGCCATGAGATCATCTCTTTCTTCTATCTTTACTATTAAGAACTTCCTTCTTGTCCATAGAATGTTGATAAGGTTTGTACTTTTATAGATGATGCAAAGAGTCTTCTATGGTTCCATTGGTCCAATGCAAGCAATTACATGTGAAAAGTTTGCATCATCAAGATTTGTTGCAATCATGCCAAAAGTCTTTTTTTTATATTGTTTATATTCCTTCTTCACCTTTACATCAAGATCGTCACTTGGAGGGTCTTCACTTTCATCAACAATGTTGCAAAGGTCTAATGAAGCTAATAAGAGCTCTGTTTTCTTCTTTCATTGATAGAAGTTGTCACCTCTAAACTTTTCAATTACTATCAAATCCTCACCATCACTTCCAACCTTATCTAAAAAAAGAATATATCAAAGAAAATCAAGAAAAAGATAGTATAAACTCTCAAAATCAACAAAAAGATGTTCTTGCCTTAAAAATCCAGAATGCCCTTTTAATGAGTAAACTATTATTTACACTCTTTAATCACTCTCAATTTTACTTATACGACTTTTCACAAGTATGATATTCTCTTGAATAAGCTTTGCATCTCTTTAATTACCTCTCTTCTTTCACAAAATACTTTTAATCTCACAAAGCACCTCTAATCATAATAAGTGGTTCTCTTAAAGAGATTAATACATAAAAGTACAAACTTAGAGTATCAATGATGAAACTCAGCAAGGAAATATAATATGAGTGTCCTTAAATATACATCTAAGGTATCTAACAACCTCCAAGATTATGAATGCACTTAACAATAAGTAAGAGCATAACTACATCAACAATTAGATGTAAACAGAGATTTACAAGCTATCAAACCCTAACATCAACAACAACCATAAGATCTACTCTAAACACCAACAAAGACTTCAAAGAAATTCAAAACTCATAACTAAAGGTGTATGGACATATAAGCTATTGAAGAACAAGCATTTTGAAGTCACAACACTTAGCATCAGCAAGCTTGCACACAAAAGGGAGTATGGAGTAAGATAATTCTTACTTCCAACACTTGTTACTTATAGGTGGTGGATGCCAACCAATGAGATAACTTCCATCGACTTTATATCCATTTTTTTTCATCCAACTAAATCCTAGGTTCTTTTTTAACCTAGTCACTACCTACAAATTCTAGTCATCACCTATAAATCCTAAAAGCCACCATAGTAACTTCCTTATACTCTTTTGCTATTTTTTGACAACTAGCAACTTATCTAAGGTAATACCTTTTACTAAGTGACTTACTTTAACAAACACCGTGGACTTCATTGTAGCATACAAATTTAATGGATAAGTAAACAATACAATATTGATATGTTTTTCACTTACTTGAAGAAAGATGTGATTTTTCTGCCATGCATGAAGTTTTTTTCTATCTCTCAAAGGATATCTCTTTTTATTTGATGAAGCTTCACCTTCTTTCATCCCAAGGTTTCTTGTAAGTTTTTTTTCTTTTAAAATTCGTTTCTTCACATTCAAAGTTTGATACTCCTCATCATCATCATCTTCTTTATGATCCTTATTGTCTTCATTGCTGATTTTAGCAATTATAGGCACACTATGGTCTACCTTATTTGACTCTTCATCTTGATTTCAATTTCTAGCAACATTCATACCATTATCTTCTTCTTCTTCTTTTGCTGAAATTAAAGATGTGTTTCTAATAACACTATTACTTCTACTTGTTTATGAAAATGACTATGCTTTTATAGCAAGTGAAAGAGCCTCTATGGCTACATTGTCTAAGATGATTATAAATTAGGGTGCTGCTAAGGATATGACATCATATAAGTATTTATTTGATACTTATGAAGAAATTCTTGTAACCAAAGTTTGGTTGAGAGACAATAGCATGGTATAAGCCATTTAAATTAGATACATTATTGTGATAATTGTTGTAAAAGACCAAATCAAGAGAATCATATTGAAAGAGGTCTTACATGTACCAAAGATAAAAAAGAACCTTGTTTTAGTGCGTAAAATTATATCAAATGGTTGTAAGATTCAATTTGATAAGGATGGATGTTTTGTGAAGACATTGAATAGACAACATGTTGCCAAAGGCCATAGAGATGGCTTGATTTTTTATAAATATAAAAATTGCTCCATTTTCTTTCTTCCTATGATAGAAGTTATAACCCCTAAACTTTTAAATCAATTTCAAATCCTCACCCACACTTAAAGCCATGTCTAAAAAAGAGGTATATCAAAGAAAATTAAAAAAGAGATGAAAGAGCTCTAAAAATCAACAAGAAGATGTTGCTACCTTAAAAATCTAATATGCTTTTTTTTTTTGTGAATAAACAAGTGATTTCACTCTTTAATAACTCTTAACTTTTAATAATTCTAACAAGTCTTATATACTATTTTAACTTCTTATAAAAGCTTGGTTACTATACTCTTACATCTCTTTTTTCTTAAAATACTTCTAAACTCACTAACTACTTCTTATTACTATAAGAGGATCTCAAGTCAAGTTTATCACATAAAATGACAATGTTAGATCACAAATAATATAAATCAGTAGTAAAATATAATACTAGTATTCTAAAACATCATTTTAAATTATCTAATAATGTCTAAGATTATCAATGCACTTAACAACAAGTAAGAGCAAAACTACATCAACAACTAGATGCAACAATGGAGTTAGATGATATCAAATTCTCACATCATCAACAACCAAAAAATCTATTGATAAGAAGTAAGATATCAAAGAACCTTTAAAATTTATAACTAAAGGTGAGTGGGTCCATAACTTATTGAAGAATAAGGATTATAAAGTCACAATGCTTAGTATCAGTAAGGTTGCATATAAAAAGAGTATGGAGTAAGATATCTCTGACTTACAATATTCATTACTTATAAGTAGTGTCTGCTATCCTAACAAATAACTTCCATCTTTTGATGAATACATCTATCTAATATTCAACCAAGACTATCTATTATTATCTTTTTTACTATAAAAATATTCTTTTAGTATATTTTGTATACTCTTAAGATCTTTGATTCATTCATCTACTTTATCTCTTAGCCTTCTTACATACCAAGAGCCAACCATTTAACTAATAGCAACTTATCTAAAGTAATAGCATCTAGAATTTTACTTATTCTACTTCCACATTTATTGCTATACTTTAATAAGATCTTAATAGTTATATTAAGATCAAAAATTATACAAGATCTTAAAAAAATAAAAGATATGTTAAAGACATATCTTTATAATAGAAAAAATGCTACAAAGAATATAAAAATTACATGTAAATATTGGATGTTGAAAATAAAAGATATCATATTTCATACTCTCTTTATATACAATCTTCCTAATACTATGTATTATGACTTGATTTATTTATTTATTTACTTTTTTTATATAATAGATTATGAATCCACACATCTTAAATAGTGAAATTTGAATTTCTTTAAAAATTTATTCGTTTTTGTAAAGAGTAGATCTTATAGCTATAATTGATGTTAGAATTTGGTATCATCTAATCCAAATTTTATAATTGATTGTTGATAAAGTTTTGCTCTTATTTTTTGTTAAGTATATTCATGGATTTTTAGATTGTTAAATACTTTAGAATAATGTTTTAAAATACTAGTGTTGTATTTCCTTGATGAGTTATATCATTGGTGCTTTAATATTGTACTTTCATGTGATTATATTCTTAAAAGATTCTCTTATAGTGATAAGAAGTGATTTGTGAATTTAGAAGTGTTATTTGATATTATCAAGGATATGAATCTTGAAGAAAAGAAACATCAATATATTCTTGTATCATTCAAAAAGACTAAAAAATCACTTAAAGATGATATAATATTGAATTAGAATGGCTATTATCAAAGATATCAAGATTAGAAAGCCTTGAAATAAGACTCAAGACTAAAAATGCATTGACAAGAGGGAAGAAAGCTTCACTTTTACATCTATAAATACTTTCAATTAAGAGTAATATGACAATGTTCTATAAGACCTCTAAAACGTGTTTACTTTATAAAACATGTATCTTAACTTAGAAGACAAGTTTTTTATATATACACCATATAATTAGCTTATTTTATATACTATTAATAAGTAATTAACTTATTAATCAAGTTTTTAATCTATCAATCAACTAAAAACTTATGTATAGTCAATGCACCATCTATAAAGCTTTTAGAAAGCTTTTCTAGAAAATACTATGATATAAATCTGCTTTTATCTATTTCTATTTAATCAAATAGGTAAATATTAAAATAAATATGTATGTCCATGACATTATCTCTTCTTTTAGGAACGAGTTTTAGGAGGTGCGGTCATCATATGTTAAAAAAAAATTCAAGATGTGGCAAATTATATTTGCAACAAACTCTGATCTTTGTTTTCTTTGAAGATGGTTGATAGGTCGTCTAAACCATTGATAGTATCTTATACTAGGACAGAAAGACCACCCAATTATTTGATCATTGTTGAGGCTTTTGTAACTCCCTTCAAATAAAACATTTAGAACACTGTTAGGAATTGTTCATACTTTTAATAAAGTCATCAAACATTGAGAGTCTCTTCTAAGGTTGTGATACAAAATACGTTGTATCTTGCCATCTAATTAAGGAAAGACATGTTGTTCATGAAGATCTTCATTTAAAGTATGTTATTTTGAAAGTTGTGATAATTGTAATATCTTATCTAATAAATCAACAAATGGTAGCTCTTAAGTTGAATTTGTTGGTTGTTGGTTTTTCATCTCTTTAATTTCACAAATACATAAAAATTACAAACAAGAGTAGAAGGTAGAATGCTATTTTTTTTTAGATTTTTTTTTTTTTTTTTTTTTTTTTGTAAAAAAGATGTCATCGATATATATATCTACTATAAATTTTTATCTAAGTAATATGAATAGATAGAAATAAGTAAAAATAGATTAATTTCATAATACCTTCTAGAGAAGCTTCCTAAATGGTGTTTTGACTTTATATGTATTTGTAGTTGATTGATAGGTTAGATACTTTGTCAACAAGCTAACCACATGCCACATGTATTGGTAGATTGTAGAACAAGCTTATTATATAGTGTCTATATAAAAAAATTGCCTTATAAGTTAAGATATATATATCATGCAAAGTTAACATATTTTTGAAGGTTCTATAAAATGTTGCCACATAGATCTTAGATAGATAGTATATATAGAGTGCCATAGACATACAATAGAAGAAGGTTTGAGAAAGTTTTAGGAAATTTTAGAATATTTTAAAAAACTTTTTATAAATCCTAGAAGATTCTAGAAGGTTCCAAGAGCTAGAGTGCCTCAATCACTACATCAAATAGTAATAGAGGTTCCAAATTCTCAAATGATTGTCTGTTGTAATAAACATGGAAGGTGCATCCACTCAAGGCAATGATCTAACAACAATAATAGCAAAAGAACCAAAGATCAACCTTTTAAAAAAGTTCAGTGGTACCTGCTAAAAATTTCGTGGCTTTGTAAACTAAGTACAACTATTCACCTTGCTTCAATTTCAACAATATTCTATTGAAGCATCTTGTCTTGGTTTGGTATGAACATTCCTCTGAAGTCAAGTTTTATCTCGATTTATTCCATTATTTGAAAAAAAATTCTCCTATATTGTAATATAGGGGATTATTTTTATAAATAATGGAGTATTTGTGGAAGCATTTGGTGAAAATGATAAGGTTCATTCTTCAACAAATAAAATTCAAGGTCTTTGACAAAGAATGTATTCTGCATCAATGAATGCCTCAGGTTTTTGACAATTAGCATGTGATATAAATTGAGGAGAAGATGCATTGATGAATCAATTTCATTAGGAATTAAGTGAAATTATCAAAGACTTATTGTTGTCTATGCCAAATCTTCAAACACTCAATGAAACCATTAGTCAAGCTGTCAAGAATAATAACCATTTATTTCAATGACGAAAAGATAAATGTTCTTCAATTATGCTACATATATATACCAATAATTTTTTAGTTTCTTCACCATACAATTCTAATGGCCATTTAGAAGCACAAGATATGCAGATTGATGCAATTTGCTTTGTATTTCTTTCTTAGTAAGAAAAAAAGTATCAAAAGGAACTTTGCCTATGATTATATTATAGAAAACCTAGCTACAAGGTGAATAATTTTCAGAGAAATGCTAGCATACATATTGAATGAAGAGTGCAGCGACATTATCAAAAGCTTTGCAGAAAAATGAAGGTATCCAACCATAATAGGAACCATACAATGTTGGAGTAGAGAGAGTTTGTGTGAGCTCTCAAATATATTCTAAAATTTAAATTTTTATTATTTTTCTATTTTATGATAATTAAACATGTTAGATTAAGATTTATACAAGTGAAATTTAGTTTTATAGAATTTTTAGGATTACAACCCTTGATGGTATAAATTATAGCCTAATTCTTTGAATTAGATTAATTAAGACTAAAGTGATAAGAGTTAGAAAATTAGAATAGTAACTTAGTTAGTTTAATAATTTAGAGGTTGTTAGTCATTACTATAAGGATTGACTAAAAGCCTATGAGTGCATCTATATTCATTCACATGATTTAGGAGTTGGAATTATAATTCTCTAAAAGATTTAGGGAAGTTAGCAATGATAATTTTGGATTTTCCTCCAAATTTGACAAATTCAAGCGGAATGGTGGTTCTTCTACTTAATGGAAGTCTTTCTAATGTAATGGTGGCACCGGATTTACCTTGTGGAGTGAAGAAAATAAGATCAGCAACCTCTCCTTCAAAATATAAGAGAAGCAATGAAATTCTCATTTTGAAGAATTTCACAAAAATTACCAAGATCCTTCTAAGTAAAAACTTCCATGAAAATTATAATTGAGCATGGATTAAGGCATGTGAATAGTCGATCTCAGCTTAAAAGGGTATTTTAAAGACAATAGTGAAGTTAGATTTACAAAAAAATGCTTTCTTGACCACTTACAAGAGCCATCAACCTTGGTAACGAGATTGGCTCTTAGATGAATGAAGGCTGTAGATCTAGATTAGGAATCTTAAAAATCAAAGGTGGAGATGTAGCTACCCTTCTACGAGCCTCTACTCAATTGTATAAGAGAGGCTTGGTTTTCCAAGCCCTCTCTCTCTCTTCTTTTGGATGAAGGGCGGAGCCATGCCAAAATTTGGCTAAAATCCTAATCTTAATTTTATTTAGATTTTAATTCTCATTGTAAGCCCTGTGATTGTGTATGTATGGATTTTTCATTGTGAATGATAGTCATTAAGTTTTAAAATATGTTTCATTGAGGTAGATATCTCCTCGGCCTTTCAAATATCTCAAGGGTTTCAAGGGCCCCGGATTTTCTTCAATCAATCACTCAATTTTTGTTGTTTCAATGTGAAATTCTGAATATTTGTAGCTTTTTTTTTTTAGTATTCCAACAAAATAATACTTACTTGATTTGGAGTAAGAAGGATGTTTTGGTGAATTTTTGAGTTTGAGGGAGTCGACTGCCTTTGCAGTTTAAATCAATTGAGTTTGGAAAGATATTTGTGAGTGCCTAGTAATTGGATTTTTTTGAAATTTTAGAAGCATCAAGCTTTATAAGTTAAGCTCTGAAAGGCATAAGTTTTGTTGAATTTGAAGATAATCTGAATGTTAAGTGAATTTCTAAGTGAAGTGGGTTGGTCACCGCAGTAGTTTGCATCACTCAACTTTAAAGGAGGAATTCTCACGACTGAATCATTAGATTGCAACGAAGATTATTGGATCAAAAGCGTCTTCAAGTCAGCCTTGCAACAAGCTAAGAATCATTCAAATTGAAGCCGATTATAAATTTTGGCAAATTTTGGAGTGGAAAGGGGTTGCTGCCTTCAATCCTTACGTGTTGTGTTGTCAAGGTACCTTCGCTTTCACCTTTCTCACTTTATTTTTACTATCATCTTCACATTGACTTGTAAGCTCCACATTTCACTTTTTGGCTAATAAATTTTAAGTTTAACTTTTAATATTTAATATTCTTACTTTAACTTTTAACTTTAACTTTTAAATTTAACTTTTAATTTTATTTTTTCACTTAATCTTTAATCTTAATTTTTAACTTAATTTTTTTATTTAACCTTTTAATTTTTACTTTAACATAAATTTTTAATTTTAACTTTTAACAAAAAAATTTAATCTTAATTTTTAATTTTAACTTTAACTTTTTATTAACTTAGCTTTTAATTTAGCTTTTAATTCAAACTTAAGTTATATTCTTATGGTCAATTAATAGTAATAACTTAGTTAATTATTTTTATTGTATTTGCATAGTAAATTTTATTTAACATGTTAATTTAATATTGATAACCATTGCTTAGAAGGCATAAAATTAATTGAATTTTTAATATAAAGATTTAAATTAATCTAACAATTATACGATTGAGAGCTCTCTAATTCCACCTCTTGAACTTGTTGTGTGGCATAGGTTTCATCAAGTGGTGAAATTTGGCCTCACAATTTATCTCAAGAAAGCGCTGGGCTTTTGATTTCTACTAAATAGTCAATCAAGTCTAAGATGTAAAAGTATCAAGTTTATATATATAATATTTTCTCTTTTTGGACAATTACATCAATACATAAGCCCAAGTACCAAAAAAACATCCAAATGTATGATAAAATATCTTAGAACCTTATATATCCCTATGAAAAACGTTTCTCAAATTTCAATAGCTCATAACTCATAATTGGACTATCCAAACAACCTAAACTTTTACATGAAGTACAAATATACTTTCAAAAATTACCACAAAAAAATTCAACTACAAATTCATTATAGATCTTGAGATATTACCAAATCCTAATAGTAGCTTTAAACCCTAGCTTACATACACCCACATGCTAATCTCTTTATATCTCACAAAATAAGTACTCAAATGCCATGAAACTTTAATTTATAGCTTTTTAACTTAATAATTCACACTTATGGAAATTTTGAATAAAAGAATATTCTAAAAATTCAAGATATGACTCCAACCATTACTGTAAACAAAATGACTCACTTACTGACTTTGAATTTCTTGTACTGTCTTCAATGCCTTATAACTCCTTCATCCAAACTTGGAATTTGTCAAACAGTATATGTAAAATATAGTCAAGCAAGTGTTCTTTCCAACTTCAGTTAGTGATCTTTCATTGCTCTTTGTACGCATATGTTATGCTTCAAAGAGTGATAGTAGAAAAAAATTTGACACCTTAACTTTGAACACCTATATCTCCTTCACAAAAACTTCAAATTACACAAACTCTTTACCCAAATTATATCCAAAACCATGAATTTGCTGTCGCTAGCCTTCTAAGCTCAAATGATAGAATTTTTCTTGCATCATAAATCAGCTTTTGCTTGAACTTATGATGATCTAAAAAGTATCCCTGCTGAAGTCTGTGAGCATCGTATCAATTTAGAGGAGAACGCTAAACTGGTACAGCAAAGGCAACATTGCTTTAATCTTAAATATCAAGTACTCCCTCAAACCGCCATATTTGTACACCACTCTAGGATGTTGGGCTACTTCCACGGTGTTGTTATATGTGAAGTCTTGCTTGAGAATGCTTCGGGCACCTGATTGTGGAAGGAAGAATGGAAATTGCAATAACAAAATCCTAATTTTAATAAAATATTAACAATGCTCTAATTAGACCATAATAATGCTAAATAAGCTTAAACAAATTAAAAAAAATTCAAAGAAATTTCAAACAAACAATAAGAATTCTTAAAGAAATATTAGAAGGATCACAAATATCACTCAAATATATCTCAATTCAATCTTAATTTAATTCTAGTTAAAATCCTATTGAAATTCATTCAAACTTTAGGCCAAAACTAATTAAAACTTAAATCCTAATAAAATCCTAAATCCTAAATTAAATCCTAAACAAACCTTAAATCAAATCCTAATCAAATCCTAAACCAAATCCTAATCAAACTCTAGACCAAATCCTAAACCAAACCCTAAATCAAATCTTAAACCAAACCCTTAACCAAATCCTAAATCCAAAATCAAATCCTAATCAAATTTTAATCCAAATCTTAAATCCTAAATCAAATCCTAATCCAAATCCTAAATCCTAAACTAAATCCTAATTAAATCCTAAATTCTAAATCAAACCCTAACCAAATCCTAATCCAAATCCTAAATCCTAAACCAAATCCAAACCAAACTCTAAATCCTAAATCAAACCCTAACCAAATCCTAAATCCTAAATCAAACTCTAATTGAAACCCTAACCAAATCCTAATCAAACTCTAACCAAATCCTAAACCAAACCCTAGTAATTTCTATAATAGATTTATTCCTCAATAATTAATGAACAAACCGTTGATCTTAACTCAAATTTTTCACACTTCTAAACAAATAAATAAAAAACAAGCACAAAAAATTGAAAAGAATCGGAATTATCAAATTGCTCTCTAGGTATCAATATCTACTTTTTCTAAGTAACTTTTTTCTAGAATATACTCTTAACTTCCTTCTAAAGATGCCTATATCATTTGTTTTTCTAATCTACTTTGATTTGCCTTACTTATGGTACTACAAAGTAAGTAGAAGTCACCTTTTTAAAAGGCAGCATTGATACCTTTTAATTTTTCTACTCCTTTGACTATTAACTATATTTCTAAGATAATTTGTTCTAATACTTTGAACTAAGATCTCCTAAATTATAATAATCTCTACACTCTTTTACATATTAGTCATATTACATCACGACAATAGACGCCTCCATAATCGATGCTACTAAGTCTTTATCGAAGCTAAGCTCATTGTCCGACATCAATTCAGATGCTTGCAATTGAGACTCCCTAGATAGTATACTAGGTATATTAGTAAAACCATTTTATCTCTGCCCTTGCCAATTATCAAAGTTCTCCAATCCCAATCATTCTTGGCCTTTGCTTGATAAAGCCAGGGTTGTCCCAATAAAATTAGATACAATAAAGTTGATGATTATAAGCAAAAGATGATGTAGTCGATTTCATATGCAATACTAGAAATTATAGTTTGAACACTCTATAAAATACCCATTGATTTAACTCGGCTATGATCTGCCATCCTTAACACCAATATTGTTGGTACTAAGTGTTTCAAATCAAAGCATTTATTGTATCAGCGTTCATTAAATTGACGTTGGAACCACCATCTACCGAAATACCTGAGGTTATAACACCATCAATCAAAACAATGATGGTTGGTGCACGTCGATCAGGATTCAAACTGACTTCACAAACTTCCTTATCGCATTGCTTATGCCGTGTTAACAATGAATTCCATGTAGAACGTCACTCTAGTGCGACCACTAGAAGTTGCTTCATAGAAATAGAAGGTCGAATAGCATCCAGATCCTTTAAAATGTCATAGGATTCTATATGTAAGGTAATACCCAATGCCCTCTTCTTTTTCATTGGGTTGAATTTAACTCTGAGAGGTAAGATATTTTTCCGTCTTGGACTTGGAATTGGAACAGTAGCCGGAGCTTCCTTAAAATTTGTGCCTTCGAGAGGATCTCTCAACGGATAGGATGTTTTTCAAAATTACATAGAGAGTAGAACTACTTGAAAGGGATCTGAAGCCTTCGTAATCGAGACCTCATTGGGTTGTCCAACCGAGTCAAGTCTCATACTGTGTAAGAGGTCCGTAACAGGACTTGGATTGGATGTCCCTATAATTGGGTCCAATTGACCCTTCGCAACAGGCTCACCTAAATGTTGAATTGGTCCTTTCCCCTTTTCTTGACTCTTGGTAAGAATGGCTTGGATACATTCCACCCGATTGATAAGAGAATCTTGAGGACCTTGATTTATTTCTTCCATTTTTCCTTGATTTTGGATCTGTTGATTATGATTATTGAAATTGAATGGGGCATTACATTGATGATAAGTATGCCTCGACTGCTTGCAATTCCCACAAACTGGTACATAATCATCATTAGCTCTGGGATTGAAACATTTACTAGCATAATGGCTAATCTGTCTGCAATGAAAACAACAAAGTGGTCTTCTTGCATTCACATCAGGCATATTAGGTGTCTCCACCAATATATACCTACTAAGCTTGTTCCATGTAGGATTAGAAAATGATCCTAGTTGTCCCATTGGTACAGATAGAACTTGGTTTGATGACGACGGTGGAGCATATTGTTCATACCTCTACTGCTTCTTTCCATAGTTCTAGGGGTTTGATACAGACCCCTGATTAAAATTGGAACTTTAAAAATTATTGAATGCTCAATTTTATTGATTAGATCGATTTCTATTCCATCCAAATGTATTTCTCATTTAAACTTGATTGACATCTCACTGAGTCGGTGAAATCATGGTCTAATTACTGAATTCTTGTTGCCTTTGCCAATTCTAATAATTAGCTGTTAAGTGCTTTCTTCCATAAAATGTCCATTGACCCATCATTTCTAAGGATGAAGGGCATTCTGTTACCAAATGACCATGGCCCTTGCAATTACTACACCATACATTGGTCCTAGTATTAGTAGGCTTGCACCTCTTCTCTTTATCTTTGGCCATATTAATGGCCATTTCTTCCATTTTCTTCGTCAAATTCAATAACAAGGTTTCATTGGAATCTTTTTGGACAAGTATTAATAGTAACTTTGCTGTAATTAATTCTTGTTGTTGATACAGAAAATATGAAGCATACTCTGTTGTCATGTTTGGTGGTATAACTTGTTAAAGTCAAAGTAGAATAAGTTACCTTATAGAAGATATTAACTTAGATAAGTTGCTAGTGGTCAAAGGATTGACTCTTGGTATATGGTAAAGACATCCAATGGATATAAGATGAAGTCATGGACCAAGAGTCAAAGTCAAAAGGATAAAATATTAACAAGAAAATATCCAAAGATTAAGTATGAGTCATTAGTATGTATCACAAGATACCTTCAAGGCTCGTGAGATGTCCAAAGGATTCTAAGGCCACGTGTGTAAAATTCAAAGAGTAGAAGTTATCTTTTAGGGCAGCAACCACTACCTATAAGTAATGGGTATTGGAAGTAAGAGACATCTTATTTCATACTCTCTTTGTGTGCAACCTTGTTGATGCTAAGTGTTGTGTCTTCAAAGTGCTCATTCTTCAAAAGATTATGGGCCCACTCACCTTTACTTATGAGTTTTGAAGTACTTTGAAGTCTTTCTTGTTGTTAGAAATAGATCTTATGGTTGTGGCTGAAGTTTGAGTTTGCTCTCTTCTAACCCTTCTTATGCATCTAGTTGTTAATATAGTTTTTATTCTTACTTGTTGTTAAGTGCATTGATAGTCTTGGTTGTTGTTAGAATCCATTTAATGATGTTTTAGAACTTTAGTATTGTATTTCTTTGCTGAGTTTCATCAATGGTGCTCTAACTTTGTGCTTTCATATACTTAACTTCTTAAGAGATTCTTCTACTATTATAAGAAGTATTTTGTGTGGTTAGAGGGGTGATTGAAGAGTGGCAAAGCTTATGCAAGAGGTTTAGATAGAGTGTAAGACTTATGACAAGTCTTATATGTGAAGTTGAGAGTCCACACAGCAGTTTCATATCTACACTTGTCATAGGTAACATTTCTCGAGCGAATTTTAGCTCTCACGTCTCTCACCTCTATGCATATCTCTCCGATTAGATCTACAAATAGTACACAATCGATAAGGCAAAAGTAGCTATTGTCACCAACGTAATAATTCAAAAATTAATATGAGGAATTGCTATATTTGTAAAAAACTAGGTCATTTTACTAGAAATTGCTATAAGGCCAAGAAAGGAGATAAACAGAATGCAAACAATGCTAGTGATAGTTTTAGTAGAGATGAGTATGCTTTCATGGCAAGAAAAGGAGCCTCCATCACTACTATTTTGAAGTGGATTATAGATTCAGGTACTACTAAGTACATGACATCATACAAGTGTTCATTTGATACTTATGAAGAAATTTCAGCAACAAAAGTGTGGTTGGTAGATAATGGCTAAGTGCAAGCTATTGAAATTGGCTCCATTGTGGTGGAGATTGTTGTGAAGGACCAAATGAAGAGGATCTCATTGAAGGAAGTTTTACATGTTCCAAAAATGAAGAAGAACCTCCTTTCGGTGAACAAACTTGTATCACATGGTTATAAGGTTTAATTTGATATGAATGGATGTTTTGTCAAGACATTGGATGAGCAACATGTTGCCTAAGGCCTTAGAGATTTCCATCTCTACTTCATTAATTGCAAGAAGGTGAATGGAGTTGAAGTGGTGGCATTTGATGATTTTCTAGAAGATCTTGACAAGTTTAGAATTTGGTATCAACGACTTGGTCATTTGAATGCCAAATGCATGAAGGAGCTCCAATCCATGGTAAGTGGCTTGGATCTTAGTCAATTCAGCCATAATGCCATAACACTTACTTGTGAAGGATGTATACAAGGCAAATAACAAACGGCTTCATTTTTAAGTGGAGTTGCAACATGTGCAACAAAATTATTAGAGATTGTGTACTTTGATGTTTGTGGACCAATGAAGATACCATCAATTGGAGGAGCAAGGTACTTTGTCACATTCATAGATGAATTTTCAAGAAAGGTATGGATTTACATGTCACGGACACAAAAATATAGACTTGAGATCTAAGAAGAAGTTCAACAAGAACTGACAAGAACTAGATTAATCAGATGAATACAAGAACAACACCAAAGAGGTGAACTAGAGCTCCAAGAGATGTATTGTCGAGACTGAAGAACTCTTCAGCCTCAATTCCAATATATACTGCTATTTAGGAAGCTTTTCAAGCAATTTCTATTAACTAGGAAGATTCTAGAAGGTTCTAGAGACTTGCTTCTAGAAGATTCTAGAAACTTATCTCTAGAAGGTTCTAAGGATTATGTTCCTAACATCTTCTATTAAGTAAGAAGCTTTTAGAAGGTTCCAGAGACTTGCTTCTAGAAGGTTCTAGAAACTTGTCTCTAGAAGATTCTAAGGACTATGTTCCTAACATCACTCCCTCCTTTAGCTTCGAGGTCTCTGAGAAGCAATGTTGTTGTTAATCAGTACCAATGCAAGAAAATAAAGATCTGTCACATAACGTCTGCTATGAACTCAAACTGTTGTTCACGAGGCAAGTGGTTCATCGGTCCTTGAAGCCAATGGTAGTGGCCCACTCCTTCAACTTCTGACCAAGGATGAACTTCCATGTCTTCATTGTGAAATTGTCTTGCAAACACACCTTTTGGCAAACCATCGTAAGCAGGCTCGGATTCAAATACAATCACTAGTGATCGGTTACTCGGTATCCTCCATCATTGTCGTGGTGTAGGCAGTTTTTCATCTCGGAATCACCTTCGTGAACTAGTTGATTAAGATAATCTGACTGACATAGTATCTATCTCTTGGCTATCCATATCACAAGACCAAACTATCGCTACTGAAAAAATTCTATTTTATCTTAGAGAAAATAACTACATCAACTACGAATTTTGGTGGTGCTCTCTCTCTTTCTTATATTCTTGGGTGAGCAAGCTTCAAAAGGAAGCTATCGTCGAACCGGCTTAGGTTTATGAGGATGTTGTTGATGAAACTCTTGTACCTTTTGTGTCCCATTGGCGAGATTTTCAGTTGGGTCCCTTGTTCGCTGATTAATGTTGTAGCCGCACCAATGAAAAAGATATTCCAACTTGCCCCACCTTTTCAACCTCGTGTTCCTCGTGGTTTTTGATCTCAATACTAGGTGGTAGACATTGCATTCTTCCAGGAAAAGACGACTCTCGATAAGGCTCTAACAGAGAAACATGAAAGACTGGATGTACCTTCATAGAAGACGGTAATTCCAAACGGTATGCCACTGGATTGATTTGCTTCTGGATGATAAATGGTCTCAATCTTCAATAGTCCAACTTATCACATGGTCGCTTGGTCTTAATATTCTGTCGAAGAAACCATACTTTATCTCCAATTTTGAAAGTAGGTGCTTGATTCCGAAATCTATCTGCAGATGCCTTGTAGGATTCTTGAGCGGATTGTAATTGAAGCTTCAACGTATTTTGAAGCTCTGATAGTTGTTTTGCAAATCCTTCAACTGTTGGATTATTATTTGTTGACGGACTCAATAAATCAAGCTTCAAATGATACCCATAGTTGAAAAAGAATGGTGTGTATTGAATTGACGCATGGAGGGTGTTGTTATATACAAACTCGGCTAGCGACAGATATGTGGTCCAATCGTCTTGCTAATAGTTGATGTTGCATCGTAAGTGTTGTTTCAAGACTTAGTTAACCCATTCCGTTTGGCCGTCAGTTTGAGGATGAAAAACCAAAGAAAGCTTGATATCCACCTTCAGTATCTCAAAGAGAGATCTCCAAAACTTTGATATGAACTAGGTTCCTCTATCTGGTACGATATCATCTGGTAGTCCATGATATCAATACACATTATTGAGAAAGAGCCTTGCTGTGACTTCACTGGACGATGTCTTCTTGCAAGGGATAAAGTGCGCCATCTTTGTTAGCCGATCTACCACGACAAAGATGCTATCAAATGAGTTCGATGATGGCAGGTCCATGATGAAGTCCATGGAAATTGAAGACCATGGTCGACGTGGAATCGGCAATGGCTGTAGGAGTCCATAAGGGCGATGCCGAGGATTCTTGGAACTTGAATAGATGTCACAAGAAAGGACAAAATCTTTCACATCCTTTCACATTTGGGGCCACCAAAAATCTTGAGAAATAAGCTCCAAGGTCTTGTTGAATCCAAAATGTCTCGCAGCTGGAAAATCGTGGCAAGATTCAAGAACTCGGAGTCGTACTAGTCCTTTTGGGATATATAACTGCTCCTCAAAGTATAAAAGATCTCCCTCCACCTTGAACTTGTCGTCATTGGCACGCTGCTTAATATCGATGGCTACTGGACCTTCAAAGGTCACAGCACGTATCTGATTCAAGAAGTCAGCATCAATTGGCACAATAATAGCGCAAAGTTAAAATTGCTTTGGCTTCAATAATATCGTACATTGTTGATCAAACGCTCCTTCTTCAGCCTTTGGTACAAGATGTGATCTCCTCGATAAGACATCAGATAGTCCTTGCTGCTTTCCAAGTTGATAAGTGATAACAAAATCGAACCTAGATAGCAACATACTCCACCGAGCTTGACATCAATTTAGAACTCGAGCCGACATGAAATACTCCAAATTCTTGTGATCTGTGTATACGGTCATTGGGTGTACAGTTCCTTCAAGAAAGTGACGCCATTCTTGGAAAGAATCGACTATAGCAAGAAATTCCTTATCGTGGATCTCATAATTGATTTCAACAGCAGAGAACTTTCGAGAATAGAATGCAATCGGATGGAGCTTCTTATCTTCTCCCATTTGTGAAAGTACAGCTTCCAAAGCAAAATCCGAAGCATCAGTTTCTAAATAAAAGGCCTTTGTAAAGTCTGGATGTACCAAGATTGGAGCCGTAGTAAATGCTGTCTTCAGGTCTTGAAACGCATTCTTTGCTAGAGGTCCCCATTCCAGCTTATCCTTGCATGTCAACCGAGTGAGAAGAGCAGTAACTTGAGAGTAATTCTTGATAAAGATCCGATAGAAGTTGGCAAAACTAAGAAAGCATTGTACGTCTCTAACCGTCTTCGGAACCTCTCAGGACACGATTGCTTCAACCTTCTTGGGATCTATCTTCAAGCCTTCCGTAGTCGCAACGAACCCCAAAAACTCCATCTCTATTTGGTGAAATAAACACTTCTCCAACTTAGTATATAGTCCTCACTCATGTAGTTTCTCCAAGACCAAACGAATGTGCTTTTCATGCTCTTCCTCATTTTTGGAGAATATCAAAATATCATCCAATTAGATGACAACAAAATCATCAAGGTGCTCTCGGAAAATATCATTCATCATATGTTGAAAGATCGCTGGAGCATTAGTAAGACCAAAGGGCATGACATTATACTCAAAGTGGCCATACCTTGTACGGAACGCTGTCTTCCTCTCATCTCCTTCCTTAATTCGTACGAGGTTATAAGCTCCCCTTAGATCAATTTTTGTAAAGATCATTGCACGTCTAAGTTGTTCAAAGAGACCAAAAATCAAGGGTAATGGATAACGATTCTTCTTTGTTACCTTGTTGAGACCTCGATAGTCCACGCACATCCGCAACGAGCCATCTTTCTTCTTCATATATAAGATGGATGTTCTAGTTGATGATTTTGAATGATGGATGAATTTCTTGGCTAGATTCTCGTCGATGTACTTCCGCAACTCCACCAACTCCATCTGCGATAGATTGTAGATTGGGCCAAAAGGCGGTTGTGCTCCTTCCTGTAAGTCTATGGCACAATCATATGGTCGGTGTTTTGGTAGCATGTCGACATTCTTCTTTTGAAACACGTCTTTAAAATCCTTATATTGCTTAGGTATACTTGTTGTCGAGATCTTCTCCCCGGTAGTTGGAGCCGCATAAATGACAAACGGTGTGCCTTCTTTGGACGAACTTATAAACGCTCTTAATCCAATGAATAAGGATTTTTCTATTTGGGGTTTTCTACTAGGCTTGCTTTTGGGTGGTTTTGTGGGAAAGGTCATCTTCCGCAACTTCCAATCTAGAGATGGATTATGCTTTTCCAAACTGGAAAGACCAAGAATAACAGGATTTGATGGGGTTCTAATAATATTGAAAATAATATGACTACTATGGCCCTTAAATATCACTTCTATAGGTTTTGATTTATTAGTGACACTATCAGACAATAAAGATCGTCCATCTATGACCTCAACGTGAATAAGTTTGGATTTTTGTACTAAAGGGATCTTATGACACTTCGCAAATTCTTTATCTAAGAAACAAGCAGATGCTCCTAAATCTAATAATGCTAAGGTTTTCAGTTTCTGAGGGCCAATAAGCAAAGGGATTGTAAAGCAAAGGGCAGGTTGAGCGGAAAGAAAGGAACTTGGTTGTTGTTGCAATATTTCACTGTCCAGCCGTACGGTTCCTATTGTGGCTGGGCATCCTCGTTTTCGTGAACAAACACGCCTCTAGTCCTGACAATATGTCGATTTTGCTTCTTGGGGCAGTTTCCAACTTTGTGGCCTTCTTCACCGCAATACAAGCATAGACCTTCCTCCATGCATCGCTTTTTTTCTTCTAAGGTAAAGGATTTGATATGTACCGCATCAATTTACATGTCTTCTACCTCTGAATGTGAATTCATGCTGCTTGTCGACATATTCGGGACATGGCGAACTGTATGTTATCTTGAACGTTGGTCTTGGCGGCGTTGGAATAGGCGATTATCGCACTTCACAGCTTAGCTAATAGCTTTGTTGAGCGTTTGTGGATCATGAAGAGTTAACAGCAAATCCTTCATAATCCCTTAAATCTCAATAGAATTGACTCATCAATGCTTCTTCATCCCAATTGATGTCGCATGCTACTTACCTGATGTCCGATGCATAGACTGATGTAGAGCGCATCCCTTGTCATAGTAACCGGATCTTTGTTGTAGCCCATCAAACCTTATCGTGTTTACCAAATGCTTCCGCAAATGCCTCCAAAAAGGTTTCAAACTTGTTTAGTATGGACGATCGTTTCTCAAAAAAAGGAGTAAACCATGATAGAGCTTGCCATGTAAGTAAGGTTCCAACAAGTCCAAGACGTGACTCCTCCGTTGAATAGCATTCGAGCTGTAAAACTGTTATCAACCTGATTTGGTTGACGAATCCTCGAAACTTGGAACATATATTATCGAACTTGTCCGGAAGGCTAATTCAAGGTTTCTTATGTTGTAGAACCAGTGGTGCTTGTCGAACCTGAGGCAAAGTTGCTTCTCCAAGTATAGAAGTTTGAGGCTCGTGCAACCTAGATTGTGCCATCTTAGATGCTCCATCATTATGAACCCTTGCCACGACTCCTTCAATCTCTGCAGTTCTTTGCGATAATGTAGCAAGGGCATTCATGATAGCATCCAACTTGAACTCCAAACTTTCCGTCATACTAATATCTTAGCCTCCGGCCATTCTAAGTGAAGGACAAAAATGACTCTACAAGAAGACAATATTGGTTTAGAGGAGGGTACTCCGCATCCTCTAAAATGCCTTAAGAGCTTCAAGAAAAGGGATAATTCAATCTCTCCAAGAAGAATAAGACTCCAATATTGTAACAAATGAAATATCAGTTTAGAAGAGGATAATCCGCAACCTCTAAAATACTAATACACTTCCAAGCAGAGGGGTAATCCGCACTCTAACGAAGAAGAAAACAACTCTGATATCTGAAGTGAGTGAAGTCTCGACAAACTTTCACGGACACAAAAATACAGACTCGAGATCTAAGAAGAAGTTCAACAAGAACTGGCAAGAACTGGCAAGAATTGGCAAGAACTAGATTAATTAGATGAATATAAGAACAACACCAGAGAGGTGAGCTAGAGTTCCAAGAGATGTGTTGTCGAGATTGAAGAACTCTTCAACCTCGATTCCAATATATACTCCTATTTAAGAAGCTTCTCAAGCAACTTCTACCGACTAGGAAGCTTCTAAAAGATTCCAGAGACTTGCTTCTAGAAGGTTCTAGAATCTTATTTCTAGAAGGTTCTAAGGACTATGTCCCTAACATTACATCATTAAAACTAAAAGTGAATGTTTCTCAAGGTTTAAGGAGTTTAAGACTCTTGTAGAGAAATAATGTGAGTACAAGATCAAAGTATTGAGAATGGACAATGGAAGTAAATACATGTCATAGCATTTTGATGAATTCATAAAGATTCAAAGTATTATAACACAAACCTCTACTCTTTACACTCTACAATAAAATGGAGTTGCTGAAAGAGCAAATTGTACCATTGTGGAGATGACAAGGAGTATGCTTCATACACAAAATCTTGGGCATGAATATTGAGGGGACATTGTGGTGAATGCAGTGTACACAAGGAATATGTGCCTTACAAGTACACTTACATCAATGACTCCATAAGATGCTTGGAGTAGGAAAAAACCTTATATTTTACACATGAGGATTTTTAGATGCATTGGTTATGCAAAGGTACCAGATTGTATGAGGTCCAAACTTGATGCAAAAGGTACAAAATGTGTATTTGTTGGATATTATGAAGGTACCAAAGCATATAGGCTAATATATTTAGAAACTAAGAAGATCATCAAAAGTCGTGATGTAGAATTTTTAGAGCATAAGAGTACTTTTGAGTACTTGAAAAAGTGTCCAAGTGGGAGTGAAGGTGTGTTTGTAGACACATCTTCAAGTTCAGCAAAGAAAGAAGAAGAAGAAGTTGATAATGACAATGAGGATGGAAGAAATAGAAGTCAAGATCAAGTGCCAAAGAAGGTAAATCATAGTGTGCCTTCAATTGCTAGAACCAACAATGAAGACAATGAAGATATTGAAGGTGATGCTGATAATGAAGAATATCAATCTTTGAGTGAGAAAACACAAACATTGAGGAAGAAGAACGATGGAATGCGAGAAGAAGGGTCTTCTTTAAATGAAAGTACATATCCTTTGAGAGAAAGAAAACCACGTGGAGAATGGTGGAAGGACTACATCTTTCCTCAAGTAAGTGAAGAACATGCTAATGTTGCAGTTCTTCCTGATCCATTGAGTTTATGTGATGCAATGAAGTCCACGGATGCGTTGAAGAGGGAGAATGCTATGGAAGAAGAATACGAATCACTCATCGACAATGGAACATGAGAATTGACTCAACTTCTACCAAATCAATCTTCAATTGGTTGTAAGTGGGTGTTTAGAACCAAAAAAGATGCAATGGATAATATTTTGAGGTATAAGGCAAGATTAATTGCCAAAGGCTACTCACTAGTTGTTGGTGTATATTTGAATGAGATATTTACTCCTGTTGTCGTGATGTAACATGATTAATAGGTGAAAGAGTGTGGAGATTTTTATAATTTAAGAGATCTTAGTACAAAGTATTAGAACAAATTATCTTAGAAATATAGTTAATAGCCAAAGGGGTAGAAAAATTAAAAGGTATCAATGCTGCCTTTTAGAAAGGTGGCTTCTACTTACTTTGTAGTACCATAAGTAAGGCATTCATGGGTTCATGGTTATAGTTGTGTTGAATACATGTTGTGAATTTGAGCTTGATCTAACGGTTGAACTAAGATATATTGAGGTTTAAGTGAGTCATGGTCTCAAAAAATAGAATTTTAGGTCTAGAGAGGATTTTTAAGATTTCATGCAATCTACTTGTTGGATTGGAGTAAAACTTATGTGAGAGGATATTAGACTTGTTTTCCTATGTCCATGAGAAATTTGAAACCAATCGAATGGCGCAAAGAAGAGAAATTGGCTCTGGAAGGTTGGCAACAAGTTTGGAGAAGGAGGCTGACTAACACCCGAACACATTTTTGAGGTTTTCGTCAATTTGGTAACTCCGATCCTTTTTAAAAAAAAATTTGCTTGTTTTGAACTTGATTTTTAAGAAGTGTGCAAATTTTGAATTGAGATCAACGGTTTATTCATTAGATATTGAGGTTTAAATCTGTGATAGGAATTACTAGGATTTGGATTAGGGTTTGGCTAGGGTTCGGTTTAGGGTTTGGATTTGGGTTTGGATTAGGATTTGTATTAGGATTTGGTTAGGGTTTGGATTAGGATTTGGTTAGGGTTTGGATTAGGATTTAGGATTTGATTAGGGTTTGATTTAGGATTTGGATTAGGGTTTGGATTAGGATTTGGTTAGGATTTGATTTAAGGTTTGGTTTAGGGTTTAGGATTTGGATTAGGACCAGCAAGGTTGTACTATAACAAGTAGAGTGTGGTATGAGATAATTCTTCCCATGCCAACCCTTTCCTTATATACTAGTACCAAGGTACCAGGTGCTACAACCCATATGGGATATCTTCTAGGACCAGCCCTCCCCTTGTACTCTAATGTACTATAGACTAGCACCTAACCTTATGGAATATTCCTAACAACACTTGTACTCTATTGACCATTAGCAACTACTTAAAGAGTTCTTTTCTCAACACATTCTACATCAACATATTGAAGAATCGTTGGCGCATGCCGGCGGATGCACAGATTCAGGGGGGTGGATGTCGTGATGTAACATGATTAATAGGTAAAAGAGTGTGGAGATTATTATAATTTAAGAGATCTTAGTTCAAAGTATTAGAACAAATTATCTTAGAAATATAGTTAATAGCCAAAGGGGTAGAAAAATTAAAAGGTATCAATACTGCCTTTTAGAAAGGTGACTTCTATTTACTTTGTAGTACCATAAGTAAGACAAATCAAAGTAGATTGGGAAAATAAATGATATAAGAATCTTTAGAAGAAATTAAGAGTAAATTCTAGAAAAAAATTACTTAGAAAAACTAGATATTGATACCCGGAGAGGGCCGGTTTTGAACCAGGGTCGAAATCAGACCCTGAGGCACAAAACCGAGTCTCGACGACGACTCCGGGACTCTTTGGTAGATCGGAGAGTGGGGTTGGAGAGAAGATCTGATAGGGTGCCTATCGGCATTAATTTTGGGTGATTTGGAGTTGATATGAATTTGTAAGAGCTTTGCAAAGTTGAGGTTTTTTCGGATGACTTGGGTTTTATGAAATAAAATAGGGTTTATGTTTTGAGTGATTTCGAGAGTTTTGTTGCAGATCTACAAGTGATTTTCTTAGGTTCATGGTTATAGTTGTGTTGAATACATGTTGTAAATTTGAGCTTGATCTAACGGTTGAACTAAGAGATATTGAAGTTTAAGTGAGTCATGGTCTCAAAAAGTATAATTTTAGGTCTAGTGAGGGTTTTTAAGATTTCATGCAATCTACTGGTTGGATTGGAGTAAAACTTGTGTGAGAGGATATTAGACTTGTTTTCCTATGTCCATGAGAAATTTGAAACCAATCGAACAGCGCAAAGAAGAGAAATTGGCTCTGAAAAGTTGGCAATAAGATTGGAGAAGGAGGCCGGCTAACACGCGAACACATTTTTGAGGTTTTCGTCAATTTGGTAACTTCAATCCTTTTAAAAAAAAATTTTACTTGTTTTGAACTTGATTTTTAAGAAGTATGAAAATTTTGAATTGAGATCAACGGTTTATTCATTAAATATTGAGGTTTAAATCTGTGATAGGAATTACTAGGATTTGGATTAGGGTTTGGCTAGGGTTCGGTTTAGGGTTTGGATTAGGATTTGGATTAAGATTTGGCTAGGATTTGGATTAGGGTTTAGGATTTGGTTAGGATTTGGCTAGGGTTTGGTTTAGGATTTGGATTAGGATTTGATTAAGGGTTTGGATTAGGATTTGGTTAGGGTTTGATTTAGGGTTTAGATTAGAGTTTGAACTAGGATTTGGTTAGGGTTTGATTTAAGGTTTGGTTTAGGATTTAGGATTTGGATTAGAGTTTAGGGTTGGATTTGGATTTGGATTAGGATTTTGATTAGGATTTAGAGTTTGGTTAGGGTTTGATTTAGGATTTGGATTAGGGTTTGGTTAGGATTTGATTTAAGGTTTGGTTTAGGGTTTAGGATTGGATTAGGATTTGGTTTAGGATTTGATTTAGGATTTGATTTAGGATTTGGTTTAGGATTTGATTTAAGATTTGGTTTAAAGTTTAGGGTTTGGAATAGGGTTTAATTTAAGATTTGTTTAGGATTTGACTTAGGATTTAGGAATTATTAGGATTTAAGATTTAATTAGGTTTGGTCTAAAGTTGAGTAAAATTCAATAGGGTTTAACTAGAATTAAATTAAGGTTGAATTGACATATATTTGAATAAAATTTGTGATCATTCTAATATTTCTTTAAGAATTTTATTGTTTGTTTGAAATTTCTTTGAGTTGTTTTGAATTTGATTACGTTTGTTTACCATTATTGTAGTCTAATTAGAGCATTGTTAGTATTCTATTTAGGATTTTGTTATCGCAATTTCTATTCTTCCTTCTACAACTAGGTGCCCGAAGCATTCTCAAGCAAGACTTTACTCATTACGACACCGTGGCTAAATTTACCACTATTAGAACCATTGTGGTAGTTGGGGCAGTATTGGACTTGGAGATGCATCAAATGGATGTGAAGACGGCTTTCTTGAATGGAAGTTTGGAAGAAGACATCTTCATAGAGCAACCTCAAGGATTTGTTGAAGAAGGCAAATAACACCTTATTTGTAAGTTGATGAAATTCTTGTAAGGGCTAAAGCAATCATTAAGGGCATGGTACCAACGCATTGATATATTCTTTGTGAGTGAAGGATTTGTAAGGAGTGAGGTTGATAATTCCTTATATGTGATGCAATCAAATGAGTTGATATTGATTGTCATCTTCTATGTTGATGATTTGATCATTTTTACCAAGACATTGAAGATGATGGATTGGTTGAAGGTAAAGTTAGAAAAGGAGTATGAAATGAGTGATTTGAGAGAGCTTCACTATTATTTAGGAGTGGAGTTTATAAGAGATTGTGCAAAAAAGACCATTACAATGAGTCAAAGCAAGTACATTGAAGAAGTGTTAAAACAATTCATCATAGAGGGGTGTTAGCCTTTTGGAACACCATTGGAGGCAAACTTGAAGTTGATGAAGCTCACAAATGAAGAGTTTGCTGAAGTTGAAGGTCAAATGTAAGGTGTTCCATACAAAGCAGCAATGGACTCATTTATGTATGTAATGGTTGGCACAAGGGTGGATCTAGCATATGCGGTGAGTGTTGTGAGCCAACACATGTCAAAGGCTAGACCAATCCATTGGACAACCATCAAAAGGATCATAAGGTACTTAAAAAGAAATTTGAACTTCAAATTATGTCTTGGAGATAATAACATTAGTTTGTATGGTTATTGTGATGTAGATTGGGCTTGATATACTAATGATAGAAGGTCAAGAATGGACTATGTATTCTTTGTTGGAGTGAGAGTAATTTCATGGAATTATAAGAAATAACCTATAATTGGAAAGCTAATAATGGAGGTAGAGTATATGGCAGCAAACCATGGTATAATAGAGGCAATATGGTTGAGAAAACTTTTGGAGGATATTGGAGATGTGCAATTGGAAGCAACTCTAATAGAGTGTGATAATCAAGGATGTTTTGTATTTATAAAGAATCCAAAGCATCATTCAAGGACTAATCACATTGACATTCAAGATTACATTATAAGTGAGAAGTTTAAAATAGGAGTGATTGATATGAAGTATTGTGCAACGGAGGAAATGCTTGTTGATTTATTGACAAAGGCATTAATAAAAGATACACACCACATATTGACAAAGGTATTAGGATTGAAAGCTATTTGACCAATAGCAAAGTGGGAGTATTAAAGTAAAAATAGAATAAGTTACCTTATAGAGGATTTTAACTTAGATAAGTTACTAGTGGTGAAAGATTTGACTTTTAGTATATGGTAAGGGCATCCAATGGATATAAGACGATGTTATGGACCAAGAATCAAAGTCAAAAGGATAAAGTATTAACTAGAGAATATCCAAAGACTAAGTATGAATCATTAGTATGTGTCATAAGATATCCTCGAGGCTTATGAGATGCCAAAAGGATCCTAGTGCCATATGTGTAAAAGTCAAAGAGTGGAAGTTGTCTTTTAGGGCAACAACCACTACCTATAAGTAATGGGTATCGGAAATGAAAGACATCTTATTCCATACTCTCTTTGTGTGTAACCTTATTGATGCTAAGTGTTGTATCTTCAAAGTGCTTGTTCTTCAATATAGCTTGTAATGGAGTGACATTAACTGACCCTTGAATATTAGCATTAGAATTGGCCACTATTTCTAACATGCGTGGATAACTATCCATTGATCTATTCGAAGTCAGATTTTGATAGTTGCCTTGAACTGGAATCATTGTGGCATCCGTAATCAAAAACTGATCATAATGGCATTCCTTACAAACCTTGGCTCTATTAAGAGATACAATTACCATATTTGGTTGAACCTCCTTTACAAACATTTTTAGTTGGAGTGGGTGTAATCCATTGATTAATATGGATAATACAAAAGCCTTTGGCATTTAGTGATTTGGCCATATGCGGAGTATATCTGCGACACGATCATAGTATGATTCCACTTCTTCTCTTGGATCCATTTTGTTAGTCATTAATTTTTTTCAAAGTCGATCTTCAAAACTAATTGGACAAAAATGGATTAAAAATACATTCTTCAATACTTCCCAATTGAGAAATTGACCCACTGGTTGATGGTTGTACCATTCAAATGCCATGTCTTTTAAGGTTGCTGGTAACCATTGTAACCAAGTATCTTCAGTTTTTCTATTATTGACTACACATGTTTTCACAAATTGAGGTAAATATTGATCGAGATCCACATCCGAAAAACTCCTAAAAGTAGGTAATGGAGCCAAGCTCATTATACGATTGCTCACGTCACCTATTTGTATTGCTATTGGAACCGTTGGACCACTGATCGCTATTAAAGAAAATAATGTTCCACTTAATCTTTTGTCAAAATAACTAGCGCCTTCCCTAATTGATTGTTCTGAATTTTCAAGTTTCCTCAATTTACTATTATTCTCCTTTACTAAGTTAGTCAGTTGAATTGGTGGTGAAAGTGACGGATTTTGAAATACCCTATATTAGCCCTTATTGACCAATAATTTATACTACTCTATAGAATCATTTTGATAGAATTGAAAGCATCTGTTATTGGAAATGTATTCAATGGAGTATCCAATTCTTTTGTGATTCCTCCACTTGCAGTTAACGGCCTCAAGGGAAACACTCGTCTTTTGATCAAATTTTCTATGAGTGCTCTTGGCAATTTCTCTAACGGTATATACTGCTGAAATATTTGATGTCGATCAACTTCTGGGTATACTCAGATATGCCGACAGACATGCAACCATGGTTTAATCCAACTTTGTCGTTGATTTCTTTTTAACTTCTGTTCTTTTTTATTAAGCAAAAAATTTCTTACTTTCAATCTCTCTACTCTTTCTTTTGACTGTCGTATTTTCTTTATTATTAAGTTTTCATTCTTAATAACCATACTCTTTCATTATATTCTACTGAATTTGTTTCCTATCTTATATCTAACTAAACCAGTACTTAATTTCTAACACTCAATGCTATTATCTATCTTTGACAGCGGTGCCAAAATGTAATTATCATTTTATTTATTCTTCAAATTTCTTTCAGAATAAACCTGTATAGGGGAATTTGAACACAGGAAAAGACTAAGTGCATGAGTTTTGCTTATTACGATCACATAATAAACCGTATTCTGAACCATTAAAATACCATGAAATACTACAATGCTTTCTCCCAGTAACAATACTCCTTCATCAATTGATAACAACAGTGTGCAATCCTGCACTCTCAAAAGACCGCTCAAAACACATAATTTCCATCCAACATCAAAAATAACAGACTTCACTCTAATCAATCTGAATTCACAGAATATCTGTAATCACCAACTTCTTATGTTCAAAACACATACAGCTCTCAATAAACAAAAATCATAATCTTCCAATAACTCCTCATATAATTCAATCACTCAGTACTCTAATTACATAATCAATAACTCATAAATCAATCTCTAATTTATTCCACAGACTCACTTCTCAATATTCAAAAATTATCCATTACTCTTCAACAACAAAGAAACAAAGAGGTAGCACCAAGCTTACTCCAGCTCATGACTATTATAATTTTGCACTCCAACAAACTTCTACAACTCCTATATAATTGTTCTTGATTTTCAAATTCTAACCGAAATCTTATAATTAAGGGCTTTTAATAATTAAATCAATCATCTGTCCTCTTGAATTGACTATTCTATAGACTCTTAGTCTATTTTATCAATATTTTACATAAAATAACTAATATCTATTCTACAGAAAGCAACAAGAATGGCATGGAGCAAAAATATAGAAATGATTGGAACTGCTTTAACATTTGCTTCAAATCATATCTCTTCTATTATAGTGGAACACTCTTCTAATGTTAGAAAATAAAGGATTGCATTGCCTGAGAAGTTTGATGGTATAAGATCTAAGTTTTGAAGATTTATCAATCAAATATAACTTGTAATTGAACTTCAACTCCAAAGTTATCCAATTCTACGATCATAAGTTAAATTTATTGATACACTCCTTTTAAAATGAATATTATCATGATTTTTATCTTTTTCTTGAATAATAAAATCTAATATTGGATAATCTAGATATTTTTTTGATAAAGTTTTGATCTATACATAAAAAAAATATAATACAATTCATATTGAAATCAATAAGATTTGTATATTGTGACATAGTAATTAATTTTTAATGTTACATGTTTCATAGTTTTAACAACTTGCAACATATTAAAAGAGATGATGCTGTACTTGTTAGCTAATTTTTCTACAAATTACAATATGAGATAAAAAAATTGATGCTCAACTTACTTGATCCTCAAACATTGAAATAAGCAATTGACTTTGTTGTAAGGTATAATAATCGACTTTTTGAATTTTAATCTAAGAGTTGTACAATTACACCTCAACATTACTATAATTCAATGATAATACTAATGTCTTTTCAACATATAAATTTGAAAGTAGATGATATGTAAATTGATTTCATACATTTCAAACTTCTTATTGAATAAGAACAAACTTGTCGTCATTAAAAAAAAATTATACTTATATTGTAGAGAACTTAAGCACACTGCTCAATAGTATCCAAAAAAACAACACAACTACAAAATAAAGAGTACAGTCGTCAAAAAAGATATTAAGTCAACAAATAAGTTTGTTCAACTACAATAGAAATTCGGCAATTGAAATCTTGTATAATACCTAGTGAAGGTCCTATTTTTTCCTTAGAACCATCTTCTTGTTTTATAATAAATATTATTTTAGGATCTAAATATCACAAAGCTTGTGTCTTATTAGATTCATGAGCCTCAATGTCTTTTTTAGATGAATATTTGCTAAAAGGCATGGCATACTTTTAGTTAAGAAAACTAAACATGTTCATATAGAAGTCATAGATGGTCATCCATTATCTTCAACAAATATTCCTCTCAAATTTTTTCTTATGGAAGTAATAATTAATGGTCATAGTAATTTTGTAATATTTAATATCATTAAATCTCCTTTTAATCCAACCATTATAGGTTTATTATGATTAAAAAAAATATAATCCAAAAATAGATTGGATTTTTTATAGTCTTGATTTAAAAAAAAATAAAACTAAGAATATAACTAATCAAGTAGAAAGTCATAAATCTAGTACAATCAAACATGTACTTGTAGGTGCAAGAGTTTTTTTTGCATGATATAAAAGAAGAATTACCTTGTGTCATTTGTCGTGCACCTATTTCTAATAGTGAAAAGACTTCAAGTGATATTTCAAGCCAATGTTAAGTTTTTTAAGATATATTTGAAAAAAAAATATAAATACTCTATCAAAACATCATTCCTATGACTCTTCAATGGACCTTCAAAAAGGAATTCAAATGAATTTTGGACTAATTTATAATTTATCACAAAATAAATTGGCTGAATTTAAGAAGAGTATTGAAGAAAATTAAGCTAAGAATTTCATATATCATTCAAAATATCAAGAAAGAGCTTCAATTTTATTTACAAAGAAAAAAGATAGATCATTACAAATGTGTATCAATTATTAAGGACTCAGTAAAATCACTATCAAGAATAGATATCTGCTATGTTTGATATTTGAACTTTTTAATCAATTGAATCAAACTAAGATTTATAAAAAAATAGATCTATAAACAACATACAATTTGGTGTGCATTAAAGAAGGAGATGAATAGAAGACTATATTATAAACAAGATATGGACATTTATAGTGATAAGAAGTATTTTTTGACATTAGAAGTACTTTTATGAAAGAAGAGAGGTGAATGAAGAGTCTTAAAGCTTATATAAGATATTTAAATAAAATATATAAGACTTTTGAGAAGTCTAATAAGAGAAGTTGAGAGTGATTAAAAAATAATATTACTAATTCACTTACAAAAATGGCATTTAAGATTTTTAAGGCAATAATATTATTTAGATAAGAAGGTAGTTCTTAATGATAAAGATGGAATAAGAAAATGACCTCTTGATATTGAAAAACAAGCTTTATGAAGTCACAACACTTAGCATGAACAAGATTACATACAAAGAGAGTATAGAATACAATATCTCTTACTTCCAACATCCAATACTTATAGGTAGTAGTTACTACCCTAGAAGAAAACTTCCATTCTTTGACTTTTACACATATAATTATAAGGTCTTTTAGCATCTAAATTTCTTTAAAAATATCTTATGATTTTAGGATCCTTTGGCATCTTACTAACTATAAGGTTATTCTATGCCAAACACTAATTATTCTTATCTAATCTTTGGATATTTTTTAGTTCAAAATTTATCTTCTTGATTTTGACAATTGGTCCTTAATCTCATTTCATATTTATAAGATGCCATCTTTTAACTACCAAAATTCAATCCTTTGACTATTAGTAACTTATTTTAGTAACATCTTTTAATTCTTTTTTATCTTTTGATTATGAATAATTTATTATGATATAATTCTATGTGGTAGAATCTATATAAGATCTTGCTGATTTTAATACTTCCACTTTTTTAATTATCAAAAGGCTTTCATGCCTAATGCCTCTATCAACTTGTGGTGTATATCCTTTACTAATGCTTTTGTAAGCATATTAATAAGTATATCTTTTGTAATAGAATACTTCATACTAATTATTTTATCTTCAATTTTTTCATATATGAAATAATGGTGAACATCAATGTGCTTGGTTCTTGAATGGTCTTTCAGATTTTTGGCAAATACAAGACATCTTTGATTGTCACATATTATTAAAGTTGCTTCTTATTGCACTAGTTCAATGTCTTCTAAGAGTTGTCTTGTCCAATGTGCTTCCATTGCAAAATGACTTGCTGCCATGTACTCAGCCTCCATAGTTGACCTTGTAATGGAAGATTGTTTGTTGTAATTCCATGAAATGGCTCCTATTCTAATAAAGAACAAAAATTCTATTGTGAATCTTCTATCATTTGCATCTCCAATCCAATTTACATCACAATATCTTTGTAAATCAATGTTTTTATCTCTAAAGCACAATTTGAAGTTCTTACTTTTCAAGTATCTCAATATTTTTTTATGATTGTCTAATGCAAGGGTCCAAATTTCGACGTGTGTTGGCTCATAACACTCACACTAAATACAAGATCCACTTTTAAGGCCACCATTGCATATATAAATGAGCTTATTGATGCCTTATATAGAATACTTTGTATCTCACCTTTAAATTATACATGCTCTTCATCTGTGAGCTTTATCGACTTTAAGTTGCCTCCAAAGGTGTTCCAATAGACTTATATTCTTTCATATTAAATTGTTTTAATAATTCTTCAATTTACATGATTTGATTCATTATAATTGTCTTGTTACCACGATCTCTTATAAACTCTATTCCTAAATAATAGATGAGCTCTCTCAAATCACTCATTTCATACACCTTTTTAATATGGCCTTTATCTAATTCATTTTTTTATATTAATAGCTAAGATGATCAAATAAGCAACATAGAGGATTACAATCAATAAATCTTTGAATTAAGTCGATGTAGATGTCAATGGTTTAATATTAACTAATTCCATCATTGTATCTAATTGTTCTAGTTTTGCTCATATTTATTGTTTAATGCATTGATAATCTTAGAAGTTGTTAGATACCTTAGAATGATGTTTGAAAATATTAGTATTGTAATTTTTTTCTATTTTATATCATTTGTGATCTAGAATTGTGGTTTTATGTTATAAACTTTCTTTAAGACCCTGTATAGTAATAAAGAGTATTTTGTAAAATTACAAGAATTTTATGAAAAATAGGCATAATTGTGGAGAAGCAAAGTTATTACAAAAATTTAATATAGAATATTAGACTTGTGAAAAGTCTTAAAACTCAAATTGAAAGTAATTAAAGAATAAAATCACTTTTTTATTTACTAAATTCAATGATGTGTCTACAAACACACCATTACTCCCACTTCGATAAATCTCCAAGTGCTCGCAAGCATTCTTGTGCTCCAAAAACTCAACATCATGAATTTTAATGATCTTCTTGATTTTCAAGCACATTAGCCTATAAGCCTTAGTACCTTCACAATAATTAAGAAATATACACTTTGTACCTTTTGCATCAAATTTGGACCTCATACAATCTGGTGTTTTTACATATGCAATGCAACCAAAGGTCCTCATATAAGAAATGCAAGGTTGTCTCCTATTCCAAGCTTCTTGTTGTGTCATTGATGCAAGAGAACTTGTTGCACACCTATTTCTTATATACATTGCATTCACCACAGCTTCTGTCTAAAATTCATAGTAAAGATTTTGAGCATGAAGCATGCTCCTTGCCATCTCTACAATGGTTCGATTTATCCTTTTAGCAACACCATTTTATTGTAGATTGTATGGAATTGTGGTTTATTTAGCAATTCCTTCATTCTTCAAATAAACATCAAATTTCTTAGACATATTTTTACTTCCATTGTTTGTACATAGCACCTTGATCTTGTATTTATTTTTTTTTTCAATAAGTACTTTAAACTAATAATCAAAGCTTGAAAGAAGATATTTACATGGATCAACCTCAAGGATTTGTACAAGATGGCAATCAACATCTTGTTTGTAAGTTGAAGAAATCTTTGTATGGACTAAAGCAATCTCCAAGGGCATGGTACCAATGCATTGATACTTTTTTTGTGGCTGAAGGATTTGTAAGGAGTGAGGCTGATCATTTATTGTATGTGATGCAATCAAATGAGTTCGTATTGATTGTCATTTTATATGTTGATGATCTAATTATCTTAACCAATATTATGAAGATGATGGATTGATTGAAAGCGAAGATAAAAAGAGAGTATGAGATGAGTGATTTGGGAGAGCTTTATTATTGTTTAAGATTGGAGTTTGTAAAAGATCATTCTAAGAAGATCATTACAATGAGCCAAAGCAAGTACATTGTAGAAGCAGTGAAACAATTCAACATGGAAGAGTGTAAGCCTATTAGAACACCTTTGGAGGCCAATTTGAAGTTGATGGAGTTCATGGATGAAGAATTTGCTGAAGTTGAAGGTCAAATACAAGGAATTCCATATAAGGTAGCAGTAGACTCATTAATGTATGAAATGGTTGGCATAAAGATGGATCTTGTATATGCAATGAGTATTGTGAGCCAACACATATCAAAAGCTGGACCAATTCATTAGACAACCATCAAAAGAATCATGGGGTATTTAAAAGACACTTTAAACTTCAAATTGTACCTTGAAGGTAATAACATTACTTTGGATGGTTATTAAGAAGTGGTGTCATATAGCATGATTTGCTTTTTGGGAATACACTTCATATCTAACTATTGAAATTTTAGCTTAAACTTTTATATGAATCCAATCTTACAAAAACTCCTATAATTTGCATAAAATTCAAAATATAACAAAATTCCTTCAAAATATATTTTTCTTACAAAGGATTTTCTCTTTCCGAACTTTAAAAATTCATAAATCTTAATTTGACCATTCACTTTGTCTCACATTTATATGGTAGGTAGAATTTATCCTTAACTTTTATGAAAAAAATAACCAATTACAAATTCACTCCCAATCTTTAGGCATCTAAGACACTTTAGCAGATTCTCTAAATCCTAATTTATAAGCATCCAAGCACTATTTTCTTAATATTTCAAGAATCCAATACTCAAATAACATCAAACTTATGTATAAAGTTTACTTACATAAATATAGACATTCTTTGATATTTTGAGCCAAAAACTTGTCAAATTGCTCAAGATATAGCTCAAGACACAACCTTTAGTAAATTAGGTCACTTACTACCCTTAGATTGCATAAGCTAATTTCAAAATCCAATAATTCATTTAGTATAACTTAGAATTTAGCAAGCAGTATACAAAAAGTTTAGCCGTAAAAGTTATTTTTGCAATTGTGATCGCTGATCTTTAATTATCTTTTGTACACTTAAATTATATTAAAAAGAGTGAAAATAGCTTTCAAATCAATACCTTAACTTTGAGCGCCTATATCTCCTTCATATAGACTACAAATCATACAAGATTTGCACCAAAATTAAACCTAAATTTCCTGACCTTAGCCTTTAAAGCTCAAATGGTTTTAAAAAATTTAACCCTAATTTCAAATATGGCCTCAAGTAGCCTCCTTGAAGCCTATTGGTCATGATTTTTTACTAATAGGAATAGAAATTTTGATCATCCATCTCCATTCATCTATATGGATGTCCTAAAGTCTCTTTTTATTACCAAAATCCTTCTTCAATCTTTTTTTTTATAAGATTTATATAATTCATGCTCTAAACATTAAATAATAAAACCAAAATAAGACTTCAATGGTCACCAATGTCTAATAAAGGTGTTCTTAATATTTTAAATTACTACCAAAAAAATCAATTTCAAAAGCTATTATCAAAAGAAAATAAAGTTATACAAATTCTAATAGTAATCCTTTTAAACAACCTCCTTTTAAAGTAGTAATTTAACCACATTCAATAACTAACTAAAATCCAATAATATTGCTCTCACCATGTTGTTAACTAAATTATATATTAAGTACATAATTATATTATTTTCATATAGTAGCTCAACCACAACACGTCATCCACCTCTTCTAAACCTGTGCATTCTCTAGTATGCACAAAGAAGAACCAAAGTTGTTGTCGGCATTATATTACTTCCTCAATAACATCTTCTTTAAAATATAATTCTTCTTCTTCATACCTAGATAAATCAAACTCTTCTTCTATATCTTCAAGGACTAGCTCTTAATCTCGTTGTTTGAAAAGTTTTATATTTTTTCCTCCAATTAGTATTTTGATTCTTGTTACATCTAATTCCTTTAATGCATATGTAGCATTATCCAAAATATTTACAACCACATAAGGTCTAAACCAACGCTTAGAAAACTTTTTAAGAGGACTATCTTGATTATCCAAGGTGTTGTCATATACCAAATCTTAATCACCTTCTTAAATATCTTTTGGCCTGAATATGTGTCGCTTATCAAATTTATCTTTATTCTTCAATCTTTACTCCTTCAGTCTTATAATTATATTTTCCTCACTTTGAGTCTTCTTTCTAGTTGACGAATTCAAAGTATAAGAAGTTCTTTAGATATATTATCTTGCCAAGGCAAGATACTCTAAGTAGGTATTTGTTCTTCAAATAGCATATTGAACTTCTATCCTTGTATTAACTCTATCGGCATATATCCTGTCATTGAACTATGAGTAGTACAATCAACTCAAAGAGCAAATGGTAATAATTTTGGCCATACTCTTGCTCTTCCTTTACAAGCTTTAACAATGGCCCTTACAATAGGAGGATGACCTTACTCACTCATAGTATTGCCTTCTGGATTATAAGATGTAGTAAGTGCTAGCTTCACTCTACATCTCTCAAAGACTTGTCTAACCTCATGTACATATAATTCTCTATGATCAGTAATATTTTTTCTAATACATCTATATCTACAAATCACATCTTCTAATAAAAATTTACATACTCCAATGGATTTTGTTCGTAGAGCTCTTCCTTCTACTTGGATAGATAAATCTTCTTGCGTCAGAGCAAATTACTGCATTTGCCATATCTCCATAGGCATAGTAACTAGGTTCACAATCTATTTATAATGTATTACAAGTAGATATGTAGGATGCAATACATCTCTATGTCAAATCTTTGAGTATAACTAACAAGTCTCGCATGATTCTATAATCTTCACTACATCTCTATATATGTTATGCCACCAATATCTTTCTTTGAGCTTGTTAAAAGTGACATAAATTTCTCTATGTCCAGTCCACAAACTATCATGGAATTCATGGATTAATTATTCTTGCATCTCTCTCTTGCAAACTACTCACTATGGCATTCCATTATCATGTTTGCATTGCTTCTATAAGTAATCACCTTGTAAGAAGTAATTGTAAGCCTTCTGTCTAATCTATTTGAAATGAATATCACTACATCCTGATTGTCTTGATAATATACTTAAATAGCGTCTAATATCAATCCATTCTTCTTCATATAATTCTTCTATAATTGGTCTTAAAAATTCTTCCTCTCTTTATTGTATCCTAGAATAGAAGGTAGTACCTATATCTTCAGTATCTTTAATAAAAACTTCTTCTTATTCATATCTAGCTTGGGATAGCATATCTACTACAAGATTATCCTTGCTTGCTATATGCCTAAATTCAAGATTCAAAGATTTAATATATACAATCTATCTTAGCAAAGCAATATCAAGGGTGTTACAATTGATAATTATTCCTAGTAGTAGCAAACAATCTGTTTTCACTATCATTGGTGCCTCAATTAAATAATCTCTTTCATTTTTCATAGCTGTAACTATTTCCAATAGCTCCCGTTTCACCTATGGATAGTTTCATCATCGTTCACTTAATATTTTGGCTCCAAAATTAATAGCAAACCTGTTACTTAATTCATTGTATTGTCATAAAGTCCAATCAATAGCTATTGGACTAGTATCAACTATAAGTATCACTGATTTTCCATCTTCATAATTTATCCTTCGCAATACAGGTAGAAAAGATAATAATTGCTTTTACTTTTGAATTTTATCTATGTACTTTTTCTCCCATTTAAAACTTATTGAAGAACAATCACTTTGAAGATACAACACTTAGCATCAACAAGGTTGTACACAAAGAGAGTATTGAATAAGATGTCTCTCACTTCCAATACCCATTACTTATAGGTAGTGGTTGCTGCAATAAAAGACAACTTCCACTCTTTGACTTTTATACACGTGGCCCTAGGATCGTTTTGGCATCTCACAAGCCTCGAGGGTATCCTATGACACATACTAATGACTCATACTTACTCTTTGGATATTCCCTTGTTAATACTTTATCCTTTTGACTTTGATTCTTGGTCCATGACTTCGTCCTATATCCATTGGATGTCCTTACCATATATTAAGAGTCAAATCTTTGACCACTAGTGACTTACCTAAGTAAATACCTTCTATAAGATAACTTATTCTACTTTTACTTTAATACTCCCATTTTGCTACTAGTCAAATGGTTTTTAATCCTAATACCTTTGTCAACATGTAGTGTCTATCTTTTATTAATGCCTTTGTCAATAAATAAACAAGCATTTCTTTCATTGTACAATACTTCATATCAATCACTCCCATTTCATTCTTCTCTCTTATAAAGTAATATTGAATATCAATGTGCTTGATCCTTGAATGATTCTTTGGATTCTTTGTAAATGCAAGACATCCTTGATTGTCACATTCCATTAGAGTTGCTTCCATTTGCACATCTTTAATGTCCTCCAAAAGTTATCTCAACCATATTCCCTCCATTGCACCATGGCTTGTTGCCATGTACTCTGCCTCCATTGTTAACCTTCCAATTGTTGGTTGTCTCTTGCAATTCCATCGAATTCTTCCTACTCCAACAAAGAATACAAAGTCCATTGTTGACCTTCTATCATTTGTATCTCCAGCCCAATCGGCATTACAAAAACCATAAAAACTAATGTTATCACCTCCAAAGAATAGTTTGAAGTTTAAAGTACCTTTTAAATACCTCATGATCCTTTTGATGCTTGTCCAATGGATTGATCCAGCTTTTGACATGTGTTGGCTCACAACACTCACCACATATGCAAGATCCACCCTTGTGCCAACTATTACATATATAAGTAAGCCCACTGCTGCCTTGTATGGAACACCTTGCAATTGACCTTTAACTTCAGCAAATTCTTCATCCATGAGCTTCATCAACTTCAAGTTTGCATCCAATGGTGTTCTAATAGGCTAATATCCCTCCATGTTGAATTGTTTTAACACTTCTTCAATGTACTTGCTTTGGCTCATTGTAATGGTTTTTTTTGCATGATCTCTTACAAACTCCACTCCTAAACAATAGTAAAGCTCTCTCAAATCACTCATTCCATACTCCTTTTCTAACTTTACCTTCAACCAATCCATCATCTTCAATGTCTTGGTTAAGATGATCAAATCATCAATATAGAGGATGACAATCAATATCAACTCATTTGATTGCATCACATATAAAGAATTATCAACCTCACTCCTTATAAATCTTTCACTTACAAAGAATGTATCAATGTGTTGGTACTATGCCCTTGATGATTGCTTTAGTTCTTACAAGAATTTCATCAACTTACAAACAAGGTGTTGTTTGCCTTCTTCAACAAATCCTTGAGGTTGCTCTATGAAGATGTCTTCTTCCAAACTTCCATTCAAGAAAGCCGTCTTCACATTCATTTGATGCATCTCCAAGTCCAATGCTGCCCCAACTACCACAATGGTTCTAATGGTGGTAAATTTAGCCACGGGAGAAAATATCTCATTCAAATAAATACCAAGAAGTAATGAGTAGCCTTTGGCAACTAATCTTGCCTTATACCTCACAATATTATCTATTGCATCTCTTTTGGTTCTAAACACCCACTTACAACCAATTGAAGATTGATTTAGTAGAAGTTGAGTTAATTCTCATGTTCCATTGTCCATGAGTGATTCGTATTCTACTTCCATAGCATTCTCCCACTTCAACGCATCCGTGGACTTCATTGCATCACATAAACTCAATGGATCAAGAAGAAATGCAACATTGGCATGTTCTTTACTTACTTGAGGAAAGATGTGGTTTTTCCACCATTCACCACGTGGTTTTCTTTCTTTCAAAGGATATGTACTTTCATTTAAAGAAGACCCTTCTTCTTGCATTCCATCATTCTTCTTCCTCAATGCTTGTCTTTTCTCACTCAAAGGTTGATATTCATCATCATCATCATCACCTTCAATATCTTCATTGTCTTCATTGTTGGTTCTAGCAATTAAAGGCATACTATGATTTACCTTCTTTGGCACTTGATCTTGACTTCTATTTCTTCCATCCTCATTATCATTATCAACTTCTTCTTCTTCTTTCTTTGCTGTACTTGAAGATGTGTCTACAAACACACCTTTACTCCCACTTGGACACTCTTCCAAGTACTCAAAAGTACTCTTATGCTCTAAAAATTTTACATCATGACTTTAGATGATCTTCTTGGTTTCTAAATACATTAGCCTATATGCTTTGATACCTTCACAATATCCAACAAATACACATTTTGTACCTTTTGCATCAAGTTTGGACTTCATACAATTTGGTATCTTTGCATAAGCAATGCATCTAAAAATCTTCATGTATAAAACACAAGGTTTCTTCCCATTCCAAGCTTCTTGTGGAGTCATTGATGTAAGTGCACTTGTAAGGCACCTATTCCTTGTGAACATCGTATTTTTCACAGCTTCCGCCCAATATTCATGCCCAAGATTTTGTGTATGAAGCATACTCCTTGCCATCTCCACAATGATATGATTTACTCTTTCAGCAACTCCATTTTGTTGTGGAGTGTAAGGAGTAGAGGTTTGTCTTATAATACCTTGAATCTTTATAAATTCATCAAAATTCTATGACATGTATTCTCCTCCATTGTCCGTTCTCAATACTTTGATCTTGTACTCACATTGTTTCTCTACAAGAGTCTTAAACTCTTTAAACCTTGAGAAACATTCACTTTTAGTTTTAATGATGTAAATCCACACCTTTCTTAAAAATTCATCTATGAATGTGACAAAGTACCTGGCTCCTCCAATTGATGGTATCTTCATTGGTCCACAAACATCAAAGTACACAATCTCTTATAATTTTGTTGCACATGTTGCAACTCCACTTAGAAATGAAGCCGTTTGTTGTTTGCCTTGTATACATCCTTCACAAGCAAGTGTCATGGCATTGTGGCTGAATTGACTAAGATCCAAGCCACTTACCATGGATTGGAGCTCCTTCATGCATTTGGCATTCAAATGACCAAGTCGTTGATGCCAAATTCTAAACTTTTCATGATCTTCTAGAAAATCATCAAATGCCACCACTTCAACTCCATTCACCTTCTTGTAATTAATGAAGTAGAGATGGAAATCTCTAAGGCCTTAGGCAACATGTTGCCCATCCAATGTCTTGAAAAAACATCCATTCATATCAAATTAAACCTTATAACCATGTGATACAAGTTTGCTCACCGAAAGGAGGTTCTTCTTCATTTTTGGAACATGTAAAACTTCCTTCAATGAGATCCTCTTCATTTGGTCCTTCACAACAATCTCCACCATAATGGAGCTAATTCCAATGGCTTGCACTTAGCCATTATCTACCAACCACACTTTTGTTGCTGAAATTTCTTCATAAGTGTCAAATGAATACTTGTATGGTGTCATGTGCTTAGTAGCACCTGAATCTATAATCCACTTCGAAATAGCAGTGATGGAGGCTCTTTTTCTTGCCATGAAAGCATACTCATCTCTACTAAAACTATCACTAGCATTGTTTGCATTCTGTTTATCTCCTTTCTTGGCCTTATAGCAATTTCTAGTAAAATGACATAGTTTTTTATAAATATAGCAATTCTTCATATTAATTTTTGAATTATTACGTTGGTGACAATAGCTACCTTTGCCTTATCTTAAAAATAGAGCCGAATCATCACTTACAAGCTCCTTTTCTTTCTTCTTGGTCACTTCATAGACAAGTCTTGACGTGACATAGTTCATGGTTAGCTCCTTCATGTTGATGGATTCCAATGCCATAATGAGGTAGTTGTAGGATTCGGGAAGGCTCATGAGCAATGTCAACTCAATGTCCTTATCATCAACTGATTTGTCAAGAACTGCTAGTTGATTAGCAAGTACTTTAATTTTATTAACATGAGCCATGAGGTCATCTCTTTCTTCCATCTTTATTGTCAAGCATTTCTTCCTTGTCCAAAGGATGTTGGCAAGGTTTCTACTCTCATAGATATTACAAAGAGTCTTCGATGCTTCCATTGGTCGATTACAAGTTATAACATGTGAAAAGTTGGTATCATCAAGGTTTATTGCAATCATCCCAAAAGCCTTCTTTTTACAACGTTTGTACTCTTTCTTCACCTTCATATCAACATTGCTACTTAGAGGGTCTTTACTTTCATCAACAATATCCCAAAGGTCCAATGAAGCCAACAAAAGCTCTATTTTCAACAACTTAATGCATTAAAAGGGTTAGAAGAGAGCAAACTCAAACTTCAACAACTTTCATGAGATTTATTCGTCACAATAAGAAAGACTTTAAAGTACTTCAAAATTCACAAGTTAAGGTGAGTGGGCCCATAACTTATTGAAGAACAAGCACTTTGAAGATACAACACTTAGCATCAGCAAGGCTGCATACCAAGAGAGTATGGAATAAGATGTCTTTCACTTCCAATATCCATTACTTATATGTAGTGGTTGCTGCTCTAAACGACAATTTTCACGCTTTGACTTTTATACACGTGGTCGTAGGATCTTTTTGGCATCTCACAAGCCTCGAGGGTATCTTCTGCCAGATACTAATAACTCATACTTAATCTTTGGATATTTCGTTGTTAATACTTTATCCTTTTGACTTTGATTCTTGGTCCATGACTTCGTCTTATATCCATTGGATGCCCTTACCATATACCAAGAGTCAAACCTTTGACTATAAACAACTTATCTAAGTTAATATCTTCTATAAGATAACTTATTCTACTTTTATTTTAATAAATCTCTTCCCTTTTTGTAGCAAACTATGAAGACGATCAACTACCTGAGCTTTATGAAGAATCCATATACAAAAAAATATGCAAGCTCTTAAAATCCTCTGCATCTCTGTTTGTAAGCTTCAAATATCCTTCATTTGTTGTATGGCATCCATCTTATTAGGATGAGATTTATGACCAAACCATCCACACAAATGCCCCACAATAACAACTTGTTAAACTTTAAAGGTAGATTTAGCTCGTGATAGTGTCAAGTGAACTTCCTAAAATGGAGATAAAATTTTGTTACAGTATAAAATATAATTAAATATAAATTTACGACATTCCTTCTAATCTATTATTTTATTTTTCTCGTCTTCTACACATCCTTTTATTGAAATAATATCTTGAAAAAGGTATAGTCTTTTCTGGAATGAAATCACAATAAACCTTATTCATCCTATTCATCATGTGAGCTATTGAATTTGTTGCTCCTTGTGGCAATGTACACATCTTAACTAACTTTAAAAGTGATGTCATATTAGTGATATCTTTGCTTCCTTCAACTAATTGAAATTGATCATATTCAAAATAGAAATCTTTAATAGAGTAAATAGCCCTACTAACAAATATCTTAGCAAATTCTTTAATAATTGATCCAACTCCGATATTTCTTATAGTCACTTGATTCACTGATTGTATATCTTGAATGAACTATAGTATTCTACTTTTCTTTGGTACTATAAACCAACAAGTGGAATATGGTGCAAATGATGGTTCTAGGATCTTCATTTGCATCTTTTCTTTCAAAAGCTTTATAAGTTTAGGTAGATGCACTTTAGACATAGAAATCAATCTTAAATCCCAAAGAACATGTGGAACTATAAATATAATCATTGGTATAATAATACTTGGATTAATACATCCAATTTCCAAAGGTTCAAAAGTAAAAGCCTTTCCATGCATACTTAACATATTTTTAAATTCCATTTCTTCAACAAGTAATAAAACATTTATAGATTCTACTTTCAACATATTGAATGTGATCATTATAAATTTGTGGTCAATATATTTAGGATCCCATAAGCCCTTCTCCTTTAAAGCTTGTTGAACTTGATGATTGGAATCACTTGATAATGATATAGCTATAGGTTTTATTTTTCTTTCTACAATCTTGTACCTAGTTTTAACTTTGACTTCATAATCTTGAAATGCTTGTATAGCTTAGTAGAGCTCTTTTGAATGTACTTGTACTACTTGATCTTCATTTCCTTGTTCAACCTCTAAAACTTCTTCCATAAAATCTTCTAAACTAGTCTCCATATATACACCTACTATCTTATCATTTCCATTAAGAACACTCACTCTTTTTAGGTCTTTCTTTGTTCTTTGCACAACTTTTTTCTCCAACTTTGGTAGATCATTAAATTGTGTATGGATAGTAAATCCATTCTTATATAATTTTACAACACCTGTACAAAAGATACTTTTTTTTTCATGTGAAAGTATCTTCTTTGATATACTACATTTTAGCTCTATAGTGGTATCTTATAAAAATCCGTAAACTCTTTACTAATCCTTGGTAATAAATCAATTTGGAAATAATCATGATTACACTTATGGTTTACAGGTATTGTTAGAAATTATACTCTATTTTTTCTATTTTGACTTCTAATACGGGTACATGCTGATCCATCATCCAAAGCCTTGGTCTCCATCTTCACGGCTGTAATATATAATTGACCAAGAAACACTTGATATGAAGTAGTGTCTTGAACATTTTTTTTTTTTTTTTTTTTCTGTGGTCACATCTCTAATTTTTACCTTCATATTGAGGCAAGCACAGTAAAGATCTACTCATGTATTATTCACTGCTCGAATCACCCAACCATGGTTAATATCAATAGACCACCTTCCACGTTTCTAGACTTCTTTTGACATTCTATTAATTTTAGATCCATGATCAATGAGAGTAATTATTGATTCTACCAAGTCTCCTATTATTACTAAAATCTCTATGGTGGCTCTGGCCTAATATATCCTAATATAGTATGTAGGGCCTTTTTTATTGTCCTTATATTCATCTAAATCAAATCGATATTTTTTATTGATACAATACTCCGCCAATTCATGTTCCTCTTCTTTAGTCAAGATTATATTCAAACCATTAGATACAGCAGATTCTCCTATCAACTCCCTCTTTTGCTTAATCGTATCGATGATGACTTCATGAAACTCTCTCTTTGCAATGTCTAAAATTTCTCATAGAGTAAATTCAATTTTGGCATTCAATACTCTTTCTTCTAACACTCCTTTCAAATCTATGGCTGCCTCAATATCTGATTGTAGCTGATAAGTAACATGCTTATTCTTCCCTTTGTCTTTATCAACTTCTATCCTTTCTTTCCATTTTTTTTTTGGCGGTGGTGTATTTTAAGGATGCAATGTCGATGGCCCAGCCCTGGATGGTCTATTAGCATGTGATATAGGTATTTCTTTATTTTGTATTATTTCTACATGCCTTTAAGATCTCCTCTTGTTTGGTTGGCTCTTCAAAATTTTCTTCTATTTCATTTCTTCTCTTTTTTACCTCTATTAGAACTTCATGTTGGAATTTTACCAAATAAGTATGTACAGACATAGTATCTACAAGATCATCCCATCATGTGGTATTCCTAATCACTGTTGCTGTCTTGAGTAATTCTTCCCTTATTATTTTTTCTTTATCCATATAGATTATAGCATGGTTGTATACATCCTTTATGTCTACATGCTCATCAAAAACATCCTCTTTCTTCCTTACAGCCTCAATGCTATAAGTAATAGCCTCTCTTCATGCCATAGCCTATTGAGATAAATGCTCTTCTAAAACCTTCTTCATCGCTTCCTTTCCAAAATTGGTTTTGAGAAATTCAACTATATCTTGCCACACAAGTTTATCATATTTCAATAAAATTACTCCTTGTCGTAGTATATCAGTAAAATCTCTATATTTCTTATAGGAATGTTCAATACTATCACACCAAATACATCTTTATATATATTCTTGTTTTGATGCAAGTTTGAGCTTAGGTAATCCTTCTTTTTCCTTTAGCTTTGCTAGTTTGATTTGTAAGTCTTTTATTCTTTTTACCAATTCATCAATTGCATCTTTATGTTGTGCAACTTTAAACATAGGAATTAAAATAGTACTTACTAGTATAGTAGGTTTTAGCAATTGCTTATAAGATATTATAGTTGGTGGAGGTCTAGTGTCTTACCTTACTACCACCTTATCCCTCCAATACTCTTTTTTAGCAAGTATGCCCACATCTTCAAAGACTTTCTTCTAATCAGTAGTAAGTCCATTGTCCTTTGTATTATCTTCTAATAGTAATTCCAACTCTCTTTGTAAATCATTGCTAGCTCATTGAAGCAATAATTCTACCTTATCATTTTTAAGTCTAAGCTTTTCTATTCGAGACAAATTGAAGAAACTATCTTTCAAATTTTTGAAATAACTCTGTTGCAACCAACCCCTTGTTGGATTTATTCATCCATTCCATAAACAATTTTCTTGTCATCTTTTTTGCATCTTCCAAATAATACTCTTCTTTTAGTTGAAGTATAAAATCCTCCCATTTTTTTCCATGAGTTTTAATAATCCCCTTTATATAATCATAAAGCTCTAGTAAAACTGCAAGCTCAAATATAAGAATCATATCTTTTTTCGGCATTTTATTGAACTCCATCTCTAGAGAAAAATACTTAAGATACTTAGAAATATTTCTTCCATCAAATTAATTCAATAAACCAATAACAGATTACAAAGCTTTAGTAGCCGTTACTTTTTTGCGTTCCACCCTTGTGCCAACCATTGCATACATTAAAGAATCCACTGCTACCTTGTATGGAATTCGTTGCATTTGATCTTCAACTTCAGCAAATTCTTCATCCATGAACTCCATCAACTTCAAATTGGCCTCCAAAGGTGTTCCAATAGGCTTACATTCTTCCATGTTGAATTGTTTCACTACTTCTATAATGTACTAGCTTTGGCTCATTGTAATGGTCTTCTTAGAATGATCTTTTACAAACTCCAATTTTAAATAATAGTAAAGCTCTCCCAAATCACTCATCTCATACTCTCTTTTTATCTTTGCTTTCAATCAATCCATCATCTTCATAATATTGGTTAAGATACTTAGATCATCAACATATAAGATGACAATCAATATGAACTCATTTGATTGCATCACATACAATAAATGATCAGCCTCACTCCTTACAAATCCTTCAAACACAAAAAAAGTATCAATGCATTGGTACCATGCCTTTGGAGATTGCTTTAGTCCATACAAAGATTTCTTCAACTTACAAACAAGATGTTGATTGCCATCTTGTACAAATCCTTGAAGTTGATCCATCTAGATATCTTCTTTCAATCTTCTATTCAAGAATGCCGTCTTCACATCCATTTGATGCATTTCCAAGTCCATTGCTGCCCCAATTGCCACAATGGTTTTAATGGTGGTGAATTTGGCCACAAGAATAAATGTCTCATTAAAATCATCACCAACAACTTGTAGATAGCTTTTGACAATGAATCTGACCTTGTACCTCACAATATTATCTATTGCATCTCTTTTTATTTTAAACACCCACTTACAACCAATTGAAGATCGATTTGGTAGAAGTTGAGTCAATTCCCATGTTACATTATCCATGAGTGATTTATATTCTTCTTCTATAGCATTCTCTCACTTCATAGCATCCTTGGATTTCATTGCATCACACAAACTCAATGGATCAACAAGAAGAGCAACATTGATATGTTCTTTACTTCTTTAAGGAAATATGTGGTCCTTCCACCATTCACCATGTAGTTTTTTTTCCCTCAAAGGATATCTTCTTTCATTTGGAGAGGCTTCATCTTCTTGCACTTCATGCTCTCTTCCAAGCTTCTTCTTCCTTAAAGCTTGTCTTTTCTCACTTAAAGTTTGATACTCCTCATCATCATCAATATCATCAATATTTTCATTGTATTCATTGCTGGTTCTAATAATTGAAGGCACACTATGGTCTACCTTCTTTGGTACTTCACCTTGATTTGTATTTCTTCCATCTTCATTGTCACCATCATCTTCTTCATCTTTTTTTGCTGAAATTGATGATGTGTCTACAAACATACCATTACTCCCACTTGGATACATTTCTAAGTGCTCAAAAGGATTCTTATGCCTCAAAACTCAACATCATGACTTTTGATGATCTTCTTGGTTTCTAAACACATTAACCTGTATGCCTTTGTACCTTCACAATATCCAAAAAGTACACATTTTGTATTCTTTGTATCAAGTTTGGACCTCATGCAATCTAGTATCTTTCCATAAGCAATGTATTCAAAGATTTTGATGTGAGAAACATAAGGTTTCTTTCCAGTCAAAGCTTTTTCTGGAGTTATTGATATAAATGCACTTGTAGGGCATCTATTCTTTGTGTACACTGAAGTAACCATGGCTTCAGCCCAATACTCATGTCAAAGGTGTTGTGTATGAAGCATACTCCTTGCTATCTCTACAATGGTACGATTTACCTTTTAATAACTCTATTTTGTTGTGGAGTGTAAGGAGTAGAGGTTTATCTTAAAAATTCTTGAATATTTTAGAATTCATCAAAATGCTTTAACATGTATTCATCTCCATTGTCCGTGCATAATATTTTGATCTAGCACTCACATTGTTTTTCTACAAGAGCTTTAAATTCCTAAAACCTTGAAAAGCACTTACTCTTAGCTTTAATGATGTAAATCCATATTTTTCTTGAAAATTGATCGATGAATGTGATAGAGTATCTTACTCCTTCAATTGATGGTGTCTTCATTGGTCCACTAACATCAGAATGTATAATCTCTAATAATTTGGTTGCACGTTATCGTATTGTGGTTTGGCTATTATATGAAAATAATGTAATTATGTACTTAATATATAATTTATTAAGTAATATGGTAAGAACTATGTTAGTAGATTTTAGTTGGTTGTAGATTATAATTTGGTTATTATCTTGAGAATAGGTTGTTTATAAAGACTATAATAGAATTTTTAAAACTTTAATTTCTTTTTTGATAGTGACTTTTAAGATTGGTTTTGATTGATAGTAACTTCTAAATATTTAGAGTTCTCTTTGTTAGACATTGGTGACCTTTGAAAACTTCTTTTAGTTCTTTTATTTGGTGTTTAGAGCATAAATTATGTAAATCTTAAAAGAAAAAGGATTGAAGAAGGGTTTTGGTAGTAAAGGGAGTAATTAGGGCACCAATATAGATGAATGGAGATGAATAATAAAAATCTCTATTCCTATTGGTCAAAAATCATGACCAATGGGCTTTGAGGAGGCTACTTGAGGCCATATTAGAGATTAGTGTTAGTTTCTCGAGGCCATTCGAGTTTTAAAGGCTAAGGTCAGAAGGTTTAGGTTTTTGGCTATGGTTTTGGTGTAAGTTTTGTGTCATTGGGAGTTTTTATTAAGAAGTTATAGGCGCTCAAAGTCAAAGTATTGATTTGAGAGCTACTGTCACTCTTTTTGGCATAAAACACGCGTACAGACAGCAATTGAAGATCGGCAAACGCGACTAGAGAGAGCACTTTTGTGGCTACACTTTTTACATACTATTCACTGGATTCCAAATTGAAAAGAAGGAGTTATTAGATTTTGAAGTCAGTACATGCAATCTAAGTTTTAAGCTATACTTTCTACAACTAGATACCTAATATATTCCTAGATAGCAAATCACTCCATACAACAACGTGTTGCAACTCCATTTGGAAATGAATTCCTTTGTTGTTTGTCTTGTGTACAACTTGCACAATTAAGTGTCATGGCATTGTAGCTAGAATGATCAAGGTCCAAGCCACTTACTATGGAATGAAGCTCTATCATATATGTGGTATTCAATTGATCAAGTTGTTAATGCCAAATTCCAAACTTCTCTTAGTCTTGTGGAAAATCAGCAAATATAGCTACTTCAATTCCATTCACCTTCTTATAATTGATGAAGTAGAGATTTCCATCTCTTAGGCTTTTGGTAATATCTTATCCACTCATTGTCTTATCAAAACATCCGTTCATGTCATATTGAACCTTACAAGTATGTGATATAAGTTTGTTCACCGAAAAGAGGTTCTTTTTTTTATCTTTGGCACATGTTAAACTTCCTTCAATATGATCCTCTTGATTTGGTCCTTTACAATGATTTCCACAATAATTGAGCCAATTTCAATGGCTTGTACTATGCCATTGTCTCCTAACTAAACTTTGGTTGTTGAAATTTCTTCATAAGTATCAAATGATCACTTATATGGTGTCATGTGCTTAGTAGTACCTGAATCTATAATCCACTTAGACATGGAAGCTATAGAGGCTCTTTCACTTACCATGAAAGGATAGTCATTTTCACCAAAGTTATCAGAAGTATTGTTTACATTCTCTCTATTTCTTTTCTTTGCTTTGTAGTAATTCCTACCAAAATGACTTGATTTTCTACAAATATAGTAAATTTTTAGATCACTTTTTAAACTATGACTTTGATAAAAATAGCTATATTTGACTTATCTTATTTTTACTTGTTGTTAATTATATTTATAATCATAGAGGTTATTAGATACCTAAGATTGATGTTTAAAGATACTCTAGTTATCTTTTCTTGCTGAGTTTCATCATTAGTGCTCTAACTTTGTACTTTTATGTATTAATCTACTTAAGATATCCACTTACTATGATTAAAGGGACTTTTTGAGATTAGAAATATTTTGTGAAAGAAGATAGGTGATGAAAGAAAGAAAGAACTTATTCAAGAAATTATTTGATTTTTGAAAAGTCTTATAAGTAAAGTTGAGGGTGATTGAAGAGTGTAAATAATAGTTTACTCATTACTAGGGCATTCTCGGTTTCTATGGCAACATCTTTTAATTGATTTTGAGAGTTTATTTTTTTATTTTTCTTGATATTTTTTGATACATCCTTTCTTTAGAGATGGCTGCAAGTTATGGTGAGGATTTGAGAGTAATTAAGAATTTAGGAGTGAAAAGTTCTACCATTAAAAGAAAAAAATGGAGCTCTTGTTAGCTTTGTTAGACCTTTGGAACATTGTTGATGAAAGTGAAGACCCTCATAGTGATGATGCTAATGTGAAGGTGAAGAAGGAATTCAAACGACATAAAAGAAAGACTTTTGGCATGATTGCAATAAATCTTGATGATGCCAACTTTTCGCATATAATTACTTATACTAGACTAACAAAAGCATAGAAGACTTTTTGCAACATCTATGAGAGTAGAAATCTTGCCAATATTCTATCGACAAGAAGGAAGTTCTTAACAATAAAGATGGAAGAAGGAGATGACCTCATAGCTCATGTCAATAAGATAAAAGCACTTGCAAATCAACTAGCAGTTCTTGACACACCAATAGATGATAGAAAAATTATATTGACATTACTCATGAGCCTTTTTGAGTCCTACAACTACCTCATTGTAACAATCGAGTCCATCAACATGAAAGAGCTTTCTATGAACTATGTCACATCAAGACTTACCCATAAAGTAATCAAGAGAAAAGAAAAAGAGCATCAAAGTGGAGATTTGGCTCTATTCTCGAGACAAGACAAAGATAACTATTCTCAATAATCTAATAGTTCAAAGTGAAACCTAAAAAATTACTATATTTATAAGGTGTATATAAGACAAATAATAAAAGAATTCATTTTCAAATGGAGTTACAACATATGCAACCAAATTATTTGAGATTATACATACTGATATTTGTAGACCAATAAAGACACCATCAATTGGAGGAGAAGGGTATTTTGTCACATTCATTGATCATTTTTCAAGAAAAGTATGGATTTACATCATTAAAGCTAAGACTGAGTGTTTTTCAAGGTTTGAAGAGTTTAAAGCTCTTGTAGAGAAACAATATAAGTGCTAGATCAAAATATTACGCACGGACAATGGACGTGAATACATGTCAAAGTATTTTGATGAATTCTTAAAGATTCAAGAAGTTTTAAGATAAACCTTGTAGAATAGATATTAATTTGTTTTTGAAAGATATTGGTAAAATATATTAATAGTCCATATAATAGGAAATTCAGGAGGATGGATGAGTGATTTAGTTATTAAAAGTAGTTAATTATAGAATTATGGTTAGAATCTAGAGAATCAAGAGAAAGTATATAGAAGTTGTAGAAGTTAATTAAGGTGCCATCGCTGTGATAGTTGTCAGGCGGGATAAGCTTGGTGCTACCTCTTTTCTTTTGTTTGTTATAAGAGGATTGAGAGTTTCTGAATATTGTGAAATAAATTATAGAATAGAAATGTGATTGATATTATTTGAGAAGAAGAAAGATTGAATGTTGAAATTTGATTGTAGTTCAGCAAAGAGAATGAGTCTGTGTTTGTGTGAAACATTTTAATGTGAATGGTAGTTCTGTGTGAAGAATTCCAGTGATTAGAACAAGGATAATTGTGTACTAAAAACTATGAAGGCGTAGTATTATAGTTAGAGATTATGAGGGTAAATATATTGGTGGAAATAGCAGTTATTAGTATGACTGAATTGTTATAAGGAAGAGACCGATAAGAAGAAGGAGGAGATTATAGTTTCCTTGTATATTCAGATATTAGAAATAGAGATGATACATTCAGGAGGTAATTGATTGTGTGACCCTAACGTGAACGGTTAAGCAACTAGTCATTTCTTATATTCGAATCCCCCTATATGGGTTTATGTTGGGAGGTTTCCTCCAGAATAAATAAAACGAGCACTCACAGTGACCCAAACGTGAACGCTTAAGCAAGTAGTCATTTCTCATGTTTGAATCCCCCTATACGGATTTATTTCCATTAAATTAATTTGAAATAAGTAAAACGAACAATCATAAACCTCTATTCCTTATACTCCACAACAAAATAGAGTTACTAAAAGATAAATTGTACCATTGTAGAGATAGCAAGGAGTTTGCTTCATGCACAATACCTTTGACATGAGTATTAGGCTGAAGCCATGGTTACTTCAGTGTACACAAAGAATAGATGTCCTATAAGTACATTTATATCAATAACTCCAGAAGAAGCTTTGACTGGAAAGAAACCTTATGTTTCTCACATCAAAATCTTTGAATACATTGCTTATGGAAAGATACTAGATTGCATGAAGTCCAAACTTGATGCAAAGAATACAAAATGTGTACTTTTTGGATATTGTGAAGGTACAAAGGCATACAGGTTAATGTGTTTAGAAACCAAGAAGATCATCAAAAGTCATGATGTTGAGTTTTGAGGCATAAGAATCCTTTTGAGCACTTAGAAATGTATCCAAGTGGGAGTAATGGTATGTTTGTAGACACATCATCAATTTCAGCAAAAAAAGATGAAGAAGATGATGGTGACAATGAAGATGGAAGAAATACAAATCAAGGTGAAGTACCAAAGAAGGTAGACCATAGTGTGCCTTCAATTATTAGAACCAGCAATGAATACAATGAAAATATTGATGATATTGATGATGATGAGGAGTATCAAACTTTAAGTGAGAAAAGACAAGCTTTAAGGAAGAAGAAGCTTGGAAGAGAGCATGAAGTGCAAGAAGATGAAGCCTCTCCAAATGAAAGAAGATATCCTTTGAGGGAAAAAAAACTACATGGTGAATGGTGGAAGGACCACATATTTCCTTAAAGAAGTAAAGAACATATCAATGTTGCTCTTCTTGTTGATCCATTGAGTTTGTGTGATGCAATGAAATCCAAGGATGCTATGAAGTGAGAGAATGCTATAGAAGAAGAATATAAATCACTCATGGATAATGTAACATGGGAATTGACTCAACTTCTACCAAATCGATCTTCAATTGGTTGTAAGTGGGTGTTTAAAATAAAAAGAGATGCAATAGATAATATTGTGAGGTACAAGATCAGATTCATTGTCAAAAGCTATCTACAAGTTGTTGGTGATGATTTTAATGAGACATTTATTCTTGTGGCTAAATTCACCACCATTAAAACCATTGTGGCAATTGGGGCAGCAATGGACTTGGAAATGCATCAAATGGATGTGAAGACGGCATTCTTGAATAGAAGATTGAAAGAAGATATCTAGATGGATCAACTTCAAGGATTTGTACAAGATGGCAATCAACATCTTGTTTATAAGTTGAAGAAATCTTTGTATGGACTAAAGCAATCTCCAAAGGCATGGTACCAATGCATTGATACTTTTTTTGTGTTTGAAAGATTTGTAAGGAGTGAGGCTGATCATTTATTGTATGTGATGCAATCAAATGAGTTCATATTGATTGTCATCTTATATGTTGATGATCTAAGTATCTTAACCAATATTATGAAGATGATGGATTGATTGAAAGCAAAGATAAAAAGAGAGTATGAGATGAGTGATTTGGGAGAGCTTTACTATTGTTTAAGATTGGAGTTTGTAAAAGATCATTCTAAGAAGACCATTACAATGAGCCAAAGCTAGTACATTATAGAAGTAGTGAAACAATTCAACATGGAAGAATGTAAGCCTATTGGAACACCTTTGGAGGCCAATTTGAAGTTGATGGAGTTCATGGATGAAGAATTTGCTGAAGTTGAAGGTCAAATGCAACGAATTCCATACAAGGTAGCAGTGGATTCTTTAATGAATGCAATAGTTGACACAAGGATGGATCTTGTATATGCAATGAGTATTATGAGCTACACATGTCAAAGGTGGGACCTATCCATTGGGCAACCATCAAAAGAATCATGAAGTACTTAAAAGGTACCTTGAACTTCAAATTTTGCCTTGGAGGTGATAACATTATTTTGGATGGTTATTATGATGCGGATTGGGTTAGAGATGCAAATGTTAGAAGATCAACAATGGGATATGTATTCTTTGTTGGAGTGGGAGCTATATGATGGAATTGCAAGAGACAACCAACAATTACTAGGTTAACAATGTAGGCGGAGTACATGGCAACAAGCTATGGTGTAATAGAGGCAATATGGCTAAGACATCTTTTTGAAGAGATTGGAGATGTGCAAATGGAATCAACTCTAATGGATAGTGACAATCAAAGATGTCTTGCATTAGTAAAGAATTCCAAACATTATTCAACGACAAAATATATTAACATTCAACATCACTTCATAAAAGAGAAGATTAAAATGGAAGTAATTGATATGAAGTATTGTGCAATGAAAGACATGCTTGCTGATTTATTGACAAAGGTATTAGTAAAGAAGAGACATTAAATGTTAACAAAGGCATTAGGATTGAAAGCCCTTACATCCATAGTAAAGTGGGACTATTGAAGTAAGTCACTTAGTAAAAGGTATTACTTTTGGTAAGTTGCTAGAGGTCATAAGGAGGCAAAAGGATATAAAGAAGTTATTATGGTGGCTTGTAGGATTTTAGATGTAACGTTTATGGAAGTTGCCTTGATGGTTAGCAACCACCACCTATAAGTAAGAAGTATTAGAAGTTAGAATTATCTTACTCCATGCTTCCTTTACTGTACAATCTTACTCATGCAAAGTACTGTGACTTCAAAGTGCTTGTTCTTCAATAAAACACACCATTACTTCCACTTATATATATTTGCAAGTGCTCAAAAATACTCTTATGGTCCAAAAACTCAACATCATGACTTTTAATGATCTTCTTGGTTTCTAAACACATTAGCCTGTATGCCTTTGTACCTTCACAATATCCAAAAAATATACATTTTGTAGTCTTTGCGTCAAGTTTGGACCTCATGCAATCTAGTATCTTTGCATAAGCAATACATCTAAAGATCCTCATGTTTGAAATACAAGGTTTTTTGCCATTCTTAGCTTCTTGTAGAGTCATTAATGTGAGTACAATAGTTGGGCACTTATTCCTTGTGTACACTGAAGTAACCATGGCTTTAGTCCAATACTCATGCTAAGGTATTTTTCATAAAGCATACTCCATGCCATCTACACAATGTGCGATTTATTCTTTTAATATCTTCATTTTTATCATAGAGTGTAAGGAGTAAAGGTTTGTCTTACGATTCCTTGATTCTTCAAAAATTGATTAAAATACTTTGACATGTATTCACTTACATTGTCCATGTGTAATACTTTGATCTTGCACTCATATTATTTTTCTTAAACCTTGAAAAGTACCTACTCTTAGCTTTAAACTCCTTAAACCTTGAAAAGCACCTACTCTTAGTTTTAATGATGTTAATCCTCACTTTTTTTGAAAAAGAATCAATGAATGTGTCAAAGTAATTTGTTCCTATTAAAGATTAAAATTTCTTACTTAATTACCACCATATAAAGAGTAATCATAGTAAGTTGCTTATAGTCAAAAGGCTGCAAAGAATTAAAAGAAATTACTATGGCGGTGGCTAGGGTTTTAAGGTGGCGGCTAGGTTAAGATGAATTTAGATTTAGATCTTGATTGAAAGGATGAACGTGACTTTGGATGAGATGTATGTACTTGGGATGTAAACTCCACCTATAAGTAAAAGGCTTTGGAAGTAAGAGACATCTTTCTCCCCACTTTTCTTAGACTACAATCCTTGCTGATGCTAATTATTTGTAGCTTTTAGACTTATTTTCTTCAATAGGTTATGGATCCACTCACATTTGCTTGAGTATTTTTTGAAGTTCTCTAAAGTGGTTTTTTTAATTGTAGAGTAGATCAAGTTATTATTGCTCATGTTAGGCATTAGAAAAAACTAAGTTTCTGATTCAGATCTAGGTCTAGATCTTGGTTTATTTTTACTTGTGGTTAAGAGCATTTTAGTGTTGGTATTTGGTTTTCACATGTTAAGGCACAGTTTGTATTGTGCTATTACTCAGATAGTTCTTTAATAATCTATCTCTATAATTTCATGTCCTTAAGTTGCTAAATGTGCTTCAAAGGCCTCTTATGGTGTATTGAGGTGATTTATGAGCATAAGAGAGATATAAGAGTAGCAAATCAGATTTGAGACACTTAGATAAGTTATCACATTTTTGAAAAGTCTTAGAAGTGAAGTTAAGAGTGTTTATTGAGAATTAAATTACTAGTTTATTCTCACAATGTGGATAAAGTTAACTTCTCCCACATTATTTCTTGCAAAAGACTAGGACAAGCATGGAAGACTCTTTGCAACATCTATGAGAGTAAGAACTTATCTAACATCATCTATACAAAGAAGAAGTTCTTCTCTTGTAAGATGGAAGAAAGTGAAGACCTCATGGCTCATATCAATAAGGTAAAGGCTCTTGCAAATTAACTAACAATGGTTGATAAGCCTTTAGAAGAAAGTGATATTGTCATGACCTTGCTAATGAGCTTTCCTGAATCCTATAACTACTTTATTGTGGCATTGGAGTCCATCAAGCTAAAAGAGCTTACAATGGATTAAGTGACTATAAGACTTGCCCATGAAGTAACCAAGAAGAAAAAAAAGGAGACCCCAAAGTGAAGATTCCGCACTTCATTCACGTTAAGGCAAAGGCAACTATTCAAATCAACAAGGTAATGTCAAATCTTGCTTCATTTGTGGAAAAGTAGGCCATTTTGCTTGAAATTGCTACAAAGATAAGAAGATGGAGAAGAAAAATATAAAGAATATGCAAGATGAATTTGGAAGATATGATTATGCATTCATACTAGCAAATACAACCTCTATGAATGCCATGTCAAGATGGATTGTGGATTGAAGTTGTGTCAAGCATATGACACCTTATATATGTTCATTTGACACTTATGAGGCTAATCTAGCATCAAATGTGGTGTTCGCGGATAGTGGTATATGTGAAGCCATTGGAATTGGCTCTATTATGGTGGAGGTGGTTGTAAATAGACAAACCAATAGGATCAGATTCAAAAATATCCTTCATATACCTGAGATGAAGCAAAACCTACTTTTGATGAATAAACTTGTTAAAGAAGGTTTTAAAGTTCAATTTGACATGAATGGATGTTTTGTAAGAATTTTGAGGAGAGACAAGGTCTTCAAAGGCTTAAAAAAGAGAAAGTTGTACTACCTCATTTATAAGGTGAATGGAGTAGAAGTAGCTGTATTTGCTGAATTTACATCAAACCAAGACAAGTTGAATATATGGCATTATTGCCTTGGCCATTTGAATATAAAGAGCATGAAAGAGCTCAAGACTATGGTAAGTGGCTTAGATCTTGGCAATACATGCCAAAATACAAAACAACTTGTATATGAAGGATGCATAAAAGGCAAACAATATAAGGCCACATTTCAAAGGAGTGTAGCAACACATTGTCATACTGTAAATGCTTATAATATGTAAAAATTAGTTAGAACATACAATATGCTCATAAGTCTTGGTGTATGTTAGAATGGTTAATAGATTAATTTAAAGACAATGGATTTGTGAAACTTTATTTTAAATTTAATCTTTTTAATTATAACATTTCAAAAAAATTATAGAACCTAAATGTTAGTATGAAGCCTTGATACAAGATTAGAGCCTAAAGAAGAAAATCTTAACTAGTAAGAGGCTTATTGGAAGGGATGAAAGCAAGGCATGGTTGGATGAAGGCAAGGAATGGGGATCTTCATTCTTATTTATCAAAGGCCATGCCCTATGGGCTTGAAAGAGGTTGCCCGAGGCCTTATTAACGATTAAGATTTCTCTTTCAAAATCATTCGAGTTTTAGAGGCTAAAATCAACAAGTTCAGGATTTTGGGTATAATTTGGATGAAGAAATAAAGTAATTTCGAGTTTTTTTTTAAGGAGATATAGGTATTCAAAATTAAGGTGTCAAATTTGTACCTACTATTACTCATTGAAACATAACATATGCGTACATAGAGTAGTGAAAGTTTGGTGATTAGAGTTAGAGGAGACACCTTCTTGGCTAAATTTTATATATACAGTTTAATGAATTCTAAGTCTGGATGAAGGAGTTATAGGGCATTGAAGATATCACATGTAATTCAAAGGCAATAAGTGAATCATTTTGTTGATAGTAATGGTTGGAGCCATATCTTAAGTTTTTGGTAAAATTTATGGCTCAAAATTTTTATCACTGTAAGTTATTAAGTTATAAAGATCAAAGTTTCATGTCATTTGAGTACTTATTTTGTGAGATATGAAGAAATTAGCACACAGGTGTATGTAAGCTAGGGTTTAAAGCTGCTGTTAGGATTTTGGTGATATCTCAAGATCCGTAATGAATTTATAGTTGAATTTTTATGTGGTAGTTTTTGAAAGCATATTAAAACTTAGTATAAAATTTAAATTTTTTTGGATAGTCTAATCGTGAGATATGAGCTATTGAAGTTTGGAAAATATTTTTTATAAGGATATATAAGGTTTTAAGATACTTTATCCTACGTTTGGATGTTTTTTTGATACTTGGCTTATATATTGATGTAATTGTCCTAAAAGAGAAGTTATTATATATATAAAGTTAGTATTTTATATCTTAGACTTGATTGAGCATGTACTGGCAGCTAGAAGTCCACCACTTTTTTGAGGCAAACTCTCTCTATTCCGACATATTGGTGCTTTCATTGAGAGAATCTTAAGGCATTAAATATTTCAATAAGTTAATATGGAAAATCAAATCCCTAGATTTTCATTACCAGTAGGAATGGATGCCCATGATTTATTTAAGGTATTTGTTGAATTTATGGAAGAAAGGTAATAGGTGCATGGAGAAGATAGAAATACCACCAAAGCTTTACAAGTAGTGGTAAATAAAATTGGGAGGTTTGATGGCTAGAACATTACTAAGTTCATTAGGGTTTATATATGTAAAGTAGAGATGCATCAAGTTCCAAAAATGAACATGATTACCACCTTTGATTTAACAGTGGTACCATAAATCAGAGAAAAGATACAAGAATTGCATACTGAAACTATATCATTGAAGAAATTTGAAGAACTCTTGAAAGATGAATTTTTTAAGAAGATTCAAAAAGAATGACAAAATACATTTTTTTGGAGTGGATTGAGCAAAGTTAAAGGAATCAAATGACTCCAAATGAATTAATCTAGGAATTTGAGACCAAGTTTGGACAATTACTATGATAAAAGTGGTAGCTTTTAGAAACAAGAAAAACTGAGTTATTCTTACAAGCAGCTACTGAATATTTGGAAGACAAGCTTCTCTTTCATCTAATAAACAAGACATCTGAGAGTAGTTTTATAAATAATTGGAAGATATTAAAAGAGATAGTGGAACTTTTGGTTAAACAACAAAAGATTAAGACTCGTGGTTTAATATCGAGATGGAATCAGTGCCTATATATCAGAATCAAGTGCCACTTTAAAAGATGATCAAGATTGAAAAAGATGATACTCTTGAATAATTAATTAAGAGCATACGAGATTTAAAGGTAGAAATGATTGATTTGAAGAAATCCCAAATAGCTAACTCATCAAAGAATATTGAAGGCTCAAAGGAATTTGTGGAGAGATGTATGTAGTGTGATAACTAGAAGGCACAATCAAGGGTGGTATTGTATATTTCAAAGAGGGCAAGATAAGACTCACAGAGTCAGATGAGCCTTTAAAGACTAATTTTGGGAAGGGTGGCATGAGAAAATTGGTGAAAGAACAAATATCAAAGAATAATGCTAGAGAAGAAGAAGGAGCTGAGTCATATTCTATTACAATTGAACAAAAAGTAGTTAGGGCTAGTTCTATATCAACTACAAAGGTTATATTCAGGACAGCTGAAGTTATTAGAAAAATGATTGAGTAGAATGATCTAGTTGATGCTATTAATATTAAAACCTATTTATGTGGATAAAAATATGATGATGATCTCCATAATGCCATAGTTGACAAAAAAAGAGACAAGACTATTCATAAGGAGGATGTTGAACTTGGAAGCAAGAAGAGGTCTCTAGATAATAAAGAAGCTTATAAAGGTCAAAAACTAGTGAAGGTGCCTTCTTCTGCTCATCCTGGAGATATATCAATATAAAAAGAATGGTGGATGAAAGACCAAGAGAAAGAGAAGGATGAGACATGGAAATCCAAAGTTAAATCTATTATGGTGGAGGCATTAGATACTCACACAACAAAAGAAGAAGAAGAAGAAGAAAAAGAAGAAAAAGAAGAAATTAGCCAAGTACTTGCTCTTAAATATAACCTTGTGATTAATGATGGCTACAAAATAGAGTAAGAAATTGACTCTAATGAAGCTCAAAAAGAAAAAGTTGAAGAAATAGAAGAATTTTTCAATACAAAAATGGAAAATGAGGTTTTAAAAATATTTGCTGAAATGAATATAAGGAATACAAGGATTATTATGAATACAATATGTACTTGTAGAATATGTAAATAAATTTTGTGGTAAGTTATTAGTTGGTTATTAACAACCTTAAAAATTAGACTTATAGTTAGGCAGTTTAGTTAGTAACAGTAGGTAGTTAGTAGAACAAATGATTAAGAATTCAAAGGTTTATAACCTTTGGAATCTACTAGCCGACGGTCTATCTTTAGGTAGGATAAAGAGTTTGAAAAAGGAAGATCGAGGCCAGACTGTGAGAGTCTTGAGATAAGCTTAGTGCTATCTCTTTATTTTTTTATTTTTATTATTTGGTTATGAAGAATTAGGATTGAGAAAAGTATTCTTGAAACTGTGATTAGAATATTGTAAAATATGACTTTGGACTATTCATTTTGAAAAAAATCTGTGACCTTGAGAATTGAGATTACCGAATTGTGTTGTATTAAGTGAAGATATTGAATTCTATGTGATGAATTGAGAAATTGAATATAATAAATAAGCTAGAGATCAGCAATTGAATATATATAAATTGCAAAGATAATAAATGGGAGATGAACTAATAAGAATATGGAAGTATTGTTGAATTGATATTCATAGAATGGATTATGTGTTGAATTAAGATGGAAGTAATAAGCTTTAGTATTTTGTAGTTTGATAATTGATTTCAGATAGTTAGAGTACAAACAATTGTGACACTAACAGATCTAATTCATATAACTAGTCTTTTCCCGTATTTGAACCCACCTCTATTAGTTCAATTACTTTGGTATATTAAAGCTTCAACACAACGAGAACAACATTTTGGCACCGTTGTCGGGAAAATAATAACAATATGAAATGTTAGAAATTGATTGTATCGAATTATATGTTGAATAAAAATGTGAGAAGAACTAGTTTTAGGATAACAAATATGTGAGTTATAATTCAAGATAATATTTATTTTGTAAAGAAGAATGAAAGATTAGGAGTGATAATCATAAAGGAGAGGATTATCAAAGAATTAATCAACAAGCAAAAGAAAGACAGGAGCGATTATGCATAAGAAATCTCTTACAAAAATGACAAAAAGAAATTGTAGATCCAAGTAAAATCAAAAGAAGAAAAATTCAAATTCAAATAGCAAAGAGAACATGATAACACCAATGGCCGTGGGAGTGCCAGATGTACCAATTACAGTACAAACAGGAGTAGTAAGAGACTGCACTACAAGTGCGGCACCATTACCTACTTTTAGTGGTTGGTCGGGCTCTGATCCCAATCATCATATATCTCAATTCTTGACAACCTACATGACTAATAATGGTAGAATTAAAACCAAAGTTGTTGTCACGGATATACTTCGTAAATGGTCAAATAAACAAATGCCAAATACGTTTATATTGTCAATATTAATCAATGATTTGCATCCACCAGAATTAAAAATATTTGTAAAAAAGGCTCGACTAGCTACGATAGAAGCATCGTTGGTACAAGCAAAGATATGGAAAGAATGTCATTATGACCAATTATTAACAATAAGGGCCACGATGATTCTAAGTTCAGGAAGCCAACAAATACAACCAAAAAATATGTCGATGGATAATTATCAACAAATGGCTGCCTCCAATGTGAAGAATGTTATGTTGCAAAAATCAATTAATGCTACCGCACTCCAAGCAATAGTGTCAATAACAATGACATCTTATTTTACATCGCTAACCTATCAACAATCGAAGTTGTTCACAAATGTGATTATTAAAGATCCAAATGAAGCCTTGTTATTAAATCTAATAAAGAAGATGAAATAATTGGCCGTGAATTTGGCTAAAGATAAGGAGAAACGACATAAGCCTTCTAATACGAGACCTTATGTATGGTGTAATAATTGTAAGGGACAAAGTCATTTTGACACGAAATGTCCATCATCCAGACAAATGGGTGTTCAATGTACATTTTGTGGAGGAAAGAACCCTACCCAAAACTATTGGTATTTATAAAGGCAACAACAGTTCAATAACCAAAAGTTAATACAGCCAATTCAATGCGATGTTAATCAGGTACAAACTGGAAATAAAGATGGTTTGTATAGTAATCGCCCTAATTGACTTAATCATGGCTTTAGAAATTTTCAAATTATTAATTATAATCCGGTTTATAGAACAAATATGTAGAACGGTGGAAATAATCAAGGGAGTAATTTCCAAACTATACCAATGCAGCAGTCTATTTCTCAACCAGTTGCAGCTAATCAGCTAAGATCATTTACTATGGCTACCTGGAATCGGCCTAATAGATATATTCTAGTGGAAACTCCAAGTGTACCTGACGATATTGGCCGAAAACCTCTACGTTGCTATCGGTGTCAAAAAATTTGTCATTATGTTGGTGAATATCCTAATCTAAGGTTTACAGACAAATATGTTCCAATATGTAGAAATTGCAAGCAATCGAGTCATTTTCATTATCAATGTAATATTCTATTTAACCTTAATAATCACAATCAGAAGATACAATCGACTGTGCAAATTGTGGAGGAAAAAAATAATGGGACAGAGGAATCATTAGTTCATTGGGTAGAAGTAGTCCAAGCTGAACTTACAAGAAGTCAACAAAAGGAAAAAGGTTCAATTCAACATTTGGGTGATCCTAAAGCGAAGGGCCAATTGGACCCAATTATGAGGCCATCCAATCCAGGTCCTAACATGGGCTCCTTGCTCAGTATAAGACCTGAATTGGTTGTGCATCTTAATGAGGTACTGATTACAAAGGCTTTGGTTCGATTTCAAGCTGTTTTGTTGTTGAGGAAGAAAGAGTTTACGTCCAAAAAATGTTAGGCTTCTAACTGTCACTAATTATTCAATCAAGCTTGAAAATAAAAGAAGCCCTAAGTTTATACACAAATTTTTCTTTTTTGAGTGATTACACCAAATACACAAGCTTCAAGTAACCAACAACACCCAATATATATTAAAATCCTTTAAACCTTGTATATTCTTATGTGGAGATTTTTTCAAACTTCAACACCTTATATCTCCTAATCCGACTGTCTTAACAAACTCAAATTTTACATGAGATACTGGCATATTCTTATCAACTTTTACAACAATTTTCAACCACATATTCGTGGCAGATCTTGAGATATCTTGAAAACCCTAACAGTCGCTTCAAATCCTTATCTTTATATATCCACGTGCAATTTTCTTCATATCTCACAAAATATAAGCTCAAATGCCACGAAATTTATATTTATAGCTTTTTAACACTAAAATTTACATTTTCCAAAAATTTTGAGCCAAAAGTTCGTTCAAATACTTAAGTTATGGCTCCTACCATTACTACAAATAAAACCGCTTACTTACTGCCTTTGATTTGGAAGCGCCGCCTTCAATTCCTTATAATTCCTTCATATAGACTCCAAAAGCAATAATTCTTTTGAAACTAATGTAGCTCATAAAATCGCCATTTTTTTCGCACCTTTTGATCTTCAAAATCTGCTGTAAAACTCCTCTTATCCTCAAAAGAGTAACAGTATGTCTTAAATTAACACCTTAACTTTAAACGGTTATAACTTCTTCACCCTAACTCCAAATCTTCTAATTTTTGAACAAAAATTGTATTCCAAATCCTAAAATTTATAATCTTAGCTTCTAATCTCCGAATTCCTTTGAAAGAGGAACCCTAATCCCTAATCAGGCCTTGGACAGCCTCCTTGAATCCCATTGGGCATGGCCTTCGACCAATAGGAATGAAGTTTTCCATTCCTTGCCTTCATCCAATCATGCCTTGCTCTCATCACTCCTTATTAGCCTCCTATTAGTTAAGATTTTCTTCTTTAGGCCCCAACCTTCTCTTAAGCTTTATATTAAATATTTAGATCTTATATATATATATATATATATATATATATATATATAGATTTTTAATATCAAAATAAAAACAAGTAAAGAAACAAAGTAAAGTTTCTTATATCAACTCCTTTTAATTTAATCTACTAGCCACTCTAATACACATCTAGATTTATTAATATATAATATATTTTAACTAATTTTTGCATACTGTAATCATTTACAGTTCGATATCGTTCTCTACTCAGTTTTGAGAAATGTCCTTTCTATTGAAAGATCCTCTCAGAGACGTGAATTCCAAAGAACCAATATCAATCCAATTGGGAGAACAATCTTTCTTGTTAAAAGAATCCATATTATAAGCTCCGTCAAATTTAGTTCCAATAGCTTTACTAATTTTTAATATAGGGAAAATCAATTTACCTGCGTCGATGTCTAGAACCGGGAAGAAGAAATGGACATTGAAATTACAACTAATACAGAATCATATGATATTCTAAAAGATTTAGGTACCATATAGCCCACGATCTCTATGAAGCAACTATTGGCTCTAGCACCTGAGTGCCAAACTATCTTGAATTCCTCATTAATTTGTCGCAGATCTTAAAATAAAGAAATCTAAGAAATAAGTTTGAATCTCGATCCGGGTGCACCAACGATTGATGGCTCAATTGAAGGAGTCTTATTATCGAGAGTGCAAGTAGACTGAGGATCTAGTATAAATCTTATGAATGCCACTACAATGGAGGAATTGGGTTTGGATTACCAATTGTCTACTACAATAGTTTTGAGAATGGCTAACTCCAATCGAGTAAAACCTATGGATATTTTATGAAGTATTGATATAGTAATTGTGGAGATTACCTACAAAATTGATTATATTATTTTTCAATTACGAAGCTCTATATTGTCATACCCAATTTTATTAGGGAGATTGTGATTGCTTGTTTTACTTATTTCGAATTGATCTAATGGAAATAAAACTGTACAGGAGGATTCGAACATGGGGAATGACTAGTTGCTTAAGCATTCACGTTAAGATCACACAATCAATTACGTCCTGAATGTATTGTCTCTATTTTTAATATCTGAACACACAAAGAAACTATAATCTCTTCCTTCACCATATCGATTTCTTCCTTACAGCAATTCAGTCATACCAATAACTGCTATTTCCACCAATATATTCACCCTCATAATCTCCAACTGTAATATTGTGCCCTCACAGCTTTGAGTACATAAATGCCCTCATTCCAATCACTGGAATTCTTCACACAGAACTGCCATTCACATTATGGTGTTTCACACAAATACAGACTCATTCTCTCTACTGAACTACAATCAGATTTCAGCATTCAATCTTTCTTCTTCTCAAATAATATCAATCACATTTCCATTCCATAATACACTTCACAATATTCAGAAATTTTCAATCCTCTTATTTAAAGAAAATAACAAACAAAAGAAAAGAAATAGCACCAAGCTTACTTAAGCTCACAACTATCACAGCGATGGCCCTCGGCTCATGACTATGACAATCTGGCACCTTAATTAACTTCTACAACTCCTATATACTTTCCCCTGATTCTCCAGATTCTAACCGTAATTTTGTAATTAACCACTTTTAATAACTAAATCACTCATCCGTCTTTCTGAATTTCCTATTATATGGACTATTAATATATTTTATCAATATCTTTCAAAAATGAATTAATATCTATTCTACAGGGATTACCATTGTATCAAGCTAAAGCTCAAAATGACTAGGGCCTTGGTACATTGACAATTGAAAATTGTAATGATAAAATTGTGCTTTAAATATATCCTGTCCAATATCATGAAAAAACTCAATTTTCCAGTTCAGAATTCACATCGGATTGTGAAGATGAGTCTATAGAAGAAGAAATTGGTGCACTTGACCCAATTTATGCTGATACAAGGTAAGTTGTCGAGCATACTAGAATAAAATACAAGTGTAGGGGACCGGGAGAGTACTTAGTTCCTCTAGATGTTATTGATGATTCAGATCATATGATTGCATATTGGATGAATAGATGGGATGTTAATCACGTTAGTCCTATAGAACTAGAGTTGAAAAGTTTTAATGAGTCAGATTTTATGAAAGATTTGAAATAGAACAGAATATTATTCCAGAGACTCCTAAAATTCCACGATGTCAACCAATTAATTTAGATACAAAAAAGGCTCTCCAAATCATTTAGATTTATGACAGTAATAAAGGCAAAGAGAAAGAAATTTGGGTGGATTACTTTTTAACTCTTAAAACTGCTTTTGCATAGTCATATGCAGATTTGAAAGGAATTCCAGCTGAAGTTTGTGATCATCGAATTATATTGGAGGAGAACGCTACACCAATATGCCAAAGACAACATCAACTTAATCCAAAATACTCACTTATGGTAAAAGAAGAATTAGATAAACTCTTGGAGGTTTGATTTTCGTTTCCAGTTCCTTTCAATGAATGGGTTTCACCAATTGTTATGGTACCAAAAAAGAATGGAAAAATTTGCATCTGTCAAGATTTCTGCAAATAAAATGTAACTACAAAGAAGGATTATTTTCCATTACGATTCATGGATAGTATATTGGATGCTGTTGCTGGACATGAATGTTATTCATTTCTTGATGGATTCTTCGGTTATAATTAAGTTAAGATTATCAAAGAAGACCAGTTAAAAACTACTTTTACAACTGATTGGAGGACCTATGCCTATAAGGTTATGCCGTTTGGACTTTGTAATGCATGAGCTACATTTCAAAGGATAATGATGCAAGCATTCCAAGATTATCTACAAATTTCCATAGAAATATTTCTAGATGATTTTTGTACATTTAGTACAAGAACTAGGCATTTAAAATGTCTAGGTCAATATTTGAATCAATGTATCAAATATGGAATTTCTTTAAATTCAAAAAAGTACCAATTTGGTCTGCCTTCTGATAAACTATTGGATCATATAGTTTCGATGAAAAGCATTGCTATAGATCTAGATAAAATAAAGATTATAGTAGAATTAAAGCAACCAGACACTGTTATGTGTGTTTGAGTATTTTTTGGCCATGTCAGTTATTATCGATGATTTATCTATCTATTTGTAGTTATATGCCTTTCTTTGACAAATCTCTTGAAGAAACCACCAACCAATGGAATCAGTCCATTTTGGATAAAGGAATGTATAATTACATTCGAAACATTGAAACAGAAATTGGTTTCAGCATCAATATTGGTAGCACCTTATTGAACAAAACCGTTACAAGTTTATGTGGATGCAACTAATGTTGCGATTGGTTTTGTGCTAAGCCAAAAAGATGACTGAAATTTTGATCACCCTATTTATTATGCAAGTCATCAATTGATAGTAGCTGAAAGAAATTATACAACAACCAAAAGAGAAGCATTGGAGATGATTTATTTCATACAAAAGTTTCGACATTATCTTTTTGGTTATAAATTTGTTTTCTATGTCAACCATGATGCTTTAAAATATATGATTAATAAGCCTTAATTGAGTGGTCATATTGTAAGATGGATTTTACTTTTGTAAGAATTTGACTTTACTATTCAAGTAAGATCAAGAAAATCACATTCCAATGCGGACTATTTAACTTGATTATTCAATATATTGGATAATGAACCCATTAACGATATACTACCCGACGTAGAATTATTTGCAGTAGATATAATTACTCCAAAGTATAATAAAATAATTCAATACTTGACATTTCAAATCTTTTCACCTAATTTTAATGAAATGCTTAAACGGTAAATAGTTTAGAGGACAAGATTATGCATTCACGGCAACAAATGGGACCTCTATGGCTACCATGCTTAGATGGATTGTCGATTCAAGTTGTTATAAGTATTAAAGAAAAGAAGTCTAAAAGCTACATACACTTAGCATCAGCAAGGATTGTAGTCTAAAAAAAGTGTGGAGAAAGATGACTCTTACTTTTAATACTCTTTACTTATAAGTGGTGGTTTGCTCAGCAACAATGCAATTTCCATCCTTTTGATATTACATCCATTTCTTTCTCATCGACCTAAACCCTTGATGCCATGATAATAACTTACTTTAAGTCTTTGCTACCTTTTTACTATTTGCAATTGGTCACACATAATAATTGCACTAGATCAATGTCTTCTAAGAGTTGCCTTATCCAACACCCTTCTATTGCACAATGACTTGCTGCCATGTACTCTGCCCCCATCATTGATCTTGCGATAATAGATTGTCTCTTGTAATTCCATAAAATAGCTCCTATTGCAATGAAGAACACATATCCTATTGTGGATCTTCTATCATTTGCATCTCCAGTCCAATCTGCATCACAATAACCTTACAAGTCAATGTTCTTACCACCAAGGCTTTTGTACCTTTTATGGACTGTTTTACAATTCATTGGTCTAACCTTAAACATGTATTGGCTTACAATACTCATCGCATACGTAAGATCCACTCTTGTGGCCACCATTGCATACATGAGTGAGTCTACTGCTGCCTTATATGGAACACTTTACATTTCACCTTCAACTTGTACAACCTCCTCATCTGTGAGTTTCATCAACTTTCAAATTTACATCCAAAGGTGTTTCAATAGGATTGCATTCTTCCATATTGAATAGTTTCAATACTTCTTCAATGTACTTGGTTTGCCTCATTGTAATTGTCTTGTTACCACGATCTCTTACAAATTCCACTCCCAAGTAATAATGCAACTCTTTCAAATCACTCATCTTATATTCCTTCTCTAATTTGGCCTTCATCCAATCCATCTTTTTCATATTGTTAGCCAAGATGATCAAATCATGAATATAAAGGATTACAATCAGCAAGAACTCTCTAGATTACATCACGTACAATGAATGATTAGTTCCACTCCTCACAAATCCTTCATTGATAAAGAAGATGTCAATTTATTGGTACCATGCCTTTGGTCATTGTTTCAATCCATACAAGGATTTCTTCTATTTGTACACAGGATGTTCTTTACCTTATTGTACAAATCCTTGAGATTGATCCGTATAGATGCCTTCTTGTAATTCTCTATTCAAAAAGGCCGTCTTCACATCCATTTGGTGTATTTCCAAATCCATTGCTGCCCTAATTGCTACAATGGTCCTAATAGTGGTGAATTTGGCAACAGGTGCATAAGTCTCATTGAAATCAATTCTAGCAACTTGTGAGTATGTTTTGGCAACTAATCTTGCCTTGTGCCTCACTAGTACAACCATTACATCTCTTTTAGTCCTAAATACTCACTTACAACTAACACTACATCAATTTGCTAGAAGAAGTGCCAATTCCCATGTACCATTGTCTATAAGAGATTGGTACTCTTCTTCCATAGCCTTCTCTCACTTGATTGCATCTTCACACTTCATAGCATCACACAAAGATAATGGTTTAGCAAGAAAAACAACATTTGTATGTTCTTCACTTACTTGAGGGAAGATGTGATCCTTCCACCATTCGCCAAGTTTCCTTCTTTCTTTCAAAGGATATCTCCTTGTAGAAGAACATTCATCGTCTTGTACTCCTTGTTCTTTTCCAACTCTTAAACCTTGTCGTTTTTCACTCAATGGTTGGTACTCTTCATCATTATCATCATCTCAAACTTCAACATCTTCAATTCTTTCATTGCTCATCCAATCAATTATAGGAGCCTTCATCTTTTCAACCTTCTTTGGCTTTTCATCTTTATCATCTTCATTATCTTCATCCTCTTGTTTCTTTGTTGAATTCAAAGATGTTTCCACAAACACACCATTACTCTCACTAAGATACATCTCCAACTGCTTCCAAGCACTCTTGTGCTTCAGAAACTCTACATCACAATTTTTGATGATCTTCTTGGTTTCCAAGCACATTAGCCTATATGCCTTAGTACCTTCACAATAATCAAGAAACACACACTTTTTACCTTTTGCATCAAGTTTGGACCTCATACAATCTAGTATTTTTGCATATACAATACAACCAAAGGTTCTCATATAAGAAATATAAGGTTGTCTCCCATCCAAGCTTCTTATGGTATCATTGATGCGAGAGCACTTGTTGGACACTTATTTCTAGTATACACTGCATTCACCACAGCTTCCACCCAAAATTCATAACCAAGGTTTTGAGCATGAAGCATGTTCCTTGCCATCTCTATAATGGTTTGATTTGCCCTTCTAGCAACACCATTTTTTTGTCGAGTGTATGGAGTTGTGGTTTGTCTAGCAAATCCTTCATTCTTCAAATAAATATCAAATTACTTAGACATGTACTCACCTCCATTGTCCATACGCAACACCTTGATTTTACATTCACAAGTGCTTTTAACTCCTTAAACCTCCCAAAGCTTTCTCTCTTGGCTTTAAGAATGTAGATCCAAATTTTTCTTGAATAATCATTAATGAAAGTAAGAAAATACCTTAATCCTCCAATACTTGTATTCTTCGTATGGCCACATACATCCAAATCAACAATCTCCAGCAACTTAGTGGCACGTGTTGCTACACACTTTTGAAATGAGGCCCTTTGTTGTTTGCCTTATATGCATTACTCACATGCAAGTTGCTTTGTATTATGGCTCATATTGCCAAGATCTAAGCTAGTTACCAGGGTCTTGAGCTATTTCATATTCTTTACATTCAAATGACCAAGGCGACAATGCCATATATTCAACTTGTCTTGGTTTGATGTAAACTTAGCAAATGCGGCTACCTCCACTCCATTCACATTCTTACAAATGGAATAGTATAAATTTCCCTCTTTCAAGCCTTTGAAGACCTTGTTTCTAATCAATGTTCTTACAAAACATCCATTCATATCAAATTGAACTTAAAAACCTTCTATTACAAGTTACTCATCGAAAGTAGATTTTGCTTTATCTTAGGCACATGAAGGACGTTTTTCAATCTGAGCCTATTGATTTATCTATTCACAACCACTTCCACCATAATAGAGCCATCCAATGGTTTTACATATACTACTACCTACTGATATCACATTTGATGTTGGAATAGCCTCATAAGTATCAAATGAACACTTATAAGGTGTCATATACTTGGAACAACCTGAATCCACAATCCATCTTGACATGGCAGTTATAGAGATTCCATTTGTTGCCATGAATGCATAATCTTGTCCTCCAAACTCATCTTGCATTCTATTTGCATTGTCCTTCTTCATCTTTTAAATTTTGTAGCAATTTCGAGCAAAATGGCCTACTTTGCCACAAATGAAGCAAGGTTTGACATTACCTCATTGATTTGAATAGTTGTCCTTACCTTAATGTGAGTAGAGTGTTGAATCTTCACTTTGAGGCTCCATTTTTTTCTTCTTGATTACTTCAAGGGCAAGTCTTGCCATCACATAATCCATTGTAAGCTCTTTTAGCTTGAAAGACTCAAATGCCACAATAAGATAGTTGTAGGATTTGGAAAGGATTATTAGCAAGGTCATGACAATATCATTTTCTTCTAAAGGCTTGTCAACAATTGCTAATTGATATGAAGAGCCTTTACCTTATTGACATGAGCCATGAGGTCTTTACCTTCTTTCATCTTGCAAGTGAAGAAGGTGAAGAGCCTTTACCTTATTGACATGAGCCATGAGGTCTTCACCTTCTTTCATCTTGCAAGTGAAGAACTTCTTCCTTGTATAGATGATGTTGGATAATTTCTTGCTCTCATAGATGTTGCAAAGAGTCTTCCATGCTTCCGCTGGTCCTTTGCAAGAGATAATGTGGGAGAAGTTGGCTTCATCCACATTGATTGCAATCAATCCAAATGCTTATTTTTCATCATGTTTGAACTCCTTCTCTTCCTTCATATTAGCATTATTGCTTAGAGTCTCTTCACTTTCATCTACAATATCTCAAAGATCCAAAGATGCCAACAAAAGCTTTATTTTTACCTTCCAATAGTAGAAATTGTCACCTCTAAACTTCTCAATAACTCTCAATCTTTCAACTTCGCTTAAAATTATGTCTCAGAAAGGGTTGTATCGAAAGAAATTATAAGTAGGAGTCCTAATGCTCTCAAAAATCAACAAGAAGGTTTTGTTGCCTTAGAATCACAAAATCCTTCTTTGTGAACAAACTAGTATTTTAACTCTCAAAAACTCTCTCAACTTCTCTTTTAAAACTTGTCACACGTCTGATGACTTATCTAAGTATCTCAAATCTAATTTGCCACTCTAATACCTTTCTTATGCTCTTAAATCACTTCTATACACCATAAGAGGCCTTTTAAGCAAAATCAGCAATTTTAGGACATGAAATCATAAAGTTAGATTATAAGAGATCTATTTCAGCAAAAGCACAATGCAAACTTTGTCTATAGGTGAAAAAAAAGACACTAACACCAAAATGCTCTTAACCAAAAGTAAGAGCAAACCATGATCTAGATCTAGATCTAAATCTGAAAGTTAGAATCTTCCAAAGCCTAACAACAGCAACAACAACTTGATCTATTCCACACTTACAAAACTACTTTAATGAAATTCAAAAAATACTCAAGCAAATGTAAGTGGGCTTATAACCTACTGAAGAAAAGAAGTCTAAAAGCTACAAATACTTAGCATCAGCAAGGATTATAGTCTAAGAGAAGTGTGGAGAAAGACGACCCTTACTTCCAACATTCTTTACTTATAGGTGGTGGTTTGCTCACCAATGAGGCAACTTCCATCTTTTTGATATTACATCCATTTCTACGTCATCCAATTAAATCTTTGATGCCACGACAATAACTTACTTTAACTCTTTGTAGCCTTTTTACTATTAGTGAAATACTAGGCATAATCTCTATGTGGTTGTAACTAAGCTAATGAATAATAAGCACTTTAAAGAAAATACACTTAATATCAGCAAGGTTGTAGACAAAGAGAGTATGGAATAAGATGTCTCTCACTTCTTATACCCATTACTTATAGGTAGTGGTTGCCACCCTAAAAGACAACTTCTACTCTTTGACTTTTATACAAGTGGCCCTAGTATCCTTTTGCAATCTCACGAGCCTCAAGAGTATCTTCCAAAAGTTTTCAATATCTTTCAAAAGTTGTCTCAACCATATGACCTCCATTGCACCATGGCCTGCTGCCATATACTCCACCTATATTGTTCACTACTAAGAAAACAAGGACTCAGAGGACACAACACTTAGCATCAGCAAGGTTGCACACAAAGAGAGTATAAAGTAAGATATCTCTCACTTCCAACACGCATTACTTATAGGTGGTAGTTGCTGCCTTAAAAGACAATATCCACTCTTTGACTTTTACATACATGGCCCTAGGATCGTTTTGGCATCTCACGAGTTCCAAGAGTTTCCTATGTCCAATACTAGTTACTCTTACGTCTTACACACATGCTCTTAGGATCTTTTGGATTCTCACGAACTACGAGGGTATCTTATGACACATACTAATGACTCATATTTAGTCTTTAGATATTCCCTTATTAATACTTTATTCTTTTGACTTTGACTCTTGATCCATAACTTTGTTTTATATCCATTGGATGCCCTTATTATATACCAAGAGTCAAACCTTTGACAACTAGTAACTTACTTAAGGTAATATCTTATACAAGGTAATATTTTCTATTTTTATTTTAACGGTCTCATTTTACTATTGGTCAAATACCTTTTAAGTCTAATGCCTTTGTCAACATGTGGTGTCTATCTTTTACTAATGCCTTTGTCAACAAATCAGCAAGCATGTCCTCCGTTGCACAATACTTCATATCAATCACTCCCATTTCAATCTTTTCTCTTATAAAGTGAGATTGAATGTCAATGTCCTTGGTCTTTGAATGATGCTTTGGATTCTTTACAAATACAAGACATCCTTGATTGTCACACTTCATTGGAGTTGCTTGTATTTGCACATCTCCAATATCCTCCAAAAGTTGTCTTAACCATATTGCCTCCATTGCACCATGGCTTGCTGCCATATACTCTGCCTCCATTGTTGACCTTGTAATTATTGGTTGTCTCTTGCAATTCCATGAAATTGCTCCCACTCCAACAAAGAATACATATTCCATTGTTGACCTTCTATCATTTACATCTCCAATCCAATCCGCATCACAAAAACCATGCAAACTAATGTTATCACCTCCAAGGTATAATTTGAAGTTCAAAGTGCCTTTTAAGTACCTAATGATCTTTTTGATGGTTGTCCAATAGATAGGTCCAACCGTTGACATGTGTTGGCTCACAACACTCACCACATATGCAAGATCCCTCCTTGTCCCAATCATTGCATTCATAAGTGAGCTCACTACTGCCTTGTATGGAACACCTTGCATTTGACCTTCAACTTCAGCAAACTCTTCATCTGTGAGCTTCATCAACTTCAAGTTTGCCTCCAATGGTATTATAATAGGCTTACACTCCTCCATGTTGAATCATTTCAATACTTCTTCAATGTACTTGCTCTGGCTCATTGTAATGGTCTTCTTAGCACGATCTCTTACAAACTCCACTCCTAACGAATAGTGAAGCTCTCTCAAATCACTCATTTCATACTCCTATTCTAACTTTGCCTTCAACTAATCCATCATCTTCAATGTATTCGTTAAGATGATCAAATCATCAACATAGACGATGACAATAAATATGAACTCATTTGATTCCATGACATATAAGGAATGATCAGCCTCACTCCTTACAAATCCTTCACTCACAAAGAATGTATCAATGTGTTGGTACCATGTCCTTGGTAATTGCTTTAGCCCATTAAAGAAAACTTTCAAACTTCCATTCAAGAAAGCCGTCTTCACATCCATTTGCTGCCCCAATTGGCACAATGGTTCTAATAGTGGTGAATTTGGCCATGGGAGTAAACGTCTCATTGAAATCTACATCAGCAACTTGTGAGTAGCCTTTGACAACCAATCTAAACTTGCATCTCATATGTTACCCATTGCATCCCTTTTGGTTCTAAATACCCAAATACAACCAATTAAAGATCGATTTGGTGGAAGTTGAGTCAATTCCTATATTCCATTATCCCTGAGTGATTTGTATTCTTTTTCCATAGCATTCTCCTGTTGAAGAACAGCAAATACTTGCTTAGTAACAATCACATAAAGTTTAAGCATAGTATGTTGCTAATAGTAAAAAAATAGCAAAGAGATAAAGTAAGTTATTGTGGTGGTACCAAGGCTTTAGTAAGATGAGGTAGAAATGGATGTAATATCAAATGGATGGAAGTTGCCTCGTTAGTGCACAAACCACCACCTATAAGTAAAGAGTGTTGGAAGTAAGAATTATCTTCTTCCACACTTCTATTAGAGTACAATCTTTGCTGATGCTAATTGTTTGTAGCCTTTAGACTTCTTTTTTTTTCAATAGGTTATGGGCCCACTCACATTTGTTTGAGTGTCTTTTGGTCTTTGAAGTATTTTGTAAGTGTAAAATAGATCAAGTTGTTGTTGCTAATATTAGGCATTAAAAGTACCTAACTTTTAGATTCAAATCTAGATCTAGATCTTGATTTGCTCTTACTTGTGGTTAAGAGTATTTTGGTATTGATGGATGATTTATCACATAAAGTTACTTATTTTGTTTTATACGCCTCTTTTAGTGTATAGAGGTGACTAATGAATATAAGAAAGATATTAGAGTGACAATTTAGATTTAGAAAGGTCACAAGACTTGTAAGAAGCCTTAGAAGTGAAGTTGAGAGTATTTTTTGAGAGTAAAAATACTAGTTTGTTCACAAACAACGATTCATGATTCTAAGGCAGCAAAAACTTCTTGCTGATTTTTAGAGCATTAGGACTTCTTCTTACAACCTTTGTTGTTACAACTCTACCTTAGACATGGCTTCAACTGAGGGTGAAGGCTTGAGAGTTATCGAGAAATTTAGAGGTGAAAATTTCTACCATTGGAAGGTCAAAATGGAGCTTTTCTTGGCATCTTTGCATCTTTGGGTTATTGTAGATGAAAGTGAAGAGGCTCCAAGCAAAGATGCTGATATGAATGAGAAGAAGGAGTTCAAATGTCGTGAAAAGAAGGATTTTGGGTTGATTGCAACAAATGTGGATGAAGCCAACTTCTCTCACATTATCTCTTACAAAGGACCAACAGAAGTATGGAAGTCTCTTTGCAACATCTATGAGAGCCAGAACTTATCCAACATCATTTATACAAGGAGGAAGTTCTTCACTTGCAAGATGGAAGAATGTGAAGACCTCATGGCTCATGTCAATAAGGTAAAGGCTCTTGCAAACCAACTAGCAACTGTTGATAAGCCTTTAGAAGAAAGTGATATTTTTATGACCTTGTTAATGAGCCTTCTCGAATCCTACAACTACCTTATTGTGGCATTCGAGTCCATCAAGGTAAAAGAACTTACAATGGAATATGTGACAGCAAGACTTGTCCATGAACTAACCAAGAAGAAATAAAAGAAGCCCCAAAGCAAAGTTTCAGCATTGTATTCACGTCAAGGCAAGGGCAACTATCCAAATCAACGAGGTAATATCAAATCGTGCTTCATTTGAGGCAAAATAGGCCATTTTGTTTGAAATTGCTACAAAGGCAAAAAGATGAAGAAAGAGAATGTAAATGATGTGCAAGATGATTTTGGAGGATAAGATTATGCATTCACAGCAACAAATGGGACCTCTATGGCTGCGATGTCAAGATGGATTGTGGATTCAGGTTGTTTCAAGTATATGACACCTTATAAGTGTTCATTTGATACTTATGAAGCTATTCTAGCATCAAACGTGGTCTTAGTAGATAGTGGTACCTATAAAGCCATTGGAATTGGCTCTATTATGGTGGAGGTAGTTGTCAATGGACAAATCAATCGGATCAGACTCAAAAACGTCCTTCATGTGCCTAAGATGAAGCAAAACCTTCTTTCGGTGAGTAAACTTGTAATGAAAGGTTTTAAAGTTTAATTTGATATGAATGGATGTTTTGTAAGATCATTGAGTGGAGACAAGGTCTTCAAAGGCTTGAAAGACGGAAATTTGTACTATCTCATTTGTAAGAAGGTGAATGGAGTGGAGGTAGCTGTATTTACTGAGTTTACATCAAACAAAGACAAGTTGAATATATGGCATCGTTGCCTTGGCCATTTGAATGTGAAGAGTATGAAAGAGCTCAAGACCATGGTAAGTGGCTTAGATCTTAGAAATACAAGCCAAAATACAAGAAAACTTACATATGAAGGATGCATACAAGGCAAACAACAAAGGGCCTCATTTCCAAAGAATGTAGCAACACGTGCTACCAAGTTGCTGGAGATTGTCCATTCAGATGTATGTGGACCTATGAAAAATACAAGTATTGGAGGATCAAGGTTTTTCCTCACTTTCATTGATGATTATTCAAGAAAGATTTGGATCTATATTCTTAAAGCCAAGAATGAATGCTTTTGGAGGTTTAAGGAGTTTAAAGCACTTATTGAAAAACAAAGTGAATGCAAGATCAAGGTGCTACGTATGAACAATGGAGATGAGTACATGTTTAAGTAATTTGATAGTTATTTGAAGAATGAAGGAATTGCTAGACAAACCACAACTCCGTACACTCTACAACAAAATGGTGTTGCTGAAAGGACAAATCGAACCATTGTAAAGATGGCAAGGAGTATGTTACATGCTCAAAACCTTGGGAATGAATTTTAGGTGGAAGCTGTGGTGAATGCAGTATATACAAGAAATAGATGTCCAACAAGTGCTCTTGCATCAATGACACCACAAGAAGCATGGAGTAGTAGACAACCTTGCATTTCCCATATGAAGACCTTTGGTTGCATTGCATATGCAAATATACCTGATTGTATGAGGTCCAAAACTTGATGCAAAAGATACAAAGTGTGTGTTTCTTGGTTATTGAGAAGGTACCAAGGCATATAGACTAATGTGCTTGGAATCCAAGAAGATCATCAAAAGTCTTGATGTTGTGTTTTTAGAGCACAAGAGTGCTTGTGAGCACTTGGAGATGTATCCAACTGGGAGTAATGGTGTATTTCTAGACACATCTTTGAATTCAGCAAAGAAAAAAGAAGATGAAGTCAATGAAGATGATGAAGATGAAAAGCCAAAGAAGGTTGAAAAGATGAAGGCTCCTATAATTGATAGCACCAGTAATAAAAGAAATGAAGAAGTTGAAGATTGGGATGATGATAATGATGAAGACTTCCAACCATTGAGTGAGAAACGACAAGGTTTAAGAGTTGGAAAAGAACAAGGTAAATGTTCTTCAATCAATGAAAGGAGATATCCTTTGAGAGAAAGAAGGCAACGTGGCGAATAGTGGAAGGATCACATCTTCCCTCAAGTAAGTAAAGAAAATACAAATGTTACTCTTCTTGCTGATCCATTGTCTTTGTGTGATGCTATGAAAAATAAAGACACAATCAAGTGGGAGAAGGCTATGGAAGAAGAGTATCAATCTCTTATGGACAATGGTTCATGGAAATTGGCAACTCTTGTACCAAATCGATCTAGTGTTGGTTGTAAATGGGTGTTTAGGACTAAAAGAGATGCAATGGGAGTGGTGGTGAGGCACAAGGCAAGATTAGTTGCCAAAGGATACTTACAAGTTGCTGAAATTGATTTCAATGACACTTATGCACCCGTTGCCAAATTCACCACCATAAAGACCATTGTAGCAATTGGTGCAGCAATGGATTTGAAAATATATCAAATGGATGTGAAGACAGCCTTCTTTTTGAATGGAGAATTGCAAGAAGACATCTACATGGACCAACCTCATGGATTTGTACAACAAGGTAAAGAACATCTTGTTTACAAATTGAAGAAATCTTTGTATGGATTGAAACAATTACCAAGGGCATGGTACCATGTTTAAAGGTGGACCAATCCATTAAAAAAAAAAAATTGATAAAAAAGATATTAAGGTACTTTAAAGGATATGTGTTCTTCATTAGAGTGGGAGCCATTTCATGGAATTACAAAAGACAACCTACTATTGTAAGATCAACGATGGAGGCAGAGAACATGGCAATAAGTCATTATGCAAAGGTGGCATGTTTCATTAGGCAACTCTTAGAAGACATTGGACAAGTACAATGAGAAGCAACTCTCATTATGTATGACAATCAAGGATGTCTTACATTTGCCAAGAATCCAAAACACTATTCTAAGAACAGGTACATTGATATTCAACATCATTTTATACGAGAGAAGATTGAAGATGGAATAATAGGTCTGAAGTTTTGTGCTACAAATGACATGCTTGCTGATGTACTTACAAAGGCATTGGTCAAGGATAGACATCATGACTTGATTTAAAGATTAGATTAAAAGCCTTTTGAATATTAGCAAAGTGGGAGTGTTGAAGAACAGTAAGTACTTGCTTAATTACAATCACATAAAATTTACGCATAGTATGTTGCTAAGAGTAAAAAGGCAGCAAAGAGGTAAAGTAAGTTATTGTGGTAGTACTGAGGCTTTAGTATGATGAGGTAGAAATGGATGTAATATCAAATAGATGGAAGTTGCCTCGTTAGTGCACAAACCACCACCTATAAGTAAAGAGTGTTGGAAGTAAGAATTATCTTCTTCCACACTTCTATTAGAGTACAATCCTTGCTGATGCTAACTGTTTGTAGCCTTTAGACTTCTTTTTCTTCAATAAAACCTTGTCATTTTTCACTCAATAGTTGGAAGTGTTAAAATAAAAGTAAAAAATGTTACCTTACATAGGATATTACTTTTGATAAGTTGCTAGTGGTCAAAGATTTGACTCTTGGCATATGGAAAGGGCACCCAATGGATATAGGACAAAGTCATGGATGAAGAGTCAAAGTCAAAAGAATAAAGTATTAACAAGGGAATATCCGAAGACTAAGTATGAGTCATTAGTGTATAGGACATAGGATACTTTTGGGACTCGTGAGATGCTAAAAAGATCCTAGGGCCATGTGTGTAAAAGTCAAAGAGTGGACGTTGTCTTTTAAGGCAGCAACTTCCACCTATAAATAATGGATGTTGGAAGTGAGAGATATCTTACTCCATACTCTCTTTGTGTGCAACCTTGCTGATGCTAAGTGTTGTGTCTTCTAAGTAGTTGTTTTTTTAATATGTATGGGCCCACTCACCTTTACTTGTTCTGAAGTACTTACAAAGAGGGCATTCTGGGTTTCTAAGCAGCAACACCTTCTTGTTGATTTTGAGAGTTCCATATCTTCTTTTCTTGATTTTTTTTCACACATCCCTTCTTTAGACATGGCTTCAAGTAAAAGTGAAAGCTTGAGAGTAATTGAGAAGTTTATGGGTGACAACTTTTACCATTGGAAGAAAAAAACTGGAGCTTTTGTTGGCTTCATTGGACCTTTGGGATATTGTTGATGAAAGTGAAGACCTTCCATGTGACAAAGCTAATATCAAAGTGAAGAAGGAGTATAAACGTCATAAAAAGAAGGCTTTTGGGATGATTGCAACAAACCTTGATGATGCCAACTTTTAACATGTTATAGCTTGCAATGGACTTGCGGAAGCATGGAAGACTCTTTGCAACATCTATGAGAGTAGAAACCTTGCCAACATCCTTTGGACAAGAAGGAAGTTCTTGACGGTAAAGATGGAAGAAGGAGATGACCTCATGGTTCATGTTAACAAGGTAAAAGTACTTGCTAATCAATTAGCAGTTGTTGACAAACCAATTGAAGATAAGGACATTGTGTTGACATTACTCATGAGTCTTCCCGAATCCTACAACTACGTCATTGTGGCATTGGAGTCCATCAATATGAAGGAGCTTACCAAGAACTATATTACGTCAAGACTTGCCCATGAAGTGACCAGGAGGAAAGAAAAGGAGCTTGCAAGTGATGATTAGGCTCTATTTTCAACAAAAGGCAAAGATAGCTATTCTCACCAACGTGATAAGTCAAAAAGTAACTTGAAGAATTACTATATTTGTGGAAAACCAGGTTATTTTGCTAGAAATTGCTACAAGGCCAGGAAAGGAGATAGGGAGGATACAAACAATGCTAGTGATAGTTTTGGTGGAGATCAGTATGCTTTCATGGCAAAAGAAGGAGCCTCCATGGCTGCCATGTCAAAGTGGATTATAGATTCAAGTGCTACTAAGCACTTGACACCATACAAGTATTCATTTGACACTTATGAAGAAATTTCAGTAACAAAAGTGTGGTTGGGATACAATGGGATAGTAGAAGCTATTAGAATTGGCTCCATTATAGTGGAGATTGTTGTGAAGGACCAAATGAAGAGAATCAAATTGAAAGAAGTCCTACATATATCAAAAAAGAAGAAGAACCTCCTTTCGGTGAGTAAACTTGTAACACATGGTTGTAAGGTTCAATTTGACATCAATGGATGTTTTGTCAAGACATTGGATGGCCAACATGTTGCCCAACGCCTTAGAAATGGAAATCTCTACTTCATCAATTGCACGAAGGTGAATGAAGTTGAAGTGGCGGCATTTGTTGATTTTCCATCAGATCAAGACAAGTTTGGAATTTGGCATCAACGACTTGGTCATTTGAATGACAAATGCATGAAGGAGCTTCAATCCATGATGAGTGGCTTGGAATTTGGTCAATTCAGCCACAATGCCATGACACTTGCTTGTGAAGGATGTATATAAGGCAAAAAACAAAGGACTTCATTTCTAAGTGGAGTTTCAACACGTGCAACAAAATTGTTAGAGATTGTGCACTCAAATGTTTGTGGACCAATGAAGACACCATCAATTGGAGGAGCAAGGTACTTTGTTACATTCATTGATGATTTCTCAAGAAAGGTGTGGATTTACATCATTAAAACTAAGAGTGAATGTTTCTCAAAGTTTAAGGAATTTAAGGCTCTTGTAGAGAAACAATATCAAAGCAAGATCAAAGTATTGAGAATGGAAAATGGAAGTGAATACATGTCCAAGCATTTTGATGACTTCATGAAGATTTAAGGTATTACAAGACAAACCTCTACTCCTTATACTCTACAACAAAATAGAGTTGCTGAAAGAGCAAATTATACCATTGTGGAGATGACAAGGAGTATGCTTCATACACAAAACCTTGAACATGAATATTGAGTGGAAGTTGTCTTAAATGCGGTGTACACAAGGAATAGGTGCCCTACAAGTGCACTTACATCAAAGACTCCACAAAAAGCTTGGAGTGGAAAGAAATCTTGTGTTTCGTACATGATGATCTTTAGATGCATTGTTTATGCAAAGGTACTAGATTGTATGAGGACCAAACTTGATGCAAAAGGTACAAAATGTGTATTTGTTGGATATTGTAAAGGTACCAAATCATATAGGCTAAAGAGTTTAGAAACCAAGAAGATCATCAAAAGTCATGATGTAGAGTTTTTTGGAGCATAAGAGTGTTTTTGAGTACTTAGAAGATTATCCAAGTGGGAGTAAAGGTGTGTTTCTAGACACATCTTCAAGTTCAGTAAAGAAAGAAAAAAAAAATAGATGAAATAGAAATGATGATGACAATGAAGATGGAGGAAATAAAAATCAAGATCAAGAGCCAAAGAAGATAAATGATAGTGTGCCTTCAATTCGTAGAACCAACAATGAAGACAATGAAGATATTGAAGGTGATGATGATGATGAAGAATATCAACCTTTGAATGAGAAAAGACAAGCATTGAGGAAGAAGAAGGATGGAATGCAAGAAGAAGGGTCTTCTTCACATGAAACGAGATATCCTTTGAGCGAAAGATAACCACATGGTGAATGGTGGAAGGACCACATCTTTCTTTAAGTAAGTGAACAACATGCCAATGTCGCACTTCTTTCTGATCCATTGAGTTTATGTGATGCAATGAAGTCCACGGATGCATTGAAGTGGGAGAATGCTATAGAAGAAGAATACAAAACACTCATGGACAATGGAACATGAGAATTGACTCAACTTCCACCAAATCGATCTTCAATTGGATGTAAGTGGGTGTTTAGAACCAAAAGAGATACAATGGATAATATTATGAGCTACAAGTCTAGATTGGTTGCCAAAGGCTACTCACAAGTTGCTGATGTAGATTTCAATGAGACGTTTGCTCCCGTGGCCAAATTCACCACTATTAGAACCTTTGTGCCAATTACGGCAGCAAATGGATGTGAAGATGGCTCATTGTAATGGTCTTCTTAGCACGATCTCTTACAAACTCTACTCCTAAATAATAGTGAAGCTCTCCGAAATCACTCATTTCATACTCTTTTTCTAATTTTACCTTCAACCAATCCAATCTTACCATAGTGTTGCTTAAGATGATTAAATCATCTACATAGAGGATCACAACTAGCAAGAAGTCCTTGGCTTGCAATACATACAAATAATGGTCAGCTTCACTCCTTACCAAACCTTCCTTAATAAAGAATGAGTCAATGCATTGGTACCATGATCTTAGTGATTGCTTGAGTCCATACAATGACTTCTTCAACTTCCAAACAAGGTGGTGTTTGTCTTGTTCAATAAATTCTTGAGGTTGCTCCATGTAGATGTATTCTTCCAATTCTCCATTCAAGAATGCTGTCTTGACGTCCATTTGATGCATCTCAAGGTCCATTGATGCTCCAATTGCTACTATGGTTCTAATGGTGGTGAACTTGGCCACGGGTGCAAATATCTCATTAAAGTCCACTCCAGCAACTTGTGAGTAGCCTTTGGCAACCAATCTTGCTTTATACCTTACAACATTGTCCATAGCATCTCTCTTGGTTCTAAACACCCACTTACATCCAATTGCTGATCGATTTGGTGGAAGTGGAGTCAACTTCCATGTCTCATTATCCATAAGAGATTTATATTCTTCTTGCATGGCAATCTCCCACTTCATTGCATCACCACACCTCATTGTACCACACAAAGTCAATGGATCATCAAGAAGAGCAACATTGGCATGGTCTTCACTTACTTGTGGAAAGATGTGGTTCTTCTACCATTCACCTTGTGGTCTGCTCCTTAGTGTTAGATATCTTCTTTCATGTAAAGAGGATGAGCCTTCATGCATCTCTTGCTGCCTTGTATGGCTCATGAAGTTCTTTCTCTTACTCATTGGTTGGTATTCTTCATCTTCATTGTCTTCATTGTCCTTATTCTATCTTGCTGGAATTGAAGTCTTCATAGTATTGGACTCTTCTATCATGTTCAGGTAAAAGATAAAGATGAATAAATAATAGTTAAAGTAGAATAAATTACCTCATAAAGGATATTACCTTAGATAAATTACTAATGGTCAAAGGCTTGACTCTTGGCATATAGAAAAAGCATCCTATGGACATAGGATGCGGTCAAAGACAAAGAGTCAAAGTCAAGAGGATAAAGTGTGTCATAGGGAATATCCAAAGAACTAGGTAAGAGTAATTAGTATATGGCATAGGATACCCTCGTGGTATGTAAGATGCCATAGGATCCTAGGATCCTTGGATACCCTCGTGGTATGAGCCAAAGGATCGAAGGAGCATATGTATAAAAGTCAAATAGTGGAAGAAGTCCTATAAGGGCAGCAACCACCACCTATAAGTAATGAGAGTTGAAAGAGAGAACCATCTCATTCCACACTTCTCATATGTGCAACCTTATTGATTTCTACTTACTTGTCTTATACTTATAGTCTTCTTTTCTCAATATAGAGGCAACAATTTCTACCATTGCAAGGTCAAAATGGAGCTTTTATTAGCCTCTTTGGACCTTTGGGATATTTGTAGATGAGAGTGAAAACCCTCCAAGCATAGATGCAAGTCTTTAAGACCAGAAGGACTTCAAAAGACGTGAAAAGAATGCTTTTGGCATGATTGCCACCAATTTGGATGAAGCCAACTTTTCTCATATTATCCATTGCAAAGGACCAGCCGAAGCATAGAAGACACTTTGCAACATATATGAGAGCAAGAACTTGTCCAACATCCTCTTCACAAGAAGAAAATTCTTCACTTGAAAGATGAAAGAAGGTGAAGACCTCATGGCACATGTTAATAAGGTAAAGGACCTTGCAAATCAACTTGCAATTGTTGACAAGCCTTTAGAGGATGGTGACATTATCATGACTCTACTCGTGAGTCTTCTCGACACCTACAACTACCTCATTGTGGCATTGGAGTCTTTGAGGTTGAAGGAGCTTACAATGGACTATGTGACATCAAGACTTGCACATCAAGTAACTAAAAAGAAAGAAAAAGAGCATCAAAGTGAAGATTCAGCTCTCTTCTCAAGATAAGGCAAAGGTACCTATTGCAACCAATGTGACAATATGAGAAGCAATGCAAGAACTTGCTTCATTTGTGGAAAACCGGATTATTTTGCGTGAAATTGCTATAAGGCCAAGAAAGAAAATAGAGCAAATGCTAACAATGCATGTGATGAAGTTGGTGGAGATGATTATGCATTCATAGCAAGTGAAGGCACGTTTATGGCTGCCATTTCCAAATGAATCATTGATTCGGGTGCTACCAAGCACATTTGGCATTGACGCTTTGGTCATTTGAAGGCCAAAAGTATGAAGGAGCTCCAATCCATGGTTAGTGGCTTAGATCTTGGTCAATCATGCAAAAATCTTACTTGTCAAGGTTGTATTCAAGGCAAACAACAAAGAGCTTCATTTCCAAATAGAGTTGCAACACGTGCAACCAAATCGTTGGAGATTGTACATTCTGATGTTTGTGGACCTATGAGGACACCATCAATGGCAGGATCAAGATACTTTGTTACATTTATTGTTGACTTTTCAAGTAAGGTGTGGCTTTTCATCCTTAAATCCAAGAGTGAATGCTTTTCAAAGTTTAAGGAATTTAAGGCACTTGTGGAGAAGCAATGTGAGTGCAAGATCAAGGTGTTGCGTACAAACAATAGAGGTGAGTATTTGTCAAAGTACTTTGATGAGTATTTGAAGATTCATGGTATTGCAAGACAAACTTCCACTCCTTATACTCCACAACAAAATGGAGTTGCTGAAAGAGCAAATCGAACTATTGTGGAGATGGCAAGGAGTATGATTCATGCTCAAAACCTTGGGCATGAATTTTGAGCGGAAGCTGTGGTGAATGTAGTGTATACAAGGAATAGGTGTCCTACAAATGCACTTACATCAATGACTCCACAAGAAGCTTGGAGTGGGAAGAAACCTTGTGTTTCACACATGGGGACTTTTAGATGCATTGCTTATGCAAAGGTACCAGATTGTATGTGGTCCGAATTTCATGCAAAAGGTACAAAATGTGTGTTTCATGGATATTGTGAAGGTACCAAGGCATATAGGCTAATGTGTTTGGATACCAAGAAGATCATCAAAAGTCAGGATGTTGAATTTATGGAGCATAAAAGTGCTTGTGCGCACTTGGAGATATGTCCAAGTGGGAGTAATGGTGTATTTGTGGACACATCTTCAATTTCGGCAACGAAAGAAGAAGAAGAAGATGAAGAGAATGAAGATAGTGGAGATTTAAATCAACATGAAGAACCAAAGAAGATGAAGAAGAAGAAGAAGCAAGTGTATTCAATTGGTATGACAAACAATGAAAAAGTTGAAGATGATGATGATAATTATTGAGAAAAGAACACAATAAGCATAACATAAGTAAGTAGAAATCAGCAAGGTTGCACATAAGAGAAGTGTGGAATGAGATGGTTCTCTCTTCCAACTCTCGTTACTTATAGGTGGTGGATGCTGCACTAAAAGGACTTCTTTTACTATTTGACTTTTGAACATATGCTCCTTGGATCCTTTGGCTCATACCACGAGGGTATCCAAGGATCTTAGCATCCTATGGCATCTTACATACCACGAGGGTATCATATGCCATATACTAATTACTCTTACCTGGTTCTTTGGATATTCCCTAAAACACACTCTATCCTCTTGACTTTGACTCTTTGTCCTTGACCGCATCCTATGTCCATAGGATGCTTTTTCTATATGCCAAGAGTCAAGCCTTTGACCATTAGCAACTTACCTAAGGTAATATCCTTTATGAGGTAAATTATTCTACTTTAACTATTATCTATTCATCTTTATCTCTTACCTCAACATTTAATCTCATCTACAATATCCCAAAGGTCCAAAGACGCCAACAAAAGCTCCATTTTGACCTTCCAATGGTAGAAATTATTGCCTCTAAACTTCGCAATCACTCTCAAACCTTCACCCTCACTAGAAGCCATATCTAAAGAGGAATGTATCAAAAAATATTGAAAAAAGGAGTCTCTAAAAGCTTAAAATCACTAAACAAAGTTTGCACTAGCAGAATCTCAGAATGGCGTGTTATGAACAAAAGAGTGGTATCTCACTGAAAAAAAACTTTTAACTCAACTTGTGAAGCTTTCTATAAGTAATTACATTCTCATAGAATTCACAATCACTCGTCTTAATCAATTTCTCATCAAAACACTCAAGAATAATGAAGAAACTTCACCAACTCAAAAGACACTGTCAAGGTCTTTCTACAAAGCAAGGAGATAAGAACCCACAAAGTAATGTTAGAGATGTACAAGCTTAATAGCAATAGCCTCCTTATACCAACAAACCTTACATCAATAAATAATACAAGATCTAATCCACACAAAAGCAACAAAGAGAAAATGACTTCAACTTACTTGAATAGCACAACAAAGAGTGTGTGGGCCCATAACCTATTGAGAAAAGAACACAATAAGCATAACATAAGTAAGTAGAAATCAGCAAGGTTGCACATAAGAGAAGTGTGGAATGAGATGGTTCTCTCTTCCAACTCTCGTTACTTATAGGTGGTCGATGCTGCACTAAAAGGACTTCTTCCACTATTTGACTTTTGAACATATGTTCCTTGGATCCTTTGGCTCATACCACGAGGGTATCCAAGGATCTTAGGATCCTATGGCATCTTACATACCACGAGGGTATCCTATGCCATATACTAATTACTCTTACTTAGTTCTTTGGATATTCCCTAAGACACACTTTATCCTCTTAACTTTGACTCATTGTCCTTGACTGTATCTTATGTCCATAGGATGCTTTTTCTATATGCCAAGAGTGAAGCCTTTGACCATTAGCAACTTACCTAAGGAAATATCCTTTACAAGGTAACTTATTGTACTTTAACTATTATCTATTCATCTTTATCTTTTACCTCAACACTCCCACTTTGCTAATTGTCAAAGCCCTTCAAACCTAATGCCTTTGTCAACATATGATGTCTATCTTTAACCAATGCCTTTGTTAACAAATCAGCAAGCATATCTTCTATTGCATAATACTTCAAGTCAATCACTCCCATTTCAATCTTCTCTCTTATAAAGTAATGTTGAATGTCAATGTGTTTGGTTCTTGAGTGATGCTTTGCATTCTTTGCAAAAACAAGGCATCCTTGATTGTCACAATTCAATAGAGTTGCTTCCAATTGCACAAGTCTAATGTCCTCCAAAACTTGTCTTAACCATGTTGCTTCCATTGCACCATGGCTTGCTGCTATGTACTCCGCCTCCATTGTGGACCTTGCAATTGTGGGTTGTCTCTTGTAATTCCATGAAATTGCTCCCACTCCAACAAAGAATACATAGCCCGTTGTTGACCGCCTATCATTTGCATCTCGTGCCCAATCCGCATCACAATAACTATGCAAAGAATTACTTTCACCTCCAAGGCACAATTTGAAGTCCAAAGTGCCTTTCAAGTACCTCATGATCCTCTTCATGGTTGGCCAATGAAGTGGTCCTGCTTTTGACATGTGTTGACTTACAAAACTCACCGCATAAGCAAGATCCACCCTTGTGCCAACTATTGCATACATGAGTGACCCAACTGCTACCTTGTATGGAACACCTTGTATTTGGCCTTCAACTTTTCAAAACTCTTCATCCGTGAACTTCATCAACTTCAAATTAGACTCTAAAGGTGTTCCAATAGGCTTGCAATCCTCCATGTTGAATCGTTTCAACACTCCTTCAATGTACTTGATTTGGCTCATTGTGATGGTCTTGTTAGCACGATCTCTTGCAAATTCCACTCCTAACCAATAGTGAAGCTCTCCCAAATCACTCATCTCATAATCCTTTTCTCACTTTGTCTTCAACCAATCCATCATCTTTAGAGTATTGGTTAAGATGATTAAATCATCTACATAAAGGATAACAATCATCAAGAACTCTTTTGATTGTATCACATACATAGATGATCAACCTCACTTCTTTGGAATCCCTCATTAACAAAGAATGTGTCAATTCTTTGATACCATGCCCTAGGAGATTGCTTGAGTCCATACAAGGATTTCTTCAACTTACAAACAAGATGTTGCTTGCCTTCTTCTACAAATCCTTGAGTTGATCTATGTAGATGTCTTCTTCCAACTCTCCATTCAAGAAAGCCATCTTCACATCCATTTGATGCATCTCCAAGTCCATTGCTGCCCTAGTTGCCACAATGTGTCATTGAAATCAATATCAGCAACTTGTGAGTATCCTTTGGCAACTAGCCTTGCCTTATATCTCACAATATCACCCATTGCTTCCCTCTTGGTTCTAAACATCCACTTACAACCAATTGAAGATCGATTTGGTGGAAGTTGAGTCAAATTCCCATGTTCCATTGCTAATGAGAGATTTGTACTCTTCTTCTATAGCCTCCTCCCACTTCAACGCATTCATAGACTTCATAGCATCACATATGTTCAATGGATCAGCAAATGGTGCAACATTGGCTTGTTCTTTTCTTACTTGAGGAAAGATGAGGTCCTTCCACAATTTATGAGGTAAAAGATAAAGATGTTGAGATAAATAGGTTATAGTAAAAGTAGAATAAATTATCTTGTAGTGAATATTCTCTTAAGTAAGTTGCTAATGGTCAAAGGCAACTAAGGACTAAGTGGCGGCTAGGGTCTTGACACGCGGCTGAGTTTAATGTCTCGACAGACGGCTAAGTTTAGAGTCTCGAGAGGCGGTTAAGTTTAGGGTCTCGAGTGGCGGCTAGTTATAGATAAATGTGGATGAAGTCTATACATATTGGATGTGAACTTTGATTATAAATAACGGGTGTTGGAAGTAAGAGACATCTCATTCCACACTTCTCTTATGTGCAACCTTGCTGATTTCTACTTACTTGTGTTATGCTTATAGTATTTCTTCAATAGGTTATGGGCCCACTCACTCTTTGTTGTGCTATTCAAATAAGTTGAAGTCATTTTCTCTTTGTTGCTTTTGTGTGGATTAGATCTTATGGTATTTGTTGATGTTAGTTTTGTTGGTATAAGGAGGCTATTGGTATTAAACTTATACATCTCTAACATTACTTTGTGGGTTCTTATCTCCTTGCTTTGTGAGGTTAAGACTTTGTAGAAAGACCTTGATAGTGTCTTCTGAGTTGGTGAAGTTTCTTCATTATCCTTGAGTGTTTCGATGAGAAAGTGATTAAGACGAGTGATTGTCAGTTCCATGAGGGTGCAATTACTTGTAGAAAGCTTCACAAGTTGAGTTGAAAGTGTTTTCAGTGAGATACCACTCTTTTGTTCATAACAGGGCATTCTGAGATTTTGCTAGTGCAAACTTCGTTTGGTAACTTTAAGCTTTTAGAGACTCCTTCTCTCAATATTTTTTGATACACTCCTCCTTAGACATGGCTTCTAGTGAGGGTGAAAGTTTGAGAGGGATTCAGAAGTTTAGTGGCAACAATTTCCACCATTGGAAGGTCAAAATGGAGCTTTTTTTGGCGTCTTTAGACCTTTGGGACATTGTAGATGAGAGTGAAGACCCTCCAAGCATAGATGCAAGCCCTAAGGACCACAAGGACTTCAAAAGACGTGAAAAGAAGGCTTTTGGCATGATTGCCACCAATTTGGATGAAGCCAACTTTTCTCACATTATCCATTGCAAAGGACCAGCGGAAGCATGGAAGACACTTTGCAACATATATGAGAGCAAGAACTTGTCCAACATCCTCTTCACAAGAAGGAAATTCTTCACTTGTAAGATGGAAGAAGGTGAAGACCTCATGGCACATGTTAATAAGGTAAAGGCTCTTGCAAATCAACTCGCAATTGTTTGACAAGCCTTTAGAGGATGGTGACATTGTCATGACTCTCCTCATGAGTCTTTCGAAGTCCTACAACTACCTCATTGTGGCATTGGAGTCTTTGAGGTTGAAAGAGCTTACAATGGACTATGTGACATCAAGACTTGCACATGAAGTAACTAAAAGAAAAAAGAAGGAGCATCAAAGTGAAGATTCAGCTCTCTTCTCAAGACAAGGCAAAGGTACCTATTCCAACCAATGTGTAAATGTGAGAAGCAATGCAAGAACTTGCTTCATTTGTGGAAAACCGGGTCATTTTGTACGAAATTGCTACAAGGCCAAGAAAGAAAATAGAGAAAATGCTAACAATGCATGTGATGAAGTTGGTAGAGATGATTATGCATTCATGGCAAATGAAGGCACGTCTATGGCTGCCATGTCCAAATAGATCATTGATTCGGGTGCTACCAAGCACATGACTCCATACAAGTGTTCATTTGACACTTATGAGACTATTCCAACAACAAAAGTATGGTTAGGAGATAATGGCATGGTGCAAGCCATTGGAATTGGCTCCATTGTAGTAGAGATTGTTGTGAAGAATCAAATGAAGAAGATCAGATTGAAAGAAGTATTACATGTACCAAATATGAAGAAAAACCTTCTTTCGGTGAGTAAACTTGTTTCTCATGGTTGTAAGGTGCAATTTGATATGAATGGATGCTTTGTGAAGACAATGGATGGAGATAATCTTTTGAAAGGCTTTAGAGATGGCAATCTTTACTTCATCAATTGTAAGAAGGTGAATGGAGTTGAAGTGGCGGCATTTGCTGAATTTCCACAAGATCAAGACAAGGTTGGCATTTGGCATCGACGCCTTGATCATTAGAATGCCAAAAGTATGAAGGAGCTCCAATCCATAGTTAGTGGCTTAGATCTTGGTCAATCATGCACAAATCTTACTTGTCAAGGTTGTATTCAAGGCAAACAACAAAGAGCCTCATTTCCAAGTGGAGTTGCAACACGTGCAACCAAATTGTTGGAGATTGTGCATTCTGATGTTTGTGGACCTATGAAGACACCATCAATGGCAGGATCAAGATACTTTGTTACATTTATTGATGACTTTTCAAGGAAGGTGTGGATTTTCATCCTTAAATCCAAGAGTGAATGCTTTTCAAAGTTTAAGGAATTTAAGGCACTTGTGGAGAAGCAATGTGAGTGCAAGATCAAGGTGTTGCAAACATACAATGGAGGTGAGTATTTGTCAAAGTACTTTGATGAATATTTGAAGATTCATGGTATTGCAAGACAAACTTCCACTGCTTATACTCTACAACAAAATGGAGTTGCTGAAAGAGCAAATCGAACTATTGTGGAGATGGCAAGGAATATGATTCATGCTCAAAACCTTAGGCATGAATTTTGGACAGAAGCTGTGGTGAATGCAGTGTATACAAGGAATAGGTGTCCTACAAACCACTTAGATCAGTGACTCTACAAGAAGCTTGGAGTGGGAGGAAACCTTGTGTTTCACACATGAGGACTTTTGGATGCATTGCTTATGCAATGGTACCAGATTCTATGCGGTCCAAATTTGATGCAAAAGGTACAAAATGTGTGTTTCTTGGATATTGTGAAGGTACCAAGGCATATAGGCTAATGTGTTTGGATACCAAGAATATTATCAAAAGTCGTGATGTTCAATTTATGGAGCATAAAAGTGCTTGTGAGCACTTGTAGATGTGTCCAAGTGTGAGTAATGGTGTGTTTATGGACACATCTTCAATTTCAGCAACGAAAGAAGAAAAAGAAGATGAAGACAATGAAGATAGTGGAGATTTGAATCAACATGAAGAACCAAAGAAGATGAAGAAGAAGAAGAAGAAAGTATATACAATTGGTATAACAAACAATGAAGAAGTTGAAGATGATGATGATGATGAGGAATACAACCCTTTGAGTGAGAAGAAACAAGGTTCAAAAGAAAAGAAGGTTGAAGAGCACCAAGGTGATCTTCTTCAAATGATAGGAGATATCCCACAAGAGAAAGAAAACAACGTAGTGAATGGTGGAAGGACCACATCTTTCCTCAAGTAAGTGAAGAACATGCCAATGTTGCACTCCTTGCTGATCCATTGAATATATGTGATGCTATGAAGTCTATGAATGCGTTAAAGTAGGAAGAGGCTATGGAAGAAGAGTACAAATCTCTCATGAGCAATGGAACATGGGAATTGACTCAACTTCCATCAAATCGATCTTCAATTGGTTGTAAGTAGGTGTTTAGAACCAAGAGGGACGCAATGGGTGATATTGTGAGATATAAGGCAAGGCTAGTTGCCAAAGGATACTCACAAGTTGCTGGTGTTGATTTCAATGAGACATTTGCTCCCGTGGCTAAGTTCACCACTATTAGAACCATTGTGGCAATTGGGGCAGCAATGGACTTGGAGATGCATCAAATGGATGTGAAGACGGCTTTCTTGAATGGAAAGTTGGAAGAAGACATCTACATGGATCAACCTCAAGGATTTGTAGAAGAAGGCAAGCAACATCTTGTTTGTAAGTTGAAGAAATCCTTGTATGGACTCAAGCAATCTCCAAGGGCATGGTATCAAAGAATTGACACATTCTTTGTTAATGAGGGATTCCAAAGAAGTGAGGCTGACCATTCTATGTATGTGATACAATCAAAAGAATTCTTGATGATTGTTATTCTTTATATATATGATTTAATCAACTTAACCAATACTCTAAAGATGATGGATTGGTTGAAGGCAAAATTAGAAAAAGAATATGAGATGAGTGATTTGGAAGAGCTTCACTATTGCTTAGGAGTAGAATTTGCAAGAAATCGTGCTAACAAGACCATCACAATGAACCAAAGGAAGTACATTGAAGGAGTGTTGAAACGATTCAACATGGAAGATTGCAAGCCTATTGGAACACCTTTGGAGTCCAATTTGAAGTTGATGAAGCTCACGGATGAAGAGTTTGCACAAGTTGAAAGCCAAATGCAAGGTGTTCCATACAAGGCAGCAGTTGGGTCACTCATGTATGCAATGGTTGGCACAAGGATGGATCTTGCTTATGCAGTGAGTGTCGTAAGTCAACACATGTCAAAAGCAGGACCACTTCATTGGACAACCATCAAGAGGATCATGAGGCGGTCAACAACGGGCTATGTATTCTTTGTTGGAGTGGGAGCAATTTCATGGAATTGCAAGAGGCAACCCACAATTGCAAGGTCCACAATGGAGGCGGAGTACATAGCAGCAAGCTATGGTGCAATAGAAGTAACATGGTTAAGGCAAGTTTAGGAGGACATTGGACTTATGCAATTGGAAGCAACTCTATTGAATTGTGACAATCAAGGATGCATTGTATTTGCAAAGAATCCAAAGTACCATTCAAGAACCAAGCACATTGACATTCAACATCACTTTATAAGAGAGAAGATTGAAATGGGAGTGATTGACTTGAAGTATTGTGCAACAGAAGATATGCTTGCTGATTTGTTAACAAAAGCACTGATAAAAGATAGACATCATATGTTGACAAAGGCATTAGGTTTGAAGGGCTTTGACAATTAGCAAAGTGGGAGGCTTGACGTAAAAGATAAAGATGTTGAGATAAATAGGTAATAGTAAAAGTAGAATAAGTAATCAGGTAGAGAATATTCTGTTAGATAAGTTACTAATGATCAAAAGAATCTAAGGACTAAGTGGTGGCTAGAGTCTCGAGAGGCGGTTAAATTTAGGGTCTCGAGAGGCGGCTAATTATAGATGAATGTGGATGAAGGCTATAAATATTGGATGTGAACTCTGATTATAGGTAACGGGTGTTGAAAGTAAGAGTTATCTCATTCCACACTTCTCTTATGTGCAACCTTGCTGATTTCTACTTGTGTTATGCTTATATTATTCCTTCAATAAATTTTAGATCCTCAAGAGGAGGCTAGTTATAGATGAATATAAATGAAGTCCATACATATTGGATGTGAATTCTGATTATAAGTAACAGGTGTTGGAAGTAAGAGTCATCTCATTCCACACTTCTCTTTTGTGCAACCTTGTTGATTTCTACTTACTTACTTATTGATTTCTTCAATAATATCTCCTGTCATTTGAAGAAGATTCACCTTGATGCTCTCCAACCTTCTTTTCTTTTGAACCATGTCTTTTCTCACTCATAGGTTGGTATTCCTCATCATCATCATCATCTTCAACTTCTTCATTGTTTATCATCCCAATGATACACACTTTCTTCTTCTTCTTCTTCATCTTCTTTGGTTCTCTTATGTTGATTCAAATCTTCATTATCTTCATTGTCTTCATCTTCTTCTTCTTCTTTTGTTACTGAAATTGAAGATGTGTCCACAAACACACCATTACTCCCACTTGGACACATCACCAAGTGCTCACAAGCACTTTTATGCTCCATAAATTCAACATCACGACTTTTGATGATCTTCTTGGTATCCAAATACATTAGCCTATATGCCTTGGTACCTTCACAATATCCAAGAAACACACATTTTGTACCTTTTGCATCAAATTTGGACCGCATAGAATCTGGTACCTTTGCATAAGCAATGCATCCAAAAGTCTTCATGTGTAAAACAAAAGGTTTCCTCCCACTCCAAGCTTCTTGTGGAGTCATTGATGTAAGTGCATTTGTAGGACACCTATTTCTTGTATACACTGCATTCACCACAGCTTCCGCCTAAAATTCATGCCCAAGGTTTTGAGCATGAATCATACTCTTTGCCATCTCCACAATAGTTCGATTTGCTCTTTCAGTAACTCCATTTTGTTGTGGAGTATAGGGAGTAGAAGTTTGTCTTGCAATACCATGAATCTTCAAATACTCATCAAGGTACTTTGACAAATATTCACCTCCATTGTCTGTACGCAACACCTTGATCTTGCACTCACATTGCTTCTCCACAAGTGCCTTAAATTCCTTAAACTTTGAAAAGCATTCACTCTTGGATTTAAGGATGAAAAGCCACACCTTCCTTGAAAAGTCAACAATAAATGTAACAAAGTACCTTGATCCTGCCATTGATGGTGTCCTCATAGGTCCACAAACATCAGAATGTACAATTTCCAATGATTTGGTTGCACGTGTTGCAACTCTATTTGGAAATGAAGCTCTTTGTTGTTTGCCTTGAATACAACCTTGACAAGTAAGATTTGTGCATGATTGACCAAGATCTAAGCCACTAACCATAGATTAGAGCTCCTTCATATTTTCGGCATTCAAATGACTAAGGCGTCGATGCCAAATTCCAAACTTGTCTTGATCTTGTAGAAATTCAGCAAATGTCGCCACTTCAACTTCATTCACCTTCTTACAATTGATGAAGTAGAGATTGCCATCTCTAAAGCCTTTCAAATGATTATCTCCATCCATTGTCTTTACAAAGCATCCATTCATATCAAATTGCACCTTACAACCATGAGAAATAAGTTTACTCACCTAAAGAAGGTTCTTCTTCATATTTGGCACATGTAACACTTCTTTCAATCTGATCTTCTTCATTTGATTCTTCACAACAATATCTACCACAATAGAGCCAATTCCAATGGCTTGCACCATGCCATTATGTCCTAACCATATTTTTGTTGTTGGAATAGTCTCATAAGTATCAAATGAACACTTGTATGGAGTCATGTACTTAGTAGCATCCGAATCAGTGATCCATTTGGACATGGCAGCCATAGACGTGAATGCATAATCAACTCTACCAACTTCATCACATGCAATGTTAGCATTTTCTCTATATTCTTTTTTGGCCTTGTAGCAATTTCGTGTAAAATCATCCGGTTTTCCACAAATGATGCAAGTTCTTGCTATTGAAGAAGTACTATAAGCATAACACAAGTAAGTAGAAATCAGCAAGTTTGCACATAAGAGAAGTGTGGAATGAGATGACTCTTACTTCCAACACCCGTTACTTATAATCAAAGTTCACATCCAATATTGTTAGGAATATAGTCCTTTGACCTTTCTAGAAACAAGTTTTTAGAACCTTCTAGAAAGAAGTCTCTAGAAACTAATAGAATATTCCTTCAATATTCTTTTAGAATATTCTTTAAAGATTCCCTAAAGATTCTTTTAAGATTCCCTAAAGATTCTTTTAAGATTCCCTAAAGATTCCCTTAGAAGGCTCTAGAAGATTCTTAGAATATTCTAGTAGATTCTAGGAAGTTACTTGAGAAGCTTCCTAGCTCTTGGGTAGTTGCTCGAGAAGCTTCATAGTTCTTGGGAAGCTTCTTGATGCGCTTCCTTAGAACCATAGGCCAGTAGTATATATAGGAGTCGAGGCTGAAGAGTTCTTCAGTCTCGATAACACATCTCTTGGAGTTCTAGCTCACCTTTCTGGTGTTGTTCTTATACTCATCTGTTTAATCTAGTTTTGCCACTTCTTCTTGAACTTCTTGTTAGATTTCAAGTCTGTATTTTGTGTCCGTGACAGTTTGTTAAGACTACCTTTATCTTAATATCAGAGCTGAATCCTTCTTGTTTGAGAGCGGATTACCCCTCTTCTTGAAGGTATTCTAGCGCTTTAGGGGTTGCGGATTACCTTCCTCTAAACTGATATTTTCTCAATCACAATATCAGAGCTTAGTTCTTTGAGGCAGAGAGTGGACTACCCCTTTCCTTGGAGATACTTGAGCGTTCTAAGGGTTGCGGATTACCCTCTCTTGGACTGATATTAATTCCTTCTTTTTGTTTAGCATAGCTAGTAGAAAAGACTGTTAATATCGATTTCAGAGCTTTGCCTTCTTGATAGAGTGCGGATTACCCCTCTTCTCGAAAGCATTGAGGCATTTTTAGAGGTTGCGGATTACCCTCCTCTAAAACTGAAATCGTTTAGTGTTTTTTTTTCCTTTTCTCCGAGTAGGTTTTAGTGACAGGTAGTGCTACAATTTTCTCCAAGAGACTTAGCAATTTCTTCTTCTCTCAAAATTTTAATCCATCTATTCTCTAAATATGGAAGTAGACCAAGTCATAGACAGTGCATCTCCACAAGTAGACAATAGAGTGGCAACTCTTGTAGATCTTCAAGCTCTTATGAATAGTGTACGAAAGGAGATTACATTTCTTCGCAATCCAAGTAAAGAACCTCAAATTGATCTAGTAACCGAAGAAGCTAGACGTGAAATTCATAGCCTACAACAAGAGATTATTCGACTGAGAGAAGCAAGACATGTGTCACATACGATTCCTATAGATACTTCAAGGATTAGTACGAAAGAACCAAAAGCGAGTATGCCAAACAAGTTTGACGGAACAAGAGCCAACTTCCGAGGTTTTGTGCAACAAGTACGGCTTTACCTACGCCTATACCCTTCTCGTTATCCGAATGGATTTACCCAGGTTGCTTTCATAGGTACTCTTCTATCAGGAAATGCTCGCTCTTGGTTTGCTCGACTATTGAAGAAGGATTCTCCAATATTGTACGACCTAGAGGCTTTCATAGAGAGACTTACTGCTGCGTTTGGAGATAGTGATCGAGAAAGAGTGGCTGAAAGAAAGATACAAAATCTGCGACAAGGATCACGTTCTGCTGCAATCTATGCTGCAGAATTTCAACAGCTTACATGTGATCTTGATTGGAATGATAAGGCGTTCATGACACGATTTCGATATGGACTGAGAGATGATGTCAAGAACTTATTGATCACCATGCCTAAGGCGGATACTTTAGAAGAACTTATATCTCAGGCAATTATTTGTGACAACCGCCTCTTTGAATTACGACAAGAAAGACGATCAGGCTAGAGAAATGATGGAGCATTTGCTACATTTTCAAAAGGTCCAGAGAATCACTCCACAGATCCTAAACCCATGCAAATTGATGCGGTACGTTTCAAACCCCTCACAGCTGAGGAAAGGAAGCGACGGTTTGAACAAAACTTGTGTTTATATTGCGGAGAAGCGGGCCATAAAGCTGTAGATTGTCGGAAGAAACAGAAGCCTCAAACAACAAGACTCAGGAGTACAAGCATGCAGGAAAACAAGGACGCCCAACCACAATAGGGACCGTGTGGCTGGACATCTCAACATCCAAAATTAATCAAGGTTCCTTTCTCTCAGCTCAACCTTCAGATTGTTTTATGGTACCTTTACATCTGGGTATTCAAGAACTACAAGTCGATGCTTTATTAGACTCGGGTGCATCCGCTTGCTTTATAGATGAAGAGTTTGCCAAGCTTCACAATATTTCTCTTGTAAAGAAACTTAAGCCTGTCCATTTAGAAGTCATAGATGGACGACCATTGTCTTCCGGCAATGTTATCCATGAAACTAAACCATTGAAGGTACGTCTTGAAAACCATGAGAGCAATATTGTGTTTAATATTATTAAGACCCCTTCATGTCCTATCATTTTGGGACTACCTTGGCTTGATAGATATAATCCATTGATAGATTGGAAGTTGCGGAAAGTGACATTTCCAACAAACTCCTTGAAGGTGGAATCTGTCAAGACAATGTCTAGAAACAAATCCTTGTTTATAGGTGCAAGGGCTTTCATGAAAGAAGCCAAGCAAAATACACCTCTTGTCATCTTTGCAACTCCGACTCGAGAAGATGTAACTCCGACTTTGGTTATTCCAAAGCAGTATGAAGAATTCAAAGATGTCTTTGAAAAGAAGAATGCTGATATGCTGCCAGAGAAACGACCCTATGATTGTGCCATTGAATTGCAAGAAGGAGCACAACCACCTTTTGGACCAATCTACAATTTGTCGCAAATGGAGTTGACTGAGTTGCGGAAGTACATTGACGAGAATCTAGCCAAGAACTTCATCCGTCATTCGAAGTCGCCAGCTGGGGCACCAATCTTATTTGTGAAGAAGAAAGATGGCTCACTACGGATGTGCGTGGACTATCGAGGTCTCAACAAGGTGACAAAAAAGAATCGCTACCCACTGCCTTTGATCTCTGGTCTTCTAGAACAACTAGGGCGTGCAAGGATCTTTACAAAGATTGACATAAGGGGAGCTTACAACCTTGTGCGAATCAAGGAAGGAGATGAATGGAAGACAGCTTTTCGAACAAGGTATGGCCATTTTGAATACAATGTCATGCCATTTGGTCTTACTAATGCTCCAGCGGTCTTTCAACATATGATGAATGACATCTTTCGAGAGCATCTAGACGATTTTGTTGTCATCTATCTACATGATGTTTTGATATTTTCTAAGAACGAGGAAGAACATGAGAAGCACGTTTGTCTGGTATTCAAAAAACTACGGGAGCGAGGACTCTATGCCAAATTGGAGAAGTGCTTATTTCACCAAACTGAGATGGAGTTTTTGGGATTCATCGCGACTACGGAAGGATTGAAGATGGATCCAAAGAAGGTGGAAGCAATCATGTCTTGGGAAGTTCCGAAGACAGTTAGGGACGTACAATGTTTTCTTAGATTTGCTAACTACTATCGGATCTTCATCAAGAATTATTCTCAAGTTGCTGCCCCTCTCACTCGGTTAACGTGCAAGGACAAGCTCGAATGGGGACCTATCGCAGAAAAAGCATTCCAAGATTTCAAGATGGTATTTACTACAGCTTCAATCTTGGTACATCCGGACTTTACAAAGGCCTTTTATTTGGAGACAGATGCTTCGGATTTTGCTTTGGAAGCTGTACTTTCACAGATGGGCGTAGATGAGAAGCTCCATCCAGTTGCGTTCTATTCTCGAAAATTCTCTGCTGCTGAGATCAACTATGAGATCCACGATAAGGAACTCCTTGCTATAGTAGATTCTTTCCAAGAGTGGCGCCACTTTCTCGAAGGAACTACACATCCAGTGACCGTATATACGGATCACAAGAATTTGGAGTATTTTATGTCGGCTCGGGTTTTGAATCGGCATCAAGCTCGGTGGAGTATGTCGCTATCCAAGTTCGACTTTGTTATTACTTATCGGCCTGGGAAGCAACAAGGGTTGTCCGATGCATTATCAAGGAGATCATATCTCGCGCCAAAGGCTGCAGATGCAGCATTTGATTAACAGTGCACGACATTGTTGAAGCCAGAGAAATTTCGACTCAATGCAGCTATTGTACCAATTGATGCTGACTTCCTCGACCAGGTACGGGCCGCAACCATTGAAGATTCTTTAGCCCTTGATATCAAGCAACATGCTAGTGATGATAAATTCAAGTTGGAAAGAGATCTAGTATATTTCGAAGAGCGGTTGTATATCCCAAAAGGGCCAACACGACTCCGAGTTCTTCAATCTCGTCATGACTTTCCAGCTGCGGGACATTTTGGATTCAATAAGACCTTGGAACTTATTTCCCGCGATTTTTGGTGGCCTCAAATGTGGAAGGATGTGAAAGATTTTGTTGTATCTTGTGACATTTGTTCAAGATCCAAAAATCCTCGACATCGACCTTATGGACTTCTACAGCCATTGCCTATTCTGCACCAACCATGGTCTTCAGTTTCCATGGACTTTATTACGGATCTACCACCATCGAATTCATTTGACAGCATTTTTGTTGTCGTAGATCGGCTTACAAAGATGGCACATTTTGTCCCTTGCAAGAAGACATCGTCAAGCAAAGACACAGCAAGACTCTTTCTTGATAATGTGTATCGATATCATGGTCTACCAGATCATATCGTATCAGATCGAGAAACCCAGTTTGTGTTAAAGTTTTGGAAATCTCTTTTTGAGATATTGAAGGTGGATATCAAGCTTTCTTCAGCATTTCATCCTCAAATGGACGGCCAAACAGAACGAGTGAATCAAGTTTTAGAGCAATATTTACGTTGCACCATCAACTATCAACAAGATGATTGGGCCGCATATCTACCGCTAGCCAAGTTCGCATATAACAACACCCTTCATGCGTCAACTCAACAAATGCCATTCATTTCCAATTATGGATACCATCCGAAGCTTGACTTATGGAGTTCGTCAACGATTAACAATCCGGCAGCTGAAGGATTGGTGAAGGAGCTTTCGTAACTTCAAACTATATTGAAGCTTCAATTGCAAACTGCCCAAGAATCTTACAAGGCGTCCGCGGACAAATTTCGGAATCAGGCACCTAAATTCACGATTGGAGACAAAGTTTGGGTGCTTCGACGAAATATTAAGACCAAGCGGCCATGTGACAAATTGGACTATCGAAGATTGGGACCATTTGTTATCCAGAAGCAGATCAATCCTGTAGCGTATCGTTTGGAGTTACCAGCTACTATGAAGGTACATCCTGTCTTTCATGTTTCTTTGTTGGAGCCTTATCGAGAATCGTCTTTTCCTGGAAGAGTGCAATGTCCACCACTTAGCATAGAAATAGAGAACCACGAAGAATACGAGGTGGAAAAGGTCCTAGATTCACGGCAAAGACGGGGTAAATTAGGATACTTTGTGCATTGGAGCGGTTACGATATTAATGAACGAACATGGGAGCCGGTCGAAAATCTCACGAATGCGCCGCAAAAGGTACAGGAGTTTCATCGACGATATCCTGAGAAACCCACGCCGGTTCGACGATAGCTTCTAACTGAAGCTTGCTCATCCAGAAAACAGAAAAGATGAGAGAGCACCACCAAAATCCATAGTTGATGTAGTCATTCTCTCCAAGATAGCGTAGAACTTTGTTAGTAGCCCAAGTTTGTTCTTATTGTTTTAGCCTTTGAATATGAATAGCCAAGATACTACACTTGTCATGTCATCTCAAGCAACTAGCTCACGAAGACGACCGCGAGATGAAGAACCGCCTGCACCACGACGACGTCGAAGGATTCCGAGCAACAGATTGCTGGTGATTGTATTTGAAGTCGAGCCTGCCTACAATGGTCAGCTAGAAGGAATGTTTGCAGGACAATTTCACAATGAAGACACGGAGATTCAAGCTTGGTCAGAAGTTGAAGAAGTGGGCCACTACCGTTGGCTTCAAGGACCATTGAATCACTTGCCTCGTGAACAACAATTGGAGTTCATAGCAGAGGTTATGCGACAGATCTTCATTTTCTTGCGTTGGTATTGACTTACGATAACATTGCTTCTCGGAGACCTCGAAGCTAAAGGAGGAAGTGATGTTAGGGACATAGTCCTTAGACCTTTTTAGAGACAAGTTTCTAGAACCTTCTAGAAAGAAGTCTCTAGAAACTTCCAGAAGATTCCTTGAATATTCTCTTAGAATATTCTTCAAAGATTCCCTAAAGATTGTTTGAAAATTCCCTAAAGATTCCCTTAGAAGGCTCTAGAAGATTCTTAGAATATTCTAGTAGATTCTAGGAAGTTAGTTGAGAAGCTTCATAGTTCTTGGGAAGCTTCTTGATGCGCTTCCTTAGAACCATAGGCCAGCAGTATATATAGGAGTCGAGGCTGAAGAGTTCTTCAGTCTCGACAACACATCTCTTGAGGTTCTAGCTCACCTTTCTGGTGTTGTTCTTGTACTCATCTGTATAAAATAGTTCTGCCACTTCTTCTTGAACTTCTTCTTAGATTTCAAGTTTGTATTTTGTGTCCGTGACAAATATGTATAGACTTCATCCACATTCATCTATAATTAGCTGCCGCTCGAGACCCTAAACTTAACCGCCTCTCGAGACTCTAAACCTAGCTGTCTATGGAGACATTAAACCTAGTCGCGTGTCGAGACCTTAGCCGCCACTTTGTCCTTAATTGCCTTTGACCATTAACAACTTACTTAAGAGAATATTCTCTATAAGATAACTTATTCTACTTTTACTATTATCAATTTATCTCAACATCTTTATCTTTTACCTCAACACTCCCACTTTACTAATTGTGAAAGCCCTTCAAACCTAATGCCTTTGTCAACATATGATGTCTATCTTTTATCAATGCTTTTGTTAACAAATCAGCAAGCATATCTTCTGTTGTACAATACTTCAAGTCAATCACTCCCATTTCAATCTTCTCTCTTATAAAGTGATGTTGAATGTCAATGTGCTTGGTTCTTGAATGGTGCTTTGGATTCTTTGCAAATGCAAGGCATCCTTGATTGTCACAATTCAATAGAGTTGCTTCCAATTGCATAAGTCCAATGTCCTCTTAAACTTGCCTTAACCATATTATTTCTATTGTACCATGGCTTGCTGCTATGTACTCTGCCTCTATTGTGGACGTTGCAATTATCGGTTGCCTCTTGCAATTCCATGAAATTGCTTCCACTCCAACAAAGAATACATAGCCCGTTGTTGACCGCCTCATGATCCTCTTGATGGTTGCCCAATGAAGTGGTCCTGCTTTTGACATGTGTTGACTTACGACACTCACTGCATAAGCAAGATCCATCCTTGTGCCAACCATTGCATACATGAGTGACCCAACTGCTGCCTTGTATGGAACACCTTGCATTTGGCTTTCAACTTGTGCAAACTATTCATCCATGAGCTTCATTAACTTCAAATTTGACTCCAAAGGTGTTCCAATAGGCTTGCAATCCTCCATGTTGAATCGTTTCAATAATCCTTCAATGTACTTCCTTTGGCTCATTGTGATGGTCTTGTTAGCACGATTTCTTGCAAACTCCACTCCTAACCAATAGTGAAGCTCACTCAAATCACTCATCTCATATTCCTTTTCTCACTTTGCCTTCAACCAATCCATCATCTTTAGAGTATTGGTTAAGATGATTAAATCATCTACATAAAGAATAAAAATCATCAAGAACTCTTTTGATTGTATCACATACATAGAATGGTCAGCCTCACTTCTTTGGAATCCCTCATTAACAAAGAATGTGTCAATTCTTTAATACCATGCCCTTGGAGATTGCTTGAGTCCATACAAGGATTTCTTCAACTTACAAACAAGATGTTGCTTGCCTTCTTCTACAAATCCTTAAGGTTGATCCATGTAGATGTCTTCATCCAACTCTCCATTCAAGAAAGCCATCTTTACGTCGATTTTATCCTCCTCCAAGTCCATTGCTGCCCTAGTTGCCACAATGGTTCTAATGGTGGTGAATTTAGCCACGGGAGCAAATGTCTCATTGAAATCAATACCAGCTACTTGTGAGTATCTTTTGGCAACTAGCCTTGCCTTATATCTCACAATATCACCCATTGCATCCCTCTTGGTTCTAAACACCCACTTACAACCAATTGAAGATCGATTTGGTGGAAGTTGAGTCAATTCCCATGTTCCATTACTCATGAGAGATTTGTACTCTTCTTCCATAGCCTCATCCCACTTCAACGCATTCGTAGACTTCATAGCATCACATGTATTCAATGGATCAGTAAGGAGTGTTGAGAAAAGAACTCTATAAGTAGTTGCTAATGGTAAATAGAGTACCAGTGTTGTTAGGAATATCCCATAAGGGTAGGTGCTCGTCTATTGTGCATTAGAGTACAAGGAGAGGGCTAGTCCTAGGAGATATCCCATATGGATTGTAGCACTTGGTACCTTGGTACTAGTATATAAGGAAAGGGTTGGCATGGGAAGAATTATCTCATACCACACTCTATTTGTTAAAGTGCAACCTTCCTGGTCCTAAATTACTGGTGTGGAGTATGCTTTCTAAGTTTCAACATGTTATGGGCCCACATTCTCTTACCAAGTAAGTTGTTCTTGCATTATTTCTTTGTTGCTTGTTTTTGGTGGTTGAGATCTTATGGTAGAGTGTTGCTAGTGAATTGTTGAAGTCATTGCTCCAGGATTTGTGAGTGTATGAGCTTAGCAAGACCTTGATAGTGTCTTTGCTGAAGAAGCACTAGTATTTGAGAGTTTTATGAGAAAGTGAGTCATTTTGAGTGAAGTGACGTTAGAGAGACGTTAAAAAGTCATAAAATCACATTACAAACCATTCTCCACCATTTAGACGTATTTTGGACTCAAAATATGCAAAAAGTTGCAAAACAGCGAATTCTCGGTTTGTAGTTCAGCAATCTTTAAGTAGTCATATCTTTTGCATTACAACTCCAAATCAAGAGTTTTTTGGACCTACTTGTAGCTTGAAATGGCGTCTTTTGAGGGTGTTAGCTTAAGAGGTGTTGAAAAGTTTATAGGTGAAGACTTTCACCACTGGAAGGCCAAAATGGAGCTACTTTTGGCATCATTGGATCTTTGGGAGATAATAGATGAGGAGGAACTTGCACCTGGGGTAGAGGCAAGCATCAAGGAGCAAAAGGACTTCAAAAGACGAGAGAAGAAGGCTTTTGGCATAATTGCCACCAATTTAAATGAAAGCAACTTTGCTCATGTCATTTCTTGAAAAGGGGCAGCAGATGCATGGAAGACTCTTTGCAATGTCTATGAAAGTAGTAATCTCTCCAATGTGCTATGGTCAAGGCAAAAATTCTTCACCGTGAAGATGGAAGAAGGTGAAGATCTCATCGCTCATGTGAATAAGGTAAAAGCACTTGCAAACCAAGTTGCTGTTGTCGACAAGCCTTTACTTGAAGAAGATGTTGTGATGACATTGCTCTCAAGCCTTTCAGACTCCTATTCCTCCCTCATTATGGCATTGGAGTCCATTTCAAGGAAAGATCTCACTTTGGACTATGTCACGGCAAGACTAGCCCATGAAGTGACCAAAAGAAAGCAAAAGGAGTCTATTGGGGAGCAATCAGCACTATTTACAAGACCTAGTAAGGCAAGTGCCCCTTTTCAACGTTATCCTCCTAAAACTTGTTACATTTGTGGAAAACCAGGCCATTTTGCTAGAAATTGTTTCAAGGCTAAGAGAGGAGAAAGAGAGAATGCCAACAATGCTTTTCATCACCATAGAGGTGAAGACTTTGCATTCATGTCAAAACAAACTCCTTCCATGCTTGATATGAGCATATGGATTGTAGATTCCGAATGTACCAAACACATAACTCCATACAAGTGTTCATTTAAAACTTATCAACCAATTCCAGCAACCAAGGTTTGGTTAGGTGATAATTGTATGGTACAAGCCATTGGAATGGGCACCATTGTAGTGGAGGTGGTGGTAAAGGGCATAAGCAAGAGAATCACTCTCAAGGATGTGTTGCATGTGCCAAACATGAAGAAGAACCTCCTTTCGGTGAGTAAACTTCTAACTCATGGTTACAAAGTGTAATTTAATATGAATGGATTTTTCGTGAGACCCATGGAAGGCAAAGAAGTAGCAAAAGGGAATAGGAATGGCAATCTCTATATTATCAATTGTAAGAGGATCAATGGAGTGGAGGTTGCTGCCTTTGCTGAATTTCCATCAAATGAAGACAAGATGGGCATCTGACATCAAAGACTTGGGCATTTGAATGCCAAAAGCATAAAGGAGCTTCAATCCAAGGTAAATGGCATAGACCTTGGCCATTCTACCATGAATCTTGCTTATGTGGGATGCATTCAAGACAAACAACATAAGACACCATTTCCTAGTTGAGTTGCTGAAAGAACAAACCAATTGCTGGAGCTTGTCCATTCCGATGTTTGTGGACCCATGAGGATACCATCTTTGAGTGGTAGTGAAAAGTGGGAGATGTGTCCAAGTGGGAGTAGTGGTGTGTTTGTGGACACATCTTCAATTCTAGCAAACAAACAAGAAGATGAAGAAGAGCATTCTCAAAGTGAAAAAGAAGTGGAAGATGCCATGATAGAAGAGCCCAATACTATGAAGACTTCAATTCCAACAAGATACAACAAGGACCATGAAGATGATGAAGATAAAGAATTCCAACCAATGAGTAAGAGAAAGCACTCCATGAGCCATACAAGGTTGGAAGAGAAGCAAGAAGGCTCATCTTCTTTGCATGAAAGAAGATATCCAACACGTGAGAGAAGACCACAAGGTGAATGGTGGAAGAACAAATACTGGATGTAAGTGGGTCCTTAGAACTAAGCGAGATGCAAATAATTGAAGGTCAACAATAGGCTATGTATTCTATGTTTGAGTGGGAGCCATATCTTTGAATTGCAAGAGACAACCAAATATTGCAAGGTCCACAATAGGGGCGAAGTATTTGGCAGCAAGTCATAAAGAAATGGAGGCAATTTGGTTGACGTTGTTATTGGAAGATATTGGACTAGTGCAATTGGAGGCTACTCCATTGAGATGTGACAATTAAGGATCCAAAGCATCATGCAAGAACTAAGTACATTGATATTCAGCATCATTTCATAAGAGAGAAGATAGAAACATAGAAAGCATACTCCCCAAGAGTAAGTTAGGACCAGCAAGGTTGTACTTTAACAAATAGAGTGTGGTATGAGATAATTCTTCCCATGCCAACCCTTTCCTTATATACTAGTACCAAGGTACCAAGTGCTGCAACCCATATGGGATATCTCCTAAGACCAGCCCTCCCCTTATACTCTAATGCACTATAGACCAGCACCTAACCTTATGGGATATCCCTAAGTGTTGAGAAAAAGAACACTATAAGCATAACACAAGTAAGTAGAAATCAGCAAGGTTGCACATAAGAGAAGTGTGGAATGAGATGGTTCTCTCTTCCAACTCTCGTTACTTATAGGTGGTGGTTGCTGCCCTAACAGGACTTCTTCCACCTTTTGACTTTTACACATATGCTCCTTGGATCCTTTGGTTCATACCATGAGGGTATCGAAGGATTCTACGATCCTATGGCATCTTACATTCCACGAGGGTATCCTATGCCATATACTAATTACTCTTACCTAGTTCTTTGGATATTCCCTAGGACACACTTTATCCTCTTGACTTTGACTCTTTGTCCTTGACCGCATCCTATGTCCATAGGATGCTTTTTCTATATGCCAAGAGTCAAGCCTTTGACCATTAGCAACTTACCTAAGGTAATATCCTTTACGAGGTAACTTATTCTACTTTAACTATTATCTATTCATTTTTATCTTTTACCTCAACACTCCCACTTTGCTAATTGTCAAAGCCCTTCAAACCTAATGCCTTTGTCAACATATGATGTCTATCTTTCACCAATGCCTTTGTTAACAAATCAGCAAGCATATCTTCTGTTGCACAATACTTCAAGTCAATTACTCCCATTTCAATCTTCTCTCCTATAAAGTGGTGTTGAATGTCAATGTGCTTGGTTCTTGAATGATGCTTTGGATTCTTTGCAAAAGCAAGGCATCCTTCATTGTCACAATTCAATAGAGTTGCTTCCAATTGCACAAGTCCAATGTCCTCCAAAACTTGCCTTAACCATGTTGCTTTCATTGCACCATGGCTTGCTGCCATGTACTCCGCTTCCATTGTGGACTTTGTAATTGTGGGTTGCCTCTTGCAATTCCATGAAATTGCTCCCACTCCAACAAAGAATACATAGCCCGTTGTTTACCTCCTATCATTTGCATCTCGTGCCCAATCCGCATCACAATAACCATGCAAAGAATGACTTTCACCTCCAAGGCACAATTTGAAGTCCAAAGTGCCTTTCAAGTACCTCATGATCCTCTTCATGGTTGCGCAATGTATTGGTCCTGCTTTTGACATGTGTTGACTTACGACACTCACCCCATAAGCAAGATCCACCCTTGTACCAACCATTGCATACAAGAGTGACCCAACCGCTGCCTTGTATGGAAAACCTTGCATTTGGCCTTCAACTTGTGCAAACTCTTCATCCGTGAGCTTCATCAACTTCAAATTAGACTCCAAAGGTGTTCCAATAGGCTTGCAATCATCCATGTTGAATCGTTTCAACACTCTTTCAATGTACTTCCTTTGGCTCATTGAGATGGTCTTGTTAGCACGATCTCTTGCAAATTCCACTCCTAAGCAATAGTGAAGCTCTTCCAAATCACTCATCTCATATTTTTTTTCTAACTTTGCCTTCAACCAATCCATCATCTTTAGAGTATTGATTAAGATGATTAAATCATCTATATAAAGAATAACAATCATCAAGAACTCTTTTGATTGTATCACATACATAGAATGGTCAGCCTCACTTCTTTGGAATCCCTCATTAACAAAGAATGTGTCAATTCTTTGATACCATGCCCTTGGAGATTGCTTGAGTCCATACAAGGATTTCTTCAACTTACAAACAAGATGTTGCTTGCCTTCTTCTACAAATCCTTGAAGTTGATCCATGTAGATGTCTTCTTCCAACTCTCCATTCAAGAAAGCCGTCTTCACATCCATTTGATGCATCTCCAAGTCCATTGCTGCCCCAATTGCCACAATGGTTCTAATGGTGGTGAACTTAGCCACGGGAGCAAATGTCTCATTGAAATCAACACCAGCAACTTGTGAGTATCTTTTGGCAACTAGCCTTGCTTTATATCTCACAATATCACCCATTGCATCCCTCTTGGTTCTAAACACCTACTTACAACCAATTGAAGATCGATTTGATGGAAGTTGAGTCAATTCCCATGTTCCATTGCTCATGAGAGATTTGTACTCTTCTTCCATAGCCTCCTCCCACTTCAACGCATTCGTAGACTTCATAGCATCACATATATTCAATGGATCAGCAAGGACTGCAACATTGGCATGTTCTTCACTTACTTGAGGAAAGATGTGGTCCTTCCACCATTCACTACGTTGTTTTCTTTCTCTTGTGGGATATCTCCTATCATTTGAAGAAGATTCACCTTGATGCTCTTCAACCTTCTTTTCTTTTGAACCTTGTCTCTTCTCACTCAAAGGTTGGTATTCCTCATCATCATCATCATCTTCAACTTCTTCATTGTTTGTCATACCAATTGTATATAATTTCTTCTTCTTCTTCTTCTTCTTCATCTTCTTTGGTTCTTCATGTTGATTCAAATCTCCACTATCTTCATTGTCTTCATCTTCTTCTTCTTCTTTCGTTGCTGAAATTGAAGATGTGTCCACAAATACACCATTACTCCTACTTGGACACATCTTCAAGTGCTCACAAGCACTTTTATGCTCCATAAATTGAACATCACGACTTTTGATGATCTTCTAGGTATCCAAACACATTAGCCTATATGCCTAGGTACCTTTATTGAAACATAGAAATTAAACTCCACACAAGGAAGTTAGGACCAGCAAGGTTGCACTTCACAAATCAAGTGTGGTATGACATAATTCTTCTCATTCCAACCTCTTGCTTATATTCTAGTATCAAGGTACCAAGTGCTACAATCCATATGGGATATCACCTAGGACCAGCCCTACCCTTGTACTCTAAGGCACTATGGACCAGCAACTAACATTATGGGATATTCCTAACAATATATATATTCTATTTGACCATTAGCAACTACTTGAAGAGTACTTTCTTTCAACACTCCCACTTTGCTATTGGTCAATTACCTATCAATCCTAATGCCTTACTCAACATGTTGTGTCTTTCTCTGACCAAGGCTTTTGTCAACAAATCAGCCAACATGTCTTTGGTTTCACAATACATCATATCAATAACCCCCATCTCTATCTTCTCTCTTATGAAATGATGCTGAATATCAATGTGCTTGGTTCTTGCATGATGCTTTGGATTTTTTGCAAAAACAAGACATCCTTGATTGTCACACCTCAATAGAGTGGCCTCCAATTGGACAAGTCTAATATCTTCTAATAACAACCTCAACCAAATTGCCTCCATTGCTCCATGACTTGCTGCCATATACTCCGCCTCCATTGTGGACCTTGCAATGGTTGGTTGTCTCTTGCAATTCCAAGATATGGCTCCCACTCCAACAAAGAACACATAGCCCATTGTTGACCTTCTATTATTTGCATCTCCAGCCCAATCCGCATCACAATATCCATGTAATGCAATACTATCTCCTCCAAGACATAATTTAGGTTCAAAGAGCCTTTTAAGTACCTCATGATTCTCTTGATGGTTGTCCATATATAGGACCTGGTTTTGCCATGTGTTGGCTTACTACACTTACTGCAAATGCAAGATCCATCCTTGTGCCCACCATTGCATACATGAGTGAGCCTACTGCTGCCTTGTATGGTATGCCTTGCATTTGATGCTCCACTTCAGCATATTCCTCATCCGTGAGCTTCAACAACTTCAAGTTGGCCTCCAAACGGGTTCCAATGGGCTTGCAATCTCCCATGTTGAATCGTTTCAACACTTCTTCAATGTACTTGCTTTGGCTCAATGTGATGGTCTTTGACACTCTATTTCTTGTGAATTCCACACCCAAACAATAGTGGAGCTCTCCCAAATCACTCATCTCAAATTCTCTCTCTAATTTCTTCTTCAACCAATCCAATCTTACCATTGTGTTGCTTAAGATGATTAAATCATCTACATAGAGAATCACAACCAGCAAGAAGTCTTTGGCTTGCAACACATACAAAGAATGGTCAGCTTCACTTTTTACAAAACCTTCATTCACAAAGAATGAGTCAATACGTTGGTACCATGCTCTTGGTGATTGTTTGAGTCCGTACAATGACTTCTTCAACTTACAAACAAGGTTGTGTTTGTCTTGTTCAATGAATCCTTAGGGTTGCTCCATGTAGATGTCTTCTTCCAATTTTCCAATCAAGAATGCTGTCTTGACGTCCATTTGGTGCATCTCAAGGTCCATTGCTGCTCCAATTGCTACAATGGTTCTAATGGTGGTGAACTTAGCCACAGGTGCAAATGTCTCATTAAAGTCCATTCCAGCAACTTGTGAGTAGCCTTTGGCAACCAATCTTGCCTTGTACCTCATAATATTGCCCATAGCATCTCTTTTGGTTCTAAACACCCACTTACATCCAATTGCTGAACGATTTGGTGGAAGTGTAGTCAACTCCCATGTTGCATTGTCCATAAGAGATTTGTACTCTTCTTGCATAGCACTCTCCCACTTCATTGCATCACCACACCTCATTGCATCACACAAAGTCAATGGATCATCAAGAAGAGCAACATTGGCATGGTCTTCACTTACTTATGGAAAGATGTGATTCTTCGACCATTCACCTTGTGGTCTTCTTTCACGTGTTGGATATCTTCTTTCATGCAAAGAAGATGAGCCTTCATGCACCTATTGTTGCCTTGTATGGCTCATGGAGTTCCTTCTCTCAATCCTTGGTTGGTATTCTTCATCTTCATTCTCTTCATTGCCTTTGTTGTATCTTGTTGGAATACAACTCTTCATAGTGTTGGACTCTTCTTCATCTATATCTTCACTTTGAGAATGTTCTTCTTCATCTTCTTGTTTGTTTGTTGGAGTTGAAGATGTGTCCACAAACACACCACTACTCCCACTTGGACACATCTCCCACTTTTCACTACCACTCTTATGCTCCAAGAACTCTACATCACGACTTTTGATGATCTTTTTGGTATCTAAATACATGAGCCTATATGCCTTGGTGCCTTCACAATAACCTAGGAATATACATCTTGTGCCTTTTGCATCAAGTTTGCCTCTCATACTATCTGGAACCTTGGCATATGCAATGCATCCAAAAATCCTCATGTGAGATATGCAAGGTTTCTTACCCGTCCAAGCTTCTTGCGGAGTCATTCCTTCAAGTGCACTTGTGGGACACCTATTTCTTGAATACACGGCATTTACCACAGCTTCTGCTGTCGTGTTGTAACACGAGTATACAGTGAAAATAAAAAGAAAGGAGAATTTTATTAATATTCAGTTATCTCGAATATTGGGAGCATCGACCAACTCCAGTACAAATACTGAGTGGTCAGGTTCAGTGACTCCGTTACAGTCAGCCGGGGCATACTGGAATGCCCCGTTCGATTCCAATAACGGGAGTCAGCAGGAAGAGAAGGACCAATTCACACGACGGGTTCGAGGAGCCAATTGGATCCAATTTCGAGAATCCAATCCGGGTCCTCTTACCCAATATGAGACCTGTATTGGTGGGGCAACCCAATGCAGTCTAGTTACGGAAAATCCAGGTCTTACTACGGGTCTTAGCCAATCTGACGCGAGGACCAATTTGACCCAATTACGGGAACATCCAGGTTACTACGGGCATCTTTCCCAATATAGGACCTGAATTGGTCGGGCGACTCAATGTGGTCCCGATTACGGGGTTCGATTCTGTTTCAGGCTGTCCTGTTCTCTGTGCCGTCTCAAGGAACGTTGTTTTCGGTAAATGGATTTCTTATAGGTAAAAACGGAGGAGAAAGCTTGAGGTGGGAGCCAATTTCGGATCCAAGCTTGAGGTGGGAGCCAATTCCGGATCTAAGACGGAAGATTGAAGAAATTCAGAGGATAAGGTTAGGGGGGATATAGTTTTGGAGTGGTGTGGATTTTTATTTTGGGGGGATGGGAGGTTTTTGAAGATCAAGGGAATTAGAGAGAGGAGCTTCATGCTTCGGGTCGGGGAAGGAAAGACATAGGATTTGGATTTTTCTTCTTCGTAGAGTTTTGGGGAAGACTGAGGCAATCGCTGCTGAAGTCAGTGTTGTAATGGTGAATCGAGATTTTTAAATGAAGTGGGTTTGAATACTCTTGACTGTTTTGTGAAATCGAGTTACGTCTGTGATTGAAGGATTAAAAGGGTGTCTATAGGATTGAGTATGCGGAGTGAATGAAATTTATTGGGTTAATCTAACAAGACAGTCAGTGGATACAAGATCGTAAGTACAAAGGAGTATTGAAGGTTAACAGTTTGGGTTGTACGGGGTTCTCTGTAACGTCTAGAGACCTACCGGCTGGGGCAAAAAGGACTCCGACAAGCAGTCGAAGAGCACCCGTATAGATTTACGGTACATTGTTGCAGTCGTTTATATTCCAGCAGTCAAAAACTGATAGACTGCTTGACTATCGGTGAATCTCCATACTACCTTCTACAGCCAGACGCCCGGCGCGTTCTCGAGCAGGAAAGCACGTAATACGACATAAGTGGTGAACCCGACGTGAAAGCTTGAGGTAGAAGGTATTGGATTTCAGTTGATTTTATCTTTATTTTTTATGGAAAACGAAAATAAAAATTTTGAAGGATTTTTGGGAGAAATTTCTGGTGGGGAGTCTTCTAAAGGACAAGGTATGCACATGGATCCATCTATTGCTAGTTTGTTTCAAGCCTTCTCATTGTCAATGCAGCAACAGCAAAGCAATGATCGAAAGGAAGCTTTGGCAACCAAAGCATTGCAAGCACTGGTCAATAAAATTGATCAATTTGATGGGAGGAATATTTCAAGGTATTTAAGATGTTATGTTCGTGAAATGGAATTAAATCGGGTTTCTGAGAAGAAAATGGTTGCACTATTTGGACTTGCCACGATACCGGAGATAAGGGACCACATTACATCGATTACGGATCATTGTGGGAATTCATGGGAGGATTTTTCACATGCATTGAAAGACGAATATTTCTTAGAAGATGCTGATCGCGTTACTAAGAAGCTGTTTCTGGGATGGATTGAACGGCCCAATAAGAATTTGCAAGCAACATAGCTACTAAGAGAATTTGAGAGGCAGTACTCTCAATTATCGAAGGTAGAAAAATTGACATTGGAGCCGAACAAAGTTGATTTATTTCTTCAAGCTGCTGATGGAGAATTGCAAGAGAAATTAGAACCCCTTCTTGAAGACAAAGAAGAAGATGAAGGATTGACAACGAAGTGGAAGAACGTTGAAGATGCGGTGGGGTTGCTTACAAAAAAAGAAAGGAGGAAGGATAGGAGTAATATTCCGAAACAAGTACAAGCATCCAAAGCTCCAGTACGTACTACACCACCGACAATGCCTACAGTTCAACCTTCGACATCCTTGTCAAAGAAAACAGATATGGGTATGGAAGAAATTATACGAGGAATGCGAGATCTTCAAATCAAATTGGCAAGACTTGAAGAGAATACTTCTATAAACAATTCGAAGAATGTTTCAAAACAAGGATATGTACAAAGATGCATTTGGTGTGATGATGCTTCACACACTAGAAAAGATTGCAATGAATTTAATAATATGATACGGCAGGGAATTATTTGCTGGAAAGATGGGAAGATAGCATTGAAAGATAGAGAGGATCTTCTTCAAACCAATTTTGGCAAGGGAGGAATGAGAGCATTGGTTCAAGATTACTTAAAAGGGCATGAAACAGTAGCACGAGAAAGTGCAAGTTATGGTGCTAGAGTAGATGATGAAATTGGTGGAAGTACGGAAACTAGTGAGTTTTGGGCTTCTGCCGTTTCTACAATGCAAGAAGGGAAATTACCTCGAGAAGCGTTATTGAGAACTGCAGCTACAATACGAGGAAGAACAGGTTGGGAGGATCCCGTTGAGTCTCTTTCAGTTCATGCATATATTGCTAAGAGCCAACATGAAGCTTTGATGGAAGAGAAAAGACGAAGAAATTTTGATGATACTAGAGAAGGAAATTCTTTTAAGAGGCAAACTCGAGGAGACAAGGCTCGGGAGGCAGCTTCACAAGAATTGCCTGTAAAGGATACCTCAGCATCATTGAGAGAAAAAACAACGGAGACAAAAGATAAGGGCAAATCAATTGCTTATAAGCTACTTTCTGACATTCAAGCAGCAACAAATTTGAAAGGGGTGTTGGAAGAACGTATATTAAACGCTAAGGTGGAATTCACATTGAAAGAAGTCTTGGGAATTGCAAAGAAGGAGTTTCATGATGTTATCATTGACAGCATTAAGCGAAAGAGGCAATTAATGAGCGAAACTGGAATGAGTCATGCTATTGACGCAAGAATATGTAGAGATGAAGAAGAGGTTGATATTGGTTACAAGCAACCAATAAATGAAAAGAATGGGTATAATCAGCGAGTACGTTTCGAAGATTCTAGTGACAAGGAAATAGAAACTTTGAGCCATTATACTCGAAAGCATTGGGCAAGGGCAACTACTGAGGTATTGGTGAAGGTAGGAGATATAGAAGAACCAATAGTTGCTTTGGTGGACCATGGTTCTGAAATAAATCTCATGTCTAAAGATCTTTATAAGAAGCAAAAATGGCCAATTGATATGGAACATGGATGGGCAATACGAGCAGCTAATAACACACGAGGCGAATTATATGGAGCTTGTCCAGATGTCAAAATTCGGATTGGGGATGTTGCTACGGAGCAACATTTCTTCGTTCAAGATACAACGTCTTATCCGTTGATTTTAGGACAACCTTATATCATGGCAACACGGATGGAAACAAAGGTACTTGACGATGGTTCTGCTTATGCAAGGGTACGGAGCGAAGATGGGAGGAAAGCTGTACAATTTCTAACAGTACCTCCTAACCATGAACGGAATCGAGATAGGTTGAGGGAGAAACCATTGCCAAAGATTGTTGAAGGATTTAAGGATTTTGGGGAGGTACCACTGTAAAGCGAGATTATGGAGGTACAAAAGAGGAGGTACTCTCGCGAGATGAAGGTGCCTTTGATGCGAGTTTTATTGGTATATTGGAGAATGGAAATATTATGTATAAGAAAGTTGAAGATTTTAAAAGAAAAGAAAGAAAAAGATTATATGATATTGAAGGACAGTTACGCAAGATAGGTACATTGCAAGATGATGAGAGGATTTTGGGTGTTTATGAAGAAAATGGGCTGGAAGATTCATTGGAATTGATTACATCTATTGGGTTAGGAGATAATGATAAGATTGTTGAGATTCATTCGAGAGAGGTTTATACCATGCTTGAATCTTTTCAAGCACTAGAAGTCACAGTAGAGACGAGATATAAAACAGCAGATAAGAAGGTAAAGCCTGTTGCCGGACCATTACCAGAGGATTCTAAAGAACAAATGGGAGAAGCATCAAAAGAAGCAAGTTTAAGAGACCCAATGAGTATTGGACATCAGTTTACTGAAGAGACTTTTGAAGAATTGAAGATTGTTTCTGATGGTTCTTTATTGCCGGAGGAAATTACTTGCTTCAAAAAGATGTTGGCTAAATAAGGTAGATCGTTTGCCTTCGAATCTCATGAAATTGGGTGTGTGGATCCAAATATTATAACACCTATGGTTATCTTCACTGTACCGCATGTACCTTGGAATCTAAGACCGATTCCAGTACCGAGGGCACATTTACCTAAATTGGTCGAACTATTGAAAGAAAAGATAAAGATGAAAATATTGGAACCTTCATTTGCGCCGTATTCTAGTCAATGGTTTACGGTACCTAAGAAGAATGGGTCACTGCGGTTTATTCAAGATATGCAGCCGGTGAATGCTGTAACTGTCAGGAATGCAGGAATTGGACCTATTGTGGATGAATTTGCTGAGGCGTTTGTTGGAAGGGCGATCTATTCAATGGGTGATTTGTATTCAGGTTATGATCAATTTCAACTTGCCGAAGGAAGTAGAGATATGACAACGATGAGGACACCGCTTGGATTGGTTAGAATGTGCACTCTTCCTCAAGGCGCGACGAACTCAGTTGCGCATATGATGAATGGGATGAATAAGGTATTGAGAGATTTTATCCCGGAAAAGACTATGCCTTTTCTGGATGATGTTCCTATAAAAGGGTGCAAAGAAGGAGACAAGGATGAAACTTTAGATACGAGGGGGTGTCGCAGATATGTTGTTGATCATATACAAGATTGTGAAAAGATTTTAACTCGGCTTGGAGAAGTTCATCTTACATTATCGGGTATGAAGTCCGTATTTGGAGTGCAAGAGGTTGTAATTGTTGGACATTTATGCGGATCTTACGAAAGAAAACCAGATCCGACTAAAGTTGATGCAATTGGAAGGATGAAAGAGGATTGTGGTTCTTTAACAGAGGTTCGTAGGTTTTTGGGTGCATGTGTATTTTATCAAATCTGGATCCCTCATTTTGCTCACATAGCGGATCCATTATATGAACTGTTACGCAAGGGTTACCGATTTGAATGGGAAGAAAGGCATATTCAGGCAATGCAAAGATTGAAGAAATTTTTGATGTCACCTCCAATATTGAGGAAGGTTGATTATAAGTGCAATAGACCAGTGATTCTTACTGTAGACGCTAGTCCAATTGCCGTTGGATGGGCTGTGGGTCAAGATGATTCGAATGGGAGTAGATTTGCAGTTCGATTTGGGGCTAAAGTTTTAAGTATTCGTCAACGTGCATATTCGCAAGTCAAAAGAGAACTTTGGGGAGTCGTTTCGGCTATGAAAGCTGAAAAGAACTATTTGATTGGGGCAGTAGTAGTAATTGAAACAGATTGCTTGCCATTGCTTGGAATGATTATTAACTGTTCAACACCAGATATTGCAATGTTGAGATGGATTGCTTTTATTAAGTCACTAAATCCAGAATTTAAGCATATCACTGGAAAGGACAATTTAGTAGCAGACATGCTATCTCGAGCAAGATACGAGAGGGAGGACGAAATGGTTGAAGACATTGATGATGTCGGATTGAAATTCTATTCAATATCAAATCTCAACAGAGAAGACAAGCTATTTCTTGAAGAATCTTATGAAGGAGAATTATTGGATATTGATCATTATTTGAATACCTTGTCTAAGCAGGGGAATTGGTCTACAGAAAAATTCAAACAAATAAGAAAAAAAGCATATGGATTTTTACTTCGAGATGGATTCTTATGGAAGAGACCGAAGAAAGGAATTGGGATGCCACAACGAGTGATAGGCAAAAGGAAAGAAAAACTAAAATTATTAAAGGAGTTTCATGATAGTTTATGGGCAGGCCATAGAGGAATCTGGGCTACTTTTGCTAAACTCAAGGAACGATATTGGTGGAAAAATATGTATCGAGATGTGCTCTCATTTGTAGAGTCATGTGAAATCTGTCAATCGTATTCTAATATCCTACATCGAGATGGTCTTCATCCTACGTATCCTCTGGCTATTCATTTTAAATGGGTTGTTGATTTGGTTATTATGCCGGTTGGGTTATGGCAGATGAGATATTTGGTTTTAGCTCGTGAAGATTTATCAAATCAAGTAGAAGGAAGAGCATTGAGGACAAAATCTACAGAAGGGATTTGTAGGTTTTTGCTTGAAGATGTCATTTGCCGTTACGGGTGCGTAGGAAAAATCACTGCAGATCGTGGAGAATTAAATGCACAAGAAGCTCGTAAGTTCTTTGAAAAATGTAGAGTTAAACCATCACTTACTACTGCTTATAATCCGGAAGGGAATGCGAAAAGCGAACGCGGTCACCCGCCGATTGTGAAAGCATTGGTTAAAGCTTGTAATGGGAAGGTTAAAGAGTGGCCACGGCTTTTGTCATTTGCATTATGGGCTGATCGAACAACACATAGTTCGGTGACAGGATATATGCCAGTAGAACTTATGACAGGTCAAAAACCAATTATGCCGATTGAAGAAAAGGTACTTACTTGGAGTATGCTACCATGGGAAGATGGATTGACAAGAGAAGAACTTCTGGCTATTAGGATTCGACAATTGGAGCAAAGAACGGAAGATGTCCAGATAGCATTGGAAAGGTTAAAAAGAGCAAGGTTACAAAACAAGGCGCGATTCGATAAGCAACATCGATTGAGACCAAAAGCAATCGAGGAAGGTGACTGGGTACTTGTTTATGACAATAGTCTAGATAATCAACATAATACCTTGCAGAAATTTTCAAAACGTTGGTTTCGACCATATGTTGTAACAACTGTTCATGATAATGCGACTTACTCATTATGGGAGTTAGATGGTACAAAATTGAAAATACCAATTGCTGGGAAGAGAGTTAAAATATTTAAACGAAGACACGCAGAGATGAATATGGCAGACCTTAATGAAGGTACAGAGATTCCACAGCAAGAAGATGAAAGTGATATGGATAATGAAGGTGACGAAGACGAACTGGACAAAGACGTAGGAGATATATTCTGAATCAAACAGCAATTGGGTAAATTGGTGCATACCGGAGGATGCACAGGTTCAGAGGGGGTGGATGTCGTGTTGTAACACGAGTATACAGTGAAAATAAAAAGAAAGGGGAATTTTATTAATATTCAGTTATCTCGAATATTGGGAGCATCGACCAACTCCAGTACAAATACTGAGTGGTCAGGTTCAGTGACTCCGTTACAGTCAGCCGGGGCATACTGGAATGCCCCGTTCGATTCCAATAACGGGAGTCAGCAGGAAGAGAAGGACCAATTCACACGATGGGTTCGAGGAGCCAATTGGATCCAATTTCGAGAATCCAATCCGGGTCCTCTTACCCAATATGAGACCTGTATTGGTGGGGCAACCCAATGCAGTCTAGTTACGGAAAATCCAGGTCTTACTACGGGTCTTAGCCAATCTGACGCGAGGACCAATTTGACCCAATTACGGGAACATCCAGGTTACTACGGGCATCTTTCCCAATATAGGACCTGAATTGGTCGGGCGACTCAATGTGGTCCCGATTACGGGGTTCGATTCTGTTTCAGGCTGTCCTGTTCTCTGTGCCGTCTCAAGGAACGTTGTTTTCGGTAAATGGATTTCTTATAGGTAAAAACGGAGGAGAAAGCTTGAGGTGGGAGCCAATTTCGGATCCAAGCTTGAGGTGGGAGCCAATTCCGGATCTAAGACGGAAGATTGAAGAAATTCAGAGGATAAGGTTAGGGGGGATATAGTTTTGGAGTGGTGTGGATTTTTATTTTGGGGGGATGGGAGGTTTTTGAAGATCAAGGGAATTAGAGAGAGGAGCTTCATGCTTCGGGTCGGGGAAGGAAAGACATAGGATTTGGATTTTTCTTCTTCGTAGAGTTTTGGGGAAGACTGAGGCAATCGCTGCTGAAGTCAGTGTTGTAATGGTGAATCGAGATTTTTAAATGAAGTGGGTTTGAATACTCTTGACTGTTTTGTGAAATCGAGTTACGTCTGTGATTGAAGGATTAAAAGGGTGTCTATAGGATTGAGTATGCGGAGTGAATGAAATTTATTGGGTTAATCTAACAAGACAGTCAGTGGATACAAGATCGTAAGTACAAAGGAGTATTGAAGGTTAACAGTTTGGGTTGTACGGGGTTCTCTGTAACGTCTAGAGACCTACCGGCTGGGGCAAAAAGGACTCCGACAAGCAGTCGAAGAGCACCCGTATAGATTTACGGTACATTGTTGCAGTCGTTTATATTCCAGCAGTCAAAAACTGATAGACTGCTTGACTATCGGTGAATCTCCATACTACCTTCTACAGCCAGACGCCCGGCGCGTTCTCGAGCAGGAAAGCACGTAATATGACACCGCCCAATACTCATACCCATGTTTTTGAGCATGAAGCATACTCCTAGCCATCTCCACAATGGTGCGATTTACTCTTTCAGCAACTCCATTTTGTTGTGGAGTTTAGGGAGTGGAGGTTTGTCTTGCAATGCCTTCATGTTTCAATAATTCATTAAAGTGATGAGACAAATACTCACCTCCATTGTCCGATTTGAGTACCTTAATCTTGTGCTCACATTGCTTCTCCACAAGTACTTTCCACTCCTTAAACTTGGCAAAACACTCACTCTTGGCCTTGATGATGTAAATCCATACCTTCCTTGAGAAGTCATCAATAAATGTGACAAAGTACGTTGCTCCACTCATAGATGGTGTCCTCATAGGTCCACAAACATCCGAATGCACAAGCTCCAGTAAATGGTTTGCTCTTGATGCAACTCTGCTAGGAAATGGTGTCCTATGTTGTTTACCTTGAATGCATTCCTCACAAGCAAAATTCATGGTAGAATGGCCAAGGTCTAAGCCACTTACCATAGATTGAAGCTCCTTCATGCTTTTGGCATTCAAATGCCCAAGTCTTTGATGCCAAATACCCACCTTGTCTATATTTGATGGAAATTCAGCAAATGCAGCAACCTCCACTCCAATGATCTTCTTGCAATTGATAATATAGAGATTTCCATCCCTACTTCCTTTTACTACTTTTCTGCCCTCCATGGTTCTCACAAAACACCCATTCATATCAAATTGCACTCTAGATCCATGAGTTACAAGTATACTCACCGAAAGGAGGTTCTTCTTCACCTTTGGCACATGCAACACTTCCTTGAGTGTGATCCTCTGGCTTGTGCCCTTCACTACCACCTCTACTATAATAGTACCCATTCCAATGGCTTTTACCATACCATTATGACCTAACCAAACCTTGCTTGCTAGAATTGGTTGATAAGTGTTAAATGAACACTTGTATGGAGTCATGTGTTTGGTACATCTAGAATCCACAATCCATTTGTTCATATCAAGCATGGAGGGAGTTTCTTTTGCCATAAATGCAAAGTCTTCACCTCCATGGTCATCAAAAGCATTGTTGGCATTCTCTCTTTCTCCTCTCTTAGCCTTGAAATAATATCTAGCAAAGTGGCCTGATTTTCCACAAACGTAACAAGTTTTAGATGGATAACGATGAGAAGGGATACTTGCCTTACTTGGTCTTGTAAATAGTGCCGATTACTCCCCAATAGACTCCTTTTGCTTTCTTTTGGTCACTTCATGAGCTAGTCTTGCCGTTACATAGTCCAAAGTAAGGTCTTTCCTTGAAATGGACTCCAATGCCACAATGAGGGAAGAATAGGAGTTTGTAAGGCTTGAGAGCAATGTCATCACAACATCCTCTTCATGTAAAGGCTTGTCAATAACAGCAAGTTAGTTTACAAGTGCCTTTACCTTATTTACATGAACCATGAGATCTTCACCTTCTTCCATCTTCACTGTGAAGAACTTTTGCCTTGACCATGTTGAGGTAAAAGATAAAGATGAATAGATAATAGTTAAAGTAGAATAAGTTACCTCGTAAAGGATATTACCTTAGGTAAGTTACTAATGGTCAAAGGCTTGACTCTTGGCATATAGAAAAAGCATCCTATGGACATACGATGCGTTTAAAGACAAAGAGTCAAAGTCAAGAGGATAAAGTGTGTCTTAGGGAATATCCAAAGAACTAGGTAAGAGTAATTAATATATGGCATAGGATACCCTCGTGGTATTTAAGATGCCATAGGATCCTAGGATCCTTGGATACCCTCGTTGTATGAGCCAAAGGATCCAAGGAGCATATGTGTAAAAGTCAAATGGTGGAAGAAGTCAATTTAGGGCAGCAACCACCACCTATAAGTAACGAGAGTTGGAAGAGAGAACCATCTCATTCCACACTTCTCTTATGTGCAACCTTGCTGATTTCTACTTACTTGTGTTATGCTTATAGTGTTCTTTTTCTCAACAAGTTATGAGCCCACACACTCTTTGTTGTGCTATTCAAGTAAGTTGAAGTCATTTTCTGTTCGTTGCTTTTGTGTGGATTAGATCTTATGGTATTTGTTGATGTTAGGTTTGTTGGTATAAGGAGGCTATTGGTATTAAGCTTGTACATCTCTAACATTGCTTTGTGGGTTCTTATCTCCTTGCTTTGTGAAGTTAAGACTTTGTAGAAAGACCTTGATAGTGTCTTTTGAGTTGGTGAAGTTTCTTCATTATTCTTGAGTGTTTTGATGAGAAAGTGATTAAGACGAGTGATTGTGAGTTCCATGAGTGTGCAATTACTTGAAGAAAGCTTCACAAGTTGAGTTGAAAGTGTTTCTAGTAAGATCCCAGTCATTTGTTCATAACAGGGCATTCTGAGATTCTGCTAGTGCAAACTTCGTTTGGTGATTTTAAGCTTTTAGAGACTCCTATTCTCAATATTTTTTGATACACTCCTCCTTAGACATGGCTTCTAGTGAGGGTGAAGGTTTGAGAGTGATTGAGAAGTTTAGAGGCAACAATTTCTACCATTGGAAGGTCAAAATGGAGCTTTTGTTGGCATCTTTGGACCTTTGGGATATTGTAGATGAGAGTGAAGACCCTCCAAGCATAGATGCAAGTCCTAAGGACCACAAGGACTTCAAAAGACGTGAAAAGAAGGCTTTTGGCATGATTGCCACCAATTTGGATGAAGCCAACTTTTCTCACATTATCCATTGCAAAGGACCAGCGGAAGCATGGAAGACACTTTGCAACATATATGAGAGCAAGAACTTATCCAACATCCTCTTCATAAGAAGGAAATTCTTCACTTGTAAGATGGAAGAAGATGAAGACCTCATGGCACATGTTAATAAGGTAAAGGCTCTTGCAAATCAACTAGCAATTGTTGATAAGCGTTTAGAGGATGGTGACATTGTCATGACTCTACTCATGAGTCTTCCCGAGTCCTACAACTACCTCATTGTGGCATTGGAGTCTTTGAGGTTGAAGGAGCTTACAATGGACTATGTGACATCAAGACTTACACATGAAGTAATTAAAAGGAAAGAGAAGGAGCATCAAAGTGAAGATTCAGCTCTCTTCTCAAGACAAGGCAAAGGTACCTATTCCAACCAACGTCACAATGTGAGAAGCAATGCAAGAACTTGCTTCATTATTGGAAAACCGGGTCATTTTGCACCAAATTGCTACAAGGCCAAGAAAGTATTGAAACATAGAAAGCAAACTCCACACAAGCAAGTTAGGACCAGCAAGGTTGCACTTCAAGAATAGAATGTGGTATGAGATAATTCTTCCCATGCCAACCCTTTTCTTATATACTAGTACCAAGGTACCATGTGTTACAACCCATATGGGATATCTCTTAGGACCAGCCACTCCTTGTATTCTAAGGCAATATAGACCAGCAACTAACCTTGTAGGATATCCCTCATTACTTATATACTCTATTGACCATTAGCAACAACTAAATGAGTTCTTTCCTTCAACAGAAAGGAGATAGAGAAAATGCTAACAGTGCATGTGATGAAGTTGGTGGAGATGATTATGCATTCATGGCAAATGAAGGCACGTCTATGGCTGCCATGTCCAAATGGATCATTGATTCGGGTGCTACCAAGTACATGACTCCATACAAGAGTTCATTTGACACTTATGAGACTATTCCAACAACAAAAGTATGGTTAGGAGATAATGGCATGGTGCATGCCATTGGAATTGGCTCCATTGTGGGAGAGATTGTTGTGAAGAATCAAATGAAGAAGATTAGATTGAAAGAAGTGTTACATGTGCCAAAGATGAAGAAGAACCTTCTTTCGGTGAGTAAACTTGTTTTTCATGGTTATAAGGTGCAATTTGATATGAATGGATGCTTTGTGAAGACAATGGATGGAGATAATCTTTTGAAAGGCTTTAGAGATGGCAATCTTTACTTCATCAATTGTAAGAAGGTGAATAGAGTTGAAGTGGCGGCATTTGCTGAATTTCCACAAGATCAAGATAAGTTTGGCATTTGGCATCGACGCCTTGGTCATTTAAAGGCCAAAACTATGAAGGAGCTCCAATCCATGGTTAGTGGCTTAGATCTTGGTCAATCATGCACAAATCTTACTTGTCAAGGTTGTATTCAAGGCAAACAACAAAGAGCTTCATTTCCAAATAGAGTTGCAACACGTGCAACCAAATCGTTGGAGATTGTACATTCTGATGTTTGTGGACCTATGAGGACACCATCAATGGCAGGATCAAGGTACTTTGTTACATTTATTGTTGACTTTTAAAGGAAGGTGTGGCTTTTCATCCTTAAATCCAAGAGTGAATGCTTTTCAAAGTTTAAGGAATTTAAGGCACTTGTGGAGAAGGAATGAGAGTTCAAGATCAAGACGTTGCGTACAGACAATGGAAGTGAATATTTGTCAAAGCATTTTGATGAGTATTTGAAGATTCATGGTATTGCAAGACAAACTTCCACTCCCTATACTCCACAACAAAATGGAGTTGCTGAAAGAGCAAATCGAACTATTGTGGAGATGGCAAGGAGTATGATTCATGCTCAAAACCTTAGGCATGAATTTTGAGCGGAAGCTGTGGTGAATGCACTGTATACAAGGAATAGGTGTCCTACAAATGCACTTACATCAATGACTCCACAAGAAGCTTGGAGTGGGAGGAAACCTTGTGTTTCACACATGAGGACTTTTGGATGCAATGCTTATGCAAAGGTACCAGATTGTATGCGATCCAAATTTGATGCAAAAGGTACAAAGTATTGAAACATAGAAAGCATACTCCACACAAGTAAGTTAGGACCAGCAAGGTTGCACTATAACAAATAGAGTGTGGTATGAGATAATTCTTCCCATGCCAACCCTTTCCTTATATACTAGTACCAAGGTACCAAGTGCTACAATCCATATGGGATATCTCCTAGGACCAGCCCTCCCCTTGTACTCTAATGTACTATAGACCAGCACCCTACCTTATGGGATATCCTTAACAATACTTGTACTCTATTGACCATTAGCAACTACTTAAAGAGTTCTATTCTCAACACTCCCACTTTGCTATTGGTCAATTAGCTATCAATCCTAATGCCTTACTCAACTTGTTGTGTCCTTCTCTAACTAAGGCTTTTGTCAACAAATCACCCATCTTGTCTTTGGTTTCACAATACATCATATCAATAACCTCCATCTCTATCTTCTCTCTTATGAAATGATGCTGAATATCAATGTACTTAGTTCTTGCATGATGCTTTGGATTCTTTCCAAAAACAAGACATTCTTGATTGTCACACCTCAATGGAGTAGCTTCAAATTGCACAAGTCCAATATCTTCCAATAACAATGTCAACCAAATTGCCTCCATTGCTTCATAACTTGCTGCCAAATACTCCGCCCTTATTGTGGACCTTGCAATGTTTGGTTGTCTATTGCTATTCAAAGATATGGCTCCCACTCAAACAAAGAATACATAGCCCATTGTTGACCTTCAATCGTTTGCATCTCTCTTAGATCTAAGCACCGACTTACATCCAATTTGTGTGGAAAGATGTGGTTCTTTCACCATTCACCTTGTGGTCTTCTCTCACGTGTTGGATATCTTCTTTCATGCAAAGAAGATGAGCCTTCTTGCACCTCTTGCTGCCTTGTATGACTCATGGAGTGCTCTCTCTTACTCATTTGTTGGTATTCTTCATCTTCATTCTCTTCATTGTCCTTGTTGTATCTTGCTGGAATTGAAGTCTTCATAGTATTGGGCTCTTCTATCATGGCATCTTCCTCTTCTTCTTCACTTTGAGAATGCTCTTCTTCATCTTCTTGTTTGTTTGCTAGAATTGAAGATGTATCCACAAACACACCACTACTCCCACTTGGACACATCTCCCACTTTTCACTACCACTCATAGATGGTGTCCTCATGGATCCACAAACATCCGAATGCACAAGCTCCAACAATTGGTTTGCTCTTGTTGTAACTCCTCTAGGAAATGGTGTCCTATGTTGTTTGCCTTGAATGCATCCCTCACAAGCAAGATTCATGGTAGAATGGCCAAGGTCTATGCCATTTACCTTAGATTGAAGCCCTTTCATGCTTTTGGCATTCAAATGCCCAAGTCTTTGATGCCAAATGCCCATCTTCTCTTCATTTGATGGAAATTCAGCAAAGGCAGCAACCTCCACTCCATTGATCCTCTTGCAATTGATAATATAGAGATTGCCATTCCTAGTTGCTTTTGCTACTTCTTTGCCTTCCATGGTTCTCACAAAACATCCATTCATGTTAAATTGCACTTTGTACCCATGAGTTATAAGTTTACTCATCGAAAGGAGGTTCTTCTTCATCTTTGGCACATGCAACACATCCTTGAGAGTGATTCTCTTGCTTATGCCCTTCACCACCACCTCCACTACAATGGTGCCTATTCCAATGGCTTGTACCATACAATTATCACCGAACAAAACGTTGGTTGCTTGAATTGGTTGATAAGTGTTAAATGAACACTTGTATGGAATCATGTGTCTGGTACATCCGGAATCCACAATCCATTTGCTCATATCAAACATGGAAGGAGTTTGTTTTCCCATGAATGCAAAGTCTTCACCTCCATGATCATGAAAAGCTTTGTTGGCATTCTCTCTTTCTCCTCTCTTAGCCTTGAAACAATTTCTAGCAAAATGGCCTGGTTTTCCTCAAATGTAACAAGTTTTAGAAGGATAACATTGAAAAGGGGCACTTGCCTTACTAGGTGTTGTAAATAGTGCTGATTGCTCCCCAATAGACTCCTTTTGCTTTCTTTTGGTCACTTCATGGGCTAGTCTTGCTGTGACATAGTCCAAAGTGAGGTCTTTCTTTGAAATGGACTCCAATGCCACAATGAGGGAGGAATAGGAGTCCGGAAGGCTTGAGAGCAATGTCATCACAACATCTTCTTCAAGTAAAGGCTTGTCAACAACAGCAAGTTGGTTTGCAAGTGCTTTTACCTTATTCACATGAGCCATGAGATCTTCACCTTCTTCCATCTTCACGGTGAAGAACTTTTGCCTTGACCATAGTACATTGGAAAGATTCCTACTCTCATAGACATTGCAAAGAGTCTTCCATGCATCTGCTGCTCCTTTGAGGGAAATGCCATGAACAAAGTTGGTTTCATCTAAGTTGGTGGCAATTATGCCAAAAGCCTTCTTCTCTCGTCTTTTGAACTCCTTTTGCTCCTTCATGCTTGCCTCTAATCCAGGTGACTCTTCCTCCTCACATACTATCTCCCAAAGATCCAATGACGCCAAAAGTAGCTCCATTTTGGCCTTCCAGTGGTGAAAGTTGTCACCTATAAACTTTTCTACCATTCTTAAGCTATCACTCTCAAAAGATGCCATCTCAAGCTACAAGTAGGTCCAAAAATCTCTTGATTTGGAGTTGTAATGCAAAAGATATGACTACTCAAAGATTGCTGAACTACAAACTCAGAATTCGCTGTTTTGCAACTTTTTGCATACTTTATTGAAACATAGAAAGCATACTCCACACAAGTAAGTTAAGACCAGCAAGGTTGCACTATAACAAATAGAGTGTGGTATGAGATAATTCTTCCCATGCCAACCCTTTCTTTATATACTAGTACCAAGGTACCAAGTGCTACAATCCATATGGGATATCTCCTAGGACCAGCGCTCCCCTTGTACTCTAATGCACTATAGACCAGCACCCTACCTTATGGGATATCCTTAACAACACTTGTACTCTATTGACCATTAGCAACTACTTAAAGAGTTCTTTTCTCAACACTCCCACTTTGCTATTGGTCAATTAGCTCTCAATCCTAATGCCTGACTCAACTTGTTGTGTCCTTCTCTAACTAAGGCTTTTGTCAACAAATCAGCCAACATGTCTTTGGTTTCACAATACATCATATCAATAACCTCCATCTCTATCTTCTCTCTTATGAAATGATGCTGAATATCATTGTACTTAGTTCTTGCATGATGCTTTGGATTCTTTCCAAAAGGAAGACATCCTTGATTGTCACACCTCAATGGAGTAGCCTCAGATTGCACAAGTCCAATATCTTCCAATAACAACCTCAATCAAATTGCCTCCATTGCTTTATGACTTGCTGCCAAATACTCCGCCCCTATTGTGGACCTTGCAATATTTGGTTGTCTCTTGCTATTCGAAGATATGGCTCCCACTCAAACAAAGAATACATAGCCCATTGTTGACCTTCAATCGTTTGCATCTCTCTTGGTTCTAAGCACCCACTTACATCCAATTGTTGTGGAAAGATGTGGTTCTTTCACCATTCACCTTGTGGTCTTCTCTCACGTGTTGGATATCTTCTTTCATACAAAGAAGATGAGCCTTCTTGCACCTCTTGCTGCCTTGTATGAGTCATGGAGTGCTTTCTCTTACTCATTTGTTGGTATTCTTCATCTTCATTCTCTTCATTGTCCTTGTTGTATCTTGCTAGAATTGAAGTCTTCATAGTATTGGGCTCTTCTATCATGGCAACTTCCTCTCCTTCTTCACTTTGAGAATGCACTTCTTCATCTTCTTGTTTGTTTGCTGGAATTGAAGATGTGTCCACAAACACACCACTACTCCCACTTGGACACATCTCCCACTTTTCACTACCACTCATAGATGGTGTCCTCATGGATCCACAAACATCCGAATGCACAAGCTCCAGCAATTGATTTGCTCTTGTTGCAACTCCTCTAGGAAATGGTGTCCTATGTTGTTTGCCTTGAATGCATCCCTCACAAGCAAGATTCATGGTATAATGGCCAAGGTCTATGCCATTTACCTTGGATTGAAGCCCCTTCATGCTTTTGGCATTCAAATGCCCAAGTCTTTGATGCCAAATGCCCATCTTCTCTTCATTTGATGGAAATTCAGCAAAGGCAGCAACCTCCACTCCATTGATCCTCTTGCAATTGATAATATAGAGATTGCCATTCCTAGTCCCTTTTGCTACTTCTTTGCCTTCCATGGTTCTCACAAAACATCCATTCATGTTAAATTGCACTTTGTACCCATGAGTTATAAGTTTACTCACAGAAACGAGGTTCTTCTTCATCTTTGGCACATGCAACACATCCTTGAGAGTGATTCTCTTGCTTATGCCCTTCACCACCACCTCCACTACAATGGTGCCTATTCCAATGGCTTGTACCATACAATTATCACCTAACCAAACCTTGGTTGCTTGAATTGGTTGATAAGTGTTAAATGAACACTTGTATGGAGTCATGTGTTTGGTACATCCGGAATCCACTATCCATTTGCTCATATCAAACATGGAAGGAGTTTGTTTTGCCATGAATGCAAAGTCTTCACCTCCATGGTCATGAAAAGCATTGTTGGCATTCTCTCTTTCTCCTCTCTTTGCCTTGAAACAATTTCTAACAAAATGGCCTGGTTTTCCACAAATGTAACAAGTTTTAGGAGGATAACGTTGAAAAGGGGCACTTGCCTTACTTGGTCTTGTAAATAGTGCTGATTGCTCCCCAATAGACTCCTTTTGCTTTCTTTTGGTCACTTCATGGGCTAGTCTTGCCGTGACATAGTCCAAAGTAAGATCTTTTCTTGAAATGGACTCCAATGCCACAATGAGGGAGGAATAGGAGTCCGGAAGGCTTGAGAGCAATGTCATCACAACATCTTCTTCAAGTAAAGGCTTGTCAACAACAGCAAGTTGGTTTGCAAGTGCTTTTACCTTATTTACATGAGCCATGAGATCTTCACCTTCTTCCATCTTCACGGTGAAGAACTTTTGCCTTGACCATAGCACATTGGAAAGATTCCTACTCTCATAGACATTGCAAAGAGTCTTCCATGCATCTGCTGCTCCTTTGCAAGAAATGACATGAGCAAAGTTGGTTTCATCTAAGTTGGTGGCAATTATGCCAAAAGCCTTCTTTTCTCGTCTTTTGAAGTCCTTTTGCTCCTTCATGCTTGCCTCTAATCCAGGTGCCTCTTCCTCCTCACATACTATCTCCCAAAGATCCAATGACGCCAAAAGTAGCTCCATTTTGGCCTTCCAGTGGTGAAAGTTGTCACCTCTAAACTTTTCTACCATTCTTAAGCTATCACTCTCAAAAGATGCCATCTCAAGCTACAAGTAGGTCCAAAAATCTCTTGATTTGGAGTTGTAATGCAAAAGATATGACTACTCAAAGATTGCTGAACTACAAACTCAGAATTCGCTGTTTTGCAACTTTTTGCATACTTTGAGGCCAAATCACGTGTATATAGTGGGAAATACTATGTCATGTAATTCTATGGCTTTCAAACATCTCCCTCACATCACCTCACTCAAAATGACTCAATTTTTCATCAAACTCTCAAATACTAGTGTTACTTCAGCAAAGACACTATCAAGGTCTTGCACTAAGCTCATACACTCACAAATCCAGGAGTAATGACTTCAACAAAACACTAGTAATACTATACCATAAGATCTCAACCACCAAACAAGCAACAAAGAAAATAAAATGCAAGAACAACTTACTTGGTAAGAGAATGTGGGCCCATAACCTATTGAAACATAGAAAGCATACTCCACACAAGTAAGTTAAGACCAGCAAGGTTGCACTATAACAAATAGAGTGTGGTATGAGATAATTCTTCCCATGCCAACCCTTTCTTTATATACTAGTACCAAGGTACCAAGTGCTACAATCCATATGGGATATCTCCTAGGACCAGCGCTCCCCTTGTACTCTAATGCACTATAGACCAGCACCCTACCTTATGGGATATCCTTAACAACACTTGTACTCTATTGACCATTAGCAACTACTTAAAGAGTTCTTTTCTCAACATACTTTGAGTCCAAATCACGTCTAAATGGTGGGAAATGCTATGACATGTAATTCTATGGCTTTCAAACATCTCCCTCACATCACCTCACTCAAAATGACTCAATTTCTCATAAAACTCTCAAATACTAGTGTTACTTCAGCAAAGACACTATCAAGGTCTTGCACTAACCTCATACACTCACAAATCCAGGAATAATGACTTCAAAAAAACACTAGTAATACTATATTATAAGATCTCAACCACCAAACAAGCAACAAAGAAAATAAAATGCAAGAACAACTTACTTGGTAAGAGAATGTGGGCCCATAACCTATTGAAACATAGAAAACATACTCCACACAAGTAAGTTAGGACCAGCAAGGTTGCACTATAACAAATAGAGTGTGGTATGAGATAATTCTTCCCATGCCAACCCTTTCCTTATATACTAGTACCAAGGTACCAAGTGCTACAATCCATATGGGATATCTCCTAGGACCAGCCCTCCCCTTGTACTCTAATGTACTATAGACCAGCACCCTACCTTATAGGATATCCTTAACAACACTTGTACTCTAGTGACCATTAGCAACTACTTAAAGAGTTCTATTCTCAACAACTTTGGACTTCAAATTGTGCCTTGGAGATGAAAGTAATTCTTTGCATGGTTATTGTGATGCGGATTGGGCATGAGATGCAAATGATAGGCGGTCAACAACGGGCTATGTATTCTTTGTTGGAGTGGGACCAATTTCATGGAATTGCAAGAGGCAACCCACAATTGCAAGGTCCACAATGGAAGCGGAGTACATGGCAGCAAGCCATGGTGCAATGGAAGCAACATGGTTAAGGCAAGTTTTGGAGGACATTGGACTTGTGCAATTGGAAGCAACTCTATTGAATTGTGACAATCAAGGATGCCTTGCTTTTGCATAGAATCCAAAGAACCAAGCACATTGACATTGAACACCACTTTATAAGAGAGAAGATTGAAATGGGAGTGATTGACTTGAAGTTTTGTGCAACAGAAGATATGCTTGCTGATTTATTAACAAAGGCATTAGTGAAAGATAGACATCATATGTTGACAAAGGCATTAGGTTTGAAGGGCTTTGACAATTAGCAAAGTGGGAGTGTTGAGGTAAAAGATAAAGATGAATAGATAATAGTTAAAGTAGAATAAGTTACCTCATAAAGGATATTACCTTAGGTAAGTTGCTAATGGTCAAAGGCTTGACTCTTGGCATATAGAAAAAGCATCCTATGGACATAGGATGCGGTCAAGGACAAAGAGTCAAAGTCAAGAGGATAAAGTGTGTCCTAGGGAATATCCAAAGAACTAGGTAAGAGTAATTAGTATATGGCATAGGATACCCTCGTGGAATGTAAGATGCCATAGGATCGTAGAATCCTTCGATACCCTCATGGTATGAACCAAAGATCCAAGGAGCATATGTGTAAAAGTCAAATGGTGGAAGAAGTCCTGTTAGGGCAGCAACCACCACCTATAAGTAACGAGAGTTGGAAGAGAGAACCATCTCATTCCACACTTCTCTTATGTGCAACCTTGCTGATTTCTACTTACTTGTGTTATGCATATAGTGTTCTTTTCTTAATAGACCATAGCACATTGGAGAGATTCCTACTTTCATAGACATTGCAAAGAGTCTTCCATGCATCTGTTGCCCCTTTGCAAGAAATGACATGAGCAAAGTTGCTTTCATCTAAATTGCTGGCAATTATGCCAAAAGCCTTCTTCTCTCGTCTTTTGAAGTCCTTTTGCTCCTTGATGCTTGCCTCTACACCAGGTGCAAGTTCCTCCTCATCTACTATCTCCCAAAGATCCAATGACGCCAAAAGTAGCTCCATTTTGGCCTTCGAGTGGTGAAAGTTGTCACCTCTAAACTTTTCTACCATTCTTTAGCTATCACTCTCAAAAGATGCCATCTCAAGCTACAAGTAGGTCCAAAAATCTCTTGATTTGGAATTGTAATGCAAAAGATATGACTACTCAAAGATTGCTGAACTACAAACTCAGAATTCGCTGTTTTGCAACTTTTTGCATACTTTGAGTCCAAATCACGTCTAAATGGTTGGATATGCTATGTCATGTAATTCTATGGCTTTCAAACATCTCCCTCACATCACCTCACTCAAAATGACTCAATTTCTCATAAAACTCTCAAATACTAGTGTTACTTCAGCAAAGACACTATCAAGGTCTTGCACTAACTATTGAAACATAGAAAGCATACTCCACACAAGCAAGTTAGGACCAGCAAGGTTGCACTTCACAAATAGAATGTGGTATGAGATAATTCTTCCCATGCCAACCCTTTTCTTATATATTAGTACCAAGGTACCATGTGTTACAACCCATATGGGATATCTCTTAGGACCAGCCCTCTCCTTGTATTCTAAGGCAATATAGACCAGCAACTAACCTTGTAGGATATCCCTCATTACTCATATACTCTATTGACCATTAGCAACAACTAAATGAGTTCTTTCCTTCAACACTCCCACTTTGCTATTGGTCAATTAGCTATCAATCCTAATGCCTTACTCAATATGTTGTGTCTCTCTTTCACCAAGGCTTTTGTTAGCAAATCAGCCAACATGTCTTTGGTTTCACAATACATCATATCAATAACTCCCATCTCTATCCTCTCTCTTATAAAGTGGTGTTGAATATCAATGTGCTTGGTTCTTGCATGATGCTTTGGATTCTTTGCAAAAGCCAAACATCCTTGATTGTCACATCTCAATGGAGTGGCTTCCAATTGCACAAGTCCAATGTCTTCCAACAACAACCTCAACCAAATTGCCTCCATTGCTCCATGACTTACTGCCATATACTCCACCTCCATTGTGGACCTTGCAATGGTTGGTTGTCTCTTACAATTCCAAGATATGGCTCCCACTCCAACCAAGAACACATAGCCCGTTGTTGACCTTCTATCATTTGCATCTCGAGCCCAATCCGCATCACAATATCCATGTAATGCAATACTATCTCCTCCAAGACATAATTTGAGGTTCAAAGAGCCTTTTAAGTACCTCATGATTCTCTTGATGGTTGCCCAATGCATAGGACCTGGTTTTACCATGTGTTGGCTTACCACACTTACTGCAAATGCAAGATCCATCCTTTTATCCACCATTGCATACATGAGTGAGCCTACTGCTGCCTTGTATGGTATGCCTTGCATTTGATGCTCTACTTCAGTATATTCCTCATCCGTGAGCTTCATCAACTTCAAGTTGGCCTCCAAAGGAGTTCCAATGGGCTTGCAATCTTGCATGTTGAATCGTTTCAATACTTCTTCAATGTACTTGCTTTGACTCAATGTGATGGTCTTTGATACTCTATTCCTTGTAAATTCCACACACAAACAATAATGAAGCTCTCCCAAATCACTCATTTCAAACTCTTTCTCCAATTTCTTCTTCAACCAATCTAATTTTACCATGGTGTTGCTTAAGATGATTAAATCATCTACATAGAGGATCACAACCAGCAAGAAGTCCTTGGCTTGCAACACATACAAAGAATGGTCAGCTTCACTTCTTATAAAACCTTCCTTTACAAAGAATGAGTCAATGCGTTGATACCATGCTCTTGGTGATTGCTTGAGTCCATACAATGACTTCTTCAACTTGCATACAAGGTTGGGTTTGTCTTGATCAATAAATCCTTGAGGTTGCTCCATGTAGATGTCTTCTTCCAATTCTCCATTCAAGAAGGCTATCTTGACGTCCATTTGATGCATCTCCAAGTCTATTGATGCTCCAATTGCTACTATGGTTTTAATGGTAGTGAATTTGGCCACTGGAGCAAATGTCTCATTAAAATCCACTCCAGCAACTTGTGAGTAGCCTTTGGCAACCAATCTTGCTTTGTACCTCACAACATTGCCCATAGCATCTATCTTGGTTCTAAACACCCACTTACATCCAATTGCTGAACGATTTGGTGGAAGTGGAGTCAACTCCCATGTCTTGTTGTCCATAAGAGATTTGTACTCTTCTTGCATAGCAATCTCCCACTTCATTGCATCACCACACCTCATTGCATCACACAAAGTCAATGGATCATCAAGAAGAGCAACATTGGCCTGATTTTCACTTACATGTGGAAAGATGTGGTTCTTCCACCATTCACCTTGTGGTCTTCTTTCACGTGTTGGATATCTTCTTTCATGCAAAGAAGATGAGCCTTCATGCACCTCTTGCTCCCTTCTATAGCTCATACACTTCCTTCTCTCATTCATTGGTTGATATTCTTCATCTTCATTCTCTTCATTGTGCTTGTTGTATCTTGCTGGAATTGAAGTCTTTATAGAGTTGGGCTCTTCTTCAATGATATCTTCATTTCCATCTTCACTTTGAGAATTCTCTTCTTCATCTTCTTCTTTATTTGCTGAAATTGAAGATGTGTCCACAAACACACCACTACTCCCACTTGGACACATCTCCCACTTTTCACTTGCACTCTTATACTCCAAGAACTCTACATCATGACTTTTGATGATCTTTTTGGTGTCTAAACACATGAGCCTATATGCCTTGGAGCCTTCACAATATCCAAGGAATGCACATCTTGTGCCCTTTGCATCAAGTTTGCCTCTCATACTATCTGGAACTTTAGCATATGCAATGCATCCAAAAATCCTCATATGAGATAAACAAGGTTTCTTACCAGTCCAAGCTTCTTTGGGAGTCATTCCTTCAAGTGCACTTGTGGGACACCTATTTCTTGTATATACGGCATTTACCACAGCTTCCGCCCAATACTCATATCCAAGCTTTTGAGCATGAATCATACTCCTTACCATCTCCACAATGGTGCGATTTGCTCTTTCAGCAACTCCATTTTGTTGTGGGGTATAGGGAGTGGAGGTTTGTCTTGCAATGCCTTCATGCTTCAATAACTCATCAAAGTCTTTGGACAAATACTCACCTCCATTGTCCGATCGCAGCACCTTAATCTTGTGCTCACATTGCTTCTCCACAAGTGCTTTCCACTCCTTAAACTTAGCAAAACACTCACTTTTGGCCTTGATGATATAAATCCATACCTTCCTTGAAAAGTCATCAATAAATGTGACAAAATATCTTGCTCCACTCATAGATGGTGTTTTCATGGATCCACAAACATCCGAATGCACAAGCTCCAGCAATTGATTTGCTCTTATTACAATTCCACTAGGAAATGGTGTCCTATGATGTTTGCCTTGAATGCAACCTTCACAAGACAGATTCATAGTAGAATGGCCAAGGTCTAAGCGAGTTACCATGGATTGAAGCTCCTTCATGCTTTTGGCATTCAAATGTCTAAGTCTTTGATGCCAAATGACCACCTTATCTTCATTTGATGGAAATTCAGCAAAGGCAGCAACATCCACTCCATTGATCCTCTTGCAATTGATAATATAAAGATTGCCATCTCTAATCCCTTTTGCTACTTCTTTGCCTTCCATGGTTCTCACAAAACATCCATTCATATTGAATTGCACTTTGCACCCATGACTTACAAGTTTACTCACCGAAAGGAGGTTCTTCTTCATCTTTGGCACATGCAACACATCCTTGAGTGTGATCCTCTTGCTTATGCCCTTGACCACTACTTCCACTACAATGGTGCCCATTCCAATGGCTTGTATCATCCCATTATCACCTAACCAAACCTTAGTTGCTGGAATTGGTTGATAAGTGTTAAATGAACACTTGTATGGAGTCATGTGTTTGGTACATCCAGAATCCACGATCCATTTGCTCATATCAAGCATGGAAGAAGTTTGTTTTGCCATGAATGCAAAGTCATCACCTCCATGGTCATGAAAAGCATTATTGGCATTCTCTCTTTCTCCTCTCTTTGCCTTGAAACAATTCCTAGCAAAATGCCCTGGTTTTCCACAAATATAACAAGTTTTGGGAAGATTACGTTGAATGGAAGTACTTGCCTTACTTGGTCTCGTGAATAGTGCTGATTGCTCTCCAATAGACTCCTTTTGGTTTCTTTTGGTCACTTCATGGACTAGTCTTGCCGTGACATAGTCCAAAGTAAGATCTTTTCTTGAAATTGACTCCAATGCCACAATGAGGGAGGAATAGGAGTCCGGAAGGCTTGAGAGCAATGTCATCACAACATCTTCTTCAGGTAAAGGCTTATCAATAACAGCAAGTTGGTTTGCAAGAGCTTTTACTTTAATAACATGAGCCATGAGATCTTCACCTTCTTCCATCTTCACGGTGAAGAATTTTGGTGAAGAATGAGATAGTTGTAGGACTCCGGAAGACTCATGAGTAGAGTCATGACAATGTCACCATCCTCTAAAGCCTTATCAACAATTGCTATTTGATTTGCAAGAGCCTTTACCTTACTAACATGTGCCATGAGGTCTTCACCTTCTTCCATCTTACAAGTGAAGAATTTCCTTCATGTGAAGAGGATGTTGGACAAGTTCTTGCTCTCATATATGTTGCAAAGTGTCTTCCATGCTTCCGCTAGTCCTTTGCAATGGATAATGTGAGAAAAGTTGGCTTCATCCAAGTTGGTGGCAATCATGCCAAAAGCCTTCTTTTCACGTCTTTTGAAGTCCTTAGGGCTATGCTAGGAGGATCTTCACTCTCATCTACAATATCCCAAAGGTCCAAAAACGCAAATAAAAGCTCCATTTTGACCTTCCTGTTGAAACATAGAAAGCATACTCCACACAAGTAAGTTAGGACCAGCATATTGAAACATGGAAAGCAAACTCCACACAAGCAAGTTAGGACCAGCAAGGTTGCACTTCACAAATAAAATGTGGTATGAGATGATTCTTCCCATGCCAACCCTTTTCTTATATACTAGTACCAAGGTACCATGTGTTACTACCCATATGGGATATCTCTTAGGACCAGCCCTCTCCTTGTATTCTAAGGCACTATAGACCAGCAACTAACCTTGTAGGATATCCCTCATTACTCATATACTCTATTGACCATTAGCAACAACTAAACTAGTTCTTTCCTTCAACACTCCCACTTTGCTATTGGTCAATTAGCTATCAATCCTAATGCCTTACTCAATATGTTGTGTCTCTCTTTCACCAAGGCTTTTGTTAGCAAATCAGCCAACATGTCTTTGGTTTCACAATACATCATATCAATAACTCCCATCTCTATCTTCTCTCTTATAAAGTGGTGTTGAATATCAATGTGCTTGGTTCTTGCATGATGCTTTGGATTCTTTGCAAAAGCCAAACATCCTTGATTGTCACATCTCAATGGAGTGGCTTCCAATTGCACAAGTCCAATGTCTTCTAACAACAACCTCAACCAAATTGCCTCCATTGCTCCATGACTTGCTGCCATATACTCCGCCTCCATTGTGGACCTTGCAATGGTTGGTTGTCTCTTACAATTCCAAGATATGGCTCCCATTCCAACAAAGAATACATAGCCTGTTGTTGATCTTCTATCATTTGTATCTCCAGCCCAATCCGCATCACAATATCCATGTAATGCAATGTTATTTCCTCCAAGACATAGTTTATGGTTCAAAGAGCCTTTCAAGTACCTCATGATTCTTTTGATGGTTGCCCAATGCATAGGACCTGGTTTTGCCATGTGTTGACTTACAACACTTACTGCAAATGCAAGATCCATCCTTGTACCCACCATTGCATACATGAGTGAGCCTACTGCTGCCTTGTATGGTATGCCTTGCATTTGATGCTCCACTTCAGCATATTCCTCATCCGTGAGCTTCATCAACTTCAAGTTGGCTTCCAATGGAGTTCCAATGGGCTTGCAATCTTGCATGTTGAATCGTTTCAATACTTCTTCAATGTACTTGCTTTGACTCAATGTGATGGTCTTTGATACTCTATTCCTTGTAAATTCCACACCCAAACAATAATGAAGCTCTCCCAAATCACTCATTTCAAACTCTTTCTCCAATTTCTTCTTCAACCAATCTAATTTTACCATGGTGTTGCTTAAGATGATTAAATCATCTACATAGAGGATCACAACCAGCAAGAAGTCCTTGGCTTGCAACACATACAAAGAATGGTCAGCTTCACTTCTTATAAAACCTTCCTTCACAAAGAATGAGTCAATGCGTTGATACCATGCTCTTGGTGATTGCTTGAGTCCATACAATGACTTCTTCAACTTGCATACAAGGTTGGGTTTGTCTTGATCAATAAATCCTTGAGGTTGCTCCATGTAGATGTCTTCTTCCAATTCTCCATTCAAGAAGGCTGTCTTGACGTCCATTTGATGCATCTCCAAGTCTATTGATGCTCCAATTGCTACTATAGTTCTAATGGTAGTGAATTTGGCCACTGGAGCAAATGTCTCATTAAAATCTACTCCAGCAACTTGTGAGTAGCCTTTGGCAACCAATCTTGCTTTGTACCTCACAACATTGCCTATAGCATCTATCTTGGTTCTAAACACCCACTTACATCCAATTGCTGAACGATTTGGTGGAAGTGGAGTCAACTCCCATGTCTTGTTGTCCATAAGAGATTTGTACTCTTCTTGCATAGCAATCTCCCACTTTATTGCATCACCACACCTCATTGCATCACACAAAGTCAATGGATCATCAAGAAGAGCAACATTGGCCTGATCTTCACTTACTTGTAGAAAGATGTGGTTCTTCCACCATTCACCTTGTGGTCTTCTTTCACGTGTTGGATATCTTCTTTCATGCAAAGAAGATGAGCCTTCATGCACCTCTTGCTCCCTTCTATAGCTCATACACTTCCTTCTCTCATTCATTGGTTGATATTCTTCATCTTCATTCTCTTCATTGTGCTTGTTGTATCTTGCTGGAATTGAAGTCTTTATAGAGTTGGGCTCTTCTTCAATGATATCTTCATTTCCATCTTCACTTTGAGAATTCTCTTCTTCATCTTCTTCTTTGTTTGCTGAAATTGAAGATGTGTCCACAAACACACCACTACTCCCACTTGGACACATCTCCCACTTTTCACTTGCACTCTTATACTCCAAGAACTCTACATCATGACTTTTGATGATCTTTTTGGTGTCTAAACACATGAGCCTATATGCCTTGGAGCCTTCACAATATCCAAGGAATGCACATCTTGTGCCCTTTGCATCAAGTTTGCCTCTCATACTATCTGGAACTTTAGCATATGCAATGCATCCAAAAATCCTCATATGAGATAAACAAGGTTTTTTACCAGTCCAAGCTTCTTCGGGAGTCATTCCTTCAAGTGCACTTGTGGGACACCTATTTCTTGTATATACGGCATTTACCACAGCTTCCGCCCAATACTCATATCCAAGCTTTTGAGCATGAATCATACTCCTTGCCATCTCCACAATGGTGCGATTTGCTCTTTCAGCAACTTCATTTTGTTGTGGGGTATAGGGAGTGGAGGTTTGTCTTGCAATGCCTTCATGCTTCAATAACTCATCAAAGTCTTTGGACAAATACTCACCTCCATTGTCCGATCGCAGCACCTTAATCTTGTGCTCACATTGCTTCTCCACAAGTGCTTTCCACTCCTTAAACTTAGCAAAACACTCACTTTTGGCCTTGATGATATAAATCCATACCTTCCTTGAAAAGTCATCAATAAATGTGACAAAATATCTTGCTCCACTCATAGATGCTGTTTTCATGGGTCCACAAACATCCGAATGCACAAGCTCCAGCAATTGATTTGCTCTTGTTGCAATTCCACTAGGAAATGGTGTCCTATGTTGTTTGCCTTGAATGCAACCTTCACAAGATAGATTCATAGTAGAATGGCCAAGGTCTAAGCCACTTACCATGGATTGAAGCTCCTTCATGCTTTTGGCATTCAAATGTCCAAGTCTTTGATGCCAAATGCCCACCTTATCTTCATTTGATGGAAATTCAGCAAAAGCAGCAACCTCTACTCCATTGATGCGCTTGCAATTGATAATATAGAGATTGCCATCTCTAATCCCTTTTGCTACTTCTTTGCCTTCCATGGTTCTCACAAAACATCCATTCATATTGAATTGCACTTTGCACCCATGACTTACAAGTTTACTCACCGAAAGGAGGTTCTTCTTCATCTTTGGCACATGCAACACATCCTTGAGTGTGATCTTCTTGCTTATGCCCTTCACCACTACTTCCACTACAATGGTGCCCATTCCAATGGCTTGTACCATACCATTATCACCTAACCAAACCTTAGTTGCTGGAATTGGTTGATAAGTGTTAAATGAACACTTGTATGGAGTCATGTGTTTGGTACATCCAGAATCCACGATCCATTTGCTCATATCAAGCATGGAAGAAGTTTGTTTTGCCATGAATGCAAAGTCATCACCTCCATGGTCATGAAAAGCATTATTGGCATTCTCTCTTTCTCCTCTCTTTGCCTTGAAACAATTCCTAGCAAAATGCCCTGGTTTTCCACAAATATAACAAGTTTTGGGAAGATTACGTTGAATGGAAGTACTTGCCTTACTTGGTCTCGTGAATAGTGCTGATTGCTCTCCAATAGACTCCTTTTGCTTTCTTTTGGTCACTTCATGGGCTAGTCTTGCCGTGACATAGTCCAAAGTAAGATCTTTTCTTGAAATTGACTCCAATGCCACAATGAGGGAGGAATAGGAGTCCGGAAGGCTTGAGAGCAATGTCATCACAACATCTTCTTCAGGTAAAGGCTTGTCAATAACAGCAAGTTGGTTTGCAAGTGCTTTTACCTTATTTACATGAGCCATGAGATCTTCACCTTCTTCCATCTTCACGGTGAAGAATTTTTGCCTTGACCATAGTACATTGGAGAGATTTCTACTCTCATAGACGTTGCAAAGAGTCTTCCATGCCTCTGCTGCCCCTTTGCAAGTAATGACATGAGCAAAGTTGCTCTCATCTAAATTGGTGGCAATTATGCCAAAAGCCTTCTTTTCTCGTCTTTTGAACTCCTTATGCTCCTTGATGCTTGCCTCTACCCCAGGTGCCTCTTCCTCCTCACATACAATCTCCCAAAGATCCAATGACGCCAAAAGTAGCTCCATTTTGGCCTTCCAGTGGTGAAAGTTGTCACCTTTGAACTTTTCAACCATTCTCTAGCTATCACCCTCAAAAGATGCCATCTCAAGCTACACGTAGGTCCAAAAAACTCTTGATTTGGAGTTGTAATGGAGAAGATATCACTACTCAAAGATCGCTGAACCACAAACCCAGAATTCGCTGTTTTGCAACTTTTTGTAAATTATGAGTCCAAATCACGTCTAAATGGTGGGGAATGAATTGTAAAGTAATTCTATGGCTCTCATAAGTCTCCCTCACGTCACTTTACTCAAAATGACTCACTATCTCATGAAACTTTCAAACACTAGTGTTACTTCAGCAAAGACACTATCAAGGTCTTGCACAAAACTCATATACTCACAAATCCAGGAGCAATGACTTCAACAACACACTAGCAACACTCTACCATAAGATCCCAACCACCAAAGTAAGCAACAAAGAAAATAATGCAAGAACAACTTACTTGGTAAGAGAGTGTGGGCCCATAACCTATTGAAACATAGAAAGCAAACTCCACACAAGCAAATTAGGACCAGCAAGGTTGCACTTCACAAATAAAATGTGGTATGAGATGATTCTTCCCATGCCAACCCTTTTCTTATATACTAGTACCAAGGTACCATGTGTTACAACCCATATGGGATATCTCTTAGGACCAGCCCTCTCCTTGTATTCTAAGGCACTATAGACCAGCAACTAACCTTGTAGGATATCCCTCATTACTCATATACTCTATTGACCATTAGCAACAACTAAACTAGTTCTTTCCTTCAACACAGCAAGGTTGCACTATAACAAATAGAGTGTGGTATGAGTCAATTTTGCCTTGACCATAGTACATTGGAGAGATTTCTACTCTCATAGACGTTGCAAAGAGTCTTCCATGCCTCTGCTGCCCCTTTGCAAGAAATGACATGAGCAAAGTTGCTCTCATCTAAATTGGTGGCAATTATGCCAAAAGCCTTCTTTTCTCGTCTTTTGAACTCCTTATGCTCCTTGATGCTTGCCTCTACCTCAGGTGCCTCTTCCTCCTCACATACAATCTCCCAAAGATCCAATGACGCCAAAAGTAGCTCCATTTTGGCCTTCCAGTGGTGAAAGTTGTCACCTTTGAACTTTTCAACCATTCTCAAGCTATCACCCTCAAAAGATGCCATCTCAAGCTACACGTAGGTCCAAAAAACTCATGATTTGGAGTTGTAATGGAGAAGATATCACTACTCAAAGATCGCTGAACCACAAACCCAGAATTCGCTGTTTTGCAACTTTTTGTAAATAATGAATCCAAATCACGTCTAAATGGTGGGGAATGAATTGTAAAGTAATTCTATAGCTCTCATAAGTCTCCCTCACGTCACTCCACTCAAAATGACTCACTATCTCATAAAACTTTCAAACACTAGTGTTACTTCAGCAAAGACACTATCAACGTCTTGCACAAAACTCATATACTCACAAATCCAGGAGCAATGACTTCAACAACACACTAGCAACACTCTACCATAAGATCCCAACCACCAAAGTAAGCAACAAAGAAATAATGCAAGAACAACTTACTTGGTAAGAGAGTGTGGGCCCATAACCTATTGAAACATAGAAAGCAAACTCCACACAAGCAAGTTAGGACCAGCAAGGTTGCACTTCACAAATAGAATGTGGTATGAGATAATTCTTCCCATGCCAACCCTTTTCTTATATACTAGTACCAAGGTACCATGTGTTACAACCCATATGGGATATCTCTTAGGACCAGCCTCTCCTTGTATTCTAAGGCACTATAGACCAGCAACTAACCTTGTAGGATATCCCTCATTACTCATATACTCTATTGACCATTAGCAACAACTAAATGAGTTCTTTCCTTCAACAAGAAGTAAGTGTATGAGCCATAGAAGGCAGCAAGAGGTGCATGAAGGCTCATCTTCTTTGCATGAAAGAAGATATCCAACTCGTGAAAGTAGACCACAAGGTGAATGGTGGAAGAACCACATCTTTCCACATGTAAGTGAAGATCAGGCCAATGTTGCTCTTCTTGATGATCCATTGATTTTGTGTGATGCAATGAGGTGTGGTGATGCAATGAAGTGGGAGATTGCTATGCAAGAAGAGTACAAATCTCTTATGGACAACAAGACATGGGAATTGACTCCACTTCCACCAAATCGTTCAGCAATTGGATGTAAGTGGGTGTTTAGAACCAAGATAGATGCTATGGGCAATGTTGTGAGGTACAAAGCAAGATTGGTTGCCAAAGGCTACTCACAAGTTGCTGGAGTGGATTTTAATGAGACATTTGCTCCAGTGGCCAAATTCACTACCATTAAAACCATAGTAGCAATTGGAGCATCAATAGACTTGGAAATGCATCAAATGGACGTCAAGATAGCCTTCTTGAATGGAGAATTGGAAGAAGACATCTACATGGAGCAACCTCAAGGATTTATTGATCAAGACAAACCCAACCTTGTATGCAAGTTGAAGAAGTCATTGTATGGACTCAAGCAATCACCAAGAGCATGGTATCAACGCATTGACTCATTCTTTGTAAAGGAAGGTTTTATAAGAAGTGAAGCTGACCATTCTTTGTATGTGTTGCAAGCCAAGGACTTCTTGCTGGTTGTGATCCTCTATGTAGATGATTTAATCATCTTAAGCAACACCATGGTAAAATTAGATTGGTTGAAGAAGAAATTGGAGAAAGAGTTTGAAATGAGTGATTTGGGAGAGCTTCATTATTGTTTGTGTGTGGAATTTACAAGGAATAGAGTATCAAAGACCATCACATTGAGTCAAAGCAAGTACATTGAAGAAGTATTGAAACGATTCAACATGCAAGATTGCAAGCCCATTGGAACTCCTTTGGAGGCCAACTTGAAGTTGATGAAGCTCACGGATGAGGAATATGCTGAAGTGGAGCATCAAATGCAAGGCATACCATACAAGGCAGCAGTGGGCTCACTCATGTATGCAATGGTGGGTAAAAGGATGGATCTTGCATTTGCAGTAAGTGTGGTAAGCCAACACATGGTAAAACCAGGTCCTATGCATTGGGCAACCATCAAGAGAATCATGAGGTACTTAAAAGGCTCTTTGAACCTCAAATTATGTCTTGGAGGAGATAGTATTGCATTACATGGATATTGTGATGCGGATTGGGCTGGAGATGTAAATGATAGAAGGTCAACAACGGGCTATGTGTTCTTTGTTGGAGTGGGAGCCATATCTTGGAATTGTAAGAGACAACCAACCATTGCAAGGTCCACAATGGAGGTGGAGTATATGGCAGTAAGTCATGGAGCAATGGAGGCAATTTGGTTCAGGTTGTTGTTGGAAGACATTGGACTTGTGCAATTGGAAGCCACTCCATTGAGATGTGAGAATCAAGGATGTTTGACTTTTGCAAAGAATCCAAAGCATCATGCAAGAACCAAGCACATTGATATTCAACACCACTTTATAAGAGAGAGGATAGAGATGGGACTTATTGATATGATGTATTGTGAAACCAAAGACATGTTGGCTGATTTGCTAACAAAAGCCTTGGTAAAAGAGAGACACAACCTATTGAGTAAGGCATTAGGATTGATAGCTAATTGACCAATAGCAAAGTGGGAGTGTTGAAGGAAAGAACTCATTTAGTTGTTGCTAATGGTCAATAGAGTATATGAGTAATGAGAGATATCCTACAAGGTTAGTTGCCTTAGAATACAAGGAGGGGCTGGTCCTAAGAGATATCCCATATGGGTTGTAACAAATGGTACCTTGGTACTAGTAAATAAGAAAAGGGTTGGCATGGGAAGAATTATCTCATACCACATTCTATTTGTGAAGTGCAACCATGCTGGTCCTAACTTGCTTGTGAGGAGTTTGCTTTCTATGTTTCAATACATTCATGGCAAAATAAACTCCTTCCATGCTTGATATGAGCAACTGGATTGTGGATTCTGGATGTACCAAACACATGACTCCATACAAGTGTTCATTTAACACTTATCAACCAATTCAAGCAACCAACATTTTGTTAGGTGATAATTGTATGGTACAAGCCATTGGAATAGGCACCATTGTAGTGGAGGTGGTGGTGAAGGGCATAAGCAAGAGAATCACTCTCAAGGATGTGTTGCATGTGCCAAAGATGAAGAAGAACCTCCTTTCGGTGAGTAAACTTGTAACTCATGGATACAAAGTGCAATTTAACATGAATGGATGTTTTGTGAGAACCATGGAAGGCAAAGAAGTTGCAAAAGCGACTAGGAATGGCAATCTCTATATTATCAAGTGCAAGAGGATCAATGGAGTGGAGGTTGCTGCCTTTGCTGAATTTCCATCAAATGAAGAGAAGATGGGCATTTGGCATCAAAGACTTGGGCATTTGAATGCCAAAAGCATGAAGGGGCTTCAATCCAAGGTAAATGACATAGACCTTGGCCATTCTACCATGAATCTTGCTTGTGAGGGATGCATTCAAGGCAAACAACATAGGACACCATTTCCTAGAGGAGTTGCAACAAGAGCAAACCAATTGCTGGAGCTTGTGCATTCGGATATTTGTGGATCCATGAGGACACCATCTATGAGTGGTAGTAAAAAGTGGGAGATGTGTCCAAGTGGGAGTAGTGGTGTGTTTGTGGACACATCTTCAATTCCAACAAACAAACAAGAAGATGAAGAAGTGCATTCTCAAAGTGAAGAAGGAGAGAAAGTTGCCATGATAGAAGAGCCCAATACTATGAAGACTTCAATGCCAGCAAGATACAATAAGGACAATGAAGAGAATGAAGATGAAGAATACCAACAAATGAGTAAGAGAAAGCACTCCATGAGTCATACAAGGCAGCAAGAGGTGCAAGAAGGCTCATCTTCTTTGCATGAAAAAAGATATCCAACACGTGAGAGAAGACCACAAGGTGAATGGTGAAAGAACCACATCTTTCCACAACAATTGGATGTAAGTGGGTGCTTAGAACCAAGAGAGATGCAAACGATTGAAGGTCAACAATGGTCTATGTATTCTTTGTTTGAGTGGGAGCCATACCTTCGAATAGGAATAGACAACCAAACATTGCAAGGCCCACAATAGGGGCGGAGTATTTGGCAGCAAGTCATAAAGCAATGGAGGCATTTTGGTTGAGGTTGTTATTGGAAGATATTGGACTTGTGCAATTGGAGGCTACTCCATTGAGGTGTGACAATCAAGGATGTCTTGCTCTTGCAAAGAATCCAAAGCATCATGCAAGAACTAAGTACATTGATATTCAGCATGATTTCATAAGAGAGAAGATAGAGATGGAGGTTATTGATATGATGTATTGTGAAACCAAAGACATGTTGGCTGATTTGTTGACAAAAGCCTTAGTTAAAGAAGGACACAACAAGTTGAGTAAGGCATTAGGATTGATAGCTAATTGACCAATAGCAAAGTGGGAGTGTTGAGAAAAGAACTCTTTAAGTAGTTGCTAATGGTCAATAGAGTACAAGTGTCGTTAAGGATATCCCATAAGGTAGGGTGCTGCTCTATAGTACATTAGAGTACAAGGGGAGGGCTGGTCCTAGGAGATATCCCATATGGATTGTAGCACTTGGTACCTTAGTACTAGTATATAAGGAAAGGGTTGGCATGGGAAGAATTATCTTATACCACACTCTATTTGTTATAGTGCAACCTTGCTGGTCCTAACTTACTTGTGTGGAGTACGCTTTCTATGTTTCAATAGTTTTTGCAAGACCTTGATAGTGTCTTTGCTGAAGTAACACTAGTATTTGAGAGTTTTATGAGAAATTGAGTCATTTTGAGTGAGGTGATGTGAGGGAGATGTTTGAAAGCCATAGAATTACATGACATTGCATTTCCCACCATTTAGACGTGATTTGGACTCAAAGTATGCAAAAAGTTGCAAAACAGCGAATTCTGAGTTTGTAGTTCAGCAATCTTTGAGTAGTCATATCTTTTGCATTACAACTCCAAATCAAGAGATTTTTGGACCTACTTGTAGCTTGAGATGGCATCTTTTGAGAGTGATAGCTAAAGAATGGTAGAAAAGTTTAGAGGTGACAACTTTCACAACTGGAAGGCCAAAATGGAGCTACTTTTGGCGTCATTGGATCTTTTGGAGATAGTATGTGAGGAGGAAGAGGCACCTGGATTAGAGGCAAGCATGAAGGAGCAAAAGGACTTCAAAAGACGAGAAAAGAAGGCTTTTGGCATAATTGCCACCAACTTAGATGAAACCAACTTTGTTCATGGCATTTCCCTCAAAGGAGCAGCAGATGCATGGAAGACTCTTTGCAATGTCTATGAGAGTAGGAATCTTTCCAATGTACTATGGTCAAGGCAAAAGTTCTTCACCGTGAAGATGGAAGAAGGTGAAGATCTCATGGCTCATGTAAATAAGGTAAAGGCACTTGCAAACCAACTAGCTGTTGTTGACAAGCCTTTACTTGAAGAAGATGTTGTGATGACATTGCTCTCAAGCCTTCCGGACTCCTATTCCTCCCTCATTGTGGCATTGGAGTCCATTTCAAGGAAAGACCTCACTTTGGACTATGTTACGGCAAGACTAGCCCATGAAGTGACCAAAAGAAAGCAAAAGGAGTCTATTGGGGAGCAATCAGCACTATTTACAAGACCGAGTAAGGCAAGTGCCCATTTTCAACGTCATCCTCCTAAAACTTGTTACATTTGTGGAAAACCAGGCCATTTTGCTAGAAATTGTTTCAAGGCAAAGAGAGGAGAAAGAGAGAATGCCAACAATGCTTTTCATGACCATGGAGGTGAAGACTTTGCATTCATGGCAAAACAAACTCCTTCTATGTTTGATATGAGCAAATGGATTGTGGATTCCGGATGTACCAAACACATGACTCCATACAAGTGTTCATTTAACACTTATCAACCAATTCAAGCAACCAAGGTTTGGTTTGAATGTAAGTGGATACTTAGAGCCAAGAGAGATGCAAACGATTGAAGGTCAACAATGGGCAATGTGTTCTTTGTTTGAGTGGGAGCCATATCTTTGAATAGCAATAGACAACCGAACATGGCAAGGTCCACAATAGGGCGGAGTATTTGGCTGCAAGTCACAAAGCATTGGAGGCATTTTGGTTGAGGTTGTTATTGGAAGATATTGGACTTGTGCAATTGGAGGCTACTCCATTGAGGTGTGACAATCAAGGATGTCTTGCGTTTGCAAAGAATCCAAAGCATCATGCAAGAACTAAGTAAATTGATATTCAGCATCATTTCATAAGAGAGAAGTTAGAGATGGAGATTATTGATATGATGTATTGTGAAACCAAAGACATGTTGGCTGATTTGTTGACAAAAGCCTTAGTTAGAGAAGGACACAACAAGTTGAGTAAGGCATTAGGATTGATAGCTAATTGACCAATAGCAAAGTAGGAGTGTTGAGAAAAGAACTCTTTAAGTAGTTGCTAATGGTCAATAGAGTACAAGTGTTGTTAAGGATATCCCATAAAGTAGGGTGCAGGACTATAGTACATTAGAATACAAGGGGAGGGCTGGTCCTAGGAGATATCGCATATGGATTGTAGCACTTGGTAACTTAGTACTAGTATATAAGGAAAAGGTTGGCATGGGAAGAATCATCTCATACCACACTCTATTTGTTATATTGCAACCTTACTGGTTCTAACTTACTTGTGTGGAGTATGCTTTCTATGTTGGTAAGAGAGTGTGGGCCCATAACCTATTGAAACATAGAAAGCAAACTCTAAATAAGCAAGTTAGGACCAGCAAGGTTGCACTTCACAAATAGAATGTGGTATGAGATAATTCTTCCCATGCCAACCCTTTTCTTATATACTAGTACTTAGGTACCATTTGTTACAACCCATATGGGATATCTCTTAGGACCAGCCTCTTGTTGTATTCTAAGGCACTATAGACCAGCAACTAACCTTGTAGGATATCCCTCATTACTCATATACTCTATTGACCATTAGCAACAACTAAATGAGTTCTTTCCTTCTACACCTTAAACTTTGAAAAGCATTCACTCTTCGATTTAAGGATGAAAATCCGCACCTTCCTTGAAAAGTCAACAATAAATGTAACAAAGTACCTTGATCCTCCCATTCATGGTGTCCTCATAGGTCCACAAACATCAGAATGCACAATCTCCAACAATTTGGTTGCACGTGTTGCAACTCCACTTGGAAATGAACCTCTTTTTTGTTTGCCTTGAATTCAACCTTCACAAGTAAGATTTGTGCATGAATGACCAAGATCTAAGCCAATAATCATGGTTTGGAGCTCCTTCATACTTTTAGCGTTCAAATGACCAAGGCGTGGATGTCAAATGCCAAACTTGTCTTGATCTTGTGGAAATTCAGCAAATGCCGCCACTTCAACTCCATTCACCTTCTTACAATTGATGAAGTAAAGTTTGCCATCTCTAAAGCCTTTCAAAAGATTACCTCCATCCATTGTCTTCACAAAGTATCCATTCATATCAAATTGCACCTTATAACCATGAGAAACAAGTTTACTCACCGAAAGAAGGTCTTTCTTCATCTTTGGCACATGTAACACTTCTTTCAATCTGATCTTCTTCATTTGATTCTTCACAACAATCTCCACCAAAATGGAGCCAATTCCAATGGCTTGCACCATGCCATTATCTCCTAACCATACTTTTGTTGTTGGAATAGTCTCATAAGTGTCAAATGAACACTTGTATGGAGTCATGTGCTTGGTAGCACCCGAATCAATGATCCATTTGGATATGGCAGCCATAGACGTGCCTTCATTTGCCATGAATGCATAATCATCTCCACCAACTTCATCACATGCATTGTTAGCATTTTTTTCTATTTTCTTTCTTGGCCTTGTAGCAATTTCGCACAAAATGACCCGGTTTTCCACAAATGAAGCAAGTTCTTGCATTGCTTCTCACATTGTCACGTTGGTTGGAATAGGTACCTTTGCCTTGTGTTGAGAAGAGAGCTGAATCTTCACTTTGATGCTCCTTCTCTTTCCTTTTAGTTACTTCATGTGTTGAAGGAAAGAACTCATTTAGTTGTTGCTAATGGTCAATAGAGTATATGAGTAATGAGGGATATCCTACAAGGTTAGTTGCTGGTCTATAGTGCCTTAGAATACAAGGAGAGGGCTGGTCCTAAGAGATATCCCATATGGGTTGTAACACATGGTACCTTGGTACTAGTATATAAGAAAAGGGTTGGCATGGGAAGAATCATCTCATACCACATTCTATTTGTGAAGTGCAACCTTGCTGGTCCTAACTTGCTTGTGTGGAGTTTGCTTTCTATGTTTCAATAGGTTATGGGCCCACACTCTCTTACCAAGTAAGTTGTTCTTGCATTATTTTCTTTGTTGCTTACTTTGGTGGTTGGGATCTTATGGAAGAATGGTGCTAGTGTGATGTTGAAGTCATTGCTCCTGGATTTGTGAGTATATGAGTTTTGTGCAAGACCTTGATAGTGTCTTTGCTGAAGTAACACTAGTGTTTGAAAGTTTCATGAGATAGTGAGTCATTTTGAGTGGAGTGACGTGAGGGAGACTTATGAGAGCCATAGAATTACTTTACAATTCATTCCCCACCATTTAGACGTGATTTGGACTCATAATTTACAAAAAGTTGCAAAACAGCGAATTCTGGGTTTGTGGTTCAGCGATCTTTGAGTAGTGATATCTTCTCCATTACAACTCCAAATCAAGAGTTTTTTGGACCTACGTGTAGCTTGAGATGGCATCTTTTGAGGGTGATAGCTTGAGAATGGTTGAAAAGTTCAAAGGTGACAACTTTCACCACTGGAAGGCCAAAATGGAGCTACTTTTGGCGTCATTGGATCTTTGGGAGATTGTATGTGAGGACGAAGAGGCACCTGGGGTAGAGGCAAGTATCAAGGAGCATAAGGAGTTCAAAAGACGAGAAAAGAAGGCTTTTGGCATAATTGCCACCAATTTAGATGAGAGCAACTTTGCTCATGTCATTTCTTGCAAAGGGGCAGCAGAGGCATGGAAGACTCTTTGCAACGTCTATGAGAGTAGAAATCTCTCCAATGTACTATGGTCAAGGCAAAAATTCTTCACCGTGAAGATGGAAGAAGGTGAAGATCTCATGGCTCATGTGAATAAGGTAAAAGCACTTGCAAACCAACTTGCTGTTATTGACAAGCCTTTACCTGAAGAAGATGTTGTGATGACATTGCTCTCAAGCCTTCCAGACTCCTATTCCTCCCTCATTGTGGCATTGGAGTCAATTTCAAGAAAAGATCTTACTTTGGACTATGTCACGGCAAGACTAGCCCATGAAGTGACCAAAAGAAAGCAAAAGGAGTCTATTGGAGAGCAATCAGCACTATTCACGAGACCAAGTAAGGCAAGTACTTCCATTCAACGTAATCTCCTCAAAACTTGTTATATTTGTGGAAAACCAGGACATTTTGCTAGGAATTGTTTCAAGGCAAAGAGAGGAGAAAGAGAGAATGCCAATAATGCTTTTCATGACCATGGAGGTGATGACTTTGCATTCATGGCAAAACAAACTTCTTCCATGCTTGATATGAGCAAATGGATCGTGGATTCTGGATGTACCAAACACATGACTCCATACAAGTGTTCATTTAACACTCATCAACCAATTCCAGCAACTAAGGTTTGGTTAGGTGATAATGGTATGGTACAAGCCATTGGAATGGGCACCATTGTAGTGGAAGTAGTGGTCAAGGGCATAAGCAAGAGGATCACACTCAAGGATGTGTTGCATGTGCCAAAGATGAAGAAGAACCTCCTTTCGGTGAGCAAACTTGTAAGTCATGGGTGCAAAGTGCAATTCAATATGAATGGATGTTTTGTGAGAACCATGGAAGGCAAAGAAGTAGCAAAAGGGATTAGAGATGGCAATCTCTATATTATCAATTGCAAGCGCATCAATGGAGTAGAGGTTGCTGCTTTTGCTGAATTTCCATCAAATGAAGATAAGGTGGGCATTTGGCATCAAAGACTTGGACATTTGAATGCCAAAAGCATGAAGGAGCTTCAATCCATGGTAAGTGGCTTAGACCTTGGCCATTCTACTATGAATCTATCTTGTGAAGGTTGCATTCAAGGCAAACAACATAGGACACCATTTCCTAGTGGAATTGCAACAAGAGCAAATCAATTGCTGGAGCTTGTGCATTCGGATGTTTGTGGACCCATGAAAACAGCATCTATGAGTGGAGCAAGATATTTTGTCACATTTATTGATGACTTTTCAAGGAAGGTATGGATTTATATCATCAAGGCCAAAAATGAGTATTTTGCTAAGTTTAAGGAGTGGAAAGCACTTGTGGAGAAGCAATGTGAGCACAAGATTAAGGTGCTGCGATCGGACAATGGAGGTGAGTATTTGTCCAGAGACTTTGATGAGTTATTGAAGCATGAAGGCATTGCAAGACAAACCTCCACTCCCTATACCCCACAACAAAATGGAGTTGCTGAAAGAGCAAATCGCACCATTGTGGAGATGGCAAGGAGTATGATTCATGCTCAAAAGCTTGGATATGAGTATTGGGCGGAAGCTGTGGTAAATGCCGTATATACAAGAAATAGGTGTCCCACAAGTGCACTTGAAGGAATGACTCCCGAAGAAGCTTGGACGGGTAAGAAACCTTGTTTATCTCATATGAGGATTTTTGGATGCATTGCATATGCTAAAGTTCCAGATAGTATGAGAGGCAAACTTGATGCAAACGGCACAAGATGTGCATTCCTTGGATATTGTGAAGGCACCAAGGCATATAGGCTCATGTGTTTAGACACCAAAAAGATCATCAAAAGTCATGATGTAGAGTTCTTGGAGTATAAGAGTGCAAGTGAAAAGTGGGAGATGTGTCCAAGTGGGAGTAGTGGTGTGTTTGTGGACACATCTTCAATTTCAGCAAACAAAGAAGAAGATGAAGAAGAGCATTCTCAAAGTGAAGATGGAAATGAAGATATCATTGAAGAAGAGCCCAACTCTATAAAGACTTCAATTCCAGCAAGATACAACAAGGACAATGAAGAGAATGAAGATGAAGAATATCAACCAATGAATGAGAGAAGGAAGTGTATGAGCCATAGAAGGCAGCAAGAGGTGCATGAAGGCTCATCTTCTTTGCATGAAAGAAGATATCCAACACGTGAAAGAAGACCACAAGGTGAATGGTGGAAGAACCACATCTTTCCACAAGTAAGTGAAGATCAGGCCAATGTTGCTCTTCTTGATGATCCATTGACTTTGTGTGATGCAATGAGGTGTGGTGATGCAATAAAGTGGGAGATTGCTATGCAAGAAGAGTACAAATCTCTTATGGACAACAAGACATGGGAGTTGACTCCACTTCCACCAAATCGTTCAGCAATTGGATGTAAGTGGGTGTTTAGAACCAAGAGAGATGCTATAGGCAATGTTGTGAGGTACAAAGCAAGATTGGTTGCCAAAGGCTACTCACAAGTTGCTGGAGTAGATTTTAATGAGACATTTGCTCCAGTGGCCAAATTCACTACCACTAGAACTATAGTAGCAATTGGAGCATCAATAGACTTGGAGATGCATCAAATGGACGTCAGGACAGTCTTCTTGAATGGAGAATTGGAAGAAGACATCTACATGGAGCAACCTCAAGGATTTATTGATCAAGACAAACCCAACCTTGTATGCAAGTTGAAGAAGTCATTGTATGGACTCAAGCAATCACCAAGAGCATGGTATCAACGCATTGACTCATTCTTTGTGAAGGAAGGTTTTATAAGAAGTGAAGCTGACCATTCTTTGTATGTGTTGCAAGCCAAGGACTTCTTGCTGGTTGTGATCCTCTATGTAGATGATTTAATCATCTTAAGCAACACCATGATAAAATTAGATTGGTTGAAGAAGAAATTGGAGAAAGAGTTTGAAATGAGTGATTTGGGAGAGCTTCATTATTGTTTGGGTGTGGAATTTACAAGGAATAGAGTATCAAAGACCATCACATTGAGTCAAAGCAAGTACATTGAAGAAGTATTGAAACGATTCAATATGCAAGATTGCAAGCCCATTGGAACTCCATTGGAAGCCAACTTGAAGTTGATGAAGCTCACGGATGAGGAATATGCTGAAGTTGAGCATCAAATGCAAGGCATACCATACAAGGCAGCAGTAGGCTCACTCATGTATGTAATGGTGGGTACAAGGATGGATCTTACATTTGCAGTAAGTGTTGTAAGTCAACACATGGCAAAACCAGGTCCTATGCATTGGGCAACCATCAAAAGAATCATGAGGTACTTGAGAGGCTCTTTGAACCATAAACTATGTCTTGGAGGAAATAACATTGCATTACATGGATATTGTGATGCGGATTGGGCTGGAGATACAAATGATAGAAGATCAACAACGGGCTATGTATTCTTTGTTGGAATGGGAGCCATATCTTGGAATTGTAAGAGACAACCAACCATTGCAAGGTCCACAATGGAGGCGGAGTATATGGCAGCAAGTCATGGAGCAATGGAGGCAATTTGGTTGAGGTTGTTGTTGGAAGACATTGGACTTGTGCAATTGGAAGCCACTCCATTGAGATGTGACAATCAAGGATGTTTGGCTTTTGCAAAGAATCCAAAGCATCATGCAAGAACCAAGCACATTGATATTCAACACCACTTTATAAGAGAGAAGATAGAGATGGGAGTTATTGATATGATGTATTGTGAAACCAAATACATGTTGGCTGATTTGCTAACAAAAGCCTTGGTGAAAGAGAGACACAACATATTGAGTAAGGCATTAGGATTAATAGCTAATTGACCAGTAGCAAAGTGGGAGTGTTGAAGGAAAGAACTCATTTAGTTGTTGCTAATGGTCAATAGAGTATATGAGTAATGAGGGATATCCTACAAGGTTAGTTGCTGGTCTATAGTGCCTTAGAATACAAGGAGAGGGCTGGTCCTAAGAGATATCCCATATGGGTTGTAACACATGGTACCTTGGTACTAGTATATAAGAAAAGGGTTGGCATGGGAAGAATCATCTCATACCACATTCTATTTGTGAAGTGCAACCTTGCTGGTCCTAACTTGCTTGTGTGGAGTTTGCTTTCTATGTTTCAATATCATGTGCAAGTCTTGATGTCACATAGTCCATTGTAAGCTCCTTCAACCTCAAAGACTCCAATGCCACAATGAGGTAGTTGTAGGACTTCGAATGACTCATGAGGAGAGTCATGACAATGTCACCATCCTCTAAAGGCTTGTCAACAATTGCTAGTTGTTTTGCAAGAGCCTTTACCTTATTAACATGTGCCATGAGGTCTTCACCTTCTTCCATCTTACAAGTGAAGAATTTCCTTCTTGTGAAGAGGATGTTGGACAAGTTCTTGCTCTCATATATGTTGCAAAGTGTCTTCCATGCTTCCGCTGGTCCTTTGCAATGGATAATGTGAGAAAAGTTGGCTTCATCCAAATTGGTGGCAATCATGCCAAAAGCCTTCTTTTCACGTCTTTTGAAGTCCTTGTGGTCCTTAGGGCTTGCATCTATGCTTGGAGGGTCTTCACTCTCATCTACAATATCCCAAAGGTCCAAAGATGCCAACAAACGCTCCATTTTGACCTTTCTATGGTAGAAATTGTTGCCTCTAAACTTCTCAATCACTCTCAAAACTTCACCCTCACTAGAAGCCATGTCTAAGGAGGAGTGTATCAAAGAATATTGAGAAAAGGAGTCTCTAAAAGCTTAAAGTCACCAAACGAAGTTTGCACTAGCTGAATCTCAGAATGCCCTGTTATGAACAAATGAGTGGTATCTCACTGAAAACACTTTCAACTCAACTTGTGAAGCTTTCTTCAAGTAATTGCACCCTCATGGAACTGACAATCACTCGTCTTAATCACTTTCTCATCGAAACACTCAAGGATAATGAAGAAACTTCACCAACTCAGAAGACACTATCAAGGCTCATACTACGAGGGTATCCAAGGATCCTAGGATCGTATGGCATCTTACATACCACGAGGGTATCTTATGCCATATACTAATTACTCTTACCTAGTTCTTTGGATATTCCCTAGGACACACTTTATCCTCTTGACTTTGACTCTTTGTCTTTGACCGCATCCTATGTCCATAGGATACCTTTTCTATATGCCAAGAGTCAAGCCTTTGTTACGTTTGTGGAAAATTAGGCTACTTTGCTAGAAATTGTTTCAAGGCTAAGAGAGGAGAAAGAGAGAATGCCAACAATGCTTTTGATGACCATGGAGGTGAAGACTTTGCATTTATGGCAAAGGAAACTCCCTCCATGCTTGATATGAGCAAATGGATTGTGGATTCTGGATGTACCAAACACATGACTCGATACAAGTGTTCATTTAACACTTATCAACCAATTCCAGCCACCAAGGTTTGGTTAGGTAATAATGGTATGGTACAAGCCATTAGAATGGGTACTATTATAGTAGAGGTGGTAGTGAAAGGCACAAGCTAGAAGATCACACTCAAGGATGTGTTGCATGTGCCAAAGATGAAGAAGAACCTCCTTTCAGTGAGTAAACTTGTAACTCATGGATGTAGAGTGCAATTTGATATGAATGGGTATTGACTCATTCTTTGTGAATGAAGGTTTTGTAAAAAGTGAAGCTGACCATTCTTTGTATGTGTTGCAAGCCAAAGACTTCTTGCTGGTTGTGATTCTCTATGTAGATGATTTAATCATCTTAAGCAACACAATGGTAAGATTGGATTGGTTGAAGAAGAAATTAGAGAGAGAATTTGAGATGAGTGATTTGGGAGAGCTCCACTATTGTTTGGGTGTGGAATTCACAAGAAATAGAGTGTCAAAGACCATCACATTGAGCCAAAGCAAGTTCATTGAAGAAGTGTTGAAACGATTCAACATGGGAGATTGCAAGCCCATTGGAACCCCTTTGGAGGCCAACTTGAAGGTTTTGAAGCTCACGGATGAGGAATATGCTGAAGCGGAGCATCAAATGCAAGGCATACTATACAAGGCAGCAGTAGGCTCACTCATGTATGCAATGGTGGGCACAAGGATGGATCTTGCATTCGCAGTAAGTGTGGTAAGCCAACACATGGCAAAACCAGGTCCTATGCATTGGACAACCATCAAGAGAATCATGAGACTTGAAAGGCTCTTTGAACCTCAAATTATGTCTTGGATGAGATAGTATTGCATTACATGGATAATGTGATGCGGATTGGGCTAGAGATGCAAATGATAGAAGGTCAACAACGGGCTATGTGTTCTTTGTTGGAGTGGGAGCCATATCTTGGAATTGTAAGAGACAACCAACCATTGCAAGGTCCACAATGGAGGCGGAGTACATGGCAGTAAGTCATGGAGCAATGGAGGCAATTTGGTTGAGGTTGTTATTGGAAGATATTGGACTTGTGCAATTGCAGGCCACTCCATTGAGGTGTGACAATCAAGGATGTCTTGTTTTTGCAAAGAATCCAAAGCATCATGCAAGAACCAAGCACATTGATATTCAGCATCATTTCATAAGAGAGAAGATAGAGATGGGGGTTATTGATATGATGTATTGTTAAACCAAAGACATGTTGGCTGATTTGTTGACAAAAGCCTTGGTCAAAGAAAGACACAACATGTTGAGTAAGGCATTAGGATTGATAGGTAATTGTCCAATAGTAAAGTAGGAGTGTTGAAAGAAAGTACTCTTCAAGTAGTTGCTAATGGTCAAATAGAATATATATATTGTTAGGAATATTCCATAATGTTAGTTGCTGGTCCATAGTGCCTTAGAGTACAAGGGTAGGGCTGGTCCTAGGTGATATCCCATATGGGTTGTAGCACTTGGTACCTTGATACTAGAATATAAGCAAGAGGTTGGAATGAGAAGAATTATGTCATACCACACTTGATTCGTAAAGTGCAACCTTGCTGGTCCTAACTTGCTTGTGTGGAGTTTAATTTCTATGTTTCAATAATAACTTCAACAAAACACTAGTAATACTATACCATAAGATCTCAACCACCAAACAAGCAACAAAGAAAAATAAAATGCAAGAACAACTTACTTGGTAAGAGAATGTGGGCTCATAACCTATTGAAACATAGAAATTAAACTCCATTCAAGCAAGTAAGGACCAACAAGGTTGCACTTCACAAATCAAGTGTGGTATGAGATAATTCTTCTCATTCCAACCTCTTCCTTATATTCTAGTATCAAGGTACCAAGTGCTACAACCCATATGGGATATAACCTAGGACAAGCCCTACACTTGTACTCTAAGGCACTATGGACCAGCAACTAACATTATGGGATATCCCTAACAATACATATATTCTATTTGACCATTAGCAACTACTTGAAGAGTACTTTCTTTCAACAATTTTAACCTTCGAATAATAGAAATTGTTGCCTCTAAACTTCTCAATCACTCTCAAACCTTCACCCTCACTAGAAGCCATGTCTAAGGAGAAGTGTATCAAAAAATATTGAGAAAAGGAGTCTCTAAAAGCTTAAAATCACCAAACGAAGTTTGCTCTTGCAGAATCTCAGAATGCCCTGTTATGAACAAATGAGTGGTATCTCAGTGGAAACACTTTCAACTCAACTTGTGAAGCTTTCTTCAAGTAATTGCACCCTCATGGAACTCACAATCACTCGTCTTAATCACTTTCTCTTCAAAACACTCAAGAATAATGAAGAAACTTCACCAACTCAAGAGACACTATCAAGGTCTTTCTACAAAGTCTTAACTTCACAAAGCAAGGAGATAAGAACCCACAAAGCAATGTTAGAGATGTACAAGCTTAATACCAATAGCCTCCTTATACCAACAAACCTAACATCAACAAATTCCATAAGATCTCATCCACACAAAAGCAACAAAGAGAAAATGACTTCAACTTACTTGAATAGCACAACAAAGAGTGTGTGGGCCCATAACCTGTTGAGAAAAAGAACACTATAAGCATAACACAAGTAAGTAGAAATCAGCAAGGTTGCACATAAGAGAAGTGTGGAATAATATGATTCTCTCTTCCAACTCTCGTTATTTATAGGTGGTGGATGCTGCCCTAAAAGGACTTCTTCCACCATTTGACTTTTACACATATGCTCCTTGGATCCTTTCGCTCATACCACGAGGCTATCCAAGGGTCCTAGGATCCTATGGCATCTTGTTGAGAAAAAGAACACTATAAGCATAACACCAGTAAGTAGAAATCAGCAAGGTTGCACATAAGAGAAGTGTAGAAGGAGATGGTTCTCTCTTCCAACTCTCGTTACTTATAGGTGGTGGTTGCTGCCCTAAAAGGACTTCTTCTACCATTTGACTTTTACACATATGCGCATTGGATCCTTTGGCTCATACCACGAGGGTATCCAAGGATTCTAGGATCCTATGGTATCTTACATACCACGACGGTATCCTATGCCATATACTTATTACTCTTACCTAGTTCTTTGGATATTCACTAGGACACACTTTATCCTCTTGACTTTGACTCTTTGTCTTTGATCGCATCCTATGTCCATAGGATGTTTTTTCTATATGCCAAGAGTCAAGCCTTTGACTATTAGCAACTTACCTAAGGTAATATCCTTTACGAGGTAACTTATTCTACTTTAACTATTATCTATTCATCTATATCTTTTACCTCAACACTCCCACTTTGCTAATTGTCAAAGCCCTATTGAAACATAGAAAGCATACTCCACACAAGTAAGTTAGGACCAGCAAGGTTGCACTATAACAAATAGAGTGTAGTATGAGATAATTCTTCCCATGCCAACCCTTTCCTTATATACTAGTACCAAGGTACGAAGTGCTACAATCCATATGGGATATCTCCTAGGACCAGCCCTCCCCTTGTACTCTAATGTACTACAGACCAGCACCCTACCTTATGGGATGTCTTTAACAACACTTGTACTCTATTGACCATTAGCAACTACTTTAAGAGTTCTTTTCTCAACACTCCCACTTTGCTATTGGTCAATTAGCTATCAATCCTAATGCCTTACTCAACTTGTTGTGTCCTTCTCTAACTAAGGCTTTTGTCAACAAATCAGCAAACATGTCTTTGGTTTCACAATACATCATATCAATAACCTCCACCTCTATCTTCTCTCTTACGAAATGATGCTGAATATCAATGTACTTAGTTCTTGCATGATGCTTTGGATTCTTTCCAAAAGCAAGACATCCTTGATTGTCACACCTCAATGGAGTAGCCTCCAATTGCACAAGTCCAATATCTTCAAATAACAACCTCAACCAAAATGCCTAAATTGCTTCATGACTTGCTGCCAAATACTCCGCCCCTATTGTGGACCTTGCAATGTTTGGTTGTCTATTGCTATTCAAAGATATGGCTCCCAGTCAAACAAAGAATACATAGCTCATTGTTGACCTTCAATCGTTTGCATCTCTCTTAGTTCTAAGCACCCACTTACATCCAATTGTTGTGGAAAGATGTGGTTCTTTCACCATTCACCTTGTGGTCTTCTCTCACGTGTTGGATATCTTCTTTCATGCAAAGAAGATGAGCCTTCTTGCACCTCTTGCTGCCTTGTATGACTCATGGAGTGCTTTCTCTTACTCATTTGTTGGTATTCTTCATCTTCATTCTCTTCATTGTCCTTCTTGTATCTTGCTGGCATTGAAGTCTTCATAGTATTGGGCTCTTCTATCATGGCAACTTTCTCTCCTTCTTCACTTTGAGAATACACTTCTTCATCTTCTTGTTTGTTTGTTGGAATTGAAGATGTGTCCACAAACACACCACTACTCCCACTTGGACACATCTCCCACTTTTCACTACCACTCATAGATGGTGTCCTTATGGATCCACAAACATCCGAATGCACAAGCTCCAGCAATTGGTTTGTTCTTGTTGCAACTCCTCTAGGAAATGGTGTCCTATGTTGTTTGCCTTGAATGCATCCCTCACAAGCAAGATTCATCGTAGAATGGCCAAGGTCTATGCCATTTACCTTGGATTGAAGCCCCTTCATGCTTTTGGCATTCAAATGCCCAAGTCTTTGATGCCAAATGCCCATCTTCTCTTCATTTGATGGAAATTCAGCAAAGGCAGCAACCTCCACTCCATTGATCCTCTTGCAATTGATAATATAGAGATTGCCATTCCTAGTCGCTTTTGCTACTTCTTTGCCTTCCATGGTTCTCACAAAACATCCATTCATGTTAAATTGCACTTTGTATCCATGAGTTATAAGTTTACTCACCGAAAGGAGGTTCTTCTTCATGTTTGGCACATGCAACACATCCTTGAGAGTGATTCTCTTGCTTATGCCCTTCACCACCACCTCCACTACAATGGTGCCTTTTCCAATGGCTTGTACCATACAATTATCACCGAACAAAACGTTGGTTGCTTGAATTGGTTGATAAGTGTTAAATGAACACTTGTATGGAGTCATGTGTCTGGTACATCCGGAATCCACAATCCATTTGCTCATATCAAACATGGAAGGAGTTTGTTTTGCCATGAATGCAAAGTCTTCACCTCCATGATCATGAAAAGCATTGTTGGCATTCTCTCTTTCTCCTCTCTTTGCCTTGAAACAATTTCTAGCAAAATGGCCTGGTTTTCCACAAATGTAACAAGTTTTAGGAGGATAACGTTGAAAAGGGGCACTTGCCTTACTTGGTCTTGTAAATAGTGCTGATTGCTCCCCAATAGACTCCTTTTGCTTTCTTTTGGTCACTTCATGGGCTAGTCTTGCCGTGACATAGTCCAAAGTGAGGTCTTTCCTTGAAATGGACTCCAATGCCACAATGAGGGAGGAATAGGAGTCCGAAAGGCTTGAGAGCAATGTCATCACAACATCTTCTTCAAGTAAAGGCTTGTCAACAACAGCTAGTTGGTTTGCAAGTGCCTTTACCTTATTTACATGAGCCATGAGATCTTCACCTTCTTCCATCTTCACGGTGAAGAACTTTTACCTTGACCATAGCACATTGGAAAGATTCCTACTCTCATAGACATTGCAAAGAGTCTTCCATGCATCTGCTACTCCTTTGCAAGAAATGACATGAGCAAAGTTGGTTTCATCTAAGTTGGTGGCAATTATGCCAAAAGCCTTCTTTTCTCGTCTTTTGAAGTCCTTTTGCTCCTTCATGCTTGCATCTAATCCAGGTGTCTCTTCCTCCTCACATACTATCTCCCAAAGATCCAATGACGCCAAAAGTAGCTCCATTTTGGCCTTCCAGTGGTAAAAGTTGTCACCTCTAAACTTTTCTACCATTCTTAAGCTATCATTCTCAAAAGATGCCATCTCAAGCTACAAGTAGGTCCAAAAATCTCTTGATTTGGAGTTGTAATGCAAAAGATATGACTACTCAAAGATTGCTGAACTACAAACTCAGAATTCGCTGTTTTGCAACTTTTTGCATACTTTGAGTCCAAATCACGTCTAAATGGTGGGAAATGCTATGTCATGTAATTCTATGGCTTTCAAACATCTCCCTCACATCACCTCACTCAAAATGACTCAATTTCTCATAAAACTCTCAAATACTAGTGTTACTTCAGCAAAGACACTATCAAGGTCTTGCACTAACCTCATACACTCACAAATCCAGGAGTAATGACTTCAACAAAACACTAGTAATACTATACCATAAGATCTCAATCACCAAACAAGCAACAAAGAAAATAAAATGCAAGAACAACTTACTTGGTAAGAGAATGTGGGTCCATAACCTATTGAAACATAGAAAGCATACTCCACATGATGCTTTGGATTCTTTGCAAAAGCAAGGCATCCTTGATTGTCTCAATTCAATAGAGTTGCTTCCAATTGCATAAGTCTAATGTCCTCCAAAACTTGTCTTAACCATGTTGCTTCCATTGCACCATGGCTTGCTGCCATGTACTCCGCCTCCATTGTGGACCTTGCGATTCTGGATTGCCTCTTGCAACTCCATGAAATTGCTCCCACTCCAACAAAGCATACATAGCCCATTGTTGACCGCCTATTATTTTCATCTCTTGCCCAATCCGCATCACAATAACCATGCAAAGCAATACTTTCACCTCCAAGGCACAATTTGAAGTCCAAAGTGCCTTTCAAGTACCTCGTGATCCTTATGATGGTTGCCCAATGAATTAGTCCTGCTTTTGACATGTGTTGACTTACGACACTCACCGCATAAGCAAGATCCACCCTTGTGCCAACCATTGCATACATGAGTGATCCAACTGCTGCCTTGTATGGAACACCTTGCATTTGGCCTTCAACTTGTGCAAACTCTTCATCCGTGAGCTTCATCAACTTCAAATTAGACTCCAAAGGTGTTCCAATAGGCTTGCAATCCTCCATGTTGAATCGTTTCAACACTCCTTCAATGTACTTGATTTGGCTCATTGTGATGGTCTCGTTAGAACGCTCTCTTGCAAATTCCACTCCTAAGCAATAGTGAAGCTCTCCCAAATCACTCATCTCATATTCCTTTTTAAACTTTGTCTTCAACTAATCCATCATCTTTAGAGTATTGGTTAAGATGATTAAATCATCTACATAAAGAATAACAATCATCAAGAACTCTTTTGATTGTATCACATATATAGAATGGTCAGCCTCACTTCTTTGGAATCCCTCATTAACAAAGAATGTGTCAATTTTTTAATACCATGCCCTTAGAGATTGCTTGAGTCCATATAAGGATTTCTTCAACTTACAAACAAGATGTTGCTTGCCTTCTTCTACAAATCCTTGAGGTTGATCCATGTAGATGTCTTCTTCCAACTCTCCATTCAAGAAAGCCGTCTTCACATCCATTTGATGCATCTCCAAGTCCATTGCTGCCCTAATTGCCACAATGGTTCTAATAAGGGTGAACTTAGCCACGGGAGTAAATGTCTCATTGAAATCAACACCAACAACTTGTGAGTATCTTTTGGCAACTAGCCTTGCTTTATATCTCACAATATCACCCATTGCATCCCTCTTGGTTCTAAACACCTACTTACAACCAATTGAAGATCGATTTGATGGAAGTTGAGTCAATTCCCATGTTCCATTGCTCATGAGAGATTTGTACTCTTCTTCCATAGCCTCCTCCCACTTCAACGCATTCGTAGACTTCATAGCATCACATATATTCAATGGATCAGCAAGGAGTGCAACATTGGCATGTTCTTCACTTACTTGAGGAAAGATGTGGTCCTTCCACCATTCACCACGTTGTTTTCTTTCTCTTGTGGGATATCTCCTATCATTTGAAGAATATTCACCTTGATGCTCTTCAACCTTCTTTTCTTTTGAACCTTGTCTCTTCTCACTCAAAGGTTGGTATTCTTCATCATCATCATCATCTTCAACTTCTTCATTGTTTGTTATACCAATTGTATATACTTTCTTCTTCTTCTTCTTCATCTTCTTTGGTTCTTCATGTTGATTCAAATCTCCACTATCTTCATTGTCTTCATCTTCTTCTTCTTCTTTCGTTGCTGAAATTGAAGATGTGTCCATAAACACACCATTACTCCCACTTGGACACATCTCCAAGTGCTCACAAGCACTTTTATGCTCCATAAATTGAACATCACGACTTTTGATGATCTTCTTGGTATCCAAACACATTAACCTATATGCCTTGGTACCTTCCCAATATCCTTTGTATCTTTTGCATCAAATTTGGATCGCATACAATCTGGTAACTTTGCATAAGCAATGCATCCAAAAGTCCTCATGTGTGAAACACAAGGTTTCCTCCCACTCCAAGCTTCTAGTGGAGTCATTGATGTAAGTGCATTTGTAGAACACCTATTCCTTGTATACACTGCATTCACCACAGCTTCCGTCCAAAATTCATGCCCAAGGTTTTGAGCATGAATCATACTCCTTGCCATCTCTACAATAGTTCGATTTGCTCTTTCAGCAACTCCATTTTGTTGTGGAGTATAGGGAGTAGAAGTTTGTCTTGAAACACCATGAATCTTCAAATACTCATCAAAATGCTTTGATAAATACTCACTTCCATCGTCTGTACGCAACATCTTGATCTTGCACTCTCATTGCTTCTCCACAAGTGCCTTAAATTCCTTAAACTTTGAAAAGCATTCACTCTTGGATTTAAGGATGAAAATCCGCACCTTCCTTGAAAAGTCATCAATAAATATAACAAAGTACCTTGATCCTCCATTGATGGTGTCTTCATAGGTCCACAAACATCAGAATGCACAATCTCCAACAATTTGGTTGCACGTGTTGCAAATCCTCTTGGAAATGAAGCTCTTTGTTGTTTGCCTTGAATTCAACCTTCACAAGTAAGATTTGTGCATGATTGACCAAAATCTAAGCCGCTAACCGTGGATTGAAGCTCCTTCATACTTTTGGCGTTCCAATGACCAAGGTGTCGATGTCAAATGCCAAACTTGTCTTGATCTTGTGGAAATTCAGCAAATGCCGCCACTTCAACTCCATTCACCTTCTTACAATTGATGAAGTAAAGATTGCCATCTCTAAAGCCTTTCAAAAGATTATCTCCATCCATTGTCTTCACAAAGCATCCATTCATATCAAATTGCACCTTATAACCATGAAAAACAAGTTTACTCACCGAAAGAAGGTTCTTCTTCATCTTTGGCACATGTAACACTTCTTTCAATCTGATCTTCTTCATTTGATTCTTCACAACAATCTCCACCACAATGGAGCCAATTCCAATGGCTTGCACCATGCCATTATCTCCTAACCATACTTTTGTTGTTGGAATAGTCTCATAAGTGTCAAATGAATACTTATATGGAGTCATGTACTTGGTAGCACCCGAATCAATGATCCATTTGGATATGGCAGCCATAGACGTGCCTTCATTTGCCATGAATGCATAATCATCTCCACCAACTTCATCACATGCATTGTTAGCATTTTCTCTATCTCCTTTCTTGGCCTTGTAGCAATTTCATGCAAAATGATCCGGTTTTCCACAAATGAAGCAAGTTCTTGCATTGCTTCTCACATTGCCACGTTGGTTGGAATAGGTACCTTTGCCTTGTCTTGAGAAGAGAGCCGAATCTTCACTTTGATACTCCTTCTCTTTCCTTTTAGTTACTTCATGTGCAAGTCTTGATGTCACTATTGAAACATAGAAAGCATACTCCACACAAGTAAGTTAGGACCAGCAAGGTTGCACTATAACAAATAGAGTGTGGTATGAGATAATTCTTCCCATGCCAACCCTTTCCTTATATACTAGTACCAAGGTACCAAGTGCTACAATCCATATGGGATATCTCCTAGGACCAGCCCTCCCCTTGTACTCTAATGTACTATAGACCAGCACCCTACCTTATGGGATATCCTTAACAACACTTTTACTCTATTGACCATTAGCAACTACTTAAAGAGTTCTTTTCTCAACACTCTCACTTTGCTATTGATCAATTAGCTATCAATCCTAATGCCTTACTCAACTTGTTGTGTCCTTCTCTAACTAAGGCTTTTGTCAACAAATCAGCAAACATGTCTTTGGTTTCACAATACATCATATCAATAACCTCCATCTCTATCTTCTCTCATATGAAATGATGCTGAATATCAATGTACTTAGTTCTTTCATGATGCTTTGGATTCTTTGCAAAAGCAAAACATCCTTGATTGTCACATCTCAATGGAGTAGCCTCCAATTGCACAAGTCCAATATCTTCCAATAACAACCTTAACCGAATTGCCTCCATTGCTTTATGACTTGCTGCCAAATACTCCGCCCCTACTTTGGGCCTTGCAATGTTTGGTTGTCTATTGCCATTCGAAGATATGGCTCCCACTCAAACAAAGAATACATAGCCCATTGTTGACCTTCAATCGTTTGCATCTCTCTTGGTTCTAAGCACCCACTTACATCCAATTGTTGTGGAAAGATGTGGTTCTTTCACCATTCACCTTGTGGTCTTTTCTCACGTGTTGGATATCTTCTTTCATGCAAAGAAGATGAGCCTTCTTGCACCTCTTGCTGCCTTGTATGACTCATGGAGTGCTTCCTCTTACTCATTTGTTGGTATTCTTCATCTTCATTCTCTTCATTGTCCTTATTATGTCTTCTTCCAATTCTCCATTCAAGAAGGCTATCTTGACGTCCATTTGATGCATCTCCAAGTCTATTGATGCTCCAATTGCTACTATGGTTTTAATGGTAGTGAATTTGGCCACTGGAGCAAATGTCTCATTAAAATCCACTCCAGCAACTTGTGAGTAGCCTTTGGCAACCAATCTTGCTTTGTACCTCACAACATTGCCCATAGCATCTATCTTGGTTCTAAACACCCACTTACATCCAATTGCTGAACGATTTGGTGGAAGTGGAGTCAATTCCCATGTCTTGTTGTCCATAAGAGATTTGTACTCTTCTTGCATAGCAATCTCCCACTTCATTGCATCACCACACCTCATTGCATCACACAAAGTCAATGGATCATCAAGAAGAGCAACATTGGCCTGATCTTCACTTACATGTGGAAAGATGTGGTTCTTCCACCATTCACCTTGTGGTCTTCTTTCACGTGTTGGATATCTTCTTTCATGCAAAGAAGATGAGCCTTCATGCACCTCTTGCTGCCTTCTATGGCTCATACACTTTCTTCTCTCATTCATTGGTTGATATTCTTCATCTTCATTCTCTTCATTGTCCTTGTTGTATCTTGCTGGAATTGAAGTCTTTATAGAGTTGGGCTCTTCTTCAATGATATCTTCATTTCCATCTTCACTTTGAGAATTCTCTTCTTCATCTTCTTCTTTGTTTGCTGAAATTGAAGATGTGTCCACAAACACACCACTACTCCCACTTGGACACATCTCCCACTTTTCACTTGCACTCTTATACTCCAAGAACTCTACATCATGACTTTTGATGATCTTTTTGGTGTCTAAACATATGAGCCTATATGCCTTGGAGCCTTCACAATATCCAAGGAATGCACATCTTGTGCCCTTTGCATCAAGTTTGCCTCTCATACTATCTGGAACTTTAGCATATGCAATGCATCCAAAAATCCTCATATGAGATAAACAAGGTTTCTTACCAGTCCAAGTTTCTTCGGGAGTCATTCCTTCAAGTGCACTTGTGGGACACCTATTTCTTGTATATACGGTATTTACCACAGCTTCCGCCCAATACTCATATCCAAGCTTTTGAGCATGAATCATACTCCTTACCATCTCCACAATGGTGCGATTTGCTCTTTCAGCAACTCTATTTTGTTGTGGGGTATAGGGAGTGGAGGTTTGTCTTGCAATGCCTTCATGCTTCAATAACTCATATAAGTCTTTGGACAAATACTCACCTCCATTGTCCGATCGCAGCACCTTAATCTTGTGCTCACATTGCTTCTCCACAAGTGCTTTCCACTCCTTAAACTTAGCAAAACACTCACTTTTGGCCTTGATGATATAAATCCATACCTTCCTTGAAAAGTCATCAATAAATGTGACAAAATATCTTGCTCCACTCATAGATGGTGTTTTCATGGATCCACAAACATCCGAATGCACAAGCTCCAGCAATTGATTTGCTCTTATTACAATTCCACTAGGAAATGGTGTCCTATGTTGTTTGCCTTGAATGCAACCTTCACAAGACAGATTCATAGTAGAATGGCCAAGGTCTAAGCCACTTACCATGGATTGAAGCTCCTTCATGCTTTTGGCATTCAAATGTCCAAGTCTTTGATGCCAAATGACCACCTTATCTTCATTTGATGGAAATTCAGCAAAGGCAGCAACATCCACTCCATTGATCCTCTTGCAATTGATAATATAGAGATTGCCATCTCTAATCCCCTTTGCTACTTCTTTGCCTTCCATGGTTCTCACAAAACATCCATTCATATTGAATTGCACTTCGCACCCATGACTTACAAGTTTACTCACCGAAAGGAGGTTCTTCTTCATCTTTGGCACATGCAACACATCCTTGAGTGTGATCCTCTTGCTTATGCCCTTGACCACTACTTTCACTACAATGGTGCCCATTCCAATGGCTTGTACCATACCATTATCACCTAACCAAACCTTAGTTGCTAGAATTGGTTGATAAGTGTTAAATGAACACTTGTATGGAGTCATGTGTTTGGTACATCCAGAATCCACGATCCATTTGTTGAAGGAAAGAACTCATTTAGTTGTTGCTAATGGTCAATAGAGTATATGAGTAATGAGGGATATCCTACAAGGTTAGTTGCTGGTCTATAGTGCCTTAGAATACAAGGAGAGGGCTGGTCCTAAGAGATATCCCATATGGGTAGTAACACATGGTACCTTGGTACTAGTATATAAGAAAAGGGTTGGCATGGGAAGAATCATCTCATACCACATTCTATTTGTGAAGTGCAACCTTGCTGGTCCTAACTTGCTTGTGTGGAGTTTGCTTTCTATGTTTCAATAGGTTATGGGCCCACACTCTCTTACCAAGTAAGTTGTTCTTGCATTATTTTCTTTGTTGCTTACTTTGGTGGTTGGGATCTTATGGTAGAGTGTTGCTAGTGTGTTGTTGAAGTCATTGCTCCTGGATTTGTGAGTATATGATTTTTGTGCAAGACCTTGATAGTGTCTTTGCTGAAGTAACACTAGTGTTTGAAAGTTTTATGAGATAGTGAGTCATTTTGAGTGGAGTGACGTGAGGGAGACTTATGAGAGCCATAGAATTACTTTACAATTCATTCCCCACCATTTAGACGTGATTTGGACTCATAATTTACAAAAAGTTGCAAAACAGCGAATTCTGGGTTTGTGGTTCAGCGATCTTTGAGTAGTGATATCTTCTCCATTACAACTCCAAATCAAGAGTTTTTTGGACCTACGTGTAGCTTGAGATGGCATCTTTTGAGGGTGATAGCTTGAGAATGGTTGAAAAGTTCAAAGGTGACAACTTTCACCACTGGAAGGCCAAAATGGAGCTACTTTTGGCGTCATTGGATCTTTGGGAGATTGTATGTGAGGAGGAAGAGGCACCTGGGGTAGAGGCAAGCATCAAGGAGCATAAGGAGTTCAAAAGACGAGAAAAGAAGGCTTTTGGCATAATTGCCACCAATTTAGATGAGAGCAACTTTGCTCATGTCATTTCTTGCAAAGGGGCAGCAGAGGCATGGAAGACTCTTTGCAACGTCTATGAGAGTAGAAATCTCTCCAATGTACTATGGTCAAGGCAAAAATTCTTCACCGTGAAGATGGAAGAAGGTGAAGATCTCATGGCTCATGTAAATAAGGTAAAAGCACTTGCAAACCAACTTGCTGTTATTGACAAGCCTTTACCTGAAGAAGATGTTGTGATGACATTGCTCTCAAGCCTTCCGGACTCCTATTCCTCCCTCATTGTGGCATTGGAGTCAATTTCAAGAAAAGATCTTACTTTGGACTATGTCACGGCAAGACTAGCCCATGAAGTGACCAAAAGAAAGCAAAAGGAGTCTATTGGAGAGCAATCAGCACTATTCACGAGACCAAGTAAGGCAAGTACTTCCATTCAACGTAATCTTCCCAAAACTTGTTATATTTGTGGAAAACCAGGGCATTTTGCTAGGAATTGTTTCAAGGCAAAGAGAGGAGAAAGAGAGAATGCCAATAATGCTTTTCATGACCATGGAGGTGATGACTTTGCATTCATGGCAAAACAAACTTCTTCCATGCTTGATATGAGCAAATGGATCGTGGATTCTGGATGTACCAAACACATGACTCCATACAAGTGTTCATTTAACACTTATCAACCAATTCCAGCAACCAAGGTTTGGTTAGGTGATAATGGTATGGTACAAGCCATTGGACCCATGAAAACAGCATCTATGAGTGGAGCAAGATATTTTGTCACATTTATTGATGACTTTTCAAGGAAGGTATGGATTTATATCATCAAGGCCAAAAGTGAGTGTTTTGCTAAGTTTAAGGAGTGGAAAGCACTTGTGGAGAAGCAATGTGAGCACAAGATTAAGGTGCTGCGATCGGACAATGGAGGTGAGTATTTGTCGAAAGACTTTGATGAGTTATTGAAGCATGAAGGCATTGCAAGACAAACCTCCACTCCCTATTCCCCACAACAAAATGGAGTTGCTGAAGGAGCAAATCGCACCATTGTAGAGATGGCAAGGAGTATGATTCATGCTCAAAAGCTTGGATATGAGTATTGGGCGGAAGCTGTGGTAAATACCGTATATACAAGAAATAGGTGTCCCACAAGTGCACTTGAAGGAATGACTCCCGAAGAAGCTTGGACTGGTAAGAAACCTTGTTTATCTCATATGAGGATTTTTGGATGCATTGCATATGCTAAAGTTCCAGATAGTATGAGAAGCAAACTTGATGCAAAGGGCACAAGATGTGCATTCCTTGGATATTGTGAAGGCACCAAGGCATATAGGCTCATGTGTTTAGACACCAAAAAGATCATCAAAAGTCGTGATGTAGAGTTCTTGGAGTATAAGAGTGCAAGTGAAAAGTGGGAGATGTGTCCAAGTGGGAGTAGTGGTGTGTTTGTGGACACATCTTCAATTTCAGCAAACAAAGAAGAAGATGAAGAAGAGCATTCTCAAAGTGAAGATGGAAATGAAGATATCATTGAAGAAGAGCCCAACTCTATAAAGACTTCAATTCCAGCAAGATACAACAAGGACAATGAAGAGAATGAAGATGAAGAATATCAACCAATGAATGAGAGAAGGAAGTGTATGAGCCATAGAAGGCAGCAAGAGGTGCATGAAGGCTCATCTTCTTTGCATGAAAGAAGATATCCAACACGTGAAAGAAGACCACAAGGTGAATGGTGGAAGAACCACATCTTTCCACAAGTAAGTGAAGATCAGGCCAATGTTGCTCTTCTTGATGATCCATTGACTTTGTGTGATGCAATGAGGTGTGGTGATGCAATAAAGTGGGAGATTGCTATGCAAGAAGAGTACAAATCTCTTATGGACAACAAGACATGGGAGTTGACTCCACTTCCACCAAATCGTTCAGCAATTGGATGTAAGTGGGTGTTTAGAACCAAGATAGATGCTATAGGCAATGTTGTGAGGTACAAAGCAAGATTGGTTGCCAAAGGCTACTCACAAGTTGCTGGAGTAGATTTTAATGAGACATTTGCTCCAGTGGCCAAATTCACTACCACTAGAACTATAGTAGCAATTGGAGCATCAATAGACTTGGAGATGCATCAAATGGACGTCAAGACAGCCTTCTTGAATGGAGAATTGGAAGAAGACATCTACATGGAGCAACCTCAAGGATTTATTGATCAAGACAAACCCAACCTTGTATGCAAGTTGAAGAAGTCATTGTATGGACTCAAGCAATCACCAAGAGCATGGTATCAACGCATTGACTCATTCTTTGTGAAGGAAGGTTTTATAAGAAGTGAAGCTGACCATTCTTTGTATGTGTTGCAAGCCAAGGACTTCTTGCTGGTTGTGATCCTCTATGTAGATGATTTAATCATCTTAAGCAACACCATGGTAAAATTAGATTGGTTGAAGAAGAAATTGGAGAAAGAGTTTGAAATGAGTGATTTGGGAGAGCTTCATTATTGTTTGGGTGTGGAATTTACAAGGAATAGAGTATCAAAGACCATCACATTGAGTCAAAGCAAGTACATTGAAGAAGTATTGAAACGATTCAATATGCAAGATTAAAAGCCCATTGGAACTCCATTGGAAGCCAACTTGAAGTTGATGAAGCTCACGGATGAGGAATATGCTGAAGTTGAGCATCAAATGCAAGGCATACCATACAAGGCAGTAGTAGGCTCACTCATGTATGCAATGGTGGGTACAAGGATGGATCTTGCATTTGCAGTAAGTGTTGTAAGTCAACACATGGCAAAACCAGGTCCTATGCATTGGGCAACCATCAAAAGAATCATGAGGTACTTGAGAGGCTCTTTGAACCATAAACTATGTCTTGGAGGAAATAACATTGCATTACATGGATATTGTGATGCGGATTGGGCTGGAGATACAAATGATAGAAGATCAACAACGGGCTATGTATTCTTTGTTGGAATGGGAGCCATATCTTGGAATTGTAAGAGACAACCAACCATTGCAAGGTCCACAATGGAGGCGGAGTATATGGCAGCAAGTCATGGAGCAATGGAGGCAATTTGGTTGAGGTTGTTGTTGGAAGACATTGGACTTGTGCAATTGGAAGCCACTCCATTGAGATGTGACAATCAAGGATGTTTGGCTTTTGCAAAGAATCCAAAGCATAATGCAAGAACCAAGCACATTGATATTCAACACCACTTTATAAGAGAGAAGATAGAGATGGGAGTTATTGATATGATGTATTGTGAAACCAAAGACATGTTGGCTGATTTGCTAACAAAAGCCTTGGTGAAAGAGAGACACAACATATTGAGTAAGGCATTAGGATTGATAGCTAATTGACCAGTAGCAAAGTGGGAGTGTTGAAGGAAAGAACTCATTTAGTTGTTGCTAATGGTCAATAGAGTATATGAGTAATGAGGGATATCCTACAAGGTTAGTTGCTGCTCTATAGTGCCTTAGAATACAAGGAGAGGGCTGGTCCTAAGAGATATCCCATATGGGTTGTAACACATGGTACCTTGGTACTAGTATATAAGAAAAGGGTTGGCATGGGAAGAATCATCTCATACCACATTCTATTTGTGAAGTGCAACCTTGCTGGTCCTAACTTGCTTGTGTGGAGTTTGCTTTCTATGTTTCAATACCATTTGCTCATATCAAGCATGGAAGAAGTTTGTTTTGCCATGAATGCAAAGTCATCACCTCCATGGTCATGAAAAGCATTATTGGCATTCTCTCTTTCTCCTCTCTTTGCCTTGAAACAATTCCTAGCAAAATGCCCTGGTTTTCCACAAATATAACAAGTTTTGGGAAGATTACGTTGAATGGAAGTACTTGCCTTACTTGGTCTCGTGAATAGTGCTGATTGCTCTCCAATAGACTCCTTTTGGTTTCTTTTGGTCACTTCATGGACTAGTCTTGCCGTGACATAGTCCAAAGTAAGATCTTTTCTTGAAATTGACTCCAATGCCACAATGAGGGAGGAATAGGAGTCCGGAAGGCTTGAGAGCAATGTCATCACAACATCTTCTTCAGGTAAAGGCTTATCAATAACAGCAAGTTGGTTTGCAAGAGCTTTTACCTTAATAACATGAGCCATGAGATCTTCACCTTCTTCCATCTTCACGGTGAAGAATTTTGGTGAAGAATGAGATAGTTGTAGGACTCGGGAAGACTCATGAGTAGAGTCATCACAATGTCACCATCCTCTTAAGGCTTATCAACAATTGCTATTTGATTTGCAAGAGCCTTTACCTTACTAACATGTGCCATAAGGTCTTCACCTTCTTCCATCTTACAAGTGAAGAATTTCCTTCTTGTGAAGAGGATGTTGGACAAGTTCTTGCTCTCATATATGTTGCAAAGTGTATTCCATGCTTCCGCTAGTCCTTTGCAATGTCTAATGTGAGAAAAGTTGGCTTCATCCAAGTTGGTGGCAATCATGCCAAAAGCCTTCTTTTCACGTCTTTTGAAGTCCTTAGGGCTATGCTAGGAGGGTCTTCACTCTCATCTACAATATCCCAAAGGTCCAAAGACGCCAATAAAAGCTCCATTTTGACCTTCCTGTTGAAACATAGAAAGCATACTCCACACAAGTAAGTTAGGACCAGCAAGGTTGCACTATAACAAATAGAGTGTGGTATGAGTCAATTTTGCCTTGACCATAGTACATTGGAGAGATTTCTACTCTCATAGACGTTGCAAAAAGTCTTCCATGCCTCTGCTGCCCCTTTGCAAGAAATGACATGAGCAAAGTTGCTCTCATCTAAATTGGTGGCAATTATGCCAAAAGCCTTCTTTTCTCGTCTTTTGAACTCCTTATGCTCCTTGATGCTTGCCTCTACCTCAGGTGCCTCTTCCTCCTCACATACAATCTCCCAAAGATCCAATGACGCCAAAAGTAGCTCCATTTTGGCCTTCCAGTGGTGAAAGTTGTCACCTTTGAACTTTTCAACCATTCTCAAGCTATCACCCTCAAAAGATGCCATCTCAAGCTACACGTAGGTCCAAAAAACTCTTGATTTGGAGTTGTAATGGAGAAGATATCACTACTCAAAGATCGCTGAACCACAAACCCAGAATTCGCTGTTTTGCAACTTTTTGTAAATTATGAATCCAAATCACGTCTAAATGGTGGGGAATGAATTGTAAAGTAATTCTATAGCTCTCATAAGTCTCCCTCACGTCACTCCACTCAAAATGACTCACTATCTCATAAAACTTTCAAACACTAGTGTTACTTCAGCAAAGACACTATCAACGTCTTGCACAAAACTCATATACTCACAAATCCAGGAGCAATGACTTCAACAACACACTAGCAACACTCTACCATAAGATCCCAACCACCAAAGTAAGCAACAAAGAAATAATGCAAGAACAACTTACTTGGTAAGAGAGTGTGGGCCCATAACCTATTGAAACATAGAAAGCAAACTCCACACAAGCAAGTTAGGACCAGCAAGGTTGCACTTCACAAATAGAATGTGGTATGAGATAATTCTTCCCATGCCAACCCTTTTCTTATATACTAGTACCAAGGTACCATGTGTTACAACCCATATGGGATATCTCTTAGGACCAGCCTCTCCTTGTATTCTAAGGCACTATAGACCAGCAACTAACCTTGTAGGATATCCCTCATTACCCATATACTCTATTGACCATTAGCAACAACTAAATGAGTTCTTTCCTTGAACAAGAAGTAAGTGTATGAGCCATAGAAGGCAGCAAGAGGTGCATGAAGGCTCATCTTCTTTGCATGAAAGAAGATATCCAACTCGTGAAAGTAGACCACAAGGTGAATGGTGGAAGAACCACATCTTTCCACAAGTAAGTGAAGATCAGGCCAATGTTGCTCTTCTTGATGATCCATTGATTTTGTGTGATGCAATGAGGTGTGGTGATGCAATGAAGTGGGAGATTGCTATGCAAGAAGAGTACAAATCTCTTATGGACAACAAGACATGGGAATTGACTCCACTTCCACCAAATCGTTCAGCAATTGGATGTAAGTGGGTGTTTAGAACCAAGATAGATGCTATGGGCAATGTTGTGAGGTACAAAGCAAGATTGGTTGCCAAAGGCTACTCACAAGTTGCTGGAGTGGATTTTAATGAGACATTTGCTCCAGTGGCCAAATTCACTACCATTAAAACCATAGTAGCAATTGGAGCATCAATAGACTTGGAGATGCATCAAATGGACGTCAAGATAGCCTTCTTGAATGGAGAATTGGAAGAAGACATCTACATGGAGCAACCTCAAGGATTTATTGATCAAGACAAACCCAACCTTGTATGCAAGTTGAAGAAGTCATTGTATGGACTCAAGCAATCACCAAGAGCATGGTATCAACGCATTGACTCATTCTTTGTAAAGGAAGGTTTTATAAGAAGTGAAGCTGACCATTCTTTGTATGTGTTGCAAGCCAAGGACTTCTTGCTGGTTGTGATCCTCTATGTAGATGATTTAATCATCTTAAGCAACACCATGGTAAAATTAGATTGGTTGAAGAAGAAATTGGAGAAAGAGTTTGAAATGAGTGATTTGGGAGAGCTTCATTATTGTTTGTGTGTGGAATTTACAAGGAATAGAGTATCAAAGACCATCACATTGAGTCAAAGCAAGTACATTGAAGAAGTATTGAAACGATTCAACATGCAAGATTGCAAGCCCATTGGAACTCCTTTGGAGGCCAACTTGAAGTTGATGAAGCTCACGGATGAGGAATATGCTGAAGTGGAGCATCAAATGCAAGGCATACCATACAAGGCAGCAGTGGGCTCACTCATGTATGCAATGGTGGGTAAAAGGATGGATCTTGCATTTGCAGTAAGTGTGGTAAGCCAACACATGGTAAAACCAGGTCCTATGCATTGGGCAACCATCAAGAGAATCATGAGGTACTTAAAAGGCTCTTTGAACCTCAAATTATGTCTTGGAGGAGATAGTATTGCATTACATGGATATTGTGATGCGGATTGGGCTGGAGATGTAAATGATAGAAGGTCAACAACGGGCTATGTGTTCTTTGTTGGAGTGGGAGCCATATCTTGGAATTGTAAGAGACAACCAACCATTGCAAGGTCCACAATGGAGGTGGAGTATATGGCAGTAAGTCATGGAGCAATGGAGGCAATTTGGTTCAGGTTGTTGTTGGAAGACATTGGACTTGTGCAATTGGAAGCCACTCCATTGAGATGTGAGAATCAAGGATGTTTGACTTTTGCAAAGAATCCAAAGCATCATGCAAGAACCAAGCACATTGATATTCAACACCACTTTATAAGAGAGAGGATAGAGATGGGACTTATTGATATGATGTATTGTGAAACCAAAGACATGTTGGCTGATTTGCTAACAAAAGCCTTGGTAAAAGAGAGACACAACCTATTGAGTAAGGCATTAGGATTGATAGCTAATTGACCAATAGCAAAGTGGGAGTGTTGAAGGAAAGAACTCATTTAGTTGTTGCTAATGGTCAATAGAGTATATGAGTAATGAGAGATATCCTACAAGGTTAGTTGCCTTAGAATACAAGGAGGGGCTGGTCCTAAGAGATATCCCATATGGGTTGTAACAAATGGTACCTTGGTACTAGTAAATAAGAAAAGGGTTGGCATGGGAAGAATTATCTCATACCACATTCTATTTGTGAAGTGCAACCATGCTGGTCCTAACTTGCTTGTGAGGAGTTTGCTTTCTATGTTTCAATACATTCATGGCAAAATAAACTCCTTCCATGCTTGATATGAGCAAATGGATTGTGGATTCTGGATGTACCAAACACATGACTCCATACAAGTGTTCATTTAACACTTATCAACCAATTCAAGCAACCAACATTTTGTTAGGTGATAATTGTATGGTACAAGCCATTGGAATAGGCACCATTGTAGTGGAGGTGGTGGTGAAGGGCATAAGCAAGAGAATCACTCTCAAGGATGTGTTGCATGTGCCAAAGATGAAGAAGAACCTCCTTTCGGTGAGTAAACTTGTAACTCATGGATACAAAGTGCAATTTAACATGAATGGATGTTTTGTGAGAACCATGGAAGGCAAAGAAGTTGCAAAAGCGACAAGGAATGGCAATCTCTATATTATCAAGTGCAAGAGGATCAATGGAGTGGAGGTTGCTGCCTTTGCTGAATTTCCATCAAATGAAGAGAAGATGGGCATTTGGCATCAAAGACTTGGGCATTTGAATGCCAAAAGCATGAAGGGGCTTCAATCCAAGGTAAATGACATAGACCTTGGCCATTCTACCATGAATCTTGCTTGTGAGGGATGCATTCAAGGCAAACAACATAGGACACCATTTCCTAGAGGAGTTGCAAAAAGAGCAAATCAATTGCTGGAGCTTGTGCATTCGGATATTTGTGGATCCATGAGGACACCATCTATGAGTGGTAGTAAAAAGTGGGAGATGTGTCCAAGTGGGAGTAGTGGTGTGTTTGTGGACACATCTTCAATTCCAACAAACAAACAAGAAGATGAAGAAGTGCATTCTCAAAGTGAAGAAGGAGAGAAAGTTGCCATGATAGAAGAGCCCAATACTATGAAGACTTCAATGCCTGCAAGATACAATAAGGACAATGAAGAGAATGAAGATGAAGAATACCAACAAATGAGTAAGAGAAAGCACTCCATGAGTCATACAAGGCAGCAAGAGGTGCAAGAAGGCTCATCTTCTTTGCATGAAAAAAGATATCCAACACGTGAGAGAAGACCACAAGGTGAATGGTGAAAGAACCACATCTTTCCACAACAATTGGATGTAAGTGGGTGCTTAGAACCAAGAGAGATGCAAACGATTGAAGGTCAACAATGGTCTATGTATTCTTTGTTTGAGTGGGAGCCATATCTTCGAATAGGAATAGACAACCAAACATTGCAAGGCCCACAATAGGGGCGGAGTATTTGGCAGCAAGTCATAAAGCAATGGAGGCATTTTGGTTGAGGTTGTTATTGGAAGATATTGGACTTGTGCAATTGGAGGCTACTCCATTGAGGTGTGACAATCAAGGATGTCTTGCTCTTGCAAAGAATCCAAAGCATCATGCAAGAACTAAGTACATTGATATTCAGCATGATTTCATAAGAGAGAAGATAGAGATGGAGGTTATTGATATGATGTATTGTGAAACCAAAGACATGTTGGCTGATTTGTTGACAAAAGCCTTAGTTAAAGAAGGACACAACAAGTTGAGTAAGGCATTAGGATTGATAGCTAATTGACCAATAGCAAAGTGGGAGTGTTGAGAAAAGAACTCTTTAAGTAGTTGCTAATGGTCAATAGAGTACAAGTGTCGTTAAGGATATCCCATAAGGTAGGGTGCTGCTCTATAGTACATTAGAGTACAAGGGGAGGGCTGGTCCTAGGAGATATCCCATATGGATTGTAGCACTTGGTACCTTAGTACTAGTATATAAGGAAAGGGTTGGCATGGGAAGAATTATCTTATACCACACTCTATTTGTTATAGTGCAACCTTGCTGGTCCTAACTTACTTGTGTGGAGTACGCTTTCTATGTTTCAATAGTTTTTGCAAGACCTTGATAGTGTCTTTGCTGAAGTAACACTAGTATTTGAGAGTTTTATGAGAAATTGAGTCATTTTGAGTGAGGTGATGTGAGGGAGATGTTTGAAAGCCATAGAATTACATGACATTGCATTTCCCACCATTTAGACGTGATTTGGACTCAAAGTATGCAAAAAGTTGCAAAACAGCGAATTCTGAGTTTGTAGTTCAGCAATCTTTGAGTAGTCATATCTTTTGCATTACAACTCCAAATCAAGAGATTTTTGGACCTACTTGTAGCTTGAGATGGCATCTTTTGAGAGTGATAGCTAAAGAATGGTAGAAAAGTTTAGAGGTGACAACTTTCACAACTGGAAGGCCAAAATGGAGCTACTTTTGGCGTCATTGGATCTTTTGGAGATAGTATGTGAGGAGGAAGAGGCACCTGGATTAGAGGCAAGCATGAAGGAGCAAAAGGACTTCAAAAGACGAGAAAAGAAGGCTTTTGGCATAATTGCCACCAACTTAGATGAAACCAACTTTGTTCATGGCATTTCCCTCAAAGGAGCAGCAGATGCATGGAAGACTCTTTGCAATGTCTATGAGAGTAGGAATCTTTCCAATGTACTATGGTCAAGGCAAAAGTTCTTCACCGTGAAGATGGAAGAAGGTGAAGATCTCATGGCTCATGTAAATAAGGTAAAGGCACTTGCAAACCAACTAGCTGTTGTTGACAAGCCTTTACTTGAAGAAGATGTTGTGATGACATTGCTCTCAAGCCTTCCGGACTCCTATTCCTCCCTCATTGTGGCATTGGAGTCCATTTCAAGGAAAGACCTCACTTTGGACTATGTTACGGCAAGACTAGCCCATGAAGTGACCAAAAGAAAGCAAAAGGAGTCTATTGGGGAGCAATCAGCACTATTTAGAAGACCGAGTAAGGCAAGTGCCCATTTTCAACGTCATCCTCCTAAAACTTGTTACATTTGTGGAAAACCAGGCCATTTTGCTAGAAATTGTTTCAAGGCAAAGAGAGGAGAAAGAGAGAATGCCAACAATGCTTTTCATGACCATGGAGGTGAAGACTTTGCATTCATGGCAAAACAAACTCCTTCTATGTTTGATATGAGCAAATGGATTGTGGATTCCGGATGTACCAAACACATGACTCCATACAAGTGTTCATTTAACACTTATCAACCAATTCAAGCAACCAAGGTTTGGTTTGAATGTAAGTGGATACTTAGAGCCAAGAGAGATGCAAACGATTGAAGGTCAACAATAGGCAATGTGTTCTTTGTTTGAGTGGGAGCCATATCTTTGAATAGCAATAGACAACCGAACATGGCAAGGTCCACAATAGGGCGGAGTATTTGGCTGCAAGTCACAAAGCATTGGAGGCATTTTGGTTGAGGTTGTTATTGGAAGATATTGGACTTGTGCAATTGGAGGCTACTCCATTGAGGTGTGACAATCAAGGATGTCTTGCGTTTGCAAAGAATCCAAAGCATCATGCAAGAACTAAGTAAATTGATATTCAGCATCATTTCATAAGAGAGAAGTTAGAGATGGAGATTATTGATATGATGTATTGTGAAACCAAAGACATGTTGGCTGATTTGTTGACAAAAGCCTTAGTTAGAGAAGGACACAACAAGTTGAGTAAGGCATTAGGATTGATAGCTAATTGACCAATAGCAAAGTAGGAGTGTTGAGAAAAGAACTCTTTAAGTAGTTGCTAATGGTCAATAGAGTACAAGTGTTGTTAAGGATATCCCATAAAGTAGGGTGCAGGACTATAGTACATTAGAATACAAGGGGAGGGCTGGTCCTAGGAGATATCGCATATGGATTGTAGCACTTGGTAACTTAGTACTAGTATATAAGGAAAAGGTTGGCATGGGAAGAATCATCTCATACCACACTCTATTTGTTATATTGCAACCTTACTGGTTCTAACTTACTTGTGTGGAGTATGCTTTCTATGTTGGTAAGAGAGTGTGGGCCTATAACCTATTGAAACATAGAAAGCAAACTCTAAATAAGCAAGTTAGGACCAGCAAGGTTGCACTTCACAAATAGAATGTGGTATGAGATAATTCTTCCCATGCCAACCCTTTTCTTATATACTAGTACTTAGGTACCATTTGTTACAACCCATATGGGATATCTCTTAGGACCAGCCTCTTGTTGTATTCTAAGGCACTATAGACCAGCAACTAACCTTGTAGGATATCCCTCATTACTCATATACTCTATTGACCATTAGCAACAACTAAATGAGTTCTTTCCTTCTACACCTTAAACTTTGAAAAGCATTCACTCTTCGATTTAAGGATGAAAATCCGCACCTTCCTTGAAAAGTCAACAATAAATGTAACAAAGTACCTTGATCCTCCCATTCATGGTGTCCTCATAGGTCCACAAACATCAGAATGCACAATCTCCAACAATTTGGTTGCACGTGTTGCAACTCCACTTGGAAATGAACCTCTTTTTTGTTTGCCTTGAATTCAACCTTCACAAGTAAGATTTGTGCATGAATGACCAAGATCTAAGCCAATAACCATGGTTTGGAGCTCTTTCATACTTTTAGCGTTCAAATGACCAAGGCGTGGATGTCAAATGCCAAACTTGTCTTGATCTTGTGGAAATTCAGCAAATGCCGCCACTTCAACTCCATTCACCTTCTTACAATTGATGAAGTAAAGTTTGCCATCTCTAAAGCCTTTCAAAAGATTATCTCCATCCATTGTCTTCACAAAGTATCCATTCATATCAAATTGCACCTTATAACCATGAGAAACAAGTTTACTCACCGAAAGAAGGTCTTTCTTCATCTTTGGCACATGTAACACTTCTTTCAATCTGATCTTCTTCATTTGATTCTTCACAACAATCTCCACCACAATGGAGCCAATTCCAATGGCTTGCACCATGCCATTATCTCCTAACCATACTTTTGTTGTTGGAATAGTCTCATAAGTGTCAAATGAACACTTGTATGGAGTCATGTGCTTGGTAGCACCCGAATCAATGATCCATTTGGATATGGCAGCCATAGACGTGCCTTCATTTGCCATGAATGCATAATCATCTCTACCAACTTCATCACATGCATTGTTAGCATTTTTTTCTATTTTCTTTCTTGGCCTTGTAGCAATTTCGCACAAAATGACCCGGTTTTCCACAAATGAAGCAAGTTCTTGCATTGCTTCTCACATTGTCACGTTGGTTCGAATAGGTACCTTTGCCTTGTGTTGAGAAGAGAGCTGAATCTTCACTTTGATGCTCCTTCTCTTTCCTTTTAGTCACTTCATGTGCAAGTCTTGATGTCACATAGTCCATTGTAAGCTTCTTCAACCTCAAAGACTCCAATGCCACAATGAGGTAGTTGTAGGACTTCGAATGACTCATGAGGAGAGTCATGACAATGTCACCATCCTCTAAAGGCTTGTCAACAATTGCTAGTTGTTTTGCAAGAGCCTTTACCTTATTAACATGTGCCATGAGGTCTTCACCTTCTTCCATCTTACAAGTGAAGAATTTCCTTCTTGTGAAGAGGATGTTGGACAAGTTCTTGCTCTCATATATGTTGCAAAGTGTCTTCCATGCTTCCGCTGGTCCTTTGCAATGGATAATGTGAGAAAAGTTGGCTTCATCCAAATTGGTGGCAATCATGCCAAAAGCCTTCTTTTCACGTCTTTTGAAGTCCTTGTGGTCCTTAGGGCTTGCATCTATGCTTGGAGGGTCTTCACTCTCATCTACAATATCCCAAAGGTCCAAAGATGCCAACAAACGCTCCATTTTGACCTTTCTATGGTAGAAATTGTTGCCTCTAAACTTCTCAATCACTCTCAAACCTTCACCCTCACTAGAAGCCATGTCTAAGGAGGAGTGTATCAAAGAATATTGAGAAAAGGAGTCTCTAAAAGCTTAAAGTCACCAAACGAAGTTTGCACTAGCTGAATCTCAGAATGCCCTGTTATGAACAAATGAGTGGTATCTCACTGAAAACACTTTCAACTCAACTTGTGAAGCTTTCTTCAAGTAATTGCACCCTCATGGAACTGACAATCACTCGTCTTAATCACTTTCTCATCGAAACACTCAAGGATAATGAAGAAACTTCACCAACTCAGAAGACACTATCAAGGCTCATACTACGAGGGTATCCAAGGATCCTAGGATCGTATGGCATCTTACATACCACGAGGGTATCTTATGCCATATACTAATTACTCTTACCTAGTTCTTTGGATATTCCCTAGGACACACTTCATCCTCTTGACTTTGACTCTTTGTCTTTGACCGCATCCTATGTCCATAGGATACCTTTTCTATATGCCAAGAGTCAAGCCTTTGTTACGTTTGTGGAAAATTAGGCTACTTTGCTAGAAATTGTTTCAAGGCTAAGAGAGGAGAAAGAGAGAATGCCAACAATGCTTTTGATGACCATGGAGGTGAAGACTTTGCATTTATGGCAAAGGAAACTCCCTCCATGCTTGATATGAGCAAATGGATTGTGGATTCTGGATGTACCAAACACATGACTCGATACAAGTGTTCATTTAACACTTATCAACTAATTCCAGCCACCAAGGTTTGGTTAGGTAATAATGGTATGGTACAAGCCATTAGAATGGGTACTATTATAGTAGAGGTGGTAGTGAAAGGCACAAGCTAGAAGATCACACTCAAGGATGTGTTGCATGTGCCAAAGATGAAGAAGAACCTCCTTTCAGTGAGTAAACTTGTAACTCATGGATGTAGAGTGCAATTTGATATGAATGGGTATTGACTCATTCTTTGTGAATGAAGGTTTTGTAAAAAGTGAAGCTGACCATTCTTTGTATGTGTTGCAAGCCAAAGACTTCTTGCTGGTTGTGATTCTCTATGTAGATGATTTAATCATCTTAAGCAACACAATGGTAAGATTGGATTGGTTGAAGAAGAAATTAGAGAGAGAATTTGAGATGAGTGATTTGGGAGAGCTCCACTATTGTTTGGGTGTGGAATTCACAAGAAATAGAGTGTCAAAGACCATCACATTGAGCCAAAGCAAGTTCATTGAAGAAGTGTTGAAACGATTCAACATGGGAGATTGCAAGCCCATTGGAACCCCTTTGGAGGCCAACTTGAAGGTTTTGAAGCTCACGGATGAGGAATATGCTGAAGCGGAGCATCAAATGCAAGGCATACTATACAAGGCAGCAGTAGGCTCACTCATGTATGCAATGGTGGGCACAAGGATGGATCTTGCATTCGCAGTAAGTGTGGTAAGCCAACACATGGCAAAACCAGGTCCTATGCATTGGACAACCATCAAGAGAATCATGAGACTTGAAAGGCTCTTTGAACCTCAAATTATGTCTTGGATGAGATAGTATTGCATTACATGGATAATGTGATGCGGATTGGGCTAGAGATGCAAATGATAGAAGGTCAACAACGGGCTATGTGTTCTTTGTTGGAGTGGGAGCCATATCTTGGAATTGTAAGAGACAACCAACCATTGCAAGGTCCACAATGGAGGCGGAGTACATGGCAGTAAGTCATGGAGCAATGGAGGCAATTTGGTTGAGGTTGTTATTGGAAGATATTGGACTTGTGCAATTGCAGGCCACTCCATTGAGGTGTGACAATCAAGGATGTCTTGTTTTTGCAAAGAATCCAAAGCATCATGCAAGAACCAAGCACATTGATATTCAGCATCATTTCATAAGAGAGAAGATAGAGATGGGGGTTATTGATATGATGTATTGTGAAACCAAAGACATGTTGGCTGATTTGTTGACAAAAGCCTTGGTCAAAGAAAGACACAACATGTTGAGTAAGGCATTAGGATTGATAGGTAATTGTCCAATAGTAAAGTAGGAGTGTTGAAAGAAAGTACTCTTCAAGTAGTTGCTTATGGTCAAATAGAATATATATATTGTTAGGAATATTCCATAATGTTAGTTGCTGGTCCATAGTGCCTTAGAGTACAAGGGTAGGGCTGGTCCTAGGTGATATCCCATATGGGTTGTAGCACTTGGTACCTTGATACTAGAATATAAGCAAGAGGTTGGAATGAGAAGAATTATGTCATACCACACTTGATTCGTAAAGTGCAACCTTGCTGGTCCTAACTTGCTTGTGTGGAGTTTAATTTCTATGTTTCAATAATAACTTCAACAAAACACTAGTAATACTATACCATAAGATCTCAACCACCAAACAAGCAACAAAGAAAAATAAAATGCAAGAACAACTTACTTGGTAAGAGAATGTGGGCTCATAACCTATTGAAACATAGAAATTAAACTCCATTCAAGCAAGTAAGGACCAACAAGGTTGCACTTCACAAATCAAGTGTGGTATGAGATAATTCTTCTCATTCCAACCTCTTCCTTATATTCTAGTATCAAGGTACCAAGTGCTACAACCCATATGGGATATAACCTAGGACAAGCCCTACACTTGTACTCTAAGGCACTATGGACCAGCAACTAACATTATGGGATATCCCTAACAATACATATATTCTATTTGACCATTAGCAACTACTTGAAGAGTACTTTCTTTCAACAATTTTAACCTTCGAATAATAGAAATTGTTGCCTCTAAACTTCTCAATCACTCTCAAACCTTCACCCTCACTAGAAGCCATGTCTAAGGAGAAGTGTATCAAAAAATATTGAGAAAAGGAGTCTCTAAAAGCTTAAAATCACCAAACGAAGTTTGCTCTTGCAGAATCTCAGAATGCCCTGTTATGAACAAATGAGTGGTATCTCAGTGGAAACACTTTCAACTCAACTTGTGAAGCTTTCTTCAAGTAATTGCACCCTCATGGAACTCACAATCACTCGTCTTAATCACTTTCTCTTCAAAACACTCAAGAATAATGAAGAAACTTCACCAACTCAAGAGACACTATCAAGGTCTTTCTACAAAGTCTTAACTTCACAAAGCAAGGAGATAAGAACCCACAAAGCAATGTTAGAGATGTACAAGCTTAATACCAATAGCCTCCTTATACCAACAAACCTAACATCAACAAATTCCATAAGATCTCATCCACACAAAAGCAACAAAGAGAAAATGACTTCAACTTACTTGAATAGCACAACAAAGAGTGTGTGGGCCCATAACCTGTTGAGAAAAAGAACACTATAAGCATAACACAAGTAAGTAGAAATCAGCAAGGTTGCACATAAGAGAAGTGTGGAATAATATGATTCTCTCTTCCAACTCTCGTTATTTATAGGTGGTGGATGCTGCCCTAAAAGGACTTCTTCCACCATTTGACTTTTACACATATGCTCCTTGGATCCTTTCGCTCATACCACGAGGCTATCCAAGGGTCCTAGGATCCTATGGCATCTTGTTGAGAAAAAGAACACTATAAGCATAACACCAGTAAGTAGAAATCAGCAAGGTTGCACATAAGAGAAGTGTAGAAGGAGATGGTTCTCTCTTCCAACTCTCGTTACTTATAGGTGGTGGTTGCTGCCCTAAAAGGACTTCTTCTACCATTTGACTTTTACACATATGCGCATTGGATCCTTTGGCTCATACCACGAGGGTATCCAAGGATTCTAGGATCCTATGGTATCTTACATACCACGACGGTATCCTATGCCATATACTTATTACTCTTACCTAGTTCTTTGGATATTCACTAGGACACACTTTATCCTCTTGACTTTGACTCTTTGTCTTTGATCGCATCCTATGTCCATAGGATGTTTTTTCTATATGCCAAGAGTCAAGCCTTTGACTATTAGCAACTTACCTAAGGTAATATCCTTTACGAGGTAACTTATTCTACTTTAACTATTATCTATTCATCTATATCTTTTACCTCAACACTCCCACTTTGCTAATTGTCAAAGCCCTATTGAAACATAGAAAGCATACTCCACACAAGTAAGTTAGGACCAGCAAGGTTGCACTATAACAAATAGAGTGTAGTATGAGATAATTCTTCCCATGCCAACCCTTTCCTTATATACTAGTACCAAGGTACGAAGTGCTACAATCCATATGGGATATCTCCTAGGACCAGCCCTCCCCTTGTACTCTAATGTACTACAGACCAGCACCCTACCTTATGGGATGTCTTTAACAACACTTGTACTCTATTGACCATTAGCAACTACTTTAAGAGTTCTTTTCTCAACACTCCCACTTTGCTATTGGTCAATTAGCTATCAATCCTAATGCCTTACTCAACTTGTTGTGTCCTTCTCTAACTAAGGCTTTTGTCAACAAATCAGCAAACATGTCTTTGGTTTCACAATACATCATATCAATAACCTCCACCTCTATCTTCTCTCTTACGAAATGATGCTGAATATCAATGTACTTAGTTCTTGCATGATGCTTTGGATTCTTTCCAAAAGTGAGACATCCTTGATTGTCACACCTCAATGGAGTAGCTTCAAATTGCACAAGTCCAATATCTTCAAATAACAACCTCAACCAAAATGCCTCCATTGCTTCATGACTTGCTGCCAAATACTCCGCCCCTATTGTAGACCTTGCAATGTTTGGTTGTCTATTGCTATTCATAGATATGGCTCCCACTCAAACAAAGAATACATAGCCCATTGTTGACCTTCAATCGTTTGCATCTCTCTTAGTTCTAAGCACCCACTTACATCCAATTGTTGTGGAAAGATGTGGTTCTTTCACCATTCACCTTGTGGTCTTCTCTCACGTGTTGGATATCTTCTTTCATGCAAAGAAGATGAGCCTTCTTGCACCTCTTGCTGCCTTGTATGACTCATGGAGTGCTTTCTCTTACTCATTTGTTGGTATTCTTCATCTTCATTCTCTTCATTGTCCTTATTGTATCTTGCTGGCATTGAAGTCTTCATAGTATTGGGCTCTTCTATCATGGCAACTTTCTCTCCTTCTTCACTTTGAGAATACACTTCTTCATCTTCTTGTTTGTTTGTTGGAATTGAAGATGTGTCCACAAACACACCACTACTCCCACTTGGACACATCTCCCACTTTTCACTACCACTCATAGATGGTGTCCTCATGGATCCACAAACATCCGAATGCACAAGCTCCAGCAATTGGTTTGTTCTTGTTGCAACTCCTCTAGGAAATGGTGTCCTATGTTGTTTGCCTTGAATGCATCCCTCACAAGCAAGATTCATCGTAGAATGGCCAAGGTCTATGCCATTTACCTTGGATTGAAGCCCCTTCATGCTTTTGGCATTCAAATGCCCAAGTCTTTGATGCCAAATGCCCATCTTCTCTTCACTTGATGGAAATTCAGCAAAGGCAGCAACCTCCACTCCATTGATCCTCTTGCAATTGATAATATAGAGATTGCCATTCCTAGTCGCTTTTGCTACTTCTTTGCCTTCCATGGTTCTCACAAAACATCCATTCATGTTAAATTGCACTTTGTATCCATGAGTTATAAGTTTACTCACCGAAAGGAGGTTCTTCTTCATGTTTGGCACATGCAACACATCCTTGAGAGTGATTCTCTTGCTTATGCCCTTCACCACCACCTCCACTACAATGGTGCCTTTTCCAATGGCTTGTACCATACAATTATCACCGAACAAAACGTTGGTTGCTTGAATTGGTTGATAAGTGTTAAATGAACACTTGTATGGAGTCATGTGTCTGGTACATCCGGAATCCACAATCCATTTGCTCATATCAAACATGGAAGGAGTTTGTTTTGCCATGAATGCAAAGTCTTCACCTCCATGGTCATGAAAAGCATTGTTGGCATTCTCTCTTTCTCCTCTCTTTGCCTTGAAACAATTTCTAGCAAAATGGCCTGGTTTTCCACAAATGTAACAAGTTTTAGGAGGATAACGTTGAAAAGGGGCACTTGCCTTACTTGGTCTTGTAAATAGTGCTGATTGCTCCCCAATAGACTCCTTTTGCTTTCTTTTGGTCACTTCATGGGCTAGTCTTGCCGTGACATAGTCCAAAGTGAGGTCTTTCCTTGAAATGGACTCCAATGCCACAATGAGGGAGGAATAGGAGTCCGGAAGGCTTGAGAGCAATGTCATCACAACATCTTCTTCAAGTTAAGGCTTGTCAACAACAGCAAGTTGGTTTGCAAGTGCTTTTACCTTATTTACATGAGCCATGAGATCTTCGCCTTCTTCCATCTTCACGGTGAAGAACTTTTGCCTTGACCATAGCACATTGGAAAGATTCCTACTCTCATAGACATTGCAAAGAGTCTTCCATGCATCTGCTGCTCCTTTGCAAGAAATGACATGAGCAAAGTTGGTTTCATCTAAGTTGGTGGCAATTATGCCAAAAGCCTTCTTTTCTCGTCTTTTGAAGTCCTTTTGCTCCTTCATGCTTGCCTCTAATCCAGGTGCCTCTTCCTCCTCACATACTATCTCCCAAAGATCCAATGACGCCAAAAGTAGCTCCATTTTGGCCTTCCAGTGGTAAAAATTGTAACCTCTAAACTTTTCTACCATTCTTAAGCTATCACTCTCAAAAGATGCCATCTCAAGCTACAAGTAGGTCCAAAAATCTCTTGATTTGGAGTTGTAATGCAAAAGATATGACTACTCAAAGATTGCTGAACTACAAACTCAGAATTCGCTGTTTTGCAACTTTTTGCATACTTTGAGTCCAAATCACGTCTAAATGGTGGGAAATGCTATGTCATGTAATTCTATGGCTTTCAAACATCTCCCTCACATCACCTCACTCAAAATGACTCAATTTCTCATAAAACTCTCAAATACTAGTGTTACTTCAGCAAAGACACTATCAAGGTCTTACACTAACCTCATACACTCACAAATCCAGGAGTAATGACTTCAACAAAACACTAGTAATACTATACCATAAGATCTCAACCACCAAACAAGCAACAAAGAAAATAAAATGCAAGAACAACTTACTTGGTAAGAGAATGTGGGCCCATAACCTAATGAAACATAGAAAGCATACTCCACACAAGTAAGTTAGGACCAGCAAGGTTGCACTATAACAAATAGAGTGTGGTATGAGATAATTCTTCCCATGCCAACCCTTTCCTTATATACTAGTACCAAGGTACCAAGTGCTACAATCCATATGGGATATCTCCTAGGACCAGCCCTCCCCTTGTACTCTAATGCACTATAGACCAGCACCCTACCTTATGGGATATCCTTAACAACACTTGTACTCTATTGACCATTAGCAACTACTTAAAGAGTTCTTTTCTCAACATGATAAGCCTTTACTTGAAGGAGATGTTGTGATGACATTGCTCTCAAGCCTTCCGGACGCCTATTCCTCCCTCATTGTGGCATTGGAGTCCATTTCAAGGAAAGACCTCACTTTGGACTATGTCACGGCAAGACTAGTCCATGAAGTGACCAAAAGAAAGCAAAAGGAGTCTATTGGGGAGCAATCAGCACTATTTACAAGATCAAGTAAGGCAAGTACTCCTTTTCAACGTTATCCTCCTAAAACTTGTTACATTTGTGGAAAACCAGGCCATTTCGCTAGAAATTATTTCAAATCAAAGAGAGGAGAAAGAGAGAATGCCAACAATGCTTTTCATCACCATAGAGGTGAAGACTTTGCATTCATGGCAAAACAAACTCCTTCCATGCTTGATATGAAGAAATGGATTGTGGATTCCGGATGAACCAGACACATGACTCCATACAAGTATTCATTTAAAACTTATCAACCAATTCCAGCAACTAAGGTTTGGTTAGGTGATAATGGTATGGTACAAGCCATTGGAATGGGCACCATTGTAGTGAAAGTAGTGGTCAAGGGCATAAGCAAGAGGATCACACTCAAGGATGTGTTGCATGTGCCAAAGATGAAGAAGAACCTCCTTTCGGTGAGTAAACTTGTAAGTCATGGGTGCAAAGTGCAATTCAATATGAATGGATGTTTTGTGAGAACCATGGAAGGCAAAGAAGTAGCAAAAGGGATTAGAGATGGCAATCTCTATATTATCAATTGCAAGCGCATCAATGGAGTAGAGGTTGCTGCTTTTGCTGAATTTCCATCAAATAAAGATAAGGTGGTCATTTGGCATCAAAGACTTAGACATTTGAATGCCAAAAGTATGAAGGGGCTTGAATCCAAGGTAAATGGCATAGACCTTGGCCATTCTACCATGAATCTTGCTTGTGAGGGATGCATTTAAGGCAAACAACATAGGACACCATTTCCTACAGGAGTTGGAACAAGAGCAAACCAATTGCTGGAGCTTGTGCATTCGAATGTTTGTGGATCCATGAGGACACCATCTATGAGTGGTAGTGAAAAGTGGGAGATGTGTCCAAGTGGGAGTAGTGGTGTGTTTGTGGACACATCCTCAATTCTAGCAAACAAACAAGAAGATGAAGAAGAGCATTCTCAAAGTGAAGAAGAAGAGGAAGATGCCATGATAGAAGAGCCCAATACTATGAAGACTTCAATTCCAGCAAGATACAATAAGGACAATGAAGAGAATGAAGATGAAGAATACCAACAAATGAGTAAGAGAAAGCACTCCATGAGTCATACAAGGCAGCAAGAGGTGCAAGAAGGCTCATCTTCTTTGCATGAAAGAAGATATCCAACACGTGAGAGAAGACCACAAGGTGAATGGTGAAAGAACCACATCTTTCCACACAAATTGGATGTAAGTCGGTGCTTAGATCTAAGAGAGATGCAAACGATTGAAGGTCAACAATGGGCTATGTATTCTTTGTTTGAGTGGGAGCCATATCTTTGAATAGCAATAGACAACCAAACATTGCAAGGTCCACAATAAGGGCGGAGTATTTGGCAGCAAGTTATGAAGCAATGGAGGCAATTTGGTTGACATTGTTATTGGAAGATATTGGACTTGTGCAATTTGAAGCTACTCCATTGAGGTGTGACAATCAAGGATGTCTTGTTTTTGGAAAGAATCCAAAGCATCATGCAAGAACTAAGTACATTGATATTCAGCATCATTTCATAAGAGAGAAGATAGAGGTGGAGGTTATTGATATGATGTATTGTGAAACCAAAGACATGTTTGCTGATTTGTTGACAAAAGCCTTAGTTAGAGAAGGACACAACAAGTTGAGTAAGGCATTAGGATTGATAGCTAATTGACCAATAGCAAAGTGGGAGTGTTGAGAATAGAACTCTTTAAGTAGTTGCTAATGGTCAATAGAGTACAAGTGTTGTTAAGGATATCCCATAAGGTAGGGTGCTGCTCTATAGTACATTAGAGTACAAGGGGAGGGCTGGTCCTAGGAGATATCCCATATGGATTGTAGCACTTGGTACCTTGGTACTAGTATATAAGGAAAGGGTTGGCATGGGAAGAATCATCTCATACCACATTCTATTTGTGAAGTGCAACCTATTGAAACATAGAAATTAAACTCCACACAATCAAGTTAGGACCAGCAAGGTTGCACTTCACAAATCAAGTGTGGTATGAGATAATTCTTCCCATGCCAACCCTTTCCTTATATACTAGTACCAAGGTACCAAGTGCTACAATGCATATGCGATATCTCCTAGGACCAGCCCTCCCCTTGTACTCTAATGCACTATAGACCAGCATCCTATCTTATGGGATATCCTTAACAACACTTGTACTCTATTGACCATTAGCAACTACTTAAAGAATTCTTTTCACAACACTCCCACTTTGCTATTGGTCAATTAGCTCTCAATCCTAATGCCTTACTCAACTTATTGTGTCCTTCTGTAACTAAGGCTTTTGTCAACAAATCAGCCAACATGTCTTTGGTTTCACTCTACATCATATCAATAACCTCCATCTCTATCTTCTCTCTTATGAAATGATGCTGAATATCAATGTACATAGTTCTTGCATGATGCTTTGAATTCTTTGCAAAAGTAAGACATCCTTGATTGTCACACCTCAATGGAGTAGCACAAGTCTAATATCTTTTAATAACAACCTCACCCAAATTGCCTCCATTGCTTTATGACTTGCTGCCAAATACTCCGCCCCTATTTTGGACCTTACAATGTTTGGTTGTCTCTTGCTATTCGAAGATATAGCTCCCACTCAAACAAAGAATACGTAGCCCATTTTTGACCTTTAATCGTTTGCATCTCTCTTGGTTCTAAGCACCCACTTACATCCAATTGTTGTGGAAAGATGTGGTTCTTTCACCATTCACCTTGTGGTCTTCTTTCACGTGTTGGATATCTTCTTTCATGCAAAGAAGATGAGCCTTCTTGCACCTCTTGCTGCCTTGTATGACTCATGGAGTGCTTTCTCTTACTCATTTGTTGGTATTCTTCATCTTCATTCTCTTCATTGTCCTTATTGTATCTTGCTGGATTTGAAGTCTTCATAGTATTGGGCTCTTCTATCATGGCATCTTCCTCTTCTTCTTCACTTTAAGAATGCTCTTCTTCATCTTTTTGTTTTTTTGCTGGAATTGAAGATGTGTCCACAAACACACCACTACTCCCACTTGGAGACATCTCCCACTTTTCACTAACACTCATACATGGTGTCCCCATAGATCCACAAACATCCGAATGCACAAGCTCCAGCAATTGGTTTGCTCTTGTTACAACTCTTCTAGGAAATGGTGTCCTATGTTGTTTGCCATGAATGCAAAGTCTTCACCTCCATGGTCATGAAAAGCATTGTTGGCATTCTCTCTTTCTCCTCTCTTTGCCTTGAAACAATTTCTAGCAAAATGGCCTGGTTTTCCACAAATGTAACAAGTTTTAGGAGGATCACGTCGAAAAGGAGCACTTGCCTTACTTGGTCTTGTAAATAGTGCTGATTGCTCTCCAATAGACTCCTTTTGCTTTCTTTTGGTCACTTCATGGCCTAGTCTTGCCGTGACATAGTCCAAAGTGAGGTCTTTCCTTGAAATGGACTCCAATGCCACAATGAGGGAGGAATAGGAGTCCGGAAGGCTTGAGAGCAATGTCATCACAACATCTTCTTCAAGTAAAGGCTTGTCAACAACAGCAAGTTGGTTTGCAAGTACTTTTACCTTATTTACATGGGCCATGAGATCTTCACCTTCTTCCATCTTCACGGTGAAGAACTTTTGCCTTGACCATAGCACATTGGAAAGATTCCTACTCTCATAGACATTGCAAAGAGTCTTCCATGCATCTGCTGCTCCTTTGCAAGAAATGACATGAGCAAAGTTGGTTTCATCTAAGTTGGTGGCAATTATGCCAAAAGCCTTCTTCTCTCGTCTTTTGAAGTCCTTTTGCTCCTTCATGCTTGCCTCTAATCCAGGTGCCTCTTCCTCCTCACATACTATTTCCCAAAGATCCATTGACGCCAAAAGTAGCTCCATTTTGGCCTTCCAGTTGTGGAAGTTGTCACCTCTAAACTTTTCTACCATTCTTAAGCTATCACTCTCAAAAGATGCCATCTCAAGCTACAAGTAGGTCCAAAAATCTCTTGATTTGGAGTTGTAATGCAAAAGATATGACTACTCAAAGATTGCTGAACTACAAACTCAGAATTCGCTGTTTTGCAACTTTTTGCATACTTTGAGTCCAAATCACGTCTAAATTGTGGAAAATGCTATGTCATGTAATTCTATGGCTTTCAAACATCTCCCTCACATCACCTCACTCAAAATGACTCAATTTCTCATAAAACTCTCAAATACTACTGTTACTTCAGCAAAGACACTATCAAGGTCTTGCACTAACCTCATACACTCACAAATCCAGGAGTAATGACTTCAACAAAACACTAGTAATACTATACCATAAGATCTCAACCACCAAACAAGCAACAAAGAAAATAAAATGCAACAACAACTTACTTAGTAAGAGAATGTGGGCCCATAACCTATTGAAACATAGAAATTAAACTCCACACAAGCAAGTTCGGACCAGCAAGGTTGCGCTTCACAAATCAAGTGTGGTATGAGATAATTCTTCCCATGCCAACCCTTTCCTTATATACTAGTACCAAGGTACCAAGTGCTACAATCCATATGGGATATCTCCTAGGACCAGCCCTCCCCTGGTACTCTAATGCACTATAGACCAGCATCCTACCTTATGGGATATCCTTAACAACACTTGTACTCTATTGACCATTAGCAACTACTTAAAGAGTTCTTTTCTCAACACAACCTTGCTGGTTCTAACTTGCTTGTGTGGAGTTTGCTTTCTATTTTTCAATATTCTGAGTTTGTAGTTCAGCAATCTTGGAGTAGTCATATCTTTTGCATTACAACTCCAAATCAAGAGATTTTTGGACCTACTTGTAGCTTGAGATGGCATCTTTTGAGAGTGATAGCTTAAGAATGGTAGAAAAGTTTAGAGATGACAACTTTCACCACTGGAAGGCCAAAATGGAGCTACTTTTGGCGTCATTGGATCTTTGGGAGATAGTATGTGAGGAAGAAGAGGCACCTGGATTAGAGGCAAGCATGAAGGAGCAAAAAGACTTCAAAAGAGGAGTAAAGAAGGCTTTTGGCATAATTGCCAGCAACTTACATGAAACCAACTTTGCTCATGTCATTTCTTGCAAAGGAGCAGCAGATGCATGGAAGACTCTTTGCAATGTCTATGAGAGTAGGAATCTTTCCAATGTTCTATGGTCAAGGCAAAAGTTCTTCATCGTGAAGATGGAAGAAGGTGAAGACCTCATGGCTCTTGTAATTAAGGTAAAGGCACTTGCAAACCAACTTGCTGTTATTGACAAGCCTTTCCATGAAGAGGATGTTGTGATGATGTTGCTCTCAAGCCTTCCAGACTCCTATTCCTCCCTCATTGTGGCATTGGAGTCCATTTCAAGGAAAGACCTCACTTTGGACTATGTCACGGCAAGACTAGTCCATGAAGTGACCAAAAGAAAGCAAAAGGAGTCTATTGGGGAGCAATCAGCACTATTTACAAGACCAAGTAAGGCAAGTGCCCCTTTTCAACGTTATCCTCCTAAAACTTGTTACATTTGTGGACTACCAGGCCATTTTGCTAGAAATTGTTTCAAGGCAAAGAGAGGAGAAAGAGAGAATGCCAACAATGCTTTTCATGACCATGGAGGTGAAGACTTTGCATTCATGGCAAAACAAACTCCTTCCATGTTTGATATGAGCAAATGGATTGTGGATTCCGGATGTACCAAACACATGACTCCATACAAGTGTTCATTTAACACTTATCAACCAATTCAAGCAACCAAGGTTTGGTTAGGTGATAATTGTATGGTACAATGTTGAAGGAAAGAACTCATTTAGTTGTTGCTAATGGTCAATAGAGTATATGAGTAATGAGGGATATCCTACAAGGTTAGTTGCTGGTCTATAGAACATTAGAATACAAGGAGAGGGCTGGTCCTAAGAGATATCCCATATGGGTTGTAACACATGATACCTTGATACTAGTATATAAGAAAAGGGTTGGCATGGGAAGAATCATCTCATACCACACTCTATTTGTTATAGTGCAACCTTGCTGGTCCTAACTTACTTGTGTGGAGTATGCTTTCTTTGCTTCAATATACAAGCCATTGGAATAGGCACCATTATAGCTGAGGTAGTGGTGAAGGGCATAAGCAAGAGAATCACTCTCAAGGATGTGTTGCATGTGCCAAAGATGAAGAAGAACCTCCTTTCGGTGAGTAAACTTGTAACTCATGGGTACAAAGTGCAATTTAACATGAATGGATGTTTTGTGAGAACCATGGAAGGCAAAGAAGTAGCAAAAGGGACTAGGAATGGTAATCTCTATATTATCAATTGCAAGAGGATCAATGGAGTGGAGGTTGCTGCCTTTGCTGAATTTCCATCAAATGAAGAGAAGATGGGCATTTGGCATCAAAGACTTGGGCATTTGAAAGCCAAAAGCATGAAGGGGCTTCAATCCAAGGTAAATGGCATAGACCTTGGCCATTCTACCATGAATCTTGCTTGTGAGGGATGCATTCAAGGCAAACAACATAGGACACCATTTCCTACAGGAGTTGCAACAAGAACAAACCAATTGCTGGAGCTTGTGCATTCGGATGTTTGTGGATCCATGAGGACACCATCTATGAGTGGTAGTGAAAAGTGGGAGATGTGTCCAAGTAGGAGTAGTGGTGTGTTTGTGGACACATCTTCAATTCCAGCAAACAAACATGAAGATGAAGAAGTGCATTCTCAAAGTGAAGAAGGAGAGAAAGTTGCCATGATAGAAGAGCCCAATACTATGAAGACTTCAATGCCAGCAAGATACAATAAGGACAATGAAGAGAATGAAGATGAAGAATACCAACAAATGAGTAAGAGAAAGCACTCCATGAGTCATACAAGGCAGCAAGAGGTGCAAGAAGGCTCATCTTCTTTGCATGAAAAAAGATATCCAACACGTGAGAGAAGACCACAAGGTGAATGGTGAAAGAACCACATCTTTCCACAACAATTGGATGTAAGTGGGTGCTTAGAACCAAGAGAGATGCAAACGATTGAAGGTCAACAATGGGCTATGTATTCTTTGTTTGAGTGGGAGCCATATCTTCGAATAGCAATAGACAACCAAACATTGCAAGGTCCACAATAGGGGCGGAGTATTTGGCAGCAAGTCATAAAGCAATGGAGGCATTTTGGTTGAGGTTGTTATTGGAAGATATTGCACTTATGCAATTGGAGGCTACTCCATTGAGGTGTGACAATCAAGGATGTCTTGCTTTTGCAAAGAATCGAAAGCATCATGCAAGAACTAAGTACATTGATATTCAGCATGATTTCATAAGAGAGAAAATAGAGATGGAGGTTATTGATATGATGTATTGTGAAACCAAAGACATGTTGGCTGATTTATTGACAAAAGCCTTAGTTAGAGAAGGACAGAATAAGTTGAGTAAGGCATTAGGATTGATAGCTAATTGACCAATAGCAAAGTGGGAGTGTTGAAAAAAGAACTCTTTAAGTAGTTGCTAATGGTCAATAGAGTACAAGTGTTGTTAAGGATATCCCATAAGGTAGGGTGCTGCTCTATAGTACATTAGAGTACAAGGGGAGGGCTGGTCCTAGGAGATATCCCATATGGATTGTAGCACTTGGTACCTTGGTACTAGTATATAAGGAAAGGGTTGGCATGGGAAGAATTATCTCATACCACATTCTATTTATTATAGTGCAACCTTGCTGGTTCTAACTTACTTGTGTAGAGTATGTTTTCTATGTCCCAATATGTCAACAATAGCAAGTTGGTTTGTAAGTGCTTTTACCTTATTCACATGAGCCATGAGATCTTCACCTTCTTCCATCTTCACGATGAAGATTTTCTGCCTTGACCAGAGCACATTGGAGAGATTCCTACTTTCATAGACATTGCAAAGAGTCTTCCATGCATCTGCTGCCTCTTTGCAAGAAATGACATCAGCAAAGTTGCTTTCATCTAAGTTGGTGGCAATTATGCCAAAAGCCTTCTTCTCTCGTCTTCTGAAGTCTTTTTGCTCCTTGATGCATGGAGTAATGGAAGCAATTTGGTTGAGGTTGTTATAGAAAGATATTAGACTTGTGCAATTGGAGGCCACTCCATTGAGGTGTGACAATCAAGGATGTTTGGCTTTTGCAAAGAATCCAAAGCATCATGCAAGAACCAAGCACATTGATATTCAGCATCATTTCATAAGAGAGAAGATAGAGATGGGGGTTACTGATATGATGTATTGTGAAACCAAAGACATGTTGGCTGATTTATTGACAAAACCTTTAGTTAGAGAAAGACACAACAAGTTCATTAAGGCATTAGGATTGATAGGTAATTGACCAATAGCAAAGTGACAGTGTTGAAGGAAAGAGTTCTTTAAGTAGTTGCTAATGGTCAATAGAGTATAAGTGTGTTGAGGTAAAAGATAAAGATGAATAGATAATAGTTAAAGTAGAATAAGTTACCACGTAAAGGATATGTCACGGCCATAATCATGTAAGCTAATAATTACATATAGAAATAGGAAGAAGTAAGTAAAAGTAGAGAAAAGTAAGTTAATTCTATAATATTTAATATAGAACCTTCCTAGAAACTTCCTAGATGCTGCTTTGACTTCATAGGTGTCTTTAATTGAATTTTTGGATTAGAAACGTGGTCAACAACTTGGCCATGTGCCACACATGTTGTTAGCTTGAAGATCAAGCTAACTATGTGGCCCACACGTAGAAAAACTTACCTTGTAAGTCAAGGCATGTGTCTTACAAAGTCAACACATATTAGAGGTCCTATAGAACGTCGCCACGTAGCTCCTAATTAGATAGTATATATAGAGACAAGAGTGAAGGCTTCTTCACTCTTGTCAACTCCTTTCTTGCTTCTAGTCCAGGTTCAAGAGTCTTTAGTTTCTTGTCTTGTGGCAATAGCCATTCCAGTTTCTTTTTAATATACCTACTTGTTTATATTTTGACTTACTATATCGAGATAGCCTTTTTGTGTATATTTTCCCTCATCGAGTCTTTGTCCTTGACAAATTGACAAGAGTACACTTACAATATCAGAGCATTGTTTTTTCTTGAGTAAGAGTGGATTACCCCTTTCTCTTGACAAGACATAAGCGTATTAGAAGTTTGCGGATTACCCTGTTGAAAGAAAGTACTCTTCAAGTAGTTGCTAATGGTCAAACAGAATATATGTATTGTTACGGATATCCCATAATGTTAGTTGCTCGTCCATAGTGCCTTAGAGTACAAGGGTAGGGCTAGTCCTAGGAGATATCCCATATGGATGATAGCACTTGGTACCTGGGTACTAGTATATAAGGAAAGGGTTGGCATGGGAAGAATTATCTCATACCACACTCTATTTGTTATAGTGCAACCTTGCTGGTCCTAACTTACTTGTGTGGAGTATGTTTTCTATGTTTCAATAGGTTATGGACCCACATTCTCTTACCAAGTAAGTTGTTCTTGCATTTTATTTTCTTTGTTGCTTGTTTGGTGGTTGAGATCTTATGATATAGTATTACTAGTGTTTTGTTGAAGTCATTACTCCTGGATTTGTGAGTGTTTGATGTTAGTGCAAGACCTTGATAGTGTCTTTGCTGAAGTAACACTAGTATTTGAGAGTTTTATGAGAAATTGAGTCATTTTGAGTGAGGTGATGTGAGGGAGATGTTTGAAAGCCATAGAATTACATGACATAGCATTTCCCACCATTTAGACGTGATTTGGACTCAAAGTATGCAAAAAGTTGCAAAACAGTGAATTCTGTGTTGAGAATAGAACTCTTTAAGTAGTTGCTAATGGTCAATAGAGTACAAGAGTTGTTAAAGATATCCCATAAGGTAGGGTGCTGGTCTATAGTACATTAGAGTACAAGGGGAGGGCTGGTCCTAGGAGATATTGCATATGGATTGTAGCACTTGGTACCTTGGTACTAGTATATAAGGAAAGGGTTGGCATGGGAAGAATCATCTCATACCACATTCTATTTGTGAAGTGCAACCTTGCTGGTTCTAACTTGCTTGTGTGGAGTTTGCTTTCTATGTTTCAATAGGTTATGGGCCCACACTCTCTTACCAAGTAAGTTGTTCTTGCATTATTTCTTTGTTGCTTGTTTTTGGTGGTTGAGATCTTCTGGTAGAGTGTTGCTAGTGAATTGTTGAAGTCATTGCTCCTGGATTTGTGAGTGTATGAGCTTAGTGCAAGACCTTGATAGTGTCTTTGCTGAAGTAACACTAATGTTTGAAAGTTTTATGAGATAGTGAGTCATTTTGAGTGGAGTGACGTGAGGGAGACTTATGAGAGCCATAGAATTACTTTACAATTCATTCCCCACCATTTAGACGTGATTTGGACTCATAATTTACAAAAAGTTGCAAAACAGCGAATTCTGGGTTTGTGGTTCAGCGATCTTTGAGTAGTGATATCTTCTTCATTACAACTCCAAATCAAGAGTTTTTTGGACCTACGTGTAGCTTGAGATGGCATCTTTTGAGGGTGATAGCTTGAGAATGGTTGAAAATTTCAAAGGTGACAACTTTCACCACTGGAAGGCCAAAGTGGAACTACTTTTGGCATCATTGGATCTTTGGGAGATTGTATGTGAGGAGGAAGAGGCACCTGGGGTAGAGGCAAGCATCAAGGAGCATAAGGAGTTCAAAAGACGAGAAAAGAAGGCTTTTGGCATAATTGCCACCAATTTAGATGAGAGCAACTTTGCTCATGTCATTACTTGCAAAGGGGCAGCAGATGCATGGAAGACTCTTTGCAACGTCTATGAGAGTAGAAATCTCTCCAATGTACTATGGTCAAGGCAAAAATTCTTCACCGTGAAGATGGAAGAAGGTGAAGATCTCATGGCTCATGTGAATAAGGTAAAAGCACTTGCAAACCAACTTGCTGTTATTGACAAGCCTTGACCTGAAGAAGATGTTGTGATGACATTGCTCTCAAGCCTTCCGGACTCCTATTCCTCCCTCATTGTGGCATTGGAGTCTATTTCAAAGATAGACCTCATTTTGGACTATGTCACGGCAAGACTAGCCCATGAAGTGACCAAAAGAAAGCAAAAGGAGTCTATTGGGGAGCAATCAGCACTATACACAAGACCAAGTAAGGCAAGTACTTCCATTCAACGTAATCTTCCCAAAACTTGTTATATTTGTGGAAAACCAGGCCATTTTGCTAGAAATTGTTTCAGGGCCAAGAGAGGAGAAAGAGAGAATGCCAACAATGCTTTTCATGACCATGGAGGTGAAGACTTTGCATTCATGGCAAAACAAACTCCTTCCATGTTTGATATGAGCAAATGGATTGTGGATTCCGGATGTACCAAACACATGACTCCATACAAGTGTTCATTTAACACTTATCAACCAATTCAAGCAACCAACGTTTGGTTAGGTAATAACTGTATGGTACAAGCCATTGGAATAGGCACGATTGTAGTGGAGGTGGTGGTGAAGGGCATAAGCAAGAGAATCACTCTCAAGGATGTGTTGCATGTGCCAAAGATGAAGAAGAACCTCCTTTCGGTGAGTAAACTTGTAACTCATGGATACAAAGTGCAATTTAACATGAATGGATGTTTTGTGAGAACCATGGAAGGCAAAGAAGTAGAAAAAGCGACTAGGAATGGCAATCTCTATATTATCAATTGCAAGAAGATCAATGGAGTGGAGGTTGCTGCCTTTGCTGAATTTCCATCAAATGAAGAGAAGATGGGCATTTGGCATCAAAGACTTGGGCATTTGAAAGCCAAAAGCATGAAGGGGCTTCAATCCAAGGTAAATGGCATAGACCTTGGCCATTCTACCATGAATCTTGCTTGTGAGGGATGCATTCAAGGCAAACAACATAGGACACCATTTCCTACAGGAGTTGGAACAAGAGCAAACCAATTGCTGGAGCTTGTGCATTCGAATGTTTGTGGATCCATGAGGACACCATCTATGAGTGGTAGTGAAAAGTGGGAGATGTGTCCAAGTGGGAGTAGTGGTGTGTTTGTGGACACATCCTCAATTCTAGCAAACAAACAAGAAGATGAAGAAGAGCATTCTCAAAGTGAAGAAGAAGAGGAAGATGCCATGATAGAAGAGCCCAATACTATGAAGACTTCAATTCCAGCAAGATACAATAAGGACAATGAAGAGAATGAAGATGAAGAATACCAACAAATGAGTAAGAGAAAGCACTCCATGAGTCATACAAGGCAGCAAGAGGTGCAAGAAGGCTCATCTTCTTTGCATGAAAGAAGATATCCAACACGTGAGAGAAGACCACAAGGTGAATGGTGAAAGAACCACATCTTTCCACACAAATTGGATGTAAGTCGGTGCTTAGATCTAAGAGAGATGCAAACGATTGAAGGTCAACAATGGGCTATGTATTCTTTGTTTGAGTGGGAGCCATATCTTTGAATAGCAATAGACAACCAAACATTGCAAGGTCCACAATAGGGGCGGAGTATTTGGCAGCAAGTTATGAAGCAATGGAGGCAATTTGGTTGACATTGTTATTGGAAGATATTGGACTTGTGCAATTTGAAGCTACTCCATTGAGGTGTGACAATCAAGGATGTCTTGTTTTTGGAAAGAATCCAAAGCATCATGCAAGAACTAAGTACATTGATATTCAGCATCATTTCATAAGAGAGAAGATAGAGGTGGAGGTTATTGATATGATGTATTGTGAAACCATAGACATGTTTGCTGATTTGTTGACAAAAGCCTTAGTTAGAGAAGGACACAACAAGTTGAGTAAGGCATTAGGATTGATAGCTAATTGACCAATAGCAAAGTGGGAGTGTTGAAAAAAGAACTCTTTAAGTAGTTGCTAATGGTCAATAGAGTACAAGTGTTGTTAAGGATATCCCATAAGGTAGGGTGCTGCTCTATAGTACATTAGAGTACAAGGGGAGGGCTGGTCCTAGGAGATATCCCATATGGATTGTAGCACTTGGTACCTTGGTACTAGTATATAAGGAAAGGGTTGGCATGGGAAGAATCATCTCATACCACATTCTATTTGTGAAGTGCAACCTATTGAAACATAGAAATTAAACTCCACACAATCAAGTTAGGACCAGCAAGGTTGCACTTCACAAATCAAGTGTGGTATGAGATAATTCTTCCCATGCCAACCCTTTCCTTATATACTAGTACCAAGGTACCAAGTGCTACAATGCATATGCGATATCTCCTAGGACCAGCCCTCCCCTTGTACTCTAATGCACTATAGACCAGCATCCTACCTTATGGGATATCCTTAACAACACTTGTACTCTATTGACCATTAGCAACTACTTAAAGAGTTCTTTTCTCAACACTCCCACTTTGCTATTGGTCAATTAGCTCTCAATCCTAATGCCTTACTCAACTTATTGTGTCCTTCTGTAACTAAGGCTTTTGTCAACAAATCAGCCAACATGTCTTTGGTTTCACTCTACATCATATCAATAACCTCCATCTCTATCTTCTCTCTTATGAAATGATGCTGAATATCAATGTACATAGTTCTTGCATGATGCTTTGAATTCTTTGCAAAAGTAAGACATCCTTGATTGTCACACCTCAATGGAGTAGCACAAGTCTAATATCTTTTAATAACAACCTCACCCAAATTGCCTCCATTGCTTTATGACTTGCTGCCAAATACTCCGCCCCTATTTTGGACCTTACAATGTTTGGTTGTCTCTTGCTATTCGAAGATATAGCTCCCACTCAAACAAAGAATACGTAGCCCATTTTTGACCTTTAATCGTTTGCATCTCTCTTGGTTCTAAGCACCCACTTACATCCAATTGTTGTGGAAAGATGTGGTTCTTTCACCATTCACCTTGTGGTCTTCTTTCACGTGTTGGATATCTTCTTTCATGCAAAGAAGATGAGCCTTCTTGCACCTCTTGCTGCCTTGTATGACTCATGGAGTGCTTTCTCTTACTCATTTGTTGGTATTCTTCATCTTCATTCTCTTCATTGTCCTTATTGTATCTTGCTGGATTTGAAGTCTTCATAGTATTGGGCTCTTCTATCATGGCATCTTCCTCTTCTTCTTCACTTTAAGAATGCTCTTCTTCATCTTTTTGTTTTTTTGCTGGAATTGAAGATGTGTCCACAAACACACCACTACTCCCACTTGGAGACATCTCCCACTTTTCACTAACACTCATACATGGTGTCCCCATAGATCCACAAACATCCGAATGCACAAGCTCCAGCAATTGGTTTGCTCTTGTTACAACTCTTCTAGGAAATGGTGTCCTATGTTGTTTGCCATGAATGCAAAGTCTTCACCTCCATGGTCATGAAAAGCATTGTTGGCATTCTCTCTTTCTCCTCTCTTTGCCTTAAAACAATTTCTAGCAAAATGGCCTGGTTTTCCACAAATGTAACAAGTTTTAGGAGGATCACGTTGAAAAGGAGCACTTGCCTTACTTGGTCTTGTAAATAGTGCTGATTGCTCTCCAATAGACTCCTTTTGCTTTCTTTTGGTCACTTCATGGCCTAGTCTTGCCGTAACATAGTCCAAAGTGAGGTCTTTCCTTGAAATGGACTCCAATGCCACAATGAGGGAGGAATAGGAGTCCGGAAGGCTTGAGAGCAATGTCATCACAACATCTTCTTCAAGTAAAGGCTTGTCAACAACAGCAAGTTGGTTTGCAAGTACTTTTACCTTATTTACATGGGCCATGAGATCTTCACCTTCTTCCATCTTCACGGTGAAGAACTTTTGCCTTGACCATAGCACATTGGAAAGATTCCTACTCTCATAGACATTGCAAAGAGTCTTCCATGCATCTGCTGCTCCTTTGCAAGAAATGACATGAGCAAAGTTGGTTTCATCTAAGTTGGTGGCAATTATGCCAAAAGCCTTCTTCTCTCGTCTTTTGAAGTCCTTTTGCTCCTTCATGCTTGCCTCTAATCCAGGTGCCTCTTCCTCCTCACATACTATTTCCCAAAGATCCATTGACGCCAAAAGTAGCTCCATTTTGGCCTTCCAGTTGTGGAAGTTGTCACCTCTAAACTTTTCTACCATTCTTAAGCTATCACTCTCAAAAGATGCCATCTCAAGCTACAAGTAGGTCCAAAAATCTCTTGATTTGGAGTTGTAATGCAAAAGATATGACTACTCAAAGATTGCTGAACTACAAACTCAGAATTCGCTGTTTTGCAACTTTTTGCATACTTTGAGTCCAAATCACGTCTAAATTGTGGAAAATGCTATGTCATGTAATTCTATGGCTTTCAAACATCTCCCTCACATCACCTCACTCAAAATGACTCAATTTCTCATAAAACTCTCAAATACTACTGTTACTTCAGCAAAGACACTATCAAGGTCTTGCACTAACCTCATACACTCACAAATCCAGGAGTAATGACTTCAACAAAACACTAGTAATACTATACCATAAGATCTCAACCACCAAACAAGCAACAAAGAAAATAAAATACAACAACAACTTACTTAGTAAGAGAATGTGGGCCCATAACCTATTGAAACATAGAAATTAAACTCCACACAAGCAAGTTCGGACCAGCAAGGTTGCACTTCACAAATCAAGTGTGGTATGAGATAATTCTTCCCATGCCAACCCTTTCCTTATATACTAGTACCAAGGTACCAAGTGCTACAATCCATATGGGATATCTCCTAGGACCAGCCCTCCCCTTGTACTCTAATGCACTATAGACCAGCATCCTACCTTATGGGATATCCTTAACAACACTTGTACTCTATTGACCATTAGCAACTACTTAAAGAGTTCTTTTCTCAACACAACCTTGCTGGTTCTAACTTGCTTGTGTGGAGTTTGCTTTCTATTTTTCAATATTCTGAGTTTGTAGTTCAGCAATCTTGGAGTAGTCATATCTTTTGCATTACAACTCCAAATCAAGAGATTTTTGGACCTACTTGTAGCTTGAGATGGCATCTTTTGAGAGTGATAGCTTAAGAATGGTAGAAAAGTTTAGAGATGACAACTTTCACCACTGGAAGGCCAAAATGGAGCTACTTTTGGCGTCATTGGATCTTTGGGAGATAGTATGTGAGGAAGAAGAGGCACCTGGATTAGAGGCAAGCATGAAGGAGCAAAAAGACTTCAAAAGAGGAGTAAAGAAGGCTTTTGGCATAATTGCCAGCAACTTACATGAAACCAACTTTACTCATGTCATTTCTTGCAAAGGAGCAGCAGATGCATGGAAGACTCTTTGCAATGTCTATGAGAGTAGGAATCTTTCCAATGTTCTATGGTCAAGGCAAAAGTTCTTCATCGTGAAGATGGAAGAAGGTGAAGACCTCATGGCTCTTGTAATTAAGGTAAAGGCACTTGCAAACCAACTTGCTGTTATTGACAAGCCTTTCCATGAAGAGGATGTTGTGATGATGTTGCTCTCAAGCCTTCCAGACTCCTATTCCTCCCTCATTGTGGCATTGGAGTCCATTTCAAGGAAAGACCTTACTTTGGACTATGTAACGGCAAGACTAGCTCATGAAGTGAACAAAAGAAAGCAAAAGGAGTCTATTGGGGAGCAATCAGCACTATTTACAAGATCAAGTAAGGCAAGTGTCCCTTCTCAACGTAATCCATCTAAAACTTGTTACGTTTGGAGGAAATCAGGCTACTTTGCTAGAAATTGTTTCAAGGCTAAGAGAGGAGAAACAGAGAATGCCATCAATGCTTTTGATGACCATGGAGGTGTAGACTTGGCATTTATGGCAAAAGAAACTCCCTCCATGCTTGATATGAGCAAATGGATTGTGAATTCTAGATATACCAAACACATGACTCCATACAAGTGTTCATTTAACACTTATCAACCAATTCCAACCACCAAGGTTTGGTTAGGTAATAATGGTATGGTACAAGCCATTGGAATGGGGACTATTATAGTAGAGGTGGTAGTGAAGGGCACAAGCCAGAGGATCACACTCAAGGAAGTGTTGCATGTGCCAAAGATGAAGAAGAACCTCCTTTCGGTGAGTAAACTTGTAACTAATGGATGTAGAGTGCAATTTGATATGAATGGGTGTTTTGTGAGAACCATGGAGGGCAAAGAAGTAGCAAAAGGAACTAGGGATGGAAATCTATATATTATCAATTGCAAGAAGATCAATGGAGTGGAGGTTGCTGCATTTGCTGAATTTCCATCAAATATAGACAAGGTGGGCATTTGGCATCAAAGACTTGGGCATTTGAATGCCAAAAGCATGAAGGAGCTTCAATCTATGGTAAGTGGCTTAGACCTTGGCCATTCTACCATGAATTTTGCTTGTGAGGAATGCATTCAAGGTAAACAACATAGGACACCATTTCCTAGCAGAGTTGCATCAAGAGCAAACCAATTACTGGAGCTTGTGCATTCGGATGTTTGTGGACCTATGAAGACACCATCTATGAGTGGAGCAACGTACTTTGTCACATTTATTGATGACTTCTCAAGGAAGGTATGGATTTACATCATCAGGGCCAAGAGTGAGTGTTTTGCCAATTTTAAGGAGTGGAAAGTACTTGTGGAGAAGCAATGTGAGCACAAGATTAAGGTGCTCTGATCGGACAATGGAGGTGAGTATTTGTCTCATCACTTTAATGAATTATTGAAACATGAAGGCATTGCAAGACAAACCTCCACTCCCTACACCCCACAACAAAATGAAGTTGCTGAAAGAGCAAATTGCACCATTGTGGAGATGGCTAGGAGTATGCTTCATGCTCAAAAGCTTGGATATGAGTATTGGGCGGAAGCTGTGGTAAATGCCGTGTATACAAGAAATAGGTGTCCCATAAGTGCACTTGAAGGAATGACTCCGTAAGAAGCTTGGACTGATAAAAAACCTTGCGTATCTCACATGAGGATTTTTGGATGCATTGCATATCTCAAGGTTCCAGATAGTATGAGAGGCAAACTTGATGCAAAAGGCACAAGATGTATATTCTTTGGTTATTGTGAAGGCACCAAGGCATATAGGCTCATGTGTTTAGATACCAAAAAGATCATCAAAAGTCGTGATGTAGAGTTCTTGGAGCATAAGAGTGGTAGTGAAAAGAGGGAGATGTGTCCAAGTGAAAGTAGTGGTGTGTTTGTGGACACATCTTCAATTCCAACAAACAAACAAGAAGATAAAGAAGAACATTCTCAAAGTGAAGATATAGATGAAGAAGAGTCCAACACTATGAAGAGTTGTATTCCAACAAGATACAACAAAGGCAATGAAGAGAATGAAGATGAAGAATACCAACCAAGGATTGAGAGAAGGAACTCCATGAGCCATACAAGGCAACAATAGGTGCATGAAGGCTCATCTTCTTTGCATGAAAGAAGATATCCAACACGTGAAAGAAGACCACAAGGTGAATGGTCGAAGAATCACATCTTTCCACAAGTAAGTGAAGACCATGCCAATGTTGCTCTTCTTGATGATCCATTGACTTTGTGTGATGCAATGAGGTGTGGTGATGCAATGAAGTGGGAGAGTGCCATGCAAAAAAAGTACAAATCTCTTATAGACAATGCAACATGGGAGTTGACTACACTTCCACCAAATCGTTCAGCAATTAGATGTAAGTGGGTGTTTAGAACCAAAAGAGATGCTACAGGCAATATTGTGAGGTACAAGGCAAGATTGGTTGCCAAAGGCTACTCACAAGTTGCTGGAGTGGACTTTAATGAGACATTTGCACCCGTGGCCAAGTTCACCACCATTAGAACCATTGTAGCAATTGGAGTAGCAATGGACCTTGAGATGCACCAAGTGGACGTCAAGACAGCATTCTTGAATGGAAAATTGGAAGAAGACATCTACCTAGAGCAACCCTAAGGATTCATTGAACAAGACAAACACAACCTTGTTTGTAAGTTGAAGAAGTCATTGTACGGACTCAAACAATCACCAAGAGCATGGTACCAACGTATTGACTCATTCTTTGTGAATGAAGGTTTTGTAAAAAGTGAAGCTGACCATTTTTTGTATGTGTTGCAAGCCAAAGACTTCTTGCTGGTTGTGATTCTCTATGTAGATGATTTAATCATCTTAAGCAACACAATGGTAAGATTGGATTGGTTGAAGAAGAAATTAGAGAGAGAATTTGAGATGAGTGATTTGGGAGAGCTCCACTATTGTTTGGGTGTGGAATTCACAAGAAATAGAGTGTCAAAGACCATCACATTGAGCCAAAGCAAGTACATTGAAGAAGTGTTGAAAAGATTCAACATGGGAGATTGCAAGCCCATTGGAACCCGTTTGGAGGCCAACTTGAAGTTGTTGAAGCTCACGGATGAGGAATATGCTGAAGTGGAGCATCAAATGCAAGGCATACCATACAAGGCAGCAGTAGGCTCACTCATGTATGCAATGGTGGGCACAAGGATGGATCTTGCATTTGCAGTAAGTGTTGTAAGCCAACACATGGCAAAACCAGGTCCTATGCATTGGGCAACCATCAAGAGAATCATGAGGTACTTGAAAGGCTCTTTGAACCTCAAACTATGTCTTGGAGGAAATAATATTGCATTACATGGATATTGTGATGCGGATTGGGCTGGAGATGCAAATGAGAGAAGGTCAACAACGGGCTATGTGTTTTTTGTTGGAGTGGGAGCCATATCTTGGAATTGCAAGAGACAACCAACCATTGCAAGGTCCACAATGGAGGCGGAGTATATGGCAGCAAGTCATGGAGGAATGGAAGCAATTTGGTTGAGGTTGTTATTGGAAGATATTAGACTTGTGCAATTGGAGGCGACTCCATTGAGATGTGGCAATGAAGGATGTCTTGTTTTTACAAAGAATCCAAAGCATCATGCAAGAACCAAGCACATTGATATTCAACACCACTTTATAAGAGAGAAGATAGAGATGGGGGTTATTGATATGATGTATTGTGAAACCAAAGACATGTTGGCTGATTTGTTGACAAAAGCCTTGGTCAGAGAAAGACACAACATGTTGAGTAAGGCATTAGAATTGATAGGTAATTGATCAATAGCAAAGTAGGAGTGGTCAAAGAAAGTACTCTTCAAGTAGTTGCTAATGGTCAAATAGAATATATGTATTGTTAGGGATATCCCATAATGTTAGTTGCTGGTCCATAGTGCCTTAGAGTACAAGGGTAGGGCTGGTCCTAGGTGATATCCCATATGGGTTGTAGCACTTGGTACCTTGATACTAGAATATAAGCAAGAGCTTGGAATGAGAAGAATTATCTCATACCACACTTGATTTGTAAAGTGCAACCTTGCTGGACCTTACTTGCTTGTGTGGAGTTTAATTTCTATGTTTCAATATACCCACTTCTAAATTGATATTGTTCTTAGTATCTTCTTTCTTATCAAGTCTTCCTTTTCCTTTGTCTTGAGCAATATCAAACAAATTTTTCTTCTTAGTGTCATTATGGCAGAGCTTGTTGAAATGAAGAGTTCAATGGCACAAATGCAAGAGCAAATGAGGGAGTTAATGCTTGCGATGCATCAACTCAATTCACCAACACAGGAAAGAACATGAATAGCATGTAGTGGGGATATAGAGATAATCGGAGCTGCTTCAACATCTACAACAAATCACGTTCCTTCTCCAATTGTACAACACCCTATATGCACTAGAGAACCAAGAATTGCCTTACCTTAGAAATTTGATGGTACGAGATCAAAGTTTTGAGGGTTCATCAATCAAGTACAATTGGCAATTGAACTTCAATCGCAAAGCTATCCAACTCCAGGATCACAAGTCAGGTTTATTGGCACTCTACTCTCTGGTTCTGCATTATCATAGTTTTCGTCTTTTCTTGAACAACGAAATCTAATATTGGATAATTAGGAAGCTTTTTTGGCGGAGTTTCGATCTATGTATGGTGAACACGATGCAACTCGTGTTGCAACAAATAAGATCCGAATTCTGCGACAAGGAAATCGCTCAGTAACAGTGTATGCTTCACAATTTTGACAACTTGCAATTGACATTAAGTGGGATGATGCTGCACTCATCAGTCAATTTCTTTATGGATTGCAATACGAAGTAAAGAAATTGATGTTCAACTTACCTGATCCTCAAACTTTGAGTCAAGCAATCAATTTTACGGTAAAATATGATAATCGACTTTTCGAATTTCGATCCGAGAATCATTCACAGGAAATTCAACGTTATTACTCAATGACAACATCAACATCTTCGCCAAACGTACATTCGGAAGTAGAAGACATGCAAATTGACGCGATACGTTTTAAACCCCTAACTGAGCAAGAAAAGATTCGTCGTCGTCAAGAAGGATTATGTTTATATTGCGGAGAACCTAAGCACACTACTCAACATTGTCCAAAGAAACGACGCAACTATAAAATGAGGGGTACGATGGTCAAAGAAGACAACATGTTAGAAAACGGATTCGTCCAGCTACAATAGGGACCGTGCAGCTGGAACCTTGTACAATTCCTAATAAAGGTCCTATCCTCTCCTCAGAACCCTCTCCTTGTTTTATAATAGACTTATATTTAGGACCTAAGAATTACAAAGCCTCTGCTTTATTAGATTTGGGAGCCTCAGCATGTTTTTTAGATGAACAATTTGTTAAAAGTCGTAAAATAACCTTTGTACAGAAACCTAAACCAGTACATGTAGAAATCATAGATAGTCGTCCCTTGTCTTTTGGAGATGTCACTCATGAAACTCATCCTATAAAAGTAACAATAGACGGTCATGATAGCTACATAGCTTTTAACATAATTAAATCCCCGTCCAATCCAGTTATTTTAGGTTTATCCTGGCTAAAAAAATATAATCCTCGAATAGATTGGAATTCACGTAAACTTGACTTTTCCCAGAGCGTTATTAATAGTTCTACCAACCAAGTTAAAAATTATAAGTCTAGTATAGTAAAATCCGTACTGATAGGTGCAAAAGCATTTATACACGCAGCAAAAGAAGGATCAACTTTTGCTATTTATGCTGCACCTATTTCTGAAAACGTAAAGACTTCAAGTGGCATTCCAAGTCAATATCAGGAGTATCAAGACATTTTTGAGAAAAAAAATGCAGGTATTCTTCTTGAGCATCGTCCATATGATTGTTCAATCGACCTCAAGGAAGGAACTCAGCCACCATTTGGACCAATTTATAGTTTATCGCAAGATGAGATGGCTGAACTCAAGACATATATTGACGAGAATTTAGCGAAGAATTTCATATGCCATTCAAAATCTCCAGCAGGAGCTCCAATTCTATTCGTAAAGAAAAAAGATGGATCTTTACGAATGTGTGTTGATTATCGAGGACTCAACAAGATCACAATCAAGAACAGGTATCCATTACCTTTGATATCAGGACTTCTTGACCAGTTGAATCAAGCTAAGATCTATACAAAAATAGATGTAAGAGGAGCATATAATCTAGTACGGATCAAAGAAGGAGATGAATGGAAGACTGCGTTTCGAACCAGGTATGGACATTTCGAATATAATGTCATGCCCTTTGGACTCACGAATGCACCAGCTGCTTTTTAACATCTCATGAATGATGTATTTCGTGAATTCTTAGACAATTTTGTCGTCTACTATCTAGACGATATCCTGATCTATTTTAAGAATGTCGAAGAACCTGAAATATATGTTCGTCAAGTATTACAAAAACTCAGAGATGCAGGATTGTATGCCAAGATGGAAAAGTGTGTATTTCACACTACTCAAGTTGACTTTTTAGGATACATCATTTCAAATGATGGTCTTATGATGGATTCTAAGAAAGTCCAAACAATCATGGATTGGAAGATTCCAAGGACAGTAAGAGATGTCCAATGTTTCTTGGGATTTGCCAATTACTATCGGATCTTCATCAAAGATTTCTTACGAGTTGCAGCTCCACTTACACGCTTGACTAGTAAAGATAAATTCCAATGGAATCAAGAAGCGGAAGCAGCATTTGAAGCCTTGAAGACATCGTTTGTCTCTGCATCAGTCTTATATTGTATTGACTTTTCCAAGGCATTTTTTATGGAAACAGATGCATCAGATTTTGCCTTGGATGCAGTTTTATCACAAATGGGAACAGATGACAAACTTCATCCGATAGCTTTTCATTCAAAAAAATTCTCAGCAGCTGAGATCAATTATGAGATCCACGATAAAGAACTTCTTGCGATCGTGGATTCCTTTCAAGAATGGCAATATTATCTAGAAGGCGCTTCTAGTCCAGTCACTGTGTATACAGATCACAAGAACCTCGAGTATTTCATGTCAGCACGCGTGTTGAATCGTCGTCAAGCTCGTTGGAGTATGTCTTTGTCAAGATTCGAGTTCATTATCACTTATCGGCTAGGAAAACAACAAGGTTTGTCTGATGCCCTATTTAGACGTTCTTATTTTGCACCAAAAGAAGGAGATGCAACTTTTGAGCAACAAAGAACGGTCCTCTTGAAACCGGAGCAATTTCATCTCCGAGCAATGAAATCAACATTGAATATTGATTCAACTTTGCTTAAGCAAATCCAGTCCAGTATGTCCTCAGACCCTCTTGTTTATGATATCGAGAATAATTCTTCCAAGTCTCATGATCCTTCTAAGTTCGAGTTTAAGAATAATCTATTATATTTTGAAGGATGCCTATATGTTCCAGAAGGAGAAGCACGTTTACGTGTTCTTTAAGCACGTCATGACTTTCCAGCAGCAGGGCACTTTGGATATAATAAGACTTTGGAACTCATATCAAGAGATTTTTGGTGGCCACAAATGTGGAAGTCAGTCAAAGACCTTTGTACAATCATGCGATATTTGTTCAAGATCAAAAATTCCTCGTCATCGACCTTACGAACTTCTTCAGCCATTACCTATATCAGAACAACCATGGTCTTCTGTTTCTATGGATTTCATCACAGATCTTCCAAGCTCAAGATCTTATGATTCTATATTTGTGATAGTAGATCGTTTCACCAAGATGGCATAGTTTGTGCCATGTACAAAATCTATCACAGGTGAAAAAACAGCTAAGCTTTTCATTGATAATATCTATCGCTATCATGGATTACCTAAAGATATCATATCGGATAGGGGAACTCAATTTGTGTCAAGATTTTGGAGGATCCTTTTCAAGATTTTAAAAGTGGACATAAAGCTATCTTCGGCTTTCCATCCTCAAACTGATGGACAAACAGAGCGCGTAAACCAAGTCTTGGAGCAATATTTAAGGTGTACTATTAACTACCAACAAGATGATTGGACAACCCTTCTGCCATTGGCAGAGTTTGCTTATAATAATACGGTACATTCTTCCACGCAACAAACACCTTTCTTTGCCAATTATGGCTATCATCCACGACTTGATACTTTTGATTTTTTAAAAGTTGATAATCCTACAGCAGAAGATATGGCAAATCGGTTGTCAGAGTTATATGCAATAATGAAGACGCAATTGAAGGAAGCTCAAGAACAACAAAAAATAAACGCAGATCTATATCGTAAGGAGAAACCACAAATCAACGTGGGTGATAAGGTATGGCTACTTCGTCGTAATATCAAGACTACTCGACCTTGTGACAAGTTGGACTATCGTAGACTTGGCCCCTTTTCTGTTTCTGAACAGATCAACCCAGTTGCATATCGGTTACATCTACCGGAGTCAATAAAGATCCATCATGTATTCCACGTATCTCTTCTTGAACCATATAAGACAGTGGATATACAAGGAAGAAGACAAATGCTACCGCCTCCTATAGAAGTAGATAATAATGAAGAATTTGAGGTGGAAGAGATATTGGACTCAAGGCGACGCCGAAATAAGCTGGAATATCTTGTTCATTGGCGCGGATATGATATTAGTGAACGCACATGGGAGCCATCTAGGAATCTAGCAAATGCATCAGCTAAAGTCAAAGTTTTTCATCAACGACATCCATCAAAATCAAGATGAAAATCTCTCTTATAAAAGATACAAGATTGAGGCAAGATAACATTCAATTTCTTATCTTTGTTTGTAACTTCTTTGCAATTGTGACGCTAATTAGATGGAGAGCCAACAACCAACGGATTCAACTCAAGAACCTTCGTTTGCTGACCTGCCGGACGAGACATTACGATTGTCACAACCTTCAAGACGACGCAATGGGAATGAAGATCTTCAAGAACGACATGTTCTTCCTCGAACAGATGTTGAGATACAACGCGTTTAGTATCACGATTTGGGAAGGGACTCTCGATGTTTGGTGATTCTGCTAGAGGTGGGAACAACTCCTGATGGTGTTCCGAATATTCTATTCGAAAGAAGTTACGAAGGCCTCAACAATGATCAAATAATTGGGTGGTCTTCCCGCCCTGGTATGGGACACTACCGATGGTTGAGAGGCCCTATCAAACATCTTCGAAGAGAACAGAGATCAGTGTATGTGGCAAATACAATTCGTCGCATCATAGATTTTCTCAACATATGATGACCGCTCCTCGTGGAACTCGTCTCTAGAAGGGGGGGTAATGTCACGACCATAATCATGTAAGCTAGTAATTACATATAGAAATAGGTAGAAGTAAGTAAAGGTAGATAAAAGTAAGTTAATTCTATAACATTCAATATAGAAGCTTCCTAGAAACTTCCTAGACGCTGCTTTGACTTCATAGGTGTCTTTAATTGACTTTTTGGATTAGAAACGTGGTCAACAACTTGGCCATGTGCCACACATGTTGTTAGCTTGAAGATCAAGCTAACTATGTGGCCCACACGTAGAAAAACTTGCCTTGTAAGTCAAGGCATGTGTCTTACAAAGTCAACACATATTAGAGGTCCTATAAAATGTCACCACGTAGCTCCTAATTAGATAGTATATATAGAGACAAGAGTGAAGGCTTCTTCACTCTTGTCAACTCCTTTCTTGCTTCTAGTCCAGGTTCAAGAGTCTTTAGTTTCTTGTCTTGTGGCAATAGCGATTCCAGTTTCTTTTTAATATACCTACTTGTTTATATTTTGACTTATTATATCAAGATAGCCTTTTTGTGTATATTTTTCCTAATCGAGTCTTTGTCCTTGACAGGATATTACCTTAGGTAAGTTGCTAATGGTCAAAGGCTTGACTCTTGGCATATAGAAATAGCATCCTATGGACATAGGATGCGGTCAAGGACAAAGAGTCAAAGTCAAGAGGATAAAGTGTGTCCTAGGGAATATCCAAAGAACTAGGTAAGAGTAATTAGTATATGGCATAGGATACCCTCGTGGTATGTAAGATGCCATAGGATCCTAGGATCCTTGAATACCCTCGTGGTATGAGCCAATGGATCCAAGGAGCATATGTGTTAAAGTCAAATGGTGGAAGAAGTCCTTTCACGGCAACAACCACCACCTATAAGTAACGAGAGTTGGAAGAGAGAACCATCACATTCCACACTTCTCTTATGTGCAACCTTGCTGATTTCTACTTACTTGTGTTATGCTTATAGTGTACTTTTTCTCAACAAGTTTGTTGAGGTAAAAGATAAAGATGAATAGATAATAGTTAAAGTAGAATAAGTTACATTATAAAGGATATTACCTTAGGTAAGTTGCTAATGGTCAAAGGCTTGACTCTTGGCATATAGAAAAAGCATCCTATGGACATAGGATGCGGTCAAGGACAAAGAGTCAAAGTCAAGAGGATAAAGTGTGTCCTAGGAAATATCCAAAGAATTAGGTAAGAGTAATTAGTATATGGCATAAGATACCCTCGTGGTATGTAAGATGCCATACGATCCTAGGATCCTTGGATACCCTCGTGGTATGAGTCAAAGGATCCAAATAGCATATGTGTAAAAGTAAAATGGTGGAAGAAGTCCTTTTAGGGCAGCAACCACCTCATACAAGTAACGAGAGTTAGAAGAGAGAACCATCTCATTCCACACTTCTCTTATGTACAACCTTGCTGATTTCTACTTACTTGTGTTATGCTTATAGTGTTCTTTTTTTCAACAAGTTATGGGCCCACACACTCTTTGTTGTGCTATTCAAGTAAGTTGAAGTCATTTTCTGTTCGTTGCTTTTGTGTGGATTAGATCTTATGGTATTTGTTGATGTTAGGTTTGTTGGTATAAGGAGGCTATTGGTATTAAGCTTGTACATCTCTAACATTGCTTTGTGGGTTCTTATCTCCTTGCTTTGTGAAGTTAAGACTTTGTAGAAAGACCTTGATAGTGTCTTTCGAGTTGGTGAAGTTTCTTCATTATTTTTGAGTGTTTTGATGAGAAAGTGATTAAGACGAGTGATTGTCAGTTCCATGAGGGTGCAATTACTTGTAGAAAGCTTCACAAGTTGAGTTGAAAGTGTTTTCAGTGAGATACCACTCTTTTGTTCATAACAGGGCATTCTGAGATTCAGCTAGTGCAAACTTCGTTTGGTGATTGTAAGCTTTTAGAGACTCCTTTTCTCAATATTTTTTGTTACACGCTTCCTTAGACATGGCTTCTAGTGAGGGTGAAGGTTTGAGAGTGATTGAGAAGTTTAGAGGCAACAATTTTTACCATTGGAAGGTCAAAATGGAGCTTTTGTTGGCATCTTTGGACCTTTGGGACATTGTAGATGAGAGTGAAGACCCTCCAAGCATAGATGCAAGCCCTAAGGACCACAAGGACTTCAAAAGACGTGAAAAGAAGGCTTTTGGCATGATTGCCACCAATTTGGATGAAGCCAACTTTTCTCACATTATCCATTGCAAAGGACCAGCGGAAGCATGGAAGACACTTTGCAACATATATGAGAGCAAGAACTTGTCCAACATCCTCTTCACAAGAAGGAAATTCTTCACTTGTAAGATGGAAGAAGGTGAAGACCTCATGGCACATGTTAATAAGGTAAAGGCTCTTGCAAATCAACTCGCAATTGTTTGACAAGCCTTTAGAGGATGGTGACATTGTCATGACTCTCCTCATGAGTCTTTCGAAGTCCTACAACTACCTCATTGTGGCATTGGAGTCTTTGAGGTTGAAGGAGCTTACAATGGACTATGTGACATCAAGACTTGCACATGAAGTAATTAAAAGGAAAGAGAAGGAGCATCAAAGTGAAGATTCAGCTCTCTTCTCAAGACAAGGCAAAGGTACCTATTCCAACCAATGTGACAATGTGAGAAGCAATGCAAGAACCTGCTTCATTTTTGGAAAACCGGGTCATTTTGTACGAAATTGCTACAAGGCCAAGAAAGAAAATAGAGAAAATGCTAACAATGCATGTGATGAAGTTGGTGGAGATGATTATGCATTCATGGCAAATGAAGGCACGTCTATGGCTACCATGTCCAAATGGATCATTGATTCGGGTGCTACCAAGCACATGACTCCATACAAGTGTTCATTTGATACTTATGAGACTATTCCAACAACAAAAGTATGGTTAGGAGATAATCGCATGGTGCAAGCCATTGGAATTGGCTCCATTGTGGTGGAGATTGTTGTGAAGAATCAAATGAAGAAGATCAGATTGAAAGAAGTATTACATGTGCCAAAGATGAAGAAGAACCTTCTTTCGGTGAGTAAACTTATTTCTCATGGTTATAAGGTGCAATTTGATATGAATGGATGCTTTGTGAAGGCAATGAATAGAGATCATGTTTTGAAAGGCTTTAGAGATGGCAATCTTTACTTCATCAATTGTAAGAAGGTGAATGGAGTTGAAGTGGCGGCATTTGCTGAATTTCCACAAGATCAAGATAAGTTTGGCATTTGGCATCGACGCCTTGGTCATTTGAATGCCAAAAGTATGAAGGAGCTCCAATCCATAGTTAGTGGCTTAGATCTTGGTCATTCATGCACAAATCTTACTTGTGAAGGTTGTATTCAAGGCAAACAACAAAGAGGTTCATTTCCAAGTGGAGTTGCAACACGTGCAACCACATTGTTGGAGATTGTGCATTCTGATGTTTGTGGACCTATGAAGACACCATCAATGGTAGGATCAAGGTACTCTGTTATATTTATTGATGACTTTTCAAGGAAGGTGCGGATTTTCATCCTTAAATCCAAGAGTGAATGCTTTTCAAAGTTTAAGGAATTTAAGGCACTTGTGGAGAAGCAATGAGACTGCAAGATCAAGATGTTGGATACAGACGATGGAGGTGAGTATTTATCAAAGCATTTTGATGAGTATTTGAAGATTCATGGTATTTCAAGACAAACTCCTACTCCCTATACTCCACAACAAAATGGAGTTGCTGAAAGAGCAAATCGAACTATTGTGCAGATGGCAAGGAGTATGATTCATGCTCAAAACCTTGGGCATGAATTTTGGACGGAAGCTGTGGTGAATGCAGTGTATACAAGGAATAGATGTCCTAGAAATGCACTTACATCAATGACTCCACAAGAAGCTTGGAGTGGGAGGAAACCTTGTGTTTCACACATGAGGACTTTTGGATGCATTGCTTATGCAAAGGTACCAGATTGTATGCGATCCAAATTTGATGCAAAAGGTACAAAGGATATTAGGAAGGTACCAAGGCATATAGGCTAATGTGTTTGGATACCAAGAAGATCATCAAAAGTCGTGATGTTCAATTTATGGAGCATAAAAGTACTTGTGAGCACTTGAAGATGTGTCCAAGTGGGAGTAATGGTGTGTTTGTGGACACATCTTTAATTTCAGCAACGAAAGAAGAAGAAGAAGATGAAGACAATGAAGATAGTGGAGATTTGAATCAACATGAAGAACCAAAGAAGATGAAGAAGAAGAAGAAGAAAGTATATACAATTGGTATGACAAACAATGAAGAAGTTGAAGATGATGATGATGATGAGGAATACAACCCTTTGAGTGAGAAGAGACAAGGTTCAAAAGAAAAGAAGGTTGAAGAGCACCAAGGTGAATCTTCTTCAAATGATAGGAGATATCCCACAAGAGACAGAAAATAACGTGGTGAATAGTGGAAGGACCACATCTTTCCTCAAGTAAGTGAAGAACATGCCAATGTTGCACTCCTTGCTGATCCATTGAATATATGTGATGATATGAAGTCTATGAATGCGTTGAAGTGGGAGGAGGCTATGGAAGAAGAGTACAAATCTCTCATGAGCAATGGAACATGGGAATTGACTCAACTTCCATCAAATCGATCTTCAATTGGTTGTAAGTAGGTGTTTAGAACCAAGAGGGACGCAATGGGTGATATTATGAGATATAAGGCAAGGCTAGTTGCCAAAAGATACTCACAAGTTGCTGGTGTTGATTTCAATGAGACATTTGCTCCCGTGGCTAAGTTCACCACCATTAGAACCATTGTGGCAATTGGGGCAGCAATGGACTTGGAGATGCATCAAATGGATGTGAAGACGGCTTTCTTGAATGGAGAGTTGGAAGAAGACATCTACATGGATCAACTTCAAGGATTTGTAGAAGAAGGCAAGCAACATCTTGTTTGTAAGTTGAAGAAATCCTTGTATGGACTCAAGCAATCTCCAAGGGCATGGTATCAAAGAATTGACACATTCTTTGTTAATGAGGGATTCCAAAGAAGTGAGGCTGACCATTCTATGTATGTGATACAATCAAAAGAGTTCTTGATGATTGTTATTCTTTATATAGATGATTTAACCATCTTAATCAATACTCTAAAGATGATGGATTGGTTGAAGACAAAGTTAGAAAATCAATATGAGATGAGTGATTTGGGAGAGCTTCACTATTGCTTAGGAGTGGAATTTACAAGAGATCGTGCTAACAAGACCATCACAATGAGCCAAAAGAAGTACATTGAAGGAGTGTTGAAACGATTCAACATGGAGGATTGCAAGCCTATTGGAACACCTTTGGAGTCTAATTTGAAGTTGATGAAGCTCACGGATGAAGAGTTTGCACAAGCTGAAGGCCAAATGCAAGGTGTTCCATACAAGGCAGCAGTTGGGTCACTCATGTATGCAATGGTTGGCACAAGGGTGGATTTTGCTTATGCGGTGAGGGTCGTAAGTCAACACATGTCAAAAGTAGGACCAATTCATTAGGCAACCATCAAGAGGATCATGAGGTACTTGAAATGCACTTTCGACTTCAAATTGTGCCTTGGAGGTGAAAGTATTGCTTTGCATGGTTATTGTGATGCGGATTGGGCAGGAGATGCAAATGATAGGCGGTCAACAATGGGCTATGTATACTTTGTTGGAGTGGGAGCAATTTCATGGAATTGTAAGAGGCAACCCACAATTGCAAGGTCCACAATGGAGGCGGAGTACATGGCAGCAAGCCATGGTGCAATGGAAGCAACTTGGTTAAGGCAAGTTTTGGAGTGTTGAAACATAGAACGCATACTCCACACAAGTAAGTTAGGACCAGCAAGGTTGCACTATAATAAATAGAATGTTGTATGAGATAATTTTTCCCATGCCAACCCTTTCCTTATATACTAGTACCAAGGTACCCAGTGCTACAATCCATATGGGATATTTCATAGGACTAGCCCTGCCCTTGTACTCTAATGCACTATAGACCAGCACTCTACCTTCTGGGATATCCTTAACAACACTTTTACTCTATTGACAATTAGCAATTACTTAAAGAGTTCTTTTCTCAATACTCTCACTTTGCTATTGGTCAATTACCTATCAATCCTAATGCCTTACTCAACTTGTTGTGTCCTTCTCTAACTAAGGCTTTTGTCAAGAAATCAGCAAACATGTCTTTGGTTTCACAATACATCATATCAATAACCTCCATCTCTATTTTCTCTCTTATGAAATCATGCTGAATATGAATGTACTTAGTTCTTGCATGATGCTTTGGATTCTTTGTAAAAGCAAGAGATCCTTGATTGTCACACCTCAATGGAGTAGCCTCCAATTACACAAGTCCAATATCTTCTAATAACAACCTCAACCAAATTGCCTCCATTGCTTTATGACTTGCTCCCAAATACTCCGCCCCTATTGTGGACCTTGCAATGTTTGGTTGTCTCTTGCTATTCGATGATATGGCTCCCACTCAAACAAAGAATACATAGCCTATTGTTGACCTTCAATCGTTTGCATCTTTCTTGGTTCTAAGCACCCACTTACATCCAAGTGTTGTGGAAAGATGTGGTTCTTTCACCATTCACCTTGTGGTCTTCTCTCACGTGTTGGATATCTTCTTTCATGCAAAGAAGATGAGCCTTCTTGCACCTCTTGCTGCCTTGTATGACTCATAGAGTACTTTCTCTTACTTATTTGTTGGTATTCTTCATCTTCATTCTCTTCATTGTCCTTATTGTATCTTGCTGGAATTGAAGTCTTCATAGTATTGGGCTCTTCTATCATGGCATCTTTCTCTTCTTCTTCACTTTGAGAATGCTCTTCTTCATCTTCTTTTTTGTTTGTTGGAATAGAAGATGTGTCCACAAACACACCACTACTCCCACTTGGACACATCTCCCACTTATGACTACCACTCATAGATAGTGTCCTCATGGGTCCACAAACTTTGGAATGGACAAGCTGCAGCTATTGGTTTGCTCTATTGAAACATAGAAAGCAAACTCCACACAAGCAAGTTAGGACCAACAAGGTTGCACTTCACAAATAGAATGTGGTATGAGATGATTCTTCCCATGCCAACCCTTTTCTTATATACTAGTACCAAGGTACCATGTGTTACAACCCATATGGGATATCTCTTAGGACCAGCCCTCTCCTTGTATTCTAAGGCACTATAGACTAGCAACTAACCTTGTAGGATATCCCTCATTACTCATATACTCTATTGACCATTAGCAACAACTAAATGAGTTCTTTCCTTCAACACTCACACTTTGCTACTGGTCAATTAGCTATCAATCCTAATGCCTTACTCAATATGTTGTGTCTCTCTTTCACCAAGGCTTTTATTAGCAAATCAGCCAACATGTCTTTGGTTTCACAATACATCATATCAATAACTCCCATCTCTATCTTCTCTCTTATAAAGTGGTGTTGAATATCAATGTGCTTGGTTCTTGCATGATGCTTTGGATTCTTTGCAAAAGCCAAACATCCTTGATTGTCACATCTCAATGGAGTGGCTTCCAATTGCACAAGTCCAATGTCTTCCAACAACAACCTCAACCAAATTGCCTCCATTGCTCCATGACTTACTGCCATATACTCCACCTCCATTGTGGACCTTGCAATGGTTGGTTGTCTCTTACAATTCCAAGATATGGCTCCCATTCCAACAAAGAATACATAGCCTGTTGTTGATCTTCTATCATTTGTATCTCCAGCCCAATCCCCATCACAATATCCATGTAATGCAATACTATCTCCTCCAAGACATAATTTGAGGTTCAAAGAGCCTTTTAAGTACCTCATGATTCTCTTGATGGTTGCCCAATGCATAGGACCTGGTTTTGCCATGTGTTGACTTACAACACTTACTGCAAATGCAAGATCCATCTTTGTACCCACCATTGCATACATGAGTGAGCCTACTGCTGCCTTGTATGGTATGCCTTGCATTTGATGTTCCACTTCAGTATATTCCTCATCCGTGAGCTTCATCAACTTTAAGTTGGCTTCCAAAGGAGTTCCAATGGGCTTGCAATCTTGCATGTTGAATCGTTTCAATACTTCTTCAATGTACTTGCTTTGACTCAATGTGATGGTCTTTGATACTCTATTCCTTGTAAATTCCACACCCAAACAATAATGAAGCTCTCCCAAATCACTCATTTCAAACTCTTTCTCCAATTTCTTCTTCAACCAATCTAATTTTACCATGGTGTTGCTTAAGATGATTAAATCATCTACATAGAGGATCACAACCAGCAAGAAGTCCTTGGCTTGCAACACATACAAAGAATGGTCAGCTTCACTTCTTATAAAACCTTCCTTCACAAAGAATGAGTTAATGCGTTGATACCATGCTCTTGGTGATTGCTTGAGTCCATACAATGACTTCTTCAACTTGCATACAAGGTTGGGTTTGTCTTGATCAATAAATCCTTGAGGTTGCTCCATGTAGATGTCTTCTTCCAATTCTCCATTCAAGAAGGCTGTCTTGACGTCCATTTGATGCATCTCCAAGTCTATTGATGCTCCAAATGCTACTATAGTTCTAATGGTAGTGAATTTGGCCACTGGAGCAAATGTCTCATTAAAATCCTCTCCAGCAACTTGTGAGTAGCTTTTGGCAACCAATCTTGCTTTGTACCTCACAACATTGCCCATAGCATCTCTCTTGGTTCTAAACACCCACTTACATCCAATTGCTGAACGATTTGGTGGAAGTGGAGTCAACTCCCATGTCTTGTTGTCGATAAGAGATTTGTACTCTTCTTGCATAGCAATCTCCCACTTCATTGCATCACCACACCTCATTGCATCACACAAAGTCAATGGATCATCAAGAAGAGCAACATTGGCCTGATCTTCACTTACTTGTGGAAAGATGTGGTTCTTCCACCATTCACCTTGTGGTCTTCTTTCACGTGTTGGATATCTTCTCTCATGCAAAGAAGATGAGCCTTCATGCACCTCTTGTTGCCTTCTATGGCTCATACACTTCCTTCTCTCATTCATTGGTTGATATTCTTCATCTTCATTCTCTTCATTGTGCTTGTTGTATCTTGCTGGAATTGAAGTCTTTATAGAGTTGGGCTCTTCTTCAATGATATCTTCATTTCCATCTTCACTTTGAGAATGCTCTTCTTCATCTTTTTCTTTGTTTGCTGAAATTGAAGATGTGTCCACAAACACACCACTACTCCCACTTGGACACATCTCCCACTTTTCACTTGCACTCTTATACTCCAAGAACTCTACATCATGACTTTTGATGATCTTTTTGGTGTCTAAACACATGAGCCTATATGCCTTGGTGCCTTCACAATATCCAAGGAATGCACATCTTGTGCCCTTTGCATCAAGTTTGCCTCTCATACTATCTGGAACTTTAGCATATGTAATGCATCCAAAAATCCTCATATGAGATAAACAAGGTTTCTTACCAGTCCAAGCTTCTTCGGGAGTCATTCCTTCAAGTGCACTTGTGGGACACCTATTTCTTGTATATACGGCATTTACCACAGCTTCCGCCCAATACTCATATCCAAGCTTTTGAGCATGAATCATACTCCTTGCCATCTCCACAATGGTGCGACTTGCTCTTTCAGCAACTCCATTTTGTTGTTGTTGAGAAAAGAACTCTTTAAGTAGTTGCTAGTGGTCAATAGAGTACAAGTGTTGTTAAGGATATCCCATAAGGTAGGGTGCTTGTCTATAGTGCATTAGAGTACAAGGGGAGGGCTGGTCCTAGGAGATATCCCATATGGATTGTAGCACTTGGTACCTTGGTACTAGTATATAAGGAAAGAGTTGGCATGGGAAGAATTATCTCATACCACACTCTATTTGTTATAGTGCAACCTTGCTGGTCCTAACTTACTTGTGTGGAGTATGCTTTCTATGTTTCAATAGGTTATGTGCCCACATTCTCTTACCTAGTAAGTTGTTCTTGCATTTTATTTTCTTTGTTGTTTGTTTCGTGGTTGAGATTTTATGGTATAGTATTACTAGTGTTTTGTTGAAGTCATTACTCCTGGATTTGTGAGTGTATGAGGTTAGTGCAAGACCTTGATAGTGTCTTTGCTGAAGTAACACTAGTATTTGAGAGTTTTATGAGAAATTGAGTCATTTTGAGTGAGGTGATGTAAGGGAGATGTTTGAAAGCCATAGAATTACATGACATAGCATTTCCCATCATTTAGACGTGATTTGGACTCAAAGTATGCAAAAAGTTGCAAAACAGCGAATTCTGAGTTTGTAGTTCAGCAATCTTTGAGTAGTCATATCTTTTGCATTACAACTCCAAATCAAGAGATTTTTGGACCTACTTGTAGCTTGAGATGGCATCTTTTGAGAGTGATAGCTTAAGAATGGTAGAAAAGTTTAGAGGTGACAACTTTTACCACTGGAAGGCCAAAATGGAGCTACTTTTGGCGTCATTGGATCTTTGGGAGATAGTATGTGAGGAGGAAGAGGCACCTGGATTAGAGGCAAGCATGAAGGAGCAAAAGGACTTCAAAAGACGAGAAAAGAAGGCTTTTGGCATAATTGCCACCAACTTAGATGAAACCAACTTTGCTCATGTCATTTCTTGCAAAGGAGCAGCAGATGCATGGAAGACTCTTTGCAATGTCTATGAGAGTAGGAATCTTTCCAATGTGCTATGGTCAAGGCAAAAGTTCTTCACCGTGAAGATGGAAGAAGGTGAAGATCTCATGGCTCACGTAAATAAGGTAAAAGCACTTGCAAACCAACTTGCTGTTGTTGACAAGCCTTTACTTGAAGAAGATGTTGTGATGACATTGCTCTCAAGCCTTCCGGACTCCTATTCCTCCCTCATTGTGGCATTGGAGTCCATTTCAAGGAAAGACCTCACTTTGGACTATGTCACGGCAAGACTAGCCCATGAAGTGACCAAAAGAAAGCAAAAGGAGTCTATTGGGGAGCAATCAGCACTATTTACAAGACCAAGTAAGGCAAGTGCCCCTTTTCAACGTTATCCTCCTAAAACTTGTTACATTTGTGGAAAACCAGGCCATTTTGCTAGAAATTGTTTCAAGGCAAAGAGAGGAGAAAGAGAGAATGCCAACAATGCTTTTCATGATCATGGAGGTGAAGACTTTGCATTCATGGCAAAACAAACTCCTTCCATGTTTGATATGAGCAAATGGATTGTGGATTCCGGATGTACCAAACACATGACTCCATACAAGTGTTCATTTAACACTTATCAACCAATTCAAGCAACCAAGGTTTGGTTAGGTGATAATTGTATGGTACAAGCCATTGGAAAAGGCACCATTGTAGTGGAGGTGGTGGTGAAGGGCATAAGCAAGAGAATCACTCTCAAGGATGTGTTGCATGTGCGAAAGATAAAGAAGAACCTCCTTTCGGTGAATAAACTTGTAACTCATGAGTACAAAGTGCAATTTAACATGAATAGATGGTTTGTGAGAACCATGGAAGGCAAAGAAGTAGCAAAAGGGAGTAGGAATGGCAATCTCTATATTATCAATTGCAAGAAGATCAATGGAGTGGAGGTTGCTGCCTTTGCTGAATTTCCATCAAATGAAGAGAAGATGGGCATTTGGCATCAAAGACTTGGGCATTTGAATGCCAAAAGCATGAAGGGGCTTCAATCCAAGGTTAATGGCATAGACCTTGGCCATTCTACGATGAATCTTGCTTGTGAGGGATGCATTCAAGGCAAACAACATAGGACACCATTTCCTAGAGGAGTTGCAACAAGAACAAACCAATTGCTGGAGCTTGTGCATTCGAATGTTTGTGGATCCATGAGGACACCATCTATGAGTGGTAGTGAAAAGTGGGAGATGTGTCCAAGTGGGAGTAGTGGTGTGTTTGTGGACACATCTTCAATTCTAGCAAACAAACAAGAAGATGAAGAAGAGCATTCTCAAAGTGAAGAAGAAGAGGAAGATGCCATGATAGAAGAGCCCAATACTATGAAGACTTCAATGCCAGCAAGATATAATAAGGACAATGAAGAGAATGAAGATGAAGAATACCAACAAATGAGTAAGAGAAAGCACTCCATGAGTCATACAAGGCAGCAAGAGGTGCAAGAAGGCTCATCTTCTTTGCATGAAAGAAGATATCCAATACGTGAGAGAAGACCACAAGGTGAATGGTGAAAGAACCACATCTTTCCACAACAATTGGATGTAAGTGGGTGCTTAGAACTAAGAGAGATGCAAACGATTGAAGGTCAACAATGGGCTATGTATTCTTTGTTTGAGTGGGAGCCATATCTTTGAATAGCAATAGACAACCAAACATTGCAAGGTCCACAATAGGGGCGGAGTATTTGGCAGCAAGTCATGAAGCAATGGAGGCATTTTGGTTGAGGTTGTTATTCGAAGATATTGGACTTGTGCAATTTGAAGCTACTCCATTGAGGTGTGACAATCAAGGATGTCTTGCTTTTGGAAAGAATCCAAAGCATCATGCAAGAACTAAGTACATTGATATTCAGCATCATTTCATAAGAGAGAAGATAGAGATGGAGGTTATTGATATGATGTTTTGTGAAACCAAAGACATGTTTGCTGATTTGTTGACAAAAGCCTTAGTTAGAGAAGCACACAACAAGTTGAGTAAGGCATTAGGATTGATAGCTAATTGACCAATAGCAAAGTGGGAGTGTTGAGAAAAGAACTCTTTAAGTAGTTGCTAATGGTCAATAGAGTACAAGTGTTGTTAAGGATATCCCATAAGGTAGGGTGCTTGTCTATAGTGCATTAGAGTACAAGGGGAGGGCTGGTCCTAGGAGATATCCCATATGGATTGTAGCACTTCGTACCTTGGTACTAGTATATAAGGAAAGAGTTGGCATGGGAAGAATCATCTCATACCACACTCTATTTGTTATAGTGCAACCTTGCTGGTCCTAACTTACTTGTGTGGAGTAAACTTTCTATGTTTCAATAGTTGTGGGGTATAGGGAGTGGAGGTTTGTCTTGCAATGCCTTCATGCTTCAATAACTCATCAAAGTCTTTAGACGAATACTCACCTCCATTGTCCGATCGCAGCACCTTAATCTTGTGCTCACATTGCTTCTCCACAAGTGCTTTCCACTCCTTAAACTTGGCAAAACACTCACTCTTGGCCTTTATGATATAAATCCATACCTTCCTTCAAAAATCATGAATAAATGTGACAAAATATCTTGCTCCACTCATAGATGGTGTTTTCATGGGTCCACAAACATCCGAATGCACAAGCTCCACCAATTGATTTGCTCTTGTTGCAATTCCACTAGGAAATGGTATCCTATGTTGTTTGCCTTGAATGCAACCTTCATAAGATAGATTCATAGTAGAATGGCCAAGGTCTAAGCCACTTACCATGGATTGAAGCTCCTTCATGCTTTTGGCATTCAAATGTCCAAGTCTTTGATGCCAAATGCCTACCTTATCTTCATTTGATGGAAATTCAGCAAAAGCAGCAACCTCTACTCCATTGATGCGCTTGTAATTGATAATATAGAGATTGCCATCTCTAATCCCTTTTGCTACTTCTTTGCCTTCCATGGTTCTCACAAGACATCCATTCATATTGAATTGCACTTTGCACCCATGACTTACAAGTTTACTCACCGAAAGGAGGTTCTTCTTCATCTTTGGCACATGCAACACATCCTTGAGTGTGATCCTCTTGCTTATGCCCTTGACCACTACTTCCACTACAATGGTGCCCATTCCAATAGCTTGTATCATACCATTATCACCTAACCAAACCTTAGTTGCTGGAATTGGTTGATAAGTGTTAAATGAACACTTGTATGGAGTCATGTGTTTGGTACATCCAGAATCCACGATCCATTTGCTCATATCAAGCATGGAAGAAGTTTGTTTTGCCATGAATGCAAAGTCATCACCTCCATGGTCATGAAAAGCATTATTGGCATTCTCTCTTTCTCCTCTCTTTGCCTTGAAACAATTCCTAGCAAAATGCCCTGGTTTTCTACAAATATAACAAGTTTTGGGAAGATTATGTTGAATGGAAGTACTTGCCTTACTTGGTCTCGTGAATAGTGCTGATTGCTCTCCAATAGACTCCTTTTGCTTTCTTTTGGTCACTTCATGGGCTAGTCTTGCCGTGACATAGTCCAAAATGAGGTCTTTCTTTGAAATAGACTCCAATGCCACAATGAGGGAGGAATAGGAGTCCGGAAGGCTTGAGAGCAATGTCATCACAACATCTTCTTCAGGTAAAGGCTTGTCAATAACAGCAAGTTGGTTTGCAAGTGCTTTTACCTTATTCACATGAGCCATGAGATCTTCACCTTCTTCCATCTTCACGGTGAAGAATTTTTGCCTTGACCATAGTACATTGGAGAGATTTCTACTCTCATAGACGTTGCAAAGAGTCTTCCATGCCTCTGCTGCCCCTTTGCAAGAAATGACATGAGCAAAGTTGCTCTCATCTAAATTGGTGGCAATTATGCCAAAAGCCTTCTTTTCTCGTCTTTTGAACTCCTTATGCTCCTTGATGCTTGCCTCTACCCCAGGTGCCTCTTCCTCCTCACATAAAATCTCCCAAAGATCCAATGATGCCAAAAGTAGCTCCAGTTTGGCCTTCCAGTGGTGAAAGTTGTCACCTTTGAACTTTTCAACCATTCTCAAGCTATCACCCTCAAAAGATGCCATCTCAAGCTACACGTAGGTCCAAAAAACTCTTGATTTGGAGTTGTAATGGAGAAGATATCACTACTCAAAGATCGCTGAACCACAAACCCAGAATTCGCTGTTTTGCAACTTTTTGTAAATTATGAGTCCAAATCACGTCTAAATGGTGGGGAATGAATTGTAAAGTAATTCTATGGCTCTCATAAGTCTCCCTCACGTCACTCCACTCAAAATGACTCACTATCTCATAAAACTTTCAAACACTAGTGTTACTTCAGCAAAGACACTATCAAGGTCTTGCACAAAATTCATATACTCACAAATCCAGGAGCAATGACTTCAACAACACACTAGCAACACTCTACCATAAGATCCCAACCACCAAAGTAAGCAACAAAGAAATAATGCAAGAACAACTTACTTGGTAAGAGAGTGTGGGCCCATAACCTATTGAAACATAGAAAGCAAACTCCACACAAGAAAGTTAGGACCAGCAAGGTTGCACTTCACAAATAGAATGTGGTATGAGATGATTCTTCCCATGCCAACCCTTTTCTTATATACTAGTACCAAGGTACCATGTGTTACAACCCATATGGGATATCTCTTAGGACCAGCCCTCTCCTTGTATTCTAAGGCACTATAGACCAGCAACTAACCTTGTAGGATATCCCTCATTACTCATATACTCTATTGACCATTAGCAACAACTAAATGAGTTCTTTCCTTCAACATGCTCTTGTTGCAACTCCTCTAGGAAATGGTATCCTATGTTGTTTGCCTTGAATGCATCCCTCACAAGCAAAATTCATGGTAGAATGGCCAAGGTCTATGCCATTTACCTTGGATTGAAGCCCCTTCATGCTTTTGGCTTTCAAATGCCCAAGTCTTTGATGCCAAATGCCCATCTTCTCTTCATTTGATGGAAATTCAGCAAAGGCAGCAACCTCCACTCCATTGATCCTCTTGCAATTGATAATATAGAGATTGCCATTCCTAGACCCTTTTGCTACTTCTTTGCCTTCCATGGTTCTCACAAAACATTCATTCATGTTAAATTACACTTTATACCCATGAGTTACAAGTTTACTCACCGAAAGGAGGTTCTTCTTCATGTTTGGCACATGCAACACATCCTTGAGAGTGATTCTCTTGCTTATGACCTTCACCACCACGTCCACTACAATGGTGCCTATTCCAATGGCTTGTACTATACAATTATCACCTATTCAAACCTTGGTTGCTTGCATAAGTTGATAAGTGTTAAATGAACACTTGTATGGAGTCATGTGTTTGGTACATCCGGAATCCACAATCCATTTGCTCATATCAATTATGGAAGGAGTTTGTTTTGCCATGAATGCAAAGTCTTCACCTCCATGATCATGAAAAGCATTGTTGGCATTCTCTCTTTCTCCTCTCTTTGCCTTGAAACAATTTCTAGCAAAATGGCCTGGTTTTCCACAAATGTAACAAGTTTTAGGAGGATCACGTTGAAAAGGGGCACTTGCCTTACTTGGTCTTGTAAATAGTGCTGATTGCTCCCCAATAGACTCCTTTTGCTTTCTTTTGGTCACTTCATGGGCTAGTCTTGCCGTGACATAGTCCAAAGTGAGGTCTTTCCTTGAAATGGACTCCAATGCCACAATGAGGGAGGAATAGGAGTCCGGAAGGCTTGAGAGCAATGTCATCACAACATCTTCTTCAAGTAAAGGCTTGTCAACAACAGCAAGTTGGTTTGCAAGTGCTTTTACTATTGAAACATAGAAAGCAAACTCCACACAAGCAAGTTAGGACCAGCAAGGTTGCACTTCACAAATAGAATGTGGTATGAGATGATTCTTCCCATGCCAACCCTTTTCTTATATACTAGTACCAAGGTACCATGTATTACAACCCATATGGGATATCTCTTAGGACCAGCCCTCTCCTTGTATTCTAAGGCACTATAGACCAGCAACTAACCTTGTAGGATATCCCTCATTACTCATATACTCTATTGACCATTAGCAACAACTAAATGAGTTCTTTCCTTCAACACTCCCACTTTGCTACTGGTCAATTAGCTATCAATCCTAATGCCTTACTCAATATGTTGTGTCTCTCTTTCACCAAGGCTTTTGTTAGCAAATCAGCCAACATGTCTTTGGTTTCACAATACATCATATCAATAACTCCCATCTCTATCTTCTCTCTTATAAAGTGGTGTTGAATATCAATGTGCTTGGTTCTTGCATGATTCTTTGGATTCTTTGCAAAAGCCAAACATCCTTGATTGTCACATCTCAATGGAGTGGCTTCCAATTGCACAAGTCCAATGTCTTCCAACAACAACCTCAACCAAATTGCCTCCATTGCTCCATGACTTGCTGCCATATACTCCGCCTCCATTGTGGACCTTGCAATGGTTGGTTGTCTCTTACAATTCCAAGATATGGCTCCCATTCCAACAAAGAATACATAGCCCGTTGTTGATCTTCTATCATTTGTATCTCCAGCCCAATCCGCATCACAATATCCATGTAATGCAATGTTATTTCCTCCAAGACATAGTTTATGGTTCAAAGAGCCTTTCAAGTACCTCATGATTCTTTTGATGGTTGCCCAATGCATAGGACCTGGTTTTGCCATGTGTTGACTTACAACACTTACTGCAAATGCAAGATCCATCCTTGTACCCACCATTGCATACATGAGTGAGCCTACTGCTGCCTTGTATGGTATGCCTTGCATTTGATGCTCAACTTCAGCATATTCCTCATCCGTGAGCTTCATCAACTTCAAGTTGGCTTCCAAAGGAGTTCCAATGGGCTTGCAATCTTGCATATTGAATCGTTTCAATACTTCTTCAATGTACTTGCTTTGACTCAATGTGATGGTCTTTGATACTCTATTCCTTGTAAATTCCACACCCAAACAATAATGAAGCTCTCCCAAATCACTCATTTCAAACTCTTTCTCCAATTTCTTCTTCAACCAATCTAATTTTACCATGGTGTTGCTTAAGATGATTAAATCATCTACATAGAGGATCACAACCAGTAAGAAGTCCTTGGCTTGCAACACATACAAAGAATGGTCAGCTTCACTTCTTATAAAACCTTCCTTCACAAAGAATGAGTCAATGCGTTGATACCATGCTCTTGGTGATTGCTTGAGTCCATACAATGACTTCTTCAACTTGCATACAAGGTTGGGTTTGTCTTGATCAATAAATCCTTGAGGTTGCTCCATGTAGATGTCTTCTTCCAATTCTCCATTCAAGAAGGCTGTCTTGACGTCCATTTGATGCATCTCCAAGTCTATTGATGCTCCAATTGCTACTATAGTTCTAATGGTAGTGAATTTGGCCACTGGAGCAAATGTCTCATTAAAATCTACTCCACCAACTTGTGAGTAGCCTTTGGCAACCAATCTTGCTTTGTACCTCACAACATTGCCTATAGCATCTCTCTTGGTTCTAAACACCCACTTACATCCAATTGCTGAACGATTTGGTGGAAGTGGAGTCAACTCCCATGTCTTGTTGTCCATAAGAGATTTGTACTCTTCTTGCATAGCAATCTCCCACTTTATTGCATCACCACACCTCATTGCATCACACAAAGTCAATGGATCATCAAGAAGAGCAACATTGGCCTGATCTTCACTTACTTGTGGAAAGATGTGGTTCTTCCACCATTCACCTTGTGGTCTTCTTTCACGTGTTGGATATCTTCTTTCATGCAAAGAAGATGAGCCTTCATGCACCTCTTGCTGCCTTCTATGGCTCATACACTTCCTTCTCTCATTCATTGGTTGATATTCTTCATCTTCATTCTCTTCATTGTCCTTGTTGTATCTTGCTGGAATTGAAGTCTTTATAGAGTTGGGCTCTTCTTCAATGATATCTTCATTTCCATCTTCACTTTGAGAATGCTCTTCTTCATCTTCTTCTTTGTTTGCTGAAATTGAAGATGTGTCCACAAACACACCACTACTCCCACTTGGACACATCTCCCACTTTTCACTTGCACTCTTATACTCCAAGAACTCTACATCACGACTTTTGATGATCTTTTTGGTGTCTAAACACATGAGCCTATATGCCTTGGTGCCTTCACAATATCCAAGGAATGCACATCTTGTGCCCTTTGCATCAAGTTTGCCTCTCATACTATTTGGAACTTTAGCATATGCAATGCATCCAAAAATCCTCATATGAGATAAACAAGGTTTTTTTACCAGTCCAAGCTTCTTCGGGAGTCATTCCTTCAAGTGCACTTGTGGGACACCTATTTCTTGTATATACGGCATTTACCACAGCTTCCGCCCAATACTCATATCCAAGCTTTTGAGCATGAATCATACTCCTTGCCATCTCCACAATGGTGCGATTTGCTCTTTCAGCAACTCCATTTTGTTGTGGGGTATAGGGAGTGGAGGTTTGTCTTGCAATACCTTCATGCTTCAATAACTCATCAAAGTCTTTGGACAAATACTCACCTCCATTGTCCGATCGCAGCACCTTAATCTTGTGCTCACATTGCTTCTCCACAAGTGCTTTCCACTCCTTAAACTTAGCAAAACACTCACTTTTGGCCTTGATGATATAAATCCATACCTTCCTTGAAAAGTCATCAATAAATGTGACAAAATATCTTGCTCCACTCATAGATGCTGTTTTCATGGGTCCACAAACATCCGAATGCACAAGCTCCAGCAATTGATTTGCTCTTGTTGCAATTCCACTAGGAAATGGTGTCCTATGTTGTTTGCCTTGAATGCAACCTTCACAAGATAGATTCATAGTAGAATGGCCAAGGTCTAAGCCACTTACCATGGATTGAAGCTCCTTCATGCTTTTGGCATTCAAATGTCCAAGTCTTTGATGCCAAATGCCCACCTTATCTTCATTTGATGGAAATTCAGCAAAAGTAGCAACCTCTACTCCATTGATGCGCTTGCAATTGATAATATAGAGATTGCCATCTCTAATCCCTTTTGCTACTTCTTTGCCTTCCATGGTTCTCACAAAACATCCATTCATATTGAATTGCACTTTGCACCCATGACTTACAAGTTTACTCACCGAAAGGAGGTTCTTCTTCATCTTTGGCACATGCAACACATCCTTGAGTGTGATCCTCTTGCTTATGCCCTTGACCTCTACTTCCGCTACAATGGTGCCCATTCCAATGGCTTGTACCATACCATTATCACCTAACCAAACCTTAGTTGCTGGAATTGGTTGATAAGTGTTAAATGAACACTTGTATGGAGTCATGTGTTTGGTACATCCAGAATCCACGATCCATTTGCTCATATCAAGCATGGAAGAAGTTTGTTTTGCCATGAATGCAAAGTCATCACCTCCATGGTCATGAAAAGCATTATTGGCATTCTCTCTTTGTCCTCTCTTTGCCTTGAAACAATTCCTAGCAAAATGCCCTGGTTTTCCACAAATATAACAAGTTTTGGGAAGATTACGTTGAATGGAAGTACTTGCCTTACTTGGTCTCGTGAATAGTGCTGATTGCTCTCCAATAGACTCCTTTTGCTTTCTTTTGGTCACTTCATGGGCTAGTCTTGCCGTGACATAGTCCAAAGTAAGATCTTTTCTTGAAATTGACTCCAATGCCACAATGAGGGAGGAATAGGAGTCCGGAAGGCTTGAGAGCAATGTCATCACAACATCTTCTTCAGGTAAAGGCTTGTCAATAACAGCAAGTTGGTTTGCAAGTGCTTTTACCTTATTTACATGAGCCATGAGATCTTCACCTTCTTCCATCTTCACGGTGAAGAATTTTTGCCTTGACCATAGTACATTGGAGAGATTTCTACTCTCATAGACGTTGCAAAGAGTCTTCCATGCCTCTGCTGCCCCTTTGCAAGAAATGACATGAGCAAAGTTGCTCTCATCTAAATTGGTGGCAATTATGCCAAAAGCCTTCTTTTCTCGTCTTTTGAACTCCTTATGCTCCTTGATGCTTGCCTCTACCCCAGGTGCCTCTTCGTCCTCACATACAATCTCCCAAAGATCCAATGACGCCAAAAGTAGCTCCATTTTGGCCTTCCAGTTGTGAAAGTTGTCACCTTTGAACTTTTCAACCATTCTCAAGCTATCACCCTCAAAAGATGCCATCTCAAGCTACACGTAGGTCCAAAAAACTCTTGATTTGGAGTTGTAATGGAGAAGATATCACTACTCAAAGATCGCTGAACCACAAACCCAGAATTCGCTGTTTTGCAACTTTTTGTAAATTATGAGTCCAAATCACGTCTAAATGGTGGGGAATGAATTGTAAAGTAATTCTATGGCTCTCATAAGTCTCCCTCACGTCACTTTACTCAAAATGACTCACTATCTCATGAAACTTTCAAACACTAGTGTTACTTCAGCAAAGACACTATCAAGGTCTTGCACAAAACTCATATACTCACAAATCCAGGAGCAATGACTTCAACAACACACTAGCAACATTCTACCATAAGATCCCAACCACCAAAGTAAGCAACAAAGAAAATAATGCAAGAACAACTTACTTGGTAAGAGAGTGTGGGCCCATAACCTATTGAAACATAGAAAGCAAACTCCACACAAGCAAGTTAGGACCAGCAAGGTTGCACTTCACAAATAGAATGTGGTATGAGATGATTCTTCCCATGCCAACCCTTTTCTTATATACTAGTACCAAGGTACCATGTATTACAACCCATATGGGATATCTCTTAGGACCAGCCCTCTCCTTGTATTCTAAGGCACTATAGACCAGCAACTAACCTTGTAGGATATCCCTCATTACTCATATACTCTATTGACCATTAGCAACAACTAAATGAGTTCTTTCCTTCAACATTTACCTTATTTATATGAGCCATGAGATCTTCACCTTCTTCCATCTTCACGGTGAAGAACTTTTGCCTTGACCATAGCACATTGGAGAGATTCCTACTTTCATAGACATTGCAAAGAGTCTTCCATGCATCTGCTGCTCCTTTGCAAGAAATGACATGAGCAAAGTTGCTTTCATCTAAATTAGTGGCAATTATGTGAAAAGCCTTCTTCTCTCGTCTTTTGAAGTCCTTTTGCTCCTTGATGCTTGCCTCTACCCCAGGTGCAAGTTCCTCCTCATTTACTATCTCCCAAAGATTTAATGATGCCAAAAGTAGTTCCATTTTGGCATTCCAGTGGTGAAAGTTGTCACCTCTGAACTTTTCAACAACTCTTAAGCTATCACCCTCAAAAGACGCCATCTCAAGCTACAAGTAGGTCCAAAAAACTCTAAATTTGGAGTTGTAATGCAAAAGATATGACTACTTAAAGATTTCTGAACTACAAACCCAGAATTCGCTGTTTTTCAACTTTTTGCATATTTTGAGTCCATAATACGTCTAAATTTTGGAGAATGGTTTGTAATGTGATTTTATGACTTTCAAACGTCTCTCTAACGTTACTTCACTCAAAATGACTCACTTTCTCATAAAACTCTCAAATACTAGTGCTCCTTCAGCAAAGACACTATCATGGTCGTGCACTAAGCTCATACACTCACAAATCCAGGAGCAATGACTTCAACAATTCACTAGCAACACTCTACTATAAGATCTCAACCACCAAAAACAAGCAACAAAGAAATAATACAAGAACAACTTACTTGGTAAGAGAATGTGGGTCCATAACCTATTGAAACATAGAAAGTATACTCAACACAAGTAGGTTAGGACCAGCAAGGTTGCACTTTAACAAATAGAGTGTGGTAAGAGATGATTCTTCCCATGCCAACCCTTTCCTTATATACTAGTACCAAGGTACGAAGTGCTATAACCCATATGGGATATCTCCTAGGACTAGCCCTCTCCTTGTACTCTAATGCACTATAGACTAGCACCTAACCTTATGGGATATCCCTAACAACACTTATACTCTATTGACCATTAGCAACTACTTATAGAGTTCTTTCCTTCAACATCAAGGATGTCTGGCTTTTGTAAAGAATCCAAAGCATCATGCAAGAACCAAGCACATTGTTATTGAACATCATTTCATAAGAAAGAAGATAGAAATGGGAGTTATTGATATGATTTATTGTGAAACCAAAGACATGTTGGCTGATATATTGACAAAAGCCTTAGTTAGGGAAAGACACAATAAGTTGAGTAATGCATTAGGATTGATAGGTAATTGACCAATAGCAAAGTGGGAGTATTGAAGGAAAGTACTCTTTAAGTAGTCGCTAATGGTCAATAGAGTACAAGTATTGTTAGGGATATCGCATAAGGTTAGGTGCTGGTCTATAGTGCATTAGAGTACAAGAGGAGGGCTGGTCATAGGAGATACCCCATATAGGTTGTAGCACTTGGTACCTTGATACTAATATATAAGAAATGGATTGGCATGGGAAAAATTATCTCATACCACACTCGATTTGTTAAAGTTCAACCTTACTGGTCCTAACTTATTTGTGTGGAGTATGCTTTCTATGTTTCAACAGAGGCAACTTCCATCCAATTGATATTAGATCTGTTTCTACCTTTTCTTAGTAAAGCCTCAGTACCACCATAATAACTTACTTTACATCTTTGCTACATTTTTACTATTAGCAACATACTATGCTTAAACTTTATGTGGTTGTAACTAAGCAAGTACTTGCTGTTCTTCAACAACAAGAAGTATTTTTGGTGAGGTAAGAAGTACTTTGTGAAAAAAGAAGGGTGATTGAAGAGTCGCAGAGCTTATACAACAAGTTCAGATAGATAGTAATACTTGTGAGAAGTCTTATATGTGAAGTTGAAAGTGATACAAGAGTAAAATCACTTATTTACTTACAAAGAAGGCATTCTGGATTTCTAAGGTAGCAACACCTTCTTGTTGATTTTGAGAGTTCTTTATCTTTTTTTCTTGATTTTCTTTCACACATCACTTCTTTAGATATGGCTTCAAGTGAAGCTGAAAGCTTGAGAGTGATTGAAAAGTTTAGAGGTGACAACTTTTACCATTGGAAGAAGAAAATGGAGCTTTTTTTGGCTTCATAAGACCTTTAAGATATTGTTGAAAAAAGTGAAGACCCTCCAAGTGACAACGTGTTGAAGGAAAGAACTCATTTAGTTGTTGCTAATGGTCAATAGAGTATATGAGTAATGAGGGATATCCTACAAGGTTAGTTGCTGGTCTATAGTGCCTTAGAATACAAGGAGAGGGCTGGTCCTAAGAGATATCCCAATGGATTGTAACACATGGTACCTTGGTACTAGTATATAAGAAAAGGGTTGGCATGGGAAGAATTATCTCATACCACATTCTATTTGTGAAGTGCAACCTTGCTGGTCCTAACTTGCTTGTGTGGAGTTTGCTTTCTATGTTTCAATAGGTTATGGGCCAACACTCTCTTACCAAGTAAGTTGTTCTTGCATTATTTCTTTGTTGCTTAATTTGGTGGTTGGGATCTTATGGTAGAGTGTTGCTAGTGTGTTGTTGAAGTCATTGCTCCTGGATTTGTGAGTATATGAATTTTGTGCAAGACCTTGATAGTGTCTTTGCTGAAGTAACACTAGTGTTTGAAAGTTTTATGAGATAGTGAGTCATTTTGAGTGGAGTGACGTGAGGGAGACTTATGAGAGCCATAGAATTACTTTACAATTCATTCCCCACCATTTAGACGTGATTTGGACTCATAATTTACAAAAAGTTGCAAAACAGCGAATTCTGGGTTTGTGGTTCAGCGATCTTTGAGTAGTGATATCTTCTCCATTACAACTCCAAATCAAGAGTTTTTTGGACCTACGTGTAGCTTGAGATGGCATCTTTTGAGGGTGATAGCTTGAGATGAAGGTGAAGATCTCATGGCTCATGTGAATAAGGTAAAAGCATTTGCAAACTAACTTGCTATTATTGACAAGCCTTTACCTGAAGAAGATGTTGTGATGACATTGCTCTCAAGCCTTCCGGACTCCTATTCCTCCCTCATTGTGGCATTGGAGTCAATTTCAAGAAAAGATCTTACTTTGGACTATGTCACGACAAGACTAGCCCATGAAGTGACCAAAAGAAAGCAAAAGGAGTCTATTGGAGAGCAATCAGCACTATTCACGAGACCAAGTAAGGCAAGTACTTCCATTCAACATAATCTTCCCAAAACTTGTTATATTTGTAGAAAACCAGGGCATTTTGCTAGGAATTGTTTCAAGGCAAAGAGAGGAGAAAGAGAGAATGCCAATAATGCTTTTCATGACCATGGAGGTGATGACTTTGCATTCATGGCAAAACAAACTTCTTCCATGCTTGATATGAGCAAATGGATCGTGGATTCTGGATGTACCAAACACATGACTCCATACAAGTGTTCATTTAACACTTATCAACCAATTCCAGCAACTAAGGTTTGGTTAGGTGATAATGGTATGGTACAAGCCATTGGAATGGGCACCATTGTAGTGGAAGTAGTGGTGAAGGGCATAAGCAAGAGGATCACACTCAAGGATGTGTTGCATGTGCCAAAGATGAAGAAGAACCTCCTTTCGGTGAGTAAACTTGTAAGTCATGGGTGCAAAGTGCAATTCAATATGAATGGATGTTTTGTGAGAACCATGGAAGGCAAAGAAGTAGCTAAAGGGATTAGAGATGGCAATCTCTATATTATCAATTGCAAGCGCATCAATGGAGTAGAGGTTGCTGCTTTTGCTGAATTTCCATCAAATGAAGATAAGGTGGGCATTTGGCATCAAAGACTTGGACATTTGAATGCCAAAAGCATGAAGGAGCTTCAATCCATGGTAAGTGGCTTAGACCTTGGCCATTCTACTATGAATCTATCTTGTGAAGGTTGCATTCAAGGCAAACAACATAGGACACCATTTCCTAGTGGAATTGCAACAAGAGCAAATCAATTGCTGGAGCTTGTGCATTCGGATGTTTGTGGACCCATGAAAACAGCATCTATGAGTGGAGCAAGATATTTTGTCACATTTATTGATGACTTTTCAAGGAAGGTATGGATTTATATCATCAAGGCCAAAAGTGAGTGTTTTGCTAAGTTTAAGGAGTGGAAAGCACTTGTGGAGAAGCAATGTGAGCACAAGATTAAGGTGCTGCGATCGGACAATGGAGGTGAGTATTTGTCCAAAGACTTTGATGAGTTATTGAAGCATGAAGGCATTGCAAGACAAACCTCCACTCCCTATACCCCACAACAAAATGGAGTTGCTGAAAGAACAAATCGCACCATTGTGGAGATGGCAAGGAGTATGATTCATGCTCAAAAGCTTGGATATGAGTATTGGGCGGAAGCTGTGGTAAATGCCGTATATACAAGAAATAGGTGTCCCACAAGTGCACTTGAAGGAATGACTCCCGAAGAAGCTTGGACTGGTAAGAAACCTTGTTTATCTCATATGAGGATTTTTGGATGCATTACATATGCTAAAGTTCCAGATAGTATGAGAGGCAAACTTGATGCAAAGGGCACAAGATGTGCATTCCTTGGATATTGTGAAGGCACCAAGGCATATAGGCTCATGTGTTTAGACACCAAAAAGATCATCAAAAGTCGTGATGTAGAGTTCTTGGAGTATAAGAGTGCAAGTGAAAAGTGGAAGATGTGTCCAAGTGGGAGTAGTGGTGTGTTTGTGGACACATCTTCAATTTCAGCAAACAAAGAAGAAGATGAAGAAGAGCATTCTCCAAGTGAAGATGGAAATGAAGATATTATTGAAGAAGAGCCCAACTCTGTAAAGACTTCAATTCCAGCAAGATACAACAAGCACAATGAAGAGAATGAAGATGAAGAATATCAACCAATGAATGAGAGAAGGAAGTGTATGAGCCATAGAAGGCAACAAGAGGTGCATGAAGGCTCATCTTCTTTGCATGAGAGAAGATATCCAACACGTGAAAGAAGACCACAAGGTGAATGGTGGAAGAACCACATCTTTCCACAAGTAAGTGAAGATCAGGCCAATGTTACTCTTCTTGATGATCCATTGACTTTGTGTGATGCAATGAGATGTGGTGATTCGATGAAGTGGGAGATTGCTATGCAAGAAGAGTACAAATCTCTTATGGACAACAAGACATGGGAGTTGACTCCACTTCCACCAAATCGTTCAGCAATTGGATGTAAGTGGGTGTTTATAATCAAGAGAGATGCTATGGGCAATGTTGTGAGGTACAAAGCAAGATTGGTTGCCAAAGGCTACTCACAAGTTGCTGGAGTGGATTTTAATGAGACATTTGCTCCAGTGGCCAAATTCACTACCATTAAAACCATAGTAGCAATTGGAGCATCAATAGACTTGGAGATGCATCAAATGGACGTCAAGACAGCCTTCTTGAATGGAGAATTGGAAGAAGACATCTACATGGAGCAACCTCAAGGATTTATTGATCAAGACAAACCCAACCTTGTATGCAAGTTGAAGAAGTCATTGTATGGACTCAAGCAATCACCAAGAGCATGGTATCAACGCATTGACTCATTCTTTGTAAAGGAAGGTTTTATAAGAAGTGAAGCTGACCATTCTTTGTATGTGTTGCAAGCCAAGGACTTCTTGCTGGTTGTGATCCTCTATGTAGATGATTTAATCATCTTAAGCAACACCATGGTAAAATTAGATTGGTTGAAGAAGAAATTGGAGAAAGAGTTTGAAATGAGTGATTTGGGAGAGCTTCATTATTGTTTGTGTGTGGAATTTACAAGGAATAGAGTATCAAAGACCATCACATTGAGTCAAAGCAAGTACATTGAAGAAGTATTGAAACGATTCAACATGCAAGATTGCAAGCCCATTGGAACTCCTTTGGAGGCCAACTTGAAGTTGATGAAGCTCACGGATGAGGAATATGCTGAAGTGGAGCATCAAATGCAAGGCATACCATACAAGGCAGCAGTAGGCTCACTCATGTATGCAATGGTGGGTAAAAGGATGGATCTTGCATTTGCAGTAAGTGTGGTAAGCCAACACATGGTAAAACCAGGTCCTATGCATTGGGCAACCATCAAGAGAATCATGAGGTACTTAAAAGGCTCTTTGAACCTCAAATTATATCTTGGAGGAGATAGTATTGCATTACATGGATATTGTGATGCGGATTGGGCTGGAGATGCAAATGATAGAAGGTCAACAACGGGCTATGTGTTCTTTGTTGGAGTGGGAGCCATATTTTGGAATTGTAAGAGACAACCAACCATTGCAAGGTCCACAATGGAGGTGGAGTATATGGCAGCAAGTCATGGAGCAATGGAGGCAATTTGGTTGAGGTTGTTGTTGGAAGACATTGGACTTGTGCAATTGGAAGCCACTCCATTGAGATGTGACAATCAAGGATGTTTGGCTTTTACAAAGAATCCAAAGCATCATGCAAGAACCAAGCACATTGATATTCAACACCACTTTATAAGAGAGAAGATAGAGATGGGAGTTATTGATATGATGTATTGTGAAACCAAAGACATGTTGGCTGATTTGCTAACAAAAGCCTTGGTAAAAGAGAGACACAACCTATTGAGTAAGGCATTAGGATTGATAGCTAATTGACCAATAGCAAAGTGGGAGTGTTGAAGGAAAGAACTCATTTAGTTGTTGCTAATGGTCAATAGAGTATATGAGTAATGAGGGATATCCTACAAGGTTAGTTGCTGGTCTATAGTGCCTTAGAATACAAGGAGAGGGCTGGTCCTAAGAGATATCCCATATGGGTTGTAACACATGGTACCTTGGTACTAGTATATAAGAAAAGGGTTGGCATGGGAAGAATTATCTCATACCACATTCTATTTGTGAAGTGCAACCTTGCTGGTCCTAACTTGCTTGTGTGGAGTTTGCTTTCTATGATTCAATACAACGCTGATATCAAAGTGAAGAAGGAGTATATACGTCGTGAAAAGAAGGCTTTTGGGATGACTACAATAAACCTTAATGATGCCAACTTTTCAAATGTTATAGCTTATAATGAACCAGCGGAAGCATTGAAGACTCTTTGCAACATCTATGAAAGTGGAAACCTTGACAACATCCTTTGGACAAAGGGAAGTTCTTGATGGTAAAGATGGAAGAAGGAAATGACCTCATGGCTCATATTAACAAGGTAAAAGGACTTGCTTATCAACTAGCAATTGCTGACTAACCAATTGATGATAAGGACATTGTCTTGGCATTGCTCATGAGCCTTTCCGAATCCCACAACTACCTCATTGTGGCATTGGAGTCCATCAATATGAAGGAGCTTACCATGAACAATGTTACGTCAAGTCTTGTCCATGAAGTGACCAGGAGGAAAGAAAAAGAACTTACAAGTGATGATTCGAGGTATTTCTTCAATACTATCAAGGTCTTTCTACAAAGTCTAATCCTCACAAAGCAAGGACATAAGAACCCACAAAGCAATGTTAGAGATGTATAAGTTTAATACCAAAAGCCTCCTTATACCAACAAACCTAACATCAACAAATGCCGTAAGATCTAATCCACACAAAAGCAACAAAGAGAAAATGACTTCAACTTACTTGAATAGCACAACAGAGAGTGAGTAGGCCCATAACCTATTGAAGAAATACTATAAGCATAACACAAGTAAGTAGAAATCAGCAAGGTTGCACATAAGAGAAGTGTGGATTGAGATGACTCTTACTTCCAACACATGTTACTTATAATCAGAGTTCACATCCAATATGTATAGACTTCATCCACATTTATCTATAACTAGCCGCCACTCGAGACCCTAAACTTAACCGCCTCTCGAAACTCTAAACCTAGCCGTCAGTCGAGACATTAAACTTAGCCGCATGTCGAGACCCTAGCCGCCACTTAGTCCTTAGTTGCCTTTGACCATTAACAACTTACCTAAGAGAATATTCTCTATAGAATAACTTATTCTACTTTTACTATTACCTATTTATCTCAACATCTTTATCTTTTACCTCAACACTTATCTCCTTGCTTTGTGATGTTAAGACTTTGTAGAAAGACCTTGATAGTGTCTTCTGAGTTGGTGAAGTTTCTTCATTATCCTTGAGTGTTTCGATGAGAAAGTGATTAAGACGAGTGATTGTCAGTTCCATGAGGGTGTAATTACTTGAAGAAAGCTTCACAAGTTGAGTTGAAAGTGTTTTCAGTGAGATACCACTCATTTGTTCATAACATGGCATTCTGAGATTCAGCTAGTGTAAACTTCGTTTGGTGACTTTAAGCTTTTAGAGACTCCTTTTCTCAATATTCTTTGATACACTCCTCCTTAGACATGGCTTCTAGTGAGGGTGAAGGTTTGAGAGTGATTGAGAAGTTTAGAGGCAACAATTTTTACCATTGGAAGGTCAAAATGGAGCGTTTGTTGGCATCTTTGGACCTTTGGGATATTGTAGATGAGAGTGAAGACCCTCCAAGCATAGATGCAAGCCCTAAGGACCACAAGGACTTCAAAAGACGTGAAAAGAAGGCTTTTGGCATGATTGCCACCAATTTGGATGAAGCCAACTTTTCTCACATTATCCATTGCAAAGGACCAGCGGAAGCATGGAAGACACTTTGCAACATATATGAGAGCAAGAACTTGTCCAACATCCTCTTCACAAGAAGGAAATTCTTCACTTGTAAGATGGAAGAAGGTGAAGACCTCATGGCACATGTTAATAAGGTAAAGGCTCTTGCAAATCAACTCGCAATTGTTTGACAAGCCTTTAGAGGATGGTGACATTGTCATGACTCTCCTCATGAGTCTTTCGAAGTCCTACAACTACCTCATTGTGGCATTGGAGTCTTTGAGGTTGAAGGAGCTTACAATGGACTATGTGACATCAAGACTTGCACATGAAGTAATTAAAAGGAAAGAGAAGGAGCATCAAAGTGAAGATTCAGCTCTCTTCTCAAGACAAGGCAAAGGTACCTATTCCAACCAATGTGACAATGTGAGAAGCAATGCAAGAACCTGCTTCATTTTTGGAAAACCGGGTCATTTTGTACGAAATTGCTACAAGGCCAAGAAAGGAGATAGAGAAAATGCTAACAATGCATGTGATGAAGTTGGTGGAGATGATTATGCATTCATGGCAAATGAAGGCACGTCTATGGCTACCATGTCCAAATGGATCATTGATTCGGGTGCTACCAAGCACATGACTCCATACAAGAGTTCATTTGACACTTATGAGACTATTCCAACAACAAAAGTATGGTTAGGAGATAATGGCATGGTGCAAGCCATTGGAATTGGCTCCATGTGGTGGAGATTGTTGTGAAGAATCAAATGAAGAAGATCAAATTGAAAGAAGTATTACATGTGCCAAATATGAAGAAGAACCTTCTTTCGGTGAATAAACTTATTTCTTATAGTTGTAAGGTGCAATTTGATATGAATGGATGCTTTGTAAAGACAATGGATGGAGATAATCTTTTGAAAGGCTTTAGAGATGGCAATCTTTACTTCATCAATTGTAAGAAGGTGAATGGAGTTGAAGTGGCGGCATTTGCTGAATTTCCACAAGATCAAGATAAGTTTGGCATTTGGCATCGATGCCTTGGTCATTTGAACACCAAAAGTATGAAGGAGCTCCAATCCATAGTTAGTGGCTTAGATCTTGGTCAATCATGCACAAATCTTATTTGTGAAGGTTGTATTCAAAGCAAACAAAAAAGAGGTTCATTTCCAAGTGGAGTTGCAACACGTGCAACCACATTGTTGGAGATTGTGCATTCTGATGTTTGTGGACCTATGAGGACACTATCAATGCCAGGATCAAGGTACTTTGTTACATTTATTGATGACTTTTCAAGGAAGGTGTGGATTTTCATCCTTAAATCCAAGAGTGAGTGCTTTTCAATGTTTAAGGAATTTAATGCACTTGTGGAGAAGCAATGTGAGTGCAAGATCAAGATGTTGGATACAGACAATGGAGGTGAGTATTTGTCAAAGCATTTTGATGAGTATTTGAAGATTCATGGTATTGAAAGACAAACTTCCACTCCCTATACTCCACAACAAAATGGAGTTGCTGAAAGAGCAAATCGAACTATTGTGCAGATGGCAAGGAGTATGATTCATGCTCAAAACCTTGGGCATGAATTTTGGACGGAAGCTGTGGTGAATGCAGTGTATACAAGGAATAGATGTCCTACAAATGCACTTACATCAATGACTCCACAAGAAGCTTCGAGTGGTAGGAAACCTTGTGTTTCACACATGAGGACTTTTGGATGCATTGCTTATGCAAAGGTACTAGATTGTATGCGATCCAAATTTGATGCAAAAGGTACAAAATGTGTGTTTCTTGGATATGGTGAAGGTACCAAGGCATATAGGCTAATGTGTTTGGATACCAAGAAGATCATCAAAAGTCGTGATGTTCAATTTATGGAGCATAAAAGTGCTTGTGAGCACTTGGAGATGTGTCCAAGTGGGAGTAATGGTGTGTTTGTGGACACATCTTTAATTTCAGCAACAAAAGAAGAAGAAGAAGATGAAGACAATGAAGATAGTGGAGATTTGAATCAATATGAAGAACCAAAGAAGATGAAGAAGAAGAAGAAGAAAGTATATACAATTGGTATGACAAACAATGAAGAAGTTGAAGATGATGATGATGATGAGGAATACAACCCTTTGAGTGAGAAGAGACAAGGTTCAAAAGAAAAGAAGGTTGAAGAGCACCAAGGTGAATCTTCTTCGAATGATAGGAGATATCCCACAAGAGAAAGACAATAACGTGGTGAATGGTGGAAGGACCACATCTTTCCTCAAGTAAGTGAAGAACATGCCAATGTTGCACTCCTTGCTGATCCATTGAATATATGTGATGCTATGAAGTCTACGAATGCGTTGAAGTGGGAGGAGGCTATGGAAGAAGAGTACAAATCTCTCATGAGCAATGGAACATGGGAATTGACTCAACTTCCATCAAATCGATCTTCAATTGGTTGTAAGTAGGTGTTTAGAACCAAAAGGGACGCAATGGGTGATATTGTGAGATATAAAGCAAGGCTAGTTGCCAAAAGATACTCACAAGTTGCTGGTGTTGATTTCAATGAGACATTTGCTCCCGTGGCTAAGTTCACCACCATTAGAACCATTGTGGCAATTGGGGCAGCAATGGACTTGGAGATGCATCAAATGGATGTGAAGACGGCTTTCTTGAATGGAGAGTTGGAAGAAGACATCTACATGGATCAACTTCAAGGATTTATAGAAGAAGGCAAGCAACATCTTGTTTGTAAGTTGAAGAAATCCTTGTATGGACTCAAGCAATCTCCAAGGGCATGGTATCAAAGAATTGACACATTCTTTGTTAATGAGGGATTCCAAAGAAGTGAGGCTGACCATTCTATGTATGTGATACAATCAAAAGAGTTCTTGATGATTGTTATTCTTTATTTAGATGACTTAATCATCTTAACCAATACTCTAAAGATGATGGATTGGTTGAAGGCAAAGTTAGAAAATGAATATGAGGTGAGTGATTTGAGAGAGCTTTACTATTGCTTCGGAGTGGAATTTGCAAGAAATCGTGCTAACAAGACCATCACAAAGAGCCAAAGGAAGTACATTGAAGGAGTATTGAAACGATTCAACATGGAAGATTGCAAGCCTATTAGAACACCTTTGGAATCCAATTTGAAGTTGATGAAGCTCACGGATGAAGAGTTTGCACAAGTTGAAAGCCAAATGCAAGGTGTTCCATACAAGGCAGTAGTTGGGTCACTCATGTATGCAATGGTTGGCACAAGGATGGATCTTGCTTATGCGGTGAGTGTCGTAAGTCAACACATGTCAAAAGCAGGTCCACTTCATTGGGCAACCATCAAGAGGATCATGAGGTACTTGAAAGGCACTTTGGACTTCAAATTGTGCATTGGAGGTGAAAGTAATTCTTTGCATGGTTATTGTGATGCGGATTGGGCAAGAGATGCAAATGATAGGAGGTCAACAACGGGCTATGTATTCTTTGTTGGAGTGGGAGAAATTTCATGGAATTGCAAGAGGCAATCCACAATTGCAAGGTCCACAATGGAGGCAGAGTACATGGCAGCAAGCCATGGTGCAATGGAAGCAACATGGTTAAGACAAGTTTTGGAGGACATTGGACTTGTGTAATTGGAAGCAACTCTATTGAGTTGTTACAATCAAGGATGCCTTGCTTTTGCGAAGAATCCAAAGCATCATTCAAGAACCAAGCACATTGACATTCAACATCACTTTACAAGAGAGAAGATTGAAATGGGAGTGATTGACTTGAAGTATTGTGCAACAGAAGATATGCTTGCTGATTTGTTAACAAAGGCATTGATAAAAGATAGACATCATATGTTGACAAAGGCATTAGGTTTGAAGGACTTTCACAATTAGTAAAGTGGGAGTGTTGAGGTAAAAGATAAAGATGTTTAGATAAATTGATAATAGTAAAAGTAGAATAAGTTATCTTATAGAGAATATTCTCTTAATTAAGTTGTTAATGATCAAAGGTAACTAAGGACTAAGTGGCGGCTAGGGTCTCGACACGAGGCTAGGTTTAATGTCTCGACAGACGGCTAGGTTTAGAGTCTTGAGAGGCGGTTAAGTTTAGGATCTCGAGTGGTGGCTAGTTATAGATGAATGTGGATGAAGTCTTAACATATTGGATGTGAACTCTGATTATAAGTAACGGGTGTTCGAAGTAAGAGTCATCTCATTCTACACTTTTCTTATGTGCAACCTTGCTGATTTCTACTTACTTGTGTTATGCCTATAGTATTTCTTCAATAGGATATTGTAGATGAAAGTGAAGAGGCTCCAAGCAAAGATGCTGATATGAAGGAGAAGAAGGAGTTCAGACGTCATGAAAAGAAGGCTTTTGGATTGATTGCAACAAATGTGCATGAAGCCAACTTCTCTCACATTATCTCTTGCAAAGAACCAGCAGAAGCATGGAAGACTCTTTGCAACATCTATGAGAGCAAGAACTTATGCAACATCATTTATACAAGGAGAAAGTTCTTTACTTGCAAGATGGAAGAATGTCAAGACCTCATGGCTCATGTCAATAAGGTAAAGGCTCTTGTAACCCAACTAGCAATTGTTGACAAGCCTTTAGAAGAAAGTGATATTGTCATGACCTTACTAATGAGCCTTCCAGAATCCTACAACTATCTTATTTTGGCATTAGAGTCCTTCAAGATAAAAGAACTTACATTGGACTATGTGACGGTAAGACTTGTCCATGAAGTAACCTAGAAGAAAGAAAAGGAGCCCGAAAGCAAAGATTCAGCATTCTATTCACGTCAAAGCAAGAACAACTATCCAAATCAATTCGGTAATATCAAATCTTGATTCATTTGTGAAAAAGTAGGCCATTTTGTTTGAAATTGCTACAAAGGCAAAAGGATGGACAAGGAGAATGCAAATAGTATACAAGATGAATTTGGAGGATAAGATTATGCATTTACGGCAACATATGGGACCTCTATGGCTGCCATGTCAAGATAGATTGTGGATTCAGGTTGTTCCAAGCATATGACACCTTATATGTGTTCATTTGACACTTATGAGGCTATTCCAACATCAAACGTGGTGTTGGCAGATATTTGAATATGTGAAGCCATTGGAATTGGCTCTATTATGGTGGAGGTGGTTGTGAATGGACAAACCAATCGGATCAAACTCAAAAACGTCTTTGATGTGCCTAAGATGAAGCAAAACCTTCTTTCGATGAGTATACTTGTAATGGAAGGTTTTAAAGTTTAATTTGACATGAATGGATGGTTTGTAAGATCATTGAGTGGAGATAAGGTCTTCAAAGGCTTGAAAAATGGAAATTTGTACTTCCTCATTTGTAAGAAGGTGAATGGAGTGGAGGTAGCCACATTTGCTGAATTTACATCAAACGAAGACAAGTTGAATATATGGCATGATCGCCTTGGCCATTTGAATGTGAAAATTATGAGAGATCTTCTTCCACACTTTTTCTTAGAGTACAATCCTTGCTGATGCTAAGTGTTTGTAGCCTTTAAACTTCTTTTTCTTCAATACCTTGTATAGGATATTACCTTACATAAGTTAGAAGTAGTAAAAGGTTTGATTCTTGGTATATGATAAGGGCATCGAATGGATATAGGATGAAATCATTGACCAAGATTCAAAGTCAAAAGGATAAAGTATTAACAAGAGAATATTCTAAGACTAAGTATGAATCATTAATGTGTGACATAGGATACCCTCGTAGTTTTTGAGATGCCAAAGGATCCTAAGAGCATGTGTCTAAGACGTAAGAGTAATTAGTATTGGACATAGGATACTCTTGGGACTCGTGAGATGCCAAAAGGATCCTAGGGCCATGTGTGTAAAAGTCAAAGAGTAGAAGTTGTCTTTTAGGGCAGCAAATACCACCTATAAGTAATGGATGTTAGAACTGAGAGATATCTTACTTCATACTCTCTTTGTGTGCAATCTTGCTGATGCTAAGTGTTGTATTTTCTAAGTATTATTTTCTTAATACCATTGTCCATGAGTGATTTGTATTCTTCTTCCATCGCATTCTCCCACTTCATAGCATCTGTGGACTTTATTGCATCACATAAACTCAACGGACCAACAAGAAGTGCAACATTGGCATGTTCTTTACTTACTTGAGGAAAGATGTGGTCCTTCCACCATTCACCATGTGGTTTTCTTTCTCTGAAAGGATATTTCTTTTTATTTGAAGAAGACCCTTCTTCTTGCATTCCATCCTTCTTTTTCCTCAATGCTTGTGTTTTCTCACTCAAAAGTTGATATTCACCATCTTCATCATCACTTTTATTATCTTCATTGTCTTCATTATTGGTTCTAGTGATTGAAGGCACACTATGATTTACCTTCTTTGGAACTTGATCTTGACTTCTATTTCTTCCATCTTCATTGTCATTATCATCTTTTTTTTCTTCGTCTTTCTTTGTTGAACTTCAAGATGTGTCCACAAACACACCTTTACTCCCACTTTGACACTCTTCTAAGTGCTCAAAAGCACTCTTATGCTCCAAAAACTCTACATCACGACTTTTGATGATCTTCTTGGTTTCTAAATACATTAGTCTATATGCTTTGGTACCTTCACAATATCCAACAAATATACGTTTTTTACCTTTTGCATCAAGTTTGGACCTCATACAATCTGGTACCTTTGTATAAGCAATGCATCCAAAAATCCTCATATGTGAAACACTAGGTTTGTTCCCACTCCAAACTTCTTGTAGAATCATTGATATAAGTGTACTTGTAGGTCACCTATTCCTTGTGTATACTGCATTTACCATAGCTTTCGCCCAATACTCATGGCTAAAATTTTGTGTATGAAGCATATTCCTAACCATCTCCAAAATGATATGATTTGCTCTTTCAGCAACTCCATTTTGTTGTGGAGTGTAAGGAGTAGAGGTTTGTCTTGTAATACCTTGAATCTTCATGAAGTCATCAAAATGCTTGGACATGTATTCAGCTCCATTGTCCGTTCTCAACACTTTGATCTTGCACCGTACCATTATCTTCCAACCATAGTTTTGTTGCAGGAATTGCTTCATAAGTATCAAATAAATACTTGTTTGGTGTCATGTGCTTAGTAGCACTTGAATCTATAATCCACTTCAAAATAGCAATCATAGAGTCTCCTTTCCTTGCCATTAAATCATACTCATCTCCACCAAAACTATTACTAGCATTGTTTGCATTCTCTCTATCTCTTTTCTTGGCCTTGTGGCAATTTCTAGTAAAATGACCTAGTTTTCTACAAATATAGTAATTCATCATATTACTTTTTGAAATATCATATTGGTGAGAATAGATACCTTTGCCTTGTCTTGAAAATAGAATCGAATCATTACTTGCAAGCTCTTTTTTTTTCCTCTTGGTCACTTCATGGGCAAGACTTCATGTGACACAGTTCATGGTAAGCTCCTTCATATTGATGGACTCCAATATCAAAATGAAGTAGTTGTAGGATTCAGAAAGGTTCATGAACAATGTCAATACAATGTCCTTATCATCAATTGGTTTGTCACAATTGCTTGTTAGTTAGCAAGTGCTTTTACCTTGTTAACATGAGCCATGAAGTCATCTCCTATTAAGAAAACAAGTACTTAGAAGACACAACACTTAGCATCAGCAAGGTTGCACACAAAGAGAGTATGGAGTAAGATGTTTCTCACTTCCAACACCCATTACTTATAGGTAGTAGTTGCTGCCTTAAAAGACAATGTCCACTCTTTGACTTTAACACATATGGCCCTAGGATCCTTTTGGCATCTCACGAGTCCCAAGAGTATCCTATGTCCAATATTAATTATTCTTACATCTTACACACATGCTCTTAGGATCCTTTGGCATCTCAAGAACTACGAGGGTATCCTATGACACACACTAATGACTCATACTTAGTCTTTGGATATTCCCTTGTTAATACTTTATCCTTTTGACTTTGACTCTTGATCCATGACTTCGTCCTATATCCATTGGATGCCCTTACCATATACTAAGAGTCAAATCTTTGACCACTAGCAACTTATCTAAGGTAATATCCTATATAAGGTAACATTTTTTACTTTTACTTTAACATCTCCTTCTATCTTTACTGTCAAGAACTTCCTCCTTGTCTAAAGGATGTTGGCAAGGTTTCTATTCTCATAGATGTTGCAAAGAGTCTTCTATGCTTTCGCTGGTCTATTACAAGCTATAATATGTAAAAAGTTGGTATCATCATGGTTTATTTCAATCATCACAAAAGCCTTCCTTTCACGATGTTTATACTTCTTCTTCACATTGATATCAGCATTCTCACTTAGAGGGTCTTCATTTACATCAACAATATCTCAAAGGTCCAATGAAGCCAACATAAGCTCCATTTTTTTCTTCCAATGGTAAAAGTTGCCACCTCTAAACTTTTCAATCGCTCTCAAGCTCTCACCTTGATTTGGAGCCATATCTAGGGAAGCGATGTGTGAAAGAATATCAAGAAAATAGAAGATAGATCTTTTAAAATTAACAAAAAGGTCTTACTGCCTTAGAAACCTAGAATGCCCTCTTTATAATTATATAAGTGATTTCACTCTTGTATCACTGTCAACTTTACATATAAGACTTCTTACAAGTCTTATACTCTATCTCAACCTCTTGCATAAGCTTTGCCACTCTTCAATCACCTCTCTAACTTCACAAAATACTTCTTATAATAATAAGAGAATCACTTATAAAGTTAAGTATATGAAAGCATAAAATTAAAGCACCAATGATGGAACTCAACAAAGAAATACATTACTCAAATTCTAAAACATCATTAAATGGAGTCTAACAACAACCAAGACTTTCAATGCACTTAACAACAAGTAAGAGCAAAAACTACATCAATAACTAGATGCATAAAAAGGGTTAGAAGAGAGCAAATTCAAACTTCAACAACAACCATAAGATCTATTCCTCACAACAAAAAAAACTTCAAAGTACTTCAAAACTCACAATTAAAGGTGAGTGGACCCATAACCTATTGAAGAACAAGCACTTTGAAGACACAACACTTAGCATCAGCAAGGTTACACACAAAGAGATTATGGAATAAGATGTCTCTCACTTCCAATACCCATTACTTATAGATAGTGGTTGCTACCCTAAAAGACAACTTCTATTCTTTGACTTTTATACACATGGCCCTAGGATCCTTTTGGCATCTCACAAGCCTCGAGGGTATCCTATGACACATACTAATGGCTCATACTTAGTCTTTGGATATTCCCTTGTTAAAACTTTATCCTTTTGACTTTGACTCTTGGTCCATGACTTCGTCCTATATCCATTGGATGCCCTTACCATATACCAAGAATCAAATCTTTGACCACTAATAACTTACCTAAGTTAATATCCTCTATAAGATAACTTATTCTTTTTTTACTTTAAAAAATGAATATGTGTAAGATGTCATATCCTTGGAACAACTTGAATCTACAATCCATCTTTACATGGCAACCATAGACGTCCCATTTATTATTGTGAATGCATAATCTTATCTTCTAAACTCATGTTGCATACTATTTGCATTCTCCTTCTCTATCTTTTTTTCTTTATTGGAATTTCGAGCAAAATGGCCTTTTTTTACCACAAATAAAGTAAGATTGTACATCATCTCATTGATTTGAATAGTTGCCCTTGCCTTGACGTGAGTAGAGTGCTGAATCTTCACTTTGGGACTCCTTTTCTTTCTTCTTGGTTACTTCATGGACAAGTCTTGCTGTCACATAATTCATTGTAAGCTCTTTTAGCTTAATGGATTCCAATGCCACAATAACGTTGTTCTAGGATTTGAAAAGGCTCATTAGCAAGGTCATGACAATATTACTTTCTTCTATAGGCTTGTCAACAATAGCTAGTTAGTTTGTGTTGAGAAAAGAACTCTTTAAGTAGTTGCTAATGGTCAATAGAGTACAAGTGTTGTTAAGGATATCCCATAAGGTAGGGTGCTGGCCTATAGTACATTAGAGTACAAGGGGAGGGCTGGTCCTAGGAGATATCCCATATGGATTGTAGCACTTGGTACCTTGGTACTAGTATATAAGGAAAGGGTTGGCATGGGAAGAATTATCTCATGCCACACTCTATTGGTTATAGTGCAACCTTGCTGGTCCTAACTTACTTGTGTGGAGTATGTTTTCTATGTTTCAATAGGTTATGGGCCCACATTCTCTTACCAAGTAAGTTGTTCTTACATTTTATTTTCTATGTTGCTTGTTTGGTGGTTGAGATCTTATAATATAGTATTACTAGTGTTTTTTTGAAGTCATTACTCCTGGATTTGTGAGTGTATGAGGTTAGTGCAAGACCTTGATAGTGTCTTTGCTGAAGTAATACTAGTATTTGAGAGTTTTATGAGAAATTGAGTCATTTTGAGTGAGGTGATGTAAGGGAGATGTTTGAAAGCCATAGAATTACATGACATAGCATTTCCCACCATTTAGACGTGATTTGAACTCAAAGTATGCAAAAAGTTGCAAAACAGCGAATTCTGAGTTTGTAGTTTAGCAATCTTTGAGTAGTCATATCTTTTGCATTACAACTCCAAATCAAGAGACTTTTGGACCTACTTGTAGCTTGAGATGGCATCTTTTGAGAGTGATAGCTTAAGAATGATAGAAAAGTTTAGAGGTGACAACTTTCACCACTGGAAGGCCAAAATGGAGCTACTTTTGGCGTCATTGGATCTTTGGGAGATAGTATGTGAGGAGGAAGAGGCACCTGGATTAGAGGCAAGCATGAAGGAGAAAAAGGACTTCAAAAGACGAAAAAAGAAGGCTTTTGGCATAATTGCCACCAACTTAGATGAAACCAACTTTGCTCATGTCATTTCTTGTAAAGGAGCAGCAGATGCATGGAAGACTCTTTGCAATGTCTATGAGAGTAGGAATCTTTCTAATGTGCTATGGTCAAGGCAAAAGTTCTTCACCGTGAAGATGGAAGAAGGTGAAGATCTCATGGCTCATGTAAATAAGGTAAAAGCACTTGCAAACCAACTTGCTGTTGTTGACAAGCCTTTACTTGAAGAAGATGTTGTGATGACATTGCTCTCAAGCCTTCCGGACTCCTATTCCTCCCTCATTGTGGCATTGGAGTCCATTTCAAAGAAAGACCTCACTTTGGACTATGTCACGGCAAGACTAGCCCATGAAGTGACCAAAAGAAAGCAAAAGGAGTCTATTGGAGAGCAATCAGCACTATTTACAAGACCAAGTAAGGCAAGTGCCCCTTTTCAACGTTATCCTCCTAAAACTTGTTACATTTGTGGAAAATCAGGCCATTTTGCTAGAAATTATTTCAAAGCAAAGAGAGGAGAAAGAGAGAATGCCAACAATGCTTTTCATGACCATGGAGGTGAAGACTTTGCATTCATGGCAAAACAAACTCTTTCCATGCTTGATATGAGCAAATGGATTGTGGACTCCGGATGTACCAAACACATGACTCCATACAAGTGTTCATTTAACACTTATCAACTTATTCAAGCAACCAATGTTTGGTTAGGTGATAATTGTATGGTACAAGCCATTGGAATAGGCACCATTGTAGTGGAGGTGGTGGTGAAGGTCATAAGCAAGAGAATCACTCTCAAGGATGTGTTGCATGTGCCAAACATGAAGAAGAACCTCCTTTCGGTGAGTAAACTTGTAACTCATGGATACAAAGTGCAATTTAACATGAATGGATGTTTTGTGAGAACCATGGAAGGCAAAGAAGTAGCAAAAGGGACTAGGAATGGCAATCTCTACATTATCAATTGCAAGAGGATCAATGGAGTGGAGGTTGCTGCCTTTGCTGAATTTCCATCAAATGAAGAGAAGATGGGCATTTGGCATCAAAGACTTCGGCATTTGAATGCCAAAAGCATGAAGGGGCTTCAATCTAAGGTAAATGGCATAGACCTTGGCCATTCTACCATGAATTTTGCTTGTGAGGGATGCATTCAAGGCAAACAACATAGGACTCCATTTCCTAGAGGAGTTGCAACAAGAGCAAACCAATTGCTGGAGCTTGTGCATTCCGATGTTTGTGGATCGATGAGGACACCATTTATGAGTGGTAGTGAAAAGTGGGAGATGTGTCTAAGTGGGAGTAGTGGTGTGTTTGTGGATACATCTTCAATTCCAACAAACAAACAAGAAGATGAAGAAGAGCATTCTCAAAGTGAAGAAGAAGAGAAAGTTGCCATGATAGAAGAGCCCAATACTATGAAGACTTCAATTCCAGCAAGATACAACAAGGACAATGAAGAGAATGAAGATGAAGAATACCAACAAATGAGTAAGAGAAAGCACTCCATGAGTCATACAAGTGTCAGGGACAAGAACTCGATAAAAGCTAAAGAGTAAGTGAGACTTTTCTCAAAAAGAAATAGGACAAAATAGAAATATGTATATTAAGAAAGAAACTGGAATGGCTATTGCCAAAATACAAGAAAACTAGAGACCCTTGAAACTAGACTAGAAGCAAGAAAGGAGTTGACAAGAGTGAAGAGGGCTTCACTCTTGCCTCTATATATACTATCTAACTAGAAGCCACGTGGCGATGTTCTATAAGACCTCCAATATATGTTGACTTTCTAGGCCACATGCCTTTGCTTATAAGGCAAGTTTTCTATGGATGGACCACGTAGTTAGCTTGTTCTTTAAGCTTCCAACATGCGTGGCACATGGCTAACTTGTTGACCAAGTTTCTAACCTAAAAGTCAACTATAGACTCCTATAAAGTCAAAGCAGCGTCTATGAAGCTTCTAAGAAGCTTCTCTAGAAGATATTATACAATTAACCTACTTTTACATACTTTTATCTATTCATATAGGTAATTATATGTATGTCCGTGACATTACCCCCCCTTCTAGGGACGAGTTCCACGAGGAGCGGTGATTATATATTGAGAAAATGTAATATGCGGCGAATTGTATTTGCTACATACTCTGATCTTTGTTCTCTTCGAAGATAGTTGATGGGTCCTCTTAGCCATCGATAGTGTGCCATTCCAGGGCGAGAAGACCACCCTGTTATTTGATCACTGTTGAGGCCTTCATAACTTCCTTCAAATAATACATTTGAAACACCATCAGGAGTCGTTTCTATCTCCAATAATATCACCAAACATCGAGAATCTCTTCCAAGGTCGTGATACCAAACGCGTTGTATCTCACCATCTATTCGAGGAAGAACATGTCGTTCTTGAAGGTCTTCATTTCGGTTGCGTCGTCTTGAAGGTTGTGACAATCGCAATGTCTCATCCGGTAAGTCAGCAAACGAAGGTTCTTGAGTTGAATCCGCTGGTTGTTGGCTCTCTATCTAATTAGCGTCACAAAATGCAAAGAAGTTACAAACAAGGATAGGAAATTGAATGTTATCTTGCCTCAATCTTGTCTCTTTTATAAGAGAGGTTTTCATCTTGGTTTTGATGGATGTCGTTGATGAAAAAATTTGACTTTAGCTGATGCATTTGCTAGATTCCTGGATGGCTCCCATGTGCGCTCACTAATATCATATCCGCACCAATGAACAAGATATTCCAGCTTATTTCGGCGCCGCCTTGAGTCTAATATCTCTTCCACCTCAAATTCTTCATTATTATCTACTTCTATAGGAGGCGGTGGCATTTGTCTTCTTCCTTGTATATCCACTGTGTTATATGGTTCAAGAAGAGACACGTGGAATACAGGATGGATCTTCATTGACTCCGGTAGATGTAACCGATATGCAATTGGGTTGATCTGTTCAGAAACAGAAAAGGGGCCAAGCCTACGATAGTCCAATTTGTCACAAGGTCGAGTGGTCTTGATATTGCGACGAAGTAGCCATACCTTATCACCCACGTTGAGTTGTGGTTGCTCTTTACGATATACATCTACATTTATCTTTTGTCGTTCTTGAGCTTTCTTCAACTGCGCCTTCATTATTGCATGTAACTCTGACAACCGATTTGCCATATCTTCTGCTGCAGGATTATCAACTTTTGAAAAATCAAAAGTATCAAGTCGTGGATGATAGCCATAATTGGCAAAGAAAGGTGTTTGTTGCGTGGAAGAATGTACCGTATTATTATAAGCAAACTCTGCCAATGGCAGAAGGTTTGTCCAATCATCTTGTTGGTAGTTGATGGTACACCTTAAATACTGTTCCAAGACTTGGTTTACGCGCTCTGTTTGTCCATCAGTTTGAGGATGGAAAGCTGAAGATAGCTTTATGTCCACTTTTAAAATCTTGAAAAGAGTCTTCCAGAATCTCGACACAAATTGAGTTCCCCTATCCGATATGATATCTTTAGGTAATCCATGATAGCGATAGATATTATCAATGAAAAGCTTAGCTGTTTCTTCACCTGTGATAGATTTTGTACATGGCATAAAATGTGCCATCTTGGTGAAACGATCTACTATCACAAATATAGAATCATAAGATCTTGAGTTTGGAAGATCTGTGATGAAATCCATAGAAACAGAAGACCATGGTTGTTCTGGTATAGGTAATGGCTGAAGAAGTCCGTAAGGTCGATGTCGAGGAATTTTTGATCTTGAACAAATATCACATGATTGTACAAAGCCTTTGACTGACTTCCACATTTGTGGCCACCAAAAATCTCTTGATATGAGTTCCAGAGTCTTATTATATCCAAAGTGCCCTACTGCTGGAAAGTCATGACGTGCTTGAAGAACACGCAAACGTGCTTTTCCTTCTGGAACATATAGGCGTCCTTCAAAATATAATAGATTATTCTTGAACTTGAACTTAGAAGAATCATGAGACTTGGAAGAATTATTCTCGATATCATGAACAAGAGGGTCTGAGGACATATTGGACTGGATTTGTTTGAGAAAAGTTGAATCAACAGTCAATGTTGATTTCACTGCTCGGAGATGAAATTGCTCCGGTTTCAAGAGGACCGTTCTTTGTTGCTCAAAAGCTGCATCTCCTTCTTTTGGTGCAAAATAAGAACGTCTAGACAGGGCATCAGACAAACCTTGTTGTTTTCCTGGCCGATAAGTGATAATGAAGTCAAATCTTGACAAAGACATACTCCAACGAGCTTGACGACGATTCAACACGCGTGCTGACATGAAATACTCGAGGTTCTTGTGATCTGTATACACAGTGACTGGACTAGAAGCACCTTCTAGATAATGACGCCATTCTTGAAAGGAATCCACGATTGCAAGAAGTTCTTTATCGTGGATTTCATAATTGATCTCGGCTGCTGAGAATTTTCTTGAATGAAAAGCTATCGGATGAAGTTTGTCATCTGTTCCCATTTGTGATAAAACTGCACCCAAGGCAAAATCCGATGCGTCTGTTTCCATAAAAAATGCCTTGGAAAAATCAACACGATATAAGACTGGTGCAGAGACAAACGATGTCTTCAAGGCTTCAAATGCTGCTTCCGCTTCTTGATTCCATTGGAATTTATCTTTACTAGTCAAGCGTGTAAGTGGAGCTGCAACTCGTGAGAAGTCTTTGATGAAGATCCGATAGTAATTGGCAAATCCCAAGAAACATTGGACATCTCTCACAGTCTTTGGAATCTTCCAATCCATGATTGTTTGGACTTTCTTAGAATCCATCATAAGACCATCATTTGAAATGATGTATCCTAAAAAGTCAACTTGAGTAGTGTGAAATACACACTTTTCCATCTTGGCGTACAATCCTGCATCTCTGAGTTTTTGTAATACTTGACGAACATGTATTTCATGTTCTTCAACATTCTTAGAATAAATCAGGATATCGTCTAGGTAGCAGACGACAAAATTGTCTAAGAATTCACGAAATACATCATTCATGAGATGTTGAAAAGCAGCTGGTGCATTCGTGAGTCCAAAAGGCATGACATTATATTCAAAATGCCCGTACCTGGTTCGAAACGCAGTCTTCCATTCATCTCCTTCTTTGATCCGTACTAGATTATATGCTCCTCTTAGATCTATTTTTGTATAGATCTTAGCTTGATTTAACTGGTCAAGGAGTCCTGATATCAAAGGTAATGGATACCTGTTCTTGATTGTGATCTTGTTGAGTCCTCGATAGTCAACACACATTCGTAAAGATCCATCTTTTTTCTTTACGAATAAAATTGGAGCTCCTGCTGGAGATTTTGAATGGCGTATGAAATTCTTCGCTAAATTCTCGTCAATATATGTCTTGAGTTCAGCCAACTCATCTTGCGATAAACTGTAAATTGGTCCAAATGGTGGCTGAGTTCCTTCCTTGAGATCGATTGAACAATCGTATGGGCGATGCTCAGGAAGAATATCTGCATTCTTTTTCTCAAAAACGTCTTGATAATCCTGATATTGACTTGGAATGCCACTTGAAGTCTTTACGCTTTCAGAAATAGGTGCAGCATAAATAGCAAAAGTTGATCCTTCTTTTGCTGCGTGTATAAATGCTTTTGCACCTATAGGTGTGAGTTTTACTATACTAGACTCATGGTTTTTTATTTGGTTAATAGAACTGTTACTAATGCTCTGAGGAAAATCAAGTTTACGAGAAATCCAATCTATTCGAGGATTATACTTTTCTAATCATGATAAGCCTAAAATTACTGGATTAGAGGGAGATCTAATTATATTAAAAATTACGCAACTACTATGACCATTTATTACTACATCTACAGGAAGTGTTTCGTGAGTTACATCTCCAGAAGACAACGGACGACCATCTATGACTTCTACGTGTACAGGTTTAGTTTTTTTGTATTAATGATATTCTATGACATCTAGCAAATTCTTCATCTAAAAAACAAGATGAGGCTCCTGAATCTACCAAGGCAGAGGCTTTGTAATTATTAGGTCCTAAATGCACATCTATTATAAAACAAGGAGATGGTTTTGAGGAGAGGATAGGACCTTTATTAGAAGTTGTACAAGATTCCAGCCGCACGGTCCCTATTGTAGCTGGACGTACTCGTTTTCCGACATACTGTCTTCTTTGACAGCCGTACTCCTCATTTTGTAGTTACGTCGCTTCTTTGGACAATGTTGAGCAGTGTGCTTAGGTTCTCTACAATATAAGCACAATCCTTCTTGTCGACGACGAGACTTTTCTTGCTCAGTAAGAGGTTTGAAACGTACCGCATCAATTTGCATATCCTCTACTTCCGAAGGTATGTGTTGAGGAGACGTCGGTGTTGCCATTGAATTGTAGTAACGTTGAGGCCCACTTGTGCGACTCTCGGATCGAAATTCAAAAAGTCGATTGTCGCACTTCACAGCAAAGTCAATTGCTTGACTCAATGTTTGAGGATCAGGTAAATTAAGCATCAATTTCTTTACCTCATATTGTAATCCGTAGAGAAATTGACTCACAAGTGCGGCATCATCCCACTTGATATCAGTTGCAAGTTGTCGAAATTGCGAAGCATATAATGTTACTGATCGATTGCCTTGTCACAAAATACGGATCTTGTTGGTTGCAACACGAATTGCATCATGTTCTCCAAACATGGATCGAAACTCCGCCAAAAAAGCCTCCAGATTATCCAATATTGGATCTCGTCGTTCAAAAAAAGATGAAAACCATGACAATGCTGAACCTGAAAGAAGTGTACCAATGAATCTTACTTATGACCCTGGAGTTGGATAGCTTTGGGGTTGAAGTTCAATCACTAGTTGGACCTGATTGATGAATCCTCGAAACTTAGATCTGGTACCATCAAACTTCTCGGGCAAGGCAACTCTCGGTTCTCTAACACTCGAAGGGTGTTCCATTCTGGGAGAAGGGACAGGGTTTGGTGCAGATGTTGAAGCAGCCCCAATCATCTCTATATCTTCACTTCCTACCATTCTTGTTGCTCCTTGTGGTGGTAAATTGAGTTGATGCATCGCAAGCATTAACTCCCTCAATTGTTCTTGCATCTGTGCCATTGCACTCTTCATTTCAACAAGCTCTGCCATAGTAGCACTTAGAAAAGAGAAGATGTCTAACAACGCTCAAAACAAATAGAAGAGAGGAATTGATAACAAAGAAAATACTAAGAACAATATCAGTTTAAAAGAGGGTAATCCGCAACTTCTAATGCGCTTATGTCTTATCAAGAAAAAGGGGTAATCCACTCTTAATCAAGAAAAGACAAAGCTCTGATATTGTAAGTGTACTCTTGTCAATCTGTCAGGGACAAGAACTCGATAAAAGCTAAAGAGTAAGTGAGACTTTTCTCAAAAAGAAATAGGACAAAATAGAAATATGTATATTAAGAAAGAAACTGGAATGGCTATTGCCAAAATACAAGAAAACTAGAGACCCTTGAAACTAGACTAGAAGCAAGAAAGGAGTTGACAAGAGTGAAGAGGGCTTCACTCTTGCCTCTATATATACTATCTAACTAGAAGCCACGTGGCGATGTTCTATAAGACCTCCAATATATGTTGACTTTCTAGGCCACATGCCTTTGCTTGCAAGGCAAGTTTTCTATGGATGGACCACGTAGTTAGCTTGTTCTTTAAGCTTCCAACATGCGTGGCACATGGCTAACTTGTTGACCAAGTTTCTAACCTAAAAGTCAACTATAGACTCCTATAAAGTCAAAGCAGCGTCTATGAAGCTTCTAAGAAGCTTCTCTAGAAGATATTACACAATTAACCTACTTTTACATACTTTTATCTATTCATATAGGTAATTATATGTATGTCCGTGACAACAAGGCAGCAAGAGGTGCAAGAAGGCTCATCTTCTTTGCATGAAAGAAGATATCCAACACGTGAGAGAAGACCACAAGGTGAATGGTGAAAGAACCACATCTTTCCACAACAATTGGATGTAAGTGGGTGCTTAGAACCAAGAAAGATGCAAACGATTGAAGGTCAACAATGGGCTATGTATTCTTTGTTTGAGTGGGAGCCATATCTTCGAAAAGCAATAGACAACCAAACATTGCAAGGTCCACAATAGGAGCGGAGTATTTGGCAGCAAGTCATAAAGCAATGGAGGCATTTTGGTTGAGGTTGTTATTGGAAGATATTAGACTTGTGCAATTGGAGGCTACTCCATTGAGGTGTGACAATCAAGGATGTCTTACTTTTGGAAAGAATCCAAAGCATCATGCAAGAACTAAGTACATTGATATTCAGCATCATTTCATAAGAGAGAAGATAGAGATGGAGGTTATTGATATGATGTATTGTGAAACCAAAGACATGTTGGCTGATTTGTTGACAAAAGCCTTAGATAGAGAAGGACACAACAAGTTGAGTAAGGCATTAGGATTGATAGCTAATTGACCAATAGCAAAGTAGGAGTGTTGAGAAAAGAACTCTTTAAGTAGTTGCTAATGGTCAATAGAATACAAGCGTTGTTAAGGATATCCCATAAGGTAGGGTGCTGGTTTATAGTACATTAGAGTACAAGGGGAGGGCTGGTCCTAGGAGATATCCCATATGGATTGTAGCACTTGGTACCTTGGTACTAGTATATAAGGAAAGGGTTGGCATGGGAAGAATTATCTCATACCACACTCTATTTGTTATAGTGCAACCTTGCTGGTCTTAACTTACTTGTGTGGAGTATGCTTTCTATGTTTCAATAGTTTGCAAGAGCCTTTACCTTATTGACATGAGCCATGAGATATTCACCTTCTTCCATCTTGCAAGTGAAGAACTTCCTCCTTGTATAGATGATGTTGGATAAGTTTTTGCTCTTGTAGATGTTGCAAAGAGTCTTCCATACTTCCGCTGGTCCTTTGCAAGAGATAATGTAGGAAAAGTTGGCTTCATCTACATTGGTTGCAATCAATCCAAAAGTTTTCTTTTCACGACGTTTGAACTCCTTCTTTTCCTTTATATGAGCATCTTTGCTTGAAGCCTCTTCACTTTCATCTACAATATCCCAAAGATCCAAAGATGCCAACAAAAGCTTCATTTTTATCATCCAATGGTAGAAATTATCACCTCTAAACTTCTCAATAACTCTCAATCCTTCACCTCCACTTAAAGCCATGTTTAAGGAATAGTTGTATCAAAAAAAGATTGTAAGAAGAAGTCCTAATGCTCTCAAAATCAGCAAGAAGATTTTGCTTCCTTAAAATCACAGAATCCTTCTCTGTAAACAAATTAGTGGTTTTATTTTCAAAAACACTCTCAACTTTATTTTTAAGACTTCTCACAAGTCTAATAACCTATCTAAGTGTCTCAAATATGATTTACTACTGTAATATTTTTTCTATTAGAGTAAGAGATATTAGCATATAGAACTCCTCAAGTGGAGACACTTAGAGACACCAAAGAATAGAAAAAGTAATCTCTTATAAATGTAATAAAGCATCTTTGAATTTGTATGTGATTGAAGTTATTAAAAAAAAAAAATTGAGCACTTTGTATTGACTTTATGCACTTTTGAATTAAAGTTCGAATTGTATTCTTCTTATTTGAATGGAACTAATTAATATTTTTTAGATAATTATAAAATACAATTTCACCTTTTATAGTTAAGTAATTTTTTTTTTTTAAACAAGACAATACATAATACAATATTTTTACTTATAAGTTGTGATTGCTATATTAATGAAGAACTTTCATCATTTAATGACTATATTTATTCAAAATTCTATTAAGACTATCTATTGATATCTTATCTATTATAGAAATATATTTTAAAGATATCCTTTATATATCTATAGGAAGAGGTGGGACTTGTCTTCTTCTTGGTATATTCATAGTCTTGTATGATTGAAGAAGAGACACATGGAATACATAATGGATCTTCATTAACTACTATGGATGTAATTCATAAACAACGAAATTGATTTGTCTACAAATCAAAAAAGATCCAAGCTTGCAATAATCCAACTTATCACAAGGACAAGTAGACTTGATATTATAACAAAGTAACCATACCTAATCACTTATGTTAAATTGTCATTGTTCTTTTTGATATGCATCTATATTAAACTTTTGTCATTCTTGAGTTTTTTTTTAATTGTACCTTTAATGTTATATGTAGCTTTGACAAATAATTTATTGAATCATTTATTGCTAGATTATCAAATTTTAAAAAGTCAAAAGTATTAAATCATGGATGATAACCACAGTTAGTAGAGAAAGGTATTCATTGTGTAGGAAAATGCATCGTTTTATTATAAGTAAACTCTGCCAATAGTATGAAGGTTGTTCAATTGTCTTGTTGTTAATTGATGATATACCTTAAGTATTACTCCAAAACTTGGTTTATGCACTTTGTCTATCCATCAATTTAAGAATGAAAGGTCGAAGAAAGCTTTATGTCTACTTTTAAAATCTTAAAAATGATTTATCACAATCTTAATACAAATTGCGACCTCCTATCCAAAATAATATCTTTTAGTAATCCATGATACTAATAGATATTATCAAAGAAAAACTTAGTAATTTCTTCACTTATAATAAATTTTATGTATGGTACAAAATGTATCATTTTGATAAAATGATCCACTATCACAAATATAGAATCACACAAATTCGAGATTAAAAGATCTATAATAAAATCTATAGAAACAAAATACTATAGTTGTTTTGGAATAAGTAATAGCTAAAGAACTCCATAAGATTGACAATGAGGAGTTTTTGACCTTGAACAAACATCACATGATTGAACAAAGTATTTTACAGCCTTCCTCATTTGTGGCCACTAAAAATCTTTAGATATTAGCTTTAAAGTTTGTTGTATCCAAAATGTCATATTGCTAGAAAGTTATGACATGCTTGAATATCATGTAAATGTACTTCTCTTTTAAAAACATATAGGTACCTTTCAAAATAAAGTAGATTATTTTTGAACTCAAACTTAAAAGTATCACAAGACGTAGAAGAAATATTCTTAATATCATGAACAAGTTGATTAGAAGACATACTTGATTGAATTTGCTTGAAAAAAATTGAATCAATAGTCTATATTGATTTCATTATTTAAAGATGAAGTTATTATGGCTTCAATAAAATTATCTTTTATTGATCAAAAGTTGCATCTCTTTCTTTTGGTATAAGATAAGAACGTCTAAAAAGGGCATTAGATAAATTTTGTTATTTTCTTAATTGATAAGTGATATTGAACTTGAATCTTGACAAAGACATGCTCAAATAAGTCTAGCAATAATTCAAAATATATATTGACATGAAATACTCAAGGATCGTATGATCCGTATATATGGTGATTGGATTGGAAGCATCTTCTAGATAATGACGCCATTTTTTAAAAGAATATCATAAACTTCATATTTTTTTATATTCTTAAAATAAATTAAAATATCATCAAAATAATAGATAATAAAATCAATTAGAAACTCACAAAAAATATCATTCATAATATGTTGAAATATAAGTGGTACATTTAATAGTCCAAAAAGTATGATATTATATTTAAAGTATTCATACCTTGTTCAAAATGCAGTCTTTCATTTATCTCTTTTTTTCATGAATGGCATATGAAATTCTTAGCAAAGTTCTTGTCAATATACTTCTTGAATTCAATCAATTTATTTTGTGATAAACTATAGATTAGATCAAATAGTGACTAACTTCCCTCTTTAAGGTTGATCAAGCAATCATATAGGCAATACTTCAAGATGATATTTATATTTTTTTTCTTAAAAACATCTATAAAAACTTAATATTTATTTGGAATGCTACTTAAAGTCTTTTCATTATTAAAAATGGGTGTGGCATAAATAACAAAAAGTGATCCATCTTTTGCAGCATGTAAGAAAACTTTTCTAGCCATAATAAATCTAAAATGACCAAATTAGAGAGAAACCTAATTATATTAAAAATTATGCAATTATTATGACCATTTATTGCTACATCTGTAAGAAGTGTTTTATAAGTAATATCTCCAAAAGATAACAGATGGCTATCTATGACTTCTATATATACCAATTTAGTTTTTTGTACTAATAATATTCTATGGCTTTTAACAAATTCTTCATATAAAATTAAGCTAAGGCTCTTAAATCTATTGAAATAAAGGCTTTGTAATTATTAAGTCATAAATACACATCCATTATAAAAAAAGAAAAGAAGATTCTGAGAAGAAATAGGACCTTTATTTGTATAAAATTTTAGCCACATGATCTTTATTATAGTTGAATAAATTTGTTTTTCAAATTTTTTTCATCTTTGATAGTTGTACTTCTCATTTTGTAGTTGTATTATTTTTTTGGATAATATTGAATGGTGTACTTAGCTTCTCTATAATATAAACATAGTGAATTTTTAAGATATTGAGTATTTTCTTATTCAAAAAGAGGTTTAAAATATACCATATCAATTTGCATGTCTTTTAGTTCTAAATATTAAAATTAAAAAGCCTTTAGTTTTGTTATTAAATTTTAATAACATAGAGGTTGTCTTACATAATTTTTAATTTGAAACTCAAAAAATCAATTGTCACACTTCACAACAAAGTTAATTATTTGATTCAATGTTTGAAGATCAGATAAGTTGAGCATCAATTTTTTTACCTCATATTATAATCTATAGAAAAATTGGCTGATAAAGGCAACATCATCCCACTTGATATCATTCACTAGTTGTCAAAATTAAAAAAGCATATAATATTAGTGATTAATTGTCTTATTACAAGATATGAATCTTATTAGTTGCAACATGAATTGCATCATGTTTTCCATACATAAATTGAAACTCCATCAAAAAAACCTTCAGATTATCCAATATTGGATCTTGTCATTTAATAAAAGATGAAAACCATGATAATACCAAATTTGAAAGAAGTTTACTAATGAATTTAACTTGTGATCTTATGATTGGATAGCTTTGAGGTTGAAGTTCAATCACAAATTACACTTGGTTGTTAAATCTTCAAAACTTAGATCTAGTACCATCAAACTTCTCAAATAAAGCAACTTTGGATTTTCTAATATTGAAAGGATATTCTACCATAGAAAAAAAGATATGATTCAACGTAGATGTTAAAGTAGCTCAAAATCATATCTATATCTTCACTTTTTACCAATTTTATTGTTTTTGGTAGCAATAAACTAAATTGATGTATTGCAAGCATCAATTCTCTCAATTTTTCATTTGTGCCATTGCACTCTTTATTTCAAGAATCTTTACTATGATAATACTTAAAATATATATATATATATATATATATATCTAATTTTTCTTAAGATAAGTAGAAAAGAAGACTTGAAAATAAAAAATAATATTAGTTTAAAAGAGGATATTTTGCAACTTCTAATATGTTTATCTCTCATTACAAAAAAAATGATAATCCACTCTTAATCAAAAGAAGACAAAGCTCTAATATTGTGAGTATACTATTGTTAATCTATCAAGGACATGAAGTAAAAGAAGATGCATAAATTTGAGAAATTTGTATGAAAATAAAGTGACAAAAATTAAAATGAAAAAATATGTATATTAAAAGGAAACTAGAATGGTTATTATCAAAAGTCAAAGAAATTAGAGACTCTTGAAATTAGACTAAAATAAGAAAGGAGTTGACAAGAGTGAAGAAGGCTTCATTCTTGCCTTTATATATATATTATCTATCTAGGATCTATGTAGTAATATTCTATAGGACCTCCAAAAACGTGTTGACTTTATATAATACATATCTTGACTTGCAAGGCAAATTTTCTATATGGATGCCACATAGTTAGCTTATTTCGCAAGCTATCAATACATGTGATATATAAGTGGTTTTTTGATCAAGTTTCTAACCTATCAATTAATTATAAATACATGTAAAGTCAAAACAATTTCTACAAAGCTTCTAAGAAGCTTTTTTAGAAAGTGTTATGAAATTAATTTACTTTTATTGAATTCTATCTATTCATATTACTTAGGTAATAATTATAGTAGATATATCTCCATGATATTTTGATATGAGTCATCTTAGTCTACACTTTTTTGCTGAATAATATTACTAATTTCTACTTACTTGTATCTTGATTGTTGTATTTCTTCAATAGGTATTAAAATGATTCAACATAGAATAGTGTAAGCCTATTAGAACACCTTTGAAGGCCAATTTGAAGTTAATGAAGTTCACAAATAATGAATTTATTATCAAATATAAGGTATTCTATATAAAAAAATAGTGAACTTAATTATATATATAATGATTGGTATAAAAATGAATCTTGCATATGTATTTAGTGTTTTAAGCTGATATATGTTAAGCCTAGATCAATCCATTAAAATACCATGAAAAATATTATGAGGTATTTAAAAGATGCATTGCACTTCAAGTTGTATCTAAAAGTTGATTATATTACTTTGCATGGTTATTATGATATATATTGGTTTATAGATACAAATAATAGAAGATCAATAATAGAATATGTATTCTTTGATCAACTATAATCTACTTCATGGGATTGCAAGAAACAACTATTAATTGCAAGGTTTACAAAAAAAGTGAAGTCCATGGTTGATCTTACAATGAGAGGTTGTCTCTTGTAATTCCATGAAATGGCTCCCACTCCATTAAAGAACACATATTCTATTGTGGATCTTCTATCATTTGCATCTCTAGTCGAATCCGCATTACAATATCTTTATAAATTAACATTTTTATTACTTATATACAATTTAAAGTTCTTTGTATTTTTTAATTATTATTATTATTATTATTTTTTTATTGTTGTCCAAGCAAAGATTTTGCCTTAAAAATGTGTTGGTTTACAACACTCGTACTAAATACAAGATCAACTTTTGTGACTACTATTGCATACATAAATGAGTCTATTGCTACTTAATATAGAATAGCTCTTCCAAATCACTCATCTCATATTCTTTTTATAATATTTCTTTCATCCAATCCATCTTTTTCATATTATTAGCCAAGATGATCAAATCATCAACTTAGAGGATTACAACCAACAAGAATTCTTAAGATTCCATCACATATAGTGAATGATTAGCTTTACTCTTTACAAATTTCTTTTTGACAAAAAATATATCAATATGTTGATACCATGCTCTTAGTGATTGTTTCAATCCATACAAGGATTTCTTCAATTTGCACATGAGGTATTCTTTGCCTAATTCTAGAAATCCTTGAAGTTGGTTCATGTAGATGGAATCATGTACATGTAAATAGAATCATAGTTCATGTACATCTTCTTGTAATTCTACATTCAAAAAGATCGTCTTTATATCCATTTGATACATTTTCAAGTCCATTGATGCCCCAATTGCCACAATGGTCTTAATGGTGGTGAATTTGACAATGATGTTGTATGGTAATACAATTATATAATAAAAAAATAAAAATAAGGATGTTATTATAGAAAAACCTTGCAAAAAGATGGAATAAAAAAATAAGAATAAATAATAGAAAGGTAATAAAAGATTTAGTCTTAATAGTATATTTTTATACAAATGACTTGTATTTACTTTGTAGAGGCATAAATGAGCCAAATCAAAGATAAAAAAACATAAGAAATAATATAGACATATATAGAAATGAGTTAAGAGTAGATTTTAGCAAAATTTACCTCAATAAGCTAAGAATTGATACCCAAAGAAGATCAATTGTCAACTAGAATGGAAATCAAATCATGAGGCACAAACCACACACCTATGGGGACTTTGGAGTTCTTTTGTAGATCAAAGAATAGAATTTGAGAGAAAATCTGAAAAGAGATTTTTAAGCATTGGTTTTATGTCAATTGAATCACAATAATTTATAAAATCAAAAAAATATTAACTTGGATTATTTTTTAATAATTTTTTAAAATAAAATAATAATTCTTTAAATTAATTTTACAATAAAATATTACTATTCACTAAAATAATGTGATTTTTAAAGCTTAAGATCATATATATATATATATATATATATATATAATGTAAATGGTTTCTTAATAAAGTATTTTTTTAACTTAAATATGATAATTACTTATGAATTTTTTATGGTGGTATGCTGTTCAAAATTCCACCTTATTTTGTGTGTCGTGTGATTATTAATATATGCATATCTCTATGAAGGTGTTACATGGTGTGAAGTGTGTTGAGGATGCCCTGCTCTCATGCCCTGTGTGAACTGGGAACTATTCGTCAGGAATGTTCGTGGAGGACGATTATAAGCTATCTTTCTAATTCACAAATGCATGTGTTAACCGACCGACCAACCAATCAATCCATTTCGTCCTCGTCGTGGGCGGGAGACTGCGGTTCTTTCTCATCGGGGGCTCTCGTTAGGGTTCAGGACCTTTTGCCTTTCTAGCAATATTGCTGCCTCTGTAGTCGATGTGCTTGTGCTTGTTCCCTCGACACGAATAGTATCTAGTTTTGTGTTTTTATTGACTTGTTGGGTAAGCAAGAGGCAGTAGGGGCGGGTAGGGTTCGGAACTCCAGCGCTATGGATCTCCTAGCGCATTACGGAGACGGAGACAGAGCGGACGAGCTGGACTTGCACATGCGGACTGAGGGAGAGGTCTCTAGTAGTGGCACTTCTTCTCCCGACTCTTCACCAGTCCGTTTGCTAGAGCCCAGGACTGCTGCCGCTCCGGAGGTGAGCGATTCTTTGCTTGTTATTGGCGCCCGTGGTGACATAGGCTCTGTCGGTGGGGGTGGTGTGCGGAAGCCGTTGGACCCATCGCAGCGGAAAGTGAACTACAATCCCACTGCTGAGCAGCTGTGGGCGCCGGTGGCAGGTCCCGCGCACCCATATGCGAAGGATGGTGTGGCGCAGGGGTTGCGAAACCACAAAATAGGGTTTGTGGAGGATGCAGCCATAGCGCCGTTTATGTTCGACGAGCAGTACAACACGTTTCATGCTTATGGGTTCGCGGCTGACCCTGGAGCTACAGCGGGAAACAACATAGTCGGGGATTCCAGTGCCGTGAAAGCTACTGATGGAGCCTCGGTATACAACCTGCCGCAGCACGAGCATAGGAAGCAGCGCAAGGTGAATAAGAAGAGGTCTAGGAGTGACGACGAGGAGCTTGACGAGGAGGAGAAAGAGAAGGTTGAGAATCCTGCATCTGAAGAATGGCTACTTAAAAATTCTCAATCGCCGTGGGCTGGCCAGAAGGAAGGTTTGCAGGGCGAGCTCACCGAGGAGCAAACAGTGTATGCAGAATTGCATGCCGAGAAAAAGAGTCAGAAGGAGAAAGGAGAGAAGGTGGATATCGATGATAAGAGTACCTTCCATGGCAAGGAGGAGGTGGATTACCAAGGACGATCGTGGATTGCTCCTCCGAAGGATGTTAAGGCCACCAATGAGCATTGTTACATTCCGAAGAGATGGGTGCACACATGGAGTGGGCACACCAAGGGTGTTTCTGCGATTAGGTTTTTCCCTAAGTATGGACATCTTCTCCTTTCCGCCAGCATGGACACGAAGGTTAAAATATGGGACGTTCATGGTAGTGGAAAGTGCATGCGAACGTACATGGGTCATTCTAAAGCAGTCAGGGATATTACTTTTAACAATGATGGGTCGAAGTTTCTGACCGCTTCGTATGATAGAAAGATCAAGCTTTGGGATACAGAGACTGGACAAGTTATTTCGACGTTCAGTACAGGAAAAATTCCTTACGTGGTGAAGTTCAATCCTGACGATGATAAGCAAAATGTTCTGCTTGCGGGGATGAGTGACAAGAAGATTGTGCAGTGGGACATGAACACTGGGCAGATCAGTCAAGAATATGATCAGCACTTAGGTGCAGTCAACACAATTACATTTGTTGATAACAATCGAAGATTTGTAACATCAAGCGATGATAAATCGTTGCGTGTGTGGGAGTTTGGTATACCAGTGGTGATCAAATATATTAGCGAGCCTCATATGCATTCAATGCCCGCTATTACTGTTCACCCAAATACGAACTGGTTCGCAGCTCAGAGTTTAGATAATCAGATTCTTATTTACAGTACCCGGGAGCGGTTCCGCCTAAACAAGAAGAAGCGTTTTGCTGGGCACATCGCAGCTGGATATGCATGCCAAGTGAATTTTTCACCAGACGGGCGGTTTATAATGTCAGGGGATGGTGAGGGTCGCTGCTGGTTTTGGGACTGGAAAACCTGTAAAGTGTTTCGCACTCTTAAGTGCCACGACAGTGTGTGTATTGGGGTTGAGTGGCATCCCTTAGAGCAGTCTAAGGTGGCTACTTGCGGCTGGGATGGCCTCATCAAATACTGGGACTAAGGAATTTTGGGGGACTAGATAAAAATAATTGCTGGACGCTTTTTCACCTTCAATATTTTCTTCAAGAAACTGGAACTGAAAATCAAATATCCAGTTTTGACCTTTGTCTGGAAACGCAGTAGTTAACTATTTGCTGCCGTTGCCTACTCACGATGAGGGCCTTCGTTGGGGCTCGCAACAAGCCTTACGTGCTCAGGTTTCGAGTCCAAGATTAAGACTTGATTCGACTCGATCACTGCTCCATGGTATTCAGCGATTCAACTCGATCACTACCATACGCCGTGTCATCTACTCAAGAGAGCCTATGAGGTTAAGATCTTCTCCTCTTCTGTAATTTTCCGATTCGGCGAATGACTCTATACTGCTCGTCGTGTGGTTTCTCCTCGAAAATTTGTGATTTATTCTTCTAACGTTGGTCAGAAATTCGTAGTGCAATATTCGAGGAATGCTGCGAGCAAGTATTTCTTTCTGAAAGCTCTTGCCAACGAGTTTTACATGCGTCCAGTTGAGGAGGATAGGATTTAGCTCTTAAAATAGAGAAATGCAGAAAATCTTTCATGCCCACAACACTGTGTCATAGCCTTTCTCCTGTACCTTTCCACAAGTGGACTTTTACTTCGCCAAAATGCCGATTTGTATAAGCAAGATTATGTTCGTAATGGAACATGAGATGTTACCTTTGTGAGTTTTTTTCCTTTCGTATTCATATTTCCGTTTGCGGGGTCAATTAGCTAGTTAGTTAGTCTGTATGTTTTTTTTGAGCAGATGTATACTTATCAATATTTACGTAACTCGTTTTCAATATTAATATGCTAATGTAGGCTATGCTCTTCACACCACTGCCAATTTCCCGCTCAGCTAGGTTCATCAGGCTAGGTTAGAGTAGGTACCTGCCCCTAGTTGAACATAGAAACAAACCCACCAACCCCTAGCTCTTACCCAGAAAACATTTGCGAAAAAACTTTACTCAACTGACCAGTGCCTTCTTGTTTATTATTTGGGGGGAGGGGCCGGCGGGTTGTGTAGAGTTATAGCATTGGCGGGGTCCGCACGGTCCCAACCCCCTGTGATGCGTCATCCAATAATTATTAAGCTTCTAAAAAAAATCAGAATCAAATGAGAGAATTCTGGTTGTGTTTGATTAATAAATTTAATAATCTCTTTCATGCACAATATTTGGTTGTATTTAATAAACTATAAGCTTTTTCGTTGGATTTGTTTAAAGGCAAGAGTATATGTTAATTAATCACAATCACATGTACGTATTTTAGGTTTTTCCAGACCTACCAGCCTTTATAAATTTTGATTTTTTCCATTATGTGTTCTATTTGTTGTTCTTTTGTATTTTTGAACTAAATTATATTACAGTAGAATTACAATTTTTTATATTTTTGTTTTGGATTGTGAAACTGATCCAAAGGACTGGAGACAAATTTGTGTCGTAAATCATATTTTTTTTCAAAAATGTAGATGAAATTATTATTGAACATTAAAAATCAATTAGAAAATAATATGACATAATCACATTTCTTCAAAAGAAAAAGATAAAGAAAAAATATATAAATAAATAAATAATTATGAATAAATTTATTTAATTCATCTTTATTCTATCTAAGACTTGTTATCGAGAGACTTATTGTGTCCAGTTAGTATCTCCAATACTTGTCTAGTAGTTTTTTTAATTTTAAAAAGGATATATATGTGTGTGTATGTATGTGTGTGTGATTTAATGATATTTAATACTAATTCATATTCATTGAACCATACAATTCTAAAATCTACAAGAAAACACCATTTCAAAAAAGTTGAAATGTTAAAGACATCAACAAATAAATGAGGACATAGATATTTGAAAGTAAAAGAAAGTAAAACAATTTTAAAATAAAGGAGTTACTATCCCTAATAGAGCCCCAATAATGACAAAAGGAAAAATTAGACAAGAACCAAAGTCACCATGACAATACTTAAGTAGTAGTTGGGTTAAAGTTCACAAAATACTTGAGCTAAGATTTTAAATCTAGGAGATTAACTTAAGTATGATTACACTTGAATAGCCTAAAAAGGTGCAAAAGTGCACAATAATAAAGTGATCCAAGACTAACTTGGGAGTTGGTTGCAAGATGATTATCATGTATTATAATAATATCCAAAATAGAAACCCTAAGAATTGTGAGCTCTCACTTTTAGGAAATTCTAACCGACATGTGCTAAATACAACTATTGTGATATGAGAACACAACGTGGGTTGTCCTTTGTGGTATCTTATTTCATTAAATATCATATATCATTGTAACGTACATTTCTTTAAAATTTAAATGACATTAAAACCTAAACATCCACACACTTCATCCTCTCATTATTTACTGGAGTAGATCTGTTGGAGTGTTTCGGAAGTAAGGAAATCTACGTCTTTGTCCTGAATATTTTTTTACTACAAAATTTCAGAACAAAAATAAAAATTGGAATGATCCCTGCTAAAAAGCTAGTCAGTGATGCGGAGTTTCAGAGTTTAACGAAGCTACGTGGCGTGGGAGATATGTGTAATTCTCAAGATCTGGAATACATCCCAAAATGCACGTAGCCTTGCTCAGCGTGGGCGAATTTAGATACGCTGAGCAAGTTCTTCACTTACAAGCTCCTGAACACCACACCCCCAGTTCCAGTGCCACAATCATTCATCATGTGTAACCTAGCACATGTTCCTCTGAATTCTTGGTCGTAGTTTGGAGGCTTTTCAGAATATAAATCAACCGCTATAGAAATGTTAGCACTCACTTACTTGCAAAAATTATACGATACAAGGTTTCTCCACTCGGAGGGATTCGTAAATATCAATAAAAATAAACATGTAAAGTAGCACTGCGAAACCAGCCTGTAACTAGATCAATCAACCATCACATACAAAATCTGTAAAATAAGATTTGCATAGTTGTATCCAACAGAAAAATGAGCATCCGAAAGTCACTGTCAGATTCGGTGTTTCTCACTTCTTCACTAACTTCGGACTTGATGCTTTAGCGCCGTGGACACAAAATTTCAACTGCGCAAGGGTGCTTACTTCTGAGTACACAAGAATCTAGAACGTCAGATACTGCAAATTCGACACCGTGGGCATGTGTACACAAGGGTAACAACCAGATGCAGATGAGTGCGGCAAATGAGGGGGAAGCATTTGATAGACAAAGACAGAAGAAAAATTCTACATGGATTGAATATGTTTATAGTCTGAAAGAAGCTAATAAATTTCGTCATCTGGAATCTCAGGAGTTAAAAACTTCCGAGGATCTTCCAAGGCAGCTAAGTTCTCCTTGCGAGGTTTAACCCTATCAGATACTTCAAGCAATCCATTAATAGAAATGATTGCATCCTTGTCAATGACGCCATCAATAATGCCATATTCCATTGCTTCGATAGGAGACATGTACCGGTCCCTATCAATGTCCTTCTCTACCTGCAGCATCACAAACCACGAACCAAAAGCTCGGCGTTATACCAAAAATCAAAGGGACTGCAGCAACCTTCGTCTACTTCTTCCACGCAAGATTGTCCATTCACGGGCTAACTGAACCAGCAGCCTCCTGTGATTACCAATACTAGAGCCTAAGTAATGCTAAGAAATCCGTACAACTTAAGGCGTATAACCTAATTGAAAGTCACAAAATGTATCTACCTGCTCAGGAGCCCGCCCTGTAATCTCAGATAAAATACGCGTGACATTGCTCTTGTGGTACATAACCTCTTTGGCTTGAATTTCGACGTCAATTGCCTGTCCACTAGCACCTCCCAAGGGCTGATGCATCATAATACGAGAATTAGGCATTGCCAATCGCTTCCCCGGCGTACCTCCGGCAAGTACTATTGCTGCTGTTGAAGCAGCCAAACCGAAGCAAATTGTGGAAACATCCGCTCTACACAGCTGAATGGCATCAAAGATAGCCATAGCAGCACTGCAAAATCCAAACACAATGCTCAGAAGCGCAATTCAGCTTCACTGATACTTGAACAGTTGCCCACCTCAAGACCGATGACCCCCCTAGTTAAACGTCCAATCACCGCTACTAAAAACATTTCTCAGTGACCTTCATTAGTCACCTGATAGAGCCTCCGGGACAGTTCACAAACAGACGAATTTCCTTGTTAGGGTCGACAGCATCCAAGAGAAGCAACTGGCTGACTATTGCATCAGCAACGAAGTCATCCATTTGGTGACCAAGAAACACAATGCGCTGCTTTAGCATGAGTCCCATCACATCTGCTTCAGCTGACCGCATGCCAGGGGAAGCAGTCTGTGACGCCAGGGGAGTCCACAATGAATTCTGAGTGGACCGAACATCAGTCTCAGGCGACCATGGCAACGCAGCGCCACCCGAAACAGAAGCCCGGGGACTGAATTTCAAAGCATAAGAGGGAGCGAGACAGCAAGCGCGATTGGAGAGGCGAGGGGAAGGGGGCGAGAGCGAGCCGGGCAAAACAAGCTTGGTGGAGGAGGAGGAGGCAATGGACAGGGAAGCCATGGCTGCCGTGGTTAGTGGGAATGGCAGCAAGACGATACAAGGCGCAGATGCACAATAACAATGGATAAGTGAGCCATCGCAGCAACGCATTGGGCAAGACAAGGAGGGCGGGGTTGGCCTGGGCTGGGTCCTAGGGTTTCGCACGAGGGGGGGGGGTCCACCATGGGCTTTGGCTTCAGGTTTAGTCTCCTCCCTTATCCTTTCCTCCTCATTTCTCTTAGAGCTAATTTGGATTTACACCAAGATGGTTCTTTCTCACTCTGGCATATTCATTGTTTCATCAGAAATCACAGTATTTCATTATTAAATACCATAGTATCAAATGCATTATGTTTTTCTATCTTTCTAAAAAAGTTTGTGTTATTTTGGAAGATCATTGCTTCAATTCTTGCTTTGTATTGTTGAAGGTTGTGACCACCTAAGTGATTTATTTGATAAGAATGGAAATAATAATTCTTGAGAAATTTGTTTTGATTGTTGATTCTTCACCTAATAAAAAAAAAAAAAAAAAAAAAAAAAACTTGTAGGAAAATTTACAGAAAAAATTTAAAATATATTTTTTTCATACTCTTTTGCAATATGTCGTACACGTATAATAAATTGTGACTTTAGTCACATTCAAGAATCTCTAAAAATATTTTAAGATAATTTTATTGTTTTTCATGAATTCTTAGAAGTTTTTGGAAAATTTTAAAGTTTTTACAAGATTTTCAAACCTTACATGGTCTTTTAAAAAAAAACTTGTAATCTTTCGTAACCATTTAAAATTCCAAGCACTTTTTAAAATCTCTATATATGATTTTTCAGACTTTTAAGATATTCTATAATTTTTGGATATATATATATATATATATATTAAAAATTTCACACCAGATTTTTTTAAGATAAAAGTTTTTTTTTAGGGAAATGTTAAAATGATACACCCATTCATTAAATCAACCCATCCTATTGTAATCATCATTAGAAAAATGGATCATCTCCACAAACCATCATTACAAAAAAAATCTTTTATTTTTTTATAAGTTTTTCTTAATATTTTTTATTGAACATCTTAGAATTTTTTTTAAAAAAATACATTATTTAATGTGTAAGGAATATATGTGATGTTCATGTATCTGTATAAAAGATAAAGTGCTTAAAGAATAAAGATATGATTTGATATTTTAAAACAACATGCTACACAATACGTAGGCAGAAATATAAAAAATTGAAGTTTACAACAAAAGTTCTTAAATATGCCCAAGGTCATCAAAAACATATCATGGCGTTATTGATAATCAATGGAATTGTAATGAAAAGATGAACAGGTCAAGTTTTGAAAGTTTGTACATTGACTTGGATGTTTATTAGTGTAAATGAGCATTATAGCCTGGGCATCATGAATGGTCGCAATCAATCTACTGTGCATACAACACATGTTGATGCCATGTCAAGCCATGGTGGCACCGCTGGGCTGTGCAACTGCCCCGGCCCTGGGCAATGGAGGACAGAAAGGGGCGGCGGGGGAAGGGGGGGAAGTCTTGGCGCGTTCAGCTGAAGCTCCCACAGCAGGACGCATGTATGCATTGCTGCCAGAGGTGAAGCGAAGTGAAGGGGAAGGGAGGTGAAGGTGCAGGAGTCGACCAGGAAGGAAGAAGTGCCCGCAGTAGTAGTAGTCCGTCCATCTCATCATCAACCCTACATCGCCTGCTACTTTTGCTACGGGCGTTGTGTGCATTACTCTCTCTCTCTCTCTGAATCCATACCCGCTGGTGTGCTGTCTCTGGAGATGCCGCGTGAAATTATAACGCTACAAGTAGGCCAGTGTGGGAATCAGGCATGTGTCGCCTCTTTGCATCTCGGTAGCTTATTTTGCGGATACCTCGAATGCCTTGAAGCCAGTTTCACTAGTATCTGGGAACATTTATCAATGAAGATCGAAAAGGCCACGATGCTGGTTCTTGAGAATTGATTTCGAATTTTGTTTGCATTATGAAACGGAGATATTGTTAGAAGAGTATAAGTTAGCTCAGTATAAAAAGTTGATAAATGGAAGAGGCTGTTACTGAATTTGAGACGTCAGAGTGGATTGACAAGGAAGTGCAAGTTGTGTGCAGTTAGGATGCCGATTTTGGGATATGGCATTAAGAGAGCATGCCTCTTGTAACCCGAATGCCCTGTTCGATCACGCCCTCAGCAGGTGAGAGTCCAGTAGTTGTTTCGGTGTGACGAATATAAGAAAAACTTCTGCCGCGATCACGACTTCAAAAAAGCCATGAGAATCCCTTGTTACAACTGATAGAGCACATCATTCAACTTTTTAGGGGTAATCTGTACGTGTATGCGATGTCTTTTCCAGATTTGTGGTCTTAATTCCTGTGGCATTTTAGAGCGTCGTGACTGGTTGATCTCCTCATGTATCGATTGAAGCATCTTTATCTTGCTCATCACTGTGGTGGCCCACAGCTTCTTTCACAACGTCGACAGACGTTACACGCCACCTCAAGAGCTGTCTGTGGGCGCTGGAAACACTCCTATTCGCTTCTTGAAGGTGAGGCAGCCCAACCAGACCATTTTGATTCAAATTGTTAGATGTACCTCCTGATTTCAATGTTGCTGTGCAGTGTTTCATTCAACACTTATGATTCTCTGTGCAGGCTAGGGCAGTTCTTATAGACATGGAAGAAGGGGTCGTCAACCAGCTTCTGAAGGTATAAAATATGTCACATTTTGTTTGTAGGTTAAAATGCAGTTACTCACACAGGTATTGAAGTGATTAAATAAACTAATGCCACTCGTATGTGAGAATGTCTCATTCGACATCTTTTGCTTGTTTGGTGGACTCCTTGAAGAGCAATCCAAAAATTGAATAACGCTAGTGTTTTCTCTTAGCCCGCGAAATTCTTTAGTAAAAGGTGAAAGTTTTGTTCGATTAGTGCTGAGCACCTGGCGTACTCAAACGGGATGAAGTCTTAATGTTTCTGATGTATGGGGTGGCAATATGCAAGGGATGAATACATGCCAGAAGAGGGATGGCGGAGTAGAAAAGAAACACCACTTTCATGTTATAGGATTTGAAGGTCAGAAAGTGTATTAATCCAGATTCAAGTTATAACCAACGAGTCTTACCCATAAACAAACTAAAGATAAAAAGCGTTCGCATCCTCACATTTCCACTTTCATCGATTCTGTTCCATTTCCAGGGATCCCTTGCAGAATTGTTTGACAGCAAACAATACATTACAGGCGCTTCTGGCTCTGGGAACAACTGGTATATAAATCCCTTAATTTTATTAACTGTTGATTTCTCAATACACAGTTCATGCAGGTGACGCCATTAGGATCAAATTTTTGAAGAAGCTTGTGAGCTTTTAGAACCTTGACAATCTTTTTGATTTGTTAGGGCACAAGCACATGAAGTGCACGGACCACAATTTTCTGATGCTATCCTTGAGAAAGTCAGAGGCGAGGTATGTGAACTATCATCATTCTCAGCAATTTTCCACCTCGATTCGGTTGTCAGGAGAAATTATGGTTCTATTGTTATTGGTTGTTTGAATTAGGAGGGACATGCAAAAATCTTTCTTTAGTGTTGGAAAGCCACATTCAAGTACATGGATAAATTATTTGCTCAAGGGTGATGAAGATCATCATGAATAGACTTCTAAAACACAGGGCTTAATTAGAGGATTTTCTCTTGCAGGCGGAACTTTGTGACTCGCTCCAAACATTTGTGATGATGCACTCAATCGGAGGCGGCACCGGATCTGGTGTCGGGAGCTACATTTTGGAAACACTCCACGTGAGTGCTCCTGAATATCTAGAACTACAAAGTACTACTCAAAACCAAGTCTTGTACTCATGGGCAATTGTGAGGGTACCTCGCTTAATCTTGTTTGGAAGCGAATGAACACACACGGCTACATTTGAGAGTTGCTTATGAGAGCGATAAGTTGACATTTTGTTTTTAGCGGTTCGAAGGATGCCTATCCAGAGGTTTATCGCTTCACGCAAAGCATATTTCCGTCTGCCGATGACGATGTGATTACTTCGCCTTACAACAGGTTATTTCCCTAGCAAAACGCGATTAGGCTTATTATGTTCCATTTTAACTGACACAAGGGAGAGAATGCTCTGCTCTCATATTGCTGTCTAAAATTCTTCCTGTTTGCACGAATATTAAGACGAAACTTAATCTCGAAGGTAGATCAGAGTGGCAGAGTTGGTTCAGTGTAATGTTTCATTTTCAAAAATAAAGTTTGCTACCATTGAATTGAGACTGACTCTGAAATTACTGAGGGCAGTACCAAAGTATGGGGTCAATGAGCACTCGGTTGATGTGCTTTAGAATTATATCGTGCATACTTGGTTGCTATCATATTTTTTTGTAGGGTATGAAAGATATCTAAACGATTGTAGTGCACAGCCTTCTGTCGACCATGGCACTCACTGAGCACGCTGACTGTGTTCTCCCCCTCGAGAACCAGGCCTTGCTAGACATCATCAGGTTTCCCAAATTATTCCTTTCATATCTAGCTCTTAAGAAACTAAACAAGTGACTCAGGCATGTCTGTAATGTATACCTAAATAAATATTGCTTATTTTAGGGTTTGTAATTTGAATTTTAAACTCTATTTTTACTCCAAATGATGCAGAAAAAATGATGCGATTGGAAAGAAAAAACAAAATTCTGCAGCTGAACGGTGGAGTCCGAAGGTGACAAAACCATTTGACGAAATGAATAGCATCGCCTCAAATCTCCTGCTCCACTTGACGAGTTCTATGCGCTTCGAGGGACCTTTAAATGGTAATTCTGACGTTTTCTCAAAACTGATGATATTTGATTGAGCAGCCAAAGCGGTATGTCTCCTCGCATGCTTTTGGATCATGGACCCACAATTGCATTTCATTCAGCAAATTCAGGGGTTAGAACATTCTTCACATATTGCTTATCACATCCAATTTCGTTCTCATGCACAGCTTTCTGCCAGCAAGTTTGCTAAATATCTAACATGTTACAATCGGTTGAAGTGTAGTTGATTTAAACGAGATAACCATGAATTTGGTGCCATATCCTCGACTCCATTACCTTACTTCAAGCATGTCTCCGCATTTGGCTGTTTCAGTATGCGGTACTATCGCTTTCCACGGCTCAATTACGACGAGACGATTGCTTCTGATATGATAAAAGCTGGATGAGGTCCTTGGCATTCGTCGCTTTTAATAATATCGTATTTAGTAATAGTTAACGCATGCAAGCTGATTTATGTTTTTTCATTGGACTACTCCTTTTGATGTGACAGAAGGAACTCAGCAACGTGCAATAAAGCAGGTATTTGAGGAAACAACCTGATATAAATGTGTAGTCTGGATTTTCGTCTTATTATGAAGAGGTTAGAATTGTGCAAAATTCTGGTTGATTGGAACATGAAACGGAAGCTTTATACTAGGTTAAGAGTTGGTTACTACAGCTCTTCACGGACGTTTTTGCGAGAGAGGCCCAACTGATGAAAGTGAATCCAAATGATTCGACCTACTTAGCTTGTGCGCTGCTAATGCGAGGCAACTCCTGCACTATTTCTGATCTGCAAGAAAATGTTGCTCGGATGAAGAGTCGGCTCACCATGGTTCGTTTAGATCCTTGTGCCCTTCATTTTGACGTTGAGTTCATGACGTTGCAACAGATAACCCAATCCTGTTGATAGGCATCGAAGGTACAATGACTCAGTACTTTGAACATTCCTGGTGTTATGTCACCAATGAATTGTCATATCTAGACCGGATGCACTTATCTTGCTTATGTTTTCTTCCCAGGCTCATTGGAACGTGGAAGGTTTCAAAGTAGGATTATGCAATCAAGCTGCAGTGCACAGTCCCTGCTCTCTTCTATGCTTGGCCAATAACACTTGCATACGGTAGGTTGTCAGATACGCTGGACGACTTTTCCCTTCGACAACCATAATTCCCCTTTGATGGGAGAAATATTTTACATTGTCCCTTGCTTCATTCATGATCTCTCGAATAAATTTTACTTCAACTTTGCTTCAGACTCGAGAGACTGGAACTCAGATAGTCATATTCCACGAATTGTCTAGCCGTTTCAAAGTCAGAATATGCATGAGTTAGACCTTTGTCACTAACCATTATCTCATTAGGGGAATCCAGGAGCCGGTTTATTGGAATGAAGGAGAGCTTTAAGCAGTTGTACAGACGAAAAGTTTACGTGCATCACTACACTGAGTACATGGATGTTTCCGTTTTTGACACCGCCAGTAGTAAGTGAACCCTCCTTGTTATGCATATATCTCTTACTTTACTTCTACACGTGCTTAAATTGTTTGCAGAAATTCTTTCAAGTCACCCGGTGATGCTTCAACTTGGAGATAAAATTTGAGTTAGTAAGATTTGTGTATTCCAAACTCAAGCTATTTTCTGACTAGTCTTAAGGTACTACGAAATTCCAAGGTGTTCAATTTTCTGCCCTGTTCGAAACAATCTATTTTTCAGACATGATGGACGACTTAATTGAGGAGTACGAAACACTGGAGACAGCTAGAACCCCTGAGCATCTCGTGCGATTGCAACCCATCATGTACCAGTAGTAGCACCACCTCCTGTGTATTCTGCAAGTTTGCAGGTTACTTTAATCTAGATTACATTCCAATTGGGTTTCTTCCATTAACCATAGCTTGTCTGGCTCTCCCTTAAACCGATTTTTTTTGGAACTTGGCCAATAAGATACCTACCGGTATTTTCTGAAGTTCATGGTGTGTACACTTTGCATATATAGTGAAGAACCGGCTGAATCGCAAATATACTTCTCATCCTACTGTTGCTCAAACCCGAAGCTAATGAAAACTCGGAATATGGAGTATGCGATAACTGGAACCTGAGCCTTGCAAATCGGTGCCAACAATTGACACAGCCACTAGTTGTCACGGTGCATCTCACTTTGGACCTCATTAACCTTGCAGATTAACAGGCGATTAACAACAATTGTGCTTAAACGTCAAGCCTGTAAAATAGTTTCTTGAAAACGAAAAAGGAAGAAAACTAAATAAAAAACAAGCCAAGTTTGTTCGGCCTCAGCAAAATTAAAATATACAAATACATTTTCACTCTGTAGTTTTCAAAATGGTATAATAAATATGAATATACAAAAATATTCAAAATGATATGATAAATATCATATTTAAGTTTATATAATTGGTTTGTCATATATTATCAACAAATTTTATGCTATCAATTTGTAAGTTCTTTCTAATAGATATACAATAAGATTGTTTATTATTATTATTATTATTATTATTATTTATAATTAGTATTGATTATATAATAGTTAAAAATAATTATAAGTTGAAATATCAATACTTATAATAGACTTTGAATAACTATTTTGCATTTCAAGCAACAAAGCATTTGTTACTAAATGTCATTCATCCAATGTTGCAAATACAAATGTACCAAAAGAGAGAAGAGTAGTACTTTATTGAACTTTGATCATATACTAGAAAAGTCTCAACTTGTAGTATAATTATTATAATAATATTTAACATTCTTCTTTCTAATTAAGACTTAGATCTCTATTAAAAGAAGGCCTAATACTAGATATGTTTAATCTCTAGAAAGAGGTTTTTTAAAGAAATCTACCACTAATGCACTATAGGACAATATATTAAACCAATTTGTCTTTTCTTTATGTCTTACTTAATAAAATAATGTTCCATGTTTCAATGCTTTATACAACTATGGTATATTAGATTCTTGATAATAGTAATAGCATTCTAATTATAATTATAAATGAAGATCTTTATTGGCTTAAAAAAATCCTAATTCCTTAGTACTTTATAAAGCTATAAAAGCTCTCTTGTTACAGCAGCCAAAGCTACATAGTTTGACTTTGTTGACAAAATAGAAATTAATGATTGCTTCTTGCTTGACCAAGTGATAGTTGTGCCATCTAATATGAATGTATAACTATCCATAAAATGACATGTTTCTGCACAACCTGCTCCATGTACATCACTATAGTCCAAAAGTTACAATCTTGCTTTTTTACCTTCATATTACAATATCAAAGCTTTTATCTATTGCAAGTAATAAAATATTTGCGTAATCTCTTACCAACACAAAATATGTAAATATGCCATGTATTGAACAAAATATTGATAAATAAATACAATGCTTTTTCTTGTACTATTTATAAAGTACAATAGTAAATCTAAAGCATTTTGATAAAAATTTGTAATAAAGCTATATACCTTCTACATGCAAAGATTTGTCATTCTCATGCCTAGTAAGATGACCTTGTATTATTAATATTGCAAGAATTTTTATGTCTTTTATCCCAAATTCCTACAACTTTTAATGAATGTATTTAATTTGATTCAAATAAATAGTACTATTTTTCTTTTTTTGCAAGAAATCAATGCAAATAAAATAACCAAGTTCACTAAGGTCTTTCATCTTATAGCACTCTTACAATATATTCTTTCAATTTACAAGAATCTCAAAGTTCTTCCCACCAATTATTATATCATTAATATAGATAACAAGTAAAAGAACTAATCTTTCAATGTAAAAATAAAGGTTTGACTTTTACCACTTCTAACTAAGATTCAATAAAGATGTATCTAAATTCTTATTCCACATACATCCAAATATCTTCAACTTATATAAGGTCTTTACTAATTGCAACACCTTGCATTTATGTTTAAGCAAAACTTAAAGTCCTTTTGAAATCTTTATGTAGATTTTTTTTTCAAAAAATTTATTGATTAATTAAATTTAAAAAAATAGAAAAAATTATAAAAAATATGAAAATTATTGCAAGATGGTGTTGTGTTGTAATACAACTATATAGTAAAAGAAATAAAATATGGATTTTATTGTAGAAGAGCCTAATTGAAAGATATAATAATGAAATATAGGTAAAAGATAGAGAGGTAGTAAAACTTATAGTATTAATGCTATTTTTTTTATAAAAATAGTTTCTACTTACTTTATATAATCATAAATAAGGCAAAATAAAGTATATTAAAAAAAATGAGCATCTTTAAAAAGAAATTAAGAATAATTTGTTGCAAAAATTACCTTAAGAAATCAAGAACTAATACCTAGAGAAGATTGGTTGTGAACTAGAATTAACATTAAATCTCAAGATACATAACTGTATATTTGTAGCAATTCTAAAGATCTTTGGTTGATTGAAAAGCAAGAATTGAGAGCAAACTAAAAAGATCTTCTTTGGGCATTGAATTTGAATGATTTGAGTTTGTAATGACTTTGTAAAGGCTTTGCAAACTTAAGGTTGTTTTGGAGGGACTTTGGATTTTTAAAAAATATAAAGAATTTTTACTTAGAATTTTTTTGTGAGATTGGTGGTGGATTTATCAGTGAAATTTTGTGATTGAGTGAAAATTATTATTTAAATTTTTTGTTGTAAGTTTAAGCTTAATCGAATAATTTATTTAAAATTTATTAAATTTTAAAAGTATAAGGATCTCAAAAATTGGAGTTAGAAAATTAGTCAGGATTCTTAAGATTTACAATTTTTTTTGGTTGGATTAAATATATATTTTTAATACTTGTAATAGACTTGATTTTCAACAATTGTGTAAAGTTTGAAATCCATTGAACCATAAAATCAATAGATATTGGCATTAAAATATTAAAATCAATATTGAAGAAGAAAACTAGCCATCATTGGAGTGGATTATGAAGACTATCTTCTATGTAGTAAGTTTGATCTTTTTCAAATTATTTGTATTTGTTTTCAACTTAACAATTAAAAAGTGTGCAAATTTTGAGTAAAAATTATGATTAAATTATTAATTATTGAGTTTTCAAATTATTTTAGGATTAATTAAAAATTTATTTAAGTTTTAAGATTTAATAAGAATTTAATTTGGATTTGATTTATGATTTAGAATTTTATTAGTATTTTTTTAGGATTTAGGATTTTATTAGGTTTTTATTAAGATTTTATTTAAGATTTGATTAGAATTAAATTAAAAATTATTTAAAGATTTATTTTAGTATTTTATTAGAATGTTTTTAGAATCATATTAGGATTTTTTAAATATTTAATTAGGATTTATATAAGGTTTTATTTTTAGTTTTTTCTTTAAATTTTCGATTTTTTTATACTTTTTGGAATTTCTTTATTATTTCTTTATAATTTTTTATAAAATTCTTTATGATTTTTTTAGAATTATTTTAGGATTTTTTATTTTATTTTATTTTATTTATAATTTCTCTAAAATTTCAATTGGATTTTATCAAGGTTTGATTAGGATTTTTAAGCTTTAATTGAGGTTTATTTAGTATTATATTAAAATTAATAGAACTTTGTTGTTGCAATTTCTAATTTATCTTCTATAACTAAGTACTTGGTGCATTTTCAAGCAAGTCTTTATATTATACAATAATGAATAATTGGTATAAAAGTCTCTTTAGTAATTAAATTCCTTCACTTGAATAAAATCCTTTGCAACTAACCAAGCTTTGAAATACTTGATAGAACCATTGCTGGCAAGTTTTTCTTTAAAAGTCTATTTCAAATCCATAGCCTTCTTGGCATATAGTAAAGATAAAAACTCATGTATTTTGAGCTTTTAAAGAATCAAGTTCTTCTCCTATGGCATGATTCTATTCTATGCTAAAAGATGAATTTATGACTTATTCAATAGTTCTAGTTTTGTATGTTCATTAGCATCAACAATATTTATTATTTTAATTGGCAAATCATAATCTTTTCAAAAGTAATTATTGTTATTTTTCAAAGACATGTAACTCATCTTATTGCCACTTGTGATGTTTGTCAAGTCAATTTCACCAATGTAGCAATGTCTTAATGGTAGAGCTTGAATAATTGCCTTCACTTTAAGGTGATGGAATTCTACTACTTTTGTTGATATGAAGTTTACATCATCACCAATCATTTCTATACTAGATCTATCAAGTATATATAATCTAGAAACTTGAGATTTGGATGTTTCTAATCTATCTAGATATTGTACACCAAGCAAATTATGCTTATTTTTATAATCACCATTTCTTCTCTTTCTTTCTTAGAAAATTAATAACTCACTAAAAAAATTATCCTTATCATAAAAAAAAATCACATCTTGACTGAAAATCATCTTCTTGTCCTCAAAAAGGAAATTCTTGTATCTTTTTGCTACATTTGAATATTCAACAAAAATATCCTTCTTTGCTTTTGAATCAACTTTCAATGCCTTTCTTTTGATATATAATACCAATCAACAGAACCAAATTAATAAGTATATTAAAAAAAAGGTTTTTTTTTACCATTTAAAACTTCATGTGGTATCTTACTATTAAATCTTATAAGTAGAAGGCAATTATAAGTCCATGTTACAAACTTTGTAGCAAAAATCCAATATTAACAATCCAACTTAATATTATCTAAGAGTGTTTGTATTCCTTTAAATATACTTTTGTGTATATTCTTTGACATGCCAAAAATCTTATGTATTTATACATGAATAATTATATGTCAAATGCCTTAAGTCTTGAATTATAAAATAAGCTTATAATTTAAGAATTTAGTACCTAAATTAGTAATAAAATTTTATTTTTCTTTTAATTCTCTTTTGTGTCTTTATATCCTAAGTCTTATAAGGAATATGCACTTAATCTTTAGTTTGAAGAAATACTAGGCTACAATAATCAAAATATTTGTCAATCTATACAACTAACCATTTGGCACCACTAAAACTAATTGTATCAGATTAACTAAGATTACATACTACCATATCTAGAATACTATTAGCATGCTTGTGCTTGTCTAAAAAAGATTGCCTATAGGCCTTACCAACAATGTACAATTTACATGTTAGTACCTTATCCTTCTCACCTTTGATCATTAATTCTTAAATACTATTCATTTTCTTTGCTTCTTATATTATATGCATCAAAGCATGTGCTAATGGTTGATTCCATTCAATAAACATACAACTTAAGATAGATAAACTAAAAAATACATCAACTTCTTTAATTTCACAATGTAGAAGATAAGCTTTATTGTTGAGCATGCCTTGCATAAGTAAGTCATCCAAAAAAACGATTCAATCAACTCTATTATCTTCTAAGTTAAACTTACAACCTTTTTTGTTCAAGGTTGTAATTAATAAGAGTATATTACATATCCTAAGAATTTAATATACATTTTTTATAACCATATGAATGAATTTTTCTTTAAGGTATAAAAAATGTGAGATATATCTCACCTAAACTTTATGATTTGTTGATACTACTATCATAGTCTTCAACTTAAATGGTTGTATTATCATTAAAGTTAAGAAGCTTATTTCTATTTCTTAGGATGTGTATATCTACTATATTATTAATGCAAATATAATGGCATGATTGAAAGAACGATATAATTGTTGCTTTTAACTTATATGATGCTTCTTGAATTGAGAAAACAATAGAAATATTAGTACTAATTGTGCCATTGTCATTTGTTCTAAAACGCTCTACATGACCAACAAATGTCTATTCTATTTGCAAGCCCTACATTGGCTTTTGGACTTATCAATCTTTGATTTATGCTTCTATTATAGATATTGCTTCTTTCCTGCATACATATACTATTAATACAAAAATAGAAAGCTACTCTTTTCTTTTTTCTACATCTTTTTAAGTAGTATAGACCACATAATGTTTTTTATAATCTCTTCTTGTTTCTTCAATGCAATTGATTGAACAAGTAGATTTCATGACTTTGGTAATGTAGTAAGCACAAATAAACAAATATATTATTTACTTATTTTACCACCAAACTTTAAGGTCAAAGATTTTGCAAAGAAAATTCTCTATAAGTTCTCTATCAATATATCAAAGATTGTGGGATTTTTTTATTAAAAAGATTTTAATAATAATCTTATAAAATATTTCATTACAAATGTCTATGTACCATAGTTCTTTTCATCTAACCAATCAATGCTATGGTTGGTCAAAGATAATGCCATTGTCAAGACAACAAATCCAATGATAACAAACAATAAGATTCTTTAAGAATAACAAACTTTAAAGCAATAATATAAAAATATAAATACATATTATATTAGTAATAATAGCAAAAATGACAATATCAAATTATTATAAAGTAGAAATCTTAACAACAATTTTTTTTAATAGCAACAATAATGATTGGCACCAAGAACAATAGTTGATAAAATGACAATAGTTGGCATGATTGCCAAACTTCATGGCTATTCTTCATCCATGGTTATTATTCATTTAGCTATTGTTCATCTACAGAGGTTGTTCATTTACACTCTAATGCCGTGTTGTAAAACAACATTCATCCAATATTGTTAATATGAATGTGCTAAAAGAGGGAAGATTGACACTTAGTCAAACTTTGATTATGTATTAGATAAGTTCCAACTTGTGTTACAATTCTTACAATACTATTTAATAAAATTACATTTTCAATAGTATATTGAGAATAGTAAGAAATACAGTTTTTTTTTTTAGAATGAATTGTGCAACTGTTTTAAGATTGAATGGTCATCCTAAATTTTAATTTGATCATCCTATTTAGATTGCTTTGCTATAATATTTAAGAAACTATTAAATTTCAGCCATTTGTAGGTGTATAAAAACTCATGTTTTTTTTTGGTGCTTTGATCGTCTAATCTATTCTAAAAAGAATGTAAAACAAACTGAGCACATCAGGAGATATATAATCAGCTGTGGCCAAGCAGAGGATGAAGAATGATACGAGACTATAGATCTTCTCAAAATGGCAAGTGGCACCTTTGGAATTTAGAGAATGTGGGCATATCCAATTCAATTCCCTTTAAGGCTCACACTAAGGAACAAAATGCATTGGGTTGCATCAATCTTCGACAGACCTATTCACAGTTTGCGGTAGAAATCCACAAATAACCTGCAATTCCCCAGCCTCATAGGCATCTGTCCTTAGGCTGTGACACAGAATTTGGGATACATAGATTCATGTGCAGTGTTTCTGTTCAAGTGGTTTGGAAAGTGCGGCGTAACGGGAGCAGATCACCAAGATAAAAATGGATGCTGGTTCCTGGTAGAAGCCCGTTACTTTTGGAAGCATCGTTGAAGATGGAGGGAACTTCGGAAGCGATCCAGGGTCGATCGATCTTCTCAGGTGCACAGACTCATTTTAACATTGCGAGCTAACCGGCATATTAACCGCCAACATCACATCCACATCTGCCGATGTCTTCCTTGTAGCTCAAGATGATGTTGCAGGAGAAGATGTCAGTCAAACTTGCTTCCGTGAACTCATCACTTTGAATTCCTCGAAGTCTTGGTTGGATTCATAGAATGATTTTTCACATAATCGACTGTTTCAGGCTTTACAGGCAGCAGCAGTGAAACCTGGACAGAGATCCGTGGAGAAGAGTGACGCTCGTGCCATCCATATTACTGTGTCGAGCGCCACCGGGGCACCTCCAACAGTTGGAGGGATAGCCACAGTTCTTACACCCACGGCCAACCTGATCCCCAAGGTGCCGACCGCTAACAAAACAGCTTTAGCAGGCAGTCTCTTGGAAGGTTTCTCAGCATGCCATCATCGGCTCCCAACCTTAAATCAACAAAGGTGTGGTTTGCTCAACATCTGGCAGTTCGTTGTGTCACAATTTCTGATTTCTGCTTTACTCTTCGGCTCCAGATGATATCATAGACCGAGAATACCAGCAGTCTGGACCTAATCGGTCCAGCAGACATGCCTAAACTTCTGCCAAAAACACAAAATATCAAGTTCATGTTATTACTGGTCCTCTTCATGATTTTGCGATATTGATGCTAGACAGAGATTCGGGTGGTTTTTAACTATCCTGTTCTTGGGCACAGTGCAAAAAACCCTCGGGGTGGAAGGATAAGCATGGAATTTGTTGGATACTGTCGGAAAAGTTACAAAAAGTTAAGTCACCTCATTCAACAACCTGAATCTCTGCACTCTGGTGCAAATAGGGTAAAGGAGTACATTACCGGACTTTGAGTTGTAATTCATCGCGTTCATTGCAGAACGCAAGTGTTGACTTCTGTTTTTTTGATAAGGCCGGGGTGCTCAAGTATTGACTTCAAGTCTGATGAAGTTGTAACCCAAGAGACGCTGCACGGTGCTGGATTCTAAGTTATGAGTAATTAATAGAAGAATGTATCTACCTGGTGGGGTACAGCGCCATAAAAACCGCAGCTGATAAGAAGAAGCTGCACAGTATGCGCATTCCTGCTGGAAGGCAAGCCAGTTTTGAAACAAGCGCAAGATGCGATCACAACTAAAACCTACAACAGGCCAAATTGAGAGCTTGGAAAAGAGAAAATCTGCGGCAATCCTGCCATGAGAGAGGGATATCGGTACCCCATGAGAGGTTGAAGTCAGACGGGACGACTCTCGGTTGTGGTACTGTCGGCCTACTGTGGCACGCGTCTCACAACATCGGCCACCTTACTTAATTTCCTCCCTGCCAGCACGCGATTGCGGCTCAAGAGAGCGTTCCCACCGGGCCAATTCAAACACTCCAATCATCAAAATGGTGTAGCCCACTGCAAAATAGGTACAGGTCCTGCAAGATTTGGCATAGTGGGGGAGCCACACCATATCCCATCCTCCAATCAAAATGGTTTCGGAACATCATTTTAGTGCTCATGAATGGTGTGGAGAGAAAGAGCGTTGACTGAATGGTTGCTGCTGAATGGTTCATATCTCTACATGACTTTCGCACACGTGTGCAAGTGCCCTCAGGAACAGTGATTGTGTGTGTTTTTGCTGCTGCTGGTTGCCTCGTGCAGACGTGCCGCATCCCTTTCCTCTTCGTCCTACGTACACCCATAGCTTTTGCTTCTTCCACCGCTATTTGGACGAAGGCATACATATGTTTGTGTTCGTATTCGTGTTCCCACTCAGATGTCCCTTCTCGCCCTCGTTGGCTACTCTGATTTTCCTTGGTTACAATTCCTTTGAGACACCTTTTATTTAAGTTTAAATACCGTCACGAATGAATTTGAAATTAAATTGAACTTAACAAGCCAAAAACCTTTTATCCAGTGCACAAATCCTTTAAAATAAATACTTTTAATATCTCAGTATGTTAATAGATCATTTTTCAAGCTTGTTTCAAAAAACTTGATAAAGCATCCATCTTCTTTACATAAATAAATATGTGTGAACAAATCTGTTCAGATATGTGTGCAACTTATCAAAAATCACACAAACAACTAAAATAGTGCCATTTAGGTAGTATTGTGTACATTTCAAGACTTCTGAATCGAGTTGTGGCCTCATGAAATTATAAACTTAAGTTGATCAAGTAGTGACTTAATGAAGTTACACACTCAACTTCTTGATCAAGTTGTGTCCTAATAAAACTACACACTCAACCTGTTGATCAAGTTGTGGCCAGATGAAATCACACTCAACTCATTGATCAAGTGGGTCAGTGCTGTGCTACAAGTATGATATTAATTTTACAATGTAATCTGCATAATAACTACTTGACATTGATGGATTTTAACTCGACAATTCTGTTTTTTGATTTTTCAAAAATACTAACCCTAAATGCTTATAACATCAATTATTTTGAGAGCACATAAACCAACAATTACATCATGTGACATTCCAAGTACAAATGCAACCCCCTCAAAGTAGCCATGCAGCTTACCAAAAAATGCATTAGCCATTGTTGATTAGTTTGAACATAGTTAACATTAGTTGTGAAGAAGCATTAAAGTTAACATTAAATTGTCGTGTATAAGGCCACTGTGAAACTTTGCATTTGTTACAGCCTGGGTAGTGCATAATTGTGGTTTTGTTGTGCCAATCACAAGAATTTGGTGATGAGTGAATAGATGATAGGTTTCAGACATGATCAGAGTGACAGTTTTAAGATTTAACAAGCAAAGATTTTTTAATCAAATACATTTGTTCAGATTTTATCATTAGGATTAAGGAATGGTGACATATATAGTAGTGGTTTGTGATGGATATATATAAAAGCTCTACCATTATCTAAAGGAGCAGCTCATTGAAATAAACCAACTTTGGTATGACTGAAGCAATTGGAAGAATAAGTAATAGGAATTGAGTTCAACTACAAGGAATATAAACTACTTTTCATACAGGCTATTATTAGAAAGTTACTTTATATAAAATATGCATGGAGCTACTCTATATTCTTAGTATGTGTTTTATTTCTATTATTAAAGTTGATAATTATGTTGTAAATGAATAATAAATTATTCAACAAAATATATAGTGATTGCATATTTTGTAGTAGGAAAACTAAAGCACAATTAGAACAATAGATCAATCAATTAGCAATGGCAATATATTGCACCTTCTTTCTAGAAACATATATCAATATTTTTATTTTTAATTAAAGCTAAAATTTTAAGGATTTTATAAGAAAAGATGTTCATTTTTTTTTCTATATCAAAGCATAGCTAGAATGTACACATTTCAAATGCAGGATACTCATTTTGATCCAAAAGCCTTAAAAAATTCAAACATTGCTGATTGTTTTTAAAATAAATTAATCTTTGAGATTTCTTTAATAAATTCTTTTATATTTTCTTTCAAATAGCCGCTTACATTAGAAACATTTTAAGACTTATAAAAATAGTAAATAAATCTATCAGATATAACTTATATCAAATCTTAAAATTAAAATATGAATAGAAATTCAAAATCTATGTAACAAAAACTAATTCAACTTTAATAAATTAAGTTCCTAAGAGGTATTAAACTAAAAAAATTGATTGTTTAATAACTATTTTTTATATAACTAAGAGCCTTGTTTAAAATTCTACCTTTGATTTTTAATAGATAGTATCATATAAAAATAGTAATTAGGCTAAATATTTTGATAAAAAATTAAAGAAATTAAGCTAAAATTACCTTTTAAATATAAAAATTAGTACCTAATATTCATCTTAAAGGAATCTAATACTAATATATATATGTATAATTTAACCAAATAGTATAGTTAACCAAGTAGACATTAGAATGAATCCAAATCTTATAAAATATATTAAGTATAAATTAGATTTGATAAATTTATCTTTTATTTATTTTTTATTTAAATAATATAATTAATTTTATCATAATAAGTACAAATTTAGAATATTTTAAGAAATATCTCTACTATAAATACCTAATTTAAGTAGAATATAAGTAGTGTGGTCTATACCATAAAAAAATTATATAAACTTATTTAAAATATATAATAAAAAAAAATTTGTAAAAAAATAAAAATATATATATTTATTTTTATTTATATAAAAATTTATTTTTTAAAATTTACAAAAAATCTATAATTTTAAAAAATATGTAAAAGAATTAAATTTAAATTTGATATCATAAAAATTAAAAAATACAAGCTATGTGGTTATACAACTTAGTATTTAAAAATATTCTCATGAATAGAGATATATTTTTATAATCTTAATACAAAGCTAAATTGTAATAAAAATTCAGATAGAATTGAAGTAAATGGTGTATTTTTTTATTATTTTTTAATTAAATATCTAGTTAATAATATAGACATTGTTATATTATAATACCACAATTGGATAAAAGATAAAAGAAAGGATTACATTATTAAAGAGTTTATAGTAGCAAATTATTTTAAAAGCATAGATGAAAGTTAAGGAGTTAGTAAAAATAATTTAGAATTAATGTTGCTATAGATACAGTATACGAGAGACCAAACAAGAAGTTGAATATAAGAATTTCTACAAGAAAGCTAACAAGAACTTGATTAAATTAGATGAGAATAAGATCAATACTAAGAGAGGTGAATTAGAGCTCCAAGAGATATGTTGCCAAGACTAAAGATCTGCTCAACCTTAACTCCAATATATACTAGGTATGAGAAAGCTTTTCAAGAAGTTCCCATATTGCTTGAAGATGAAGCAACACTATGAAGCTTCTCAAACAACTCTTTTAACCCTCTTAATTTTTTTTAGAATCTATTCAAATATTTTTAAAAATATATAAAAACTTTAAAAAAATTCTAAAAATCTTTCTAAAATCTTATAAATCTTTTAGAAACTAATAGAATATTCTAAAACTATTCCAACAATCTCCTCATTAGATGTCTATAACATCATCTTTCCTTCTGACTTTGAGTTCCACGAGGAGCATTCATTTTATATCTACTTTCTTTATTATATATAACATGCTAATACTAGCTTCATAGAAAAGACATTTTAAAATAGCTTTAGATTTTTGAAGATAGTATTGATAAAAATTTTGTAACTTTTGTAGCATATTAACTAGATTTTTGGTGGTTCTTATGTACGCTTATTGATATTATTATCATATAGCATGAACTTTTATCTAAAAATACACTGAGTACCTAAGTATAGAGAATTTAGCTTTAACTTATTGGCTAGGCTCTAATAAGTGATTTATTCTTAATATATAAGAAAAATAAATATAAAAATTATAAAAGATATTCTATTAATAAAAATCTTTTTTTATTTAAGAAGGTTTATACATAAGGCTTCTTAGAGCATGTAGAAATGCTCTAATATCCTTTGCTATACCAAATCATAACTAATCATTTGTTGATAAGTTGGATTTTCAATAATCTAAAAAATAATTCATAATCTCCTTTCAAAAGTCCATCTTTATATCATAATTTTGTCATAGCTTCATATCTCTATTTTTAATATATATATATATATATATATATATATATCTTTGCTCCCAAAAATTCATATATTTTATATAAAATTCTCAAATTATAATAAAATCCTTTTAAAATATATTTTTCTTATAAAATATTTTTTTCCTCAAAATTTAGAATTTCATATTTTTCGATCTAATTATTTTTAAATTTCTAGATAATATAGCATTTATTCTTAGACTTTACCATATAAAAAACTATAAATTTACTATAGAGCACAATTTTTAAATATTTGTTTCTCTTTAATTTTTTTTTTTTTTTTTTTTTTTTTTACATGCAAAATGTAGTTTTTAAAATTAACTTTTCAACAACACAATTCAATCCTCAAAATCCTTCATATATATGTGCAATGCCTCAAAAAGTGACAGTAGATACAAAATCAATATCTTGACTTGGAGTGCCTATATCCCCTTCACAAAAACTCTAAATTCTATAAATTATTTACCAAAACTATATCTAAAATCCTAAACTTGATGATCTCAACCTCAAATGTTCAAATTTCCTTAAAAAAGTAAGCCTAATTTCTAATAAGACCTTTAGTAGCTTCCTTAAAGCCCATTAGGCATGACCTTTGGCTAATAGGAATGAAGATTTTTTATCATTAATCTCTATTCATCCATATGGTTTATTTAGTTAATCTTTTTCAAATAAAAATCATTTTTAAAGTTTTCTTTTTAATGAATTTTATATAATATGTATCTTAAATATCAAGATTTTAAGAGTCACCAATATCTAATAAATGTGGCTTCAAATATATAAAACTATTATCAATATAAAAATCAAAATTAATAGTAGCCTTCGTAAACTAACTACTTCAAAATAACAAACTAACTATATTTTATAACCAACTGAAATTTAATAACATGGCTCTCACTATATTATATAATAAATTATATATATATATATATATATATATATATATATATATAAGCATTATTTACATATGATAGCCAAATTTTAACATGACATTATATGTTCATTGATATAGTAGCCATGTTAATGAATAAAATACTCAAACTTACCTCTTCTTTGCTAAGAATCAAAGATCTTTTCCACCTCATATTTTACATGATTATCTATTTTAATAGAAGGCAATGATGATTGTATGCTTTTTAAAATAGTTGATTGTGAATAAGTCTCTAAGAAAAAAACATAAAATATTAGATGTACCTTTATAGATGTAGGTAGTTCCAATTGATAAGCCACTAGATTGAATTTTCTTTTTAATACAAAGTAGTCCCAATCTTTGGTAGTCCAACTTATTTTAAACTTAATTCATTTTGATATTTCATCAAAGAAACCATACTTTATCTTTAATTTTAAAAATAAGAAATTCTTTTCTAAATTCATCTAAAGATGCTTTGTAAGAATCTTGAGTTTCTTACAAATAGAGCTTCAAAATTATTTAAAGTTGTAACAATTATTATACAAGAAATTTATCTATTAGATTTTTATTGTTTGATGTACTTAATAAATTAAGCTTTGGATAGTTACCATAAATTAAATAAAATAAAATTTATTAAATCAAAGTAAAAAATATATTATTATAAGCAAACTTTTCTAATGATATATACAAGATCCAATCATCTTACTTATAGTTGATAGTATATTACAAATACTACTCCAAAACTTGATTAATGTATTTTATTTGACTATTTATTTGAGGGTAGAAGTTAAAAGAAAGTTTGATATCCACCTTCAAAATCTCAATTTTTTTTTTTTTTTTTCCAAAACTTTGATATAAATTGAGATTCTTGATTAAAAATAATATCATCAAATAGGCCATGATATTAATATATATTATCAAAAAAGAACCTTGTTTTTTCTTTTCTAGAAATTATTTTTTTATATGGAATAAAATGTGCCATCTTTATAAGTCAATCCACAACAATGTAGATAGTATCAAATATAGGCAATGGCAAAAGATCTATAATAAAATCTATTGATACTAAAGACCATGTTTGCTTTGGAATTGGTAGTGGCAATAGAAGTTTATAAGAATGATGATGAGAATTCTTTGATTTTGAATAGATGTTATATAAAAGGACAAAGTCTTTTACGATCTTCCACATTTGAGGCTACTAAAAATTTCAAGAAATAAGCTCTAATATTTTATAAAATCTAAAATATTTTGCAACTAAAAAATCATGATGAGATTGAAGAACACAAAGTTGCATTGGTCTTTTTGGAATATATAAATGATCTTCAAAATACAAAAGATCTTCCTCTAACTTGAACTTATTGTAGTCAAGATAATGCTTGATATTACAAATTAATGAATTCTTAGTTGAAATTATATGAATTTATTCAAAAAAAATTAAATCAAAAAGTGTAATTATAGAAGTAGCACAAAGATGAAATTATTTTGGCTTCAAGAAAGCAATACATTTTTAATTAGATGTTGCTTCTCTAGCCTTTTGAGTAAGATATGATTTCTTTGATAAAGTATTTGATAGTCTTTGCTACTTTTTTTGTTGATATGTAATCACAAAATCAAAAGTAGATAATAATGTATTCTAATAAATTTAGCAGCAATTCAAAATCTGACCTGACATGAAATACTCAATTTTTTTTATAATTTGTATATATAATCATAAGGTATGTAGCATCTTCCAATAAGTAACACCATTCTTAAAAAGATTCTATACTTGCAAGAAATTCTTTATTATAAATCTTATAATTGATCTCCATAGTTGAAAGTTTTTTAGAATAGAATACAATTAAGTGGAGGTTTTTATCCTTATCTATAATAGTACAACTCCTAATGCAAAGTTAGAAGTATTAATCTCTAAATAAAAAGCCTTTGTAAAATCTAAATGGAATTAGATTAGATTTCTAATAAAAATTATCTTTAAATCTTGAAAAGTTCTTTATATTTGAAGTCTCTATTTCAATTTATTTTTAGATATTAATTGAGTAAAAATAATGGCAACTTAAGAATAATTCTTGATAAACATTCAATAGAAATTAATGAATCTAAGAAAATATTATACATCTTATATTTTTTTTAAAATTACCCACTTTATTGTAGCTTAAATTTTCTTTGGATCCATCAATAAGCCTTCATTGAATATAGTATATTCAAGAAATTTTACTTTTAGCTGATGGAATATATATTTCTCTAATTTGATATATAAACTTACATCTTATAATTTTTACAAGTCTAATTTTACATATTCTTCATATTTTTTTAGAATCTTAGAGTAGATTAAGATATCATTAAGATATCAAATAACAAATTTATCTATGAATTTTTTAAAAATATCATTCATCATATGCTAAAATATAATTGGAGTATTTGTCAATCCATAAAGTATGACATTATATTCAAAATTTTTGTATTTTTTTTGAAATGCTATCTTCTATTCATCTCTTTTTTTAATCTTTATCAAATTTTATGCTCCATAGAGATCTATTTTGGTGTAGATTTTAGCTTGATTGAGTTGCTCCAAAAGCCTTGATATCAATAGTAATGGATAATGATTCTTTACCATTATTTTATTGAGGCCGCAATAATCAATACATATTTGTCAAGATCAATTTTTTTTCTTTTTAATAAAAAGTATTGGTGCACTTATTGGAGATTTAGATTGTCAAATAAAATTCTTTCTATGATTATTGTTAATGTAATCTTTCAATGTCAAATGTTCATTCTACAATAGGTTGTAGATTAGGCGAAATGGTAGTTGAATCTTTTTTTAAAGATCAATGGCACAATCATATGATTGATACTTTGACAATATATCAACATTCTTCTTTTTAAAGTTATCTTGAAACTCCTCATATTCTTTTGAAATAGCTACTAATAAGCTTACTTATTTATGAGAAAAATTACATAAAAACAAATGGTATTTTTTTCTTAGCTATCTTCATAAAAGCTCTTATTCAAAAAATAAGGACTTTGTTGTTGATGACTTTTTAATAGGTTTTTCCTAAAGGGTTTCTTTAGAAAATTCAATCTTATGAAACCTCTCATCTATAGATGGATTATATCTTTCTTACCTTAAAATCTCTAAAATGATAAAATTGAATAAACTTCTAATAATATTAAATATTATTTTATTATTGTGGCCATTAAATGATATTTATAGTAGTATGGTTTTATGAATAATATTGCCTGAATATAAAGATTGACCATCTATTACTTTTACATGTACAGGTTTTGACTTTTGTACTAGAAGAATTTTGTGAAGTTTAAAAAATTCCTCATCTAAAAAGCAAGAAGGAAACTTGTAAAAAATTTCAAATTAGTGCTATAAGAATAGAAATCTTATATATTTCCAATGTGAATCATGACATATATAATATACTCTATAAGTAGAAATCTCACATATTTCCAATATGAATTATGGAAGTACTATTCTTACACATATAGAAGAAATTCAGAATTTGTCTCTAGAAGTTGTTTAGTTGAAAGAAGGAAGTAGATTAATCTCACAACTAAATCCAAGAAGTTTTGATTCTATTAGTATGATGGAAATAAGAATTGACATGCCTAAGAAGTTTGATAGAATAAGCATTTTTTTTATTTGCACATTTAATAAAAAAATATTTGTGACTTTTTTATGATTTGAATTCATTCCTAGAAGTATTTATAATTATATTTAAAAAAAGTGATTGAAAAAGAGTAGTAGAGACCAAGATTTTATCTTTATGGTAAGAATTATGGTCAGTGACTATATATGTTGTTAAATTCCAAAACATCACTTGCGATGTAGATTAGAATGACAAAGCCCTTATCAATCAATTTCAATATGAATTGAAGGATAATATCAAAGATTTGTTATTGACAATATCAAAGGCAAAATCTTTGGAATAATTTATTATTTAAGCCATTGCATACAATAATCAATTATTTGAAAGACATCAAGAGCAAAGACTTGGTTGAAGTGAAACAAGTCAAATAATGATGGTAATTCCTAAATTTTCAAAATCTTATTCATTAAGGCCAAAACCAATATAAATTAATATGATATGCTTTAAATCTCTCATAAAGCAAGAAAAGACTCGACATTATTAAGATAGCTTATGCTTATATTATAGAGAAGCTAAATACATTGCTCAACATTGTGCAAAGAAACAATGCAACCAAAAAGTGAGAAACATGGTTGCTAAAAGAGATAATGTATCAAAAAATAAGTTTTTCTAGCTACAACATGGACCGTTAAATTGTAATATAACTATATGGTAAAAGATAATAATATGGATCTTATTATAGAAGAGCCAAGTTAAAAGATAAAACAAAAAGATAGGAATGTAATAAAACTTTTAGTAATAAAGCTATATTTTTAGAAAAGTGGCTTCTATTTTGTAGGCCCATAAATAAGAGAAAATAAGATATATTAAAAAAAAGATATAAGCATATGTAGGAAGAAATTAGGAATTGTTTTTAGTAAAATTTACTTCAAAAGAAATAAAAATTGATACTTGGAAAAGACTAGTTACCAACCAAGGTAGAAATCAGACCTCAAGGCACAAAATCAAGCCTCGGCAATGATTATGGGGTTCTTTTGTTGATTGGAGAATGAGATTGGAGGAAAGGCTTGATAGGGTTTCTTTAGGTAATAATTTTGAAGGATTTGAATAGATAATGACTTTGTAAGAGCTTTACAAAGTTGGTGTTGTTTTCAGTGACTCTGATTTTTTGAAAATAAAATAAGATTGACTTTTTAGGCAATTTCAAGAGTTTGATAATAAATCTACAAGTGAAATTTTTTGGATTTTTGGATGTAGTTGTATTTGATGTGTATTATAAATTTGGATTTGATCAAATAGTTAGATTGAAAAGCATGAAGATTTTTGTAGGTTATGGTCTAGGAACTCAATAATTAATAAACAAACTATTAATTTTAACTCAAATTTTACATACTTCTTAATAATTAATTTGAAAATAAGTGTAATTTTTTTTAAAAAGGATCAAAATTATCTAATAGACAATAACCTCAAAAATGTGCTTGGATGTTGATTGGCCTTCTTCTCCGACCTTGATGCCAATCTCTTAGAGCCAATTATTCCTGATTAAATTGTTACTTTGCTTCCAAACTTTACATACATATTAAAAATCAAGCTGACTATCTTTATGAAATATATTTGCTTCAATCTAACTAGCAGATTGACAAATATCTAAGAAAACCTCATTGGTCCTCAAAACCCTAAATTTTGAGACTATAACCCACAAAAATCTTTATGCCTTTTAATCTAACTACTTGATCAAATCTAAATCTACAGCACATATCAAGCACAACTACACCTACAAATTAAGAAATTTTCATCTGTAGATCAACTGCAAAACTTATGAAATTCTCCAAAAAATATCACCCATTTTATTTCACAAATCTAGAGTCATCCAAAACAAACTCCAACTTTGCAAAGTTCTTACAAAGTCAATATATACTTAAATCATTCTAAATCAATTCTCAAAAAAATCTCATCAAGTCAACTCTTAGATTCTACTCTTTGATCTCCAAGAAAACCTCAAAATCGTCATCAAGGCTTGGTTTTGTGCCTCGAGGTCTGATTTCAATCTCAGTTGGTAAGTGATCCTCTTTGGATATCAATTCTTAGATTTCTAAGGTAATTTTTTCTAAAAACTACTCTTAATTTCTTTCCAAAGGTGCCTATATTTTTATTTTTCTAATCTACCTTATTTTGCTCTATTTGTGGTCCTACAAAGTGAATAGAAGCCTATTTTACAAAAAGGCAGCATTAGCACCTTTAATTTTTCTATCCCTTGACTATTATCTATTTTTCCAAGATAATTTGTTACAATATATTTAAAATAAGATCTTTAAGAATATGATATTTTCTTCACCCTTTCATCTATTAGCCATTTTACATGACAACATCAGACTAATTGGCTATGAGAGATTGACATCAAGGTCGGAAAAAGAGGCCCGCTGACTATTAGGGACATAGTCCTTAGAACCTTTTAGAGACAAGTTTCTAGAACCTTCTAGAAGCAAGTCTCTGGAACCTTCTAGAAGCTTTCTAGTTGATAGAAGTTACTTGAGAAGTTTCCTAAATAAGATTATATATTGGAATCAAAGCTAAAGAGTTCTTCAGTCTCGACAACACATCGTTTGGAGCTCTAGCTCACCTCTTTGGTGTTGTTCTTGTATTCATCTGATTAATCTAATTCTTGCCAGTTCTTATTGAACTTCTTATTAGATTTTGAGCTTGTATTTCTCTGTCCGTGATACTGACATCCAAGTACATTTTTGAGATTATCGTCTATTTGTTAATTTTAATCTTTTTTAATTTTTTTTGTACTTATTTTTAACTTAATTAGTAAATAATGTGTAAAATTTGAATTGAAATCAACAGTTCAAATATTACTTATTGAATTTTAAAATCTATTGTAAGATTATTAGAAATTTATTTGAGATTTCAAATTTGATTAAGATTTGATTAGGATTTAGTTTAGGATTAGGATTAAGGTTTGATTTGGATTTTTTTAGGATTTTTTTAGGATTTGGTTTGGATTTTTTTAGAGTTTTTTAAGAATTATTTAAGATTTTTTTAGGATTCTTTAGATTTTCTTTAGGATTTTTTAGGATTTTTTTAGGATTTTTAAGGATTCTTTTAAGATTCTTTGGAGGTTTTTTTGAATTTTTTTAGTATTTCCTTTGGATTTTCTTGTTTTTTTCTATAATTTATTTCAAAAATAAAATAAAACAAAATAATAATAATTAAACTTAATTAATATTTGATTATTTTTATTAAGCTTTTATAGAAATTTATACATGATTTTATTAGAGTGATTAGGACTTATTGTTGCAAATTCTTTTTATCTTCTATAGCCAAGTGCCTAGCATATTTTCAACCAAGACTTCATATAATACGATACGGTGTGGTTATAATCTTGACTAATTCCTAGTAAAGGTCATATTTTTTTATCAGACCTCTCATCTTTTTTATAATAAAATTTTATTTAAAACCAAAAAATGACAAAGTCTTAAATTTATTAGATTCAAGTACCTCAGTCTATTGAATAAACAAAAAAATTTTCAAAAAATAAGAGATATCATTTGTCAAAAAAACTAAATTTATACTTATAAAAGTCATAGATGATTGTTTGTTATATTGTAGAGATGTTACATATGAGACTATTCTTTTAGATGTAACAATTAAAGATCATAATAGCATAGTAATATTTAATGTAATAAGATCTCTATCCAATTTGGTTATTTTAGGATTATCTTGATTAAAAATATATAATCCTTAAATATATTAGATTTCTTGTAACCTTAATTTTTTGATAGTTTAATTCAATATTTCATTCGTTAAGTAAAAATATAAAAGTTTAGTACATCCAAATCCTTATTGATACGTGCAAGAACTTTCATGCATGCGGTAAAAGAATGGTCATCTTTTATTATATATGCCATGTCTATTTTTGATGGTGAAAAGATGTCAAGTAATATTCTTAGCTAGTATCATGATTTCCATCAAGAATAGATATCTTCTATTTTGGATTTTAAAATATCTTAATCAATTTAATCAAAAAAAATTCTATACAAATATAGATATACAAGGAGTATATAATCTGGTATGCATTAAAAAAGGAGATGAATAGAAAACTATATTTTGAACCATGTATGGATATTTTGAATATAATGTCATGCCTTTTAGATTCATAAATGCACCAATTATTTTTTAATATCTAATGAATCATATCTTTTATGAATTTTTTAATGATTTTGTTGTTTTTTATTGAGATGGTATCTTAATCTACTCTAAAATAAAAAAAAAATATAAAGTTCATGTTTGTTGTGTATTACAAAAACTTAAAGATACAAGATTATATGCTAAGTTAGAAAAATGTGTATTCTACACTATTCAAGTTGAATTTTTAGGATATAAACTTAGGGCTTCCTTTATTTTGAAGCTTTTTTGAGCAATTATTGATAGCTAAGAGTCCAATTATTTCTTGAGGCAAACTCTCTCTACCCTAACATTGGGCATCTGGCTGTGGAAGGTGAGGTTGTGTTTCACAAACATCCAAAAAATCCTAATAGGTTTCACCCATATGAGAAGAATGTAATCCAAATTCTAATACAAAAGTGCTAAAAAATACTCTTTTTAGTAGCTTCAATCACACATAAATCTCAATTATCTTGTTACTTTCATATTTAAGCAATTTAGATTTTTCTTATAAGCTCCAATCCTAATTAGTAAACTTTAATAAGTTGTAACTTCTAATCTAACCATCCACATGATGTAAAATTTTGCATGCAATTGTCAATGTAAGCCTTCTATATGCTCAAGAATTTTCAGCCCAATCCAACTTATAGATTGTGAAAAAACCTCCAAAAATTGTACTAATGTCACTCAGCCACCAACTTAAAAAGTGAAGCAAAAATCTCAATAGTGATTTCTCCTTCATCAACTATTAATTTTGATTCAAAATTGGTTTGCAACTTGATCTTCAAGTCCTTCAACACTATGCCAAATTTTACCTTGATTCCACAAGTAGATCTCTAAATATCATAGAAATCCTACTCAATCTTAAACTGCCAACTTCTGAAACCCTCTTGTGCTAAAAACCAGATATCTCCAAACCACACCATTAGATTATAAAAAAAATTTGTATACACTTATCACACCTAATAAACTAAATAATATCAAATTTTGAATTAAAGATGTTATATCAATTGCATGAACTAGCCAAAATTGCTAGCCCTAATTATATTATATAAAATCCAAATCATCAATACAAATCCTGATTTTGAACAATAATTGTCAAATTTTCAAAAATCCTACACAAAAAATCCTTATGCTTTTGAAAAGAATTTATAACTATCTTTCAAATCCTAACCTCCAATCTTCAAATGAAATCCTAATTTTTCCTAAGTAGTCGTTTTAGTGACAAAAGGTTTGATTTCGATCCTAGTTCACAAATGGTCGACCTCTGAGTATAAGTCTAACCTATTTTAAGGATTCTTTAGTCCAATCCTACCCTCAACTTGATTCTAGTATCAATCATATCAACCATTTACCTCTTCTACCCTGATTTTATCAATTTATGGCCTTTCTAAGGTAATAAAAGAGTTTTTATATCCTAGAAGGTAAAAATACTAACTAAATTTTATCTACTTGCTATTAAGATAAGAAAATAGGCTAAAAGACTTTCATAAAAGTCTTATTAAAATATTTTGAATTCTTGTTGAACTACTATAATAGAGTATTAATTAAAATATCATTTTTAGTCATATTTTTAGTATAAAATCATGTCACAATATGACATCATAAAGAAGTAAGCTTATTAGTAGCTATTTCAAAAGAATATGAGGAGTTTCAAGATAACTTTAAAAAAAAGAATGTTGATATATTGTCAAAGTATCAATCATATGATTGTGCCATTGATCTTTAAAAAAAGATTCAACTACCATTTCGCCTAATCTACAACCTATTGTAGAATGAACATTTGACATTGAAAGATTACATTAACAATAATCATAGAAAGAATTTTATTTGACAATCTAAATCTCCAATAAGTGCACCAATACTTTTTATTAAAAAGAAAAAAAATTGATCTTGACAAATATGTATTGATTATTGCGGCCTCAATAAAATAATGGTAAAGAATCATTATCCATTACTATTGATATCAAGGCTTTTGGAGCAACTCAATCAAGCTAAAATCTACACCAAAATAGATCTCTATGGAGCATAAAATTTGATAAAGATTAAAAAAAGAGATGAATAGAAGATAGCATTTCAAAAAAAATACAAACATTTTGAATATAATGTCATACTTTATGGATTGACAAATACTCCAATTATATTTTGGCATATGATGAATGATGTTTTCTAAAAATTCATAGATAAATTTGTTATTTGATATCTTAATGATATCTTAATCTACTCTAAGATTCTTAAAAAATATGAAGAATATGTAAAATTAGACTTGTAAAAATTATAAGATGTAAGTTTATATATCAAATTAGAGAAATATATATTCCATCAGCTAAAAGTAAAATTTCTTGAATATACTATATTCAATGAAGGCTTATTGATGGATCCAAAGAAAATTTAAGCTACAATAAAGTGGGTAATTTTAAAAAAAATATAAGATGTATAATATTTTCTTAGATTCATTAATTTCTATTGAATGTTTATCAAGAATTATTCTTAAGTTGCCATTATTTTTACTCAATTAATATCTAAAAATAAATTGAAATAGAGACTTCAAGTATAAAGAACTTTTCAAGATTTAAAGATAATTTTTATTAGAGATCTAATCTAATTCCATTTAGATTTTACAAAGGCTTTTTATTTAGAGATTAATACTTCTAACTTTGCATTAGGAGTTGTACTATTATAGATAAGGATAAAAACCTCCACTTAATTGTATTCTATTCTAAAAAACTTTCAACTATGGAGATCAATTATAAGATTTATAATAAAGAATTTCTTGCAAGTATAGAATCTTTTTAAGAATGGTGTTACTTATTGGAAGATGCTACATACCTTATGATTATATATACAAATTATAAAAAAAATTGAGTATTTCATGTCAGGTCAGATTTTGAATTGCTGCTAAATTTATTAGAATACATTATTATCTACTTTTGATTTTGTGATTACATATCAACAAAAAAAGTAGCAAAGACTATCAAATAATTTATCAAAGAAATCATATCTTACTCAAAAGGCTAGAGAAGCAACATCTAATTAAAAATGTATTGCTTTTTTGAAGCCAAAATAATTTCATCTTTGTGCTACTTCTATAATTACACTTTTTTATTTAATTTTTTTTGAATAAATTCATATAATTTCAACTAAGAATTCATTAATTTGTAATATCAAGCATTATCTTGACTACAATAAGTTCAAGTTAGAGGAAGATCTTTTGTATTTTGAAGATCATTTATATATTCCAAAAAGACCAATGCAACTTTGTGTTCTTCAATCTCATCATGATTTTTTAGTTGCAAAATATTTTAGATTTTATAAAATATTAGAGCTTATTTCTTGAAATTTTTAGTAGCCTCAAATGTGGAAGATCGTAAAAGACTTTGTCCTTTTATATAACATCTATTCAAAATCAAAGAATTCTCATCATCATTCTTATAAACTTCTATTGCCACTACCAATTCCAAAGCAAACATGGTCTTTAGTATCAATAGATTTTATTATAGATCTTTTGCCATTGCCTATATTTGATACTATCTACATTGTTGTGGATTGACTTATAAAGATGGCACATTTTATTCCATATAAAAAAATAATTTCTAGAGAAGAAACAACAAGGTTCTTTTTTGATAATATATATTAATATCATGGCCTATTTGATGATATTATTTTTAATCAAGAATCTCAATTTATATCAAAGTTTTGGAAAAAAAAAAAAAATTGAGATTTTGAAGGTGGAGATCAAACTTTCTTTTAACTTCTACCCTCAAATAAATAGTCAAATAAAATACATTAATCAAGTTTTGGAGTAGTATTTGTAATATACTATCAACTATAAGTAAGATGATTGGATCTTGTATATATCATTAGAAAAGTTTGCTTATAATAATATATTTTTTACTTTGATTTAATAAATTTTATTTTATTTAATTTATGGTAACTATCCAAAGCTTAATTTATTAAATACATCAAACAATAAAAATCTAATAGATAAATTTCTTGTATAATAATTGTTACAACTTTAAATAATTTTGAAGCTCTATTTGTAAGAAACTCAAGTTTCTTACAAAGCATCTTTAGATGAATTTAGAAAAGAATTTCTTATTTTTAAAATTAAAGATAAAGTATGGTTTCTTTGATGAAATATCAAAATGAATTAAGTTTAAAATAAGTTGGACTACCAAAGATTGGGGCTACTTTGTATTAAAAAGAAAATTCAATCTAGTGGCTTATCAATTGGAACTACCTACATCTATAAAGGTACATCTAATATTTTATGTTTTTTTCTTAGAGACTTATTCACAATCAACTATTTTAAAAAGCATACAATCATCATTGCCTTCTATTAAAATAGATAATCATGTAAAATATGAGGTGGAAAAGATCTTTGATTCTTAGCAAAGAAGAGGTAAGTTTTAATATTTTATTCATTAACATGGTGTTGTTCTCGTTGTGTTCAAGCTTCAGTATACTAAAGCAATTGAACTAATAGAGGTGGGTTCGAATACAGGAAAAGACTGGTTATATGATATGGATCTATTAGTGTCACAATTGATTGTACTTTGGCTATCAGAAATCAATTATCAAACTACAAAACATCAAGGCTTACTACTTTTGTCTTGATTCAACACATAATCCATTCTATGACTATCAATTCAACAATACTTCTCTAAATCACAGTTCTTCATAAGTAAATAATAAAAGTAAAGAAAACAAAGAGATAGTACCAAGCTTATCCCGACTTACGACTCTCATAGTTTGGCTCTCGACTTACGACTCTCACAGTCTGGCTCTGATTTCTCTTTCCTCAACCTCTTTATCCTACTAAAAAATGATCCATCGGCAAGCAGATTACAAAGGTTATGATCCTTTGATTTCTTAACTATTTATTCGACTAACATTCTACTCTTACCAATTAAAGTACCTAATCATAAGTCTAATTCTCAAGGTTGTCAATAATCAACCAGTAACTTATCACAAAATTTATTTATCTATTCTACATAGTTCCACTCCTATTTGTGCTGTGTCCTCACAAACATTATTTAGCCTCAACTTATAAAGATGTAGCAACGTTGGCTTCTTCAGTCAATGGCGTTGGCTTACCACCCTTTGAATTGATGACCTTCTCTTCTTTATATCTTCATCATCTACCTCAGTATTTGAGGCTTTTCCATCCAAATGCACTGTCAGATTTTCATTCAACAAACCCAATTCTCGTACTTGAGACTCACGTCGGGCAATTCAGTTATCATACTCCTTCAATATCTTCTGCCATTCTTTTATCAGTTTCAAAGATATCTCCAAAGGTGTTGTCGATGAAATTGACGTATTGGTCTGTACTAAATTATTTACCTCCTTTGCTAATGTGGCTAGTTTAGTCTACAACATCGCAACCTCTACCTGCAGCCGTTCTTGTCATTCTTTCTAATCGGTTTCCAACCTTGCTTTCTCAGACATCATGTTCACCATCTTCTCCTTAACCACAAAAGAAAATATGATGCTTGTCAAGAGCCCCTCTCCTATTTCTTACTATGGTCCAATCAATTGGATCGACTCCTCCTTTTATAACAGAAAACCCATCCCGGGTTTATGTATAATAAAGTTTAAGTCGATTGCCATTGATCCATGTCATAAATTTAGTATCCATAAAATCTTCTAATTGTATTGAATCATTTGGAAATCCGTCAATAACTTGATTTGGCCCATGCCATCGAACTTGAAATTTTCCTAGAAATTTTTTAAATCGACTATCATAAAAAAGTACCAGATCATTTGGCATAAAAGCCTTTGGTCTAAGCTTACTATCTTAATAAGTCTTCCTTTGTTTTTGTGTAGTTTCCATGATCATTAATGCATTGGCTCTATTTTCATCTAATTTTTCTAATTTTTCTAAATGGTGCCGTAATGAATCCTGATCTTCCAATCTATTATCTATAGCAATTCGTAAACTTTGGACTTCCAATTCAATAGGTAATATTGCTTCCTGGCCATAAACCAATTGGAAAAGAGTAGCATTGGTAGTAACTTTATACGCAGTAAAGTATGCCTATAAAGCTCTAAACAACTTAATGTCTTAATCCGTTCCCGCTCCTAAAACTATTTTTGTTAAGATTTTACATAAAATGCCATTAGTCTTTTCTATTTGTCCATTGACTCTAGGGTGATACAATGTAGTCTTATGATATTTTATCTCATATTTAGCTGTAAGTGCTTTGATTGTACTATTTATAAAATAAATTTCTCGATTACTAACCAATTCTTGTGGACAATCAAACCGTGTAATAATATTTTTATACAAAAAAGTTGCTACTGTACTTGCACTATCAATTTTCGTAGCTACTGCTTCAACCCATTTTGTTACGTAATCCGTTGCTACTAGTATATACCATTTTTGTCTATTTCTTGAGGCTGGTACAATTGGTCCCACAAAATCAATTTTCCATTTTTCAAAAGGTACTTGAGCCAGAATTGGTACCAATGGCATTGCTGAAGTTCTAGTAGGTCGACCCGTTTTCTGACATGGATCACAATGACAGATGAATTGGTGGGCATCTACAAACATTGTTGGCCACTAATAACTAGCCTATAAAGCTTTACAAGCCATGCTGTCCCCTGAAAAATGTCCACCACAACTGTCCAAGTGGCAACCTTCCAATATAGTATGCACTTTAGTCTTATAAATACAGTGTCGCAAAACTCCATCCTTATCTTGTTTATATAAAGCTTCACCAATCATCATATAAGGTACACATTTTAATATTAAGCGTTGTTTAAGCTTTTCATTAAAATTTGGTGGGAAGGTTTAAAATGTCAAGTATTGAATTATTTCAATATACTCCAGAATAATTACATCTACCGCAAATAGTTCCGCATTGGATAGTGCATCATTAATGGATTCATTATCCAATATATTGGATAACTAAGATAAATGGTCCGCATTGGAATGTGATTTTCCTGGTCTTACTTGAATAATAAAGTTAAATTCCTGCAAGAGTAAAATCCATCGTGCAATATGACCACTCAATTGAGGCTTATTAATCATATATTTTAAAGCATTATGGTCGATATGGAAAACAAATTTATAACCAAGAAGATAATGTCAAAACTTTTTTACAGAATAAATCATCTCCAATGCTTTTCTTTCGATTGTTGTATAATTTCTTTCTGCTGCTATCAATTGACAACTTGCATAATAAATAGGGTCATCAAAACCCAGATCATCTTTCTAGCTTAGCACAAAAACAATCCTAACATTAGATGTATCCACATAAACTTGAAATGGTTTTGTCCAATAAGGTACTACCAATATTGGTGCTGAAACCAATTTCTGTTTCAATGTTTTGAATACAATTATACATTCTTTTGTCCAAAATGGACTGGTTCTATCGGTTGGTGATTTCTTCAAGATATTTGTCACGAAAAGACATATAATTGTAAATAGATAGATAAATCGCCGATAATAACTGACATGGCCGACAAATTTTTGAACACTTGTAACATTATTTGGTTGATTTAATTCTACTATAATCTTTATTTTATTTGGATCTGTAGCAATGCCTACCATCAAAACTATATGATCCAAAAGTTTACCAGAAGGCACACCAAATTGATACTTTTTTGAATTTAAAGAAATTCCATATTTGGTACATTGATTCAAACATTGACCTAGATATTCTAAATGTTTGACTCTCGTACTAAATGTACAAAAATCATCTAGAAATATTTCCATTGAAATTTGTAGATAATCTTGGAATGCTTACGTCATTACCCTTTTAAATGTAACTGGTGCATTACAAAGCCCAAACAGCATAACCTTATAGGCAAAGGTCCCCCAATCCATAGTAAAAGTAGTTTTTAACTAGTCTTCTTTTACAACTTTAACTTGATTATAACCTGAGAATCCATCAAGAAATGAATAACATTCATGTTCAACGACAACATCCAATATACTATCCGTTGTCGTATTACGTGCTTTCCTGCTCAAGAACGCGTCGGGCGTCTGGCTGTAGAAGGTAGTATGGAGATTCGCCGATAGTCAAGCAGTCTATCAGTTTTTGACTGCTGGAATATAAACGACTGCAACAATGTACCGTAAATCTATACGGGTGCTCTTCGACTGCTTGTCGAAGTCCTTTTTGCCCCAGCCGGTAGGTCTCTAGACGTTATAGAGAACCCCGTACAACCCAAACTGTTAACCTTCAATACTGCTTTGTACTTACGATCTTGTATCCACTGACTGTCTTGTTAGATTAATCCAATAAATTTCATTCACTCCGCATACCCAATCCTATATACATCCTTTTAATCCTTCAATCACAGACGTAACTCGATTTCACAAAACAGTCAAGAGTATTCAAACCCACTTCATTTAAAAATCCCGATTCACCATTACAACACTGACTTCAGCAGCGATTGCCTCAGTCTTCCCCAAAACTCTACGAAGAAGAAAAATCCAAATCCTATGTCTTTCCTTCCCCGACCCGAAGCATGAAGCTCCTCTCTCTAATTCCCTTGATCTTCAAAAAAAAACCACCCCCAAAACTATATCCCACCTAACCTTATCCTCTGAATTTCTTCAATCTTCCGTCTTAGATCCGGAATTGGCTCCCACCTCAAGCTTGGATCCGAAATTGGCTCTCGTCGTCAAGCTTTCTCCTCCGTTTTTGCCTTTAAGAAATCCATTTACCGAAAACAACGTTCCCTGAGACGGCACAGAGAACAGGACAGCCTGAAACAGAATCGAACCCCGTAATCGGGACCACATTGAGTCGCCCGACCAATTCAGGTCCTATATTGGGAAAGATGCCCGTAGTAACCTGGATGTTCCCATAATTGGGTCAAATTGGTCCTCGCGTCAGATTAGCTAAGACCTGTAGTAAGACCTGGATTTCCCGTAATTAGACTGCACTGGGTTGACCGGCCAATTCAGGTCTCATATTGGATAAGAGGACCCGGATTGGATTATCGAAATTGGATCCAATTGGCTCCTCGAACCCGTCTTATGAATTGGTCCTTCTCTTCCTGCTGACTCCCATTATTGGAATCAAATGGAGCATTTCAGTATGCCCCGGCTGACTGTAACGGAGTGACTGAACCTGACCACTCAGTATTTGTACTGGAGTTGGTCGATGCTCCCAATATTCGAGGTAACTGAATATTAATAAAATTCCCCTTTCTTTTTATTTTCACTGTATAATCGTGTTACAACACGACATCCACCCCCTCTGAACCTGTGCATCCTCCGGTATGCACCAATTTACCCAATTGCTGTTTGATTCAGAATATATCCTCTATGTCTTTGTCCAGTTCGTCGTCGTCACCTTCATTATCCATATCACTTTCATCTTCTTGCTGCGGAATCTTTGTACCTTCATTAAGGTCTTCCATATTCATCTCCGCGTGTCTTCGTTTAAATATTTTTACTCGCTTCCATGCAATTGGTATTTTCAATTTTGTACCATCTAACTCCCGTAATGAGTAAGTCGCATTATCATGAACAGTTGTTACAACATATGGTCCAAACCAACGTTTTGAAAATTTCCGCAAAGTACTATGTTGATTATCCAGACTATTGTCATAAACAAGTACCCAGTCACCTTCCTCGATTGCTTTTGGTCTCAATCGATGTTGCTTATCGAATCGCGCCTTGTTTTGTAACCTTGCTCTTTTTAACCTTTCCAATGCTATCTGGACATCTTCCGTTCTTTGCTCCAATTGTCGAATCCTAATAGCCAGAAGTTCTTCTCTTGTCAATCCATCTTCCCATGGTAGCATACTCCAAGTAAGTACCTTTTCTTCAATCGGCATAATTGGTTTTTGACCTGTCATAAGTTCTACTGGCATATATCCTGTCACCGAACTATGTGTTGTTCGATCAGCCCATAATGCAAATGACAAAAGCCGTGGCCACTCTTTAACCTTCCCATTACAAGCTTTAACTAATGCTTTCACAATTGGCGGGTGACCGCGTTCGCTTTTCGCATTCCCTTCCGGATTATAAGCAGTAGTCAGTGATAGTTTAACTCCACATCTTTCAAAGAACTTACGAGCTTCTTGTGCATTTAATTCTCCACGATCTGCAGTGATTTTTCCTACGCACCCGTAACGGCAAATGACATCTTCAAGCAAAAACCTACAAATCCCCTCTGTAGATTTTGTCCTCAATGCTCTTCCTTCTACTTGATTTGATAAATCTTCACGAGCTAAAACCAAATATCTCATCTGCTATAACCCAACCGGTATAATAACCAAATCAACAACCCATTTAAAATGAATAGCCAGAGGATACGTAGGATGAAGACCATCTCGATGTCGGATATTAGAATACGATTGACAGATTTCACATGACTCTACAAATGAGAGCACATCTCGATACATATTTTTCCACCAATATCATTCCTTGAGTTTAGCAAAAGTAGCCCAGATTCCTCTATGCCCTGCCCATAAACTATCATGAAACTCCTTTAATAATTTTAGTTTTTCTTCCCTTTTGCCTATCACTCGTTGTGGCATCCCAATTCCTTTCTTCGGTCTCTTCCATAAGAATCCATCTCGAAGTAAAAATCCATATGCTTTTATTCTTATTTGTTTGAATTTTTCTGTAGACCAATTCCCCTGCTTAGACAAGGTATTCAAATAATGATCAATATCCAATAATTCTCCTTCATAAGCTTCTTCAAGAAATAGCTTGTCTTCTCTGTTGAGATTTGATATTGAATAAAATTTCAATCCGACATCATCAATGTCTTCAACCATTTCGTCCTCCCTCTCGTATCTTGCTCGAGATAGCATGTCTGCTGCTAAATTGTCCTTTCCAGTGATATGCTTAAATTCTGGATTTAGTGACTTAATATAAGCAATCCATCTCAACATTGCAATATCTGGCGTTGAACAGTTAATAATCATTCCAAGCAATGGCAAGCAATCTGTTTCAATTACTACTACTGCCCCAATCAAATAGTCCTTTTCAGCTTTCATAGCCGAAACGACTCTCCAAAGTTCTCTTTTGACTTGCGAATATGCACGCTGACGAATACTTAAAACTTTAGCCCCAAATCGAACTGCAAATCTACTCCCATTCGAATCATCTTAACCCACCGCCCATCCAACGGCAATTGGACTAGCGTCTACAGTAAGAATCACTGGTCTATTGCATTTATAATCAACCTTCCTCAATATTGGAGGTGACATCAATAATTTCTTCAATCTTTGCATTGCCTGAATATGCCTTTCTTTCCATTCAAATCGGTAAACCTTGCGTAACAGTTCATATAATGGATCCGCTATGTGAGCAAAATGAGGGATCCAGATTCGATAAAATACACATGCACCCAAAAACCTGCGAACCTCTATTAAAGAACCACAATCCTCTTTCATCCTTCCAATTGCATCAACTTTAGTCGGATCTGGTTTTCTTCTGTAAGATCCGCATAAATGTCCAACAATTACAACCTCTCGCATTCCAAATACGGACTTCATACCGGATAATGTAAGATGAACTTCTCCAAGCCGAGTTAAAATCTTTTCACAATCTTGTATATGATCAACAACATATCTGCGACACCCCCTCGTATCTAAAGTTTCATCCTTGTCTCCTTCTCTGCACCCTTTTATTGGAACATCATCCAGAAAAGGCATAGTCTTTTTCGGGATAAAATCTCTCAATACCTTATTCATCCCATTCATCATATGCGCAACTGAGTTGGTCGCGCCTTGAGGAAGAGTGCACATTCTAACCAATCGAAGCGGTGTCCTCATCGTTGTCATATCTCTACTTCCTTCGGCAAGTTGAAATTGATCATAACCTGAATACAAATCACCCATTGAATAGATCGCCCTTCCAGCAAACGCCTCAGCAAATTCATCCACAATAGGTCCAATTCCTACATTCCTAACAGTTACAGCATTCACCGGCTGCATATCTTGAATAAACCGTAGTGACCCATTCTTCTTAGGTACCGTAAACCATCGACTAGAATACGGCGCAAATGAAGGTTCTAATATTTTCATCTTTATCTTTTCTTTCAATAGTTCCACCAATTTAGGTAAATGTGTCCTCGGTACTAGAATCGGTCTTAGATTCCAAGGTACATGCGGTACAGTGAAGATAACCATAGGTGTTATAATATTTGGATCCACACACCCAATTTCATGAGATTCAAAGGCAAACGATCTACCTTGTTTAGCCAACATCTTTTTGAAGTAAGTAATTTCCTCCGGCAATAAAGAACCATCAGAACCAATCTTCAATTCTTCAAAAGTCTCTTCAGTAAACTGATGTCCAATACTCATTGGATCTCTTAAACTTGCTTCTTTTGATGCTTCTCCCATTTGTTCTTTAGAATCCTCTGGTAATGGTCCGGCAACAGGCTTTACCTTCTTATCTGCTGTTTTATATCTCGTCTCTACTGTGACTTCTGGTGCTTGAAAAGATTCAAGCATGGTATAAACCTCTCTCGAATGAATCTCAACAATCTTATCATTATCCCCTAACCCAATAGATGTAATCAATTCCAATGAATCTTCCAGCCCATTTTCTTCGTAAACACCCAAAATCCTCTCATCATCTTGCAATGTACCTATCTTGCGTAACTGTCCTTCAATATCATATAATCTTTTTCTTTCTTTTCTTTTAAAATCATCAACTTTCTTATACATAATATTTCCATTCTCCAATATACCAATAAAACTCGCATCAAAGGCACCTTCATCTCGCGAGAGTACCTCCTCTTTTGTACCTCCATAATCTCGCTTTACAGTGGTACCTCCCCAAAATCCTTAAATCCTTCAACAATCTTTGGCAATGGTTTCTCCCTCAACCTATCTCGATTCCGTTCATGGTTAGGAGGTACTGTTAGAAATTGTACAACTTTCCTCCCATCTTCGCTCCGTACCCTTGCATAAGCAGAACCATCGTCAAGTACCTTTGTTTCCATCCGTGTTGCCGTGATATAAGGTTGTCCTAAAATCAACGGATAAGACGTTGTATCTTGAACGAAGAAAAGTTGCTCCGTCGCAACATCCCCAATCCGAATTTTGACATCTGGACAAGCTCCATATAATTCGCCTCCTGTGTTATTAGCTGCTCGTATTGCCCATCCATGTTCCATATCAATTGGCCATTTTTGCTTCTTATAAAGATCTTTAGACATGAGATTTATTTCAGAACCATGGTCCACCAAAGCAACTATTGGTTCTTCTATATCTCCTACCTTCACCAATACCTCAGTAGTTGCCCTTGTCCAATGCTTTCGAGTATAATGGCTCAAAGTTTCCATTTCCTTGTCACTAGAATCTTTGAAACGTACTCGCTGATTATACCCATTCTTTTCATTTGTTGGTTGCTTGTAACCAATATCAACCTCTTCTTCATCTCTACATATTCTTGCATCAATAGCATGACTCATTGTCACGGCCATAATCATGTAAGCTAATAATTACATTTAGAAATAGGTAGAAATAAGTAAAAGTAGATAAAAGTAAGTTAATTCTATAATATTTAATATAGAAGCTTCCTAGAAACTTCCTAGACGCTGCTTTGACTTCATAGGTGTCTTTAATTGACTTTTTGGATTAGAAACGTGGTCAACAAGTTGGCCATGTGCCACACATGTTGTTAGCTTGAAGATCAAGCTAACTATGTGGCCCACACGTAGAAAAACTTGCCTTGTAAGTCAAGGCATGTGTCCTACAAAGTCAACACATATTGGAGGTCCTATAGAACGTCGCCACGTAGCCCCTAGTTAGATAGTATATATAGAGACAAGAGTGAAGGCTTCTTCACTCTTGTCAACTCCTTTCTTGCTTCTAGTCTAGTTTCAAGGGTCTCTAGTTTTCTTGTCTTTTGGCAATAGCCATTCCAGTTTCTCTTTCAATATATATACTTGTTTATATATATTTTGTTACCTCTCTTTGAGTGATGGCTCACTTATCTGAATTGTTTTTTTCATCGAGTTCTTGTCCTTGACAGATTGACAAGAGTGCACTTACAATATCAGAGCTTTGTCTTTTCTTGATTAAGAGTGGATTACCCCTTTTTCTTGATAAGACATAAGCGCATTAGAAGTTGCGGATTACCCTCTTTTAAACTGATATTGTTCTTAGTATTTTCTTTGTTATCAATTCCTCTCTTCTATTTGTTTTGAGCGTTATTAGACATCTTCTCTTTTCTAAGTGCTACTATGGCAGAGCTTGTTGAAATGAAGAGTGCAATGGCACAGATGCAAGAACAATTGAGGGAGTTAATGCTTGCGATGCATCAACTCAATTTACCACCACAAGGAGCAACAAGAATGGTAGGAAGTGAAGATATAGAGATGATTGGGGCTGCTTCTACATCTGCACCAAACCATGTCCCTTCTCCCAGAATGAAACACCCTTCGAGTGTTAGAGAACCGAGAGTTGCTTTGCCCGAGAAGTTTGATGGTACCAGATCCAAGTTTCGAGGATTCATCAATAAGGTCCAACTAGTGATCGAACTTCAACCCCAGAGCTATCCAACTCCAGGGTCACAAGTTAGATTCATTGGTACACTTCTTTCAGGTTCAGCATTGTCATGGTTTTCATCTTTTCTTGAACGACGAGATCCAATATTGGATAATCTGGAGGCTTTTTTGGCGGAGTTTCGATCCATGTTTGGAGAACATGATGCAATTCGTGTTGCAACCAACAAGATCCGTATTTTGCGACAAGGCAATCGATCAGTAACATTATATGCTTCGCAATTTCGACAACTTGCAACTGATATCAAGTGGGATGATGCCGCACTTGTGAGTCAATTTCTCTACGGATTACAATATGAGGTAAAGAAATTGATGCTTAATTTACCTGATCCTCAAACATTGAGTCAAGCAATTGACTTTGCTGTGAAATGCGACAATCGACTTTTTGAATTTCGATCCAAGAGTCGCACAAGTGGGCCTCAACGTTACTACAATTCAATGGCAACACCGACGTCTCCTCAACACATACCTTCAGAAGTAGAGGATATGCAAATTGATGCGGTACGTTTCAAACCTCTTACTGAGCAAGAAAAGTCTCGTCGTCGACAAGAAGGATTGTGCTTATATTGTGGAGAACCTAAGCACACTGCTCAACATTGTCCAAAGAAGCGACGTAACTACAAAATGAGGAGTACGGCTGTCAAAGAAGACAGTATGTCGGAAAACGAGTACGTCCAGCTACAATAGGGACCTTGCGGCTAGAATCTTGTACAACTTCTAATGAAGGTCCTATCCTCTCCTCAGAACCATCTCCTTGTTTTATAATAGATGTGCATTTAGGACCTAATAATTACAAAGCCTCTGCCTTGGTAGATTCAGGAGCCTCATCTTGTTTTTTAGATGAAGAATTTGCTAGATGTCATAGAATAGCATTAATACAAAAAACTAAACCTGTACACGTAGAAGTCATAGATGGTCGTCCGTTGTCTTCTGGAGATGTAACTCACGAAACACTTCCTGTAGATGTAGTAATAAATGGTCATAGTAGTTGCGTAATTTTTAATATAATTAGATCTCCCTCTAATCCAGTAATTTTAGGCTTATCATGGTTAGAAAAGTATAATCCTCGAATAGATTGGATTTCTCGTAAACTTGATTTTCCTCGGAGCATTAGTAACAGTTCTATTAATCAAGAAAAGAAAACCATGAGTCTAGTATAGTAAAACTCGCACTTATAGGTGCAAAAGCATTTATACACGTAGCAAAAGAAGGATCAACTTTTGCTATTTATGCTGCACCTATTTCTGAAAGCGTAAAGACTTCAAGTGGCATTCCAAGTCAATATCAGGATTATCAAGACGTTTTTGAGAAAAAGAATGCAGATATTCTTCCTGAGCATCGCCCATACGATTGTTCAATCGATCTCAAGGAAGGAACTCAGCCACCATTTGGACCAATTTACAGTTTATCGCAAGATGAGATGGCTGAACTCAAGACATATATTGACGAGAATTTAGCGAAGAATTTCATACGCCATTCAAAATCTCCAGCAGGAGCTCCAATTTTATTCGTAAAGAAAAAAGATGGATCTTTACGAATGTGTGTTGACTATCGAGGACTCAACAAGATCACAATCAAGAACAGGTATCCATTACCTTTGATATCAGGACTCCTTGACTAGTTAAATCAAGCTAAGATCTATACAAAAATAGATCTAAGAGGAGCATATAATCTAGTACGGATCAAAGAAGGAGATGAATGGAAGACTGCATTTCGAACCAGGTACGGGCATTTTGAATATAATGTCATGCCTTTTGGACTCACGAATGCACCAGCTGCTTTTCAACATCTCATGAATGATGTATTTCGTGAATTCTTAGACAATTTTGTCGTCTGCTACCTAGACGATATCCTGATTTATTCTAAGAATGTTGAAGAACATGAAATACATGTTCGTCAAGTATTACAAAAACTCACAGATGCAGGATTGTACGCCAAGATGGAAAAGTGTGTATTTCACACTACTCAAGTTGACTTTTTAGGATACATCATTTCAAATGATGGTCTTATGATGGATTCTAAGAAAGTCCAAACAATCATGGATTGGAAGATTCCAAAGACTGTAAGAGATGTCCAATGTTTCTTGGGATTTGCCAATTACTATCGGATCTTCATCAAAGACTTTTCACGAGTTGCAGCTCCACTTACACGCTTGACTAGTAAAGATAAATTCCAATGGAATCAAGAAGCGGAAGCAACATTTGAAGCCTTGAAGACATCGTTTGTCTCTGCACCAGTCTTATATCGTGTTGACTTTTCCAAGGTATTTTTTATGGAAACAGACGCATCGGATTTTGCCTTGGGTGCAGTTTTATCACAAATGGGAACAGATGACAAACTTCATCCGATAGCTTTTCATTTAAGAAAATTTTCAGCAACCGAGATCAATTATGAGATCCACGATAAAGAACTTCTTGCAATCGTGGATTCCTTTCAAGAATGGTGTCATTATCTAGAAGGTGCTTCTAGTCCAGTCACTGTGTATACAGATCACAAGAACCTCGAGTATTTCATGTCAGCACGCGTGTTGAATCGTCGTCAAGCTCGTTGGAGTATGTCTTTGTCAAGATTCGAGTTCACTATCACTTATCGGCCAGGAAAACAACAAGGTTTGTCCGATGCCCTGTGTAGACGTTCTTATTTTGCACCAAAAGAAGGAGATGCAGCTTTTGAGCAACAAAGAACGGTCCTCTTGAAACCGGAGCAATTTCATCTCCGAGCAGTGAAATCAACATTGACTGTTGATTCAACTTTTCTCAAGCAAATCCAGTCCAGTATGTCCTCAGACCCTCTTGTTCATGATATCGAGAATAATTCTTCCAAGTCTCATGATCCTTCTAAGTTTGAGTTCAAGAATAATCTATTATATTTTGAAGGACGCCTATATGTTCCAGAAGGAGAAGCACGTTTACGTGTTCTTCAAGCACGTCATGACTTTCCAGCAGCAGGGCACTTTGGATATAATAAGACTTTGGAACTCATATCAAGAGATTTTTGGTGGCCACAAATGTGGAAGTCAGTCAAAGACTTTGTACAATCATGTGATATTTGTTCAAGATCAAAAATTCCTCGTCATCGACCTTACGGACTTCTTCAGCCATTACCTATACCAGAACAACCATGGTCTTCTGTTTCTATGGATTTCATCACAGATCTTCCAAGCTCAAGATCTTATGATTCTATATTTGTGATAGTAGATCGTTTCACCAAGATGGCACATTTTGTGCCATGTACAAAATCTATCACAGGTGAAGAAACAGCTAAGCTTTTCATTGATAATATCTATCGCTATCATGGATTACCTAAAGATATCATATCGGATAGGGGAACTCAATTTGTGTCAAGATTTTGGAGGACCCTTTTCAAGATTTTAAAAGTGGACATAAAACTATCTTCGGCTTTTCATCCTCAAACTGATGGACAAACAGAGCGCGTAAACCAAGTCTTGGAGCAATATTTAAGGTGTACTATCAACTACCAACAAGATGATTGGACAAACCTTCTGCCATTGGCAGAGTTTTCTTATAATAATACGGTACATTCTTCCACGCAACAAACACCTTTCTTTGCCAATTATGGCTATCATCCACGACTTGATACTTTTGATTTTTTAAAAGTTGATAATCCTGCAGCAGAAGATATGGCAAATCGGTTGTCAGAGTTACATGCAATAATGAAGACACAATTGAAGGAAGCTCAAGAACGACAAAAGATAAACGCAGATCTATATCGTATGGAGCAACCACAGATCAACGTCGGTGATAAGGTATGGCTACTTCGTCGCAATATCAAGACTACTCGACCTTGTGACAAGTTGGACTATCGTAGGCTTGGTCCCTTTTCTGTTTCTGAACAGATCAACCTAGTTGCATATCGGTTACATCTACCAGAGTCAATGAAGATCCATCATGTATTCCACGTATCTCTTCTTGAACCATATAAGACAGTGGATATACAAGGAAGAAGACAAATGCCACCGCCTCCTATAGAAGTAGATAATAATGAAGAATTTGAGGTGGAAGAGATATTAGACTCAAGGCGGCGCCGAAATAAGCTGGAATATCTTGTTCATTGGCGCGGATATGATATTAGTGAACGCACATGGGAGCCATCCAGGAATCTAACAAATGCATCAACTAAAGTCAAAGTTTTTCATCAACGACATCCATCGAAACCAAGATGAAAATCTCTCTTAAAAAAGAGACAAGATTGAGACGAGACATTACGATTGTCACAACCTTCAAGACGACGCAATCGAGATGAAGATCTTCAAGAATGACATGTTCTTCCTCGAATAGATGGTGAGATACAATGCATTTGGTATCACGATTTGGGAAGGGACTCTCGATGTCTGGTGATTTTGCTAGAGGTAGGAACAACTCCTGATGGTGTTCCGAATATTCTATTCGAAGAAAGTTACAAAGGCCTCAACAATGATCAAATAACTGGGTGGTCTTCCCGCCCTGGTATGGGACACTACCGATGGTTGAGAGGCCCTATCAATCATCTTCGAAGAGAACAGAGATCAAAGTATGTGGCGAATATAATTCATCGCATCATAGATTTCCTCAACATATGATGACCGCTCCTCGTGGAACTCGTCTCTAGAAGGGGGGGTAATGTCACGGCCATAATCATGTAAGCTAATAATTACATATAGAAATAGGTAGAAGTAAGTAAAAGTAGATAAAAGTAAGTTAATTCTATAATATTTAATATAGAAGCTTCCTAGAAACTTCCTAGACGCTGCTTTGACTTCATAGGTGTCTTTAATTGACTTTTTGGATTAGAAACGTGGTCAACAAGTTGGCCATGTGCCACACATGTTGTTAGCTTGAAGATCAAGCTAACTATGTGGCCCACACGTAGAAAAACTTGCCTTGTAAGTCAAGGCATGTGTCCTACAAAGTCAACACATATTGGAGGTCCTATAGAACGTCGCCACGTAGCCCCTAGTTAGATAGTATATATAGAGACAAGAGTGAAGGCTTCTTCACTCTTGTCAACTCCTTTCTTGCTTCTAGTCTAGTTTCAAGGGTCTCTAGTTTTCTTGTCTTTTGGCAATAGCCATTCCAGTTTCTCTTTCAATATATATACTTGTTTATATATATTTTGTTACCTCTCTTTGAGTGATGGCTCACTTGTCTGAATTGTTTTTTCATCGAGTTCTTGTCCTTGACACTCATTCCAGTTTCGCTCATTAATTGCCTCTTTCGCTTAATGCTGTCAATGATAACATCATGAAACTCCTTCTTTGCAATTCCCAAGACTTCTTTCAATGTGAATTCCACCTTAGCGTTTAATATACGTTCTTCCAACACCCCTTTCAAATTTGTTGCCGCTTCAATGTCAGAAAGTAGCTTATAAGCAATTGATTTGCCCTTATCTTTTGTCTCCGTTGTTTTTTTTCCCAATGATGCTGAGGTATCCTTTACAGGCAATTCTTATGAAGCTGCCTCCCGAGCCTTGTCTCCTCGAGTTTGCCTCTTAAAAGAATTTCCTTCTCTAGTATCATCAAAATTTCCTCGTCTTTTTTCTTCCATTAAAGCTTCATGTTGGCTCTTAGCAATATATGCATGAACTGAAAGAGACTCAACGGGATCCTCCCAACCTGTTCTTCCTCGTATTGTAGCTGCAGTTCTCAATAACGCTTCTCGAGGTAATTTTCCTTCTTGTATTGTAGAAACGGCAGAAGCCCAAAACTCACTAGTTTCCGTACTTCCACCAATTTCATCATCTACTCTAGCACCATAACTTGCACTTTCTCGTACTACTGTTTCATGCTCTTTTAAGTAATCTTGAACCAATGCTCTCATTCCTCCCTTGCCAAAATTGGTTTGAAGAAGATCCTCCCTATCTTTCAATGCTATCTTCCCATCTTTCCAGCAAATAATTCCCTGCCGTATCATATTATTAAATTCATTGCAATCTTTTCTAGTGTGTGAAGCATCATCACACCAAATGCATCTTTGTACATATCCTTGTTTTGAAACATTCTTCGAATTGTTTATAGAAGTATTCTCTTCAAGTCTTGCCAATTTGATTTGAAGATCTCGCATTCCTCGTATAATTTCTTCCATACCCATATCTGCTTTCTTTGACAAGGATGTCGAAGGTTGAACTGTAGGCATTGTCGGTGGTGTTGTACGTACTGGAGCTTTGGGTGCTTATACTGTTTTTGGAATATTACTCCTATCCTTCCTCCTTTCTTTTTTTGTAAGCAACCCCACCGCATCTTCAACGTTCTTCCACTTCGTTGTCAATCCTTCATCTTCTTCTTTGTCTTCAAGAAGGGGTTCTAATTTCTCTTGCAATTCTCCATCAGCAGCTTGAAGAAATAGATCAACTTTGTTCGGCTCCAATGTCAATTTTTCTACCTTCGATAATTGAGAGTACTGCCTCTCAAATTCCCTTAGTAGCTCTGTTGCTTACAAATTCTTATTGGGCCGTTCAATCCATCCCAGAAACAGCTTCTTAGTAACGCGATCAGCATCTTCCAAGAAATATTCGTCTTTCAATGCATGTGAAAAATCCTCCCATGAATTCCCACAACGATCCGTAATCGATGTAATGTGGTCCCTTATCTCCGGTATCGTGGCAAGTCCAAATAGTGCAACCATTTTTTTCTCAGAAACCCGATTTAATTCCATTTCACGAACATAACATCTTAAATACCTTGAAATATTCCTCCCATCAAATTGATCAATTTTATTGACCACTGCTTGCAATGCTTTGGTTGCCAAAGCTTCCTTTCAATCATTGCTTTGCTGTTGCTGCATTGACAGTGAGAAGGCTTGAAACAAACTAGCAATAGACGGATCCATGTGCATACCTTGTCCTTTAGAAGACTCCCCACCAGAAACTTCTCCCAAAAATCCTTCAAAATTTTTATTTTCGTTTTCCATAAAAATAAAGATAAAATCAACCGAAATCCAATACCTTCTACCTCAAGCTTTCACGTCGGGTTCACCACTTATGTCGTATTACGTGCTTTCCTCCCATCAAATTGATCAATTTTATTGACCACTGCTTGCAATGCTTTGGTTGCCAAAGCTTCCTTTCGATCATTGCTTTGCTGTTGCTGCATTGACAGTGAGAAGGCTTGAAACAAACTAGCAATAGACGGATCCATGTGCATACCTTGTCCTTTAGAAGACTCCCCACCAGAAACTTCTCCCAAAAATCCTTCAAAATTTTTATTTTCGTTTTCCATAAAAATATAGATAAAATCAACTGAAATCCAATACCTTCTACCTCAAGCTTTCACGTCGGGTTCACCACTTACGTCGTATTACGTGCTTTCCTGCTCGAGAATGCGCCGGGCGTCTGGCTGTAGAAGGTAGTATGGAGATTCGCCGATAGTCAAGCAGTCTATCAGTTTTTGACTGCTGGAATATAAACGACTGCAACAATGTACCGTAAATCTATACGGGTGCTCTTCGACTGCTTGTCGAAGTCCTTTTTGCCCCAGCCGGTAGGTCTCTAGACGTTACAGAGAACCCCGTACAACCCAAACTGTTAACCTTCAATACTGCTTTGTACTTACGATCTTGTATCCACTGACTGTCTTGTTAGATTAATCCAATAAATTTCATTCACTCCGCATACCCAATCCTATAGACATCCTTTTAATCCTTCAATCACAGACGTAACTCGATTTCACAAAACAGTCAAGAGTATTCAAACCCACTTCATTTAAAAATCCCGATTCACCATTACAACACTGACTTCAGCAGCGATTGCCTCAGTCTTCCCCAAAACTCTACGAAGAAGAAAAATCCAAATCCTATGTCTTTCCTTCCCCGACCCGAAGCATGAAGCTCCTCTCTCTAATTCCCTTGATCTTCAAAAAAAAACCACCCCCAAAACTATATCCCACCTAACCTTATCCTCTGAATTTCTTCAATCTTCCGTCTTAGATCCGGAATTGGCTCCCACCTCAAGCTTGGATCCGAAATTGGCTCTCGTCGTCAAGCTTTCTCCTCCGTTTTTGCCTTTAAGAAATCCATTTACCGAAAACAACGTTCCCTGAGACGGCACAGAGAACAGGACAGCCTGAAACAGAATCGAACCCCGTAATCGGGACCACATTGAGTCGCCCGACCAATTCAGGTCCTATATTGGGAAAGATGCCCGTAGTAACCTGGATGTTCCCATAATTGGGTCAAATTGGTCCTCGCGTCAGATTAGCTAAGACCTGTAGTAAGACCTGGATTTCCCGTAATTAGACTGCACTGGGTTGACCGGCCAATTCAGGTCTCATATTGGATAAGAGGACCCGGATTGGATTATCGAAATTGGATCCAATTGGCTCCTCGAACCCGTCTTATGAATTGGTCCTTCTCTTCCTGCTGACTCCCATTATTGGAATCAAATGGAGCATTTCAGTATGCCCCGGCTGACTGTAACGGAGTGACTGAACCTGACCACTCAGTATTTGTACTGGAGTTGGTCGATGCTCCCAATATTCGAGGTAACTGAATATTAATAAAATTCCCCTTTCTTTTTATTTTCACTGTATAATCGTGTTACAACACGACACCGTAAATGGTAAAGAAAAATAATCCTTCTTGATAGCCGCATTTAATTTTTGGAAATCTTGACAGATGCAAAATTTTTCATTCTTTTTTGGTACCATAACAATTGGTGAAATCTATTTACTGAAAGGAATCGAATAGATAAATCCAACCTCCAAGAATTTATCTAGCTCTTTTTTTTTTATCATAAGTGAGTATTTGGATTAAGTCAATGTTGTCTTTGACATACTAGTGTAGCGTTCTCCTCCAATATAATTTGATGCTCACAAACTTCAGCTGGAATTCCTTTCAAATCCACATACGACCATGTGAAAGTAGTTTTATGTGTTAAAAAGTAATCCATCCAAATTTCTTTTTCCTTGCATTTTATACCGTCGTAAATCTGAATGATTTGAGAAGCCTCCCATGTAGCTAAATTAATTCATTGACATTGTGAAATTTCAGGAGTCTCTGAAATAATATTCTGTTCTATTCCAAAATCTTTTATAAAATCTGACAAATTAGAACTTTTCAACTCCTGTTCTATAGTAGTAATGTGATTAATATCTTGTCTATTCATCCAATATGCAATCATATGATCAAAATTGTCAATAACATCTGGAGGAACTAAGTACTCTCTTGGTTCTCTGTACTGGTAGTTCATTCTAGTGTGCTCGACAACTTACCTTATATCAGCATAAATTGGATCAGGTGTACCAATTTCTTCTTCTGTAGACTCATCTTCACAATTCGACGTAAATTCTAAATTGACAACTTGAGTTTCTCCATGATATTAGATAGGATACATTTGAAGCACAATTTTATCATTACCATTTTTAATTATCAATGTACTACGATTCCAGTCATTTCAAGCTTTAGCTTGATACAACCATAGTCACCTCAATAAAATTGGGTATGTCAATATAGAGCTTCAAAATTGAAAAATAATATAATCAAATTTATAGGTAATCTCCACAATTATTGTATCAATACTTTGTAAAATATCTATAGGTTTAACTCGATTGGAATCAACTATTCTTAAAACTAGTGTAGGAGGTAATAAGTGATCGAAATCCAGCTCCTCTATTATAGTAGCATTCATAAGATTTATACTAGATCCTCCATCTACTTACACTCCTGATAATAATACTCCATCAATTGATACATCAATCATTGAAGCACCTGGATCGGGATTCAAACTTACTTCTCGAATTTCTTTATTTCGAGATCTGTGATGAATTAATGAAGAATTCAAGATAGTTCGATACTCACGTGCTATCGCCAATAGTTGCTTCATAGAAATCGTGGGCTATATGGTCCTCAAATCTTTTAGGATATCATATGGTTCTATATTATTGATAATTTCCAATGTCCGTTTCTTCTTCCCAATCCTAAACACCGACGCAGGTAAATTAGTTTTCTCTATATTGAAAATTGATAAAGCTACTAGAATTGAATTTGATGGAGCCTATAAAATTGGTTCTTTCAACGGGTAAGATTGTTCTTCTAATTGGGTTGATATTGGTTCCTTGGAATTCATGCTTCTGAGAGAAGTTTTCAACTGAAAGGACGTTTTTTGAAACTGTGTAGAGAATAAAACAGCTTGAAATAGAATCAAAGCCTCTGTAATTGGTACCTCATTAAGGTGCACAATTGATTCAGGTCTTATACTGAATAAGGGGCCCATGCCAGGACCTGGATTGGATGTCTCCATAATTGGATCCAATTGGCCCTTCGCTTCAAGATCATGCAAATGTTAAATTGGTCCTTTCTCTTTTTGCTGACTTCTTGTAAGGAAAACTTGGACTACTTCTACTCGATGAAGTGATAAATCTTGAGAACCTTGATTTATCTCCTCCATTGTTCCTTGGCTTTGGATCTACTGATCTCGATTATTGAAATTGAACGAAGCATTACATTGCTGATAAGTATGTCCCGACTGCTTGCAATTCACACATATTGGCGCATAATCGTCATTGGCTCTGGGATTGGGACATTCATTAGTATAATGATCAATCTGTCTGCAACAAAAATAATTAAGTGGTCTTCTGGCACCTCCATCTGGCATGTTAGGTGTCTCGACAGATATATACCTACTAGGCTTGTTCCATATAGGATTAGAAAATGATCATGGTTGTTCCGTTGTCGTATTACGTGCTTTCCTGCTCGAGAACGCGTCGGGCGTCTGGATGTAGAAGGTAATATAGAGATTCGCTAATATTCAAACAGTCTATCGGTTTTTGACCATTGGAATATAAACAATTGCAAGAATACACCATAAATCTATACGGATGCCCTTCGACTGCTCGTCGAAGTCCTTTTTGTCCCAGCCGATAGATCTCTAGACGTTACAGAAAACCCCAAACAACCCAAACTGCTAATCTTCGATACCGCTTTATACTCACGATTTTGTATCCACTGACTGTATCGTTAGATTAATCCAATAAATTTCATTCACTTCGCATACTCAATCCTATAGACACCCTTTTAATTCTTCATCACAAACGTAACTCGATTTCACAAAACAATCAAGAGTAATCAAATCCACTTCATTAAAAATCCCGATTCACCATTACAACACTGACTTCAGCAACGATTGCCTCAGTCTTCCCAAAACCCTATGAAGAAAAAAACCCAATTCTCTGTCTTTTTTCTCTGCTCGAAGCATGAAGCTAGCTCTCCGACTCTTCTAAAAAACCCCTTCTAAAACTTCCATCTCCCCCTCTCATTTCTTAACCTTAATTCTAAATTTCTTCAATCTTCCATCTTGGATCCGAAATTGGCTCCCACCGTCAGAGCTTAGATCCGAAACTGGCTCTCGCCGTCAGAGCTTTCTCCTCCGTTTTTACTTTTAAGAAATCCTTTTACTGAAAGGACGTTCCCGGAATGGCACAAAGGACGGAACAGCCTGAAACGGAATCGGAGCCCCATAATCGGGACCACAGTGAATTGCCCGACCAATTCAGGTCTCATATTAGGTAAGAATCTAGTAGTAAGACCCGGATGTTCCCGTAATTGGATCAAATTGGTCCTTCACGTCAGATTGGCTGAGGCCCGTAATAAGACCTGGATTTTCCCGTAATTGGACTGCATTGGATTGCCCGACCAATTCAGGTCTCATATTGGGTAAGAGGACCCAGATTGGATGTCTTGAAATTGGATCCAATTGGCTCTTCGAACCAGGCTCACCCGTCGTTGAATTGGTCCTTTCTCTTTTTTACTGACTTCCGTTATTGGAATCGAACGGAGCATTTCAGTATGCCCCGGTTGACTGTAATGGGGTGACTGACCCTGGCCTCCTAGTATTTGCACTGGAATTGGTCGTTGCTCCCAATATTCGAGGTAACTGAACATTAATAAAAGTCTCCTTTCTTTATATTTTCACGGTATACTCGTGTTACAACACAACACCGTTTGTATAGAGGGTACTTGGTTCAATGACGCCGGTGGAGCATATTGTTGATACTTCTATTGCTCTTTCTTGTAGGTCTAGGGATTTGATATAGACCTCTCATTAAAATTGGAACTTTGAAAGTTATTGAATGTTCAATTTTGTCGATTGGATCAATTTCTATTCTATCCATACGTATTTCCTGTTTGAATTTGATTGACTTTCCACTGAGTCGGTGGAATCATGGTCTGATTATTGAATTATTGTTGCCTTTGTAAATGCGAGTAGTTTTAGGTAGGGTGCTTTCTTCCACAAAATGTACATTGAACATCCGTTTGTCTAGGTGATGGACATTCCATATCAAAATGACCTTATCTCTTATAATTATTATACCATACATTAAGTCTCGTATTAGAAGGCTTATGTCGTTTCTCCTTGTCTTTAGCCAAATTTACGGCCAATTCTTCCATCTTCTTTGTTAGCTTTAATAACAAGGCTTCATTTGGATCTTTAACAGTTGCATTTATGAACAACTTCAATTGTTGATAGGTTGGCGATGTAAAATAAGGTGTCATTATTATTGGCGCTATTGCTTGGAGTGGTGTAGCATTAATTGGTTGTTGCAACATAACATTCTTCACATTGGAGGCAGCCATTTGTGGATAATTACCCATCAACACATTTCTCGGTTGTATTTGTTGGCTTCCTGAACTTGGAATCATCATGGCCTCCATTGTTAAGAATTGGTCATAATGACATTCTTCCTATACCTTTGCTCGTGCCAACGATGCTTTTACTGTAGTTAGTCGAGCCTCTTTTATAAACATTTTTAATTCTGGTGGATGCAAACCATTGATTAATATTGATAATATAAATGCATCTAGCATTTGATTATTTGACCATTTATGAAGTATATCTGCAATCCGTCCATAATAGGACTCTATTGATTTCTCTTCAAATATCCTGCTATTCATAAATTTTTTCCAAAGTCGATCTTCAAATCCAATTGGTCTAAAATGGGTTAGGAAGGCATTCTTCAAGCCTCCCAATTGAGAAATCTACCCACTGGTTGCCGAATATATCATTCAAAAGTTGTATCTTTTAAAGTTGCTAACAACCATCTCAACCAAATGTCTTCAATTCTATCATTATTAGCCACGCATGCTATCAAGAATTGAGATATATGGTGATCAGGATCAGAGCCCGACCAACCACTAAAAGTAGGTAATGGTGCTATACTTGTAGTTTGGTCTCTTACTGATCCCATTTGTACTACAATTGGTACTTCTGGCACTCTCGAGGCCATTGGTGTTATCACCGGTCTCTTTGCTATAATCCATTCTACAACTATCAATTCATAATTCATTCTACGACTATCAATTCAACAATACTTCTCTAAATCACAATTCTTCATAAGCAAATAATAAAAGCAAAGAAAACAAAGAGGTAGTACCAAGCTTACCCCTGCTTACGACTCTCACAGTCTGGCTCTGATCTCTCTTTTCTCAACCTCTTTATCCTACCAAAAGATGATCCATCGGCCAACGGATTTCAAAGGTTATAATCCTTTGAATTCTTAACCATTTATTCCACTAACATCCTATTGTTACTAACTAAACTATCTAATCATAAGTCTAATTCTCAAGGTTGTGAATAACCTACTAGTAACTTATCACAAAATTTATTTACTATTCTACATATGGCTGCTATATTGTCACGGACATACATATAATTACCTATATGAATAGATAAAAGTATGTAAAAGTAGATAAAAGTAGATTAATTGTGTAATATCTTCTAGAGAAGCTTCTTAGAAGCTTCATAGACGCTGCTTTGACTTTATAGGAGTCTATAGTTGACTTTTAGGCTAGAAACTTGGTCAACAAGTTAGCCATGTGCCACACATGTTGGAAGCTTAAAGGACAAGCTAACTACGTGGTCCATCCATAGAAAACTTGCCTTATAAGCAAAGGCATGTGGCCTAGAAAGTCAACATATATTGGAGGTCTTATAGAACATCGCCATGTGGCTTCTAGTTAGATAGTATATATAGAGGCAAGAGTGAAGCCCTCTTCACTCTTGTCAATTCCTTTCTTGCTTCTAGTCCAGGTTCAAGAGTCTTTAGTTTCTTGTCTTGTGGCAATAGCCATTCCAGTTTCCTTTTAATATACCTACTTGTTTATATTATATCGAGATAGCCTTTTGGTGTATATTTTTCCTCATCAAGTCTTTGTCCTTGACAGATTGACAAGAGTACACTTACAATATCAGAGCTTTGTTTTTTCTTGAGTAAGAGTGGATTACCCCTTTCTCTTGACAAGACATAAGCGTATTAGAAGTTTGCGGATTACCCACTTCTAAACTGATATTGTTCTTAGTATCTTCTTTGTTATCAAGTCTTTCTTTTCTTTTGTCTTGAGCAATATCAAACAAATTTTTCTTCTTAGTGTCATTATGGCAGAGCTTGTTGAAATGAAGAGGGCAATGGCACAAATGCAAGAGCAAATGAGGGAGTTAATGCTTGCGATGCATCAACTCAATTCACCAACACAGGAAAGAACAAGAATAGCAGAAAGTGGAGATATAGAGATGATCGGAGCTGCTTCAACATCTACAACAAATCACGTTCCTTCTCCAATTGTACAACACCCTATAAACACTAGAGAACCAAGAATTGCCTTACCTGAGAAATTTGATGGTACGAGATCAAAGTTTCGAGGGTTCATCAATCAAGTACAATTGGCAATTGAACTTCAACTGCAAAGCTATCCAACTCCAGGATCACAAGTCAGGTTTATTGGCACTCTACTTTCTGGTTCTGCATTATCGTGGTTTTCGTCTTTTCTTGAACAACGAAATCCAATATTGGACAATTTGGAAGCTTTTTTGGCGGAGTTTCGATCTATGTATGGTGAACACGATGCAACTCGTGTTGCAACAAATAAGATCCGAATTCTGCAACAAGGAAATCGCTCAGTAACAGTATATGCTTCATAATTTCGACAACTTGCAATTGACATCAAGTGGGATGATGCTGCACTCATCAGTCAATTTCTTTATGGATTGCAATACGAAGTAAAGAAATTGATGCTCAACTTACCTGATCCTCAAACTTTGAATCAAGCAATCGATTTTGCGGTAAAATGTGATAATCGACTTTTTGAATTTCGATCCGAGAATCATTCACGGAAACCTCAACGTTATTACTCAATGACAACATCAACATCTTTGCCAAACGTACATTCGGAAGTAGAAGACATGCAAATTGACGCGGTACGTTTTAAACCTCTAACTGAGCAAGAAAAGATTCGTCGTCGTCAAGAAGGATTATGTTTATATTGCGGAGAACCTAAGCACACTGCTCAACATTGTCCAAAGAAACGACGCAACTATAAAATGAGGGGTACGACGGTCAAAGAAGACAACATGTCGGAAAACGGATTCGTCCAGCTACAATAGGGACCGTGCAGCTGGAACCTTGTACAATTCCTAATGAAGGTCTTATCCTCTCCTCAGAACCCTCTCCTTGTTTTATAATAGACTTATATTTAGGACCTAAGAATTACAAAGCCTCTGCTTTATTAGATTTGAGAGCCTCAGCATGTTTTTTAGATGAACAATTTGTTAAAAGTCGTAAAATACCCTATGTACAGAAACCTAAACCAGTACATGTAGAAGTCATAGATGGTCGTCCCTTGTCTTCTGGAGATGTCACTCATGAAACTCATCCTATAAAAGTAACAATAGACGGTCATGATAGCTACATAGCTTTTAACATAATTAAATCCTCGTCCAATCCAGTTATTTTAGGTTTATCCTGGCTAGAAAAATATAACCCTCGAATAGATTGGAATTCGCGTAAACTTGACTTTTCCAAAAGCGTTATTAATAGTTCTACGAACGAAGTAAAAAATTATAAGTCTAGTACAGTAAAACCCGTACTGATAGGTGCAAAAGCATTTATACACGCAGCAAAAGAAGGATCAACTTTTGCTATTTATGCTGCACCTATTTCTGAAAATGTAAAGACTTCAAGTGGCATTCCAAGTCAATATCAGGAGTATCAAGACGTTTTTGAGAAAAAGAATGCAGATATTCTTCCTGAGCATCATCCATATGATTGTTCAATCGACCTCAAGGAAGGAACTCAGCCACCATTTGGACCAATTTACAGTTTATCGCAAGATGAGATGGCTGAACTCAAGACATATATTGACGAGAATTTAGCGAAGAATTTCATACGCCATTCAAAATCTCCAGCAGGAGCTCCAATTCTATTCGTAAAGCAAAAAGATGGATCTTTACGAATGTGTGTTGATTATCGAGGACTCAACAAGATCACAATCAAGAACAGGTATCCATTACCTTTGATATCAGGACTCCTTGACCAGTTGAATCAAGCTAAGATCTATACAAAAATAGATCTAAGAAGAGCATATAATCTAGTACGGATCAAAGAAGGAGATGAATGGAAGACTGCGTTTCGAACCAGGTATGGACATTTCGAATATAATGTCATGCCCTTTGGACTCACGAATGCACCAGCTGCTTTTCAACATCTCATGAATGATGTATTTCGTGAATTCTTAGACAATTTTGTCGTCTACTATCTAGACGATATCCTGATCTATTCCAAGAACGTCGAAGAACATGAAATACATGTTCGTCAAGTATTACAAAAACTTAGAGATGCAGGATTGTACGCCAAGATGGAAAAGTGTGTATTTCACACTACTCAAGTTGACTTTTTAGGATACATCATTTCAAATGATGGTCTCATGATGGATTCTAAGAAAGTCCAAACAATCGTGGATTGGAAGATTCCAAGGACAGTAAGAGATGTTCAATGTTTCTTGAGATTTGCCAATTACTATCGGATCTTCATCAAAGATTTCTCACGAGTTGCAGCTCCACTTACACGCTTGACTAGTAAAGATAAATTTCAATGGAATCAAGAAGCGGAAGCAGCATTTGAAGCCTTGAAGACATCGTTTGTCTCTGCACGAGTCTTATATCGTGTTGACTTTTCCAAGGCATTTTTTATGGAAACAGATGCATCAGATTTTGCCTTGGGTGCAGTTTTATCACAAATGGGAACAGATGACAAACTCCATCCGATAGCTTTTCATTCAAGAAAATTCTCAGCAACCGAGATCAATTATGAGATCCACGATAAAGAACTTCTTGCGATCGTGGATTCCTTTCAAGAATGGCGTCATTATCTAGAAGGCGCTTCTAGTCCAGTCACTGTGTATACAGATCACAAGAACCTCGAGTATTTCATGTCAGCACGCGTGTTGAATCGTCGTCAAGCTCGTTGGAGTATGTCTTTGTCAAGATTCGAGTTCATTATCACTTATCGGCCAGGAAAACAACAAGGTTTATCTGATGCCCTATCTAGACGTTCTTATTTTGCACCAAAAGAAGGAGATGTAGTTTTTGAGCAACAAAGAACGGTCGTCTTGAAACCGGAGCAATTTCATCTCCGAGCAATGAAATCAACATTGACTGTTGATTCAACTTTTCTCAAGCAAATCCAGTCCAGTATGTCCTCAGACCCTCTTGTTTATGATATCGAGAATAATTCTTCCAAGTCTCATGATCCTTCTAAGTTTGAGTTCAAGAATAATCTATTATATTTTGAAGGACGCCTATATGTTCCAGAAGGAGAAGCACGTTTACGTGTTCTTCAAGCACGTCATGACTTTCCAGCAGCAGGGCACTTTGGATATAATAAGACTTTGGAACTCATATCAAGAGATTTTTGGTGGCCACAAATGTGGAAGTCAGTCAAAGACTTTGTACAATCATGTGATATTTGTTCAAGATCAAAAATTCCTCGTCATCGACCTTACGGACTTCTTCAGCCATTACCTATACCAGAACAACCATGGTCTTCTGTTTCTATGGATTTCATCACAGATCTTCCAAGCTCAAGATCTTATGATTCTATATTTGTGATAGTAGATCGTTTCACCAAGATGGCACATTTTGTGCCATGTACAAAATCTATCACAGGTGAAGAAACAGCTAAGCTTTTCATTGATAATATCTATCGCTATCATGGATTACCTAAAGATATCATATCGGATAGGGGAACTCAATTTGTGTCAAGATTTTGGAGGACCCTTTTCAAGATTTTAAAAGTGGACATAAAACTATCTTCGGCTTTTCATCCTCAAACTGATGGACAAACAGAGCGCGTAAACCAAGTCTTGGAGCAATATTTAAGGTGTACTATCAACTACCAACAAGATGATTGGACAAACCTTCTGCCATTGGCAGAGTTTTCTTATAATAATACGGTACATTCTTCCACGCAACAAACACCTTTCTTTGCCAATTATGGCTATCATCCACGACTTGATACTTTTGATTTTTTAAAAGTTGATAATCCTGCAGCAGAAGATATGGCAAATCGGTTGTCAGAGTTACATGCAATAATGAAGACACAATTGAAGGAAGCTCAAGAACGACAAAAGATAAACGCAGATCTATATCGTAAGGAGCAACCACAGATCAACGTCGGTGATAAGGTATGGCTACTTCGTCGCAATATCAAGACTACTCGACCTTGTGACAAGTTGGACTATCGTAGGCTTGGTCCCTTTTCTGTTTCTGAACAGATCAACCCAGTTGCATATCGGTTACATCTACCAGAGTCAATGAAGATCCATCATGTATTCCACGTATCTCTTCTTGAACCATATAAGACAGTGGATATACAAGGAAGAAGACAAATGCCACCGCCTCCTATAGAAGTAGATAATAATGAAGAATTTGAGGTGGAAGAGATATTAGAGTCAAGGCGGCGCCGAAATAAGCTGGAATATCTTGTTCATTGGCGCGGATATGATATTAGTGAACGCACATGGGAGCCATCCAAGAATCTAGCAAATGCATCAACTAAAGTCAAAGTTTTTCATCAACGACATCCATCAAAACCAAGATGAAAATCTCTCTTATAAAAGAGACAAGATTGAGGCAAGATAACATTCAATTTCCTATCCTTGTTTGTAACTTCTTTGCATTTGTGACGCTAATTAGATGGAGAGCCAACAACCAGCAGATTCAACTCAAGAACCTTCGTTTGCTGACCTGCCGGACGAGACATTGCGATTGTCACAACCTTCAAGACGACGCAATCGAGATGAAGACCCTCAAGAACGACATGTTCTTCCTCGAATAGATGGTGAGATACAACGCATTTGGTATCACGACCTTGGAAGAGATTCTCGATGTTTGGTGATATTATTGGAGATAGGAACGACTCCTGATGGTGTTTCAAATGTATTATTTGAAGGAAGTTATGAAGGCCTCAACAGTGATCAAATAACAGGGTGGTCTTCTCGCCCTGGAATGGGACACTATCGATGGCTAAGAGGACCCATCAACTATCTTCGAAGAGAACAAAGATTAGAGTATGTAGCAAATACAATTCGCCGCATATTAGATTTTCTCAATATATAATCACCGCTCCTCGTGGAACTCGTCCCTAGAAGGGGAGGTAATGTCACGGACATACATATAATTACCTATATGAATAGATAAAAGTATGTAAAAGTAGATAAAAGTAGGTTAATTGTGTAATATCTTCTAGAGAAGCTTCTTAGAAGCTTCATAGACGCTGCTTTGACTTTATAGGAGTCTATAGTTGACTTTTAGGCTAGAAACTTGGTCAACAAGTTAGCCATGTGCCACACATGTTGGAAGCTTAAAGAACAAGCTAACTACGTGGTCCATCCATAGAAAACTTGCCTTATAAGCAAAGGCATGTGGCCTAGAAAGTCAACATATATTGGAGGTCTTATAGAACATCGCCATGTGGCTTCTAGTTAGATAGTATATATAGAGGCAAGAGTGAAGCCCTCTTCACTCTTGTCAACTCCTTTCTTGCTTCTAGTCCAGGTTCAAGAGTCTTTAGTTTCTTGTCTTGTGGCAATAGCCATTCCAGTTTCCTTTTAATATACCTACTTGTTTATATTATATCGAGATAGCCTTTTGGTGTATATTTTTCCTCATCGAGTCTTTGTCCTTGACATATATCAATGAATATATAATGTCATGTTAAAATTTGGCTATCATATATAAATAATATTTATATATATATATAATTTATTATATAATATAGTGAGAGCCATGTTATTGAATTTTAGTTGGTTACAAAATGTAATTAGATTGTTATTTTGAAGTAGTTAGTTTATGAAGGCTACTATTGATTTTGATTTTTATATTGATAATAGTTTTATATATTTGAAGTCACTTTTATTAGATATTATTGACTCTTGAAATCTTAATATTTAGGATACATATTATATAAAATTTATTAAAAAGAAAAATTTTAAAATGATTTTTATGTGAAAAAGATTAATTAAATAAGCCATATAGATGAATAGAGATTAATGATAAAAATCTTTATTCCTATTAGCCAAAGGTCATGCCTAATGGGCTTTAAAGAAGTTATTTGAAGCCTTATCAAGAATTAGGGTTACTCTTTCAAGAACATTTAAATATTAGAGATTAAGATTGTGAAATTTGGAATATAATTTTTGTACAAATTTTGTATGATTTGGAGTTTTTGTGAAGGATGTACAGGTACTCAAAGTCCAGGTGTTGATTTTGTACCTATTATCACTCTTTGGTCATAAGGCATGGATATTAAGGAATTTGGAGATTGAATTGTATAGTTAGAAAGTTGATTTAAAAGACTAAATTTTGTATGTTAATAAAAAGGTTTAGAATTGATTAAAAAGTACAACAACTGCTTGAAGACAACACTTTTAAATTAAGATTTGTCATAAATTAATTTCATGAGTGATTCAATTTTAGCCATTTTTTAAGTATTTAAATGGATCTTTAATATTTTTTTTTAAAATTTTATATTACTATATTGTAAAGATATATATCAAATTTTGCGTTATTTGAATTTTTGATTTTTTAGATATAAAAAAAATAGTACTTAGGTGCATATAAATTAGGATTTAGAGTACTTATTAAGATTTTTAAGATGTCAAATAATCTTCTAAAAAATTATAATTTATTTTTTTGTGATAAAGCTTAAAAATAAATGCTAAATTATCTAGAAATTTGAAAAAAATTAAATAATTAGATCAAGAGATATGAAATTCTGAAGTTTGGAGAGAAAAATCATTTGCAAGAAGAAAATAATTTGATAGGATTTTGCTACAATTTGAGCATTGTATGCAAATTAAAGGGATTTATTTGTCTAAGCAAGCTATGACATCAAAAGAAGCTATCATCTGTAGTATTGTAATATCAAGAGAGAAGAAAGATATCTTTGACAAGTATGTAGAGATGGAAAATTTATAGAATCATGCTATAACCAATATGGATAAAGAAAATTCAACAAGGGAAGTATTGCTTAAGATAGCTATAGTAATTAGAAATGCAATAAGATGGGATTATATTGTTGATGTTATATTTATATATGCATATTTCACAAAATTTCAACATAAAGCTTTGGTAGATGTGAAAAGAAGTAAAAATATAACAAAAAAAATCTTTAAAGAGCCAAATAACAAAAAAAAATCAAAAAATCAAAAATCAAAAATAAAACATAAAAAATAATAAGAAAATATCTACATGAAAGGATATTAAACCATTTGAAATTAGACCATCAACATTATTCCTTGAAATGTACCACTATCAAAGGAGAAATGAAAAATAAAATGAAAGTTGGTCAAAATAAAGAGAAAAATAAGACTATTGCTAATAAGATGTAATTAGATATTGAAGCAACCACACATTTAAAAGAAGTATTAGAAGAAAGGGTGTTGAATGCCAAAATTGATTTTATATTACAAAATATTTTAGACATTGTAAAGAAAGAATTTCATGATAACATTATTGACATTACTAAATGAAAAGACAATTGATAAGGTGATCTATAGTATCTAATGCTTTGGATATAACATTGAAAAAAAAAAAATAGAATTGGCTAAATATTGCACCAATCAAAAGGTGTAATTTTTTTTGAAAAAAAAATAAGATTAATGATAAGAATCCTAGTCACTATATTAGAGATTAGGTTAATGATCAAAGCCACCACAAAGATCTTGGTGAAGATGGAAAACTTAATAGATGCAGTAATTGCTCTCATTAACTATAGATCTAAAATTAATATTATATCAAAAGAAATTTACAAATGCAAAAGAAGGCTCATTGACATAGAATATGGTTGATTGATTTGAGCAGCAAATAATTCATGGAGAAATCTCTATAGTGCTTATTCTAATGTAAAGATAAAAATTAGAGATCTAACTCTTAAATAAAATTTCTTTGTTGAAGACACTACTTCATATCTATTGGTTCTTGAATAATCATATATTTTAGCTATGAGGATGAAGATTAAGATATTAGATGATGGATTAGCATGTTCTAATATCAAAAGCCTAAATAGTAAGAAAGTAGTATAGTTTGTAATTGTATTTGCTAACCATAAGCATAATTGAGATTATCTACAAAGTGGTTCATTTTTAAAGATCAATAAGAAATTTAAGGATTTTTATAGAGTACCACTATGAAGTGGGAATGTAGTGGTATATCAAAGAAAGTACTTTTGCATAGAAAAAAATGTAACTTTTATATAAGTGTTATAAAATTATTTAAGAAAAGATTTACTTCATATACATAGTTTAATGATCTGCAAAAATTGAAAAAAAAAGATGTACAAAAATTTAAAAAAAGATCTAGTCCATAAAAAAATAACATTAAGAATAATTTTTTTATTACCTTCCTATTACTTATCATTGTTTTTCTATTACATTTTTGTACTAGGTTCTTCTAGAATAATATTTTTATTTTATTTTTTATCATGTAGAATATTACTACATAATTTTTTTTATAGAACTTATTTCTAAAAAAAAAGATGCAAATATTAATATAGACGTCAATATTAATATTAAAAATTATAAAGATAAGAAGACTTAGATAGAAATAAAAAGTAATTAAAATCAATAATATATTATAAAAAAGCTTCTAAGAAGCTTTAATAGAGGCATATTTGACTTTATATGTCTTTTTAGGTGATAAGTATGTTAAAATATTAAAATAAATAAGTGCAAGTGAAAGTAAAATAAACTATCTTATAAAAGATATTATCTTAGATAAGTTGCTAATAATTGAAGAAGTAACTTTGGTATATGAAAAGGCATTCTATGAATAAGGGACAAGGTCAAGGACTAACAATCAAGATGAAGAGGATAAAGAATTAACTAAAAAATATTCAAAGATTAAATAAAAATATAAAGTATATGCTATAGAATATATTTTAGATAGATGACTTCATAAAAGATTTTAAGAATATAAAAAATATGCTAAAGGCATATTTTAATAGTTGGTAAGATGTAAAAAAATATACTTATTATATCGTCAAATGGATGTTAAAATCAAAAGATGGAAGTTATTGTTAAAGGAAACAATCACCACCTATAATAAATAGATATTAGAAGTGAAAGTCATCTTATTCCATACTCTCTTTGTGTACAATCTTACTTATATTATATTTTGTGATTTCAAAGTTCTCTTTATTTAATAGGTTAAGGGCCTACTTACCTTTACTTATGAGTTTTGAATTTTATTGAAGTCTTTTTATCATAGAAAATAGGTCATATGATTGTTATTGGTGTAAGTATTTAGTATCTTTTGATTTCACTTTTGCATCTAATTATTGATGTATTTTTATTCTTATTTGTTATTAATTGCATACATAGTCTTAGAGGATGTTAGACACCTTAGAATAATATTTGAGAATACTAATATTGTGATTTTTTGCTAAATTATATCATTGATGTACTAACATTGTGTTTTTATGTGCTAAAATTAATGAAGATCTTTTTATATTGATAAGATATGTTTTGAGAGATTAGAAGTATCTTATGAGATTAAAAGTGAATAAAGAGTGATAAAAATATATAGAGAAGGTTTAGATAGTGTATAAGACATGTAATTTTTTTTAAGTCAAGTTAAAAGTGATTTAAGAGTAAAATCACTAATTTATTTATAAAAAGGCATTCTAGGTTTCAAAGGAAGTAACAATCTTATCTTGATTTTGAAAGGTCTATTACTTCTTTTCTTATTTTTTTTAAATACACTTCTTACTTTGATATGGCTTCAAGTGTTGATAAAGACTTGAAAGTAATTAAAAAATTTAGAAGTAAAAATTTTTACCATTAGAAGAAAAAACGGATCTTTTATTGGCTTCATTGGACCATTTATTGAACAAAAGAAGTTTAAAAGCTACAAACACTTAGCATCAATAAGGATTGTAGTTTAAGAAAAGTGTGGAGTAAGATATCTCTTACTTCCAATACCTTTTACTTATAGGTGGAGTTTACATCCCAAGTACATAGACTTCATCCAAAGTCACCTTCATCCTTTCATTCTAGATCTAGATCTAAATTCATCTTAATCTAGCTACCACCTTAAAACCCTAGATGCCACCATAGTAACTTCTTTTAATCCTTTGATGTCTTTTAACTATTAGCAACTTACTATGCTTAATCTTTATATGGTAGAAACTAAGTAAGAACTTGTTGATCATCAACACTCCGACTTTGTTAATTTTCAAAAGGCTTTCAATCTTAATCTTTGAATCAAGTCATGATGTCTATCCTTCACTAATGCCTTTATAACCTCATCAATAAGCATGTCATTTTTAGCAAAATACTTCATACCTATTATTCCATCTTCAATCTTTTCTCGTATGAAATGATGTTGAACATCAATGTGCTTGGTCCTTGAGTGGTGTTTTGGATTCTTAGAAAATGTAAGACATCCTTGATTGTCACATATAATTAGAGTTGCTTCTAATTGTACAAGACCAATGTCTTCTAAGAGTTGCTTTATCCAACATGCCTCTATTGCACAATGACTTACTGCCATATACTCTGCCTCCATTGTTGATCTTTCAATGGTAGGTTGTCTCTTGTAATTCCATGAAATGGCTCCCACTCCAATGAAGAAGACATATCCCATTGTGGATCTTCTATCATTTGCATCTCCAACCCAATCCGCATCACAATAACCTTGCAAATCAATGTTCCTACCACCAAAGCACAATTTGAAGTCCTTTGTATCTTTTAAGTACCTCAATATCTTCTTTACCATTGTTCAATGCATCTGTCTAACCTTAGATATGTATTGGCTTACAACACTTACCGCATATGCAAGATCCACTCTTGTGGTTACCATTACATACATGAATGAACCTACTGTTGCTTTGTATGGAACACTTTGTATCACACCTTCAACTTATGCAAACTCCTCATCCATGAGTTTCATCAACTTTAAATTTACCTCTAAGGGTGTTCTAATGGGCTTACATTCCTCCATGTTGAATCATTTCAAAACTTCTTCAATGTACTTGGTTTGGCTCATTGTAATGGTCTTATTACCATGATCTCTTATAAATTCTACTCCCAAGCAATAGTGCAACTCTCCCAAATCACTCATCTCATATTCCTTCTCTAATTTGACCTTCATCCAATCCATCTTTTCTATATTGTTAGCCAAGATGATCAAATAATCAATATAAAGGATTACAATCAAGAAGAACTCTCTAGATTGCATCACATATAATGAATGATCAACTTCATTCCTCACAAATCCTTCATTGACAAAGAAAGTGTCAATTCATTGGTACCATGCCCTTAGTGATTATTTCAATCCATACAAAGATTACTTCAATTTGCACACAAGATGTTCTTTGCCTTCTGGTATAAATCCTTGAGGTTGATCCATGTAGATGTTTTATAATTTTTCATTCAAAAAGGCCGTCTTTACATCCATTTGGTGTATTTTCAAATCCATTGCTGCCCCAATTGCTACAATAGTCCTAATGATGGTGAATTTGGAAATGGGTGCATAAGTCTTATTGAAATCAATTCCAACAACTTGTGAATATCCTTTGGCAGATAATCTTACCTTGTGCCTCACCACCACACCCATTGCATCTCTTTTAGTCGTAAACACCTACTTACAATCAACACTAGATTGATTTGTTAGAAGAAGTGTTAATTCCAATGTACCATTATCCATAAGAGATTGGTACTTTTTTTCTATAGCCTTCTTCTACTTGATTGCATCTTTACACTTCATAGCATCACACAAAGACAATCGATCAGCAAGAAGAGCAACTTTTGCATGTTCTTCACTTATTTGAGGAAAGATGTGATCCTTCCACCATTCGCCACATTGTCTTCTTTCTCTTAAAGGATATCTCCTTTAACTTGTAGAAGAACATTCACCTTGTTGTACTCTATATTTTTTTCCAACCTGCTTTAAACCTTGTCATTTATTACTCAATGGTTGGTACTCTTTATGATTATCATCATCCCAATCTTCAACATCTTCATTTCTTTCATTGATGTTCTTAACAATTATAGAAGTCTTCATCTTCTCAACTATCTTTGGCTTTTCATCTTTATTGTCTTCATCTTCTTCTTTCTTTGTTGAATTCAAAGATGTGTCCACAAACACACCATTACTCCCACTTGGACACATCTCTAAGTGCTCACAAGCACTCTTGTGCTCCAAAAACTCAACATCACAACTTTTAATGATCTTCTTGGTTTCCAAGCACATTAGCCTATAAGCCTTAGTACCTTCACAATAACCAAGAAATATATACTTTGTACTTTTTGCATCAAGTTTGGACCTCATACAATTTGATATTTTTACATATGCAATGCAATTAAAGGTCCTCATATGGAAAATATAAGGTTGTCTCCCACTCCAAGCTTCTTGTGGTGTCATTGATGCAAGAGTACTTATTGGACACCTATTTCTTGTATACATTGCATTCACCACAGCTTCCATCCAAAACTCATAGCCAAGGTTTTGAGCATGAAGCATGCTCCTTGCCATCTCTACAATGGTTTGATTTGCCCTTCCAACAATACCATTTTATTGTGGAGTGTATAGAGTTGTGGTTTATTTAGTAATTCCTTCATTCTTCAAATAAACATCAAATTTCCTAGACATATTTTTACTTCCATTGTCCTTACATAGCACCTTGATCTTGCATTTACTTTATTTTTCAACAAGTGCTTTAAACTCCTTAAATCTACAAAAGCATTCACTCTTAGCTTTAAGAATGTAGATCCAAATCTTTCTTAAATAAACATCAATGAAAGTGAAAAAATTCCTTGATCCTCTAGTACTTGTGTTCTTCAAAGGTCCACATACATCCACATGGACAATCTCTAGTAACTTGGTAGTACATATTGCTACACTCCTTGGAAATAAGGCCCTTTGTTGTTTGCCTTGTATGCATCCTTCATATGCAAGTTATTTTATATTTTGGCTTGTATTGCCAAGATCTAAGCTACTTACTATGGTCTTCAGCTCTCTCATACTCTTCACATTCAAATGGCCAAGGCAACAATGCCATATATTCAACTTGTCTTGGTTTGATATAAACTCAGTAAACGCAGCTACTTCCACTCCATTCACCTTCTTACAAATGAGGTAGTACAAATTTCTCTCTTTCAAGCCTTTGAAGACCTTATCTCTACTCAATGTTCTTACAAAACATCCATTCATATCAAATTAAACTTTAAAACCTTTCATTATAAGTTTACTTATCGAAAGTAGGTTTTGTTTCATCTTAGGCATATGAAGGACGTTTTTGAGTTTGATCCTATTGGTTTGTCCATTCACAACCACCTCTACCATAATAGAGCCAATTCCAATAGCTTCACATGTACCACTATCCACCAACACCACGTTTGATACTAGAATAGCCTCATAAGTGTCAAATAAACACTTATAAGGTGTCATATACTTGGAACAACTTGAATCCACAATCCATCTTGACATGGCAGCCATAGAGGTTCCATTTTTTGCCATGAATGCATAATCTTATCTTTCAAACTCATCTTGCAAACTATTTATATTCTCCTTCTCCATCTTTTTGCTTTTGTAGCAATTTCGAGCAAAATGGCTTTGTTTGCTACAAATGAAGCAAGATTTGACATTTCTTCATTGATTTGGATTGTTGCCCTTGCCTTGATATGAGTAGAGTACTGAATCTTCACTTTGGGGCTCATTTTCTTTCTTCTTAGTTATTTCATAGATAAGTCTCACTGTCACATAGTCTATTGTGAGTTCTTTTAGTTTGATGGATTCCAATACCACAATAAGTTAGTTGTAGGATTTGAGAAGGCTCATTAGCAAGGTCATGACAATATCACTTTCTTCTAAAATCTTGTCAATAATTGCTAGTTGGTTTGCAAGAGCCTTTACCTTATTGACATGAACCATGAGGTCTTAACCTTCTTCCATCTTGCAAGTAAAGAACTTCCTCCTTGTATAGATGATGTTGGATAAGTTTTTACTCTCATAGATGTTGCAAAGAATCTTCCATGCTTCCACTAGTCTTTTGCAAGAGATAATGTGGGAGAACTTGGCTTTATCGATATTGATTGTAATCATTCCAAAAGCCTTCTTTTTAAGACATTTGAACTTCTTCTTCTCTTTCATATCAACATCTTTGCTTGGAGCCTCTTCACTTTCATCTACAATATCCGAAAGATCCAAAGATGCCAACAAAAGCTCCATTTTTATCTTCCAATGGTAGAAATTGTCACATCTAAACTTCTCAATAATTCTCAATCCTTCACCTTTACTTGAAGCCATGTCCAAGGAATAGTTGTATCTAAAAAGATTGTAAGAAGAAGTCCTGATGCTTTCAAAATCAGCAAGAAGGTTTTGCTGCCTTAGAATCACAAAATCCTTCTTTGTAAACAAATTAGTATTTTTATTCTCAAAAATACTCTCAACTTCACTTCTAAGACTTCTTACAAGTCTGATGACTTATTTAAGTGTTCCAAATCTGATTTTTTACTCTAATATCTCTTTTATGCTCACAAATCACTTCTATATACCACAAGAGGCCTTTTAAGCACAATCAGCAACTATAGGATATGAAATTATAAAGTTAGATTACCAAGGATCTATCTCAGCAATAACACAATGCAAACTTTGCCTTTAGGTGAAAAAACAAAAAACCAACACCAAAATTCTCTTAACCACAAGTAAGAGTAAACCAAGATCTAGATTTAGATCTGAATCTGAAAGTTAGGTACTTCTAAAGCCTAACAACAATAACAACAACTTGATCTACTCATCACTTACAAAATCACTTCAAAGAACTTCAAAAAACACTCAAGTAAATTTTAGTGGGTCCATAACCTATTGAAGAAAAGAAGTTTAAAAGCTACAAATACTTAGCATTAACAAGGATTATAGTTTAAGAGAAATGTGGAGTAAGATGTCTCTTACTTCCAACACCTTTTACTTATAGGTGGAATTTACATCCCAAGTATATAGACTTCATCCAAAGTCACCTTCATCCTTTCATTCTAGATCTAGATCTAGATTCATCTTAATCTAGCTGCCACCTTAAAATCCTAGCTACCGCCATAATAACTTCTTTTAATCCTTTGATGTCTTTTAACTATTAGCAACTTATTATGCTTAATCTTTATATTGTGGAAACTAAGTAAGAACTTGCTGATCTTTAACACCTTTGAGGTATTATTAATGAAACTAAAGAGTCTCTAATTGATGATGCTAATGTCAAGATAAAAAAAATTACAAAAATTGTGAAAAAAAGGCTTTTAGATTAATTGTAATCAATCTTAATGTTGCCATTTTTTTACACATAATTGCTTGCAATGAACTATCTAAAGCATGGAAGACTCTTTACAATATTTATGAAAATAGAAGCCTTGCTTATATTCTATGGACAAAGAAGAAGTCCTAAACAATAAAGATGGAAGAATAAACTCATCTCATGGCTTATGTCAACTAAATAAAAGCACTTACAAATCAACTAACAATTTTTAACAAGCTTATTAAAAATTATAACATTGTGATGACATTACTTTTGAATATTTTGGAATTCTATAACTACCTTCTTGTGACATTGGAGTCTATCAAGATCAAAGAGCTCATAATAAATTATGTCATATTAAGTCTTGTCTATAAAATGATCAAGACAAAAGCAAATAAACTTTGAATTGATGATTTTGCTCTATTTTTAAGATAAGGCAAAGTTAATTATTTTAATCAATGTTATAATTTAAGAAGGAATATAAAAAACTACTATATAAATAAAAAAATCAAGTCACTTTGTAAAAAATTACTACAAAGCTAAGAAATGAAATAGGAAGAATGCAAACAATGCTTGTGATAATTTTGGTTGATATGACTATGCTTTCATGGCAAGTAAAGGCGCATCTATGGCTACTATATCCAAATAGATTATAGATTTAGGTGCTACTAAGCACATGACACTTTATAAATATTTATTTGATACTAAGTAAGTAATTTAAACAACAAAAGTTTGGTTGAAAGACAATGGCATAGTACAAGCCATTGGAATTGGCTTCATTGAATTAAAGATTTTTGTAAGGGACCAAAACAAGAATACCAAATTAAAAGAAGTCTTACATGTGCCAAAGATGAAAAAAAAACCTTCTTTTGATGTACAAACTTATTTCATATGGTTGTAAGATTCAATTTGACATAAATAGATGTTTTATGAAGACATTAAGTGGATAAGATGTTCAAAAGGCCTTAGAAATGACAACTTCTATTTCATTAATTGTAAAAAAAACTAATGGAATTGAAGTAACAATATTTACTAAGTTTCTCCAAGATCAAAGTAAGTATGGAATTTGGCATCAATGACTGGGTCATTTAATTACCAAAATTATAAAAGAGCTCCAATCTATAGTAAGTAGCTTGGATCTTAGTGAATTCAGCCACAATATCATGCCACTTGCTTGTAAAGGTTCTATCCAAGGAAAACAATAAAAAGATTTTATTTCCAAATAGAGTTGTATTATGCACTAAAATATTATTTGAGATTATATACTATAATATTTATAGACCAATGAAGATACTATCAATAGAAAGAATAAGGTACTTTGTTACATTTATTGATGATTTTTTAAGAAAAGTATAGATTTACATCCTTATTGCTAAGAATGAGTATTTTTTAAGATTTAAAAAATTTAAGGCACTTATAGAGAAGCAATGTAAGTGCAAGATTAAAGTATTGTGCATGTACAATAGACATAAGTATATATCAAAGAATTTTGATGAATTTTTGAAGATTCAAGGTATTAAAAGAAAAACTTCTATTCATTATATTTCATAATAAAATATAATTGCTTAAAGAAAAAATTACATCATCGTAGAAATAACAAAGAATATATTTCATATAAAAAATCTTAAATATGAATATTAGAAAGAAGCTATAGTAAATATATTTTATAAAAAGAATAGGTACCTTATAAGTATACTCATATAAATGACTTCATAAGAAGCTTAGAGTAGATAAAAACCTTATGTTTTACATACGAGGATTTTTTGATGCATTACTTATATAAAGATATCAAATTTTATGAACTCTAAACTTGATGCACAAGGTACAAAATGCATTGTCGTATTACATGTTGTCTTACTTGGAAATGCACCTAGCACCTAGTTGTGGAAGGTGAGGTTGTGTTTCACAAGTATCCAAGAAATCCTGATAGATTTCACCCATACAAGAAGAATATAATCTGAATTTCAATTCAAAAGTGCTAAAAATAATATTTTTAGTAGCTTTAATGATACATAAATTTCAATTACCTTCTTACTTTCATATTTAAGCAATTTAGATTTTCTTGTAAACTCCAATTTTAATTAGTGAGCTTTAACAAGCTGTAACATCCAATCCGACCATCTACATGATGTAAAATTATCCACGTAATTTTCAAAGTAAGTCTTTTATATGCTCAAGAATTTTTAGCCCAATCCAATATACAAATTGTGAGAAAACCTCAAAAAATTATACAAATGTCACTCAGCTGCCAACTTGAAAAGTAAAGCAGAAATCCCAATAGTGATTTCTTCTTTATCAATTATTAACTTTGATTCAAAATTGGTGTAAACCTTGATCATCAAGTCCTTCAACACCATGCCAAATTTCGCCTTGATCCGATTGATAGATCTCTAGATATCACAAAAATCCTACCCAACCTTAGACTGCCAACTTCCAAAATCTTCTTGTGCTAAAAACTAGATATCTCTAAACCACGCCAATAGATTATTACAAAATTTTCTATACACTTAGCACACCCAATAATCCAAATAGTTTCAAATTTTTAACTATAGATGTTTCACTAATTGTACAAACTAGCCAAAATTGCTAGCCCTAATTACATTATATAAATCCCAAATCATGAATACAAACTTTGATTTTGAATAACAATTTCTAAGTCGTCAAAACCCTTTGAAAACAATCCTTATGCCTCTAGAAAGAACTTCAATCTAGCTCTCAAATTCTATCCTCTGATCTTCGAATAAATCCCTATTTTCACCTAGGCCGTCATTTTAGTGGCCAGAGGTCTCATTTTGACCCTATCTTACAAATGGTCGACCCTCAGGTATCAATTTAATCTTTCCTAAGGATTTTTTAGCCCAATCCTATTCTCAACTTAAGCCTAGTATCAACTATACTAATTATTTATCTTTTCTAATATGATTTTATCAATTTATAGTCTTTCTAAGGTAGTAGAAGAGTCTCTACAACCTAGAAGGTAAAATTACTAACTAACCTTCAACCTATTAACTATTAAGATAAAAAATAATCTAAGAGGCTTTTATAAAAGCCATGTTTAGATACCTCAAATTATAATTGAACTAAGATAATTAGATATTAATTAGAAATTCAATTTTGATTAGAATTTCTTTATATGGTCATATTATATTATGACAAGGTATTTATTAGATATTTTGAAAATACTAAGATATGTAAGCTAATGTGTTTAAAAACCAAAAAGATCATCAAAAGTCATGATGTTGAGTTATTGGAGCATAAGAATACTTGTAAGTACTCGAAGATGTATCCAAGTGAAAGTAATAGTATGTTTATAGATATATCTTCAATTTTAGCAAAAAAAAAGAAAAAAAGATGATAACAATGAAGATGGTTGAAATACAAATTAAGATAAAGAATCAAAGAACATAGACCAAAATATTTCTACAATTCTTAGAACCAACAATAAAGACAATCAAAATATTGAAAATGATGATAATGAGAAGTATCAACCAATGAATGTGAAGAGATAAGTTTTAAGACAAAAGAATCTTGCAAGTGACCATAGAATGCATGAAGATAAATCTTCATTAAGTAAAAGAGATATTCTATATGAGAAAAAAAAAATAACTTAGTAAATAATGGAAGAATTATATTTTTTCTCAAGTAAATAAAGAATATATTAATATTATATTCTTTGCTGATCTATTGAGTTTGTATAATACAATGAAGTCCACAAGTGCTATGAAGTAAGAGAAGGCTATAAAAAAAAATTATAAATCACTCATGGATAATAGAATATGGAAATTGATGTCATTTCTACCAAATTGATCTTTAATTGGTTATAAGTGGGTGTTTAGAAACAAAAAAGATACTATGGACGATATTATGAGATGTAAGACTAAATTAGTTATTAAAGACTACTCACAAGTTATTTGTCTTGATTTCAATGAAATATTTTCTTTTATGGCCAAATTCACGACTATTAGAATTATTGTGGCAAATGGATGAGTAATAGATTTGAATATGCATCAAATGGATAAAAAAAAGGCTTTTGGAATGAAAATTTGGAAAAAAAAATCTATATGAATCAATCTCAAGGACTTATTAAAAAGAGCAAACAATATCTTATTTATAAGTTAAAAAAATCCTTGTATGAGCTCAAAAAATCACCAAGGGCATGGTACCAATATATTGACACATTCTTTTGAATAAAAGATTTGTAAGGAGTGAAGCTAATTACTTCATATAAGTAATGCAACTAAATAATTTTTTATTAATTGCCATCTTTTATATTGATGATTTAATCAACTTAACTAATACCTTGAAGATGATGTATTTATTGTAGATAAAATTATAAAAAGAATATAAAATGGATAATTTGATAGACCTTCACTATTGTTTAAGAGTAGAATTTATGAAAATTCATGCTAATAAGACCATTACAATGAGAAAAAGTAATTATATTAAAGATATATTCAAACAATGCAATATTGAAGAGTGTAATCTATTGAAACACATTTGGAGACAAATTTGAAGTTGATAAAATTCACAAATGAAAAGTTTGCTGAAGTTAAAGGATAAATGTAAGATTTTCTATACAAGAAAATAGTAGGCTCACTTATGTATGTAATGGTTGGTACAAAAATAGATCTTAAATATGCAATGAGTGTTGTGAGCCAACATATGTCAAAGACTAGACCAATCTATTGGAAAACCATCAAAAGAATCATGAAGTAATTAAAAGACACTTTGGAGTTAAAATTGTACTTTGGAGGTGATAGTATAATTGTGCATTATTATTCTAATGCAAATTGGAGTAAATATGCAAATAATAGAAGGTCAATAATAGGATATATATTTTTTATTGGAATGGGAGCTATTCCATAGGATTGCAAGACACAACTAATAATTACAAAATCAATGATAAACGTGGAATATATAGTAGCAAGCCATAGTACAATGGAATCAATATAGCTAAGATAAGTTTTAGAAGATATTGGAATATTGCAAATAGAAGCAAATTCAATGGAATGTGACAATTAAGAATGTTTTATATTTACAAAGAATCCAAAGCATCATTCAAAAATCAAACATATTGATATTTAAAATCAATTTATAAGAAAGAAGATTGAAATAGGAGTAATTGATTTGAAGTATTGTGCAACAAAAGATATACTTACTAATTTATTGATAAAAATATTAATAAAGAATAGACATCATATATTGATAAAGGCATTAGAATCTAATAGCAAAGTAGAAGTATAAAGAATAAAGAATATACTAAAGATATATCTTTATAGTTGATAAGATACCAAAGGATATACTTGGTATATCCTTAAATGGATATAAAAGTCAAATAATAGAAGTTTTTCTTAAAGACAATAACCACCACCTCAAAATAATAAGTATTAGAAGTAAGAGTCATTTTATTTTGTATTCTCTTTGTATACAATCTTATTGATATTATGTGTTGTAACTTCAAAGTTATATTTCTTCAATAGAAAAAATGGCCAATAATTTGGCTATATATTGTACATATTGACTACTTAGGATACAAGTTGGTTATCTAGTACATATGAAAAAAGCTAACTTTGTAAATTAGACACATGTTAGATGGCCTATATAACATTGCAACATAGTTCCTTAATTAAATAGTATATATAGAGATAAGAGTGAAGCCTTCTTCACTCTTGTCAATAACTTTCTTGTATTCTTATCTTAAATCAAGAATATATAGTCTATATATATTTAACAATAGTCATTTTAGTTTCTATCTTATATATATCTTTGATTTGCCTATTTTTTATTTTTTAATATAATAAGAGTATATCACTTCTTTAAATTTTTTTTATAACTCATATTATTGATACTACTATGTTTCTTCTCCCATATGATTAGCTTTTTAAAATGAGAATTTATTAAATCTCCAAAAAAACCTTTTAACACTAATTTTTTAGAAAAAAAAATAAAGAAGGGCCTTTTAAAATAGAGCTTTCAAATTATAAAATAAATATATCACTCTTTACTAAATTAGACGTTTTTTCTTTGTTTCAACTTCAAAATATAAGATTTTTATGTCTATAAAATTGAAAAAAAAATTCTTAGTTTTACTTTTTATTAAAATATTAAAAAAAATATTATGAAGTAATTTTAGTTAGTTAAAAAAATTAAAGAAAAACTTATTGGTATTTTTAAAAAATAATTTTTTAATAAGAAATTAATTTTTTTATAAAAATAATTTATATACTCATAGGATAAGATAAATAAAGGTGTTCAAATCATAGTTAAGTTTGAAATATTTTACATAAGTAAAGATAATTTTTTAAAAGAAAATATACAAATATATTGTATTTGTAGTGATATCATATTTTTATATTACTTCTTAAGTATATTTCATAAAAAATCTCTAAAATATCTTTCAAATAAAATCAATTTATTTTACAAATGTTGTAAAATTAAAAAATTATCTATTTAAAAGAAAAAAATAATATACATGGACGAATAAAAATTAAGGTAGAAATTTTTATATAGAAATTTTAAAAATTCATTAGATTCTAAAGATATTATTTCAAGATTAAAGAAATATAATCATCTAGATTTATAATACAAGCAAAGAGAATACATAAAAGAATTAAATTTATTCTATAAAAAAATCAATAAGATAATAGATGTGAATCAAATCTAAGAGATGCTTATTTTTAAAAAATCTAACTAATTTTGGCACTAAAAAGGTTCTAGACTAAAAATCAAATTTAAATAAAAAGCTCAAAGAAACTAATATATAATAGTATTTTTTAAGGCAAGAAAATATCTAAGACTAGATTAAAAAATAAAAGTGCAATAAGATTAAAAACATAAGGTATTAATTAAAATTATTAATATTTTTTAAGAATTTTATTTAAGCTTATATATGGAACAAAATATACCTAAAGATTCAAAAATAGTTTCTAACAATATATTAGTTAATATCTCTAGCAAGATTATACAAAAGAAATAAATATCTTCTTCATTAAGCCTTTGTCTAAATATAAAATATTTAATTCTATCAAAAAAATAGATTTATAAAATATAAAAAAATTATAGCTCTAATAGTATTAATATAGGTTAGTTTAAAAAAAATTAGAATAACACTAAAAACAAGACTATCTAAGTATGGATAGCCATCCTATTTAAAAGATTTAATTTAATACTATCCTTAAAGAATCTTTTAGGATAGTATTAAATTAAATAAATAATTTATAAAATATTAGGAATAAAATATTCTTAAAAAATAAATATTTTTTAAATCTTTTTAAAAATTTATACGAAAAATATACAAATATTTTACAAAAAGTACTACAAACAATCTAAATAAAGTTTATCCATCTAAAAAGGACTATGTTTTTTATTAAAATTTATTTTAAAAATATCTTATAAATTTTAAAAAATAAACTATAAATATAATATCACAACAACATTCATTATTTTTAAAATTATACATTTCAAAAACATATGACAAGGATTTATAGAATTATTTCTTCTTCTTTATTTTTTAATAATAAATAGGTTTATATAATATATTTATAAATTTCTTAATAATATTATTTAATGGTAAAAAAGAATTATAAATATAAAATTTTAATTCAAAATATAATTTTTTAATTATTTAAGATACAAGATATGGTTGTTTTTTAGGTTTATTCTTATTTATCATAGTAGATAAAAAATCAAATACAAATATATTTACATTTTTTGAAGATGATTGCATTTAAATAATAAGTTTTTTTAAAAGTAAGGTTGAATAAAAAATTAGTGAACACATTAATAACTACATCTTAGATATCTGTTTTTTATTATTATTAATATGGTAGTAATATTAAATCAACTTGTTATTGAGATTAATCTTGATACTAATTAAACCTAATTGATGGTTTATTGATAATGCTAGTGCCAACCAAAAAAACATTAAGTTAAGTAATTTGGTTGGAATTTAATTTATATAATAATAATAATAATAATAATAATAATAATAATAATAATAATAAAACTTAAGATATTTTTTTGAATCTTCTCTTTAAATAATAAAAAAAATAATTGGATTAGTTGCAAACTTGATTTTTAGTTTAATATACTAAATATAACTAAAAAATTAATATAGAAAATATTATCATTTTATCCTTAATTTATATTTTTTACCTTAATATGAGTAAGATTTCTAAAAACCATATGTTGAAATAAATTAATGGTATAGAGTTTCTTATTGAACAATATACATTCTTTAATTTTCTTTTAATTTTCTTAAAACACTTGTTAAAAGTACAAAAATGAAAAGAAGTTAAGACTATTATATTTAAAAGAAAAAATGATAACTTTATTAACTAAATATGCATTAACAACCTGTAATTCAAGATATTTATATATGTAAAAAATTATACAATAATGTTTTAAAAAAGCAACACTATTTGTTTTCAATAAATGATGGCTTATTTTTATAAGGACTTAAACACAATATATGTAAATCTTTAGATCTAAAAATTGGAATATAAATGCAAGAATATGAACCAAATTGGTAATATTTTAAAGCCTAAACTATTTGAATTATAGTATAACATTTAAATCAACTTTTTAATCAAATATTAAAAAAATTAATAATTAAAATTAACATAATATTCTAATTTATGTCTTTAAAAATAAAAGACATATTTAATATACACACTTAAGAATTTCTTACTAAAGAACCATAAGATTTATATAATAAATATGTAAATTTATGTAGATTTATGTAATAAATATGTATATCTTTAAATTTATTAAAGAATAATATTTATTACATACCTTTTAATTAAAAATTATTTATTAAAATAATTTGAGAAATTTTTAATCTAAAATTAATAGAATTAAAATCACAATCTCAAACCTTATTTAAAACAAAAAGATGTGGTACATGGCTATTGAAACTTGTTCTACATGTTTTCTACTTTTAAGTTTTATTGGAAGCAACTTATAACCTAATACTTGAGCCATAAGCCTTGTGGTCTTCATGATGCTTCTAAAATACCTTCTTGAAAGCTAACGTATATGAAGACAAAATTAAAGCCATCTTTAATCTTATCAACACCTTTCTAGTATTTTAGTTATAATTCAAGGTTGTTTAATTTCTTTGTATTTGGTAAGGACTATTCTTATTCTTTTCTATCTAACATCTAATCCTTTTTTGCCTACTTTTTTCTTCTTAGTGATATATAAAAATATTATATATATATATATATATATATATATATAAATTTGTAACTTTGATATCTTGAAGTATATACAAAATTACTTGTTAACCTTGTGAACTTAAAGTTGCAAATAAAAAAAAAATATATATATATATATATTTACTTATATTACTAAATTAAGATATAACTCTTGCAATCAACTAATAATTTATTTAATCTAATTCAAAAGTAATAAAATAAAAAAAATTATATCTAATTATACATTCTTATAGAAAGATTTTTATTTTTTTCTTTGCTTAAAGAAATAAGTTATGTTGAGATGGCTCTTATGGTAACAATAAAATAAAATAAAATACATTTTAAAAATAATTATAAATTTCTAGCTTTTCTATTATTGTAAGATGTGATTTTTACAAATCCCAAGAACAATCATGGATAGATTTTAGAAATGCCATTAACAAAGTATATATAGAAATAGTCACAACACTAAGTAAGTTGGATAGCAGGTCTAAAAATAAATAATAAAAATCGTTCTCTTGGAAACAAGCTATTTTTACCAAACAACTTCTACCAAAATTAAAATTCTTAAAAATATTATTTAGACTCTATTATGTAGCATTTGCTTGTGGACTATCTAGATTCAAAAGAATATTTAAAGGAGATATTTGAAGTGTTAATCACATTAGACAACAAATCTGGACAAAATTACATGATAACATCTGAGTAGTTTTGAAACAAATCATAACAAAAATTAGTAAAAGCCCAGATCAAACCCAAGCTATGCTCACTAAATGGGATGGATCCTGGATCATTAACTGTCGAAAACGTTGTGAAAATTCAAAACATTTGATGAACAGAAAATGTCAGAAGACATGGTTTGCAGGGGAGGGAAGCGTGTGAAGATGTCGAGGAATGCTTAAGCTGGAGCTTGGGAGGTGCCTCTTAATGAAGCTGGTCCTTGCTTGCTTATTTGCTTGCATCACGTGACACACGAACAATAGGTCTGACAACGAACAATGCAGCGAATTCCATTTCCCTCTCATTTAATTTAAATCCAGCTTCCGATCGTGCAACTTTAGACGGACACAGCGCCGATGCTGAAGCGCAGACACCAGCATGACGCAACAGATTCCTTCGGGCTGCAAGAATCGCGTCCCGTTTGGGCTAAACGTGGCGATGTGCAGGGGCATAGGTGGTGGAACACTGCAAGCCCACTCTCATCCTTGCTTGTCCTGTGTTCCTCGTCGCCATTGTACACTGCATTTGCACCGCTGTAGCGGGAGGCTTGTCTGGTGGTTGACTTTGCTTTGCTAAAGATGTTTCAGAAGTCATTCTCCTCTCCTCTGCATAAATAGTGACGAACCTCCTTGTCAACCTCACTCTCCCTCGCCATCGTTGTCCCCGTCCCTAGTCCAGCATTCTGCCTGATCGTTGAGTCCAGGTGGTTGAGGTTGAGTCCTTTCAGATTGAGATCGCTTTCTGCGTCGTCTCCCCCCAGATCTTCTCCAATGCCTCCGACGTTGTTGTCTTCGTTTCTGGTGCTGATGACGGTACTTCTAGTCCACGGCCCTGAGCCTGTTACTAGCAAACCCCATTGCGGATCGAAGATTGTGAAATCAGGCTACTGGCCATATTGGGCAACCGATACGTCAAACCTCAATTTCGAGTTCCAAACGCATGTATTCTTTGCATTTGCACAGATTGACCCGGTAACGTATGAGGTCGTTCCGCCCCCGCCTTCTGATGGTGTTTCAATATTCCCAACGTTCACAAAGCTAGCTCGAAAATCCAACAAGTGCGTCAAGACCTTACTCTCCATCGGAGGGGGAGGTTCCATGTCACCATTTTCGGCTATGGCGAGCTCAGCTGCTAACCGCAAGGCATTCATTCAGAGCAGTATTCAGTTGGCTCTTAACAATAGCTTCGACGGTCTTGACCTGGACTGGGAGTTTCCAGATACTCAAGTGGACATGGACAACCTGGCCATTCTTCTGAAGGAGTGGCGGGCCGAGGCGCAGAAAAAGCTACTTCTCACAGGTCTGGAACAATTGTAGTATTTATAATCAGCATGTCCAATTTTCCTTGCAAACCTAGATGCAGCGAATTCGAACGATGGCATTTGCTTACTAGCACCCTCCCGATTTTTGCAGCTGCTGTGTACTTCCGAAACATTCTCTATTTCTGGCAACCAGCGGACCAACAACGCCGGTATCCGATCGCGTCAATCAACAAGAACCTGGACTGGATAAATGTGATGTGTTTCGATTACCGCGGCTCCTGGGAATCTAACACAGGTGAGCACACGGCTCTGTATGACCCCAATCTCCCAGTCGTCAGCACAGACGACGCTGTCACCGACTGGATCACAGCAGGTCTATATCCCCACAAATTGGTGATGGGTTTGGCCTTCTACGGAAAGCAATGGACGCTGCAGAGCTTGGCTAATACGGGAATTGGAGCGCCCACTCAGACAGACATTAGTTCGAAATACACCCCCGTGTGGAGCGAAATTGTTGTGTATCTACAAAATGACGGGTGGACGACTGTATTGGATGATGCAACGGTGTCAATGTACAGCTACAACACCCAGTCGCTTCAGTGGGTAGGGTATGATAATGAGGTTACCATCAAAAAGAAGGTGGAATACGCCATCAGAATCAAAAAGCTGAAGGGGGTGTTTGTTTGGAGTCTCAACCACGATGACTCCAATTGGTCTCTTGCTCGAGCAGGTACCTCTCAACCTCCGCTGTAGCGTATCATGCAAAAAGTGTGAGGTCTTTCAATGCTGCATCACCATTACTTGTTCCGACACTTCGTAGGTGTTTTGCTGGGCCTGGATTCTCCATTGCGATGTGCCAGGATAATTAAAATGTTTGTGTTTGTGCAGTGGCCTCTTGTCTAAATACAACTTTCAGTCCGTGGATGAGCTGCAGCAAGCCGCCATGACCCATTGATCCTGCTTTTAAAGCAATCAGGATTACTAGAATTCATCAGAAACTTCGCAATATCATAGTGCTCTCGCTTTGAGCATCATTGTTCCGTAGTGGGTGCACTTTAGGATTGCTTGACATCAAGAACGTTTACAGGTTGAAGGCATTGATCGGAGTCTCCAGCTTTGCCTCTTCATACTTTGAGTTGCGCAGCTTGATGCCATGATCTGGTATTTCTACTGGGAACGATTAAATGCACGTACTAAATCTATTAAGATTAATTCTCAGCGTCTACTCATTGCTTTTCTTCTTCTGCACCATGCACTCTCGTTGCACTGGAGCATGAATTGCTTCTTCTGTCTCACGAACCTTCACAGATGCCAGTGCAGTGCAAGATTATTCTTACCAAACTATGCTCACCATCCTTAGATAACACATTGCATGATATCATAGCAAACAAGGTGCTGTTGGGGCTTAGATAACACTCCAAGTGACATTTGTATTCGTTTCTCCAGGAGGACCATGCGAGGGCAATAGTTTCCGCATTGAGTTGTTTTGAAATTGTCACTCCACTTAATTCATCATGGTGCTTCTACTGTGCCTGTGTACGATTGTATGCTAAAAGTTAAAAATTTCTACTATGCGGAACAGTGGATGGATGCATAACTTGATTGTTTATATTAGTTGAGTGTTAGACATTGGATGGGATTGCAACCATACAATTGTTGTAAAGCAAGTGGAAGAAACATGTAGTCTTAAAATAGTAGGTATAACAAAATACTTTTTTACAAATTTATTGTGATATTTTTATAAAATCTTCGTTGTTTGGAAATACCACGTACTAATCTTCTTCTAAAAGCCTTGTCTTTAAAAACGATTCTATCTTTTTGTTCCTTTATTTAATAAAAATAAATTGAACTAAAAAGAGTACATATATGTTTTAATAATAGTTTGGTATTTGATTGATATGTCAACTATTGATTTTAATTTATACATATTATATTTTAGATAGGAATCAATGATATTTAAAATAATACATAATAGTAATATATGAGATATTTAAAATAATAATATTTATATGAGATATAAATACAAGATTCAAAAGAAGATAATCTATAACCTCTAAAATGCTATAATACTTATAAGAAGAAGGATAATTTTCTTTCTATTTAGAAAGACTAAGCTCCAATGTTATGTTATATCAATCTCAAAAAATTGTTATAGACACACAACTTAGGTAAGATAAGATTTCAAGAGTTTAAGAAAATGAAACAAAAGAGATTTACTTAACATTACAAATAAGCAACTATAACAAGGCACAAGAAGTAGACTAGAAGGCTCAAGTTGAGCCACTTAGATTGCATTGTCAAAACTAAAGATCCCCTCAAACTTAACTTTTATATATATTAGGTGCAAGAAAATACCTTGACAAGTTTTTTTGATTCTTAGAGATTAAAAAAACCTCCAAGAATCTTCAATGACCATCTAAGATCTTCTAGAATCTTCTAGAACCTTTTGAAAGTTTCTTAGAATCTATTAAGAACTTCTCAAAATCATTAAGAATCTTTTAAAATCTTATAAGTTTTAATAGAATCTTATTCTATTGTATGTCTATGACATTCCAACTTCATCTTAATATCTATCTACTATTGTTAGGAAGAAAATATTATAAATCATCTTATATAAAATAATAAAAAAATAATTATACATTTTATTAGAAGCATAAATTTTGATAATTATTATTTTTTCTACAATTATTTATCTATTATAATCTATAGATATATATTTTTAATTAAAAATACAATAAATGGCATTAAATTTTTATTAAAAAGAATTATTAGAATGCTCAAACTTCTTTTGTGTGTTCTACTTTCTACACAATTGCATCCTAGTGCAACATCTAATATACAATAATTTACTTCTCTTCAAAAATAATAATCAAGATTATTTCCATTATATCTACTAATCTTATATTCTTATAAAAGATTATATTTAATAGCCTATTATCCTTGTATAAAATATTTTATTAAAAAAATTATTACCTTATTTAATTTCTATTATTATTTATTTTTCTTCTTTTCTTAAATTTATTTTATTACAATTAAAGTATTTAATCTTGAGTTAGAACTTATTTCAACCTTTTTAATCTATTATTTGTCAAATATAGTAGTATCAAGGCTATTATAGTTTATGCCTTAAATTATAGATACTAATCTTCATATAATAAAATATTGTAATAATACCTACAAATCAAATATTATCTTAAGGTCAAGATTATTTGTCATAAGTAGCAAGGTGTCAAGGATATGAATCTTAAAGAAAGAAAATCCTCAATACACTCTCGTATTATTGAAAGGAACTAGAAAGTCACTCAAAGATGTTATGATATTGAACTAGAATGGCTATTGCCAAAAACAAGAAGACTAGAAAGTCTTGAAACAAGACTAAGGACTAAAAAGGCATTAATAAGAGTGAAGAAGGCTTCACTCTTGCCTCCATATATACTATCTAACTAGGAGCTATATGGCAATATTCTATAAGACCTCTGACATGTGTTGACTTTGCTAGCCACACGAATTAACTTGCAAAGCAAGTTATCTATATATGCGCCACATAGTTGCTTTTTTTCACAAGCTATAACATGGAATTAACTTGTTTTATAACCTACCAACACGTGGTTAACTTGTTGACCAAGTTTCTAACCTACAAATATATCTAAAGTCAAAACTATTATCGTGTCATGGTTCGCTACTATATAAAAATAATATGTTTATATATTTAATTGCTACTCCAAAAAAAGATTGTTTAAAAAGTCTTCTATTAGAATTTATATAACTTTATTTTCTTTTGATAGTGACTTTTCAAGTTGGTCTTATTAGTAGTAACTTTTAAATATTTAAAGACACCTTTGTTAGATATTGGTGACCCTTAAAGACTTATTTTGTTTCATTTATATGGTATTTAGGACATATATTATATAAATCTTATAAAGAAAAGAGTTGGATAGGGATTTTGATAGCAAAAAGAGAGTTTACGGTGTTGAGGTGGACAGAGTTTGCCTCAACAAAGCGCAGGCTTTTAGCTGCTACTAAATACTCAATCAAGTCTAAGATATAAAAGTACCAAGTTTATATATATATAAAATTTTCCCTTTTTGGGCAATAACATCGATACATAAGCCCAAGTACCAAAAAAAAAACCCAAATGTATGATAAAGTATCTTAAAATCTTATATATCCTTATGAGAAATATTTCTCAAAGTTTAATAGTTTATATTTCACGATCAAACTATCCAAAAAACCTAAAATTTTACATGAAGTATTGATATACTTTAAAAAACTACCACAAAAAAATTCAACTAAAAATTCCTTACGGATCTTGAGATATCACCAAAATCCTAATAATAGCTTTAAATCCTAGCTTACATATACCCACGTGCTATTTTCTTCATATCTCACAAAATAAATATTCAAATACTATGAAACTTTTATTTATAGCTTTTTAACCTAATAATCTACACTTATAGAAATTTTGAGCCAAAAATTCGTCTAGAAACTTAAGATATGGCCCCAACCATTACTATCAACAAAATGACTCACTTACTACCTTTGAATTTCATGTACTATCTTCAATGCCCTATAACTCCTTCATCTAAACTTGAAATTCGTTAAATAGTATAAGAAAAATGTAGCCAAGAAAGTATTCTCTCTAATTCTATTCGCCGATCTTTCATTGCTTTCCGTTCGCATATGTTATGCTTCAAAGAATGACAATAGGTACAAATTTGACACCTTAACTTTGAACACCTATATCTCCTTCACAAAAACTCGAAATCACACAAACTCTTCACCCAAATTATACCTAATACCTTGAACTTGCTGATTCTAGCCTCCAAAGCTCGAATGCCTTCAAAAGAGAAACCCTAATCTCTAATGAGACCTCGGACAGCCTCCTTGAAGCCCATTGGGCATAGCCTTTGACCAATACGAATGAAGATCTCCATTCCTTGCCTTCATCCAACCATGCCTTGCTTTCATTTCTCCCAATAAGCCTCCTATTAGTTAAAAATTTCTTCTTTAAGCTCTAATCTCCTCTCAAGGCTACATATTAAATATTTAGGTCCTATAATTTTTTTAAATGCTATAATCAAAATAGATAAAATTCAAAATAAAGTTTTTTTTTTTTTTTTTTTTTTTTTTTTTAATATCCACTCTCTTTAAATTAATCTATTAATTATTCTAACACATACCAAGACTTATGAACATATTATATGTTCTAACTAATTTTTACATACAATAAGTAATTACAATACAACAACAACATCCATTTGGATGAATGGAGATAGATGATGAAAATCTCTATTCTTATTGACTAAAAGCCATGACAAATAGGCTTCAAAGAGGCTACCTGAGGCCATATTAGGGATTAAGGTTACACTTTCGAGCCATTCGAGCTTTTGGAGGATAGGGCTACCAAGTTTAGATTTTTAATTATGATTTTGGTACAAATTTTGTATGTTTTGGAGTTTATATGAAAGAGATATAGGGGCTCAAAGATAAGGTGTTGATTTTGTACCTACTATCACTCTTATGGATATAACACGTGCATACACAAAACAATAAAGGATAGACTTTTGGCATATTTTTTGATGGATTCCAAATTGGAATAAAGGAATTTTGGAAGTTGGAGTTAGTACTTCAAATCTAAAGATAATAAGTAATTTGTTTTACTAGTGGTTGTGTTTTGAGTTATATCTTAAGCAATTTGATAAGATTTTGGTTAAAACTTTTCTAAAGTCTGTGTAATCATGTTAGTAAACTTTATGTATAAATTTTGTGGCATTTGAATTTTGGATTATTGAGATATAAGAAAAATAGTTTTTAGGTGCTTGTAGATTAGGATTTAGAGTATCTACTAGGATTTTGAAGATGTTAGAAGATTGGTAATAGATTTATAGTTCATTTTTTTATTGTAAAACTTAACAATAGAATCTATCATAAATAGAAATTTTTAAAAAATTGAATGGTTGGATCAAGAAATATGAATTTCCAAAGTTCAAGGTAAAAACATCCTTTACGGAAAAAAAATATTTTGAAGGATTTTATTATAATTTAAACTTTTGTGTAAGATAAAAGGATTTTTGGGAGATAAGACATTATATATAAGCCATAGCTAAATTCTCTACAGCTAGGTATCCAATGTATTCTTAGATTACAAATCATGCCATATAACACCATGTCTATAAAGCTTCAAGGAAGCTTCTCTAGAAGGCTTTATAAAATTAATTTATATTTACCTACTTCTAATTAATCATATAAGTAATTATTGAAATAAATGTATATGTTTGTGACATTACCTCCCCTTCTAAGAATGAATTTCATGAAGAGCGGTCATCATCTTTTTTGGATCTTTGTAATTCTTTATCTTGGTTTTGATGGACGTTGTCGATGAAAAGCTTTAACTTTTTTTTTTTACATTTGCACAATTTTTAGCTGGCTCCTATGTGTGTTCACTAATATCATATCTACACTACTGAATAAGATATTCCAATCTATTTCGATACTACCTTGAATCTAAGATTTCTTCTACCTCGTACTTTTGATTATTATCCACTTCTATAGGAAGAGGTGGCATTTGTCTTCTTCCCAAGATATTCAATGTCTTATAAGGCTCAAAAAGAGATACATAAAATATAAGGTACATCTTCATAGACTCTGGTAGATATAATTGACAAGCAATAGGATTCATTTGTTTACAAATATGAGAAGGTTTTAGCCTACAATAATCCAACTTATGACAAAGATGAGTAGTCTTGATAATGGGACCAAGTAACCATACCTTGTTATCCACATTAAATTATAGTTGCTCTTTGCAATAGGCATCTACGTAGATCTTTTATCATTCTTGAGCTTCATTTAATTGTGTCTTTATTGTTGCATGTAGCTTTGACAAATGATTTGTTAAATCTTTTGTTGTAAGATTATCAACTTTTAAAAAGTCAAAAGTATCAAGTTATGGATGATAGCCATAATTGGTAAAAAAAAATATTTATTGAATAGAAGAATGTATCAAATTATTGTATACAAAGTCTGCCAATAGCAAAAGAGTTGTCCAATCATCTTAATGATAGTTGATGATACACCTCAAATATTGATCCAAAATTTGATTTATCCATTCTATTTGTCCATCAATTTGTGGATGGAAAGCAAAAGAGAGCTTTATATCTACTTTTAAAATCTTAAATAGAATTTTCTAGAATCTTGATATAAATTGAGTCTCCCTATCTGATATAATAACCTTTTACAATCCATGATAATGATAGATATTGTCAATGAAAAACTTGGCTATTTCTTCACTTTAAATAGATTTTATATATGATACAAAATTTTGATGAAGCAATTTATGATTATGAATATAGAATCATTTGAACTTAAACTTCAAAGATTTGTAATAAAATCTATAGGAATGGAAGACTATAGTTGTTTAAATATAGGAAATAGTTGGAAAAGTCTATAGGATTGATGATGAGGAGTTTTTGATCTTAAACAAACATCACATAACTAGCCAAAGTTTTTTTTTTATTGCCTTCCACATTTGCAGCGACTAAAAATCTCTAGATATAAGCTCTAAAGTCTTATTGTACCCAAAATGTCTTGCTACTAGAAAGTCATGATATGCTTGAAGAACATGTAAACGTGCTTCTCTTTCTATAATATATATGCATCCTTTGAAGTAGAGTAGCTTGTTTTTAAACTCAAACTTTGAAATATCATAAGACTTAGAAGAAAGATTCTTGATATCATGAACAAGAGGATCACATGACATACTTAATTGAATTTTTTTGATGAAAGTTAAATCAATAGTTCATACTGATTTCATTATTCAAAGATGATATAATATTAAACAAGAATATCTATTGCTAAAAATAATAAGACTTCAAAGTCTTGAAATAAGACTAAGGACTAAAAAGGCATTGACAAGAGTAAAGAAGGCTTTACTCCTTCCTCCATATATACTTTCTAACTAAGAAGGACATGGCGATATTCTATAGGACCTTCAACATGTGTTGACTTTGCTAGCCACATGTCTTAATTTGTAAGGCAAGTTATCTATGTATGTGCCACATAGTTAGTTTATTTCACAAGCTACAACATTAACTTTACTTGTTCTATAAGCTATCAACACGTGATTAACTTGTTGGCCAAGTTTCTAATCTACAAAAACATCTAAAGTCAAAACCGTATCTATGAAGCTACTAGGATGCTTTTCTAGAAGACTTTATGAAATTAATCTATATTTACCTACTTCTAACTAATCATATAAGTAACTATTAGAGTCTTATAAATTATCTATAAAGTCTTTTATATTTATTCAAAAATCTATCTTAATTATAAACTTTCAAATACTGATTACAAATTTTTTAACATATCACCAAAGTTACATGTATTTTTAAAAAATTAGAAAATTTTCAAATTCTATTATGAAAATATTTACGTGTTTTTTTTTCAAAATTTTATATCAACTAACTTATTTATATTAAGTAAAAATTACCATAGTATTTATTCTTTAGTCAAAATTTCTTTTTTAATTATTTTGGTATTAGACTATTGTCATATTGTTTAAAAGAAAACTTCAATAAATAAGGTCATGGAACAAAAGCCGATGACATTATTTATAAAACATCAAATCTTGGTGATGTTGTGGATAAAGATATCTATTACTCCTACTCCTTATAAAGCATTGGCTCACGGGTGAAGGAATTTAATGGGAGCTCTTCTAGAGACAAAAGATGTTGATGTTCAGTATTGTATGGATGTTGGATTGCCACCTCCTCATGTACTAAGGTTGATATATGGCTTCTAGAAAACACACTGTTAATTGATTTTGCTATGCAAAAAAGAGAGCAATGAAGCCTAATTGTTTTCTAAGCCTGTCTAAGAAAAGACTTATTTTGTGGAATGTAATTTTATTGCGCCTTTATAGAACTACTTCAGAACTATATATGACAAATCAAGTGTATGGTATGAAAAGTAACATGGTTGTTAAGAAAGGCTATTAGGGGATGGATTTGGAATGGAAATGAGAGTAGAGGTGTTTTGCAAATCCAGATTTTCATACACTACCCTATTGATTCTACATTATGAATTTTCTTGACTATTGATAATTTTCATGTTCTATAGATTATTAACATGTCTTCCTTTTGAATCCTAGTTTGTTTCTTCTAACATTGTTTGTCTAATTATTGCAATATATTAAAGTGATATAATAGTATTAAGGTGCGTTGTTGACAAAATAAACCATTACATATGTTCAATTCAAAAAAAGATATCAGATGGTCATATGGTTGAAAGGCAAATATACGAGAAACTCCATAGGGAAGACAAATCAAATGTTGTCAGTTGAAATATAAGTTTTCTGTGACAATTATACATGCATGATAATGCTCAGAGAAGATTAGAGAATATGTGAGGAGAAGCAAAATAGTCACACTTGTCACAAGCTATGTAATGCTTGTTGTTCTTTGATATTTATTAATCATTAGCACTACCCAATGTTTAGTCTTTGTAGCTTGTTTTGATTAGTGCATCTTTGAATCAACTAGATCACAACTAGCGCATCTCATATACAGAATAAAGACTGCTAAGACCTATATAAAATATAATAGAATTAATATAATTTTTGAGTATGTACCACAAAATTTTGTCAGTGCAAATTTGAAATGTGCTCATTGTGCAAACTATTCAACTTAATCCATCAATACTAGCAACATCAATTCTAGTGAATTATGAATGAGTGGATTTGGTCGAATAATTTCATATGGTTCTAAAATTGATACAAAGCTTGAGCAATTTAGAGATACAATATTACTTGCCGCTAGCAAGAAGGATACATATACGTGAAACTTCATTATACTACTATCAGTGGAATAAAATAGAAGTGAATTGCTATGTTTCAATTCTTATTTCTTTACAGTATCTTCAAGATGCAATGGTATTAGGATAGAGAAAATTTGCCTCATGAAAGCACTAGGTTCATGGCTACTAATAATTGCTCAATCAAGTCTTGAGATAAGAAAGACTAAGTTTGTATATATGTATAACACTTTTAGGAGTAATTATATCAAATATATAAGTCTTAAGTTCCAAAAACATTCAAAGTATGATTAAAAAAAACTCTAAATCCTTGTATATCCTTTTGGGATATTATTTCTGAACTTCAAAAACTCATATCTTCCAATCGGACTCTTCAAACACACTCAAATTTTACATGAAGTATTGATGTACTTATAAAAATTACTACAAAAAATTTTAATTGCAAATTTGTCACGAAACTTAAGATATTACCAAAATCCTAACAATAGATTTAAATCCTAGTTTTTATACATCTACATGCAATTTTCTTTATATCTCACAAACTAAGTACTAAAATGCCACAAAATTTGTATATATAGCTTCTTTACATAATAATCTACCTTTTTCAAAAAGTTTGAGCCAAAAATTTGTCTAGAAACTGAAGATATGGCTCCAACCATTACTATGAATAAAATCACTTATTTACTGCCTTTGATTTAGATGTGCTGACTTTAACTCTCTATAATTTCTTCATCCAAAGTCCAAATTCATCAAAAAAATATATGAATAGTTTATTCAAAGAAGTGCTCTCTCCAACTTCTATTGTTGATCCTTTGTTTTTCTCTGTAAACATATGTTATGCTCTAAAGAGTGACAGTAGGTATGAAATTGACACCTTAACTTTGAGCGTCAATAACTCCTTCATAAAAATTCGAAATCATACAAAATTTGCACCCAATCCATATCCAAAAACCTAAAATTGATGATTTTAGCCTTTAAAGTTCAAATGAATTCAAAAGAGAAATCCGAATCCTTAATAAGGCCTCAGGCAGCCTCCTTGAAGCCCATTGGGTATAGCCTTCGACTAATAGGAATGAAGATCTCTATTCCTTGCCTCCATCCAACCATGCCTTGCTTTCACTCCTTCCAATAAGCCTCATACTAGTTAAGAATTTCTTCTTTAGGCTCTAATCTCTTTTCAAGGCTTCATACTAAATATTTAGGTCCTATAATTTTTATAAAATGTTACAATTAAAAAAAGATAAAATTTAAAATAAAGTTTCTTAAATCCATTTTCTTTAAATTAATCTATTAACCATTCTAACATATACCAAGATTTATGAATATATTTTATGTTTTAACTAATTTTTACATACTATAAGTAATTATACTATGACAATGGATAATCTACAAATTTCGACAAAATAAGATAATGAATTGATGTTTTACCTTCAAAAATGTAGTTTGAAAGTGCAAAAAATAATAGCACATAGTACTACTTGAACAAAGGTACAATCTATTGCATAAGATATATAAAGATAATATATTTATTTTTTTGTACAATATATCATGGAATAATAAATCTAATACATGGTTAATTTGTTGACCAAGTTTCTAAGCTATTAATCAACTAGAATCATATATAAAGTCAAAACTATATCTATAAAGCTTCTAGGAAGTTTCTTTAGAAGATAAAATAAAATTAGTCTACATTTACCAACTTCAATCTAATCATATAGGTAATTATTGGAATAAATATTTATATTTTTAATATTATCTCTCCTTCCTAGAGACAAATTTCTTGATGAGCAATTATCATCCTTCATAGATCTTGTTATTTTTTATGTTGCTTTTGATAAATGCTGTTAATGAAAAGTCTCCATTTTTTTTGCTGCATTTATAAGATTATTTATTGGCTCTCATGTGTATTTACTAATATCATATCTATACTAATAAATAAGATATTTTAATCTATTTTGGTATTATCTTGAATCTAAGACTTCTTCTATCTCAAACTTTTAATCATTATCTACTTCATTAAGAAGATGTGGCTTTGTCTTCTTTCCAAGATATTCACTATTTTATATGAGTCACGAAGAGATACATAGAATATAAGTTGGATCTTTATAGATTTCAATAGATATAATCAATAATCAATAGGATTGACATGTTCACAAATTGAAAAAGTTTCAAACCTACAATAGTCCAACTTGTCACAAGAACAAGTAGTCTTAATATTGTAACAAAGTAATCATACCTTATCACCTATATTAAATTATGGTTGTTTCTTATAATAGGCATCTATATTGAAGTTTTGTTTTTCTTAAGCTTCTTTAACTAAGCCTTTATTGTTGCATGTAGCTCTCACAAATAATTTTTCAAATCTTTTGCAACAAGATTATCAACTTTTGAAAAGACAAAAGTATCAAGTTATGGATGATAATTATAATTGGCAAAGAAAGTTATTTTTTGAATAGAAGAATGTATAATATTATTATATACAAACTCTGCCAATAGCAAAAGAATTATTCAATCATCTTAATGACAATAGATGGTATAGCTCAAATATTGTTTTAAAACTTGATTCACCTATTCTATTTGTTTGATAACTTGAGGATAAATAATCAATGAGAGCTTTATATCTATCTTTAGAATCTTAAAAAGGTTTTTTAAAAATCTTAATATAAATTGAGTCTTCCTATCCAATATGATATCTTTGAGTAATCTACGATAAAAATAGATATTATCAAAAAATAGTTTATCCATTTTTTTACTTGTAATAGATTTTGTGCATGGTACAAAATATACCATCTTGGTAAAACAATCTATTATCACAAATATAAAATCATATGAATCTGAGACTGAAAGATTGATGATAAAGTTTATAGAAATAAAAGATTTTGGTTGTTTTGAAATAAGTAATGGCTAAAAAAGTCCATAAGATTGATGACAAGGAATTTTTGATCTTAAATAGATATCACATGATTATATAAAGTCTTTGATTACCTTTTATATATATTACTACCAAAAATCTTTAGATATTAGCTTTGAAGTCTTATTGTACCCAAAATGTCCAATTGCTAAAAAGTCATGTTTAGCTTAAAGAATACATAATTGTACTTTGGCTTCTAAAATATATGATTATTTTTTAAAATAAAATAGATTATTCTTGAACTTAAACTTAGAAGTATTATGAAACTTAGAAGAATTATTTTTGGTATTATAAATAATACAATCAAAGGACATATTTGATTGAATTTGTTTCATAAATATTAATTTTAATGCTGAAAGATAAAAATGCTCTAGCTTCAAGAATCATTCTTTCTTGATAAAAAGTTGAGCCTCCTTCTTTTAATGAAAAATGAAAAGATCTAAAAAGGGCATTTAATAAATCTTCTTGTTTATTGAGTTGATAAGTAAACTTGATATCAAATCTTGATAAAGACAAGCTTTAATGAGCTTGGTGATGATTCAAAATATTTATTAATATGAAATTCTTGAGATTCTTAAGATTTATATATATAGTGACTAGACTTAAAGCTCTTTCTAGATAATAATGTTATTCATGAAACGAATCCATGATTGTAACAAGTTCTTTGTCACTAATATCATAATTAATCCTAGTTGCTAAAAATTTCCTAGAATGAAAAGCTATTGGATGGAGCTTGTTATCTGCTTTTATTTGTGACAAAATAATACTTGTAATTTTTTTTAATTTGTTTGTTTCCATAATGAATGCCTTAGAAAAATTTGTACGATATAAAATTAATACAAAAATAAATATTGACTTTAAGGCTTTAAAAGACTCTTCCTATATGTGTGACATGTAAAGACAAACTTAAGTAGAGTAATGAAACTAAAGTAGAGCAATGAAACTAAGTAGAGCAATGAAACTAAGTAGAGCAATGAAACTAAGTAGAGCAATGAAACTAAAGATCTTTGTTGGAAATGATGTATTTTAAAAGTCAACTTAAGTAACATTGAATACGTACTTTTTTTATCTTAGCATATAATCTTGCATCTTTAAGTTTTTATAACATATGACAAATATAAAGTTAATGTTTTTTTATATCTGTAAAGTAGATTAGAATACTATTTAAATAATAGACAATCATGAATAAGTCTACAAAAGACATCATTCATAAGATGTTGAAAAGCAACATGTGTGTTTGTGAGTCTAAAAAATATAATATTATATTCAAAATGTCCATACCTAATTTAAAAAGTAATCTTCTATTTATTTATTTTTTAATGTAGATCAAGTTATATGTTCTTCATAGATCTATTTTTGTATAGATCTTTGCTAGATTGAGTTGATTAAGAAGTCCTAAAATCAAAGATAGGAGATACTTATTTTTGATGGTGATCTTATTAAGTCTATAATGATCTATGTTTATATATAGAGTTCTTGCTAAAGATTTTGAATAGCATTTGAAGTTTTTAGCTAAATTTTTATTAATGTACTCTTTTAGTGCAACCAATTCATTTTGCATTAAGTTATAGAATGGTCCAAATGGTGGCTAAATTCCTTCTTAAAAATTAATTTAACAATGACAAGGTCAATGCTTTAGAAGAATATCTGCATTTTTCTTTTCAAAAACGTCCTCAAAAACTTGATATTGGCTAGAAATACTACTTGACATCTTCCTACCATCAAAAATGAGTATGGCATATTTAAAAAAAGATAATCCTACTTTTACAACATACACAAAAGTTCTTCACTTATTGATAAAGGTTTGAATATATTAGACTTATATATTTTTATTTAATTAATAGGTTTTTAAATTAAACTACTAAAAAAATTAAGATTACAAGAAGTATAATCTATTTGAAGGTTATATTTTTTTAATCATAATAATCCTGAAATAATTGGATTGAAGGAAGATCTTATGACATTAAAAATTATTATACTATTATAATATTTAATTGCTACATCTAAAAGAATAATTTCATGAGTAATATTTCCAAAAGATAAAAAATGACTATCTATGACTTCTACATGTAGGGATTTAGTTTTCTTAATTAAAAGTATTTCTTATTTTTTAATAAAATCTTTGTCTATAAAATAAGTTGAAGCTCCTAAATCTAATAATATAAAGACTTTGTGATTTTTAGGTCCTATACATACATCTATTGTAAAACAAATTAAAGAATCTGAGAAGAAACTAAGACCTTTATTAGGTGTTGCACATCATTCCAATGACATGGCCTTTATTATAGTTGGAGAAACTTGTTTTTTAAACACATTATCTTCTTTGACAGTTGAGCTCTTCATTTTGTGATTGTGTTGCTTCTTTGGATAATATTAAGTAGTGTATATAGCTTCTCCACAATATAAGCCCATATCCTCTTGATTACATTGAGTCTTTTCTTATTTCGTGAAGAATTTTAAATATATTCTATCAATTTGTATTAGTTTCAATTTTGATAAATAAGTTTCTAAAAACTTGAGAGTTACCATTATTACTTGACTTATTTCTTTCCAATTAAGTCTTTATTCTTGATATCTTTCAAATAATTGATTGTCATATGTAATGGCTTGAGTAATAAATTATTCCAAAGATTTTGGAATTTACCAATATATAAAGTAGCTAATTGTGATGCTTGTCAAAAAAATAAAAACATATCTCTACTACTCTTTTTTAATCATTCAAAATGTGGCTGTAAATACTTCTAAGAATGAGTTCAAATTATAAAAGAGTTGTGAATTATTTTTCATCAAAGGTACAAATAAAGAGAGAGGACTTCCAAATAAAAGTGTGCCTTTGAATATAACTTGAGTAAATCCATCAGGATATTTGAAGGGATGCAATCTTAGATAGAACTTGATTTTTTGCAAAAATCTTCAAAAATTTTCATCTTATTCCATCAAACTTCTTGGGCATACTAATCCTTATCTCTATTGAATTTGTAGAAGCAAAACTTCCTAAATTTGATTGTGAAATTAATCTACTTACTTCTTTCAACTATACAATTTCTTGACATAGATTCTGTGATTGCCGTTTTACTTATTCTACAATTCCTTCCAGAATAAACCTATATAGGAAAATTTGAACATAGAGAAAGACTAAGCGCATGAATTTCACTTGTTAGGATCACACAATTAATTGTATTCTGAACCACTAAAATACTAAGAAACACTACAATGCTTCCTCCCAGTAACAATACTCTTTCATCAACTGATAACCACAATGTGCAACCCTATACTCTCAAAAGACTACTCAAAACTCAATAAATTCCATTCAATACCAAGAATAATAGATTTCACTCCAACCAATCTGAATTCACAAAATTCTTGTAATCACAAACTTCCTTTGTTGAAACACACACACACAACTATCAATGAACAACAATCATAATCTTCCATCTATAATCAATCTTCCAATAACTTTTCATATAATCCAATCACTCAATACTCCAATTACAGAATCAATAACTTATAAATCAATCTTTGATTTATTCCACATACTCACTTCTCAGTATTCCGAAACTATTTATTACTCTTTAACAACAAAGAAAACAAAAAAAACAAAGAGGAAGCACCAAGCTTAACCCCGGCTCATGACTATCACAGTCTGGCCCCTCAACCAACTTCTACAACTCTTATATAATTGCTAATGATTTCCAGGTCCTAACCATAATCCTATAATTAACCACTTTTAATAACTAAATCAACCATTCCTCCTCCTAAACTAACTATTCTATAAACTATTAGTTTATTTTACCAATATCTTACAAAAACAAACTAATATCTATTCTACATAGCCTCACTCTTATTTGTGCAGCGTCCTCACAAAGACACAATAGATACCTATCTAAAAACTACTTAACAAAACTCTATAAAATTATTAATTCCTTTAGCCCACCCAATTAATCATTTGTTGCATTATCGAGTATAGGTCCCACCAATTTTGGTTCTAAATTCAAATTTTCTTCCTCCTCCAATCTGTCCATCGGCTCCTTCCTCAATTAGTTTGATAGATCTTTATTATACTCACCCAATTCACGTACTTGAGCCTCCAGTTTTAAGATCTGGGCATCCCGAAGTTCCAATTGATGTTGTTGCTGACTCATCTATTCTAAAACATCTTCAATTGACACTTGTGACTAGCTTCTCACTATTAACTCTTTCATCAATTTTGCCACCTCAGCTTGTAAAACTTTGATTTCGAACCTCAACTTCTCCGTTTCACATCTGGATTTGTCACTGAATGTCTCTTTCTCTTTTGTCAATAACTCTACTTTGTCTCCTTCTGCCTGCAACTGGCATTTGAGTTTTTTCAGTTCCAAATTCCATGTCTTGCGATTCTGGATCAATTTGTCCCGTTGTCCTTCTACTATCCATAAGATGTGTTCTTTTTCTTTCGTCCAAGACTCATATTGATGAACTCATTTCCACTCCAATATCAACTTGGATTCTCTAATTTCTTTTATCATCCGATCTTGCTCTTCAATTCTTCGATTTTGCTCTAATATCACCTTCTTATTGTCTTCTAAATCTCATTTGCTAATGCCCTCTTTGTCCATAGTTCTCTTTATACTTTTATGTACCATGACGCTGTCATGTTGTGGTTCGACTACTATATGAAAATAATATAATTATGTACTTAATATATAATTTATTAAGTAATATGGTGAGAGCCATATTAGTAGATTTTAGTTGGTTGTAGAATATAATTTGATTATTACCTTGAGAAGAGGTTGTTTAAAAAGTTTACTATAGAATTTGTATAATTTGAATTTCCTTTTGATAGTGGATTTTAAGATTGGTTTTGGTTGATAGTAACTTCTAAATATTTAGAATCACCTTTGTTAGACATTGGTGACCTTTGAAAACTTCTTTTGGTTCTTTTATTTGGTATTTAGAGCATAAATTATATAAATCTAATAAGAAAAAGGATTGAAGAAGGGTTTTGGTAGCAAAGGAAGTAATAAGGGCACCAATATATATGAATGGAGATGAATAATGAAAATCTCCATCCCTATTGGTCAAAAATCATGACCAATGGGCTTTGAGGAGGCTGCCCGAAGCCATATTAGAGATTAGGGTTAGTTTCTCGAGGACATTCGAGTTTTGAAGGCTAGGATCAGAAGGTTTAGGTTTTTGGCTATGGTTTTGGTGCAAGTTTTGCGTCATTGGGGGTTTTTATGAAGAAGTTATAGACGCTCAAAGTTAAGGTGTTAGTTTTGGATCTACTGTCACTCTTTTGGGTATAACGCACGCGTATGGATAGCAACTGAGGATCGGCGACTGCGACTGGAGAGAGCACTTTTGCAGCTATACTTTTTACATACTGCTTATTGGATTCTAAGCTAGAATGAAGGAATTATTGGATTTTGAAGTCAGCACATGCAATCTAAGGGTAGTAAGTAAACCGATTTGCTAGTGGTTGTCTCTTGAGCTATATCTTGAGCAATTTGACAAGGTTTTAGCTCAAACTTTCAAGGAATGTGTAATTTCATGTTAAAAAACTTTGTCCATAAGTTTTATGACATTTGGAGTTCGGTTTTTTGAGATGTAAGGAAAATAGTTTTTTGGGTGCTTATAAATTAGGGTTTAGAGTGCCTGCTAGGATTTCTTAGATGCCAGTAGATCGGGAGTGAATTTGTGGTTGATTTTTTTTGTGATAAAATTTAAAGGTGAATTCTACATATCCTATAAATTTGAAACAAACTGAACGGTTAGATTAGTAGTTATGATTTTCTAAAGTTTGGGGCAAGAAAACCCTTAGCAGAAAAAATATGTTTTGAAGGGATTTTGTTATATTTGGAGTTTTATACAAAAATAAAGGAGTTTTGGAAGCTAAGACAAGAATCATATAAAGATTTAAGCTACACTCCCTATAACTAGATACCCGATGTATTCCCAGATAGCAAATCATGTCATATGACAATGCTCCCTCTGTCAAACTCTTAACTGGAACTGCTATGCTCGAATACACAAGAAATACAAGAAATGGCACTCCAACCAACCCAAAACAATACCACAGAATGACTTTAATTGGTGCCCTACTCCTATTCTTTTATTACTTGGTGATAATGACAACATATTACCCATGCTGTCTATAAAAGGTAATGGGAAGTAATCTTTCTTGATAGCCACATTAAGTTTCCAAAAATCTTGAAGAATGTGGATTTTCCCATTCTTTTTCGGTACCATGACGATTGTAGAAATCCACTCACTATTCAGTTTCGGATAAATTAAACCAACTGCAAGAAGCTTGTCCAATTCCTCCTTCACCATGAGGGAATATTTAGGATTAAGGCAATGTTGCCTTTGCTGTATCGGTTTAGCATTCTCCTCTAAAATGATACGATGCTCACAGACGTCAGTGAGAATATCCTTTAAATCAGCATAAGTCCAAGCAAAAGCGGACTTATGATGCAAGAAAAATTTTGTCGAACAGGTCAATTCTTGGTCCTTAATACCTTTATAAACCTTAATTGTCTGTGGCTCTACTGTGGTCGCCAAGTTAATAATTTGACATAAAGGTACAATGGCGATGTTCTGTTTCAACTTCCTCCACTGATTGAAAATTAGTCGGTAAATCTGACATGTGCGAAGTACTGAATCCTATATCCAAGGCACTAACATGGTGCACATCATACTTAGTCATCCAATCAATACTAATATAATCAGAGCTTTCCGAATCCATCAGGTATATCAAGTACTCTCCCAGACCTCTACATTGGTACACCCTTCCAAGATGTTGTACTGCCTCCACAGACGCCTCCGTAATCGATGCGACTGCACCATTATTAGAACTAAGCTCATCGTCCAACATCAATTCAGATGCTAGTAATTGAAACTCCCCATGATAGCATACTCGATACATTTATAATACCATTTTATCGCTCTCTTTGTGAATTGTCAAAGTACCCCGATCCCAATCGTTCTTGGCCTTTACTTGATAAAATCAGGGTCGTCACAATAAAATTGGATACGATAAAGTCGAATGTTGTAGTTGAAAGATGATATAGTCAATTAAAAATACAATATCAATAATTATAATTTGAACACTCCATAAAATATCCATTGATTTAACCTAGATATGATCTATCATCTGTAATACCAATGTCGTGGATACCAAGTATTCTAAATCTAAAGCATCCATTGTATTAGCGTTCATTAAATTGACACTGGAACCACCATCCACCTGAACACCCGAGATCATAACACCGTCAATCGAAACATCGATGGTTGATGTACCTGAGTCAGGGTTCAAACTAACTTCACAAACTTCCTTATTACGTTGCCTATGCTGTGTTAACGATGAATTCAATGTGGAACGGTACTCGAGTGCGACCGCTAGAAGTTGCTTCATAGAAATAGAAGGCCGAATAGTATTTAGATCCTTCAATATGTCATAGGGTTCCATATTTAGGTTAATGCCCAATGTCCTCTTTCTTTTCATTGGTTTGAGTTTAACTCCATGAAGTAAGATATTCTTCCATCCTGGACTCGGAATTGGAATAGCAGACGAATTTTCTTTGGAATTCCCATCTCTTAGAAGATCATTCAACAAAAAGGACGTTTTCCAGAATGACATAAGAAATAGAACAGCTTGAAACAGATCTGAAGCCTTCGTAATCAGTACCTCATTGGATAGCCCAACTGAATCAGGTCTCATACTAGATAAAAAGCCCGTAATAGGACTTGAATTGGATGTCTCCATAATTGGATCACATTGGCTCTTTGCTTTAGGATTGTCCAAATGTTGAATTGGTCTTTTCCCTTTTTGTTCACTCCTTATAAGCATGGCTTGGACACATTCTATCCAATTTATCCAAGAATCTTGAGGATCTTGATTTATCTCTTCCATTTTTCCTTGGTTTTGGACCTACTGATCCCGATTATTGAAATTGAATGGAGCATTACATTGCTGATAAGTATGCCTCGACTGCTTGCAATTTCAACAAATTGGTGCATAATCATCACTAGCTTTGGGATTGAAAAATTCACTGACATAATGACCAATCTGTCTGCAACGGAAACAACGAAGTTGTCTTCTTGCACCTGCATCAGGCATATTGGGTGTCTCTACTAGTATATACCTATTAAGCTTGTTTCATGTAGGATTAGAAAATGATCCTGGTTGTCCCATTGGAACGGAGGAAACTTGGTTCGATGACGCTGGTAGAGCATATTATTGATACCTCTGCTGTTCCTTCCCATGGTTCTGGGAGTTTGATGCAAACCTTTAATTAAAATTGGAACTTTGAAAGTTATTGAATGCTCGATTCTGTCGATTAGATTGATTTCCATTCCATCCAAACGTATTCTTTGATTGAACTTGATTGATGTCCCAATGAGTTAGTAGGATCATGGTCTGATTATTGAATTATTGTTGCCTTTGCAAATTCCAATAATTAGCTATTAAGTACTTTTCTCCGTAAAATGTACATTGATCCATCATTTGTGAGAGTGAAGGGCATTCTGTTATCAAATGACCGTGGCCCTTACAATTATTGTACCAAACATTGGTCCTAGTATTGGTAGGCTTTTACCTCTTTTCTTTATCCTTGGCCATATTGACAACCATTTCTTCCATTTTCTTCGTCAGGTTCAACAACAAGGCTTCATTAGAATCTTTTGGGATTTGTATTATTGATAACTCTGCTGCAGTTAATGCTTGTTGTTGATATGGAAAATAAAAAGCATATATTGTTGTCACATTCGGTGGCATAGCTTGCAATGGGGTGACATTAACTGGCCCTTGAATATTGGCACTGGAATTAGCCCTTGTATCTAACATCCATGGATAAGTATCCATTGATCCGTTCCAAGTCAGATTTTGATAACTGCCTTAAATTGGAATCATCATAGCTCTCGCAGTTAAAAATTGATCATAATGGTATTCCCTCCAAACCTTGGCTCTATTAAGGGTTGCAGACACCGTAACGGGTTGAGCTTCCTTCACAAACATTTTTAACTCTGGTGGTTGTAAACCATTGATTAATATGGATAAGATAAATACCTCTGGCATTTAGTGATTCAGCCACTTATTGAGTAAATCAGCCACCCGGCCATAATACGATTCCACCACCTTTCCTAGGATCATTTTGATGTTCATTAACCTCTCTTGAAGACAATCCTCAAAACCTATTGGTCGAAAATGGGTTAAAAATGTATTCTTCAATGCTTCCCAATTCAGAAATTGATCCACTCGTTGGCGGTTGTATCATTTAAACACCGTGTCCTTTAAGATTGCTGGCTACTATCGTAACCAATTAGCTTTGGTTCTTCCATTATTGGCTACACATGTTGTCAGAAACTAAGACAAAAAGTAGGTAAACGAGCCATGCTCATTGTGCGATCACTCACGTCACCTATTTGTACTACTATTAGAACCGCTGGACCACCCGTTGCCATTGAAGAGAACAATGTGCTGCTTAATCTCTTATTAAAATTACCACTACCTTTCCCAATTATCTTTTTCAAAATTTCTAACCTCCTCAATTTATTATTATTATCCCTGAATAAGTTTATTGATTGAATTAGAGGTAAAAATGATGAATTTTGAAATACGCTGAATTGGCCCTTATTGGTAAGTAATTTATGCCATTCTACGGAACTAGTTTTTACAAAATTGACAGTTTCTGCTATTGGAAAGGTATCCAATGGAGTACCCAATTCTTTTGTCTTTCCTTCACTTGTAGTTAACGAGCTCAAGAGATACGCTAGGTTGTTGACGAAATTTCCTACGAGTGCTCTTGAAATTTTTTTTAACGACATATATGTCTGAAATATTAGAGATCGGTCAGCTTCTGGGTATACTCGGATATGCTGACAGGCATGCAACTATGGCTTAATCCAACTTTATCGATGCTTCCTTTTTAACTTACGTTCTTACTTGTTTCGTAATAATTCTTTTACTTGTATTTTCTCTTGTCTTTCTTTGACTGGTGTGTTTTCTTTACTGCAATGTTTTCATTCTTAATAACCATAATCTTTCATTATATATTGCTGAATTTGCATCCTATTGCCTAACTATTCATCCGACAGTTAATTCTTAACACTCAATGCTATTGTCATTCCCCGGTAGCAGTGCCAAAATGTGATTGTCGTTTTACTTATTCTACAATTCCTTCCAGAATAAACCTATATAGGAAAATTTGAACATAGAGAAAGACTAAGCGCATGAGTTTCACTTGTTAGGATCACACAATTAATTGTATTCCGAACCACTAAAACACTAAGAAACACTAAAATGCTTCCTCCCAATAACAATACTCTTTCATCAACTGATAACCACAATGTGCAACCCTGCACTCTCAAAAGATTGCTCAAAACTCAATAAATTCCATTCAATACCAAGAATAATAGATTTCACTCCAACCAATCTGAATTCACAAAATTCTTGTAATCACAAACTTCCTATGTTGAAACACACACACACAACTCTCAATGAACAACAATCATAATCTTCCATCTATAATCAATCTTCCAATAACTTCTCATATAATTCAATCACTCAGTACTCCAATTATAGAATCAATAACTTATAAATCAATCTTTGATTTATTCCACATACTCACTTCTCAGTATTCAAAAACTATTTATTACTCTTCAATAACAAAGAAAACAAAAAAAACAAAGAGGAAGCACCAAGCTTAACCCCGGCTCATGACTATCATAGTCTGGCCCCCCAACCAACTTCTACAACTCTTATATAATTGCTAATGATTTCCAAATCCTAACCATAATCCTATAATTAACCACTTTTAATAACTAAATCAACCATCCCTCCTCCTAAACTAACTATTCTATAGACTATTAGTTTATTTTACCAATATCTTACAAAAACAAACTAATATCTATTCTACAGATTCTAAACTTCTTCTATAGGCGTAGGATTAGTGTTTTTCTGGTTGGCACTAGTGATGTGTGAAATTTCTATCCTTAGAATATTGATAAATTTAAAAAGATCTACAATAGTTATAAATCTATTTTTACTTTTGCTAAGTATAGCATCTATGATTTTTTTTCTATTTCAAACAACTTATAAATCTACAAGTCAAATTAGAAGAAGATAATCTACAACTTCTAATATGAAATAAAAATTTCTACGAATGATAATCTCTTTTCTTTAGAAAAAAAAATTAATATTAGAAAACTAAATAGTTTATTTAAAAATATGTAATCTAAACTCTTTAGAATACAATAATAGAAAAGAGATAATCTACTTACTTCTAAAACTTAACAAGAATAATAAATTAGAACTCTTGTCAAACTACCAAAGAAATATGTATATTTTTTTAAATCCTCAATAAACTCTTATATCATTTAAAAAAACTAGATAATCTTTTAAGATGATATAGTATGAAGCTACAATAGCTATTACCAAAGAAAAGAAGACTAAAAAAATTTAAAGCAATACTAAGGACTAAAAAGGTATTGACAAGAGTAAGTGGATTATCCCACTTCTATTGTTATGTTTTGAAGATTGCAGACTATCCACCTTTAAACAAAAAAATCTTATTTTTTAAAACTAATCTTTTCTTTAAAAAAAGTAATAAAATTTTTTTTGTTAAAGGTTACAGATTGGTCTCCTTTAAATTAACTTTTTGAATTTGTTTAAATTATCTATAGAAGGAAAGATTATAGATGCTACTCTTAGCAAAAGTAAGAATAGATTTATAAATATTACAAATCTTCATGAGTTTTCTAATACTCTAAGATTAAAAATCTTATGTATTTCCAATATGAATCATAGAAGTACTATGACTATGCGTGTAGAAGAAGTTTAGAGTCTGTAATAAGAAATTGTGCAATTAAAGGAACCAAGTAGATCAACCTCACAATCAAATCCAGGGAGTTTTTCTTTTTACAAATATGATGGACACAAAGATTAGTACATTTCAAAAGTTTAATGGAACAAGATCAAAATTTTGAGGAATTTTGCAACCAATCAAGCTCTATCTAAAGTTACATCTTTTCTAATACCCTGATGTATTTAATCAAGTTGGATTCATGGACACAGTTTTATAAAGAAGTCATTTCTCTTAATTTATACCTTTAATGAAAAGAGATTTACAACTCCTTTATGATTTGAATTCATTTTTAGAAGTATTTATGGCCACATTTAAAAAAAAATAATCAAAAAAGAGTAGTAGAGGCCAAACTCTTATCTTCATGGTAAGAATTATGGTGAGCCACCATATATTTTGCTAACTTCCAAAAGCTTGTTTTTGATGTGGACTCGAATGACAAAGCCCTTTTCAATCAATTTCAATATGGATTGAAGAATAATGTGAAAGAATTGTTACTAACAATACCAAAGATAAAATCTTTGGAACAATTTATTGCTTAAGCCATTGCATATGACAATCAATTAATTGAAAGATGTAAAGAGTAAAGATTTGGTTGAAGAGGAATAAATCAAATAATGACAGTAGCTCTTAAGTTTTTAGAAACTTATTCATCAAGGCCAAAACTAATCCAAATTGATACAATACATTTTAAATCTCTCACAAAATAAAAAAAGACTTGACGATATGAAGAGACCTTATCCTTATATTGTGGAGAAGCTAAATATACTTGTCAATATTATTCAAAGAAATAATGCAACCACAAAATAACAAGCATAGTTGCTAAAGAAGACAATGTGTTAAGAAATGAGTTTTTCTAGCTACAATAGAGACCATTATCATATTGTGGTTTGGCTACCATGTGAAAATAATATAATTATATATTTAATGTATAATTTACTTAACAACATGGTGAAAGCCATGTTACTAGATTTTGGTTGGTTATAGAATGTGGTTAAATTATTACTTTAAAAAGAGGTTATTTAAAAAGATTACTATAGTATTTGTATAACTTTAATTTTTTTTGATAGTGGCTTTTAAGATTGGTTTTGATTCATAGTAACTTTTGAATATTTAGAGTCACCTTTGTTAGACATTGGTAACCTTTGGAAAATTATTTTGGTTCTTATTTGGTGTTTAGAACATAAATTATGTAAATCTTATAAGAAAAAGGGTTGAAAAGGGGTTTTAGTAGCAAAGAGAGTTTAGGGCATCCATATGGATGAATGGAGATGGATGATAAAAATCTCCATTCCTATTGGTCAAAAATCATGACCAATAGGCTTTGAAGAGGTTGCTTGAGGCCATATTAGAGATTAGAGTTTGTTTTTCGACAATATTCGAGCTTTGAAGGCTAGAATCAGCAATTTTAGGTTTTTGGCTATGATTTTGGAGCAAATCTTATATGATTTGGAGTTTATGTGAAGGAAATATAGGTGCTCAAAGTTAAGGTGTTGATTTGAGAGCTACTATCATTCTTTTTGACATAACACATGCATACAGATGAAAATTAAAGATCGGCAACTATGACTAGAGAGAACACTTTTGCAGCTACACTTTTTGCGTATTTCTTGCTGGATTCCAAGTTATAGTGAAGGAGTTATTGGATTTTGAAGTCAGCACATGCAATCTAAGGATAGTAAGTGACCCGATTTACTCGTGGTTGTGTCTTGAGCTATAACTTAGGCAATTTGACAAGGTTTTGGCTCAAAATATCAAGAAATGTATAAATTTATATTAATAAAATTTGTACATAATTTTGATGATGTTTGAGTATTGGATTCAAACCCTAATTTATACTCCATATTTACTCTTGATCTTCTAGCATCTGAGAAACCATAGCAGATGCTAGAAGATCAAGAGTAAATATGTAATTAAGTTTTTTTGTGGTAAAATTTAAAGGTGAATTCTATCTATCCTATAAATTTGAAAAAAATTGAATAGCTACATCAAGAGTTATGAATTTCTAAATTTTGGGAAGATAAAATCCTTCGCAAGAAAAATTTGTTTTAAAGGGATTTTGTTATATTTTGAGTTTTATGCAAATTAAAGGAGTTTTGGAAGCTAAGACAAGATTCATATAAGTTTTAAGCTAAACTCTCTACAAATAGATATCCAGTATATTTCTAAATAGCAAATCATGCCATACGATAACGTTTGGATGGAATAAAAATTGATCTAATCGACAAAATCAAGCATTCAATAATTTCAAAGTTTCAATTTTAATCAGGGGTTTGCATCGAAACTCCAGAACTACAATAAAGAATAGCAAAGGTATCAACAATATGTTCCATCGATGCCATCAAATCAAGTTCTTTTCATACAATTGGGACAATCAGGATCATTTTCTAATCCTACATCGAACAAGCTTAGTACGTATATACCACTGGAAACATCCAATAGGCCAAATGGGAGTGCAAGAAGACCACTTCATTATTTTTATTGCACACAGATTGGTCATTATACTAGTGAATGTCTCAATCCCAGAGCCAGTGATAATTATGTCCTAATTTGTAGGAATTATAAGCACTCAGGGCATATGTATCAACAATGTAATGCTTCATTCAATTTCAATAATTGGAATCAACAAATCTAAAGGCAAGGAAAACTTGAAGAGATAAATGAAGGTCCTCAAGATTCTCTGATAAATCGGGTAGAATGTATGGAAGCCGTTCTTACTAAGAGTCAATAAAAGGAGAAAGGACCAATTCAACATTTGGATGATCTTGATGCGAAGGGCCAATTTGACTCAATTATAGGGCCATCTAATCGAGGTCTTGTTACACACTTCTTATCCAGCATGATACCTGATTCAGTTGCGCAACTCAATGAGGTCTCGATTATAGAGGCTTTGATTTTATTCTAAGTAAATCCATTCTCTACGTAGTTTCAAGAAATTTTCTATGCGTTGAAAGATCCTCTCGAGGGCAAAAATTCCAAAGAAATTCCAACTATTATTCCAATTCCGAGTCCAAAAAAAAAGAATATCTTACTTTATGGAGTTAAACTCAAACCAAAGAAAAGAAAGAGGGTATTGGACATTATCCTAAATATGAAATCCTATGATATTTTGAAGGATTTGGACGCTACTTGGCCTTCTATTTCTATGAAGCAACTTCTAGCGGTCGTACCAAAGTATTGTTCTACATTGAATTCATGGTTAACACAACATAGGCAATGTAATAAGAAAGTTTATGAAGTCAGTTTGAACCCTGACCCAGGTGCACCAACCATCGATGTTTCGATTGATGGTGTTATGATCTCGAGTGTTCAGGTGGATAGTGGTTCTAGTGTCAATTTAATAAACGGTGATACAATGGATGCTTTAGATTTGGAACACTTAGTACCTATGACATTGATATTATGGATGACAAATTATAGCCAGATTAAATCAATAGATATTTTACAGAGTGTTCAAATTATAATTATTGACATTGCATATGAAATCAACTATATTATCTTTTGGTTATAACATTCAACTTTATCATATCCAATTTTATTAGGACGACCCTGATTTTATCAAGTGAAGGCCAAGGACTATTGGAAACAAGGTACTTTGATAATTGGCAAGGATGGAGACAAAATGGTGTAAGAAATGTATCTAATACACTATCACAAGGAGTCTCAATTGCAAGAATCTAAATTGACGTTGCATGATGAGCTTAGCTCCAATAATGATGCAGTAGGACCAATTACAGAGGCATCCATAGAGGCAGCACAACACCTTGGAGTGGTGTACCAATGTGGAGGTCCAAGGGAATACTTGATATACCTGGCGGATTCAAAAAACTCTGATTATATTAGTATTGATTAGATGATCAAGTATGATGTACACCATGTTAGTGTCCTAAACACAAGATTTGATGTTTCATACATGTCAGACTTACCGACTCATTTTAAACTAGCATGGGAGTTGAAACAAAACACTATCGTTACACCTTTATGTCAAACTATCAACTTGGCGACCACAACAGAATCTCGAAGAATTAAGGTCTACAAAGATATTAATGAACAAGAGTTGATCTGCTAGATAGAATTTTTCTTGCATTATAAATCCGCTTTTGCTTGGACTTATGATGATTTAAAAGGTATCTTCCCTGAAGTCTGTGAGTATGGTATCATTTTAGAAGAAAACATTAAACAGGTACGACAAAGGCAACATCGCCTTAATCTTAAATATTCTCTCATGGTGAAGGAGGAATTGGACAAGCTTCTTGCGGTTGGTTTTATTTATCCAATACCTAATAGTAAGTAGATTTCTTCAATCATAATGGTGCCAAAAAAGAATGAAAAAATTTGAATTTGTCAGGATTTCTATAAACTTAATGTGACCACCAAGAAAGATTACTTTCCATTGCCTTTCATGGATAGTATATTGGACGTCGTAGTAGGTCATGAATGTTATTTGTTCTTAGATGGATTTTTTGGATATAATCAAGTTCATATTGCAATAAAAGACCAGCTCAAGACGACTTTTAGTATGGATCGGAGCACATTTATTTTTCTTGTGATGCCTTTTGGTTTATGTAATGTCCCAGCCATATTTCAGAGAGTGATGACTCAGGCCTTTGAAGACTATCTTCGGATATTTATGGAGATCTTTTTAGATGACTTCTGTGCATTCAGTACAAAATAAGATCATCTTAATTATCTAAGCAAATATTTGGCTCAGTGCGCTAAGTTTGGAATATCGTTGAACTTGGATAAGTATCAATTCAATGTTCTATGAAAAAAATTATTGAGACATATCGTCTCTACCCATGGTATGGCTATGGATCTTGATAAAATAAAGCATATAATGAACTTATCCAGATCAGAGACGGTCTCTGGTGTTCGAGGATTTGTCGGCCATGTCAGTTATTATCAACCATTTATTTATTTGTTTGTAGTTATTTGTCAACCTTTAATAAACTTATTGAAGAAACCTTTGTTAAATAGACCTAGTTTCATCTGGACCATGGAGTATACCATGGCCTTTGAAGCATTGAAATCAAAATCGATCTCTGCATGAATACTGGTGGTCCCTCATTAGACAGAGCCCTTTTATGTATACATTGATGCATCCAATGTGGCTATTGGATCGGTGCTAAGTCAAAAGGATGACAAGGGTCTAGATCATCCTATCTATTATGCTAATCGGCAAATGGTGGCTACAAAATACAATTAGACTACTACTGAACGAGAAGCATTGGATATGATATATTCTATCCAAAAATTTTGGCACTATTTGCTTGGATATCCATTTGTGTTTTATATAGATCATGATGCCCTCAAATATATGATTAATAAGCCTCAATTGAGTGGATGTATTATCCGATGGATATTACTCCTACAAGAGTTAAATTTTTTAATTGTCGTATGACCTGGTAAGAAACATGGAAATACTGATTATTTATCCCGATTATCAAATATTCTCGGAAATGAGCCTATCCCTAATGCTTTTTTTGACTCCAAATTATTTGTAGTAGATGTGATTTCTTTTGAGTATAGTGAAATCATTGAGTTTTTGACCTTCCACACCTTTCCACTGACTTTCATTGACAAGCTTACCAAGCAACTCATTCTAAAGAATGCCATTTACACGATGATTTGTGATGCTTTGTATAAACAAGGCAAAGATGGCATTTTGAGACGCTGAATCTTTCTAAGTGAAGTACAATCGATTCTAGAGGGTTGCTATTTGGATAATTATAGTAGTCATTTCACGAGAGACAGTATTGCTTGCAAGGCTTTAATGGTTGGATATTTGTGGCCCACAATGTTTTTTGATGCACACCAATTTTTATGTGGTTGTGATCCTTGTCAATGAATTGGTTGATACACAAGTACTTTAGCGATGCCATTAGTACCAATCTTAGCACAAGCACCATTTAAAAAATGGACTATTGATTTTGTTGGTCCCATTGCACTAGCGTCAAAACTTGGCCAAAAGCGATATATTTTAGTTACCATGGACTATATAACAAAATGGGCAAAGACTATCACTATCTACAATGATAATACCAGTATGGTGGCTACTTTTTTATACGAAAATATTGTACCTCAATTTAGGTGTCCAAAGGAATTGGTTAGCGATAGCAGCATTCATTTCATAAATGCTATCATGGTAGCCTTGACAAACACATACGAGATCAAGCATTGAAAAATCACTCCATAACATCCTCACGCTAATGGACAAATAGAGAAGATCAATGAAATTTTGTGTAAGGTCTTGATTAAGACAATTTTAGAGCCAAATAATTATTGGGAGACCAAACTCTTCGCGGCTTTGTGGGCATATCGTACAGTATATAAAGTAACTACCAACTCTACTCCATTCCAACTAGTTTATGCACAAGAGGCAATTTTATCCATCGAGTTGGAAGTTCAAAGTTTACTTGTTGCCTTGGATGAGCGACTTAGTGACAAAGAATCATTACACTCTTGGTTGGCAAAATTGGAGGAATTGGATGAAATATAGGATACAAATCTTTTCAACATGGAAGCAACTCAAAAACGGAGGAAGAATTACTATGATAGTAAACTGCGTCTGAAGAATTTTATGTCTAATGATTTGATATTGCTCTGTTATAACTGATTTTATCATTTTTCGGACAAATTTTAAGTTCGCTAATATGGGCTGTATCATATGGTTGAAGGTTTTTCTAATGGATCTATTCAATTCAAGGATTTCATGGACCATCAATTTAATATCCACATTAACGGGAACTAATTACGATTATATAATACATAAAATCCGAGATGGATTTTCATTTTTTTTGGAAGAAGTGACTTCGAATGAACTCGGGATAGACCTAATTATGATATAAGTGCATTAGGGTGTAGAGGCGACTGAAAAGATAGTTAGTAATTACTAATGTGTTAGATGGGATGGAGGTGAAAAATGGATAGTATAGGTAACATATTATCATTATCACTAAGTAGTAAGAAAATAGGAGTGGGGCACCAGTTAGAGGTCATTTTGTGGTATCGTTTTGGATTGTTTTTTCTAAAATTGCCATTTTTTGTGTTTCTTACATATTTGAGAGTAGTAGTTCCAATTAAGAACTTGAGAGAGGGAGCGTCATGGCAATTGAAAGTACAAAGTGAGCTACAGACAAAGAGGACAGTGGCCGAAATATGAGAGCTAAACACACATTAAAACCACCTTCTGTGATAATCGTTACCAATATAGAGCCGATGAAGTTAGATATTTACTGGATGTGAAGAAGAATAAGAGACTTTGGGAATGCTCAATTGTTCAAGTTATTGCACCAGTCAGACCACTTACCATCAATCAATATGGCATTAGTGGAAGAATACGTCACAAATTATGACCCTGAGGATGAATTGAGTATCATACAAGGACAAATTATCGGGATTGATGAAACAATCCTAGAAAAGGTGTTGTTTTTTCCTATTGAAGAGATTGTAGTAGGGACCGATGAGTCAAGCAATTTTATTTGAGGAAGATTTTTCAAGGGATGTATGTCATCTTTTGAGAGGAGCCAAGGTTGGTAGACTATTGAGGCAATTTCACCAAAACTTGAGAAATAATTTTATTTTGTGGTGAGGCAGTTAGGATTGTACAGACACCTTACATATATGTCCAAACGATTATTGTATGCAGCAATAGGGATGTTTGAAGGGATGGTATTCAATTGGACAGCATACATAGCTATTTGTATTAATGTAAAGATAGGAGCCAAGTGGAAATTAGAAAAGTTTACATATTTGCTTTGTTTCAATTATGTGTATGTTGTGATCGCATATATATTGCATCAAACACGATCAGTAGAAGAAAGTCTTGTACCAATGTCAGTGCCTTCACAAAAAGAATGGAATTTGTTGGCACAGAATATCAATGAGGTGGATGTAATACATGAAATTGAAGAGTCAAGTCATACAGTGATACAAGAAGTTGTTTCAATTATTGAATCGAAATGGGTTCTAATTTATTTCACAGTAGAGGAGGAGAATGAAGCCCCAATTATAATGGATATCAATCAGTTAGCGTTTCCATAGGATCAATTGCCCAAAATTTTATCTCTTAAAAATACTTCATTGAATCACATTTCACAAATACATTGTATGGTACAAGCATTAGATGTAGAGGACAAAAGCAAACGGGATCTAGAAGACATCAAAAAGTGATATTAGATCAAAACCAAAGAATTGAAGAACAAAAATGGACTATCCAAGAAATTAAGGAATCCAAGTTGATATTGGAGCGAAAATTGGTTCATCAATATGAGGCTATAACAAAAGAAAAAGAACACATCTTATAAATTGTGGAAGGACAATAGGATTAATTGATCGAGAATCGCAAGACATAAAATTTGGAATGGGAGAAACTCAAATGCCACTTAGAAGCGGAAAGAGACAAGGCAAAGTTATTGGCAAAAGAGAAAGCAATATTGAGTGACCAATCTAGATGCGAAATGGATAGGTTGAGGTCCAAAATTGAAGTTTTACAAGCTGAGGTGGTAAAATTGACAGAAGAGTTAACTATGAGGAGCTGATCACAATTGTCAATTGAAGATGTCCTAAAATAGCTGAGTTAGCAACAACATCAGTTAGAACTCTGAGATGCCTAGATCTTGAAATTAGAGGCTCAAGTTTGTGAATTGAGAGAGTAAAATGAAGATCTCTCAGTCTAGTTGAGAAAGAAGTCGATGGAAGGATTTGAAGAAGAGGAAGATTTGCAATTGGAACCAGAATCAGTGAAACCAATAACAGATAGTGCGGCAATTGATCAATTGGGTGGACCAAAAGGGATAGTAATTTTGTAGAGTTTTTTTAAGTAGTTTTTAAATAGGTATCAATTGCGTGTTTACGAGGATATTGTACAGATATGAATGGAACTATATAGAATAGATATTAATTTGTTTTTGAAAGATATTGGTAAAATATACTAATAGTCTATAGAATAGGTAATTCAAGATGACGAATAATTGATTTAGTTATTAAAAGTGATTAATTACAAAATTATGGTTAGAATCTAGAAAATCAAGGAAAAGTATAAAGGAGTTATAGAAGTTAGTTTAAGAGGAAGACTATGATAGTCATGAGCCATGATAAGCTTGATGCTACATCTTTCTTTGTTTATTTCTTAGATTTTGTTTTCTTTGTAGAAGAAGAGTTATGGATAGTTTTTCAAAAATAAAAAGTTATGTTCTGGAATGAAAAAAGATGTGATATTGTCAAAAGAAGAATTTGATTTATTCAATATTGAGATATACAATGATAAATTAAAAGAAAATAATTGGAAATATTTGTATAGAATAGATATGAATGGAAGGATTATAATACATTGAAAATAGAAAATTGAGAGTGATTCATCAAAAGGAATCTGTAGAATCTGAAATTCTATAAAGAAGTGTGTTAAAAATGACCATTAGTGGTGAAGGATTCCAGTGTTTGGATTATGGAATGATTATGTACTGTCTTTTAGGATAGTGTGGGGTTACACGTTGTTGTTATCAGTGATGGCAAAGTATTATTAGGAAGTGGAAAATATTGTGGTATTCTTTGATATTTTTAGTGGTTCAGAATATAATTAATTATATGATCCTAACAAGTAGAACTCAAGCGCTTAGTCTTTCCTTGCATTTGAATCTCTTTCTATAAGTTTATTCTGAAAGGAATTTGTAGAATAAGTAAAACGATAATTACATCATGTATAAGTGAAATTTTATAAATTTATAAATATATTTATTTTAGATATTTTTTAGAAATCTTAAGTCATTTAAATGGATAGATTGAAGGACATGGAATTTTGATTGGATTAGAATTTAAATATTTGAATTTTAGGATTAATAAGAATATTTATGATCTTAAAAAATCTTCTAATTTGATTGAAACAAAATTTCATAAGGCTATATTAGACTTAGATTTTTATATTCTATTAATTTAGAGAGAAATTAAAGGCTTAATAAGAAGTAATCCTTATTAAAAGGTCAATATCTTAATTAGAGAAGAATGAAAATAAATAGTTGAAATTATCAAAATCTCTTTTTTTTAATTTATAAATTTATTTTTTAAAAAACTTTGTATGCTTGTTGTTTGCTTAAATATTGATATGTAATTTTTTATTATTAAAAACCAAAAATTTAATTATAAGTTATTAGAATTTTTAAATTATTATAGAAATTTGGTTAGGATTTATTTAAAATTATTTTAGGATTTTATTATCCTTTTATTAGTATTTTATTAAAGTTTAATGAAAATTTCTTAGATTTTTATTTTAATTTTATTAATATTTATTTAGAATTTATTTAGGATTATATTAGGATTTGATTAGGATTTACATAAGATTTATTTGAATTTTTTTTAATATTTTAAAGATTTTTAAAAAAAAATTAAGGTTTTATTTATATTATTTTTTAATATTTTATTTATTTATTTATATTTTCTATTTTATGTTTCTTTAGAAATATTTAAATTTTTTTAAGTATTTTTAAAAAAAATTATGATTTATTTATGATTATTTTTTATAATTTTTTTAAAGATTTACAAGAATTGATTAAAATTTGATTATGATTGCTAAAGTTTAATTGAGATTTATTTAGAATTCTATCAAAAATGTTTAGACCTTTGTTATTGGATTTTTCAATTTATCTTCTACAAGAAAATATCTAATGCATTTTGAAGTAAGATAATATACAATACAATACCATAGGAGAATAAAATATAAGATTTATTAGAACCAATCTGCATTGAGAATACACACACCGTTCGAATATGACTTTTGGCTTTGATTCTAAAAAAAAAATGTAATTACTTCTTAATCCAAAAGAATAATTTTTCATCCTAGAAAAAAATCCAGATAGGTATATGATTGATTGAATAAATACATTGGCATCTTTATTAAAATCCAACACCTATAAAGGTCTATACTTGGTTGAAATACCATAGAGACTTGTGATATTAAAGTGAAATGTCTATTCACCTTATCTGCAAAAAATCTCAACCACTTTTTTTTTTGCACATGAAATATGGTTGGATGGTAGTAAGATCCTCTATATTTGCAATAATATAAGCATAAAAGCATGTCAAGTGCCCGTCTCCTATGGTAGCACCTCAAATTATATATGTATATCCATGACATCTTCTTGGCCAAGTTTCTAATGTACCAATCAACTATAAACATATATAAAGTCAAATATGCATCTATAAAGCTTCAAAAAATCTTTGCTATAAAATAATATTAAATCTACCTACATTTACTTTCTTTCTAGTACTTCTTATGTATATAAATATGTATATTTGTAATATTATTCCCTCTCCTTCTGTTTTCAAAATAAATTCTATGATGAATAATTATTATATGTTGAAGAAGTTCAACATGCAATGACTTATATTTGCTACATATTATCACAAATATACATATTTATTCTAATAATTATCTATATGTTTAGATAGAAGTAGGTAAATATATTTTAATTTTATAATATCTTTTAGAAAAGCTTCTTAAAAGCTTTTTAGATGAAGTTTTGACTTTACATGTATTTATAGTTGGTTGATAGGTTAGAAATTTAGTCAACAAGTTAATTATATGCCATATATATTGGTAGTTTATTAAACAAGCTAAGTATGTAGTACACATATAAAAAACTTGTTTTGCAAGTTAAGACATGTGTTTAATAAAATCAACACATGTTGAAGGTCCTATAGAATATTACCATATAGCTCTTAGTTAGATAGAACATATGGATACAAGAGTGAAGCCTTTTTCACTCTTATCAATGCCTTTTTAGTTCTTAGTCTTATTTTAAGACTTTTTAATCTTTTTTATTTTTACCAATAATCATTTTAATTCAATATATTATCATCTTTGAATAATTTACTAGTAGTTTTAGTAATAGAAGAATGTATTAAGATTTTTTTTAAAGATTCATGTCTTTGAAAGTTTAACAAGAGTGCTAATTTATTATTCTTGTCTTGTTTTAGAAGTGAGTGCATTATTATACTTCTATTGTTGTATTTTAAGATTGTGGACTACCTACCTTTAAACAAATAGTTTAATTTTTTAATATTGATTTTTCTTTAAAAAGAGTAAATTATCTTTTTTTATAGAAATTTTTATTTAATATTAGAAGTTACAGATTATCCTCTTCTAATTTAATTTTTTGAATTTGTTTGAATTTTCTATAGAAGAAAAGATTATAAATGCTATTCTTAGTTGAAGTATGAATAGATTTATAACTATTGTAAATCTTCATGAGCTTGTCAACACTTTAAGAATAGAAATATCACATATTTCTAATGTGAATCACAGAAATATTATTCCCATACATATAAAAGGAGTCCAAAGTCTATGCCAAGAAGTTGTACAATTGAAGGAATCAAGTAATCAGCTTCACAAGTAAATTCATGAAGTCTCTCTTTTATAAGCACGAGAGGCAATGATTAGTATAAAGAAGAAGTTTGATGGAACAAGATCAAAATTTTGAAGATTTTTGCTACAAATTAATCTTTGTTTAAGATCACATTCTTTTCAATACTTCAATGGATTTACTCAAGTTGGATTTATAGATGCACTTCTATTGGAAAGTACTCTTTTATAGTTTATAATTTTGATAGAAAAATATTTATAATTATTTCATAATTTGAATTTATTTTTAGAAATATATATGGCTATATTTAAAAAATTAATTTAAAAAAAGTAGTAAAAACTAAGTTTGTATTATTATGATAAAGATTTATTGTTTAGCGACTTTATATGCTACTGAATTCCAAAATCTTATTCATGATGTGGATTAGAATGATAAAATCTTTATCAATCAGTTTCAATATGGATTAAAAAATAATGTAAAAAATTTATTTTTGATGATATTGAGAGCAAATTCATTGAAGCAATTTATTACTCAAGCCATTGCATATAATAATTTATTCATTGAAAGATGTAAGGAACAAAGATTTGCTGAAAGAAGTATAAGTCAAGCCATAGTAACACCTTCTAAGTTTTCAAAAGCTTATTTTTCTTGAGCAAAGCCTATGCAAATTGACACAATACATTTTATACCTCTTATTAAATAATAAAAGATTTGTCGTTGTAAAAAAGATTTATGCCTATATTATGGAGAATCCAACTATATTAATCAACATTGTTCAAAGAAGTAATGCAATCACAAAAATGAGAGGCATGGTTGCCAAAGAGGACAATGTATCAAAAAACAAGTTTTTCTAATTATAATAGAGATGATGTGGCTGAAATCTTATATAATACCTAATAAAGGTCATATTCTCTCATCAAATTCTTTACCTTGTTTTATAATAGAAGTTTTTTTAGGATTGAAAAATCATAAAGTCTTAGCCTTATTAGATTTAGGAACTTTAGCTTATTTTAGAAATAAAGACTTTGTCAAAAAATAAAGTATGTCTTTTATTAAGAAAACCAAACTTGTACATATAGAAGTAATAGATGGTCATTTGTTATCTTTTGAAGATGTTACATATAAAATTGAACCTTTAGAAGTAGCAACTAGTAGTCATAATAATTTAGTAATATTTAATATACTTAGATCTTTTTTTAATCTAATTATTTTTAGATTATCATGACTAAAAAAATATAACTTTCAAATAGACTAAATTTCTTGTAATCTTGATTTTTTCCATAGTTTAGCTCAATATTCTATTAGGCAAGTAAAAATTTATAAGATTGATACATCTAAATCATTATTAATGGGAGCAAGCACTTTCATGCATGCTACAAAAGAAGGATCAACTTTTGCTATTTACACCACCTATTATTGATGGAAAAAAGATTTCATGTAGCATTCCAAGCCAACACCAAGATTATGAAGAAATATTTTTTTAAAAATAAAGATATTCTTCTAGAGCATTATCTTTATGATTGTTCCATCAATCTTTGAGAAAAAGCACAACCACCATTTAAACCAATTTATAGCCTATCATAAAATAATTTAGCTATATTCAAGGAGTACATTGATGAGAATTTTATTAAGAACTTCATACACCAATATAAACCTCTAGCTGGGACTCTTATTTGTGAAGGAAAAAAATAGATCTTTGCAGATGTATGTAGACTTTTGAAGACTCAATATGATTAACATCAAAAATAACTATCTTCTATATTTAATTTTAAGAATTTTTGATCAATCAAATAAAAAAAATATCTATACAAAAATATATCTATAATGAGCATATAATTTGGTACATTTTAAAGGAAAAGATGAATAAAAAATTGTGTTTTGAATCAAGAGTGGATATTTTGAATATAATGTCATATCTTTGAGATTCAAAAATCCACTACTTACTTTTTAAAATCTTATAAATGACGTCTTTTGTAGGTTTCTTCATGATTATTTTATCTATTATTACGATAATATCTTAATCTATTTTAAAAATAAAAAATATATATATATCATATTTTTTATCTATTAATAAAACTAAAATATGCATACTTATATGCCAAGATGAAAAAATATATATTCAATACTATTCAATTTGAATTTTTATAATACATCATTTTCAACAAAGATTTAATAATAGATCCAATAAAGGTTCAACTATTATAGATTGAGAGATCTCAAAAATAATTAGAGATGTATAATATTTTTTTAGATTTTCCATTTATTACAAAATCTTTATTAAGAACTTTTTTCAAGATTTATAATAAAGAGATTCTTGCGATCTTGGATTTATTTTGAGAATGATATTATTATGTAGAAGGAGCTTTAAGTCTAGTCACTATATATACAAATCTTAAGAATCTCAAGAATTTCATGTCAATAAATGTTTTAAATCATCACCAAGCTCATTAAAGCTTGTCTTTATCAAGATTTGATATCAAGTTTACTTATCAACTCAATAAACAAGAAGATTTATCAAATGCCTTTTTTAGATCTTTTCATTTTGCATCAAAAGAAGGAGGCTCAACTTTTTATCAAGAAAGAATGATTCTTGAAGCTAGAGCATTTTTATCTTTCAGCATTAAAATTAATATTTATGAAACAAATTCAATCAAATATGTCCTTTGATCGTCCTATTTATAATATCAAAAATAATTCTTCTAAGTTTCATGATACTTCTAAGTTTAAGTTCAAGAATAATCTATTTTATTTTAAAAAATAATCATATATTTTAGAAGCCAAAGTACAATTATGTATTCTTTAAGCTAAACATGATTTTTTAGCAATTGGACATTTTGGGTACAATAAGACTTCAAAGCTAATATCTAAAGATTTTTGGTAGTAATATATATAAAAGATAATCAAAGACTTTATATAATCATGTGATATCTATTTAAGATCAAAAATTCCTTGACATCAATCTTATGGACTTTTTTAGCCATTACTTATTTCAAAACAACCAAAATCTTTTATTTCTATAAACTTTATCATCAATCTTTCAGTCTCAGATTCATATGATTTTATATTTGTGATAATAGATTATTTTACCAAGATGGTATATTTTGTACCATGTACAAAATCTATCACAAGTAAAAAAAATGGCTAAATTTTTTTTGATAATATCTATTTTTATCATAGATTACTCAAAGATATCATATTGGATAGGAAGATTCAATTTATATTAAGATTTTTAAAAAACCTTTTTAAGATTCTAAAGATAGATATAAAGATCTCATTGATTATTTATCCTCAAGTTATCAAACAAATAGAATAGGTGAATCAAGTTCTAAACTAATATTTGAGCTATACCATCTATTGTCATTAAGATGATTGAATAATTCTTTTGCTATTGGCAGAGTTTGTATATAGTAATATTGTACATTCTTCTATTCAAAAAATAAATTTTTTTACCAATTATAATTACCATCCATAACTTGATACTTTTGTCTTTTCAAAAGTTGATAATCTTATTGCAAAAGATTTAAAAAATTATTTGTGAGAGCTACATGCAACAATGAAAGCTTAGTTAAAGAAGCTTAAGAAAAACAAAACTTCAATATAGATGCCTATTATAAGAAACAACCACAATTTAATATAGGTGATAAGGTATGATTACTTTGTTACAATATTAAGACTACTCGTTCTTGTGACAAGTTGGACTATTGTAGGTTTGGAACTTTTTTAATTTGTGAACATGTCAATCCTATTGATTATTGATTATATCTATTGGAATCTATGAAGATCCAACTTATATTCTATGTATCTCTTCTTGACTCATATAAAATAGTGAATATCTTGGAAAGAAGACAAATGCCATATCTTCTTAATGAAGTAGATAATGATCAAAAGTTTGAGGTGGAAAAAGTCTTAGATTCAAGACAACACCAAAATAGATTAAAATATCATATTTATTAGTATAGATATGTATTACAAAAATATTTAGGTATTCTAATAAATACCTATATGATTAAGTAGGAGTAGGTAAATGTAAATAAAAATAAGTTAATTTCATAAGATCTTTTAGAAAAGCTTCATAGAAGCTTCATAGAATTTGCTTGAATTTACATGTGTTTGTAGTTGATTGATAGATTAGAAACTAAGTCAACAAGTTAATTATATATTTATAGCTTACGAAACAAGCTAATTATGTGGCGCATATATAGATAACTTGCATTGCAAAGTTAATAGGTTTTAGAGGACTTATAAGACATCACTACATAATTTCTACTTAAGAATATATATAGAGGCAGGAGTGAAGTCTTCTTCATTCTTGTCAATGCTTTTTATAGTCCTTAGTCTTATTTTAAGACTTTTTAGTCTTCTTATTTTTGGCAATAGCTATTATAATTTAATATTATATCATTTTTGAGTAACTTTCTAATTCCTTTCAATGATACAAGAGTGTATTGAGGATTTTCTTTCTTTGAAATTCATGTCCTTGATAATTTGACAAGAGTACTAACATATTGTTTCTATCTTATTTTAGAAGTGAATAGATCATCCTACTTCTATTGTTGTATTTTGAAGATTTCAAACTACCTTCTTTTAAATAAAAAAATCTTATTTTTTAACACTAGTTTTTTTAAAAGAGAATAGATTACATCTCTTTGTAGAAATTTTTATTAGAGGTTGCAGATTGGTCTCATTTAATTTAACTTTTTGAATTTATTTAAGTTGTCTATAGAAGGAAAGATTATAGAAGCTATTTTTAGCAAAAATGAGAATAAATTTATAAATATTCCATATCTTCATGAGCTTGTCAATACTCTAAGAGTGAAAATCTCATGTATTTCTAATATGAATTATAGAGGTATTATGCCCATGCTTATCAAGAAAGTTCAAACTTTGCGATAAGAAATTGTGCAATTGAAGAAAGCAAGAAGATCAATGTTATAATCAAATCCAAGGATTTCTACTTTCTACAAGTATGATGGAGATAAGGATTAGTATACTTGAAAAGTTTAATAGAATAAGATTAAAATTTTATGGATTTTTGCAACCAATCAAGCTCTATCTAAGGTTGCATCGTTTCCAATATTCCAATGGATTTACTCAAGTTGGATTCATAAGTCCACTTTTATTAGGAAGTAATCTCTCTTAGTTTTCAACTTTAATAGAAAAAGATTTGTAACTCTTTTATGATTTAAATTCATTTTTAGAAGTGTTAACAACCACATTTGAAAAAAATAATCGAAAAAGAGTACTAGAGACCAAGCTCTTATTTTTATGGCAGGAATTATGGTTAGCCACTATATATGCTGTTCACTTCCAAAAGCTTGCTTGTGACATGGACTCGAATAACAAAGTCTTTATCAATAAATTTTGATATAGGTTAAAGGATAATACCAAAAAACTGTTACTGATAATGCCAAAGACAAAATCTTTAGAACAATTTATTGGTTAGGCTATTGCATGCGGCAATCAATTCTTTGAAAGACGTTGTCATGATGTAACATGGATAACAAGTGAAAGGGTGAAGAAAATATCATGTTTTGAGGATCTCACTTCAAAAATATTATACCAAATTATCTTGGAAAAATAGATATTAGTCAAAGGGTAGAAAAATTAAAGGTGCTAATGCTGCCTATTTACAAATTATGCTTCTATTTACTTTATAAGGCCATAAATAAGGCAAAAAAAGGTAGATTAGAAAAATAAAGGATATAGGAATATGTAGGGAGGAAATAGGAGTACAAATTAGTAAAAATTACCTCAAGAAGACGAAAGTTGATACCCGAAGAGGACCGGTTATGAACCTGGGTCGAAATCAGACCCTGAGGCACAAAACCGTACTCTGACGGCGACTCAAGGACTCTTTGGTAGATCGGAGAGTAGATTTTGATAGAAGATTGGATAGGTTTTCTATGGGTGTTGGTTTTGGGTGATTTGGAGTTGATATGACTTTGTAAACGCTTTGCAAAGTCGAGGTTTGTTTCGGATGACTTGGATTTTATGAAATAAAATAGGGTTTATGTTTTGGATGATTTTAAGAGTTTTGTAATAGATCTATGGGTGAAATTTTGTAGGTTTATGGTTATAGTTGTGTTAAATATGTGTTGTGAATTTGAGCTTGATCTAACGGTTGAATTAAGGGATATTGAGGTTTAAGTGGGTCAAGGTCTCAGAAAGTAGAATTTTAGGTCTAGTGGGGGTTTTTGAGATTTCTTGCAATCTATTGGTTGAATTGGAGTGAAACTTGCCTGAGAGGATACTAGACTTGATTTTCTATGTGTATGAGAATTTTGAGATCAATCGAAAGATGCAAAAGAGAGATATTGGCTTTGAAAGATTGGCATTAAGATTGGAGAAGGAAGCAAGCCAATATCCGAGCACATTTTTGAGGAAATCGTCAATTTGGTAACTCCGATCCTTATCAAATTTTTTGTGCTTGTTTTTAACTTATTTTTTCAGAATTAGACAAAATTTTAGTTAAGATCAATGGTTTATTCATTAGTTATTGAGGTTTAAATCTGTTGTAGGAATTATTAGGGTTTTGTTTAGGATTTGGTTAGGATTTGGTTTGGGGTTTAGGATTTGGATTAGGGTTTGATTTAGGGCTTAGGATTTGGTTTAGGGTTTAAGGTTTGGATTAGGATTTGGTTTGGGATTTAGGATTTGGATTAGGATTTGGTTTAGGATTTAGGATTTGATTAGGATTTGATTTAGGATTTATGATTTGGATTAGGATTTGGTTTAGGATTTAGGATTTAGGGTTTGGACTAGGATTTGTTTAGGGATTAAGGTTTGATTAGGGTTTGGTTTAGGATTTAGGATTTTTCTAGGGTTTCATTAAGGTTGGATTAGGATTAGGATTTGGTTAGAATTTAAGTTTCTATTAGATTTTTGTTAGGGTTTGACTAAATTTTCTTTAATATTTTTTTATATTTCTTTAGGATTTCCTTGTGTTTCTTTTATAACTTCAATAAAATTTAATTGAGCTTTCTTAATATTTGATTATGATTGTTAACATTTAATTGTAAATTCTCTATAATCCTATTGGATTGTTAGGATCTTTTGTTGCAATTTTCTTTTACCTTCCACAGCGAGGTGCTCAGTGCATTCTCAAGCAAGACTTCACGTTATATGACAACGTCAAGAATAAAGATATGGCTAAAGAGGAATAAATCAAATAATGACGATAGCTTTTAAGTCTTCAAAAATTTATTTATCAAGGCCAGAATCAATGTAAATTGATACAATATATTTTAAATTCCTCAAAAAGTAGGAAAAGAGTCAACAATGTGAAGACAACTTATTTTTATATTGTAAAAAAGATAACCAAATTCCTCAACATTATTCAAAAAAATAATGCAATTATAAAATGAGAAGCACGATTGCTAAAAAAGACAATGTGTCAAAAAATAAGTTGCTCCAACTACAATAGGAACCGTATGGTTGGAATCATAAAAAAATTCTAGTAAAGGTCTTATTTTCTCCTCTGATCTCTCATCTTGTTTTACAATAGAAGTCTATTTAGGACCAAAAAATCACAAAATCTTAACCTTGTTGGATTCAGGAGCCTCAGCATATTTTGTAGATGAAAACTTTGTGAAAATACAAGACATATCTTTAGTTTAAAAAATCAAACTTATACATATAGAAGTAATAGATGAACGTTTATTATCTTTTGGGATGTTATACATCAAACTATTTCTATAAAAGTAGCAACTAGTCGTTACAATAGTTTAGTAATATTTAATATGACTAAATCTCTTTTTAATCCAATTATTTTAGGATTATTGTGGTTAAAAAGATATATTATCCTCAAATAGACTGGATTTCTGACAATCTTAATTTTTCCTATAGTTTAGCTCAAGGTCCTATTATACAAGTAAAAATATATAAATCTAATACATCCAAACTCTTATTGATTGGTACGAGAGCTTTCATGAATGTCACAAATGAAAGGCCATCTTTTGCTATATATGCCATATCCATTGCTAATGATAAAAAGATATCAAATAGTATTTCTAGCTAATATCAAGATTTTTAGGAGGTTTTTGAAAAAAAGAATGCACATATTCTTTGAGAGCATTGTCCTTATGATTGTTCCATTGATCTTCAAGAAAGAACTCAACCACTATTTGGACCAATCTATAGCCTATCATAAAATTAGTTGATTGCACTCAAAAAGTATATTAATAAGAACTTGGCTTAGAACTTTATACGCCATTTAAAATCTCCAATAGGCGCTTCTATCTTATTTGTGAAGAAAAAAGATGGATCTCTGTGAATATGTGTGGAATATCAAGGACTTAATAAAATCACCATTAAAAATAAGTATTCGCTATCTTTGATTTGGGACTTCTTCATCAACTAAATCAAGTAAAAATCTATACAAAAATAGCTCTATGAGGAGCTTATAACTTAGTCTACATTAAAAAAAGAGATGAATGGAAGATTACTTTTCAAACTAGATATGGATATTTTCAATATAATGTCATGCCTTTTGGATTCATGAATGCACCAGCTACTTTTCAACATCTAATGAATGATATCTTTCATGAGTTTCTTGATGATTTTGTTGTCTGTTATTTAGATGATATTTTAATTTATTTAAAGAACACAAAAAAACATGAAGTTCATATTTGTCATATGTTAAAAAACTAAAAGATGCAAGATTATACGCAAAGATAGAAAAGTATGTATTCCACACTACTCTAGTTGATTTTTTGGGACATATCATTTCTAATAAAGGCCTTATGATGGATCTAAAAAAGATCCAAACTATCATAGATTGGAAGATTTCAAGAACAGTAAGAGATGTGCAATGTTTTTTGAGCTTTGTCAATTATTATCAAATCTTTATCAAGAAATTTTTTCAAATTACAATTCTACTTATATATTTGACTTATAAAAAAAAACTTGAGTGGAATAAAGAAGTCAAAGTATTGTTTGTTGCTTTAAAGAAAAAAATTACTTCTATACCAACTTTGTATCATGTTGACTTTTTTAAACCATTCTTTATGATAGATTTATTAGACTTTGTCTTAGGTGCAGTATTGTTATAAATAGGAAAAAATGATAAATTCTATTCAGTAGCTTTTTATTTTAAGAAAATTTTAGTAATTGAGATTAATTATGAGATCCACAACAAAGAACTTCTTACAATTGTGGATTCATTTCAAGAATGGCATCATTATCTAGAAGGCACTTCAAGTCTAATTACAATATATACATATCACAAGAACCCTAAGTATTTCATATCAATACATATTTTGAATCATTGCCAAGCCCATTAGAGCAGTTTATTATTAAGATTTGATTTCAAGATCATATATCAACCTAAAAAATAACAAGATTTATCAGATGCTCTTTCTAGACATTCTTATCTCACACCAAAAGAAGGAAACATATCTTTTAATCAAGAAAGAATAATCTTCTTGAAGGTAGAATATTTTTATCTTTGAGCAATGAAATCAATATTAATTGTTAATTTAATATTTTTCAAACAAATTCAATTGAATATGTCCTCTGATCCTCTTATTCATGATATCAAGAATATTTCATCTAAATCTCATGATATTTTAAAGTTCGAATTCAAAAACAACCTATTCTACTTCAAAGGATGCCTATATATTTCAGAAAAAAAAAAAAAAAAAAAAAAAAAAAAAAAACACGCTTACAGGTTCTTCAACCATGTCATGACTGTTTAGTGGCAGGACATTTAAGATACAACAAGACTTTAGAGCTTATATATAGATATTTTTGGTGGCCACAAATGTGAAGGGTGATAAAAGACATTGTCTAGTCATGTGATGTTTGTTTAAGATTAAAAACTCCTTGTCATCGATCCTATAGACTTTTCCAATCATTGCCTATATTCAAACAACTATGATCTTCTATTTCTATGGATTTTATTAAGATCTTTTAAGTTCAAGTTCAAATGAATATGTATTCATAATTATAGATTACTTCACCAAAATGGCGCATTTTATACTATGTACAAAATCTATTTGAGGTAAAGAAATAGCTAAATTTTTCATCAAAAATATTTATTGCTAACATGGATTATCAAAAGATATTATATCGAATAGAGAGACTCAATTTATATCAAGATTCTAAAGAATCCTATTTTAGATTTTAAAGGTGGATATAAAATTTTCTTCGACTTTTTATTCTCAAAGTCATAGGCATATAGATTGGATGAATGAAGTTTTGGAGCAATATTTAAGGTCTACTAGGAATTATCATCAAGATGATTGAACAACTCTTTTGCCATTGGTAGAATTTGCATACAGTAATTTATTATATTTTATTGAAGTAAGTAAGTAAAAATAAGATAAGTTATATAGTAAAAGATATTATCTTAGATAAGTTGCTAATGGTCAAAGGATTGACTCTTGATATATGGGAAGGGCATCTTATAGACATAGGATGAGGTCAAGGACCAAGAATCAAACTCAAGAGAATAAAATATGAACTAGCAAATATCCAAAGACTAGATAAGAATAATTAGCGTTTGGCATAAGATACCCTTGAGATTAATAAGATGTCAAAAGATTCAAGGACCATAGAATATCCTTGATGTACATTAGATACCAAAGGATCTTTGGACCTACGATCATGTATATAAAAATCAAAGAGTGGAAGTTATCTTGTAGGTCAAAAATCACAATCTATAAGTATTGGATGTTGGAAGTGAGAAAAATCTTATTCCATACTCTCTTTATGTGCAACCTTGCTAATGCTATATGTTGTCACTTTAAAGTTCTATTTTTTCAATAGGTTATGAATCCACTCACCTTTAATTCTAAGTTTTGAAGTTCTTTGAAGACTTTGTTGTAATAACAAGTAGATCTTATGGTTATTGCTAATGTTAGAGTTTGATATCTTTTAAATTTCTTTTTGCATCTAGTTGTTGATGTAATTATACTCTTACTTATTATTAAGTGCATTCATGGTCTTAGAGATTATTATATACTTTAGAAAGTTATTTTAGAACACTAATGGTGTATTTTTTTGTTGACCTACCTCATTGATATACTAACATTGAACTTTAATGTACTTAAGTTCTTAATAGATCTTCTTATAGTAAAAAGAGATGTTATAAGACATTAGAGATGATAAAAGAGCGGAAAATCTTGCAAAAGAGGTAAAGATAGTGTATAAAACTTATGAGAAGTCTTATAAGTGAAGTTGAGAGTGATCAAGTAGTGAAATCACTAGTTTACTCACAAAGAGGGTATTCTGGGATTCTAAGGCAACAACACCTTTTTGTTGATTTTTAGAGTTCTATCTTTCTTTCTTTTTTTTTTAATATACCCCTTCTTTAGACATGGCTTCAAGTGTAGGTAAGGATTTGAGAGTGATTGAGAAGTTTAGAGGTGATAACTTCTACCATTGGAAGAAAAAAATGTAGCTTTTAATGACTTCATTCGACCTTTGGAACATTACTAATGAAAGTGAAGAGCCTCCTAGTGATGATGCTGATGTCAAGGTGAAGAAGTAGTACAAAAAATGTGAAAAGAAGGATTTTGACATCATTGCAACAAATCTTGATGATGCCAACTTTTCACATGTAATTGCTTGCAATGGACCAGCAGAAGCATGGAAGATTTTTTGCAATATCTATGAAAGTAGAAAACTTGCTAATATTCTGTGGATAAAAAAAAAGTTCTTAACAATAAAGATGGAAAAAGGAGATGACCTCATAGCTCATGTCAACAAGATAAAAGCACTTTCAAACCAACTAGCAATTGTTGATATGCGAGTTGATGAAAGAGAAATTGTGTTCGCATTGTTCATGAACCTTCCCGAGTCCTACAACTATCTCATTGTGGCATTTGAATCTATCAACATGAAGGAACTTACCATGAATTATGTTGGATCAAGACTTGTATATGAAGTAACCAATTTGGAAAAAAAAGAGCTTCAAAGTGATGATTCAACTCTATTCTCAAGATAAAACAAAGATAGTTTTCCACACCAACATGATAATTTAAAAAGAAATATGAAAAATTCCTATATTTATAAAAAATCAAGTCATTTTGCTTAAAATTACAACAAGGCCAAGAGAGAAGATAGGAAAAATGCAAACAATGCTAGTAATAGTTTTGGTGGAAATGATTATGCTTTCATGGCAAGTGAAGGAGCCTCCATAGCTACCATGTCTAAGTGGATTATAGATTCGGATGCCACTAAGCATATGACACCATACAAGTATTCATTTGATACTTATAAAGGAATTCCATCAACAAAAGTATAGTTGGGAGATAATAGTATGGTACAAGCTATTGAAATTGGTTCCACTATAGTGGAGATTATAGTAAAGGACCAAATCAAGAGGATCAGATTGAAGGAAGTCTTACATGTGCCAAAGATAAAAAAGAACCTTCTTTTGGTGAGCAAACTTGTATCATATGGTTGTAAAGTTCAATTTGATATGGATGGATGTTTTGTGAAGACATTGAATAGACAACATGTTGCCAAAGGCCTTAGAAATGGCAACCTCTACTTCATCAATTATAAGAAGGTGAATAGAGTTGAAGTGGCAGCATATGCTAATTTTCCACAAAATCGAGACATGTTTGGCATTTGACATCAACAACTTAGTCATTTGAATGCCAAAAGCATGAAAGAGCTCCAATCTATTTTAAGTGGCTTGGATCTTGGTTATTTCAGTCACAATTCTATGACACTTACTTGTGAAGGTTGTTTCCAAGGCAAACAATAAAAAGCTTTATTTTCAAGTAGAATTACAATACATACAAGCAAATTATTGGAGATGATTCATTCTGATGTTTGTGGACCAATGAAGACACTATCAATTGGAGGAATAAGGTACTTTGTCACATTTATTGATAATTTCTCAAAAAAGGTATCAATATACATCATTAAAGCCAAGAGTGAGTGTTTTTCAAGATTTAAAGAATTCAAGGTACTTGTTGAGAAGCAATATGAGTACAAGATGAAAGTATTGTACACGGACAATAGATGTGAGTACCTGTCAAAGTATTTTGATGAATTTTTGAAAAATCAAGATATTATAAGATAAATCTCTATTCCTTACATTCCACAACAAAATCGAATTGCTGAAAGAGTAAATTGTACCATTATGGAGATAGCAAGGAGTATGCTTCATGCATACAACCTTGGGCATGAATATTAGGCAGAAGCTATGGTCAATGCAATGTATACAATGAATAGATATCCAACAAGTGTACTCATATCAATTACTTTATAAGAAGCTTGGAGTAGCAAAAAAAACCTTATGTTTCATACATGAAGATCTTTGGATGCATTACTTATGCAAAAAAACTAAATTGCATGAGGTCCAAACTTAATGCAAAAGGAACAAAATGTGTATTTGTTGGATATTGTGAAGATATCAAAGTATATAGACTCATGTATTTAGAAACCAAGAAAATCATTTAAAGTCATGATGTAGAATTTTTGGAGCACAAGAATGCTTATGAGTACTTAGAAAAGAAATAAGTTTAAAGAGAAAAAAAGATTGCAAGAGCTATTGGATTGCATGAAGATGAATCTTCATCAAATAAAGTGAGATATCCTTTAAGAGATCAAAAAAAACTTACTGCATAATAGAAGAACGACATCTTTCCTCAAGTAAGTGAAAAACATACCAATGTTGCACTCTTTGCTGATCCATTGAGTTTGTGTGATGCAATGAAGTCCATGGATGCTATGAAGTGAGAGAATGATATGAAAGAAGAATAAAAATCACTCATGGAAAATAGAACATGGGAATTGACTCAACTTCTACCAAATTGATCTTCAATTGATTGTAAGTGGGTGTTTAGAATCAAAAGGAATGCAATAGGCAATGTTGTGAGATACAAGGTTAGGTTAGTTGCGAAATGATACTCACAAGTTCTTTGAGTTGATTTCAATGAGACATTTGGTCTTGTTTTCATATTGTAACATGACTATATGGTAAAAGATAATAATATAAATCTTATTATAGAAGAACCAAGTTAAAAGATAAAATAAAAAAATATAGATAAAAGATAGGAAGGTAATAAAAATTTTAGTAGTAATACTACCTTTTTAGAAAAAATAGCTTCTAATTACATTGTAAAGCCAAAAATAAGACAAAATAAAGTAGATTGGAAAAATAAATAATAAAGACATCTTTAGGACAAAGTTAAGAGTAAATTCTAATAAAACTTATCTAAAAAAACTAGATATTGATACCTGAGGAGGACATGTTATCAAACTGGGATGAAATCAGACCTTGAGGCACAAAATCGAGCACCTATAGCAACTCGAGGATTCTTTGGCAGATCAAAGAATGGTATTTGATAGCAGATTGGATAGAATTTCTATGAACATTGATTTTGGATGATTTAAATTTGTTATGACTTTGTAAGAGCTTTACAAAGTTAAGATTATTTTGGAATGACTTGGATTTTGTGAAATAAAATAGGATTGACGTTTCTAGTAATTTCAAGACTTTATAATAGATCTATAAGTAAAATTTTGTAGGTTAATGGTCATAGTTGTGCTTAATTTGTGTTGTGAATCTTAGCTTGATCTAATGGTTGAATTGAGGGTTATTGAGATTTAAGTAGGTCAAGGTCTCAAAAAGTAGAATTTTAGGTCTAGTGAGGGTTTTTAAGATTTCTTGCAATTGACTAATTGGATTGGAATGAAATTTATGTAAGAAGAAATTAGACTTGTTTTTCTATATGTATGAGAATTTTGATATTAATCGAATAGTGGAAAAGAGAGATATTGGCTCTGGAAAATTGCCATTTAGGTTAGAGAAGGAGGCCGACCAATATCCAAGCACGTTATTGAGGCTATCGTCTATTAAATAATTCCAATCTCTTTCAAAAATATTTGTACTTGTTGTCAACTTAATTTTTAAGAAGTATACAAATTTTGAGTTAAGATCAATGGTTCATTCATTAGTAATTGAGGTATAAATTTGTTATAAGAATTACTAGGGTTTGATTTAGGATTTAGGATTTGATTTAGAGTTTGGTTAGGATTTTATTTAAAAATAGGATTTGGTTAGGATTTGATTTAAAATTAGGATTTAGTTAGGATTTGATTTAAGATTAAGATTTGGTTAAGATTTGATTTAGGATTAGGATTTGATTAGGATTTGATTTAGAATTAGGATTTCGTTTGGGATTCAGGGTTTGGTTAAGGCTTGATTTAGGATTAGGATTTAGTTTAGGATTTAGGATTTGGTTAGGATTTGATTTAAGATTAGGATTTGGTTAGGATTTTATTTAGGATTTAGGATTTGATTTAGAATTATTTAGAATTTGATTTAGGATTAGGGTTTGGTTTAGGATTGGTTAGGATTTGATTTAGGATTTAGAGTTTAGTTTGGATTTGATTCAGACTTAGGATTTGGTTAGGATTTGATTTAGGATTTAGGATTTTATTTGAGTTTTTTTAAAGTTTAAGATTTAGTTAGTTTTTGGCCTAAAGTTTGAATGAAGTCCAATAGGATTTTAACTATGATTAAATTAAGATTGAATTGAGATATATTTCAGATATATTTGTGATCATTTTGATATTTTTTTAAGATTTTTTATTATTTCTTTGTAATTCTTTTGAGGTTTCTTTGAATTTGATTAGAGCTTACTTAACATTGTTATGGTCTAATTAGAATTTAATTAGTATTATATTAGAGTCAAGGTTTTTTTGTTGTAATTTCTATTCTACTTTTTTCAGCCAGGTGCCTGAAGCATTCTCAAGCAAGACTTCATATATTACGATACTATTGTCCAGGTAGAGAGAATTTGCCTCTAGAAAGTACTAGGCTTCTAGCTGCCATTAAATACTCAATCAAGTCTAAGATATAAAAGTATCAAGTTTATATATATTTTTTTTTCTTTCTGGGAAATTATATCAATATATAAGCCCAAGTACAAAGAAAATATCCAAATGTATGATAAAGTATCTTAAAACCTTATCTATCCTTATGAAAAATGTTTTCCAAACTTCAACAGCTCATATCTTAAAATTGGACCATCCAAAAATCTAAAATTTTACATAAAGTACTGATATACTTTCAAAAACTACCACAAAAAAATTCAACTACAAATTCCTTACGAAGCTTGAAATATCACCAAAACTGTAAAAATAGCTTTAAATCCTAGCTTATTTATATCCGCAAGCTAATTTCTTCATATCTCATAAAATAAGTACTCAAATACCATCAAACTTTGATCTATAGCTTTTTAACCTAATAACTCACTTATAAAAATTTTGAGCTGAAAATTCGTCCAAAAATTCAAGATATGGCTCCAACCATTACTATCAACAAAATGACTCACTTACCGCCTTTGAATTACATGTGTTGTCTTCAATGCCCTATAACTCCTTCATTTAGACTTGGATTTCATCAAATAATATATGTAAAATATAGCTAAGAAAGTGTTCTTTCCAACTTCAGTTGCCGATCTTTCATTGCTCTTTGTACGCATATGTTATGTTTCAAAGAGTGAAAGTACATACAAATTTGACACCTTAACTTTGAACACTTATATCTCATTCAAAAATATTCAAAATTATACAAACTCTTCACCCAAATTATACCCAATATCTTGAACTTATTGATCGTAGCCTCTTGAGCTGAAATGACTTCGAAAGAGAAACCCTAATCTCTAATAAGGCCTCAGGCAGCCTCCTTCAAGCCCATTGGGTATGGCCTTTGACCAATAGGAATAAAGATCTCCATTCCTTGCCTTCATCCAACCATGCCTTGCTTTCATCCCTTCCAATAAGCCTCCTAATAGTTTAGACTTTCATCTTTAGACTCCAACCTTCTCTTAATTTTTATACTAAATATCTAAATCCTACATAATATATACACTATAATCAAAATAGATAAATTTCCAAATAAATTTTCTTATATCAATTTTCTTTAAATTTATTTACTAATCACTCTAATCTACATCAAGACTTACAAACATATTATATATCTTAATTAATTTTTACATACTATAAGAAATTACAATATGACACCGTGGCCAAATTCACCACTATTAGAACCATTGTGGCAATTGGGGCAGCAACGGACTTAGAGATGCATTAAATGGATGTGAAAACAACCTTCTTGAATAGAAAGTTGGAAGAAGACATCTACATAGATAATTCTCAAGGATTTGTTGAAGATAGCAAACAACATCTTGTTTATTTGTTGTAAGGAGTGAAGTTGATCATTCTTAGTATGTGATACAATTAAATGAGTTCATATTGATTGTCATCCTCTATATTGATGATTTGATCATCTCAACCAATGCTATGATAATAATGGATTAGTTGAAGATAAAATTAGAAAAAGAGTATGAGATGAATGATTTAAAAGACTTTAATTATTATTTAGGAGTGGAGTTTGTGAGAGATTGTTCTAACAAGACCATTATAATAAGCTAAAGTAAGTATATTGAAGAGATGTTGAAAAGATTCATACAGAAGACTGTTAGCCTATTGAAACACCTTTGAAGGTTAATTTGAAGTTGATGAAATTTACATAAGAAGACTTTGCTGAAGTTGAAGGACAAATGCAACGTATTCCATACAAGGCAATAGTGGGCTCACTAATGTATACAATAGTTGGCACAAATGTAGATCTCGTATATACGGTGAGTATTGTGAGCCAATACATATCAAAGGCTGGACCAATTCATTGGACAACCATCAAAAGGATCATGAGATATTTAAAAGGTACTTTAAACTTCAAATTATATCTTCAAGGTAATAATATTATTATGCATGGTTATTGTCATGTAGATTGGACTAGAGATGCAAATGATAGAAGGTCAATAATGAGATACGTATTCTTTGTTGGATTGGGAGCAATTTCATGGAATTGCAAAAGACAATCGACAATTGCAAGGTCAACAATAGAGGTAGAGTACATAGCAGCAAGCTATAGTGCAATAGAGGCAATATGGCTAAGAAAACTTTTGGAGAACATTAGAATAGTACAAATGGAAGCAATTCCAATGAAGTGTGATAATCAACGATGTCTTATTTTTATAAAGAATCTAAAGCATCATTCAAGGTTCAAAGACATTGACATTCAACATTACTTTATACGAGAGAAGATTGAAATGGGAGTAATTGATATGAAGTATTGTACAATAGAAGACATGCTTTTTGATTTGTTGACAAAAGCATTAGTAAAGGATAGACATCACATGTTGATAAAGGCTTTAGGATCGAAAGTCCCTTGACCAGTAACAAAGTAAGAGTATTGAAATAAGTAATTAAAAGTAGAATAAGTTATGTAGTAAAAGATATTATCTTAAGTAAATTACTGATGGTCAAAGGATTGATTTTTGGTGTATAAAAATGACATCCTATGGATATAGGACAAGGTCAAGGATCAAGAGTCAAAATCAAGAGGATAAAGTATGAACTGGGAAATATCCAAAGACTAGATAAGAGTAATTAGTGTTTGGCATAGGATACCCTTGTGGTTAGTACAATGCTAAAGGATCCAAGGACCATAGAATACCTTCAAGGTACATTAGATACCAAAGGATCCTAGGATCAAGAATCATATGTGTAAAAGTCAAAGAGTGGAAGTTGTTTTGTATGAGAGCAACCACAACCTCTAAGTATTGGATGTTGTAACTTAAAGAAATCTTATTCTATACTCTCTTTGTCTACAACCTTGCTGATGCTATGTATTGTGACTTCAAACTTCTATTTCTTCAATATATTTTTCTATCCAACAAACATATTTTTTTACCAATTATGGTTATCATCCATAATTTGATACTTTTGACTTTTTAAAAGTTGATAATCTTATAGTGGGAGATTTAGCAAATTATTTCTTAGAGCTACATGCAACAATGAAGAAATAATTAAAAGAAGCTCAAGAATGATAAAAGACTAATGTAGATTCCTATCACAAAGAACAATCACAATTCAAGGTAGAAGATAAGATATGGTTACTTTGTTGTAATATCAAGACTACTTGTCCTTGAGACAAGTTGGACTCTTGTAGGCTTGAACCTTTCTCTATTAGTAAACAAGTCAATCATATTACTTATTGATTATATCTACCAAAGTCTATGAAGAATTACTCTATATTTCATGTGTTCTTTTTTGAGCCATATAAGATAGTGAATATCTTGAGAAAAAGACAAATGCCATCTCCTCATATAGAAGTAGATAACAACCAAGAGTACAAGGTGGAAGAAGTCTTAGATTTAAGGTGGTACCAAAATAGGTTGGAATATGTTTTTTATTAGTGAGAATGTGATATTAATGAATGCATACAAGAGCCAAAAAAGAATCTTATAAATGTAGCAAAGAAAGTTGAAGCTTTTCATCAATGACATCCATCAAAATTAAGATGAAGAATAGCAAATCTTTGCTATAAAAGAAACAAGATTAAAAGAAAATAATACTCTATTTTCTATCCTTCTTTGTAGCTTCTATGTAGTTAAGGAGATGGAGAACTAATAACTAGTAGATTCAACTTAAGAGCTTTTATTTGCAGACTTATTAGATAAGACATTCCAATTGTCACAATTTTCAAGATGACAAAATTGAGATGAAGATCTTGAAGAATGACATGTCTTTCTTCAAATAAATGGAAAGATATAACATGTTTGGTATCACAACTTTAGAAGAGACTCCCGATATTTGGTGATTTTATTAGAGATAGAAAGAACTCCTAACAATGTTTCAAATGTTTTATTTGAAGGAAGTTACAAAGGTGTCAACAATGACCAAATAACATGGTCATCTTCTTGCCTTGGTATGAGACACTATCAATGGCCGAGAGGGCCTATCAACCATCATCAAAGAGAACAAAGATTGGAGTATGTAGTAAATATAATTTGTCGCATCTTAGATTTTTTCAACATTTGAAGATCGCTCCTTGAGAACTCATTCCTAGAAGGGGGGATAATGTCACACACATATATAAGTATTCTAATAAATATCTAAATGATTAAATTGGAGTAAGTAAGAGTAGATAAAAATAGATTAATTTTATAAGACCTTTTAGAGAAGCTTCTTGAAAGCTTCATAGATAATGCATAACTTTTACATATGTTTGTAGTTAATTGATAGGTTAGAAATTTGGTCAACAAGTCAACCACGTATTGGTAGCATGTATTGGTATCATGTATTGGTAGCTTACAGAATAAGCTAATTATGTAGCATACATATAAAAAACTTGCCTTGCAAGTTAAGATATGTGTCTTTTAAAGTCGATATGTTTTGGAGGTTCTATAGAACATCGCCACATAGCTCCTAGTTAAGAATATATATAGAGGCAAGAATGAAGCCTTCTTCACTCTTGTCAATGCCTTTCTAGTTATTGGTCTTATTTCAAGACTTTTTAGTCTTCTAGTTTTTGGTAATAGCCATTCTAGTTCAATATTATACCATCTTTAAGTGACTTTCTAGTTACTTTCAATGATATAAGAGTGTGTTGAAGATTTTCTTTCTTTAAAATTCATATCCTTTACAATATGATATTATTGAATGTATATAGGAGTTAGCAAAAAAATTTACAAATGTAACAAAGAAGGTTGAGGCTTTTAATAAATGACATCTATCAAAAATAGGATGAAAAATAATAAGTTCTATGAAAGATAATACTGCTTTTCATAGAACTTGTCTTTAGAAGAGAAGGTATTGTCACAAATATATGTATTTATTCTAATAATTATTTATATAATTATGTAGAAATAGATAAAAGTAGATTAATTTCAAATGACTTTTAGAAAAGCTTCTTAGAAAATTCATAGATATTATTTTGATTTTATACATATTAACAGTTAACTCGTAGGCTAAGAACTTGGTCAACAAATTAGCCACCTAATACATGTATTAATAGCTTGTAGAACAAGCTAACTATGTGGTGCACATATAAATAACTTGTCTTATAAATTAAATCATGTGTTTAGCAAAATCAACATATATTAGAGGTTTTATAGATTATTACTAGGTAACTCCTAGTTAGAGAATATATATGGAAGTAAGAAAGAATCATTTTCACTCTTATCAATATTTTTTTAGTCTTTAGTCTTATTTCAAGATTTTCTAATCTTTTTGTCTTTAGTATTAGCCATTCTAGATTAATACTATACCATCTTTGAGTGATTTTTTAGTCTTTTTGAGTAACATAAGAGTATATTGAGGATTTATTTTTTAAAGATTCATGTCCTTGACAATTATATATATTTCTAAGGTAATTTGTAATAATATTTTTAATTAAGGTCATCTATATTATATTTCTTTTTTTTTTCTTTAGCCTAATAGGCATGTTGCATGTTGAATGTTGCATGTTAATAGGTTTGTTACATGAAAAAAGTAGATTAGATGAAGTGGAATCTTAGCTACTTTATATAGAGAGACGAAATACCATATATGAATTATACCATAGCACTTTGACAATAAGCAAAAAGAACAATTCTACATAGGTTTTAGGAATGTATATCAACATAATAAGTGCAAGGGTGGGAGATATGCATCTTGCTATGCCTCATTTCAAAAGCTGCATCTATGCAAAATTACTTGGACTCCCAAGGCGCCTAGGGCACCAAAGAATCTAATTCCTCAGTCTTTTCTTTTTTGTGGAAACATTGCCCATTGTAATCCTAGGCAATTCAAATAAGTTAGTAGGATGCAATTACTCTTACATGGAACCATTACATGGTTGTTGTCGATGGAATGAAGTGATGCAGTGTTCAATGGTGGCCTTTGGAATGCTAAAGAAATATTTAATAAGATTTGGTTGAATTTGATTGATTATGCATGGATTCAATTTAAAAATAGATACAAGAACAGTCAAGACAATTATGTTCATTGCCTAGAATGCTTCCAGATACAATGGTGTACAAATGCCATCTAAGCATCATGAATGGCTGGACAGCCTCAATGGAAGTTGGTAGGCCCTATGGATTTGTGAGGTAGGTTAAGTTAATTTGTGCTACCGGTCCTGGCTAGGTCTGGCTGGGCCCTTGCTGTATAATATTTTTTATTCTGCAATAGAAGCTCCTTCTATTTGTGTCAATATTGTTTTGGAAATAACTGCAATTTGACACTGTGACAAGCCATATGGTGCAATCAAGCATGATGCTTCTGTTTCAAATCACATCAAGCTTTCAATCACTAGAATTCACACTCAGAGCATTCATTCTGCAGAGGTCCTCCAAAAACACCTCAAATGTGGAAAAGGAAGTCTTGGATGTGTGGGTGCTGTCTCTCATACAATCCAGGGAGGGAAAGTTGGGATGGTCTTGTTGGAGCTGATATTGCTAGCTCAAACAGTCTGCTTGATGATGACCTTTACTGTGAGTGCTGTGATTGTGGCAGTCCACCCCTCTCGTCAATGCTATGCTACACTGGATACCATGTGCTCAGTCTGTGAGGTTAGTAATCCAGGCATTTGACATGAAGCACTCAGTTTCTTACTGTGGATATCTAGAAATGCCCTTACATGGCCACTTTGCCTCACTGCCCTGAGGGCCTGCAACTATCAACTTGGAATCTTGTTCAAAATGGAGGTGATCTGCTTGATGGCAAGCAGTGAAATTCTTTGAGTCAGTTGTGGTGGAATTGCAGGGATGGGATTGCCAGGGCCATGGGTGGCATCCAATGGATACAGAACCTTGGCCACAAGGGGGAAAGAGGGCAACTCAGTTGTAACACATTGAAAATCTTGGCCAGGTCATCGAAGAGTCAACTGCCCTTCCTTGACCTGAGCCTTTTATCAATAGAGCAGTGTAATACATGCTACCTTCTTTACCATAGAACACCCAACCAGCTCTGAAACTGGGTTAAGGATCACACTTGGTCAGGACCAGTCCTGCTTGTCTCATGACTTAACTCCACTAATTAGAGCAAAGATTCAAAAGTAGTGGACAAATTTGCCATGATCCATTAGGAATGACCAATAGTCAGAGCCACTCCTTGTGATTAGTGATCCCACACAAACCAAATTAATGAAAAAAGAGAGATTGGCTTGCAAGGTCACATGACTAAGTTAAAAGCTTTTAGCAAGGCTTTTGAAGATGCTATACTAAGCAGTGTTCACAAAATAGCTGCTGACACACCTAGGAGCATTGGATAGTTGGATTGGAAGGAGAACAAAACCCCAGCCCCATGGTTATGTCCTCTAGCTTGGTAGTTGTTGTTTACCAATCAATATTTGAACCCGTTAACCATCTCCCTGCAATGGAGACAACTGGCATACATTGGGTGACAAGCAACCACAAGTTTTGCATGGGTTTTCCCAGCCTTATCCCATTCTCAAGGCAAATACTTGAATCAAAATACCAATCAATTATCCCACTGAGAAAGTTTGTTTGTCCTGTGGGTCCTTGTGTCCACACATAGATGATGGATCCCCTCTTTGCATGGAACTCTATTTTTTTTCTATTTATTTATTTATTTTTCTTTTATGCTTTTTGTTTTGTCCTGCATCAGTGTCAATGAGCATGAGGCACCTCTCCACAGCTGCCCATATATCTCCCATTCTCTGCAAAACTCCCACTGATTTGCGGGACTATTTTTGGTTTGAAGCTGATGCACACTAAGTACAATGAAGAAGCAGGGAAGACTGAGTCTGTGGCCATGGAGTGGGAGTGTCCATAGCATGGATTTCTGCAGGTCCTAATAGCTTTGGCACACCTAACACTGACCAAAAATTTCATGAATGAGGCAATTACACAGTAAAAAACTTTAATTATTAGATGCTGTGATCTGTAATGCTTGCAGTGTATGAGAGCCTATGTATGTGTGTCTGCATGCATGCATATATATATTTATTTATTTATTTATTTGTGCAAAAGTGTGCAAATAAATATCAGCAGGGCAGTGGAAAGGTGCCACCAATGGTTGTTACATGATTACTATTTCTCTTGCATAGTACTAATGTTACTGTACCTCTAGTAAAGCAGTTGTACTCACCTTCCAATGAACTGCCTGTGCAGTCACTGCAAAGTTGTGAGCCTAAAAGAAGGTGCAACCACTTCATCTTGTAGCTTGCAAGCTCATCAAGCTATCACTACAAAGGCTTTCTTCCAGGAGAGGTCCAGAGCTGACAAACCCCTCGACCAATGTCAAAGTGCATGAGTTTCTACCTACAAAATTGGCAACTGTCTGCAATGCATGGCAGCTCTTCACTGTGCTGTACTCCACCTCTAGCTTTTCCCTGTGCAATACATGGCAAGCAAAGCAAGATGAAGAGCTTTAAACTGTAGAGAGCTGAAGATGCTTGAAATTTGCATGTGTGATCACACTACACAGCAGCCATTTATCATGAAATGTGGTGAATTTCTATTGTAATGGTCACCAACATGGAGAAACATGCCAAATTCCACCCAACAATTCCATCGGAGGGTGAAAAACTTCCGAGTGGGTACGTATGGAGCCGCACGGGGTTCCTTCTACACATGGAGGTGCTGGAGGTTTATGTGGACCATGTTGTGAAGAAAGAAATTGAGCACCTCCAGAAGCATGCAGTGGTGGCCTATTTCGTGGGAGGTAAGTAAACCCCCGTTTTTTTAACGAAGTGGCTGTCTATAGTAAAAGAGCAAGTGAATTCTTGTTAGTTGCTTCCCAAATCGCCGGTGGTTTGGATGTTGTGCTTGGCAGAGACTCACACGACACCGCCAATGCGGAACAACGATTCTGTGTCGCATTGGAAGCGGGGATCCGTTGGTGTACTCTCATGTCTATCACGAATGGAACAAGTGAGGACTCTGTTATTTCAGTTGATTATTGTAATCTTCCAATTAGGTGCCCTTTCTATCGTAGCACAAAACACTTGATAAAGAAATGCAAAGGGATCAAATCATCGAAAAGAGGAGTAGTGGATGCGACTGCACTGACGCAGGAACAACCAGCTGTCCTGCCCCCGGCACAAAATCACACCCTCCAATTAGGAGCTAACAATACCAAAGACGTGGAGCATTCAAATATGATCAGAGTACCACCTCAGAGAACATGGGCAATGCATTGGCTATCCATCGATGCAAAACGGCAGAATGCAGTGAGAAGGGTCAAGAGCAAATGGTCCACCCGCCTTTGTGGAAGACAATACTCATCAAAGATTCGTTCCGCCTCATTCAACATCCTCGAGCAAAATGCATAGTTCACTGATCCCCGAATAAGTCAGCGCTCGGATTCTTTCTCTGACTCAGAATGAAGAAGATGTCAATATGGTATGATCGCCCTTACTGGCACCAGAGCCCGACATAGCGATTCGAAAAGATCTGCTAGCGGTCCCAACAATGACCCACGATCGAGATGTATATTGCCTTTTCCAAAGACAATCCCCTGTTCGATGCCCCACCAAGATATGAATTGCCATCTCCAGAGACAATCCCCTATTTGACCCCCGACCAAAGGACAGGGTACTGATATGGCAGTCTCAAACTCCAGAATAATGGCCATACAAAAAGCTAGCTCAGATGTTAATCAACCACAAGAAATAATTAAAGCAACTCGTATCACTCCAGTGTTCCCACCATTCGTTGACCAAGACGTCCGTCCCAGCAGTTAGATACCCCCGCATGAAGGGAGGGACAATACAGTATGCACTGCCACCCCATCCGCACCAATAGTGAAAGAAATTGGTCAGCCCAACTTACTTCCCGAAAGAGCCGAGAGCCCCCCTTCGCCTACTGTCGAAGTGATGCCACCCCCACCCTTGTTGGAGCGAACCCACAAGAACCAAACTTGTGCAATCCAGGAGTAAATACATGCCCTAATATTGATCTGAACAGCACCACTTCTCTCTTTCAATCCCTCCAAACAGGCAGCATTGGCAACATGTCTACAGTATACCCTCCTAAGCTCCACATCAACACCGCTGGTCATCTAACACCTCGATCCAAGGCCTCTACACCAAGGACCCTTGTCAAGACGATCGACAACATTTCCGAGCATCTTCATGCTAAATTGTATCACTAGTTAAGTGATATGAACATACTTGAGGCTAATCGCCGTATTCTTACCCCACAACCTCAAAGACACAGATCACCAACTTCTATGCATACAAGATAAAGCAGCCATATTGCGAAGACAACATAACCTACTATTACAAGGACAAAGAATACCTCGAGAAGTCTCGGCAGCGAGCTCGAGGAGCATGCAATTGTTCCCTCTCCTCCTCCCTCTGCAATATTGATCAACGTTATGACTCATAACCCTTATGACGTTGACCTGGTACGAAGTTACTATTGGCCACTTTTATCCAATCTCGATTTGTTGTGTTTCCAGGAACACCGACTGCAAGGAGACCGATTGCTGTCAATCAAGGATTAGATTTGGTCCAGAGCTTACTTTGTGGGTAGAGAGGCTTTAGTTGATTACGATCACGACAGCACTAAAGCCGGGGCTGAACGGGATGGGGCGTGCATGTGGGTCGCACCCCGCCTCCAGCATCTCATTCTGAACTCGAGACACACTAGATACGAATGGATAGTGTGGGTTCAGCTCCGCGCACTCCTCTGCGTTGACCTTATTCTTTTAACTCTACATGCGGCTACGGTTCCCGTTGATTGGGAGGAACAAGCCCCATACCTCCCCCGCAAGTGCCGCTGGATCCTTTGCGGATATTAAAATGTGGTGGAGAGAAGGATAGAGAAGTCCACACAATGCGGAAAAATCATTCAGGAAATCGAGAAACCGGTCTTTGCAACACTTATCGAAGTGCTCCAAGTGGAGGATAAGTCCCCCCCCCCCCTCGAGTAAAATCCGCTACTTATGGAACAATTGGCGGAAGGATGGCGCAAGAGCCATGGTCAATTAGGTAGAATCTATACTATGTCAATTCATATGAGAAATTATATGTGCAAAGTTTCATAGAGAGAGGATGAAGAAGGAGTGAGCTACATGACATCAAAAATGACCATGTGAACTCATTTGAGAAGGGTTTAATAATAAATTTATATTTTAATGATATGTTTTTACAAAAAAAAATGTTAATAAATAAAGAGAAAATAAAAAGAAAACAACGATGTTTGTAAATGAGACGTAGACATTATAAATACAGTATCATTTTCTCGAAATTTGGAACGTGGCAGTTCCTTCGCCAAGTTTCAAACCGTTTCTACTGGTTTTGCTCCTCACCGCCTACATACCCCGATTAAACCCGGATACATACCCGTGAGGAAGAGACCTAGACAAGGTATCGAGATAGAGAGAGCCCCCGTGCCATGTGCGAGGACAGAGTGTGCTCGCCACGTAGGCGCTGACTGTGCAGGGCCGCTACCAAATTCCGATGAAGAATGAATGCCGCTCAACGTCTGGTGAAGAGGAAATGAATGCCGTGCTGCCCCTTGCCACTGTTGCTGCTGCTGCTGGTAATCAATCGCATGCGATTGATTCACGAGCTCGTCGTCCCATCTCCCTCGGGAATTCCAGAATCCCACTATAGCCCCCCTCCTTCCCTCCTCTCAGGCACTGACTGCTTCCCTTGCGATCCTCGCCTTTATCGAGGAGTGGCGTTTCTGTGTTTGCCATTGATTGCAATTTCGCCACCACGGAAGCACGATTCTGCCATAACAGGATTGATTAATTTCCTGTAGTTTGAGCAATTGCCTCTTGCATTTGTCAAAGGAGAGGAGAAGGCCACCGCTGAGGGGGTCATGGCTGCCATGGCGTCTCAGGGGATGACCTTCGATCCCGCTTTGAGGTTGTGGCGCAAAGGACAGATTGGGCGGGAGAGTAATGTTGAGTTCAGGTGAGCGCGCTGAAAATGCGGAAGAGGAATGTTGAGTTCAGGATGAAGGGAGCTGTGGTAGTGAGAAGGCGTAAAACTGAGTTTGGAGGTGCTATTCGGGGATTTGGTGGGTTGGGAGACGAGGGCGTGGTCGAGAGATTGCCGTAGAGTCAGGACGTGCTGAATATCTCCATCAGGTCGCATGTCGTGGAGATGAAGAAGGGGTACGGTTCGTTTGGAGGGGGTAGTGCGACCTTGGAGAAGTCAAAGCTGGACTTGTCGCAGTCTTCTTCCAAGGTTAAACAGGAGGTATGCAAGAGTGGGTTTTGTGTACGTGGGGTTGAATGGAGTCGCATTTTGTTGCCCTCTTGGTGATTTCGTGGTGGTAGTCATCAGATGATCGGGGATTGAGTGTGGAAAAGTTTGAGCCTCCAGATTGCGGATGACCTTATCTGTTTGGATTAGTGTGACTTGGAGTTTTTTCAATGTGGACGTTCGTATCGGTTTGGCTTTGGCATGTTGCTTAAATTGAGGATGTGTTGGTGGAACTTGGAGGAGGTTCACAGCGAGATTTTTTCATAGATTTTGTGTTGTATGGCTCTTGTGCAGATGTTAGACCGGAAGTATGTGGAAGTTATCCTACAAGAGTGGCTCAAAACGATCAGTGACTTGCCTGAAGGCTTTCGACTGGCTGTGGAATTAATGCGTTGAATGTTCCCGCATGTCGGTCTAATTTGTTTCCGAGAAAGTCAGTGAATCTCGGTGGATTACTAAAGTCGACTTGGCCAACTTGTTGCAGGTTGTAATTAATTTAAAGCATGAGGATTAGGACGTCCTTGTGTAGGTGACGTTGACTGTTTTTTTGTTCGTAGTGGTTAGAACAGGAAATTTGTATTCCAGAGTCAGAGGAGGCGTGTGTTGATTGAAATCGTCTCTGAGGACTGACATTGCGCAGTTCTGTATGTGGCTAAGAAAATATTTCTTTTGCTTTGCTGAAACAGGGATTGATTAGCTCGGCCCAGATGGTCAGGTTTTTGTCGGTAATGCAAGACCGACTTTTACTAGGAAGTTATCATGGATGCTACCTGAGCCAGTTTCAAGGGCATTCATCGGTCGGTATGTTCTTGCTACTCGCACTTTGTCAGTTCTGACATTCTATTCTTTATGTTTGGCATTCAATTCTATTCTTCCTCTCTTGAATAAATCGTATGTACCTGCGTAACTTCAGTTGAGATTTTGGTATCTCTTCTCGCCAAATGTACAGATGAGAACATCAGAACTGACTAAATTGATTGGCAATAAGTTTTGGGTTCCAAATAAGGCCCATTTTCACAAATAGCAAGGATTTGTATTGATTGCCGTTTTTATACAAGTTTTATTAGGGGCTGTGTAGAGTTCAATTTCGTTCTTGTGTCTTTGAATCTTGCATAGGATTCATTTTCTTGCTATCTTTGATTTTTTGTGTTTATTTTACGTGAACAGCATTCTTGCGGACCCTGGATTTTTGTACAAGCCAGTATTTGACGAGATGGTGACTATCGGTGATGCTGTGTGGTGGGAGTTCCAACAAAGAGGTGAAAGGTAAGCTCCTGGTTTCAAATGTAGGTGTGATTCTTTGTCATCAAGTACGGAATTTATTGATTTAATGTGATGGGTTTTTGTTCTCTACATTTTCCTATGTGCTCTTCCCATTTTAAATAGGTAGAGTCGTTCTGGCAAAAACGTTGACCTTACTATCAAAAAAACCTCGTATAGATGCCATTCAGCTCCAGTTATTGGGATTTGCAGCATTCAGGCATTTTGTTCACTGATTCCCTTGGGTTTTCTTTTTCTTTTTCTTTTTCAGGGTATAGCATGAGTGGAACGTTGCTGCAGGAAATGTTCTGACTTTGGTTGCGAGTGCAGCAGCTGTGAACTGGGCACTGTCCCTCAGCCGACCTTACGGTTCAACATTCAAATATGAATTTCAAAAACTCTCTTCAAAAGCTTCCAAACCACGTCGTTGACAAGAGCTATTCTCTTCGAGAGTTCGACATGTCAAAGCGTGTATTTTGTTTCTTCTACAAACCTGCGCATCTTAGCCTGGTTGGTATGGTAACTGGGACTGCTAGGGCAGTCTATCCAGTATTATGTCTTCAGCGAGAAATAAGGAGTATGTTATGACTTACCTTTTTCAGCCTCGCATCGGAAAGTATTTATATACGACCATCCATGTCATTTTGTGGTTGGCAATGATAATCGTTATCTAAAAATGTGAGGATCCCTGTGAATAATACGTCCTTGCTTAACAGGTTGTCACTGCCAGCCCCTTCAGTCACCACAAGTGCATCAAGTTACTGAGCGTTTATGGGTTTATTGGGTAACCTGAAGTATCAGATGCTTTTTGGGGTGGAAAGGCTTATGCAAGACCATTTCCAGCATTTGGGAGTTGTCTTGTTTTTTTTCTCTGCAGCATTTAGGTACGTCCAATGATGTGCCCCCATGTGACGAGTTCGTATGTGTGATGCAAGCCAATTCTCGGCTATGTGCGTCTTTCGTCGTGGTACCTGAGGTCAGCTTAAATTATGAACCAGTACAAGTTGAGCAACTGGTAAAGTTAATAGGCTAAATATTTTTGTGTTATTTGCTATGTTTTTTTAAGCCTATTTGTTTTTATTGTGCCATGGTAAGAGGAACTGGACCGGATTTGTTTTCACAGGGCCTTGAATATTCAGATTGGGGACGTGACAAGATTAGCGTTTTTGGGTTAAAGGAAGTTGCCCGTTGTCTATGCTGATGGTCCTCTTTCACAAGCATACCTTCATTGACATCGAAGTCAGTGGTAGGATGGGTAAACCCTGCCAAGAGTCTTATCACTGGCCTCTTGGCTAATTCGAAGGTACAAAATAAGGACGGCACGCAACGGTATACTTCTCATGTTTTCGCGAAGAGAAAAGCGAAGCGTAAAGTTAGCTCTGGAAGTAGGTGGGTAGTCACATATTGAGCAGATTTTAGAACTTAGACCCAGTCTAGCAACCATTCCAGTAGAAATTTTCGACAGAAGACTACTATTGAAAACTGAGATGTTGTGAGGTATTATTTTGCCAAGTATGATGGAACATGAGGATGAACAATTTGAATATTATTTAGGGTAATACTCCACATGGCTAATCAATCATAAATCGATTGTGTTGAGTATCACTGTTTTCCCACCTGTAGACTTGGTTTTTATTCGCGACAAGCAGGAGTTCCCTGTGTGGTGTCAACATTTAGTGGATTGATCTTACATCGTCCTTGGTTGCAACCTTGTAGTTGAAAGTTGTAGCCTACAGTTATCTTGGGTTTGGTAAAATCATAATTTTCCTTGTTTAATGGGTTTTGAGAATTGTGTCATCGTGCAAGATTATGGAAGCTTGTTACTAACGACTAAACTCATCTCTAATATATGAAAATGGACATGTGCTTCAGTATGCCCACATACAACTGATGTTACAACCTTCGTTAAGACATTGATCCCACTCAAAAATACATGTGATAAATGTGTAGAAACTTGACTTGAGCCTGGAATGAGCTTGAAGGGCAGCAACTGAAAACTTTTGGGGTGCCCATTTCATTACTTCAGTGTAATCAGTCTACACAATGCAGGGAGGGTACACCACGCTGGAACCACTTGCGGCGAAGTCTTGTTTCATATCAACTGCATAACTTCATCACAATCGTCATCAAGTGTGAATGAGCAGCTGCCGCCAGTGAAAATTACTTCAAACAAAAATAATTGATTGGGAGCACTTGTCTCTGAAATATCAGAGCGAGGTTTCAATCCTCGGACCTATGGGTTATGGGCCCACCACGCTTCCGCTGCGCCACTCTGATGGGATAATAATATATTAGTGTCGATTCCAACTTATATAGAACTTATATATTTTCAAGAACTTCAATAATTGTACTAGAATATTCTCTGCATTATTGAAGTTTGAAATAGAAGTGTTGCTTTAAGGATCTTTTCCTCTCATTTTGTATAAATGTATCCATTTATACATGTATGTGTTTACTATATAAAAATTGAAGTAAAAATAGAAAAAGTTTTTCACACATACATCTATTAAAATTTAAAACGTTTCATTTGTTCAAATGTTTCAAATGTTCATTTTGTATTTTGGTATTTTCCTTGCAATTGATTGATGGTTTTCAACTTGATATGGAAACATTGAAAAATAAAAATAAAACACCAAAATCACTAAATACAAACTTATTCTGTAAATAAAATATTTAGTATTTTTTTATGTCAAGTACTATATATATGCATATTTATGGTTTCATTGGAATACAATCAAAATAATGCATAATCATTTTTAAGTTTTGAAAGGTGTTTTTCATTGATGACGTCTAACCTTTGTCATAGACTTGGCTTCAGGCTGTATGAATTTAGGAATTTATTTTTTTTGGGTGCATATGTGTACATGCATGGATCAAATGAAGGACACCTTTTTCATAATCATAGACATGGATACAGAGTGTTGAAGTACACCTTTGTCAATCTTTACAGAGACACACTACAATGTTTGAATCATGGCTTTTTTATTCAGTTAGTTCATGTTTCATAACATTGACTGAGTACCTCTTCATATGCTATGATATGATTCCACACACTCTTTTGCACATCTATGCATGACTGAGTGTTTATATTTATATATATATATATATATATATATATATATCATAATATCAAATAAGAATGATTATATTTTTTCTTCCTTTGATTTGATTCTTGGCACGAGCGTCCACAAAACTGGTTGGCATATAAGTACAAACCTCAAAAAGCTAGGCAGGAAAATGGCCTTCCTCCAAGCAGACAGGCAAACATCAATTACATTGAACCAACTTTGGCATCATCTTGCCTTATCCCCAAGTGTTGTTTTTTCTTGTTTTTTATGGTGTGTTTGTTATTGGCGTAACTGGGATTTCATCATTGCTAAAAAAACAGAGTAGGCACAACATCTAAATTCAAAATATGAATTTATTATGTAACTCACACTTAATCCAGTTTGTGGGTATTTGGATTTTTTATAACATTTTTTTTGGTGTTCCAAAATATTTAATCTATAGTCTTATGCCAAACATTTAGAATACAAGAATTTTTCTTGTCTAAGAAATCTTCTGTTGTTGAATATTTTTACTTGTTTTACTAAGTGTCCATCTACATGGATTATTTGTATTTGAGAATGATGAATTCAATTAATTAGCATGTGTGGATATTATTCTAAAATTTTGTGTGAAAAATTGGGTAATTGTTTAAGAGGAATGTTAAATAGACCCAAGATGTTACTAAATCAACCCACCCATTCTCATGAAAAAAAATAATGATTTCTAGATTCATTTCCCCATTATTGGATCTGCAACTAATAAAAAGCAACCACATTCATCATGATTACCATATTCTTCATCAAGGATGGGTCTATTTAGCAAAAGCATGGGTCTATTGAACATTCTCCTTGTTTAAAGTCTATATTTCCTAAAAGCAAATTTTTACAAAGTAATACACACACACACACACACACACATATATATATATATATATATATATAAAGAATTTTAAATCTTTTGAATCTACGAATTAGTTTGCCTACAAATATTGCTCATTGCTATAAGGTCTTCCAAAGGTTTAATTCTCTTATAGATTAGATCATTTTTATTTTTAATATTTCATGTAGCCTAATTTGCAACATATATGTGTTTATATATATATATATATATATGACTACTACAAGATTACACACCTACATAAAAATTAATACAAAATACAAATATTTTATTCAGATCTAATTTTAAAATATATACAATCACTATTCTACCAAGTTAATACTGGAGTGGCTAAAGTCCTTACAATTTTTTATAAAAATATCCTATGTCTTTACTATAGATGGCACACATTATGCTATAAGGGCATTGCATGTGCTTCTTTTGCTAAGAAGATCCCAGAAAACAATCTTACCACCCCCTTCCTCCACTTGGAATTCCTTAGCGTCTTTTAGATGGCAATGTAACTATTTTATTGCTTTCTAATATATATATATATATATATGATATTTTTATGCTTTTGGCTTAGCAATGATTAAGGGATTAAGGAGCAGGGTCATTAAAAGAACACAAAACAACCATTCTATTGCATTTACTCCTCCGCCAGATCCCATTGTTTTCCAGAACAATGAAGAATTATGAAACATGTCAGCAACCAATAGTGAGAATTCCAGATGCATAATTGCGAGGAGCAGAAGCTGAGATGATTCTTCTTAAAAGTCCAATCCGGGCAAAAGAGTGAGAAAGGGTTCCATGGCCAGCTCCGACTTCTCGTCCTAGTCCTTCGTTTTTGCCGCTATGTATTGATATAGGACCCATCTACTACTTCTGTAGGTCTACTAGGGTCTCCTCTGCTTGCTTTAGTGTTGCTTTTCGCCGAGCTCATTTGATGAGGGAGACCTTTTGGTAGCTCCTAGAAACGAGGGCACTGACAGCCACGGATGGATGAGTGGATGGATGGATGAGCAGGTGTGATGACACCAGTGAGGTGCACTCTTGGCTGATGCGTGATACCTACCTGCCAAGTGGAAGAGGGGGTTCATGCCCTGTCATTACTATTTTAACCTTAGGAGTTTGGTTTACCATTCCAAATTCTCATTATGGATGATGGTTGGTTGTATTTTTCATGTCATGTCTCACCTCGTGCACAATTGAGCTCATCAACCTATGTGTTTTCAATGCTTATATATATATATATATATATATGGAATACACATATGCATACAAATTACCACTTGCATGACTTTTGATGCTAGGTGACTTTGCTAAAAATGTGAAGCATTCTCTGAGACCTCCAACTGGAATCCTTTTACTATGTGTTTGTGGTTTTTCAAAATCACCTGTTCTACTTGTTTGGTAGATAATTCCACATTGAGGTGAAAAGGTGTGTCTTTCAATATATATACATATATATATATATATATATATATATATATTTTTATCGAAATAAATATCCCATAATTTATCCTCAAATGTAACCCATGGTTAAACATCTATCCTCTTTACTTGTTTATTCTTTCTTTATTTAGTTTCAATTTCTACTCTTCAACTATTTTCCTCTCTTTTCCTTGAAGAGGGGGTGAAGTTTCACAACAACAAAGTTGTATTAATTTGCTACCCCAATGAAGCAAAGTAGAAAACACCTTTGAACGGTTTGAAAAAAGAAAAAGAAAAAGAGATGATGTGAATTCTCTCTCTGCTTTAGAGAAATCAAGGATCAGAAATAAGCACTTATGAGGTGCATGGAAAGATATCGCTAGACCTAGAAGAGTGGCTTGAAGCCGCTGCTGCTGTTTTTGGAAAAGTTTTCTCTACTTTTCTTTTTGAAAAGAAAAGTATACAATTCATGAAGTTACAATTCCAAAAGCGAACTGTTGGTAAAGTAATACATGATTAGGCGGTACAAAGTATATTCAGAGTCATGAAAATAATTGAATCGAAAAGACTGACTTGGTGGTGAAAAAAAAGCCAAATATGGAAGCCAAAGGGGTACGCGTGTAGGTGGAGGGAGAGCCATGCAACATCATGCCGAGGCCTCTCTTTCAACAAAAGAGAAAGAGAGGCTCTCCCCCTCCCTCCCACCCGGCAGATGCTGCTGCTTCGCTCGCGTGATCGTCGTTGTCTGCATGCATTCCTCGTCGCAAATGTTACTGCGCCTCTCCTCCTCGCTCTCTGCTGGTCCTTACGCACAGACCTGTGATTTCAATCCGTGGACTACCACGATGCGCAGTAAAACCATCGTCGCAGCTGGTAATCGATAATGTCGGAAGATCAAGTGATGTGGCAGTGAGACCAGACACATGTGTCCCCGTTAATTTCTCCACTAAAACAGTATGAGTCAATAAGATTACAGTAATCTAATGAGCTCTCGGTGTGTTAGTTGGAAAATAGGATCTTAGTTGAAGTGCAGTATAAGTTTCACTGGTACTAACTCTGATTTTACGACAAAGTCTTGAGGAAGAGGCAGCCTTTTTCTGCTCCTTGTGCCTCCATTAGTAACCTCCACAAATTATGATATATTTTTCTCGTCCCCTTCAGCATCCTCTTTGAGGTTGTATGGCACTAATCAATCTACAGCTAGTGGTGACTGAGTTTGAAGTTGTATCCTGCTGTTCAATCTGCAGCTAGTGATCGTTGCCGGTGTGGCTGGTCAGTTTTGTCGTCCGAAGGTCTGGGCATGCGGTGCCGCGCGTGCTCGTGAGAGAGTACTCTAGTTTCTCCTCCTTCTCGTCACCTGGCCAGTTTTCAGTGCGAGCATGTGGGTTGAAGATCAAGGCGGATTCAATAATGAATTGACGAGCTTTCATGGTGAGGAAAGTGAACAATGTTCGTGGATATTGACGAGGATTGGGAGGTGAAGTTGAATTTTTGTGTGCAGTTGTTCAGGGACTCGTCTCGATTGAGTACCATGTTTTGTGACGGAGATGTCACTCTTGCAGTAATTCAGAGTGATGTAGCTTGCGCTGTATTTTCGAAGTATCAGTGCGCAGGTAAGTGTAACGCTTAATAATCTAAGCACAAGGATGTTGGTTATCGTAAGGTTTGGGAGAGTTTTTGTGTATGCATACAAGAGGTGTTTTACAGCTGCCTACATGTGAACTTCGCGTAGTATGCAATCGCTAATGCCAGTTTTTTTTTTTTTTTTTTTTCTTTTTCCTTTTTTTTTGCTCCCAAGTGCTTTGTAGTTTCTTCGTGCGAAACTTTACTCACTGAATTGAGCTTTTGATGGGCTCAGTCTGATCTGTTCGAGAAATTTTCTCACGTTGGGATGTGTCGCGCCACATAGTTTTCCAAATAGTTGAAGCCGAGAGTACATTGCAGACGCCTCCATAAGAAAACTTTTGCACACCGTTACTGCGTGCGATGGATACCATGGCTCCATTACGTTTATCTAATTTCGAAGGAATCGATGTGCGTTTCGTTTGTGCTTGCCACGATCATTTCGGTCCTAATAGAAAGTCCTCCCCCAAGTACCGTACTGTTCTAGGACCTACCCCTTGAAAATTGCTCGCCTTGCGCATAGGAAGAGTCTAATAATAGGTCATCATGCAAAACTGTCATTAGCTATACAGCGGAACTCTCCTATATTAACCAATCTTGTAAAATAGAAATGAAAGCGCTCTCGTCTTTTTCTGCATTTTAGTAAGTAGGATTTGTGAACTAGGGACAGCTCGGTCTAAATCTCCAGTTGGTGCGACGCTGACGTGACGGTCCCGAAGTGTCTCTCCGAGTTGTGTTGGTGTGGTTCAAACATACACTCTTATTAGTCCAATGCGGATAGATCTTCGATAGGTGTAGATGAGATGAATGCTTTTTCCGGAGTCCAGGCTCATATTGAAAAGTTGCAGAAGCTTATTAAAGGCCACTTGAATCCTCACAGAAGTCCATGATTAGAGTTAACTGTATCTCCTCGCTTGATAATTTGTGAAAGTTGGTGAAGCTTTGTGGATCTGCTTTAGACACTACAGGTGGGACGGAGATTGTGGGTACCACCTACTGCGCATTAACAAAGTTGCTAATTGTTGAGGATAGTCCATGTTTTGTGTGTTTCTCTCAGGATCTTCAAAGTGTCTGTGAAGTTTAACTTGCTCGCTTCTGCATTTAAACGAATGAATTAGCACCTGGCAAACCTTACGACGCATTACCGCTGACGCTACCCTCGTGGTCTTTGAGAGCAACACGGGAGAAGACAAGGAGAAAAAAGTTGTTTTGAGCGTTATGATGCTGCAGCAGGTGTCGCGGCGCTGTCTATTAGCCCAAGGTTCACGGTTAGCAGCCAAGAGACTTCATTCATGATGGGACAGGACCACTCAGTGCAGCAATTTAGAGTTGTGGTGCCTCTGATTTGCAGACTAAGTGACAAACTAGTACTGTAAATCGTGGGGATGAAACGATTGCCTTTGACATATTCTGCTGATAGCGCAAGTTCAAGATAGGGCTGGGCGGATTCAATCGTCGGTGATGTTTCTCTGAAGGAGATTGAATTACTGTGAAAAGTAGACCACAGATTGATTCCAAATGGCCTCAAAGCTATTCCTAAGCAAGCCGGAGCTGCGAGGGAGTGGAAGTTTTTTTAGAAGGGTTAATAATAGCAATGTGCTGGGTGTCTCGTTGCTCTTAGCTTGTAGCATAGGAGTGCTCTTATTATGTCTCATGTATGTTGACGGAAGTACATTCTTCGTCAACATTGGCAATGAGCCTGTTGTGTTGCAGAGGGGCTTGGGTGCCACTTCATTATCCAGCCACGAGTCGGGAGAGAGCACTGGTTCGCGAATGACACCAGCGACACAAATTATTTCAGTCACAAGGAGTGTTGACCAGCCGGAGGTAGAATCCAACGATACCTCTGAAGATGTAGAGTTAGGAAAGGCTACTGGTAATAATTTCGTCACAGAAGAAGAACATTGCTCTGGACTCAATGATGGTGGGATCAAATTTCACACTCCAGTTTCGAAGGAGCATGAAGTTTCAGCGACACCAGGTGGCAAAGGGACGGAGGACGGAGATCGTGAAGTCTTAGGCCGTTGTGACATCGCCCATGGAAAATGGGTGTATGACGAGATGTATCCACTGTACAGGTCCAGGAATTGCCCTTTCTTGGATGCAGGATTTCGGTGTGAAGAAAACGGGCGGCCTGACACGGACTACATGAAGTACCGCTGGCAACCTCATGACTGTGACTTGCCCAGGTTTGCAATTTTCCCTGTTCGGTTGACGATGCCCTTCACCAAGGCTCTTAGTATTATGGTTGAAAGAGGTCAATGTGTCGAGAGCAAGGAGTGTACTAGCTTGTCCTTGATATCTGGCATTAACTCAATCGTCAAGTGCCTTTTTGTGTAAAGTCCCCCCAATTCCGGTGATGTAAACTACCTGTAGGGCCCTGCCTGCGTACGTTGTGCCTACTATTCTGCTAGGAACGGAGTGCTCGATATGAGGGTCATGTGCAGAAGCAACTAGCTTGTACCATCACTCTCATTCACGCTATCACAATCATCTCTTTCCTTTAGTAGATGGCACATTGCACACCTGTACTGTCGTCTGTGTTGGGGTTAACTCTCCTTGATGATTGAACACACGATCCTCCCAGAGAACTGATTCTTGGAAAAACTATTCTTGCAGATTCAACGCAAAGGACATGTTGGAGAGGTTGCGAAATCAACGGCTAGTGTTTGTCGGGGACTCTTTAGGGCGAAATCAGTGGGAATCTATGTTGTGCATGCTCGCAGAGGGTGTGCAGAACAAATCTCGGATTTACGAAATCGATGGCCAACCTATAACTAAGCACACTGGTGAGCTGAAATTCCGATTCCAGGACTACAACTGTACTGTGGAGTATTACAGAGATCCTTTTCTTGTTCCTCAAACCCGACCACCTCGGAATGCACCAGAAAATGTGACAAACGTACTCCAAATCGATCGAGTCTCGTGGAGTGCTAGCAGGTGGCCTGGCGCCAGCATCTTGGTATTCAATTCAGGCCACTGGTGGTCCTGGGAAAAGATCGGGCGCCAGTAAGATGTCGCTCCTAACTATATTCACTTATCTCCTGAGGTTTGTGGTAAATTTAGATATGTATTGACTCGCTTATCTTAGGATTGTGCGCTTTTGAGCTTCTTGTTTCTTAAATTGTCAGTTGGAAAAGAGTAGTTGGATTGATAACGTCCTTGCAGAGGTGGCGCGTTTCAAGTGGAGAAAAATGTTACAAGCCATGGCTTTGAAGAGGCGTTCAGAATTGCGCTAACAACTTGGGCATCATGGATGGAAAAAAATATTGATCCTATGAAAACCCAAGTATTTTTTCGGAGTTTTGCGTCAATCCATTTTAGGTACACTAGCCACGTGACTCCCCCATTGACATTCTCAACTATGTATTTTGATGTTTAGGTAGAAGTTAAACTTCTTTTGCTGCACAAGGAATCCTCAATTATGCTCGAGGTTCTCTGAGGGTCATTGTATACACAAGAACGCTGACAATCAAAGAGAGAAGACGGAAGTGTGCAATCTTCCGAGTTCTTGATCAATCAATAGAAAACGCTTGATTTCTATAACTTAATGCGCTTCTCGCTGATCAGGAGAAGTCTAATGACTTTTGACAGATTTTAGCGGATCTGCCACAAGCTGAGAAAGTCTCAAATGAGTTCCATTCCCGTGCTAGTACTTAGTCTTCTCACTACAGCATCGCACTTACGACTTTGGATGGTCATTCTTGTTGCAGAGGAGGAACGTGGAGAAGTGGAGGGCATTGCCACGAAGAGGTCAAGCCACTGACCGACGAAGAGGTTCTGACAATGCAGAAAATACCTTGGACCAACAAATACATTGAGGATGCAATCCACCAGAACATAAAGATGAAGAGGAGTGCTGTTGAGTACATGGATGTCACAACGCTCACAAACTACAGGTCTGATGGACACTCGGGATTGTACGCAAACAATGTGAAACTTATGGGACCAACGCCGAAGAACCGTCAAGATTGTAGCCATTTCTGTTTACCTGGAGTACCTGATACATGGAATGAGCTCTTGTTCGCAACTTTGCTCGCTAGGGGTCAAGGTGTTTGGGGACAACCCACAGGCCAGTAAGCAGTCCATTCCTCACCTTCTAGATGTCTAAAGCGCAGACCATGGAACAATCTAGTAGCACATCAAGTGTCTGTTGTCACACAGTATATACAGAGAGATGCTCTCTAGGAAGGATTGATGCCAACTCCATTGGAACAGCATATCTTAGGTCTTGTAGTGGTTCTGATTTTGTACAAGGATATGTACAACCAGATATGGGGTGCACTGCAAAATGTTAGTTAGTGGGTTGCAAGTTGATACAGCACATTAGCTGAATAGGGTTCATTTAATCTACTACTCATTGGAATCAGTCAGGATGGTTAGATAAGTTGGACAACTTTTTGATATATTTATTATGTTTTAGTTTCTCTCAGAAGGAACTGTGCCCTTGAGTATTCACGGAATGGGCATGTTGGGTACCTTTTTGGCAATATCTGACAATCAGGAATGAATTTATCACATGTTTCACAAACATTGAGCAGATCCTGCTATTCGTTTCATGAACTTTAGTTGCTTGGTTTCTTTTGTAGCACTCTTCTGCGTGGTGAAATTGCATCTTGTAGTTGAGAGGAGCCGATAACAGCTGTATTTATTCATATCTATTTAATGTTGATCTGACATACTTGCATTTTTTTAATATCATAACAAATATAAAAACAACACCTAGAGACATTCTCTCTCTCTCTCTCTCTCTCTCTCTCTCTCTCTCTCTATATATATATATATATATATACATATATGTGAAAAAAATTACATAAAAAGAATAATTTAATTCGAGTTAAATGCAAAATTATATATTAAGTTGCATTTAATAATCAGGATTCTTGTTAAGCTTCTTTGTTGAACAAATTTTTCTGTTATGTATTAACACAATTAAAATATTTCTTCAAATATTTGATGTTTTAAACTTTTTTTTTAAAAAATAAAAGAAATGATAGAAAATAGATGAATAAATAAGTATATTAATACAAATACACAAACTTTGTTATTAATTGCCTATATTAACTATAATTTGTTTTAAATGTCACGAGTATTACAAAAAATGCCATATTTAATGCATCAGTATCATATAGGTAATGCAGAGTAATCCCTACCACAACAATCAAGAAAAAAAAAAAAAAAAAAAAAAAACTCCATTTTGTAATTGTAAGGGAGGGGGGGTTGCAGTATTGATGACATGGAAGAAAGGGGTTCTCAAAGCTGAGTCAGCTGCCATGGTGGCACCCCACTCCACAGTGGCACCCCTTGCCTCCCTCTTCCTCGCGGTCACCTCCAACACGTTTGAGGCTCCGGGTCGATGTTGAGAGACCCTAAACATCTGAACGAAGGAGGGAAGCCTGGCTCGGCACTGCTCGCGTGTGAGCAGAAGAAGAATCCGGGTCGCTGTTGTGTTTCTGCGACGTCGTGTCCTGTCACGATGGGTTTGTATCAGATTGTCGAAGCCTTGCTGTTGATGACTAATGCTGTCGCTGTTCTTAACGAGGATCGCTTCCTGGCTCCTTGTAATTCTTGCTCTCACTATGCCCCACCCCCCTGCACTTGGTCACTCTGTCTTAGTTATTTTATTTTATTTTATTTTGTTTTATTTTCTGCGTTATTCGCTACTAACCTTGTGCAAAATGTTTAGTTTCGCCTTTTTATCGGGTTTATTTTTCTTTTTTCTTTTTTCTTTTCTTCATGTAGATGTGAGTATTGTACATTTCGACAACTCATGGAGTTTTGGTTTGGCAGATGGCTTTGGTATGATCGACATGGGAAGTGGGAGGGTATCACCATTCAAGGGTCAGTTGATTGGGCTAATACACGCTGTGCAGTATTTGCGAGGTAATAATTACAGAACCTTTCTTCCTCTGCCGTTTGGCGATGGGGTTTAGGGTTGTCTGGGGCTCGTTGCTTGAGCAATGAGGATGTTCGTTTTGTGTCTGGAGTTTGTGGTGGACATATCGGAGTTATCGTCAGATCGATGCGCTCATGTGGAAGCTGCTATGTTTTCACACGATGAGCTTGAGACCTTCGATCTTACGACAGTGGTGTACAGAGTTCGACTTTTTGATACCTTGGGTGGGATGGGGTGTTTTGCAGTTCCGCTGATCGTTGCGAACTCTATTGTTATTGTAAGCAAATTACTCTTTGGATGATGCGACTCTGCTCGGAAGCTGCTGATTTTCTAACGTCCAGCTCGACCACAGTTGGTCACTAATACTATCGTGCAGTTTGTTCAGCATATAGTGGAGCACAAGCCCACTTTTAGTAGCTGTAATCATTTTAGGCAAGACGATAGCTGCAACGTACGAATTGTCATGTCCAGATTCCTACCAATCTCTCACTTGGTGATTTAGTTTATGTACGTAAAATTTCACAGTAGGGTTATTGGGGTCTCGAAGAAGTCTACGAAGAATTGATCTGGGCAATGTGGTAGAAATGTACATTCGGGTATGTTGAGCTTCTACTGATAATCGAGCCAACTTCTTTTGAAGTTTTCCTGAACAATATGGTGTGGCGACTATGTCGTTTCATCGTTCGTCATACGAAGGTGTACAGAAGCCACCGTGTCTCTCATTTTTTTTTCTGAGCAGTTCAGACAACTATTTGGAGAACACATTGAGCGTTTTGATCATGTTATGGGAGAATTTTCTCTCAGAATTCTTACCTGTATAGGATTTTATAGACCTCGTGCAAATGCATGGTAAACAACATTCAATAACAATGACTTAGATCAACTATGTTTGGACACGAATTGAACTTAATGAAGCTAGTCATCTTGGAGGAGACGAGGAGCCTTCTTCGTCGATTCATCACTATCTCCATGAGCCTCTGTACCGCGTCATCGAAACCTGTTCTTTATTATCGAGGATACTGACCACTGGTTGTTCTCAGTCATACCAACGTTGCTTTGACCCTTGTGTAAAGATCAATTAAAGGTGTAGAGCAGGTGAGCCAGCATTGACGAGACCAATATATCTCTCATGTTAATAGATGGGTGCCTTCGATGGCCTGCTCTTAAGGGAACAATTCTGTAGTTATTGGAACCTATCAAATGGTTCATTTTAAGTCCAAATTTCTCCAGACTCCTGTACAGAGCGGAGTCCGTGCGAATCGAGAAGACGTTTATAGTCGGGATTGTGCTCACTGGAAAATGTATTCAACTCTGAAGGTTGGTGTGATATGTGGTGCAATGGGGGAGTGACTGTGTGGGCATTATTGTTTTACAGCATGGGTGGAGCAGCTGCGATGACGGTGACACTGGCGGTAATTGCGCGCTCCTGAGCACCTAAAAACGACCGCATTCTTAAGCATGAAATTGAAGCACCCATTAAATCTCCCCGAGAGCTAAAAGCAAACTTCAAACGATCGATGAATCAAGCATCGTTAGCAGAAGTTGTTGCTGTGCTCGCCACTGAGTGCGTTGAAGGTACTGCGGTGTGTGAAGCATGAACACGATGCTTCCCACGCAGTCTTGCTCCGGATACTCGAATAACGGGCAGATATAATCTGAGCCGCATGTTGCAGCTTGTAGACTGTAAAGAAGTCATATTTACCTCGTAAACATTGCTATTTAAAATTTTTAATTGAGCAAACTGAGCGAGTGTGACATCTCTTCTCAATACGCAATTGCAGGTTTAGAAAGGACAATCAATAGATATTTCTGCGCTACTAAAAACTGATTCAGGAGGCATATCTCAACAAGCCATAAGCTAAAGGGCAATGGTAGATGTTCACTCTAAGAAGGATACTGTTCGCATTGTTTCATTGGAATCTAAAACGCTTTCACCTTTCAACACATTACCATCATTGAAGATGCCACCGCGACTGATATGTCACACTTAAGAAGAATGTTGCAAAAGCACACGTCTTGTTCGTACTTTTAGTTGCTAATAGATGATTAAAAATAATATAGTTCTGAAACTTCCAGAATCAGCTACAAGCCCCATGAAAACTCACAAGTGCTAGAAATTGTTCAGCAAAGCTTCTCACATGAATGCGAAAAAGTGTTACACAACATTGTGACATTCAGGTTATTGTGAGACAAAAGTTTTAGAATTCATCAGTTGTAAACTGAATTGAACATCATTTTCTCTACATTCCTGGATATTGGATAAAGTCCCGAATCCCAAGAAGTTATATCGTCGAGAGAGATCAGTACCGAGATGTTGTTCACGGCACAACTGAAGTAAAACGAGAGACAAGCATATATCATCACTGAAATCCACGTCACTGGCTACGAAGGAGTCATCCAAAGGTATTCGCTACGCTCAAATCCAACACCTTAAAATGTACTACTGAGGATTAAGATCTTAGGAAGGTGCCGTATGCAAGATTTCAAGGACCAGCAAACAGGCGGCTCAACCAGACTGAAGCATGAACAGTTCCTACTTTTTTATTCCCTTAATTTGTTTGCATAGCTTCTGCATGATATGTTTCTAGTTCTTTATCCAATTCTTCCAGAGTCTTTTCTGCAGCAGGGGCACCACCTCTTCCTCCACCTCGGCCTCCGCCTCTGCTTACAGTACCTCTACCGCCACCCCTGCCGCCTCGTCCTCTAAATGCGCCTATACCTCGTTCGGATCCTGAACCCCGTGCGAAGGGCAAACTACACAAATATCACAACAGCTTATCCATAAGAGGCGTGAGTTGCGTAAGCACTGCTATTCAAAATCATTTCTTATAGTGGGAGGATCTGCGATAAGTGAGGAAAATCAGCTACTTGGAGAATATAAGTTATCCAAGTCAAGGCAGCAGAAGTCCTGCTCAAGGCAATGTATTAGCTATACACAACGTAAAGAGTCACAGTAAGTCTGGATTTTGTCAATTTCCATCCAACCACGGGCTTATACAAGATATCTCCTCGCAGCACATCAAGCAAGTAGTGGAACGTCACAAGAGTATATCTGTAAGAATGTCATCTTCTATCATAAATCATTACACAAGGATCTCCTCTAAACCTGTTGTAATGAAAACAGGTAGGAATACTTGAAATAGTAACTGACAAAACTTACGATTGTGGATAGACGGCGCGCGCACGACCAGCATAAACTGCCATAGCTCCATTGGATCGTGCAAATGGAATTGAGACAGAATTTTCATTTGTGCCAATTATCTCAATCTTCATTGGCTTCCCATCCAACTGGACATTATTATATCTCTTGACCGCATTCAAAGCATCAGGTTTCCTCATGAATACGACCTCCGCAGTTCCCTGATCATGCGCAGCATAGCCAACAGTAACAGCTAAGACAAACCACATTCTACGTCTTGTACTGTGCAACTGAAAGTGAGATAACACAACAGGATACATTCTGAGAAACTTCTGAAGTAAAACTTTTCAGGATTGTAAGAAATTCTTGAGCATATATACCAATGAGAAGAAGAGATCGAGCAAAAGATACAACAGCCCAGATGTCTCACCTTAGAACGACCACTTCGATCATAGTTAATAGAGCACCTTCTTAAATCACCGATTTCTGAAAACAATTCCTGAATAGATCACAATAACACAACATAGGAGGAAACGCATGAAACACATCCCTTGAAAGATTAATTTGAAAATACACACTTGGGAATCTAGAAAGGGAACGAGAATTGCGGTCAGGTACAAAACAGTGACGAGGACAACGCACATCGGAGCCAACAAGGACGTCATAGACAACATCGCAATCAAAATTATGCACTTAGATCTTAGGAACCCGACACCTACAAGGTTGCGTTGCCTACAACGGTTAGCAGAAAGGTAGCACTGCGTAACCCTACCTTTATGTCATCGTTTGAGACTCCATAATCAAGATTGGAAATGTACAACTTGGTCCCTGTCTCGATACCCCCACCAACTCCTCTGCCAACTGCCGGAATAAAGTGGTTTGTGTACTGAAAAGCCGAATCCTGAGCCTGACGGACTCGCTGTTCACAAAGAGAAACATATAATTGGCAGTTGGCACCCACCCAGAGAGACCATCAGCATAAATACTCTTAAGAAAACGCTGTCTTCAGAAAAAAGTCAAACCCTCACCAACATGTCGATACACAGCATAAACACAGCACACGTACTACAAACGCTGCAGAAGAGGCAAACCACATCCTGAAAATTTTAGATATGGATACCTCCTCTCAGAACAAGTGCGTCACAGTAGAGGGGCCCAACATGAATGTGTCAAAGCGCTGATTGAATGGAATTCATCAAATTAGGCCCTCAGCATTCCAGCCGAAGATGAACTACAGGCACAGCACGTCCACAGGGTCTCCAACAGATATCCACCCTTCATTTTTGACATCCAAAACACCAAACCCTGCTCACTTGAAACAGTAAACGTCTTCCTTATCACAGCTTGGCCCGTGCCTCATATCAAACCCAGACGCTTTTCTCACTCAAGCTATTGATTCCTCAAGTCTCTTTGAGCTTGACAATTTTCTATAATTTTTCTTTCTTCTTTTTTCTTTTTTCCTCCTTCTGTTTCCCTATCACTAAAAACTCTTTCAAAGTCTGCCATTGCCATTAAGTGAGTAAGGGGATGCCGCTTTGCTTGCCTTTGCGCTCGCGTAAGGCGTTGGCCGGGCGACCGCCCGGCCTACTTCTCTGCGGGCTGGACCAGAAATTTTGCCTCCAGAATAGCCCCCGGCAGTACCAGCAGCAATGGTCGCTCTTCCTCGCTGAGGCGCAGAACCTGTTCCCCGACCACCGCCACCGCCCCTACCACCTCGGGTAGCACTCTTGTTGGTCTTAATCAGGTCGTCCAATGACATGTCCAATGCGCTCGTCATGATGCCTGTGTTGAATAACGCACACACCTCAAGATCCGAGTATCAAAACTTTAAAAACACGAACTCCACACTGAAACCCTAGCTTTGATAGTCGTCGAAACGGGCCACTCGACAATCCGTAATGCCAATTCCTATCGCCAATACTATCAACAGGCATTGCAATCAACTCGAAGCTCATATCGAAACTCGACTACCAGCACTCGCATCCCCAACAATGGATAAGAGCCTAATAAATGATCGTCCCAGCAAACACTCGGAAGTTGTAGGAGTCGGAGAAACAACCTAGTACAGAAAAAGCCGGTGCTTAATCTCGACAGAGAAAAAATCCGAAGGGAGTGTCGAATTAGCTCGTGGTCCGAAAGCAATCAGCGCGAGTCGAAACGGAGCAAGGAACAACAACGAAAGAAGAGACGGAAAGTAAAGGTGATACACTGCGTCGATGCAGCGAAAGCGTTTGCAAAGAAAGTGTCTAACAGGTATGGAGACAACACCTAAAGACAGAAGCAGAGCGGAGGAAAACGATGCAAGAGCACCAGACACAATAGAGCCGAGAGCAGGGAAACACAAACACACACACAACGCCACCACAGACCACAACGCTCCGTCGAAGCGACAGCAACGTCCAGAAACGCCCATTTCTCGTTTATATATTGGACGTAAAAGTTCATCAATATTATCTTCCGCCCTTATTCGCTGAGAGCGGAAATCTTCGTCGCGTTGTCGACGTTGATCCGTCGATCCCATCCCATTTCAATTCCCCTTCGTTATCCACAACCGTTCTGAAACCTGTTGCTGACTTCTCCCTTTCCTTATGGGGCTAATACTCATACGGGTGGGTTTGTTTGTGCATGTGAGGTTTAAGGTCCTAATTCGTCCAATTCCTACGGACAGGCCCTACTAACATTTTTCAAGAGTCTCTTTCATTACCACAATATCCATCTTCAATTGGTTATTACATAATCGGAGGAACAAGTTGAGCTGCTTTCTACCTTCGAATTGTTTACTTGGCTGGCATCCCGAGCTCGTTTCAAAACTGTTTGTTACCTGGTGGTGTGATGGTTCAGGAATCAGTATAATATGTGTTCAGACACAAGCTGATTGCATCGAAAAAGTTTTCAATATCAATCGTAATGGATCAAAAAGCTGATATTCCACTATGCAGGAGCTCCACATATACTCAGTCCAATGACTGGATGCACAGTGATCATGGATGTACATACAGATCACTTTGTTATTGTGTTTGATACCCTAAGACCCTAAGCGAGATATTCTGACGCCCCCTCGCCCTTGGAGTCTTTCATGATTTGGGGAATGTTGCTCTGTAGTTGTGCTTTTGTTCGATGTGAAGTTCGAGGAGATGGCTGGTCGTCGGCCGAGATTCTTGGATCGTTGGGATACTGATGAGTTGTCGGTGGTAGGCATGTGACTTCCTTTCTTTTTTTCTTTTCTTTTGCTTTTCCTTTTGATAGTGCTTGAGTTGAAAGCTTTGATCTTACTTGTGAAATTGTTTTGTTTATTCAGTTTTGGTGCATCTTGTTCGGTTTGTGGTTCTTCATCGCCACATTCCACCGTTGTTATGATTGGTTTCTGGATTGTTTTTTTTGGAATGCTGAGGTAGAAAAGGATGAGCGTGTCAAGAGTAAACAGCGAGTTGAATTTAACAAGGATGACCAACAGGCAAATTGTTTGTTAGGGAGTAGCTCCGTGATTTTGTCAAAGAAGTTCTATGGTGTGTCTCGCGGATAAAAGATTGGTGTATACTTGTCTTAGTCAGAGTGCGAGGAGCAAGTCCGCGGATACAAAGGGGCTAGATACAAGGAATTCAAAAAGTTTGAGTGTACGAGGTGACTTACATTAGCGTATTTCGATCTCGTATGCCCATCTCTTCTTGAAGCTTAGTGAATTGTTGTTTTTCCAATGATTTAGTGAGACGATCTGCGATTTGTTCTACGGTGGATACAGAAAAGAGATTTATACCCCTGTAAGCACATTGTCTCGGACGTAATGGAACCACATCTCCATGTGTTTTGATTATCATAGAAGACGTGATTGCGTGCCGATTTGAGTGTGCTTTGGCTGTTGCAGAATAACGAGAGGGGGTCTGGAGTTGTGCCCTGAATTCGGAAGGATAGTGTTTGAAGCCATATTGCTTCTCTGATCCCTTTGGCCAGGGCTTGGGCTTTTGCATCAATGGAGGATACAGCCACTATTGATTGTTTTTTCAATGCCCATGAGACTAGACCACCTATTGATTTGAATATCCATCCCATGATGGATTTTTGATCAATTTGGCAGTTGATCTAGTCTGAGTCTGTAAAGCCCAACATGGTAGGGCTTTTGCTATGTTTGTAGAAGATCCCGAGATTTAGTGCTCCTTTCACATATCTGAGTATTTGGTTAGCCGCATGAAGGTGGGACACTCTTGAACTTTGCATGAACTTGCTGAGTACCCCCGTGGCGAAGAAAATCTCAGGTTTTGTGTTGACTAAGTAGATCAGCATACCAATAAGTTTCTGAAACTTTTTGGCATCAACTAGGGATGCACTCTCATCTTTACTAAGTTTCAAACCTTCTGCCATGGATTCCGTTGACAGTGTGCAATCCTGCATATCAAATTCTGTCAATATATGGGAGGCATATGCTTGTTGGAAAAGGAAGATTCCCTCCGGCTGTTGGATGAACCCTACTCCCAAATAATAGGTGATATTTCCTAGATCCGACATTTTGAATCTTTGCATGAGTTTTGTCTTGAACCTTGGAAATTTTTCTAAGTTTGATCCTGTGAGTAAGAGGTCATTGACATAGAGAATAAAAAATGTGACTCCCTAATAGTCTCAAAGGTAGTATAAATTGTAGTCGGCTTCAATAGGAGAGAGA